>NC_080382.1:127601795-130001795 GCF_014773155.1 Arachis stenosperma
TTGGTTGTAGCCTGAATAGCCATCCAAAAAGCAGTAATAGTCATGACAGCTAGTCTTCTAGCATTTGGTCTATGAATGGTAAGGAAAATGATCCTTTCTGGTGGCTGTATTGAGCCTTCTGTAGTCAATACACATACGCCACCCTTGACTATCCTTGTAGGAACCAGTTCATTTTTTCATTATGAACCACTGTCATGCCTCCCTTTTTGGGAACAACTTGACAGGGCTCACCCAGGGCTATCAGAAATAGATAATAATCCCAGCCTCTAGTAATTTAGTGACCTCTTTCTGCACCACACCTCCTTCATGGCTGGATTTAGCCGCCTTATGGTGGACCACTGGTTTGGCATTATCCTCCAATAGGATCTTGTGCATGCATCTAGCTGGGCTAATGCCCTTAAGATCACTTATGGACCACCCAAGAGCTGTCTTGTGCGTCCTTAGCACTTGAATCAGTGCTTCCTCTTCCTGTGGATCTAAAGCAGAGCTTATAATCACTAGAAAAGTGTCACCCTCTCCTAGAAATGCATATTTCAGAGATGGTGGTAGAGGTTTGAGTTCAGTTGGGAGGTTTATCCTCCTCCTGGGGAATTTTCGAAAATTCCTTTACTCCTCTAGTTCTTCTTGATCAGGTTGAGCATCTTTGAAGATGTCCTCAAGTTCGATTAGGCTTTCAGTCATATGATCTCTTCTACCAGAGAGTCAATAATGTCAGCGCCCATGCATCATCTGGTGTGTCTGGATGCTGCATTGCTTTCACAGCATTCAACTTGAACTCATCCTCATTGACCTCAGGGTCACTTCCCCTTTTTGTACATCAATGAGAGTTCGTCCAGTTGCTAGGAATGGTCTTCCTAGAATGAGAGTTGCACTTTGTGCTCTTCCATTTCCAGCACCACAAAGTCAGTGGGAAAGGCAAATGGCCCAACCTTGACAATCATGTCCTCTATTATGCCTGATGGGTGTTTAATGGAGCCATCAGCAAGTTGGAGGCATATCCTGGTTGGTTGACTTCTCCAGCCAACCCAAGCTTTCTGATAGTGGATGCAGGTATTAGATTGATGCTTGCTCCAAGATCACATAGGATGTCTTGGTACAAGCGCCTTCTAATGTGCATGGTATTATAAGCTTCCAGGATCTGAAGCTTTCCTGGTAAGCTTTTTAGTATGACTGCACTGCATTCTTCAGTGAGAAACACTTTTCATTTCTCTCCACTCCTTCTATGACTTAAGATCTCTTTCATGAACTTAGCATAGGAAGGTATTTGCTCAAGTGCCTCTGCAAACGGAATCTTTATTTCAAGAGTCCTTAGATAGTCTGCAAAGCGGGCAAATTGCTTATCCTGTTTCGCTTTGCGGAGTTTCTGAGGATAAGGCATCTTGGCTTGATATTCCTCAATCTTAGATGCTGCAGGTTTATTCCTTACAGAAGTGGTTGAAGCAGCCTTGTAGAGGGATAATTATCAGCACTCAGGTGTCTCTCCTCCTTGGGCGTTTGAACGCCAGGAATGGGTGAAGATTGGGCGTTAAACGCCAACTTTTCCCCCTTTTCTGGCGTTTGAACGCCAAAACTGGGCAAGGAATGGGCGTTTAATGCCAACTTTCCTTCCCTTTCTGGCGTTTGAACGCCAATAATATTCCTCTCTGGGCTCTTGTTGTCCTCAGAGGGATTTTGAACAGTGATTTGGTTATCCTCTGTTAATTGTTCTTTGTTTGCCTTCTTGCTCCTTTGAGCAGTGGTGTTCAGTGTTTTCCCACTCCTTAGTTGAACTGCTTGACATCCATCTGTTATCTGTTTAGCTATTTGCTGTTTTGCTTGATTCAACTGCAGTTCTATGTTCTTGTTAGCAACTTTAGTATCATGGAGCATTTCTTTAAATTCTGCTAACTGTTCTGTCATCAGGAGCAATTGTTGATTAAGCTCATTCATCTGTTCTTGAGGATTAGGATCAGTGACTAATGCCATGACCTCCTCTTGTGGAACGAACTCACTGCCAGATATAAGTATTGGTTTCTAGCAACAGTGTCTATAAGCTCTTGAGCTTCTTCAAATTGTCTTCTCATGTGTATAGATCCACCAGCTGAGTGGTCTAAAGACATCTGAGCTTTTCTCTGTGAGCCCATAGTAGAAGATGTCTAACTGTACCCACTCTGAAAACATTTCAGGGGCATTTTCTAAGCATACCTCTATACCTCTCCCAGGCATTATAAAGGGATTCATTATCCTCTTGTTTAAAGCCTTGGATGTCCAGCCTTAGCTGTGTCATCCTCTTTGGGGGTAGAAATGATTCAGGAATTTGTCTGATAACTGTTTCCATGTCTTTATGCTTGCTGTAGGTTGGTTATTCAACCACCTTTTAGCTTGATCTTTTACGCAAATGGAAACAGTAATAGTCTGTAGACATCCTGATCTACCTCTTTATCATGTACTGTGTCAGCAATTTGTAAGACTGTGCCAGAAACTCAGTAGGTTCTTCCTGTGGAAGACCGGAATACTGGCAATTTGCTGCACTATGATAATGAGTTGAGGGTTTAGCTCAAAGCTGCTTGCTTTGATGGGAGTATACAGATGCTACTCCCATATGCAGCTGTAATGGGGTTAGCATATGATCCCAGTCCTCTTGGACTGATTAATTCCACTTGAGTCCATAATGGACAAAAGGGAAATGATAATGATTGCAAAGAGATAAATTTTGTTTGTTTTTTTTTTCTCTTTTTTTTTTATATATAACCGAAAAAGTAAAAATAAAATAAAACAAAAGGAAAATAAAACAAAAATTCGAAAATCAAAAAGAAAAATAAGATCAAAGCAAATTGAGGACTGAATCAATTAGTTAATTAAAAAGATTTTGAAAACAGCAATTAAAAAGATATGATTGAAAAGTTTTTATGAAAAAGATTTGATTTTTAAAAAGAGGAAAGAGAAAAACAACAAAAAGACACCAAACTTAAAATTTTTAGAAAATCAAACACTAATTTTCGAAAATTTTAAAGGAAAAATACAAAGAGGACACCAAACTTAGAACTTTTATGAATCAAAAAGGGACTAAGAACATGCAGAAACGAAAATTTTAAAAGGAAAAATAAAAGCATGCAATTGACACCAAACTTAGAATATGAAACTAGACTCAAATAAAAGACTCTAAACCAATAAAAATAAACAGTCCTAATCTAAGCAACAAGATAAGCCGTCAGTTGTCCAAACTCGAACAATCCCCGGCAACGGCGCCAAAAACTTGGTGCACGAAATTGCAATAACACTTTTGCAATCCCGCACAACTAACCAGCAAGTGCACTGGGTCGTCCAAGTAATACCTTGCGTGAGCAAGGGTCGATCCCACGGAGATTGTCGGCTTGAAGCAAGCTATGGTTACCTTGCAAATCTTAGTCAGGATATCAGAAATTATCAGGATTGATTGTAAAAAGCAAAAGAACATGAAATGATTACTTGTTTTGCAGTAATGGAGAATAGGCTGGGGCTTTGGAGATGCCCCATCTTCCGAATCTCTGCTTTCCTACTGTCATCTTCATCAAACACGCAAGGCTCCTTCCATGGCAAGCTGTATGTAGGGTTTCACCGTTGTCAGTGGCTACCTCCCATCTTCTCATTGGAAATACGTCCCTGATGCTCTGTCACAGCATCAGCTATCCATCTGTCGGTTCTCAATCAGGCCGGAATAGAATCCAGTGATTCTTTTGCGTCTGTCACTAACGCCCCGCCTTCAGGAGTTTGAAGCACGTCACAGTCATTCAATCATTGAGTCCTACTCAGAATACCACAGACAAGGTTTAGACCTTCCGGACTCTCTTGAATGCCGCCATCAGTTCTAGCTTATACCACGAAGATTCCTGATTAAAGATCCAAGAGATACCTACTTAATCTAGGGTAGAACAGGTGGTTGTCAGGCACATGTTCATAGTTGAGAATGTTGATGAGTGTCACGGATCATCACATTCATCCGGGTTAGGAGCAAGTGATATCTTAGAATGGAAGCAAGCATGATTGAATAAAACAGTAGTAATTGCTTAATCCATCAAAACACAGCAGAGCTCCTCACCCCCAACCATGGGTTTAGAGACTCATGCTGTGGAAGGTACACAAGAAGCGTGTAAAAATGTCATGAGTCATAAGGTACCGATTACAATGTCAAAAGATCCTATAAATAGTAAAAGCTATATCCTAAGGTTTACAGAAATGAGTAAATGACAGAAAAATCCACTTCCGGGCCCACTTGGTGTGTGCTTGGGCTGAGCATTGAAGCTTTTATGTGTAGAGACGTTTCTGGAGTTAAACGCCAGCTTTCATGCCAGTTTGGGCGTTTAACTCCAAGTTTTATGCCAGTTCCGGCGTTTGACGCTGGAATTTCTGATGCTGATTTGCCACGCCGGTTTGGGCCATCAAATCTTGGGCAAAGTATGGACTATCATATATTGCTTGAAAGCCCAGGATGTCTACTTTCCAATGCCGTTGAGAGCGCGCCAATTGGGCTTCTGTAGCTCCAGAAAATCCATTTCGAGTGCAGGGAGGTCAGAATCCAACAGCATCTGCAGTCCTTTTCAGTCTCTGGATCAGATTTTTGCTCAGAACCTTCAATTTCAGCCAGAAAATACCTGAAATCACAGAAAAACACACAAACTCATAGTAAAGTCCAGAAAAGTGAATTTTAAATAAAAACTAATAAAAATATAATAAAAACTAACTAAAAGATACTAAAAACATACTAAAAACAATGCCAAAAAGCGTATAAATTATCCGCTCATCAAACACAAAACAAGAAAATATGAAGATCAAACAAGAAAGTTCATCAAGAACAACTTGAAGATCATGATGAATGCTATAAATGCATGAATTTTTCGAAAATTTTATGCAAGAAAAAGATGAACATGCAATTGATACCAAACTTATGACTTGACAAAAGACTCAAACAAGAAACACAAAATATTTTTTATTTTTTATGATTTTTCTAATTTTTTTTGTATTTTATTTGATATTTTCGAAAAACATATAAGAAAAGGAAAATAAGAAATTCAAAATTTTTAATATGAATTCCAGGAATCATGCAATGTTAGTTTAAAGCTTCGGTCCAGGAATTAGACATGGCTTAATAGCCAGCCAAGCTTTCAATGAAAGCTCCAGTCCAAAACACTAGACATGGCCAATGGCCAGCCAAGCTTCAGCATGTAACATCAGAATATCCTGCTCATTACTTATCAAATATGTAACTTGCCTCTATGTTGATGGTTTGGAAGCCTCAGTCCAAAATAATTTAGACATGGCTTTACAGCCAGCCAGGCTTCAACATGCTTCATGAAACTCTAGAATGCATATTAAAAAATTTTTTGAATAATTTTCGAAAATAGGGAGAAGATTTTGAAAAGATTTTCGAAATTTTTTTTTTAATAAAATAAAAATTACCTAATCTGAGCAACAAGATGAACCGTCAGTTGTCCATACTCGAACAATCCCCGGCAACGGCGCCAAAAACTTGGTGGACGAAATTGTGATTCATTCTTTTCCAACTCGAAACAATCCCCGGTAATGGCTCCAAAAACTTGGTACTCAATATTACGGTGTCTAAAATTAACTTCACAGTCTCGTTCAACTAACCAGTAAGTGCACTGGGTCGTCCAAGTAATACCTTACGTGAGTAAGGGTCGATCCCACAGAGATTGTTGGTATGAAGCAAGCTATGGTCACCTTGTAAATCTCAGTTAGGCAGATAAAATTATGGAATTTAGAAAATCAAATAAAAAAAAGAAATAATAAAAGGGATACTTATGTAGCTGATGAGCGGATATTTTATACGCTTTTTGGGGGTAATTTCTTGTAGATTTTAGCATGTTTTAATTAGTTTTTAGTTAAATATTATTAGTTTTTAAGCAAAAATCATATTTCTGGACTTTACTATGAGTGTGTGTATTTTTCTGTGATTTCAGGTATTTTCTGACTGAAATTGAGGAAGCTGAGCAAAAATCTGACTTAGGCTGAAAAAGGACTGCTGATGCTGTTGGATCCTGACCTCCCTGCACTCGAAATGGATTTTCTGGAGCTACAGAAGTCCAATTGATGCGCTCTCAACGGCGTTGGAAAGTAGACATCCAGGGCTTTCCAGCAATATATAATAGTCCATACTTTGCGCGAAGATTGACGACGTAACTTGGCGTTGAACGCCAAGTACACGCTGCTGTCTGGAGTTAAACGCCAGAAAAACGTCATGATCCGGAGTTGAACGCCCAAAACACGTCAGAACCTGGAGTTTAACGCCAAGAAAGGCCTCTACTCGTGGATAGCTTTATTCTCAGCCCCAGCACACACCAAGTGGGCCCCAGAAGTGGATTTCTGCACCAATTATCTTAGTTTACTCATTTTCTGTAAACCTAGGCTACTAGTTTACTATTTAAACAACTTTTACAGACATTCCTTGTACCTCATGACATTTTCAGATCTGAATTATATACTTTTGACGGCATGAGTCTCTAAACTCCATTGTTGGGGTGAGGAGCTCTGCAGCGTCTCGATGATTTAATACGATTCCTTTGTTTTCCATTCAAACACGCTTGTTCTTATCTAAGATGTTTATTTGTGCTTAATTGTGAAGAAGGTGATGATCCGTGACACTCATCACCTTCCTCAATCCATGAACGTGTGCCTGACAACCACCTCCGTTCTACATCAGATTGAATGAATATCTCTTAGATTCTTTAATCAGAATCTTCGTGGTATAAGCCGGATTGATGGCGGCATTCATGAGAATCCGGAAAGTCTAAACCTTGTCTGTGGTATTCCGAGTAGGATTCTGGGATTGAATGACTGTGACATGCTTCAAACTCCTGAGGGCTGGGGCGTTAGTGACAGACGCAAAAGAATCAATGGATTCTATTCCAACCTGATTGAGAACCGACAGATGATTAGCCGTGCCGTGACAGAGCATAGGAACGTTTTCACTGAGAGGATGGGAAGTAGCCATTGACAACGGTGACACCCTACACAGAGCTTGCCATGGAAGGAGCCTTGCGTGTATTGAAGGATTTTAAGGAAAAGTTGAAGTCAAAGGACAAAGCATCTCCAAAACTCCAACATATTCCCCAGTCCTTTATAAACAAGTAACTCTATTGTTCAAGTAATAACTATTTATTTTATGCCCTTTTTCTTTATTAAAATACGAGGCTAAAGAATCCTATTGATATCCTGACTAAGACAAATAAAATAAACATTAATTGCTTCAAGCCAATAATCTCCGTGGGATCGACCCTTACTCACATAAGGTATTACTTGGACGACCCAGTGCACTTGCTGGTTAGTTGTGCGAATCACAAATTCGTGCACCAAGTTTTTGGCGCCGTTGCCGGGGATTATTGAGTTTGGACAATTGAAGGCATATTTTATTTCTTAGATTAGGAATAATTTATTTTTATTTTTATTGTTATAGAGTCATTAAATCTTGATAGGATAGTTTCTTTTCAAAAATTTCCTTTCAAAATTTATTATTTTTCTTTTAAATAATTGCTAATTTTCGTGAGTTTAGTGTCTTGTTCTAAGTTTGGTGTTAATTGCATATTTTATATTTTCTTTGAAATTTTCGTATTAGTGTTCTTGGTTCTTCCTTGATCTTCAAGTTGTTCTTGTTCATTTTTCTTGATTGATCTTTAAATTTTCTTGCTTTGTGTCTTTTCTTATTTCACTTGTGTTCTTTTTAAAGCATTAATTGGAATATCTAGAACAAGTGTTACATTTATTCCCAATTGGCTAAAGCATTGGCTTATATTCTTGATAAGGGAGCACCAGTACTTTTGAAAATCTTTTTCAAAAATAATTCTTCTTTGATTTAATCTTGTGCCAAACTTTAAGTTTGGTGTTTTCTTGTTAATATTTTCATAATTTTTTCGAAAATTTTATTAAAATTTCTAAAAATTTTAAGTTTGGTGTTCTTCCTTGTGTTCTTGGTGTTCTTGTGAATCTTCAAGGTGTTCTTGAGTTTTTCTTGTGTCTTGATCTTAAAATTTTTAAGTTTGGTGTTCCTTGGTGTTTTCCCTCCAAAAATTTTCGAAAATAAGGAGCATTAGATCTAAAAATTTTAAGTCTTGTGTCTTTTGTGTGTTTTTCTCTTTCATCATAAAATTCAAAATTCAAAAATTTTTATTTTTCTAACTAATTTTGAACTATTTTTTTTCGAAAATCTTTTATAAAAATTCAATTTTCAATTTCAAAATATTTCCACTTTCTTTTATTTATTTCGTTTTTATTTTATTTTATAAAAATTAATTTTTATAAAATAAATAACATCAACATATATACCCTTTCTTTTAGTCCAACATGGAAGCACCTATGAATGAACAGTCCAAGAGGACTTTGGGGTCATATGCCAACCCCTCTACTGCTTCATATGGGAGTAGCATCTGTATACCCTCCATTGGAGTTAGTAGCTTTGAGTTGAATCCTCAACTCATTATCATGGTGCAGCAAAACTGCCAGTATTCTGGTCTTCCACATGAAGAACCTACAGAGTTTCTGGCACAATTTTTGCAAATTGCTGACACAGTACATGATAAAGAAGTGGATCAGGATGTCTACAGATTATTACTGTTTCCATTTGCTGTAAAAGATCAAGCTAAGAGGTGGTTAAATAACCAGCCTAAGAACAGCATAAAAACATGGAAACAGCTGTCAGAAAAATTCCTGAATCACTATTTCCCTCCCAAACGGATGACACAGCTAAGGCTAAACATCCAAGGCTTCAAACAAGAAGATAATGAATCCCTTTATGATGCCTGGGAGAGATACAGAGAGATGCTAAGAAAATGCCCCTCTGAAATGTTTTCAGAATGGGTGCAATTAGACATCTTCTACTATGGGCTTACAGAAAAAGCTCAGATTTCTCTAGACCACTCAGCTGGTGGATCTATACATATGAGAAAAACAATTGAAGAGGCTCAAGAGCTTATTGATACAGTTGCTAGAAATCAACATCTGTACATAAGCAGTGAATCTTCCATGAAAGAAGAAGTTAAAACAGTAACTGCAGAACTCAGTCCAGTGGATCAGGCTAATGAATTCAATCAGCAATTGGACTTTCTAACTCAGCAGCTAGCCGAATTCAAGGAAATATTACAGGAAACAAGAATGGCCAACAGGAACATGGAAGCACAATTAAAGTAGACAGAAAAGCAGCTGTCAAAACAAATAACAGAAGAATGTCAAGCAGTTCAATTAAGAAGTGGGAAAACATTAAATACCTCACTTCAAAGCAGCAGGAAACCAAGAAATGAACAGATGGATACTCAAAATCCCTCTGAGGACAAGCAGAGCCCAGAGAGGAATAAAACTGGCGCTGAACGCCCAGACCATGCTAATTCCTGGCGTTCAACGCCAGAAACAAGCATGAATCCGGCGTTGAACGCCCAAAGGGAGCATGGTTCTGGCGTTCAAACGCCAGTAACAAACAAGGAAGTGGCGTCTAACACCACTCCAGCTCCCACCACTGACATTCAAATACCAGTGGGAAATCAGTCACATACAAGTGCTGATAACAACCTTTCTAAAAAGGCTTCCCAACCCACTTCTGTAGGTAATAAACCTGCAGCAACTAAGGTTGAGGAATACAAAGCCAAAATGCCTTATCCTCAAAAACTCCGCCAAGCGGAACAGGATAAACAATTTGCCCGCTTTGCAGACTATCTCAGGACTCTTGAAATAAAGATTCCGTTTGCAGAAGCACTTGAGCAAATACCTTCTTATGCTAAGTTCATGAAAGAAATCTTAAGTCATAAGAAGGATTGGAGGGAAACTGAAAAAGTCTACCTCACTGAAGAATGCAGTGCAGTCATTCTGAAAAGCTTACCTGAGAAGCTTAAAGATCCTGGGAGCTTTATGATATCATGCACATTAGAGGGTAATTGTACCAAGCAAGCTTTATGTGATCTTGGGGCAAGTATCAACTTAATACCTGCATCTACTATCAGAAAGCTTGGTTTAACTGAAGAAATTAAACCAACCAGGATATGTCTTCAACTGGCTGATGGCTCCATTAAGTACCCATCAGGCGTGATTGAAGACATGATTGTCAAGGTTGGGCCATTCGCCTTTCCTACTGACTTTGTGGTGCTGGAAATGGAGGAGCACAAGAGTGCAACTCTCATTCTAGGAAGACCTTTCCTAGCAACTGGCCGAACCCTCATTGATGTCCAAAAAGGGGAAGTAACCTTGAGAGTCAATGAGGAGGAGTTCAAGTTGAATGTTGTCAAAGCAATGCAACATCCAGACACCCCAAATGACTGCATGAGTGTTGATATTATTGACTCTTTGGTAAGAGAGGTCAATATGGCTGAGAGTCCCGAATCAGAGCTAGAGGACATCTTTAAAGACGTCCAGCCTGATCTGGAGGAGTCAGAGAAAATAGTGGAATCTCTGAAAATCCCTCAGGAAGAGGAGAAACCTCCTAAACCCGAGCTCAAACCATTACCACCTTCCCTAAAATATGCATTTCTGGGAGAAGGTGATACCTTTCCTGTAATCATAAGCTCTACCTTAGAACCACAGGAAGAGGAAGCACTAATTCAAGTGCTAAGGACACACAAGACAGCTCTTGGGTGGTCCATCAGTGATCTTAAGGGCATTAGCCCAGCTAGATGCATGCACAAGATCTTACTGGAGGGTGACGCCAAACCAGTGGTTCAACCACAAAGGCGGCTGAACCCAGCCATGAAGGAAGTAGTGCAGAAAGAGGTCACTAAGTTACTAGAGGCTGGGATCATTTATCCTATTTCTGACAGCCCCTGGGTGAGCCCTGTCCAAGTTGTCCCAAAGAAAGGTGGCATGACAGTGGTTCATAATGAAAAAAATGAACTGGTTCCTACAAGAACAGTTACAGGGTGGCGTATGTGTATTGATTACAGAAGGCTCAATACAGCCACCAGAAAGGATCATTTTCCTTTACCATTCATAGACCAGATGCTAGAAAGACTAGCAGGTCATGAATACTACTGCTTCCTGGATGGATATTCAGGTTATAATCAAATTGCAGTAGATCCCCAGGATCAGGAGAAAACGGCATTCACATGCCCATCTGGAGTATTTGCATACAGAAGGATGCCATTTGGCCTGTGCAATGCACCTGCAACTTTTCAGAGGTGCATGCTCTCAATTTTCTCTGATATGGTGGAAAAATTCCTGGAAGTCTTCATGGATGACTTTTCAGTATTTGGAGACTCATTCAGCTCCTGCCTTAACCATTTAGCACTTGTTCTGAAAAGATGCCAAGAGACTAACCTGGTTTTAAACTGGGAAAAATGTCACTTTATGGTGACTGAAGGAATTGTCCTTGGGCACAAAATCTCGAACAAGGGGATAGAGGTGGATCAAGCTAAGGTAGAAGTAATTGAAAAATTACCACCACCTGCCAATGTTAAGGCAATCAGAAGCTTCCTGGGGCATGCAGGATTCTACAGGAGGTTTATAAAGGATTTTTCAAAAATCGCCAAACCTCTGAGCAACCTGCTAGCTGCTGACACGCCATTTATCTTTGATAAAGAGTGTCTGCAGGCATTTGAGACCCTGAAAGCTAAATTGGTCTCAGCACCAATCATCTCTGCACCAGACTGGACATTACCATTTGAATTAATGTGTGATGCCAGTGACCATGCCATTGGTGCAGTGTTGGGACAAAGGCATGACAAGCTTCTGCATGTCATTTACTATGCTAGCCGTGTTCTAAATGATGCACAGAAGAATTACACAACCACAGAAAAAGAGCTACTTGCAGTGGTTTACGCCATTGACAAATTCAGATCCTATTTAGTAGGATCAAAAGTGATTGTGTACACTGATCATGCTGCTCTTAAATATCTACTCACAAAGCAGGATTCAAAACCCAGACTCATCAGATGGGTGTTGCTTCTGCAAGAGTTTGATATAGAAATAAGAGACAGAAAAGGGACAGAAAATCAAGTAGCAGATCACCTGTCCCGAATAGAACCAGTAGAAGGGGCGTCCCTCCCTCTCACTGAAATCTCTGAAACCTTCCCGGATGAGCAACTGTTTGCCATCCAGGAAGTGCCATGGTTTGCAGACATTGCAAACTACAAGGCAGTGAGATTCATACCCAAAGAGTACAGTAGGGTGCAATCAAAGAAATTAATCACAGATGCAAAGTACTATCTTTGGGATGAACCATATCTCTTCAAGAGATGTGCAGACGGAGTAATCCGTAGATGTGTACCTAAAGAGGAAGCACAGAAGATCCTTTGGCATTGCCATGGATCACAGTATGGAGGACACTTTGGAAGTGAGCGAACAGCCACAAGAGTCCTCCAAAGTGGCTTCTACTGGCCTACTCTCTATAAAGATTCCCGAGCATTTGTGCTTAATTGTGACAGTTGCCAAAGATCAGGCAACCTACCTCACAGTTACGCCATGCCTCAACAAGGAATCTTGGAGATTGAGTTGTTTGATGTATGGGGTATTGACTTCATGGGACCTTTTCCACCATCATACTCAAACACTTATATTCTGGTGGCAGTGGATTATGTATCCAAATGGGTGGAGGCTATTGCAACACCCACTAATGACACTAAAACAGTGTTGAAATTCCTCCAGAAACATATCTTCAGCAGATTTGGTATCCCTAGAGTGTTAATCAGTGATGGGGGCACTCATTTCTGTAATAAACAGCTTTACTCTGCTCTGGTACGTTATGGAGTCAACCACAAGGTAGCTACTCCATATCACCCACAAACTAATGGGCAAGCTGAAGTCTCAAATAGAGAACTCAAAAGAATCCTGGAACGGACTGTAATTAACCGTAGAAAGGATTGGGCAAGAAGCTTGGATGATGCTTTGTGGGCATACAGAACAGCATTTAAGACCCCTATAGGGACCTCTCCATACCAGCTTGTGTATGGAAAGGCATGTCACTTGCCAGTGGAACTGGAACACAAGGCCTATTGGGCAACCAGATTCCTAAACCTTGATGCCAAGTTAGCCGGAGAAAAACGATTACTCCAGCTAAATGAGCTAGAGGAATTTAGACTCAATGCTTTCGAAAATGCAAAGATTTACAAAGAGAAAGCGAAAAGATGGCATGATAAAAAATTGTCATCCAGAGTCTTTGAGCCGGGGCAGAAAGTTCTGCTATTTAATTCTAGGCTCAAATTATTCCCTGGGAAATTAAAATCCCGGTGGAGAGGTCCATATGTCATTACAAACGTATCACCATATGGATACATAGAGCTTCAGGATAATGACTCTAACAAAAAGTTCATTGTTAATGGACAAAGAGTCAAACATTATCTTGAGGGCAATTTTGAGCAAGACTGCTCAAAGCTGAGACTCGAGTAAAAACTCAGTGATAGTCCAGCTAATGACATTAAAGAAGCGCTTGCTGGGAGGCAACCCAGCCATTTATAAAGTATATTTACTAATTATATAAATTTTCTTTTTTTTACAGGTATAGGTCCAAATCTCTTCAAGGTAAAAGAGCAATTGGTTGGATTCACAGAGTTATACAGGAAATTGGAAGCTTACTGGCGTGAAAAAGTCAGTAAGAAACACTTTTGGCGTCAAACGCCCAAAAGAAGCACCCACTGGGCGTTTAACGCCAGTAAGGGTAGCCATCTGGGCGTTAAACGCCAGAAAGGAGCATCTTCTGGGCGTTAAACGCCAGAAAGATGCACCTTCTGGGCGTTTAACGCCAGTCTGCTAGCATCCTGGGCGTTCAAAAAAAATGCCCAGTGACAAAGGACTTTCTGGCGTTGAACGCCAGAAAGAAGCACCAGTTGGGCGTTGAACGCCCAAAACATGCACCATGTGGGCGTTCAACGCCAGGATGATGGGAGGAGGTACAATTCGTTTTTCTTCATAATTTTTCTAAATTTTTATGTTTCAATTCATGATTTCTTGCATAAACATGTTTCAAAATGTCATCCTTCAATTCTAAAATTTTTAATCCTAATTTCTAGAAACACTAATTTCTAAAATCCCTTTTTCAAAAATATCAAATATATCTTAATTCATAAGCCCAAATCTTTGTCCAATCCAATTCTTTTTCAAATATTTTTAATTTCTTCTCATATCTTTTTCAACTCATCTTATCTTTATTTGAAAATGCCTTTCCTTCTACTCCTCTCCTTTCCTTTCTTTTGCTTGAGGACAAGCAAACCTCTAAGTTTGGTGTGATTTGCCATGATCACTGAGCTAAAACTCATTAAGATCATGGCACCTAAGAGAACAGGAAGAGCAAGGATGTGAACTTAAGGGAGCTGAAGCGTCAGAAATTAATTCTTGAAGGCACCCCACAGACTAGAGGAACATCCACTTCCCAAAATACAGGTTGTTAAGTTCTAATTCCAGCTTTAACTCTGTGATAGTATTATTTTAGAAATTTACCTTAGGAGATATATAGTAGTAGTAGTAATTAGTATGTCTATTTTGATTTTATTTCCAATTAAGCTATAATTTATTTTTCTCATCATCATCAGGCATGAATAAAGTAGTAGATTTTTTTTTTAGAATAAAGAAGTAATTTATATTTTCGTGTTCTTAATAATAAAAATTATAATTAATTATGTGTGGTGGCAATACTTTTTGTTCTCTGAATGAATGCTTGAACAGTGCATAAATTGTACTTTGAATTTGATGAATATTGGCTCCTGAAAGGATGAGGAACACGAAAAATATTATTGATGATCTGAAAAATCATGAAATTGATTCTTGAAGCAAGAAAAAGCAGTCAAAAAAAAAACAAAGATATGTATATATATATATATATAAACAATCAAAAGGAATAAAAGCCAAGCAGCCCTTAAAACCAAAAGACAAGGGTAAAAAGGATCCAAGGCTTTGAGCATCAATGGAGAGGAGGGCCCAAGGAAATAAAATCCAGGCCTAAGCGGCTAAACCACGCTGTCCCTAACCATGTGCTTGTGGCATGCAGGTCCAAGTTACAAACTTGAGACTGAGTGGTTAAAGTCGTGATCCAAGGCAAACAGAGTGTGCTTAAGAGCTCTGGACACCTCTGACTGGGGACTTTAGCAAAGCTAAGTCACAATCTGTAAAGGTTCACCCAGTCATGTGTCTGTGGCATTTATGTATCCGGTGGTAATATTGGAAAACAAAGTGCTTAGGGCCACGGCCAAGACTCATAAATAACTGTGTTCAAGAATCAACATACTACACTAGGAGAGTCAATAATACTATCTGAATTCTGAGTTCCTAAGGATGCCAATCATTCTGAAATTCAAAAGATACAGGGAGATGCCAAAACTGTTCAGAAACAAAAAGCTACAAGCCCCGCTCATCTAATAAGAATCTGAGCTTCATTTAAAACTCTAAAATATCATTACTTCTTAATTTCTGTTAGAACCTATTTTATTCATCTAGTTGCTTGAGGACGAGCAACAGTTTAAGTTTGGTGTTGTGATGAGCGGATATTTTATACGCTTTTTGGGGGTAATTTCTTGTAGATTTTAGCATGTTTTAATTAGTTTTTAGTTAAATATTATTAGTTTTTAAGCAAAAATCATATTTCTGGACTTTACTATGAGTGTGTGTATTTTTCTGTGATTTCAGGTATTTTCTGACTGAAATTGAGGAAGCTGAGCAAAAATCTGACTTAGGCTGAAAAAGGACTGCTGATGCTGTTGGATCCTGACCTCCCTGCACTCGAAATGGATTTTCTGGAGCTACAGAAGTCCAATTGATGCGCTCTCAACGGCGTTGGAAAGTAGACATCCAGGGCTTTCCAGCAATATATAATAGTCCATACTTTGCGCGAAGATTGACGACGTAACTTGGCGTTGAACGCCAAGTACACGCTGCTGTCTGGAGTTAAACGCCAGAAAAACGTCATGATCCGGAGTTGAACGCCCAAAACACGTCATAACCTGGAGTTTAACGCCAAGAAAGGCCTCTACTCGTGGATAGCTTTATTCTCAGCCCCAGCACACACCAAGTGGGCCCCAGAAGTGGATTTCTGCACCAATTATCTTAGTTTACTCATTTTCTGTAAACCTAGGCTACTAGTTTACTATTTAAACAACTTTTACAGACATTCCTTGTACCTCATGACATTTTCAGATCTGAATTATATACTTTTGACGGCATGAGTCTCTAAACTCCATTGTTGGGGGTGAGGAGCTCTGCAGCGTCTCGATGATTTAATACGATTCCTTTGTTTTCCATTCAAACACGCTTGTTCTTATCTAAGATGTTTATTTGTGCTTAATTGTGAAGAAGGTGATGATCCGTGACACTCATCACCTTCCTCAATCCATGAACGTGTGCCTGACAACCACCTCCGTTCTACATCAGATTGAATGAATATCTCTTAGATTCTTTAATCAGAATCTTCGTGGTATAAGCCGGATTGATGGCGGCATTCATGAGAATCCGGAAAGTCTAAACCTTGTCTGTGGTATTCCGAGTAGGATTCTGGGATTGAATGACTGTGACGTGCTTCAAACTCCTGAGGGCTGGGCGTTAGTGACAGACGCAAAAGAATCAATGGATTCTATTCCAACCTGATTGAGAACCGACAGATGATTAGCCGTGCCGTGACAGAGCATAGGAACGTTTTCACTGAGAGGATGGGAAGTAGCCATTGACAACGGTGACACCCTACACAGAGCTTGCCATGGAAGGAGCCTTGCGTGTATTGAAGGATTTTAAGGAAAAGTTGAAGTCAAAGGACAAAGCATCTCCAAAACTCCAACATATTCCCCAGTCCTTTATAAACAAGTAACTCTATTGTTCAAGTAATAACTATTTATTTTATGCCCTTTTTCTTTATTAAAATACGAGGCTAAAGAATCCTATTGATATCCTGACTAAGACAAATAAAATAAACATTAATTGCTTCAAGCCAATAATCTCCGTGGGATCGACCCTTACTCACGTAAGGTATTACTTGGACGACCCAGTGCACTTGCTGGTTAGTTGTGCGAATCACAAATTCGTGCACCAGTAGCCTCATTGGTAGGAATTTTAGATAAGCATATGAAGATACTGTATGGCTCAAGGACGCCTACTCTCCTACTGCTTCAACTCAATCCTTCTGACTCCTTTCCATGGCAAGCTGTATGTAGGGCATCACCGTTGTCAGTGGCTACATCCCATCCTCTCAGTGAAAATGGTCCTCTGCGGCTGTCACTCGCATGGCTAATCATCTGTCGGTTCTCAATCAGGTTGGAATAGAATCCATTGATTCTTTTGCGTTTGTCATCACGCCCAGCCTTCAGGAGTTTGAAGCTCGTCACAGTCATTCAATCCCAGAATCCTACTCGGAATACCATAGACAAGGTTTAGACTTTCCGGATCCTCATGAATGCCGCCATCTATCTAACTTATACCACGAAGATTCTGTTGGGGAATCTAAGAGATATGCGCCCGGCCTAAGGTAGAACGGAAGTGGTTGTCAATCACGCGCGTTCATAGGTGAGAATGATGATGAGTGTCACGGATCATCACATTCGTCAAGTTGAAGTGCAACGTATATCTTGAAATAGGAATAAATAGAATTGAATAGGATATCATCTTAATGGCATTGAAACTTGAGGTACAGCAGAGCTCCACACCCTTAATCTATGGTGTGTAGAAACTCCACCGTTGAAAATACATAAGTGAGAGGTTCAGGCATGGCCGAATGGCCAGCCCCCATGATCTGAGAACTATGCGTCCCAAGATCTGATCCTAAGATCTAAAGTGATCAAAAGATTTCAAATACATTAGTTAAATGTTCTATTTATAATAAACTAGCTCCTAGGGTTTACATGAGTAAGTAATTGATGCATAAATCCACTTCCGGGGCCCACTTGGTGTATGTTTGGGCTGAGCTTGATCAATCCACGAGTTGAGGCTTCTCTTGGAGTTGAACTCCGAGTTATGACGTGTTTTGGGCGTTCAACTCCGGATCATGACGTTTTTCTGGCGTTTAACTCCAGACAGCAGCATGAACTTGGCATTCAACGCCAAGTTACGTCGTCAAATTCCGAATAAAATATGGACTATTATATATTGCTGGAAAGCCCTGGATGTCTACTTTCCAACGCCGTTGAGAGCGCGCCAATTGGAGTTCTTTAGCTCCGGAAAATCCATTTTGAGTGCAGGGAGGTCAGATTCCAACAGCATCAGTAGTCCTTTTGTCAGCCTTTTTCAGAGTTTTGCTCAAGTCCCTCAATTTCAGCCAGAAATTACCTGAAATCACAGAAAAACACACAAACTCATAGTAAAGTCTAGAAATGTGAATTTAACATAAAAACTAATGAAAACATCCCTAAAAGTAGCTTGAACTTACTAAAAACTACCTAAAAACAATGCCAAAAAGCGTATAAATTATCCGCTCATCAGGCGGCGGCGTAAGGATGGTGGTTAATTCCGATTACATTGAGATGTGAGGTCTGTGGCAAGAGTAACCCGCTCGAATCCCTTCGTATGAATAGAGTATGCAGGCACAAAATCCTGGACGGTGATCCGAGCACCATATCTCGGGGGTTCCCAATGATGATTCCGAAGGGCGATATCTCCATGGAGATATGTCAGGTTGGCACTTAAACTGACAATATGATATCACAGTGATGAATAGATTTTTGTGTGATCTAGAATTTTACAATAAACTCTCATTGCAAGTATAGTTTCTAGACCAACAATAATCCCTTCATACAAAAGTTTGGTTGTCACAGGTAACAAACCCCTAAAAATAATAACCGAAATATTCAAACCTCGAGTTGTCTCTCAAGGAATTGCAGGGAAGTGTACTTATAATTGGTTATGGAAAAGTATATTTTTGGGATTTTGAATGAGAAACAAGGAAATTAAATTGCAGTGGAAATTAAATGGTAAAAACGGTCTTGGCAAGGTTTGGTGGTCAAGGATCTCTATTTTTATCACTAACCACAACATGATAATTGCAATGATCAATCACACTAAGTCATCCTCTAACAAGTAAAGGAAAGTCAAGTGAGCTATATCAATCCAAGTCCATAAGTCCTGGCTATTCACGAATTGAAGTAATGGAAGCTAGAGTTAATGGCTATCAATTATCAATCACTTGGACATTAGAAACTCAAGAATTCCTAAGTTACCTTCCCAAGCCGAGAACATAAAATTCTACTCTAACATCCTTCCAAGCATTTTATCAAACACTTGGTCGGCAGAAAATAAAAGCATAGAAAATTAACAAGGAAAATAAATCTAAACAACCAATTGCAAGCGTCAATGACTAACAATTAAAGAGAGTAACAATAACCATGGAAAACATAAATTGCATTAATATGAAAATTGAATTTAACATCAAAGGTTCACAAACCAAATGGGGAAAATAAATAAATCAACAAGTGAAGATAAACTAAGATGCTAGAGTGATAAAAATGTAGAATAGAAACTAAAATAAAGCAAGATAGAATTCTGAATTGGAGGAGAACTAAACCTAAAAACCTAAAACCTAGAATTATGAAAAGTGAATAATGATTGATTGAATGAATGAATGATTGAATCCTCCACTCTGCAGCCTTTAATAGGTGTTTTTGGCCTTGAAACTGGGTCAAAAATAGCCCAAAAATCACCCCCTGTGATTTATGATACATACAGCACGTGGCTCCGTCACGCGTATGCGTCGCTTGTCTGCCGCACTATCCACGCGTACGCGTGCTTTGCACGTGCGCATCATCTAACAGCAAGGCAACTATGGCAAATTATATATCATTTCGAAGCCCCGAATATTAGCTTTTCAACGCAACTGAACCGCCTCATTTAGATCTCTGTAGCTCAAGTTATGTCTGATTTAGTACGAAGAGGTCAGGTTTGACAGCTTTGAAATTCCTTCAATTTCTTGTATTCCTTCCACTTTTGCATGCTTCCTTTCCATCACCTACGTCATTCCTGTCCTGTATTCTCTGAAAACACTGAACACTCATATCACGACATCGAATGGTAACAAGAGAGGATTAAAAATAGCAAATTTAAGGCCAAAGAAGCATATTTTCAATCATAGCACAAAATTAGGAAGGAAAATGTAAAACATGCGATTTCTATGAATAAGTGTGAGAATAATAGGTAAAATCTACTAAATTAAGCACAAGATAAACCGTAAAATAGCGGTTTATCAATCTCCCCACACTTAAACATTAGCATGTCCTCATGCTAAGCTCAAGAGAACTAAAAGAGTGGAGGCAAAATGGTTGAACTTATGCAATGCAACCTATCTATATGAATGCAACTACATGCAAAAAAATGATTCTACCTACTTGGTTAAAAGTAAATCAAATTCTCCAAGAACAAATATGAAATGGGTTCCACTAATTCAAATCATAAAAATGAAGTACAAATAGACTTGCAGAAAAAATAGCTCATGAAAGCCGGGAACAAAGAATCGAGCATCAAACCCTCACCGGAAGTGTATACACTCTAATTACTCAAGTGTTTAAGGTTCGATTCTCTCAAATCTCTACTAATATTGCATTCTAAGGCTTGCTCTTCTTCTACCAATCAACAAAGAATTAATGCACAGATACACATATCAAGAGGTCTTTTAAGGGTTGTAATTGGGTTAGGATCAAGGTAGGAATGTATTTGGTTAAGTGGACTAAAATTCGAATTCTTGATTAACCTAAACTTACCACCTAACCTAAGACAATCCATGTAATTACAATGCAAAATCTAACTACCCATTAACTATGTTTACCATATATTCATGCATCCGAATTTGAGTACAACTCATATGCATTGCTATCATTTGCTCTGGGGCATTTTGTCCCTTTTTTATTTATTTGCTCTTTTGCTTTTCTTTTTCTCTTTTTTTTCTTTCTCTTTTGTCTTTCTCAATGCACATGATTAAGGTATTTCATGCATAAACATGTCCTCAACATTCTTTTTCACATTTTCATAAGAATATACAACACCTAATTCTCAAACCAACGTTTCCAAACCCAATTTCCCCACACTTAATTCATGAGCACTCTCACTAGTCTAAGCTAACCAAGGATTCAAATTAAGGATATTTATTGTTTTACGCCTAGATTTAATGATGTGCTATAATAAAGAACAAAAAGGGTAATATAGGCTCAATATGGGGTTGCAAGGGTAATGATAGGGTAGGGCCATATGGATATGTGAGCCATAGTGAAACAAGGCCTCAATCATATAAGTGTATGCATACATTAAACCATGGAAATATAGAATCAAGCAAGATAGAGATCACAATTTTAGGAAGAACAACACACACCAAAAATAGAATATTGGTTGATAAAATACAACCAATCACAATAGGCTCAAAATCTCATTGGTTTTGTGTGTTTAAGCTCTAAACTATGTTCCAAAATAAAATTTCTTCAAACAAGTTTAACAAAAGTTTTAATTCAAGTTAGTGAAATGCTATAAAAGGTTTCTTGAAAAAGAAAATATTACTTCAACCAAGTAGTGGTAAAATATGCACGAAATCTAACAAACATGCAATTAAACATGCAAATGCAACAACTAATTTAACAAAAAAAATTAGACAGGAAAGTAACTAACCCACGGAGATCAGTATCGACATCCCCATACTTAAAGATTGCACCGTCCTCGGTGCATGCTGAGATGTGCAAGTGGACGGGTTGCTACAACTGATGCTTTTCGCCAAAGATTGTGCGACGGGACTTATTTGACTCCCCATTTAGAAGTGTTCCGTTTTCCTTCTTGGTGGCCATCCTGAAAGAAGAGAAAAAGGAAGAGAAGTAACCCAGAAACAAAGATATGCAAACAAATAGAATGTGGGTGGGTTGATGCCAAATAATGAGGATCTCAACTACATGGTAGCTACAACATGCAAGTGAGAAAATAGTAGAAGCAAATGGCATATGAATAGTGCAAAAATTGCAATAATAGGGCAGAGAGTGTGGGTCTGAGAGACAATATAAGTGCATATCAATGCAAATAGAATACAAGTATAAAAAGTAGCATTGACTTATAATTAATAACACCCAACAGTTTAAAACAAGTCACGAAGCACCAAAATAAATCAAGAAAAGATGCAACAGTTGAATAAGAACAGTTAACACCAATGGTAAAATAGGAAATTAGAAAAAGGGGTAAAAATAGGAATAAAATTAAAATGCAATGAAGGAAAGTATGCAAATGCAGCATGTAAAAGAGAATGAAAGAGAATAAGGATGAGAAGGGGGAAGAAGAATGAAGTAGGATTGAGAGAGAATTAGGATTTGGGAGGAGGGAATAATTGAAACTGGGTGGTGCACTAGTGAAGTGAGGCGACGCATGCGACGCACACGTGGACGCGCACGCGTACGCGTGGATGCGCAAGAATGGAGGGACGCATAAGCGTCCGGTGCGGGGACGTGTGCCTCAAGTTGTGCCATTGGCGCGAGTCCAGTCTCGCGCACGCACAACTCTCTATCTATTTTGTGCTGGGGCCAAGCTTGCACGCGACGCGTGCGCGTCATGCACGCACACGCGTGGATGGTCATGGGTGGAAAAGGGTGCGCACGTATCAGGGACGCGTACGCGTGGGTGAATTTGTGCCTCTAGCACAGTACCAGCCCCAGACCAGCACAACTCTCTGGTCAAAACATAGATTTACGCAGAATTCCTCATCCACGTGAACACGCCATAGACGCGTACGCGTGGGTCGCCAAAAGTGGAAACGACGCGCACGCATACGGTATGCGTACACGTGGGCTTGATTGTGCCTAAAGCACGTTTTCTGCGCAACTCCTGCGCAACTCTCTATTCAATCTAACATATTGCGCATTCACATATGACGCGCACGTGTACGAGATGCTCGCGCGTCGAATGCTGATTTTTTTTCAAAATGCAGGTGATGATGCAGAATGAATGAGTGAACACTGATAAAAAAATAAAACAAAATAAAACTAAGAATGAAAAGGAACGATCATACCATGGTGGGTTGTCTCCCACCTAGCACTTTTAGTTATTGTCCTTAAGTTGGACATTTGGTGAGCTCCTTGTTATGGTGGCTTGTGCTTGTACTGATCCTTGAATTCCCACCAATGTTTGTAATTCCAATAGCCTCCGGGATCCCAAACTAGGTGCAAAGAGCCTTCAAGCAAGTTAAAGCAAGTGACAAGGCCCCAAGAGTGTTGATTGCTAGACTGAATTCCGGGGTTCCAAAATTTGCTTTTTCACCCGTCTTCTTGTTGATCATCATTGTTCCAACCGGGTGGCAAGAAGTCCAAATTCTCACTAAGGCATCCAAACAACTTCCTAGACCCATTCAATCGACCTCTACACCAATTCTTGCACTTCAACTTGGAGCATGTAACCATATTGAACCTTGCATGACAACTCCTACCACTAATCATTCTTCTCTTACGCCTTATGCCACAAAGCCTCCTAAGTTGGTCATTCGTTTAGCCTCCTAAGTTGGTCATTCGTTTCAATAATACCATATTCAAGTGGGAAAGTAAAGGTCAAGGATAAGAATTTTACCCACTTGAATGTTGTATTGGATGGTAATGACTTTGGGAGAGGTGTTTCTAATGATCTTACAAGCTCCACTCCCTTGTGTTCTTTCTTGACAACTTCCACCTCTTTGCAAGATTCTTCAATTTCAACCTCTTTCTCTTGGTAGCTTTCTTCCAATTCGATCTCTTTTTCATTGCTTACAAAGGGCGTGGGAGGTTGTGCCCCCTTCTTCTTTAATCTTCATCTCTTGATCCTCCTCTTCAAAGTCTTCAACCATGATATGCCTTTGAGGTTGTACACCCTCCTCAACATCAAATTCAAACGTCTTGGAAGGAGGCTCTATGACTGGACTTTCCTATGGAGGTTCCGCATCACCCAAGTCTTCAACAACTTCCTCTTCTATGATAATTTTGACTTTCTCCACTTGCTCTAATACAAAATCAAATTCCTCCTTGATGTCTTCCTTCACTAATTCTTCAACCACTCCCTCACCTTCAAGGGTCTCTACTACCTCTACCTTCTGGGCCTCCTCTTACTTTTCTTGAAGTATGTGTTCGTGAAACCGATCCATTATGTCCCTAAGACGATACCTTCTCTCTTGTTCCATGTCAATAGCATAATTGGGATCATCTTGCTCTTGGATTGATGGATACCTACGGGATATAAGGGATTGGAGAGTAGACGTGAGACCAATTAGAGTAGAGGTAATTGTGGTTTGAAGCTCTCTTTGGCCATGGTGAATAACATTGAGGGTATAATTTATGGGAGCTTGGGGTGTATAGGAGGGTTCATTTGTTGGGAGAGAGGGCTCATGATAAGAAGGTGGTTCATCTTGATAAGGATATGGAGATGGTGTATATTGAGGTGGTGGTTCTTGGGGGTAATTGTGTTGGAATGTGGGTGGTTCTATGTATGGTTCATAAGGTGGTTGGGTAGGCGGATATGGATTGGTGTCATATGGAGGCGAATGGTGGAAAGGGGCTTGTGAGTATGGTGGTTCATAACTATGTTGAGGAGGGGGTTCATAGGAATATGGTGGGGCTTGTTGGTAACTACAAGAGGGTCCACCATATCCATGGGATTGATATGCACTTTGGAATGGTTCTTGCTCATAGTAAGTGGGTGGAGGTTGTTGCCAAGAGGGTTGATCTAATCCTTGTGGCTCCTCCCATCTTTGATTGTCCCATCCTTGATGCAAACTTTCATTGTAATTTCCTCTTCGCATAACATAATTGTAACCAAACTCATAGCCAAAGGGGTGAAAGTTCATAGTTGATGAGCGGATAATTTATACGCTTTTTGGCATTGTTTTTAGATAGTTTTTAGGATGATTGAGCTACTTTTAGGGATGTTTTCATTAGTTTTTATGTTAAATTCACATTTCTGGACTTTACTATGAGTTTGTGTGTTTTTCTGTGATTTCAGGTAAATTCTGACTGAAATTGAGGGATTTGAGCAAAACTCTGAAAAAGGCTGACAAAAGGACTGCTGATGCTGTTGGAATCTGACCTCCCTGCACTCAAAATGGATTTTCTGGAGCTACAGAACTCTAAATGGCGCGCTCTCAACGGCGTTGGAAAGTAGACATCCAGGGCTTTCCAGAAATATATAATAATCCATACTTTATTCGGAAATTGACGACGTAACTTGGCGTTGAACGCCAAGTACATGCTGCTGTCTGGAGTTAAACGCCAGAAAAACGTCATGATCCGGAGTTGAACGCCCAAAACACGTCATAACTCGGAGTTCAACTCCAAGAAAAGTCTCAGCTCGTGGATTGATCAAGCTCAGCCCAAACATACACCAATTGGGCCCCGGAAGTGAATTTATGCATCAATTACTTACTCATGTAAACCCTAGGAGCTAGTTTATTATAAATAGAACATTTAACTATTGTATTTGACGTCTTTTGACCACGTTTCATCTTTTGGTCTCAGTTTTGTATTATTCTCTATCCTAAGAGGCTATTGATCATGTTTTAGGGGGCTGGCCATTCGGCCATGCCTGAACCTCTTTCACTTATGTATTTTCAACGGTGGAGTTTCTGCACACCATAGATTAAGGGTGTGGAGCTCTGCTGTACCTCAAGTATTAATGAAGTTCTATTTTCTTTTATTCAAATCTCTCTTATTCTTATTCCAAGATATTCACTCGCACCCAAGAACATGATGAATGTGATGAGTCAATAACCCTCATTATCATTCTCAATCATGAACGCACGTGATTGACAACCACTTCCGTTCTACATGCAACCGAGCTTGAATGTGTATCTCTTAGATTCCCCAACAGAATCTTCGTGGTATAAGCTAGATAGATGGCGGCATTTATGAGGATCCGGAAAGTCCAACCTTGTCTGTGGTGTTCCGAGTAGGATCCTGGGGATCCGGAAAGTCTAACCTTGTCTGTGGTATTCCGAGTAGGATTCCGGTAATGAATGACTGTGACGTGCTTCAAATCCTAATCATACCTTTTAATCCTAATCACACTCTCCTAATCCAAATCTCATTCCACTCTTCCCCATATCACACTTCCCAAAAACCTTCACCAATCACCTCAAATCCTCTTCCCAATTCTTCCATTCACCATTCACATCAACCTCCTCTTCCCCATAAACCCCACCTACCCTCATAACATTCAAATTCAATTTCCCACCCATTCCCACCCAAATGGCCGAAAACCCACCCTCCCCTCTCCCTATAAATACCCTTCACTTCTTCTTCATTTTCACACAACACAAATCCCTTCTTCTCCCATATAGCCGAACTCCCTCTCCCTCTCTAACATATTCTCTTCTTCTTCTTCTACTATTCTTTTCTTTCTTGCTCGAGGACGAGCAAATTTTAAGTTTGGTGTGGTAAAAGCATAAGCTTTTTTTTGTTTTTCCATTACCAATGGCACCTAAGGCCGGAGTTTCCTCAAGAAAAGGGAAAGGGAAAGCAAAAGCTTCCACCTCCGAGTCATGGGAGATGGAAAGATTCATCTCCAAGAGCCATCAAGACCACTTCTATGATGTTGTGGCAAAGAAGAAGGTGATCCCTGAGGTCCCTTTCAAGCTCAAAAAGAATGAGTTTCCGGAAATCCGACATGAGATCCAAAGAAGAGGTTGGGAAGTCCTAGCCAACCCCATGCAACAAGTCGGAATATTAATGGTTCAAGAGTTCTATGCCAATGCATGGATCACTAGGAACCATGACCAAGGTATGAACCCAAGTCCAAAGAATTATCTCACAATGGTTAGGGGGAAATACTTGGATTTCAGTCCGGAAAATGTGAGGTTGGCGTTTCACTTACCCATGATGCAAGGTGATGAACGCCCCTACACTAGAAGGGTCAACTTTAATCAAAGGTTGGACCAAGTCCTTATGGACATATGTGTGGAAGGAGCCCAATGGAGAATAGACTCCAAAGGCAAGCCAGTCCAACTAAGAAGACTGGACCTCAAGCCTGTAGCTAGAGGATGGTTGGAATTCATCCAAGATCCATCATCCCTACAAGCAACCGATCTGAAGTTACTGTGGATCGGGCCATCATGGTTCATAGCATCATGATTGGAGAGGAAGTGGAAGTTCATGAAGTCATCTCCAATGAACTCTACAAAATAGCTGACAAGCCTTCACACATGGCACGGCTAGCCTTCCCCCACCTTATATGCCATCTATGTTACTCAGCTGGAGTTATCATAGAAGGAGATGTCTCCATTGAAGAAGACAAGCCCATCACCAAGAAAAGGATGGAGCAATCAAGAGAAGTTCCTCACGGCCCTCAAGGAGAACATGAGGAAGTTCATCATCAACAAATGCCTCAAGGAATGCACTTTCCTTCCAACAACTATTGGGAGCAACTCAACACCTCCTTAGAAGATTTGAGCCACAATGTGGGACAATTAAGGGTGGAACATCAAGAGCACTCCATCATTCTCCAAGAAATAAGAGAAGATCAAAGAGCAATGCGGGAGGAGCAACAAAGGCAAGGAAGGGACATAGAAGAGTTAAAGAACATCATGGGTCCTTCAAGAAGAAGACGCCACTAAGAGGTGGATTCATTCCTTGTTCTTTATTTTTTTTTCTGTTTTCGGTTTTTAATTACTGTGTTTATCTATGTTTTATGTCTTTATGATCACTAGTATGTAACCATGCCTTAAAGCTATGAATAAAATCCATTATTCCTTCACCTTTCTTAAAAGAAAAATGTTTTAATTCAAAAGAACAAGAAGTACATAGTTTTCGAAATTATTATTGAATTTAGTTTAATTATATTGATGTGGTGACAATACTTTTTGTTTTCTGAATGAATGATTGAACAGTGCATATGTCTTTGGATATTGTTGTTTATGAGTGTTAAAATTTTTGGTTCTTGAAAGAATGATGAACAAAGAGAAATGTTATTGATGATCTGAAAAACATCATGAAATTGATTCTTGAAGCAAGAAAAAGCAGCAAAAAAAAATGGCGAAAATTTTAAAAAGCAAAGGACCCAAGGCTTTGAGCATTAATGGATAGGAGGGCCCAAGGAAATAAAATCCAGGCCTAAGCGGCTAAATCAAGCTGTCCCTAACTATGTGCTTGTGTCATGAAGGTCCAAGCAAAAAAGCTTGAGACTAAGTGGTTAAAGTCGTGATCCAAGGCAAAAGAGTGTGCTTAAGAGCTCTGGACACCACTAATTGGGGACTTTAGCAAAGCTAAGTCACAATCTGAAAAGGTTCACCCAGTTATGTGTCTGTGGCATTTATGTATCCGGTGGTAATACTGGAAAACAAAGTGCTTAGGGCCACAGCCAAGACTCATAAGTAGCTGTGTTCAAGAATCAACATGCTTAACTAAGAAAGTCAATAACACTATCCCAAATTCTGAGTTCTCCAGAGACGCCAATCCCTCTAAACTACAAAGGAAAAAGTGAGATGCCAAAACTGTTCAGAAGCAAAAAGCTACAAGTCCCGCTCATTTAATTATAATTAATATTCATTGATATTTCTGAATTTATAGTATATTCTCTTCTTTTATCCTATTTGATTTTCAGTTGCTTGGGGACAAGCAACAATTTAAGTTTGGTGTTGTGATGAGCAGATAATTTATACGCTTTTTGGCATTGTTTTTAGATAGTTTTTAGGATGATTGAGCTACTTTTAGGGATGTTTTCATTAGTTTTTATGTTAAATTCACATTTCTGGACTTTACTATGAGTTTGTGTGTTTTTCTGTGATTTCAGGTAAATTCTGACTGAAATTGAGGGATTTGAGCAAAACTCTGAAAAAGGCTGACAAAAGGACTGCTGATGCTGTTAGAATCTGACCTCCCTGCACTCAAAATGGATTTTCCGGAGCTACAGAACTCTAAATGGCGCGCTCTCAATGGCGTTGGAAAGTAGACATCCAGGGCTTTCCAGCAATATATAATAGTCCATACTTTATTCGGAAATTGACGACGTAACTTGGCGTTGAACGCCAAGTACATGCTGCTGTCTGGAGTTAAACGCCAGAAAAACGTCATGATCCGGAGTTGAACGCCCAAAACACGTCATAACTCGGAGTTCAACTCCAAGAAAAGCCTCAGCTCGTGGATTGATCAAGCTCAGCCCAACATACACCAAGTGGGCCCCGGAAGTGAATTTATGCATCAATTACTTACTCATGTAAACCCTAGGAGCTAGTTTATTATAAATAGAACATTTAACTATTGTATTTGACGTCTTTTGACCACGTTTCATCTTTTGGTCTCAGTTTTGTATTATTCTCTATCCTAAGAGGCTATTGATCACGTTTTAGGGGGCTGGCCATTCGGCCATGCCTGAACCTCTTTCACTTATGTATTTTCAACGGTGGAGTTTCTGCACACCATAGATTAAGGGTGTGGAGCTCTGCTGTACCTCAAGTATTAATGAAGTTCTATTTTCTTTTATTCAAATCTCTCTTATTCTTATTCCAAGATATTCATTCGCACCCAAGAACATGATGAATGTGATGAGTCAATAACCCTCATTATCATTCTCAATCATGAACGCACGTGATTGACAACCACTTCCGTTCTACATGCAACCGAGCTTGAATGTGTATCTCTTAGATTCCCCAACAGAATCTTCGTGGTATAAGCTAGATAGATGGCGGCATTTATGAGGATCCGGAAAGTCCAACCTTGTCTGTGGTGTTCCGAGTAGGATCCTGGGGATCCGGAAAGTCTAACCTTGTCTGTGGTATTCCGAGTAGGATTCCGGTAATGAATGACTGTGACGTGCTTCAAACTTGCAAGTGCTGGGCGTTAGTGACAGACGCAAAAGAATCAATGGATTCTATTCCAGTAGGAGCGGGAACCAACCAGTGATTAGCCGTACTGTGACAGAGTGCGTGAGCATTAGTTTTCACTGCGAGGATGGGATGTAGCCATCAACCATGGGTGATGCCTCCAGACGATTAGCCGTGCGATTGACAACCGCATAGGATCATTTTCCCGAGAGGATTGAAAGTAGCCACCGCTGATGGTGAACCCCTATACACAGCTTGCCATGGAAAGGACTAAGAAGGACTGAGTTGAAGCAGTAGGAGGGCAGGCGTTCTTGAGCCATACAGCATCTTCATATACTTAACTGAAATTCCTATGCCAATGAATCTACATAAGTATTCTATCCCTTTTATTATTTCTTATTTTATTATTAATTTTCGAACCATAAACAATTTTAATCTGCCTGACTGAGATTTACAAGGTGACCATAGCTTGCTTCATACCAACAATCTCTGTGGATTCGACCCTTACTCACGTAAGGTTTATTACTTGGACGACCCAGTACACTTGCTGGTTAGTTGAACGGAGTTGTGAATTCAACCAGTGCCATAATTAGAACATTGATCACAAAAGATACAAGAACATTGATCACAATTTCGTCCACCAAGTTTTTGGCGACGTTGCCGGGGATTGTTCGAGTATGGACAACTGACGGTTCATCTTGTTGCTCAGATTAGGTAATTTTCTTTTCAAAAATCTCTTTCAAAATTTTTCTTTTATTTTTCGTTTTTCCAACCTTTATTTTCGAAAATATTAATAAAAATCCAAAAAAAATTAGAAAATCATAAAAATCAAAAATATTTTGTGTTTCTTGTTTGAGTCTTGAGTCAATTTTTAAGTTTGGTGTCAATTGCATGCTTTAAAATTTTTCTTGCATTTTTTTTCGAAAATCCCATGCATTCATAGTGTTCTTCATGATCTTCAAGTTGTTCTTGATAAGTCTTCTTGTTTGATCTTGATGAATTCTTGTTTTGTGTCTTTTCTTGTTTTTCATGTGCATTTTTGCATTCATATTTTCCATGCATTAAAAATTTCTAAGTTTGGTGTCTTGCATATTTTCTTTGCATCAAAAATTTTTCAAAAATATGTTCTTGATGTTCATCATGATCTTCAAAGTGTTCTTGGTGTTCATCTTGACATTCATAGCATTCTTGCATGCATTCATGGTTTTGATCTAAAAATTTCATGCATAAAGTATTTTTGTTGTTTTTCTCTTTCATAATTAAAAATTCAAAAATCAAAAAAATTTATCTTTTCCTTATTTCCCTCTAAATTTTCGAAATTTTGAGTTGACTTGGTCAAAAAATTTTCAAAATTAGTTGTTTCTTACAAGTCAAGTCAAAATTTCAATTTTAAAAATCTTATCTTTTCAAAATCTTTTTCAAAAATCATATCTTTTTCAATTTTTTCTTTTTTTCAAAAATTTCAAAAATCTTTTTCAAAATATTTTCAAAATCTTTTTCTTATCTTTACATCATATTTTCGAAAATTCACTAATAATTAATGTGATTGGTTCAAAAATTTGAAGTTTGTTACTTTCTTGTTAAGAAAGGTTCAATCTTTAAGTTCTAGAATCTTGTCTTGTAGTTTCTTGTTAGTGAAGTAAATAATTTTAAAATTTTTAAATTAAATCTTTTTGTCTTTTATTTTATCTTTTTCAAAAAATTTTATCTTTTTTAAAATTTGATTTCAAAATATCTTATCTAACTTACTATCTTCTTATCTTTTTCAAATTTGATTTCAAATCTTTTTTCAATCAACTAACTAACTTTTTGTTTGTTTCTTATCTTTTTCAAAACCACCTAACTACTTTTCTCTCTTCTATTTTCGAAAATATCTCTTCCCTTTTTCAAAAATTCTTTTTAATTAATTAATTGTTTCATGTTTTAATTTTAATTACATTTCTTTTTTTAATTTTCGAAAATCACTAACCCCTTTTCAAAAATTATTTTCGAAATCCCTCTTCTCTTTTCTTATTCTATTTAATTATTTAATTACTAACACTTCTCTTCACCTCTCTTCATCCATAAATCCGAACCCTCTTCTTCATTCTTCTACTCCCCTCTTTTTCTACTAACATAAAGGAATCTCTATACTGTGACATAGAAGATTCCTCTTTCTTTTCTTGTTTCTTTCTCTTTCATATGAGCAGGAACAGGGATAAAGGCACTCTTGTTGAAATTGATCCAGAACCTGAAAGGACTCTGAAGAGAAAATTAAGAGAAGCAAAATTACAACAATCCAAAAGAAACCTTCTAGAAATTTTCGAACAAGAGAAAGAGATGGCAGACAGAAATAATAATAATAATAATGCAAGGAGAATGCTTGGTGACTTCACAAAGCCAACGTCCAAGTTTGATGGAAGAAGCATCTCCATTCCTGCCATTGGAGCCAATAACTTTGAGCTTAAGCCTCAACTAGTTGCTTTAATGCAACAAAACTGCAAGTTTCATGGACTTCCATCTGAAGATCCCTATCAGTTTTTAACTGAGTTCTTGCAGATCTGTGAGACTGTAAAGACGAATGGAGTTGATCCTGAAGTCTACAGACTCATGCTTTTCCCTTTTGCTGTAAGAGACAGAGCTAGAGTATGGTTGGATTCACAACCCAAGGATAGCTTGGACTCATGGGATAAGCTTGTCACTGCATTCTTAGATAAATTCTTTCCTCCTCAAAAGCTGAGCAAGCTGAGAGTGGATGTTCAAACCTTCAAACAAAAAGATGGTGAATCCCTCTATGAAGCTTGGGAAAGATATAAGCAGCTGACCAAGAGATGTCCATCTGACATGTTTTCAGAATGGACCATATTAGATATATTCTATTATGGTCTCTCTGAATTTTCGAAAATGTCATTGGACCATTCTGCAGGTGGATCTATTCACCTGAAGAAAACGCCTGAAGAGGCTCAAGAACTCATTGACATGGTTGCAAACAACCAGTTTATGTACACCTCTGAAAGGAATTCCGTGAATAATGGGGTACCTCAGAAGAAAGGAGTTCTTGAAATTGATGCTCTGAATGCCATATTGGCTCAGAACAAAGTGTTGACTCAACAGGTCAACATGATCTCTCAAAATCTGAATGGATTGCAACATGCATCCAACAGTACTAGAGAGGCAGCTTCTGAAGAAGCTTATGATCCTGAGAACCCTGCCATGGCAGAGGTTAATTACTTAGGTAAACCTTATGGAAACACCTATAACTCATCATGGAAAAATCATCCAAATTTCTCCTGGAAGGATCAGCAAAAGCCTCAACAAGGCTTTAACAATGGTGGACGCAATAGGCTGAACAATAGTAAGCCATATCCATCATCTTCTCAGCAACAGACAGAGAACTCTGAACAAAACAATTCTAATTTAGCCAATATAGTCTCTGATCTGTCAAAGGCCACTTTCAGTTTCATGAATGAAACAAGATCCTCCATTAGAAATCTAGAGGCACAAGTGGGCCAGCTGAGTAAGAAGGTTATTGAAACTCCTCCCAGTATTCTCCCAAGCAATACAGAAGAAAATCCAAAAGGAGAATGCAAGGCCATTGACATAGTCAATATGGCCGAATGCACAAAGGAGGAGGAGGACAAAAATCCTAGTGAAGAAGACCTCCTGGGACGTTCCTCAAGCAAGAAGGAGTTTCCTATTAAGGATCCTGAGGAATCTGAGGCTCATACAGAGACCATAGAGATTCCATTGAATCTCCTTCTGCCATTCATGAGCTCTGAGGACTATTCATCCTCTGAAGAGGATGAAGATGTAACTGGAGAGCAAGTTGCTCAATATTTAGGAGCTATCATGAAGCTGAATGCCAAATTGTTTGGTAATGAGACTTGGGAAAGTGAACCTCCCTTGCTCATTAGTGAACTAGATACTTGGATTCAGAAAACTCTACCTCAAAAGAGACAAGATCCTGGCAAGTTTCTAATACCTTGTACCATAGGCACCATGAGCTTTAAAAAAGCTCAATGTGATCTGGGGTCAGGGATAAATCTTATGCCACTCTCTGTAATGGAGAAGCTGGGGATCATTGAGGTACAACCTGCCTTGTTCTCATTACAACTGGCAGACAAGTCATTGAGACAAGTCTATGGATTAGTAGAGGACGTGCTAGTAAAGGTTGAAGGCCTTTACATCCCTGCTGATTTCATAATCTTAGACACTAGGAAGGAAGAGGATGATTGCATCATCCTTGGAAGACCTTTCCTAGCCACAGCAGGAGCTGTGATAGATGTCAACAGAGGTGAGTTAGTCCTTCAATTGAATGGGGACTACCTTGTGTTTCAGGCACATGGCCATCCCTCTGTGACAAAAGAGAGTAAGCATGAAGAGCTTCTCTCAGTTCAGAGTCAAGAAGAGCCCACACAGTCAAACTCTAAGTTTGGTGTTGTGAGGCCACAACCAAACTCTAAGTTTGGTGTTCAAACCCCATATCCAAACTCTAAGTTTGGTGTTGGGACCACACTTAAATTGACCTGATCACCTTGTGGCTCCATGAGAGCCACTGTCAAGCTATTGACATTAAAGAAGCGCTTGTTGGGAGGCAACCCAATTTTATTTATCTAATTTTATTTTATTTTGTTTCTTTGTTATTTTTGTGTACATGATCATGAGGAGTCACGAAAAAAATCAAAAAAAATTAAAAACAGAGTCAAAAACAGAAGAAAAAAATTTTTCACCCTGGAGGTAGCGCAGACTGGCGTTCAACGCCAGTAAGATGCATCTGTCTGGCGTTCAACGCCAGAACAGAGCACCATTCTGGCGTTGAACGCCCAAAACAAGCAACAACCTGGCGTTAAACGCCAGGATGGTGCACGAAGAGGACAAGCTGGCGCTGAACGCCAGAAACAAGCATGAAACTGGCGTTCAACGCCAGAAACATGCATTACATGGGCGTTGAACGCCCAGAACATGCATCAATGGGCGTTTGAACGCCAGAATGATGCATAAAGGCATGTTACATGCCTATATGGTGAAGGAATGGTATTTGTTTTCACCTCAGGATCTGTGGACCCCACAGGATCCCCACCTACCATATTCCCATCTTACCTTTTAATCCTAATCACACTCTCCTAATCCAAATCTCATTCCACTCTTCCCCATATCACACTTCCCAAAAACCTTCACCAATCACCTCAAATCCTCTTCCCAATTCTTTCATTCACCATTCACATCAACCTCCTCTTCCCCATAAACCCCACCTACCCTCATAACATTCAAATTCAATTTCCCACCCATTCCCACCCAAATGGCCGAAAACCCACCCTCCCCTCTCCCTATAAATACCCTTCACTTCTTCTTCATTTTCACACAACACAAATCCCTTCTTCTCCCATATAGCCGAACTCCCACTCTCCCTCTCTAACATATTCTCTTCTTCTTCTTCTACTATTCTTTTCTTTCTTGCTCGAGGACGAGCAAATTTTAAGTTTGGTGTGGTAAAAGCATAAGCTTTTTTTTGTTTTTCCATTACCAATGGCACCTAAGGCCGGAGTTTCCTCAAGAAAAGGGAAAGGGAAAGCAAAAGCTTCCACCTCCGAGTCATGGGAGATGGAAAGATTCATCTCCAAGAGCCATCAAGACCACTTCTATGATGTTGTGGCAAAGAAGAAGGTGATCCCTGAGGTCCCTTTCAAGCTCAAAAAGAATGAGTTTCCGGAAATCCGACATGAGATCCAAAGAAGAGGTTGGGAAGTCCTAGCCAACCCCATGCAACAAGTCGGAATATTAATGGTTCAAGAGTTCTATGCCAATGCATGGATCACTAGGAACCATGACCAAGGTATGAACCCAAGTCCAAAGAATTATCTCACAATGGTTAGGGGGAAATACTTGGATTTCAGTCCGGAAAATGTGAGGTTGGCGTTTCACTTACCCATGATGCAAGGTGATGAACGCCCTACACTAGAAGGGTCAACTTTAATCAAAGGTTGGACCAAGTCCTTATGGACATATGTGTGGAAGGAGCCCAATGGAGAATAGACTCCAAAGGCAAGCCAGTCCAACTAAGAAGACTGGACCTCAAGCCTGTAGCTAGAGGATGGTTGGAATTCATCCAAAGATCCATCATCCCTACAAGCAACCGATCTGAAGTTACTGTGGATCGGGCCATCATGGTTCATAGCATCATGATTGGAGAGGAAGTGGAAGTTCATGAAGTCATCTCCAATGAACTCTACAAAATAGCTGACAAGCCTTCACACATGGCACGGCTAGCCTTCCCCCACCTTATATGCCATCTATGTTACTCAGCTGGAGTTATCATAGAAGGAGATGTCTCCATTGAAGAAGACAAGCCCATCACCAAGAAAAGGATGGAGCAATCAACAGAAGTTCCTCACGGCCCTCAAGGAGAACATGAGGAAGTTCATCATCAACAAATGCCTCAAGGAATGCACTTTCCTCCCAACAACTATTGGGAGCAACTCAACACCTCCTTAGAAGATTTGAGCCACAATGTGGGACAATTAAGGGTGGAACATCAAGAGCACTCCATCATTCTCCAAGAAATAAGAGAAGATCAAAGAGCAATGCGGGAGGAGCAACAAAGGCAAGGAAGGGACATAGAAGAGTTAAAGAACATCATGGGTCCTTCAATAAGAAGACGCCACTAAGAGGTGGATTCATTCCTTGTTCTTTATTTTTTTTCTGTTTTCGGTTTTTAATTACTGAGTTTATCTATGTTTTGTGTCTTTATGATCACTAGTATGTAACCATGCCTTAAAGCTATGAATAAAATCCATTATTCCTTCACCTTTCTTAAAAGAAAAATGTTTTAATTCAAAAGAACAAGAAGTACATAGTTTTCGAAATTATTATTGAATTTAGTTTAATTATATTGATGTGGTGACAATACTTTTTGTTTTCTGAATGAATGATTGAACAGTGCATATGTCTTTGGATATTGTTGTTTATGAGTGTTAAAATTTTTGGTTCTTGAAAGAATGATGAACAAAGAGAAATGTTATTGATGATCTGAAAAACATCATGAAATTGATTCTTGAAGCAAGAAAAAGCAGCAAAAAAAAATGGCGAAAATTTTAAAAAGCAAAAGACCCAAGGCTTTGAGCATTAATGGATAGGAGGGCCCAAGGAAATAAAATCCAGGCCTAAGCGGCTAAATCAAGCTGTCCCTAACCATGTGCTTGTGTCATGAAGGTCCAAGCAAAAAAGCTTGAGACTAAGTGGTTAAAGTCGTGATCCAAGGCAAAAGAGTGTGCTTAAGAGCTCTGGACACCACTAATTGGGGACTTTAGCAAAGCTAAGTCACAATCTGAAAAGGTTCACCCAGTTATGTGTCTGTGGCATTTATGTATCCGGTGGTAATACTGGAAAACAAAGTGCTTAGGGCCACAGCCAAGACTCATAAGTAGCTGTGTTCAAGAATCAACATGCTTAACTAAGAAAGTCAATAACACTATCCCAAATTCTGAGTTCTCCAGAGACGCCAATCCCTCTAAACTACAAAGGAAAAAGTGAGATGCCAAAACTGTTCAGAAGCAAAAAGCTACAAGTCCCGCTCATTTAATTATAATTAATATTCATTGATATTTCTGAATTTATAGTATATTCTCTTCTTTTATCCTATTTGATTTTTAGTTGCTTGGGGACAAGCAACAATTTAAGTTTGGTGTTGTGATGAGCGGATAATTTATACGCTTTTTGGCATTGTTTTTAGATAGTTTTTAGGATGATTGAGCTACTTTTAGGGATGTTTTCATTAGTTTTTATGTTAAATTCACATTTCTGGACTTTACTATGAGTTTGTGTGTTTTTCTGTGATTTCAGGTAAATTCTGACTGAAATTGAGGGATTTGAGCAAAACTCTGAAAAAGGCTGACAAAAGGACTGCTGATGCTGTTAGAATCTGACCTCCCTGCACTCAAAATGGATTTTCCGGAGCTACAGAACTCTAAATGGCGCGCTCTCAACGGCGTTGGAAAGTAGACATCCAGGGCTTTCCAGCAATATATAATAGTCCATACTTTATTCGGAAATTGACGACGTAACTTGGCGTTGAACGCCAAGTACATGCTGCTGTCTGGAGTTAAACGCCAGAAAAACGTCATGATCCGGAGTTGAACGCCCAAAACACGTCATAACTCGGAGTTCAACTCCAAGAAAAGCCTCAGCTCGTGGATTGATCAAGCTCAGCCCAAACATACACCAAGTGGGCCCCGGAAGTGAATTTATGCATCAATTACTTACTCATGTAAACCCTAGGAGCTAGTTTATTATAAATAGAACATTTAACTATTGTATTTGACGTCTTTTGACCACGTTTCATCTTTTGGTCTCAGTTTTGTATTATTCTCTATCCTAAGAGGCTATTGATCACGTTTTAGGGGGCTGGCCATTCGGCCATGCCTGAACCTCTTTCACTTATGTATTTTCAACGGTGGAGTTTCTGCACACCATATATTAAGGGTGTGGAGCTCTGCTGTACCTCAAGTATTAATGAAGTTCTATTTTCTTTTATTCAAATCTCTCTTATTCTTATTCCAAGATATTCATTCGCACCCAAGAACATGATGAATGTGATGAGTCAATAACCCTCATTATCATTCTCAATCATGAACGCACATGATTGACAACCACTTCCGTTCTACATGCAACCGAGCTTGAATGTGTATCTCTTAGATTCCCCAACAGAATCTTCGTGGTATAAGCTAGATAGATGGCGGCATTTATGAGGATCCGGAAAGTCCAACCTTGTCTGTGGTGTTCCGAGTAGGATCCTGGGGATCCGGAAAGTCTAACCTTGTCTGTGGTATTCCGAGTAGGATTCCGGTAATGAATGACTGTGACGTGCTTCAAACTTGCAAGTGCTGGGCGTTAGTGACAGACGTAAAAGAACCAATGGATTCTATTCCAGTAGGAGCGGGAACCAACCAGTGATTAGCCGTACTGTGACAGAGTGCGTGAGCATTAGTTTTCACTGCGAGGATGGGATGTAGCCATCAACCATGGGTGATGCCTCCAGACGATTAGCCGTGCGATTGACAACCGCATAGGATCATTTTCCCGAGAGGATTGAAAGTAGCCACCGCTGATGGTGAACCCCTATACACAGCTTGCCATGGAAAGGAGTAAGAAGGATTGAGTTGAAGCAGTAGGAGGGCAGGCGTTCTTGAGCCATACAGCATCTTCATATACTTAACTGAAATTCCTATGCCAATGAATCTACATAAGTATTCTATCCCTTTTATTATTTCTTATTTTATTATTAATTTTCGAACCATAAACAATTTTAATCTGCCTGATTGAGATTTACAAGGTGACCATAGCTTGCTTCATACCAACAATCTCTGTGGATTCGACCCTTACTCACGTAAGGTTTATTACTTGGACGACCCAGTACACTTGCTGGTTAGTTGAACGGAGTTGTGAATTCAACCAGTGCCATAATTAGAACATTGATCACAAATGATACAAGAACATTGATCACAATTTCGTCCACCAATAGTAACTAAAGAAAATAAAAACAAAAACTAGTAAAAATAAGCAACTAATTCCTAAACTAACAAAAACTAGCAAACACGCAAAAAGCAAATATTTACAATAACCAATAATAAGGCACACATTTACAATTCTCCGGCAACGGCGCCATTTTGATGAACGGATTTTTGTGTGATCTAGAGTTTTACAATAAACTCTCGTTGCAAGTATAGTTTCTAGACCAACAATAATCCCTTCATACAAAAGTTTGGTTGTCACAGGTAACAAACCCCTAAAAATAATAACAGAAGTATTCAAACCTCGGGTCGTCTCTCAAGGAATTACAGGGAAGTGTACTTATAATTGGATATGGAAAAGTATATTTTTGGGGTTTTGAATGAGAAATAAGGAAAGTAAATTGCAATGGAAATTAAATGTTAAAAACAGTCTTGGCAAGGTTTGGTGGTCAAGGATCTCTATCCTTATCACTAACCACAACATGATAATTGCAAGGATCAATCCCACTAAGTCATCCTCTAACAAGTAAAGGAAAGTAAAGTGAGCTACATCAATCCAAGTCCATAAGTCCTAGCTATTCACGAATTGAAGTAATGGAAGCTAGAGTTAATGGCTATCAATTATCAATCACTTGGACATTAGAAACTCAAGAATTCCTAAGTTACCTTCCCAAGCCAAGAACATAAAATTCTACTCTAACATCCTTCCAAGCATTTTATAAAACATTTGGTAGGCAGAAAATAAAAGCATAGAAAATTAACAAGGAAAATAAATCTAAACAACCAATTGCAAGCGTCAATGACTAACAATTAAAGAGAGTAACAATAACCATGGAAAACATAAATTGCATTAATATGGAAATTGAATTTAACATCAAAGGTTCACAAACTAAATGGGGAAAATGAATAAATCAACAACAGAAGATAAACTAAGATGCTAGAGTGATAAAATATAGAATAGAAACTAAAATAAAGCAAGATAGAATTCTGAATTGGAGGAGAACTAAACCTAAAAACCTAAAACCTAGAGAGAGGAGAGAGCCTCTCTCTCTAGAAAACTACATCTAAAACCTAGAATTATGAAAAGTGAATAATGATTGATTGATTGAATGAATGATTGAATCCTCCACTCTGCAGCCTTTAATCCGTGTTTTTGGGCTTGAAACTGGGCCAAAAATAGCCCAAAAATCACCCCCAGCGATTTCTGATACGTACAACACGTGGCTCCGTCATGCGTACGCGTTGCCCATGCGTACGCGTCGCTTGTCTGCCGTACTATCCATGTGTATGTGTGCTTTGCGTGTACGCGTCGTCTAACATTAAGGAAACTATGGCAAATTATATATCATTTTGAAGCTCCGAATATTAGCTTTCCAACGCAACTGAAACCGCCTTATTCGGAGTTCTGTAGCTCAAGTTTTGTCTGATTTAGTACGAAGAGGTCAGGCTTGACAGCTTTGCAATTCCTTCAATTTCTTGTATTCCTTCCACTTTTGCATGCTTCCTTTCCATTCCCTATGCCATTCCTGCCCTATAATCTCTGAAAACACTGAACACACATATTACGGCATCGAATGGTAATAAGAGAGGATTAAAAATAGCAAATTTAAGCCCAAAGAAGCATATTTTCAATCATAGCACAAAATTAGGAAGGAAAATGTAAAACATGTGATTTCTATGAATAATTGTGAGAATAATGGGCAAAATCTACTGAATTAAGCACAAGATAAACCGTAAAATAGTGGTTTATCACACAACCAATAGGACAGGCATTCATCATGTGCATCTTCTACTTGTTTGTTTGCTTTGCCAACTTGTAATTGTATGCCTAATTGAATAACATGCCTAATTGCTTACTTGAATTACTTGCCTTATATGCTTCTAATTGTGTTTTACTTGCATTGAAATTATCTATGATTTCTACTGGGATTGAGGAGGTTCGGAAGGCGATGGCGATGGGATCGGACAGAGGATAGGTTGGTGAAGGCTGTGGGACAGCGGAGAACTGTTAGACTAAAAGATCCTTTAAGTAGAATAGCCCTTTTATAGTGTTAAGGTTTTAAGTTATATTATGGTTTTAATTGATGCTTTACTATTTTAGTATGCTTTAAGATGAATCTTGTGATGGATATGTAGTCTAGGATTGCCTTTGGCATTCCGGGGTCTTATATCTTACATCACTAGGCACTATTACCATACTGAGAACTCCCGGTTCTCATACCATATTCTGTTGTTATTTTTCAGATGCAGGTTGCAACCCACCTCGGTGAGTTTCTTGGATGGTGACAGAAGTGGAAGATCATGATACATTTTGGAGTCTTTTTTATTATTCTGTATATATATATCTCTCACTTTTGTATCTTGCTTTTGCCTAGAAGCTTGTATTGAGAGAGAAAAACTTATATAAGCTATTTCAAACTTCAGATTCTGTTTTGTCTGTATCTATGGCTAGCCGCCTTAAACTCTGCAAGCCGTGGCTAGATTCTTACATTATTACATTATTAACTTTTGTTATATTATATCTAAATCTTGTGCTTTAAGTTAGTAACTTCGCTAGTACGTTTTGTGCTTTTCAAATCCTGTTTTTGAGCTATATCCTTCATCGGGCTTCAAGATTATATTAATTCTTCTATATATGTATGAGTTTTAGAACTGTCGTAACCTTTTATTAACCTTTGCTTTACGACGTGAGGTAAAGCTTAGGCTAATTAGGGTGCTTCAATAGGCATATCAATCCATCACAATCAGCATCAACAACAACATTTCAATCCTATCTTAAGGTTAACTAGCCTAAGTTTTCACGACACATATATTTTAGTTACGAGAAACTAAAACTATACATTGGCCAATTCTTCCCTAAGCCCGGAACACCTCAATTTTCCACCGTTCCTCAAGCTCTCAAACTCCAACTCCTCACCAACTGAATTTCTAGCTCCTAGGATTCAATTCCAAGCTTCCAATATCCACCAATTTAACTCCAATTCAACAAGATAAACGATCTAATTCGTACAATATCATAATAATCAACATTGAGCTCACTAAATCACCAATTCACAAGGGTTAGGGTTTCCTTATCATTACCCATGAGTCAAATGGACAAAATTTGGTGATTATCCACCACTAGAGTATCCCTAAACCATCAAAATCACAAAATCTCTCAATACTAAAACTCAAAATCACGAATTGAAGAGAGGATAATTGGATACAAAAACGTGATTCTCTTGCCAAATTATTTGGTGGGCTTTTATAGAATTTCGAGACGAACACATGGCCGCTAACGGCTTGTCAATCGGAGCTCCGGATTGAAAGTTATAGACAAATGAAATTTGGAGACCTTTGCGAATTTACGTTTGCTTTTTCCCTTCCTTTCTTTCTACCTAAACTGGTAATGAGAAGGGGAAGAAAGCTGATTTTAACTTATATATCAGAAGTTATGTGAGTGGGCTTGGGCCACTTGGCTCCAGTCTAACCGGTTCGGCCTGTTGGCCCATTTTCAGGTCAAAATCTTTTAAATCAGTGTCAAAATTCGTATTTTAATTATTTTTACACCATTAAACTATAAAATTTAATTTTTTAATTTTTTTTAATTAATATTAAATTATTGGTTAATTATTTACTAATTACTCGGAGTTTACATTCTACCCCCTAACAAAAATTTTTGCCTTCAAAAATTTGCTCTTGAATCTTCGTATATGCTTTCTCAAATTCAACCGACTTCATGTCATTCATTCTGCCATTCTCCAACATCATTTCGAACAATAATTCACATTCTCCATTCTCATGTACAAGATCATAAACTTAACCTAATTCAAGCCTAAGTCATGCCCATTTGTTTCACTCTTAGCTTCGTCTAGCTCTTTCTCAGTAACCACACTCTCTCTTACCGTTTAAGGTTTCCATCTAAATCAAAACAATCTCAAATACTTCTCACTATCTCAAATACTAAACAATTCGTCAATCTCTTAGTCTGATTCAATCCGCTATAAACAAAATCACACAATTACACTTTCCATTCCTTGATCCTACGTCAATCTTCGAAACAATCTCCTATCCCAAGACTCCTTTCTCATGTCACTACAACTTTAGAGCCACCAAATCACCACGCTTCTGCAGCGCCACTCAAATTATAAATCACTAAGAGCTTAATCCTACACTCTCTTCCACTAAACATCTCCTTGAATCTTTTTACCTCTCTAACCAAAAGCCATTGTCCTTTACTTCAGTTGCGTGAGTTCTAATCCCTTGGTTTTCTTCACCACTAGGTCCATTACCGCCTCTATCACCATTTCTAGCTTGTTGTCTCAACCCGTCAGCAATAGTCTACACAGCAGCAGACCTATCATCAACCATATCACCTCACTCGCATCCACGAGATGTCCTTTGGGTCTTGTTCATGCTGAACAATTTATATTAAAGTGATCAGTCTTAATATCTCAAGTCTAGTGCTTTGAATCTCCAAAAGTTTGCTTATGAATATTTATGCTATATATGTCTAGCAGACATCCTAAATAGCATGTACATACACCCAGAGTATGCCCAGAAGCATAGTTAGTTCGTCCCTCAGGCTCTATAGGAACGAACTGCTCTAATACCATAATATAACAACCTACCACACAGAGCTTTACGCTTAAGTCATAAAATAGAGATGGTGAGGTATTACGACCTCTAAAAATAATATATATATATATATATATATATATATATATTTAGTAATAGTTGAAAGGAAATTTTATATTCGAGGAGCCTTGAAAGAAATCTTAAGCAACAAGTCACAAAAAAAAAACACATTTCTCGCGTGAACGAAAACTTGCGTACAGAGAAAAGTAACGACACAAGAATATAATGATAGCAGAGGGTCAAAAGTCACATAATGTCAAACTCCTGGCTCGACCTGCGAAGCCAAGGCCGGCCGGAGAATATTTACGTAAATATATATACACATATATAACCCAGTAAACCCAAAATACATAAACATACACTTAGTTCTCCACCCAAAAGCCTCTAGGAGGATCAAATTCAAAATATATAGAAATATACACAGAGAATTTGTCTTATATACTGATAGCAAAATATCAAAACCATCACCCCAACTTCATTTATTGAGTAAATCTAAACGCCTAGCGAGGTGCCTCTCGACTCGCATCTGAAAACCACAAATATATGTATGGAATGAGAATCGGAGGTTCTCAGCATGGTAACGGTGCGCACATAACTAATATATAATGTCCCAGGATAGCCAGAGGCGATCCTAGAACTTCCGACAATATATTCAAACTTAAAACTAAAACTGAAAACCATAAATAGGGTAGGATATCTAAGGTTCTTATTTCTAATTCCTTTCTAACGTAAGCCTAAAATTCCGTCTTTCTCCAATCCTCCAAAGCTCCAGTACACAGACAAGTAATACAGACAAAGCAAATAAAGTTAGGATACAGATACAGCAAACAGGACATATAGCAATTAAGCATGAATATCAATTATGCAAATCCAAGAATGAAAAACCAAACAAGACACATAAATGCATATGATGCATGCCTTTCCTATTGGCCGTGAGCTCACGTGTCGGTTACTTTGCCAGAACCCGACACATCCAGTAGCCAATTCGGATACTGTCCTCTTGAAAACCAGTGGGCGGTACACTACCAAGAACCCCACCTGGCGGGCAGTACACCACCACAAACCCCACCATTGCGAGCGGTACACCCTCACGAACCTCGCAAGACCTTCAATTGAAAAACAACACACACACATGGGTAGTACACCACTACGAACCCTACATAACATTCACTTTTAAAAATATGTGGGCAGTACATCACCACAAACCCCACAAAGCATTCTTGTTTAATAACATGTGGGTGGTAAACCACCTCGAACCCCACATGCGTTTCGACCTTGGGCAAGCGGTAAACCACCACGAACCTTTCTAGGTCAAGCTCAAAATAATTTTCCTTTTCCAATTTTATTATAAATCATTCATTCATATCCATTCATAATCATTCAAGTTTAATATACATCATCGTCATTATTATTATCATAACATCATCAATTATTTCTATCAAATACAATACCAACACCACAACCAATATGGAACCAACAATAACCTCCAAGTCTCTAATACATAGGCATATCAATCCATCACAATCAGAATCAACAACAACATTTCAATCATATCTTAAGGTTAACTAGCCTATGTTTTCATGACACATTATATTTAAGTTACGAGAAACAGAAGCCATACCTTGGCCGATTCCTCCCTAAGCCCGGAACAGCTGAATTATCCATCATTTCTCAAGCTCTAAAACTCCACTCCTCACCAATTGAATTTTCAGCTCCTAGCATTCGATTCCAAGCTTCCAATATCCACTAATTTAACTCTAATTCAACAAGATACACGATCTAATTCATACAATATCACAATAATCAATGTTGAACTTACTAAATCACCAATTCATAGGGGTTAAGGTTTTCTTATCATTATCCACGAGTCAAATAGATAAAATCCGGTGATTATCCACTGCTAGAATACCCCCTAAACCATCAAAATCACAGAATCTTACAATACTAAAACTCAAAATCACGAATTGAAGAGGGGAGAACTGGGTAAAAAGACATGATTCTCTTACTAAATTATTTAGTGGATTTTGTAGAGAATTCCAAGATGAACGCATGGCCGCTAACGGCTCGTCAATCAAAGCTCCGGATTGAAAGTTATGGACAAATGAAATTCGGAGACTTTTGAGAATTTAGCTTTGCTTCTTTCCTTCCTTTCTTACTGCGTGAAATGGTAATGAGAAGTGGAAGAAAGCTGATTTTAACTTATATATGGGGAGTTATGTGAGTGGGCTTGGGCCACTTGGGCCAGGTTCAACCAGTTCGGCACGTTGGCCTGTTTTCGGGCCAAAATCTTTAAATTAGTGTCAAAATTTGTATTTTAGTTATTTTTACTCCATTATACTATAAAATTTAATTTTCTAATTTCTTCAATTAATATTAATTAATTGGTTAATTATTTACTAATTACTCGAAGTTTACATTTTGCTTACAAAATGCAGGAAAAAAAGAAAGAAACCAAGCTGTCCAAGCACGAAAAAGCAGAGATTGGCAAGGTAGAGGTAGCAACGATAGTGAGTAACGCCAGAGGAGGACGCAATGAAGATGACAAGAGATGCCCCGACGATGACAGGGATGTATAGGAGCTAGGGAGACGAGGCAAAGAAGCCAGCAATTGTGGCAACAACCGTGCGATGGCTGTGGCCGGTGGTTTTTTTTGTAAGTTTGAGACTAGAGTGCCTCTGGAGATTGAGTGAGATTGAGAGAGAGTAAGGGAGTGTGTTCTTCGGGAAATTAGATTAGGATTTTTTTTCTTTAAATGAGGAAAATGGCATCATTTTGGAGGCGAGGGTGTACAAAAAAAAAAGAAATTTCGAATTAGCTGGGTTATTTAAAAGTGTTAGTTCATTGGTTTTCACCAAAATCGACCGATCTAAACTAGTTTTTACTGGTTCTTTTTCTTCTACAATCAGATATCTCAATCAAACTGACTTTGTGACCAGTTATCCAATTTTTCAGTCTGACTAGACAATTCGATCCGGTTCTAAAACATGTCATTTTTATTTATTTTTTTTCACTTCTTTTTTTTAATAGAAACTCACATGTAGTTGTCTTCATGTGAATTTGATAATTGAGAATAATTACATGATAATTTAGTCAAACATATTAAATTATTTAATAATTCTCAACTATTAACTTCACATAAAAATAAATGTATATGAATTTTTATCTCATTTCAATAATCTATTCTCAAACCACAAAATACGTTAGCAATTAGTCTTTTTTTTCTATTCTAAAATTTTAAGCAATTATTTAAGACTTAAAAGTTCTTATTAGCACTACAACAATTCAGGCAGAGAGCGGCAATTTCTGGAGCCATTTTGCGGCAGTTTTAAACCGTCGTAAAAATATTTCGTTGCGGTTAATTAAACGCCAGAAGATGGGGTGCGGGCAAATGGTTAGCGGCGGTTTTTCCAACCACTGGAATAACCAAAACAAAATGTGAATTGGTTTCGTGGCGGTTATTACCCGCTGCAATATGAGGGTGAAAAATGTTATTTCCAATTTTGCGGCGGTTTGCAACCGCCGCTAAATGTCAGTGATTTGAAAATGAAGTCTTTTTGTGGCGTTATAAAAAAAAGGACAATATGACTGTTTTGCGGCGGTTAAAAACCGTCGCCAAATTCAAATTTTCCATTAAAATTTTAGGTTTTTTATTATTTTGCCTCTTTTGAAAATGTCTGTTTATTAAACTTTAATTTTTTTATTTTCAATTAATTTAAAGAAATTGCAACCAAGTAAAATAGTTAAATAACATAACAAACCAAACTAAATAGATGCAAACATAACATATATAATGAGATTGTCATAACATCATCCAAAGTAAAGTAACAATGCTTAACTTGAAGAAAATAAGCATAAAGAACTAAACCAACTTAAATGCAAAAGTATCTAAGAACATTGATTGAAATTCAAAATTTTTGTTGCGGGTCATGATTGCCAGATGAAGATGGCCATGCGCATGACGAGTCTGGTGTACTGCCTAAAAAAGCCAGCTCTGCAGCAACCTCAGTTGGCAAATTGCCTCCTTGCTGTTAGACTAGATATCGCAAGGCCTTATGTATCGACTGTCTCTTCACCTGCTCTTCTTCTAGCTTAGCCATCAATTTTACAATCTTCCTCTCGTACTCTTCATTGAGCTCTGCAGAATCCAACGGTTGTCCAACAATGTTACCAAAGACTTGGGTGGGACATGGTCCAACACCTAGGGCACGAACTCGTCCTGGGTGCTCCTTTCCAAGAACTTGTGCTAGCGAATCATTTTGTGAAAGGTGCTTAGAGGATTCTTCCTGCCTCTCAACATTCGCAATTGCTTCCTACAAATATAGAACACATTAGAAAGGCATGAGTTATCAGTAGTACGATATATACAGTAAGCTAAGTTGCTTGAAATTTTCAGACATGATTTACACTAACAACACGCGCATCGGGATGGATATACGAGCCATTTTTTATTATGAGTCATGATAAACAACTCTCCTCTACCAACGGGCCTTCCTTGCTCTGTTTCCTATATCATTGATATCAACACAATTATGTAAACAACAACAACATATTCAGGAAGATTAATCAAAATCTTAAAGCAAATAATTACTTATTACCATTTTGTCTTTTTTTCTGGCCAATGTTTTGGAGCCCCCAGTATATGTGTAAAGTTGCTTACTCTGATTTAAAGCGTTATGTTTACACTTTTTTTATGAACAAATAACAGAACAAATGAAAATGAGAAAGAGATGTTGAATATAAAATGTAAGGGGTGTAATATATATACACATGTATGTTTATGTGCAAATAATAAAAAATACCAAGGCTTACCTTTGTCTCTTCCGACTGGCGATAGTCAAGGAACTATTTCCATTCATTTTCTTCTATTCCTTTTGGGCGATGCTCAAGATTTTCCTCATAAGTCCTTATTTCTTTGTAACACTTACGATACAAGTTGTGCCATGTATCCTTCTAGTTTTTTTCTATCCTCTTCATAATTCCGCGCTTTATTTTTCCTCCGGCATCGTCCTCATAGTTAAACACTAATGCACCACTATTTCGTGGTATATCTTGTGCTTAATTTAGAGGATTTCATCACCGTTTACCCATATTTATCCAATGGAATAGCATGGTTTCATGATTTCTTCCTAAATTGTGCTTAAGTGTGAAACATGCTTTTTAGGCCTTTAATTGATTAATTTCGATTTACCTTTGATTCCACTAGATGCCTTGGTATATTTGTTAAGTGAATTTACGTTGAAAAGGCTAGGAATGGATCAAAGGAATGAAGAAAAAAGCATGCAAAGTGGAGAAATCATGGAAAACCAAGGATTTGGAATGCTGAGATCGACGCGCAAGCGCAGTCGACGCGCACGCGTGGATATGGAGTCGCATGGCAACGCGTATGCGTACATGACGCGTACGCATGGATGGAGAATTGCCAAGCGACGCGTACGCGTGACTCACACGTACGCGTCGATGCACACATGTGACCTCATTAAAGTGAAAACGCTAGGGGCAAATTCTGGGCTTCCTAGGCCCAAATCCAACTCACTTCTAATGCTATTAAACCCAGACAATGAAGGGGAATCAAGACATTACACCACATTAGCACATAGTTTAGTTTAGTTGAGGCTTTAGTTAGTTTCTAGAGAGAGAAACTCTCTCTTCTCTCTAGAATTAGGTTCGAGGTAGATTAGGATTTCTTAGATCTAGGTTTAATTCATACTTTGATTTACTTTTCCTTTATCAATTCTTGTTCTTCTACCTCTCCTCTCTCTAGTTTTGCACTTCAATTCTTGTAATTCTTTACTTTTATGTTGAAGCACTTTTGTTCTTCTATTTCTCTTTAATGCAATTCATATTTTGATTTCTTTTATTGTCTAATTGCTTTGTTGATTGTTAATTTCTTGCTATTAGTAACTGTAGATTTGCTTTTCTTGCAATTTTATCTTGCTTTCCTTTTATGCCTTCCAAGTATTTGATAAAATGCTTGGAAGGATACTAGAGTAGATTTTTCTCCTCTTAGCTTCGATTGAGTAATTAGTGACTCTTGACTTATCAAACTCGTTTGTTGATTGATAATTGAAAGTTGCTAGTTGATTTGAATTTCACTAACTCTAGTCTTTCCCTAGGAGTTGACTAGGACTTGTGGACTCAAGTTGATTCTTCCACTTGACTTTTCTTCATAGTTAGAGGTTGACTAAGTGGGAGCAATGTACAATTGATGTCACAATTGAGGAGGATAATGAGGATAGGACTTCTAATTCTCATACCTTGCCAAGAGCCTTATTAGCTATTAGTTAAATTCTTGCAATTTACTTTTCTTGTTCCTTATTCAAAAAAAATATACATCTCATAACCAATAGCAAGAACACTTTCCTGCAATTCCTTTGAGAGACGACCCGAGGTTTGAATACTTCGGTAATTATTTTTAGGGGTTTTTTACTTGTGACAAACAATTTTTTGTATGAAATGATTGTTTGTTGGTTTAGGAACTATACCTGCAACGAGATTTTATTGTGAAATTCTAAACCATCAATTTTCCATTCATCAAAATGGCGCCGTTACCGGGGAATTGCAAATGTGCGCTTGTTATTGGTTATTGTAGATATGTGAATATTGTGAATATGCTTCTTTGTTGATTGTTGCTAGTCTTAGTAGTTTGTTTTCATTATTTCTTCTTAGTCTTTGTTTTTATTTTCTCTTGCTACTATGAATTCTCACTTTGGCTATGAGTTTAGCTCCAACTATGTTGTAGGAAATGGGAGCTACAATGAGGATGTGTATCAAGGATGGGACAATCAAAGGTAGGAGGAGCCATATGCATATGATCAATCCTCTTGGCAATAACCCCCACCAATGAACTATGAACAAGAGCCATTATATGATGCATACCAATCAAATGGCTATGGTGAATCTCTTTGTGACTATCAAGAACCACCATCATATGCCTATGAACCTCCTCCTCAACTAGGGGTGGCAGTGGGGCGGGTAGGGACGGGTTTTAGCCCTACCCGACCCTGCCCCGCCCTCCTTGCATTCCACTACTACCCGCCCCACCCCTACCCGCGGGTAGTAGGTGCCTGTACCCTAACCCGCCCCGCCCCTACCCGCCCCTATAAAAATTAAATGACATTTTATTTTTTACACATTTATTTATAAATTAAGATACAAACTTAAAATTTATAATTAAATTAAAATACAAACATAACATTCATATAATATCAAATAACTTGAAATTTAAAAAGGTCCATACAATGTCAAATAACTTAATTAAAATACAAACATAAAGAAATTACATCGTTAAAATATTAAAAAGTCTTCAATCCTTATTCTTGATCACTTTCCACATCTTCATCATCATTAAAGGTTTGAAGATCAAGATTTAAACTTAAAAATCAAAAGAGATAGCAATGAATAAAATAATTACTATAATGTAAAAAATTAACATAAATGAATATTAAGTAATATGTCACCTTTATTCTCTAAAGCTGCCCACAGCCAACTTTGGCCACACATTAAAGCTTCAATTATGCTTTTTTTGAGCTTTCCGCGATGAGGAGAAATCATACGACCACTTGTACTAAAAGCAGATTCAGAAGCAACAGTGGATACCGGAATGGCATATATATCCTTGGCTATTTTTGCCAAAACTTTAAATTTAATTTAATTGTTCTTCCACCATTTCAAAACATTAAAGTTAGGATCATTTGGAGGATGAATGTCCTCCTCAAGACAATGATCAAACTCAACATTCGCACATGAACCCCTTGTCATCTTTCTTCTTTTAAGATACACCATATAATCATCACCCCCAAATATGCTTGTATTTCCACTTTCATTAACTTCTTTTGTACCAACATGTGATACATCAAAACTCATTTTTTGATTGTATTCATTAACCAACTCATTACACAACTGATGAATTCTGTCAACTTGCTTAGAACATTCTATTGGATCTGGATACATTTTTCCAAATTGAAATTCAACCCCAACCATCGTGTACCTAGGATCTAAAACAGCAGCAACACCCATAATGCCATGAATCTCATCCCAATACTTCTCAAATTTCTTCTTCATACTAGATGCCATATTAGCAATTAAAGAATTACTAGAAAGTTGACATTCATCCAATGAGACTTTTATTTTACAAACCAGAGTAAAATAAAGATTGGCAGTTGGAAATTTAGAACCAGAAAACAGTTGAGTAACATCATAAAACAACTTCAATCTATCACATATTTCCTTGGCAAGTTCCCACTCCTCATTACTTGGCACAGTTTTATATTGGGGTTCCTTTTGTCTTAACCTAGGAAAGACAGCTCTATACAACAATGCAGTGTCTAACATCAAATAAGTTGAGTTCCACCTAGTCAGACAATCAAGAACCAATTTCTTAGTAAATGGAATCGCTGTTTTAGCACACCAACTCACAAAAGTTTCGTTCCTTTTCGGCGTTGCAGTCCAATACAATACACTACTACGAATCTTTTCAATACTTTCCTTAACTATACTCAAACCATCCTTCATAATCAAATTTAGTATATGAGCACAACAACGCATATGCAACAATTTACCCCCCAACATCAAGAATGAAGAATCTAGCCGCCCCAACAATTCATCTATCATAGCATCATTAGTAGAACAATTATCCAATGTAACAGTAGACAATTTTCTATCAACATTCCATTCTAACAATATTTTCATCAATGTTTGAGTAAGAACTTCACTTGTATGAGGACAAGGAACATAACAAAAGCTGAAAAATAAAACAAACATGCATGCATTTTAGATGTCAACATACTAATACAACACAATATATAGAAGTTTATGAAGTTTATGAAGTACCTCAATAGGCGCATTTGCAACTTCCACGAACTATCGATATAGTGAGCTGTGACAACCATGTAACCTTTTTCTTGATTGGAAGTCCACATGTCGCTAGTTATTGCAACTCTGCTATCATTTTCATCTAGTTGAAGAGTTAGCTTCAGCTTCTCATCCCCAAACATCTTCAAGATGTCTTTCCTAACCGTGTTGCGACTAGGTATTTTAAATGTTTGTTGCATTGATGCAACCAATCGCCTCAGTCCATGGTGGTCCACACAACTCAAAGCATACTCATGCAGGATAATCATTTCGGCGACACACTTTCTTGTCTTTGAATGATCAAACACAAAGCCATCTTCATTTACTTTTTGCACATGTGCTTGTTTTGCTAGTGATTCAACAATTGATGATTGCCTTGAGTTCACCACTTTTACTCTTTTACAGTAGCAGTCCACATGGTTTCTCAATGACTTAGTACCATTCTTCGGATTTGCACTAAGTACACCCTTGCAAAATTTGCATTTTGCCTTCCATTCACCTTCAACTTTTAAACGATCAAAATACTCCCAATAAGCACTCTTAACATTAGCCTTATTATCACCTTCAACAGGATTTGATCCTTCTGGATTTGAGGCATTATTATCCGTTGGTTGTGGAGTTTCTGAAGTTGGATTAGCATTACTCTGAACTTCAACTTCAATATCACTAGGAACATTATTGCTTTGTGTGTCTTCTCTAGCATTACTAGCCATGAAACTATCTTAACAAACCTACATTGAAAAGACCTATATCAATAAAATCCTCCCAATAAATACATAAAAGATCAAAATGCATAAATGAAAGAGTAGAGAATTGGAAGTTTAAGCCACTAAGATAAGTAAACACAAATTGAAGTACACTAAAAATCATAATAAGCCACATAAATCACTTGACATAGTCATTGAACTATGCAGCAGGCAACCACAACCAGAACTAAAGCAAAATGTTTTTTTTTCCTTAAAGCACAATAGTTGAATGAAAAAGATATAGCTTTATAAAATTTCCACTGAAATGCAAACAAACTAATGGCAATTTGACCATGCAGCATGCATCAATTTTCAAAATTAGGTTAGCATATATAGCGTGTGCTTATTTTTCTCTAATAAATATGCTTGTCTATTAAAACAAGTTTGCTTACTACAATTGAATGAACTCCATCCAGAACATGCTTTTATTTCAATAAGGAGCACAAAATTCTTTGAAACATAGTAACCTATAGCTGAGGTGAAAGGGTAACATATGCTTTTGAAAGCAACCAAAATGCATGACATGAATGTTAGTTATATTAATTGCGTCTAATCAGTTAGCAAAGCCAGTAAATGAAAAAAGCAACATAATCTCAATTTTGTTTGTTATATTAATTTCATTCTTTAATAAATAACATAAAAATCCATCCATGCTATCATAAGATCAGCTCATTTCAATTAAGCATACAAGATTCTTCATGCAAAGAATAAAAGGGAAGAGCCATAACATGTATCTTGAGGGACAGAGAAACAAAACTGGAAGCTTAGCACTATAATTAAGTGAGTAATATGCAATACAAATATTAAAGAATGAAAAAAGCAACATAATCTGACAATTTTGTTTTAATTTTATCCAATCTCTTCAGTAAAATTATATTAATTGAAATTTAGTAGGATTTAAATAGAATAATAAATAAATTAAAATTTCATAGCAGAAACTCCTCATAAATTAAAAGACATTGCAGTCCCAAAAATCATGACAAAAAGTGGTTCAATTACAAGTACAATATTCATATATTCATTGAGATACACAACTACTAAAGAAGAGTTTTCGAGATCACAAAAGTGAATAAACTGCATCTGTTTGTATACAAACTTTGAAATAGTAGTACAAGGTGGGAATTAGATGCATGAAGTTTTATAAAGCTATGGTTAGTGATTAACCAACCACAAATTAAATAGATCAAGCTTTTTCAATATTTAAATTAGAAATATCTGAAGTTCTTTGGTTACAATAAGCATAAAAATAGAAGAGAAAACACCACTCTTATATTAAAATTGGATCTGTTTACATTTATAACTGTAAATGCTTGAGAGGTACAAATATGTTGGAAATTTAGAAATGTCTATACTTTATCTTATAGTATCCATAATGTCTCATATCATATCTTAAAATATTACATTATCAATTTATCTCTTAGGATTCATGTTTATATTTCCTTATACTTCAGATTTGTTTCTTCATCTAAATAAGATTTGATTTTGTAATATTATTATAAATAGGGAATAGCGCTTTGTATTTGTTTTTGTATCATAGCACAACATACTCAATTTGACCACACCTATATATTTTTATACTACTAATAGTCTTAATTCTCTCTTCTATTTTTCCGTTACTGCCTAAAGTCCATAATCTGAATATGTCATTACAGTGGTGTTATCTTTTGTGGTTTATGTGACTATTATGCTAGAGTTTCATACAAATTGATATACAATATTTAAATTCATCACTGGGCACATCAAAAAGGCTCAAATTAAAATTAACAAGCAATTGTATGAGAATATTGTGAAGGCAAACTCTAGCATTAATTTGGCAAGCAATACCTCAATCACAAGAGAAAATAGTAAAAACTCTAACTAGTTAAATTCTAACCAAAACTATAAAATTAAAATTAATTAAAGCTACAGATACTGTGAAGGCAATCTCTAGGAGGGCAGCGCAGAGACAGGAAAACTTACCACTTGGAGGAAGACGGTGAGAAAGAGGGGTTCACTCAGTAGCTTCGGTAGTGCAGCAAGGAGCCAACGATGAGTAAATTCGAGGGTTCAGCAGGGCGATGACACGGCACCAACAGGACAACAGCGCAGTGGCAGCGACTCGGTGACGGACTCGGCAGGACGGCAGCGCAGCGACGGCGACAAGCTCGGCGGAAGGCTCGATGGCACAGTGAAAGTCACTAGATTTGAGGTTCACTACGGAGAAGAGGAATTGAATTTCCTTCCCTCTTCAGTCTTCTCCGCTAGGGTTCTTTGGGGAGGGTGAAATTCGTAAATAGAAAAATGAAATGAGTACAGTGTTAGGCTGGTGGCTGTAAGGATTAAGGAATAGAAACCCTAAAAACTTAAAATGGTATATATATATATATATATATATATATATATGTACTCCGGGGCGGGTTTAGCCTGACCCCGACCCCGACCCGCCCCGCCCCGCTCTTCCACCCATCCCGGTCAAAACCCGCCCCGCTCCGGGTCGGGTTTAAACCCGCCCCAACCGGGTCGGGTTTAAACCCGCCCCAACCAGGTTGGGGCGGGTCGGGTACCCGCGGGTTCGGGTACTCCTGCTACCCCTATCCTCAACATAGCCATCAACCATACTCACAAGCACCTTTTCACCAAACACCTTCATATGACCTTAATCCATATCCACCCTACTAACAACCTTTTGAGCCATATGAACCATACATGGAACCACCACAATATCAACAATTCTAAGAACCACCTCCTCCATACTATGACCAAGATGAACCACCTCCAATGTATGCAAATTTCCACTCACAAGATGAATTTTACTTTCAACCACAACCTCCCATGGAAGAATATTCATGTCCATCGATCTAAGAGCAAGAAGATCTTACTTATGCTTGCAATTTGGAATAAGATCGCCTCAAAGAAATAATGGACCAACTTCAAGCAACCATCCGTCAAAAGATAGACTCATGGGATTCATATCCCAAGTAAAACATGTTCAAGGAAGATTGTGGAGGAGCAACCATGGAGTGTGTTGTGCAACAAGTGGAAAAATTGGAGAGTGTTGAACCGCCACACCCCTATCAAGAGGAACTACTTTCCTATTGTAAACCCTTCCTCCAAAATGATGAATGTAACGACCCAATTTCTGGTATGTCATGATCATACTAGAAACTGAGCGCTACCAACTTGTCTTCCTAATTATTATCTATTATTTATTATATGAGCCTGATTCGTTGTTATAAGCGTAGTTATTTTGCAAGATACTTTTTAATAATTTTTTAAAACATTTGGATTAATAAACAGAGTCATTCATCATCAATTCACAAATAATAATAGGTAAAATAGTTATAAACAACCAGACATAAATACATCTCAAACAGTTGATAACATTCCGTGATCCAGCCTTTATTAGAGTATAGACTTTTAGTTAGAACACCCCTAGATATAGCTAAATAAAATCTATATATATATATATATATATATATATATATATATATATATATATATATATATATATATATATATATATACATATACATATGACATCCCAAGCCCTGACATGTTCAAGAAGTCCCTAAGCTGGTGCCCAGGCTAGCCTAGACTTAATACTCACCTAGTCCCTCTAAACTACTAAAGCGAGGGAAAATATGTTCTAAGTCTTCAAAACTCAAGTCAGGTGAAACGTCACCAAAAGATGGGACATCATCTACTACTCCTCTGCACAATCAGACACTGCCATATGACGTTTCTCTGGTACTTTGTCAAGTAGCCACATAACAAGAGTCTCGTACATAGGGTTTAGGTTAAGGTTCACGTACAAATGGGGTGCAGACGTTGGCTGGTCTCACAGTAGATACATATAAACAGGGAACGAGATTCACCCTAGACTCAGAAGACTACCTAGAGCAGAATCTTTTTTACGAACGGTCGTCAGTGAACTTCGGAAGGGTACTCATGCTTCCATCTGAAGGGGGAAAGGGAGAGAGAAGGGGTAAGAACTGGGGAGTTCTTAGTAGGATCGGGGTTATTAGTTAAGTTCATTAATTATATGTTATTTTACAGACGAATAGCAGAATACAGAGAAGCAGTAAATAGATATATAGAAAAAATAGAGCAAACAGAAAATAGAACACAAATAGAAGAATACAAGACTGTAAAACACAGACACAGTGAAGAGAATACAAACAAAGAAAGCTTACATTCAAACAACAATCATAATAGAGGAAATGCGCAACCAAATATGATGCATGTCTAGCCCTAGTGCAGGTAATAAGCTCATCTGTCGGTTACGTACCCGCTCCCGACGTTACCCAACAACCTCTGTCTGGATAAGGCTTTCCTGTTGGCAATATCCACTGCAAGCAACCTTTGTCTTGCAGGCCGGCACTTATTAGCCGATATACGCTGATGAGCGGATAATTTGTATACTTTTTGGCATTGTTTTTAGTATGTTTTTGATATGATATAGTTAGTTTTTAGTATATTTTTATTAGTTTTTAATTAAAATTCACTTTTCTGGACTTTACTATGAGTTTGTGTGTTTTTCTGTAATTTCAGGTATTTTCTGGCTGAAATTGAGGGACCTGAGCAAAAATCTGATTCTGAGACCAAAAAGGACTGCAGATGCTGTTGGATTCTGACCTCCCTGCATTCGAAGCGGATTTTCTGGAGCTACAGAAGCCCAATTGGCGCGCTCTCAACGGCGTTGGAAAGTAGACATCCTGGGCTTTCCAGCAATATATAATAGTCCATACTTTGCCCAAGATTTGATGGCCCAAACCGGCGCTCAAAGTCACCTCAAGAAATCCCAGCGTTAAACGCTGGAACTGGCACCCAAATGGGAGTTAAACGCCCAAACTGGCACCAAAGCTGGCGTTTAACTCCAAGAAGAGTCTCTACACGAAATTGCTTCATTGCTCAGCCCAAGCACACACCAAGTGGGCCCGGAAGAGGATTTTTACGTCATTTACTCATTTCTGTACACCCTAGGCTACTAGTTTCTTATAAGTAGGACCTTTTACTATTGTATAGAAATCTTTTGATCACTTTTAGATCTCTAGATCATCTTTGGACATTTTAGTTCTTAGATCGTTGGGAGGCTGGCCATTCGGCCATGCCTAGACCTTACGCTTATGTATTTTCAACGGTGGAGTTTCTACACACCATAGATTAAGGTGTGGAGCTCTGCTGTACCTCGAGTATTAATGCAATTACTATTGTTCTTTCATTCAAATTCCGCTTGTTCTTTATCCAAGATATCACTTGTTCTTCAACATGATGAAGGTGATGATTGACGCCCATCACCATTCTCACCCATGAACAAAGTGATTAACAACCACTCTTGTTCTACAAGCATTCGAGGCTTAGTGAATATCTCTTGGATTCCTGATTGCACGATGCATGGTTGATCGCCTGACAACCGAGTGCTCGCCTGACAAACGAGCCAACCATTCCGTGAGATCAGAGTCTTCGTGGTATAGGCAAGAACTGATGGCAGCATTCAAGAGAATCCGGAAGGTCTAACCTTGTCTGTGGTATTCTGAGTAGGATTCAATGATTGAATGACTGTGACGTGCTTCAAACCTGTAACCTACTGGGCGTTAGTGACAGACGCAAAAGAGTTATTCTATTCCGGTAGGGGAGGGAACCAAACCGGTGATTGGCAGCACTGTGACAGAGTGTGTGCATTAGCTTTCACTGCGCGGATGGGAGGTAGCTGCTGACAACAGTGAAACCCTATACGAGCTTGCCATGGAAAGGAGTAAGAAGGATTGGATGAAGGCAGTAGGAAAGCAGAGAGACGGAAGGGAAGGCATCTTCATGCGCTTATCTGAAGTTCCTACCAATGAATTACATAAGTATCACTATCTTTATCTTCTATGTTATTTTCGTTCATCATCATATACATTTGAGTTTGCCTGACTAAGATTTACAAGATGACCATAGCTTGCTTCAATACTAACAATCTCCGTGGGATCGACCCTTACTCACGTAAGGTTTATTACTTGGACGACCCAGTGCACTTGCTGGTTAGTTGTGCGAAGTTGTGTAATGCCATGGTATTGAGCGCACCAAGTTTTTGGAGCCATTACCAGGGATTATGAGAGTTGTGAAAAAGTATAGTTCACAATTTCGCGCACCAAGTTTTTGGCGCCGTTGCCGGGGACTGTTCTAGTTTTGAGCAAGCCTTTGGTAACATCAGTGCCAAGATCCGGCAACAACATCAATTTTTTGGTGTTATTGCCCGGGATTGTTCAGGCTGGACAACTGACGGTTCATCTTGTTGCTTAGATTAGGTATTTTTTTTCGAAATTCTTGAAGATGAATTCTAGAGTTTCATGATGATTTGTTGAAATCTGGCTGGCTGAGAAGCCATGTCTAATCTGATTGGACCGAGGTTTCAACTTATCACCACAAGAGCTTGTTGATTTCGTATCAATCTTGCTTTTGGAGCAGTGATTTGCTAAGGCTTGGCTGACCTTTGGTCATGTCTAGTGTTTTGGACCGAAGCTTTCTTTGAGAGCTTGGCTGGCTGTGAAGCCATGTCTAATTCCTGGACCGGAGTCTTAGACTAGCATTGCACTGATTCCTGGAATTCTCATTAAGAATTTTGATACCTTTTTCCACTTAATTTTCGAAAAATACAAAAAAAATTTACAAAATCATAAAAACCAAAAAGATTTTATGTTTCTTGCTTAAGTCTAGTGTCTCATCTTAAGTTTGGTGTCAATTGCATGCATTCATTCATGTGTCTTAAGGATCTTCAAGTAATTCTTGATGATTTCTTACTCTGATCTTTGAATTCTTTTGACTTGAGTGTTTGTGTGTCTCATATGCATTTTCAGTTCATTAGTGTCAGTAGTATACAAACTGCTAAGTTTGGTGTCTTGCATGCATTGTTATTTGATTCTTGTTGCATTTTAATTATTAAAAATCCAAAAATATTTTTAATTTGTGTCTTTTCAAGTCAATGATACAAAGAATTGAAGATTCAGAACATACTGCAGAGGAATTATACAGAAAAAGCTGAGCATTCAAAAATGCCCAGTGAAGAAGGCAGACTGGCGTTTAAACGCCAGCCAGGGCACCTGGTTGGGCGTTTAACGCCCAAAGAGGTAGCATTTTGGGCGTTAAACGCCAGAATGTATACCATTCTGGGCGTTTAACGCCAGGATGGTGCTAGGGGGAAGATTTTGTTTTCAAACCAATTTTTTTTCAAGTTTTCAAAGTTTTTCAAAACCAAATCTTTTTCAAATCATATCTTTTCAATCAAATGTTTTCAAAATCAATTTCTTTCCTTTCTCAAAGATACTTACTAACAATTAATGATTTGATTGAACATTTTTTGCCTTTTCTATTAAGAAAGGTTTTATGTTTGAATCATATCTTTTCTTGTTAGGCAAGTCATTAATTTTTTTAAAATCATATCTTTTCAAATTGTTTTCAAATCATATCTTTTAAAATGGTTTTCAAATCATATCTTCTCAATCACATCTTTTTAAGACAATAACCTTTCAATCATATTTTTTTTATCATATCTTTTTCAAACTAGTTTTCAATCAAATCTTTTTAGTTTCTAATTTCAAAATCTTTTTCAAAAATCACTTGATTTCTCTTCCACTTTCAATTTTCGAAAATTATCAATCAAATTTTCAAAATGTTTTCAAAATCTTTTAATTGAATTTTCGAAAATCCTCTTCCCTCCTTCTCACATCCTTCTATTTATGGAGTACCACTCCTTCTAAATGCACAATTCGAACCTTATCTAATTAAAGTTCGAATTCTTCTTCTCCTTCTTCTCTCTATTTCTCTTTTCCTCTGACATTTCAAGGAATCTCTATACTGTGACATAGAGGATTCCACATTTTCTTTTTCTCTTCTCTTTCATATGAGCAGGAGCAGAGACAAAGGCATTCTTGTTGAAGCTGATCCTGAACCCGAAAGGACCCTGAAGAGAAAGCTAAGAGAAGCCAAAGCACAACTCTCTTTAGAGGACCTGACCGAATTCTTCAAGGAAGAAGAACACATGGCAGCCGAAAACAACAACAATGCCAACAATGCAAGGAAGGTGCTGGGTGACTTTACTGCACCTACTCCTGATTTCTATGGGAGAAGCATCTCTATCCCTGCCATTGGAGCAAACAACTTTGAGCTTAAGCCTCAATTAGTTTCTCTAATGCAACAGAATTGCAAGTTCCATGGACTTCCAATGGAAGATCCTCATCAGTTTTTAGCTGAATTCTTGCAAATCTGTGACACAGTCAAGACTAATGGGGTTAACCCTGAGGTCTATAGACTGATGCTATTCCCTTTTGCTGTAAGAGACAGAGCTAGAATATGGTTGGATTCTCAACCTAAAGAAAGCCTGGACTCTTGGGAAAAGCTAGTCAATGCCTTCTTGGCAAAGTTCTTTCCACCACAAAGATGGAGTAAGCTTAGAGTGGAAGTCCAAACCTTCAGACAGAAGGATGGAGAATCCCTCTATGAAGCTTGGGAAAGATACAAACAATTAATCAGAAGATGTCCCTCAGACATGCTTTCTGAATGGAGCATCATAGGTATTTTCTATGATGGTCTCTCTGAACTATCCAAGATGTCCTTGGATAGCTCTGCTGGAGGATCTCTTCATCTGAAGAAGACGCCTGCAGAAGCTCAAGAATTGATTGAAATGGTTGCAAATAACCAATTCATGTACACTTCTGAAAGGAATCCTGTGAACAATGGGACTAGTCAGAAGAAAGGAGTTCTTGAGATTGATACTCTGAATGCCATATTGGCTCAGAACAAGATATTGACTCAACAAGTCAATTTGATTTCTCAAAGTCTGTCTGGAATGCAAAATGCACCAAGCAGTACTAAAGAAGCTTCATCTGAGGAAGAAGCATATGATCCTGAGAACCCTTCAATAGAAGAGGTGAATTACCTAGGAGAACCCTATGGAAACACCTACAATTCTTCATGGAGAAATCACCCAAATCTCTCATGGAAGAATCAAGAGAGACCTCAACAAGGTTTCAATAACAATAATGGTGGAAGAAACAGGTTTAGCAATGGCAAGCCTTTTCCATCATCTTCTCAGCAACAGACAGAGAGTTCTAAGCAGAATACTTCTGACTTAGCAACAATGGTCTCTGATCTAATAAAGACCACTCAAAGTTTCATGAATGAAACAAAGTCCTCCATCAGAAATTTGGAAGGACAAGTGGGTCAGCTGAGCAAGAAAGTTACTGAACTCCCTCCTAGCACTCTCCCAAGTAATATAGAAGAAAATCCAAAAGGAGAGTGCAAAGCCATCAACATGGCCGAATATGGAGAGGAAAGAGAGGAAGAAGACGCCACTGAGAAAGACCTCAGTGGGCGTGCACCACTCTCCTCTGAGTTCCTCAATGAGGAACCTTGGGAATCTGAGGCTCAAAATGAGACCATAGAGATTCCATTGGACTTACTTCTGCCATTCATGAGCTCTGATGAGTATTCTTCCTCTGAAGAGGATGAGTATGTTACTGAAGAGCAAGTTGCTAAATACCTTGGAGCAATCATGAAACTAAGTGACAAGTTATTTGGAAATGAGACTTGGGAGGATGAACCTCCCTTGCTCACCAAAGAACTGGATGACTTGTCTAGGCAGAAACTGCCTCAAAAGAGGCAGGATCCTGGGAAGTTTTCTATACCTTGTACCATAGGCACCATGACCTTCAAGAAGGCCTTGTGTGACTTAGGGTCAAGTGTGAACCTCATGCCCCTCTCTGTAATGGAGAAATTAGGGATCCTTGAGGTGCAAGCTGCAAAGATCTCACTAGAGATGGCAGACAACTCAAGAAAACAAGCCCATGGACTTGTAGAGGATGTTCTGGTTAAAGTTGAAGACCAGTACATTCCTACTGATTTCATAGTCCTAGAGACTAGGAAGTGCATGGATGAATCCATCATCCTTGGCAGACCCTTCCTAGCCACAGCAAAGGCTGTGATTGATGTTGACAGAGGAGAGTTAATCATTCAAGTGAATGAAAAATCCTTGGTGTTTAAGGCCCAAGGATATCCCTCTGTCATCATGGAGAGGAAGCATGAAGAGCTTCTCTCAAAACAGAACCAAGCAGAGCCCCCACAGTCAAACTCTAAGTTTGGTGTTGGGAGGCCACAACCAAACTCTAAGTTTGGTGTTGAACCCCCACATTCAAACTCTAAGTTTGGTGTTGGGAGGTTTCAACACGGTTCTGAGCATTTCTGAGGCCCCATGAGAGCCCTCTGTCAAGCTAATGACATTAAAGGAGCGCTTGTTGGGAGGCAACCCAATGTTTTATAATTAATTATTTTCTTTTGTTATTTTATCTTTTTTGTAGGTTGATGATCATAAGAAGTCACAAAAACAATGAAAAAAGCAAAAACAGAATGAAAAAACAGGAAGAAAAACAGCACACCCTGGAGGAGAAGAAGCTGGCGTTCAAACGCCAGTAATGCTAGCTGTTGGGCGTTTAACGCCCAGTCTGGCACCATTCTGGGCGTTTAACGCCAGAAAGGGGCACCAGACTGGCGTTAAACGCCAGTAAAGGGCAAGAACCTGGCGTTAAACGCCAGGAATGGGCACCAGCCCGGCGTTTAACGCCAGAAATGGCTCAAAACGTGATTTTGAGCAACATTTGGTGCAGGGATGACTTTTCCTTGACACTACAGGATCTGTGGACCCCACAGGACCCCACCATCATTCTCTCTCTTCTTCCCCCATTCACCAATCACCTCAACACCTCTTCCCCAAAAACCCTTCACCTATCAAATCCCATCTTTCTCTTCACCACTCACATCCATCCTTCATAAAACCCCACCAACCTCACCCTTCAAATTCAAACCACTTTCCCTCCCAAACCCACCCATAATGGCCGAACCATTACCCCCCTCTCTCCTATATATACCCTTCTTCAACCCGTCATTTTCCCACAACCTAAACACCCTTTCTTACCCTTCTTGGCCGAACACACCACCTTCCCCCTCTTCCTCATTTCTTCTTCTTCTACTCTCTTCTTTCTTCTTTTGCTCGAGGACGAGCAAACATTTTAAGTTTGGTGTGGTAAAAGCGTTGCTTTTTCATAACCATTTATGGCATCCAAGGCCGGAGAACCCTCTAAAAAGAGGAAAGAGAAGGCAAAAGCTTCCACCTCCGAGTCATGGGAGATGGATAGATTCCTCTCAAGGGTGCATCAAGACCACTTCTATGAAGTTGTGGCCTTGAAGAAGGTGATCTCCGAGGTCCCCTTTTCACTCAAAAAGGGTGAATATCCGGAGATCCGCCATGAGATCCGAAGAAGAGGTTGGGAAGTACTCACCAACCCCATTCAACAAGTCGGAATCTTGATGGTTCAAGAGTTCTATGCCAATGCATGGATCACCAAGAACCATGACCAAAGTGTGAACCCGAATCCAAAGAATTATCTCACTATGGTTCGGGGGAAATACTTGGATTTTAGTCCGGAGAGTGTGAGGGTGGCGTTCAACTTGCCTATGATGCAAGGAGATGAGCATCCTTACACTAGAAGGGTCAACTTTGATCAAAGGTTGGACCAAGTCCTCACAGTCATATGTGAAGAGGGCGCACAATGGAAGCAAGATTCAAGAGGAAAGCCGGTCCAATTGAGAAGGCATGACCTCAAGCCCGTGGCTAGAGGATGGTTAGAGTTCATACAACGCTCAATCATTCCCACTAGCAACCGGTCCGAAGTTACCATAGACCGGGCCATCATGATCCATAGTATCATGATTGGAGAAGAAATAGAGGTTCATGAGGTTATAGCCCAAGAACTCTATAAGGTGGCGGACAAGACCTCCACCTTGGCAAGGTTAGCCTTTCCTCATCTCATTTGTCACCTCTGTTATTCAGTTGGAGTTGACATAGAGGGAGACATTCCCATTGATGAGGACAAGCCCATCACCAAGAAAAGGATGGAGTACACAAGAGATCTCACTCATCATGAGATCCCTGAGATTCCTCAAGGGATGAATTTTCCTCCACAAAACTATTGGGAGCAACTAAACACCTCCCTAGGAGAACTAAGTTCCAATATGGGACAACTAAGGGTGGAGCATCAAGAACACTCCATCATCCTTCATGAAATTAGAGAAGATCAAAGAATCATGAGGGAGGAGCAACAAAGACAAGGAAGAGACATTGAGGAGCTCAAGCACTCCATAGGATCTTCAAGAGCAAGAAAGAGCCGCCATCACTAAGGTGGACCCGTTCTTTGATTTTCTTGTTATTGTTCTTCTGTTTTTCGAATTTTAATGCTTATGTTTATCCATGTTTGTGTCTTGTGATCATTAGTGTCTTAGTGTCTATGCCTTAAAGTTATGAATGTCCTATGAATCCATCACCTTTCTTCAATAAAAACGTGCCTAATTGATAAAAGAAAGAATTGCATGAATTTTGAATTTTATAATAGTTTAATTGTTTTGATGTGGTGGCAATATTTTTGTTCTCTGAATGTATGCTTAAACAGTGCATATGTCTTTTGAATTTGTGGTTCATGAATGTTGGCTCTTGAAAGAATGATGAAAAAGGAGACATGTTACTGAGGATCTGAAAAATCAATAAAATGATTCTTGAAGCAAGAAAAAGCATTTCAAAAAAAAATCGAAAAAAAAAAAGAAAAGAGAAAAAGAAAAGAAATAAAGTTGTGATCCAAGGCAAATAAGAGTGTGCTTAAGAACCCTGGACACCTCTAATTGGGAACTTTAGCAAAGCTGAGTCACAATCTGAAAAGGTTCACCCAATTATGTGTCTGTGGCATGTATGTATCCGGTGGTAATACTGGAAGACAGAGTGCTTTGGGCCACAGCCAAGACTCAATAAATAGCTATGTTCAAGAATCATCATACTTTACTAAGAGAATCATTAACACTATCTGGATTCTAAGTTCCTAAAGAAGCCAATCATTCTGAATTACAAGGGATAGAGTGAGATGCCAAAACTATTCAGAGACAAAAAGTTAAAAGCCCCGCTCATCTAATTAATACTGATCTTCATAGATGTTTTTGGAGTTCATTGCATATTCTCTTCTTTTTTATCTCATTTGATTTTCAGTTGCTTGAGGACAAGCAACAATTTAAGTTTGGTGTTGTGATGAGCGGATAATTTGTATACTTTTTGGCATTGTTTTTAGTATGTTTTTGATATGATATAGTTAGTTTTTAGTATATTTTTATTAGTTTTTAATTAAAATTCACTTTTCTGGACTTTAATATGAGTTTGTGTGTTTTTCTGTGATTTCAGGTATTTTCTGGCTGAAATTGAGGGACCTGAGCAAAAATCTGATTCTGAGACCAAAAAGGACTACAGATGCTGTTGGATTCTGACCTCCCTGCATTCGAAGCGGATTTTCTGGAGCTACAGAAGCCCAATTGGCGCGCTCTCAACGGCGTTGGAAAGTAGACATCCTGGGCTTTCCAGCAATATATAATAGTCCATACTTTGCCCAAGATTTGATGGCCCAAACCGGCGCTCAAAGTCACCTCAAGAAATCCCAGCGTTAAACGCTGGAACTGGCACCCAAATGGGAGTTAAACGCCCAAACTGGCACCAAAGCTGGCGTTTAACTCCAAGAAGAGTCTCTACACGAAATTGCTTCATTGCTCAGCCCAAGCACACACCAAGTGGGCCCGGAAGAGGATTTTTACGTCATTTACTCATTTCTGTACACCCTAGGCTACTAGTTTCTTATAAGTAGGACCTTTTACTATTGTATAGAAATCTTTTGATCACTTTTAGATCTCTAGATCATCTTTGGACATTTTAGTTCTTAGATCGTTGGGAGGCTGGCCATTCGGCCATGCCTAGACCTTACGCTTATGTATTTTCAATGGTGGAGTTTCTACACACCATAGATTAAGGTGTGGAGCTCTGCTGTACCTCGAGTATTAATGCAATTACTATTGTTCTTTCATTCAAATTCCGCTTGTTCTTTATCCAAGATATCACTTGTTCTTCAACATGATGAAGGTGATGATTGACGCCCATCACCATTCTCACCCATGAACAAAGTGATTAACAACCACTCTTGTTCTACAAGCATTCGAGGCTTAGTGAATATCTCTTGGATTCCTGATTGCACGATGCATGGTTGATCGCCTGACAACCGAGTGCTCGCCTGACAAACGAGCCAACCATTCCGTGAGATCAGAGTCTTCGTGGTATAGGCAAGAACTGATGGCAGCATTCAAGAGAATCCGGAAGGTCTAACCTTGTCTGTGGTATTCTGAGTAGGATTCAATGATTGAATGACTGTGACGTGCTTCAAACCTGTAACCTACTGGGCGTTAGTGACAGACGCAAAAGAGTTATTCTATTCCGGTAGGGGAGGGAACCAAACCGGTGATTGGCAGCACTGTGACAGAGTGTGTGCATTAGCTTTCACTGCGCGGATGGGAGGTAGCTGCTGACAACAGTGAAACCCTATACGAGCTTGCCATGGAAAGGAGTAAGAAGGATTGGATGAAGGCAGTAGGAAAGCAGAGAGACGGAAGGGAAGGCATCTTCATGCGCTTATCTGAAGTTCCTACCAATGAATTACATAAGTATCACTATCTTTATCTTCTATGTTATTTTCGTTCATCATCATATACATTTGAGTTTGCCTGACTAAGATTTACAAGATGACCATAGCTTGCTTCAATACTAACAATCTCCGTGGGATCGACCCTTACTCACGTAAGGTTTATTACTTGGACGACCCAGTGCACTTGCTGGTTAGTTGTGCGAAGTTGTGTAATGCCATGGTATTGAGCGCACCAAGTTTTTGGAGCCATTACCAGGGATTATGAGAGTTGTGAAAAAGTATAGTTCACAATTTCGCGCACCATACGCCCAACACACTCGCTGTAAGCAACCTCTGTCTTACAGGAGCACAACACACTCACTGTAAGCAACCTCTGTCTTACAGGAGCACACTAATCTTGATACCTCTGTAAGTAATCTCTGTCTTACAGCAAAGCATTATAGCAAGGTATCCTAGGAAAGCGTTTTCAATGGTCGTACCACCATCTATCTGACTGCCTCTCTGCAGTAGATTCTTACATAATCATTCTCATTATCATCATTCATTAACATTCTCATTATTCATCATCACTTTCACATTCTTATGCAGTACCTCTTTCTTTCTCTGTTCAATCATGCTATATAAACTCTACAGCTTTTACTTTTACAACGTCTTAACTCAAACCATTTCTCTTTATCACATTACTCTTTTCTCTTTGTATTTTTACTTTGCTCTGATTACTCTTTTCTCTGTATCCCTTTATTCTGCTCTGGTTACTCTGTTCTTTGTGTTTTTTTACTCTGCTCTGATTTCTCTACTTAACATATGTATTTAAAGCTTATGTAAATTTCGGTATGAATAGTTAGTCTGTTCCAAGTATGGGTTCATTAAGTCTATACTCAAACAGTTTAACTTTTCATATTATACCTAACCCTAGTCGGAACTCAAGAACTAACTATGTTGCCCTAGTTCGTTCACTAATCTCCGTCTGTTTTTCTGTCATTAAAACTTTACAGACTTTTCTTTGGTTTTTATCTTTTCTTTAACTTTTTATCTTTCTTTTATCTTTGCCTCACTAATATGTTCTTACCACTCCCTAAGTATTTTATGAAGGTAATTATGAGATTCTGTGCTTAAAGTTGTCTTTCTAAAACTTTTACAGAAAACTGCCTTTTCCGCATTATTTTATTATTTTTATTAAAATATTATTTTTAATTAAATATTATTATTTAATATTTTATTATTATTTATTATTTTATCATTAAATTTTCAAAATTATCCTACTTTAACTTTTAACCGTTAAAATTTACTTTTTACCACCCGTAACTTTTAATATTTCTACTTTAACCACCCAAACTTTTAGAAATTACTAAATAACCCCTCAAACACCAAAATAATTACAACCTTGCCCTTTTTAAGATCTAAAAGGTGTTCTTCAATGCTCTTCATCATACTCAAAGTGTTCGTGTCCTTCGTAAATTCTTCAGATTTTTCTCTGTTTTTACCCGTTTTTCAATCTTTTCAGCAACCAAAATTCATAATAAATTCCCAGCCACTAAAACCCCATCTTTTCTACATGGTTTTAACACAAATTGAACTCCAATTTAAGGTCTAGGGTTTCGTTTTTCCAGCAGCTCCAAGAACATAAACTCAAAGCTTGAATTTCATCAAATTTCACTAAATTTTTACCAAAATTTCAACAAGAATTACTCATATAAACAATCAATTTCAAGCACAACCAAACCATATCATAATCACACAACTCAAATACAATCAATCAATGTTAAATTCGTCAAACCCTACCTGGTTTTGCTGCTCCTAATTCGGTTAGACTTTCAAGTGGTCCTTAAGCACTTTTTCCTCCTAAATCACATCAAGAACAACTTTAAATCCAAAAACCCTCAACTGACCAAATCTCTCTCAGCACGTTAGGAAGGGATATCTCACCTTAAACTTGCTGGAAATTAATATTTCTTGGCCCTCAAGTCAAGTTAATCATGATTCTTAAGGAAGAACATCAAGAAAACACATGTTTTGCATGGTTTTCCTTGAAAACCGAATTGAAGAGGGAGGGAGACAGCGAAAAACTGTGACCATAGAGGCTATGGTCATGGTGAAAACCGTGGCCATAAATAGGACTATGGTCACGGTTTTAAGTGGGGTGAGCATAGAAGCTATGATCACGGTAAAAACAGTGATCATAGATAAGGCTATGGTCACGGTTTTAAGGAGAGGTGACCATAGAGTCTATGGTCACGGTTTTAAGGAGGGGTGACCATAGGGGCGATGGTCACGGTTTTTACGCGTGACCATAGATTAATCTATGGTCACAGTGAAAAAATGTGGCCTAAAGTGTCAGAATTTGAAAATTGAAACCGTGACCATAGATAAAAAACAATGACCATAGACCTATGGCAACGAGAGAATAGACCACGGTAAAAAACCATGACCATAGATCCGAAACCGTGACCATAGATCTATGGTCACCCTTTTTACTAGCTATGGTCACGGTTTTTTACCATGGCCAAAGGCCTTTTTTGTAGTGGAAATAGAGAAGGGAAGAAGAGAATGAGGCCAACATATATCCTAGTTCGATTTTCAAGTGCTACGAAACCTACATCCAGTCTCCACCACAATCATGGTGGAATTTTTACTATAATCAACCAGATTACAAACACCAATACTAATGAATTACAACCTAATTCATCTAGTATCTTCCACAAATCTTTCTACCCGAAAACTTAGCTACCCAAGTGTTGTCCCAACTTGAAAAGAGAACCTAACCAGATTCAGAAACACCAAGTGATATCCCAACTTGGCAAAGGAAACCCACAGATTCAATCTTCCACTAAGTGCTATCCCAAATTGGCAAGGGGAACTAAACCTTAGTTCAACAAAACTAAATACACAGAAACATTTCTTTAACTTTTTCATGCATCTCTCTTGCCTCTTCTCTCATGACTTTTTCAACTCACGCTCATAAGCCTTTTTATCAAATATAGAAAGATGACATTGGATAGTCATAACAAAGAAAATCTGATTTGAAGCACAAATTGAAGGAAAAAAATTCAGTTCAAGTGTTTTGAGATGATGCTCTTGTATCACTCTATTTTTCTTGCTTTCAAATGTTAAAGTGAGGCCAGCTTTATAGATGCATATTGATCTTTCAATTCCTTGTACCTTTTTTCTCGTTGAAGCTGTCTCCATTTGCATGTAATGCTTTTTCCATTCTGTTCCATTACCTCTACTGTCTGAAGAGTTGTTGCCTTTTTTAGCATGCACTGCATTTTCATTTTCATGCTATAGCAACTACTGTTCATAGCTCTACGTTTTTGTTTTGCTCTTACAAACTTTGGTAGTGATCTTTTACATTTTTATTTTATTTTGTCCTTGAATCTTTGTTGCTTTCCTAGAGCCACAGCTGTCCCATAATAGCGCCAAATGTCCCTTTTTTCTTTTTCCTCTTTTGTTCCAACAAAAAATATTTAGGAGCCCTCTCTCTTGCCTTGTATATCCTGAACGGTGCTTAATAGGAATATTGGGCTGAAATTTTGGAGTTGTGATATGTAAAGTTGCTGAAATAACATAAAATTAGGCTGAAAAATAAGTAAATGGACCTGCATCGCTTAGCACACATATTAAACAAATTTAGACTTTAACCCAAAGAATGTTTGTTATCATTTATATAAAATCTAAAATCAAACTTAACTCAATAATTTAAATTTTTGATTTATGATTACAACAAAATTTTAAATTTTAGGATTATTTTTACAGCAATTTTGCCATGATAACTATTTTTAAAGTGTTATCGTTTATATTATGGCAGATTACAAAAAATTTATGACATTTTTATTGTTTGTTTTAGTACAAAGTAATTTTAAAATTATTATTTTAAAAATTTTGTTAATTTGTATCCTGAAAATATATATTAAGAGTATAATAATAAAAATTTTAAAATTTTTAATACATTAAATTTATAAAAAAAATAAATTTTCAATAATTTTTAGTCAAATGCTTTTTTATGAGACTTTTAAAATGTGACTTTGGATATAGGTTAGCAAAAACTTTATTTTAATGAGATGGAATTCCATGTTCCTTCAAAAAGAACGGAGCAATCAACTCAATGGATAACTTATCTGTTATACTCGAATCCCGATTTTGAAACACAAAAAGTCAATTTTCACCCATAACACATCATGGGCCAATGGCCATGCCCCGCCCTTTTCCTTGCCCATACTAATCGTAAACAGTGGAAATAATAATAATAATAATAATAATAATAATAATTGAAATGCTGATTTTCATCATGAGTTCATGGCACATGAAATAATATAAAGTTTGATTATCACAATAATAGTGCCATGGACTTTTTGCATTTTATTTAAAAGTAAAATCCCTTTTTGGATATTTTTTTTATTAGACGCATAAATCTTTTTGTAATAACTTTTGTTAAAAAAATATGTGATATAATTTGTATGAGTCTTATGTAAATGATAATCATTTGATTGAGACTGTTTAATTTTAATATAATTATTAAAACGATATACTCTAATAATTAAACAGTTATAATTTTTTTACAATGATCGTATAAACAATAAATAATATCAATTAAATAATTATTATCCATATAAAATAAGTGAAGGCTAGATCATATACAAATTAATTCGTTCATAAATAATTTTTGTCACTTTTTGTCAAAAATTCTTATAGAATGACTCATGTCTCTAACAAAGAAAAATAAAAGACAAATTATTAATTATTAAAGTGTAAATAGTCTAAACTAAAAGAAAATAAAAACTGAAAATAAAAAATCTCTCGTCTAGATAAAATAAAAAAAATATCTAATCTACACCTCCAATAATTCATTTTTGCATAGATTATTTGCTCAACAAACATATTTAAAAACATATTGTGGAGTAAAAGCTACCAAATAATATTATATTTCTCTCAAACAAATCTCCATTTTTCAATTCCTATCAAGCAGTTCCTAAAGCCATTGACCTTTTCTTGAATCTGAATTCAAGTTCACAAGAAATTAAGAAATAAGAATAATGAGACACCAGCAACAACTGGAAGCTGAAGAAGATTACCAATCAAGGGTTCTATACGAGCTATGTTCCATGATCCATCGCACTCTCAAGTTCCCGTATCATCCATATCCATTTCCTTCTTCTTCCTCGTCCTCCTCTTCCTCCTCGAGCCAGCCATGGTGGACAATGTTGTCGTGGGCCGCCGTGAGTTCCTCGCAGAATTCTCCGGCGGCTTTCGCATCCATGTTTCTGGGCATATCACTTACACTGATGCTATTCGGGTCGGCCACATTCCTAGTAGGGTTCATCATGTTACCATGGGTTACTCTCTTGGTTGTCATTTTCTGTGTAGCCTCATTGGTTTCCAACTTATCCAAGCTCTTGAATCGTCTCATTCTTGGATCCACTACTTTCCACAATAACGACTTCACATGTAAGTCACTTTTTTCATTACTAATTTTTTTTTAAGTAAATTTAAAGCTTTCGTCGTTTAATCAAAATTAAATCGAATATAATCAAATAATATATTTTTATATAAAATATATACCAATAAAAATAAGATCAGACCAGTTCAATTGATTTACCGATTTTATTGAGTCTTTGAGAAAGGATTAATAAAGGTGAGTTTAATTTTAACTCTAAAAACTAGTTTATAGGGTAAAAAATACTTTACACTTGTAAATTCTTTAAAAAATTTATTTTAAGAGATGTGAGACTTGTAATATATCTCTTTTACGCTTATAAATGATCATCTGGAGCGTGAACATTTTGACATAAATAGTTAACAACATTGGATCAGATAGATTTTGGTGTTATACTATAAAATTACTTTTTTTAAAAAATTAAATTGATAGAAGAGAATAGTTATATTTATAATTTTAAAAATAAATAACTAATGGTGTTATGCACTTTTGCACTTATTTAATTTATTTTATTTTTTACACGATGGTATTTTTAATTTTGCTTTATTAATTGTAGTATATCTTATATAGTTCTAACATTATTATTTATTGTAGACAGATGAGGCCAGGAAATTTTTAAAGCTCTAGGAGGGAAGAAGAATTCGCCTAGAATTTTTGAGGTTAGATTGGAGATTACAATACATAGTTATCTACCATTTTGAAAAGTAATTAATGAAGCTGGTAACATTGCTGATGAGTTTGATCATGACTTTGCATGAAATAGAATAATAAACTATCAGATATGTTCCCGTGGCATGAATTATAGGTATGTTTTGTGAGTGAAGGCTTTCGCATTGAAAGAAATCACAAACAAATGACATCTATATCTATTTGTAAGTTCATTATAATAATTGACAAGTTGGTTTGAATATATATTTACCATAATGATAAGTTGAAGAAACGGTTAAATTCTTCTTTATCCGAAAAATATATTTTTTCAATTTTTTATTTGTCTCATTTAAAAAATATATAATAAAAAATCATAGATTATAAAGAAATTAAGAGAATCCGTTTCATCTTTATCCATATATTATTAAAAGGGAAGTAGGTGTGATGATAAATATTGATAAATGGGTTTGTACATTCTGATGCGAGGTGTGGAAGTTTCTGTCTTTATCTGTTAGCAGAGAACAGAGATAATGCACGAACTAGTGATGGGCGTGTGGGTGTGGATTACTGGTTTTGAATTGTGGCTGGCTACAACAATACATGCACTTGCAATTTTGATGCTAGGTGTTGCGATTATGGGCAGCGCATCGTTTACGATGGACATAGTAGAATTTTCTGGATTTTTAATTCGAATGTATGTCTGTATACATATATTATATTATATATAAGTTGATGGAATAAAATAATTAAAATTTATAAATAAAAATTAAATTAAATTAAATTAAATAATTTAGACCATAATAAAAATAATATAATTAAATTATCAAAATTATAATTTTTTTAGTTTATAGAAAAATTTATAATACATTCTTATATAATAAAAATTACATTCATACAAAAAGATTATATATATGATTAGAGATAGAATAGATCAGATTTTATTCTTAACAAATTATGTCTATAATGTATTTAACTGGGTTGAATTTGATATGTAATTTATTATAGACTTTATTTTAAATACTAAGCCTAATTTATTATTGAATATGGTTTAGTCTAAAGCTTGATAAAATTCTGATATAAATAATTTTTTATCAAAATAAAAAATAAAAAATATTTTAAAAAATATTTATATGTGATATATTAAATTAATCTTTATAATAATATTTAAATTTTTAAAATATTTAAAATATAAAAAAATATTTATAATAAAGTATAATAAATTTAAAAATTTTTAATAATTATTTTAATTATAAAAAATTATTTTTGTATTTATTTATATTTTAACATACTCAAAAAGACCTAACAAGTTTATTAAACTATTTTATAAGTTTGGACCTGATTTATTTAAAATTAAGCATTTAAATTAGTTTAGATCTGGAATTTTATATCAGGCTACACCAGACCAAATGCAAGTCAGTTACAAACTATCTGGCCTATTTTTACCTATACATACGATTGGGTTCTATTCTGGTTCAAAATTTAAATACAAAGAAAAAGAAAAAATATTGATGTTCTCATTCTCAAAACACCATTTTAAAGACTTCAAATCGTCCCCTTTATATCTATAAAAACTATAGTATGTTTTTATCGTTATATGTGATATGTAATGGTCATATACGAGAATCAATGTTCCATCTCATCAATGAATGTGACTAACGAGAGTTAATTTTAAGAATTAATTTATGCATTAGATTCTTTTAAAAGCTAAAGTATTCAATCTAAAACTTTTTAAGAATTGATATGACTGACTATCAAGAGTTAACTTTTGATTATAAATGTGAAAACGTGATTTTTATTTAAGTGATTAATTAGTATGTGATTTTTTCGTGTTTATATCTGTAACATAATTGATGGTTACACTAGAGAAAATGGTTCAACATAATTGATTTTTTGTGCTTCTCATGTTAATTTCTTGTTTTGGTTTTATTTGTTAGTAATTTTTTTTAGGTGCACAAATAACACGATGTTATAATTAAATAAGAATCTGTATGACACAATAACAAAATCACAGGATATTGTATGTGAGTTGAATATATCAGGTAACTTGTAATTAATCACAAAAAAGAAGAAGAAAAGTGCTCTAAGAAGCAAGATATTGGCCATATTAGCAACCTTTTTCATGTGTGTATATATATATAACCAAAGACACAAATTAAGAAACAGAAAAAAAAGTTCATGTCCAAGTAAAGTGACTATGGTGAATGCTTCATCCGCTACCAATGTGAACATTAATGGCAATGAGGAAAATAACCATGAATCCAAAGAAGAGAAGAGAGTGGACAAATATGGAGATGCCACTGGTTTGAAAGTTGAGAAACTCCACCACACGTCCTTTGCCCGGAAGCTGGAACAGTAAACCTGGCGAGAACACCACGAACAGGACTAAACCAATAATTACAGGAGCCCAATCTGCCATTTAATTTGTGTGCTCTTAACGTCTCTCTTTTGCTAAAGGAAGAAGAAAGAGTTGAACATAGAAATTACATTAAGCAATCAAGGAGGAGGATTTAATAGCAAAATGAGTGGCGATAATAGATGTGGGATAAGACATCATAAAGTTCAAGGAGGGAGAGTTAGTAAGTAAGACGTTAAAAATAAAAATTGAAGATGGGACAAATGGAACGGTTTATGATCGGTGTAGTCATTGGATGCAATGATTCCTTGGACGGCTACTACTAAAGGTGAAAACCCTCAAAAATTCAGGTGCAGTCAACTTCAGGTGAAGTTGATAGTTGAGAGACATTAGATAAAAATTTAATCAAATAAATCAAATCATTTAACGACTCTCAACTATCAACTTCATGTGAAGTCGAATGCACCTGAATTTCCACTTATTTTCATATGAAATTGTTAGTCAAAAATTATTAGATAATTTGATATATTTAACTAAATTATTATCTAATAATTTTTAACTAGCAACTTTATATAAATATAACTATACATGAGTTTCTACTAAATAGTAAATATAATAACCTAGACTTAGATCGATATTGCTAAAAAAAACAGTATAATTAGATTTTTTAAATAGTATCATTTATTAAGTTTTTAGAGGAGAGAGAAAATAAAAAATAAATATATTTTTTAAATTTTTTGAATAAATAAAATGTGAAAATGAATATTTAAATTATTAAATAATAATAAATTCTTAAGTCACCAAAAAAATAATAATAAATTCTTAAAAAAACTCACCAAAGATTAAAGGACAAGTAACATTTTTAAAAAGATAATACTTCAAGATGGAAAATTGTCTTGAGAACTACTTTTAGTGGCGCATTGAGATTAAAACGCAACAAAAAAGAATTGCACAATCAAACTCGCCGGTAAAGTTCTAATAGAAGTGATAGCTGAATATTAGAAAGTCAACGTATATTTTTGTATATTTATATTAATTATAATTAATTATTAAAATAATTAATCTTAGTTTAATTATTTTATTGGATCGTATAATTTTATTATATTTTTTATATAAAAATTTTAAGTTAAATACTTTAATTTTAAAATAAAATTATTAAATTAATTCTAATTTTTTATTTTATTTGACAAATTCATCTCATTAAAATATATTAAAATAATTTAACCAAATGAATCTTTATCATACATGAAAATTTTTACTAATTTTTAAAATTTTTATAATAATCTCTTATATAATATAACATAATATTTGTTCAATACGTGAATGATCATGCATTGACCAATTTTTAATAATGACCCACGAAATAATTTTTAAGAAAATTACTTATAGTTTTTTATGATATTTTTTAATTTAACAAGTCAAAGTTTTAAAAACGGACACTTATTTAAATAAATTAATAAACTAACTATTACATTACCCCAAATTGACTATTCTTAAGAAAATTATGATAGAAAAAATTGAAAGTAATGCAAGCTCAAGTGCTAAAAACTAAAAAGCCTTTCAAGCTTTTTATTTTTGGTGGAAAATGGAGCTAGAAGCCCAACACCCTTGAAATCTTGAAAGACCATAAGAAAAAGGAAACCCAACTCGCTTCAGAAGGAAAATTGGGGTCCATGTTAGTTGCCTGCTTCGGAAGCAATATTGGACCTTCCCATCCTGTTTTAAAGTGACGTTGCTTCTGATCAAAACAATGTGACGTTGCTTCTTGACTTTGGACCAAAACAGACTCTTCATTTCAACAAAGAACATGACCCCATAGAACCAAAAAAATGAAGGCTGTGGCCTATGTGTTGGGTTCACTTTTTATGGGTAAGGCTTTATAAATACCGAAAACCATTCTTTAAACATCTGGGGTAACCCGTCCAAAAAAAAAACATCTGGGGTACATCATGTCCAAAATTAAAAATAAAAAATAAAAACATCTGGAGTACATGGATAGTTTCAAAATTTTTAAAATTTCTTTTAATCTTTAAAAATAATTCTCAAATATGAGTAAATGTTGTCCTCTCCTAATTAACATGATCTAGATCACTAATATAAAAATTTCTTCACTATTTTTTTCAACAGAAGAGATAATTCATGTAAAACATAATAATTGATTTTTCATTGATTTAGAATTATTCGATAAATTAATTTGACTAACTTAGAAATTAAAATTTTCTACATTTAAAGTGATAATTGATAATTGAACTCTCGATACTTAGTTAACAAGTACTCAAGCATTGCTTCTTGTTTTTTATTTCTCATCTTGTTCTTGGCATTTAAATTAATGGGTCCAATTATGTTGAGAGTCCAATGTAAAAGTATGCAAGAAGCACAGTAGCTCTCGTCAAACTCCATAAAGAGTTCTAAAGAGGAGTAGAAAGAAATGGAATTAGAAGAGAAGATGGAAGAATCGAAAACGAAGAAGAGCTGAGAATGTGAAAGAGAATGAAATTGATTGAGAATTGAGTGAGAACACTAGCAGAATCTGCTTCTCAGTCAGTTACAGAGCTACTATATTATATACATCACTAAACTAAGTCATCCCTAACTAACTTATGAATTTGCGAAAAATATCTAAAAACCAACTACTTCGCCGTTAGCAACCTCTAACTATTTAACTTACAATGCAAGTTGATCATTACTAACCAACTAACATTAACCTATTAGACCGAACCAATCAATTCACATCCAACAAAAAATGTAGAAGCCTAAAAAGGTGGCTCAATTACACTACTCTGAATAACGAAAAAGATGATATCAATAAAAGATGGCATGAGCATTGCGGAAGATGGTTTGCTTAAAGGATCAAAGAAGACATCCATGGCTGTTACATGGACTAGCCAAGATTCACTACATACCAATTAGCGTGCTCTGAACAACCTTAGAAACATTCGATGACATGACAATGATCCTTGGCCAATCTCATATCTCAACAACTTTTTGAAGCAATATTCAAACCATTGCAACCCAACTTTTCACATACCGCTACGAGGAATGCTAGGGCCAGCATTTTGTTAAATTCTGGTCAGTATTTAACTATCAAAAGAAAATTGAATGATTCTATATCATTTGATGTAATCTCACACCATTAAAAACACCATTGATGAATAGTTAAAAACCACAAAATGTACTAATCCCCTAGACCTTCTCTATCAGTATCATGCCCTTGCAAAATGTTCTAAAATAAATACGTTAATAAATTATGTTAGAAATATAATCATTCATATGGTCTAGATTAAACTTTTGAGATGAGTAATTTCATGACATAATATTAAAAATCTATGTTCAAAAGGTTAAGATCCATCCATGGGGAGCCAAAAGTAAAAAAAAAAACATCATAAGACAAATAAAAAGAAAAAATAAAAGAAAAATATCATAAGACAAATAAAAAAATAAGGCCTACGTAAAAATCAAATAAATTTAAAAAAGACTCTTATTTAAGAGAGAGTGTCACAGATATAATCATTCATATTGATAAGTGAATTTATAATAGAGCAATGCTAGGGGGCCAGCAATTTTTGTAATTGTTAGCCATCAACTAGCCATCAATGATGATTTGATGGTGTGAGATTGATATGAGATTTCATCCAATGGCTCACATTCCCCTACTGGTTACATGCTGGCCAAAATTCAATAAAACTGCTGGCCCCCTAGACTTTTCCTTTATAATAAATAGAAAAAGTAAAATTTTAAATTTTTTTAATTAAGATAGTTAAACTCACATGTAACTAAAGTTATAAATTCAATAGTAATAAATTACCATCATTACTTAAAAAATTTCTTCACTTCAAAGAAATTAAATTTCAAATTAAGTATTGTTCTAACTTTTGTTTTTGATCAACAATGACTATTAATTTTGGAAACTTCAATCAAATCACTATTCCTGCATGTGTATCTTCCATCCGGTCCCATGAACATATAATTTTGGTTTCTTTCATATGGGACCGGGAAAAAGAAAAAGGAGAGAAAGAATTATATGAAACCTGGCTTTGCAAGTATGCTGTATGTCCACTTAAATTAATAATAATATACAATAAATAGATATAGACCTTGTCCTCCTTTACATTTTCAGTGCAAAATTCTTTAAGCATCATATATGGACACAAGCTTCAATTCTATATAATTTAAAGTTAATCATGTCAATCAGAGAACGATTGAACAAAAATATTATATGTCCATTATTTTCTAAGTTCAGAAATGCTTTCTCTTTTCAAGCTTTGAACAACTAAATTAAGGAACCTACCAGAGTGTCTCATGCCAAAGCTCCATCTTTTCACACACGCGTTTCTTTTTTCCTTTTTCCAAATTTCAATAGTTTAATGAATAAGATAGACGCACTTTGATCAATCCATAAAGCAATCGGAAAAAAAAAAAGGAACGTCCAGGTTAACAATTATTAGAAGCTTATGATAATTAACTTAAAATTAGTTAAAGCAGTAGATATTTTGAGAATAATAATAACAATAGTAATAATTTTTAACCGATTCTTATAGAATTTTAGTTAGGCCACGTTGAATTAGTCGAATTTTTAGTAATAAGTTTTAGATATATGCAATTCCAACACACCAAAAAAATGTTTATTATAATAAAAAAAGGAAAAAAAAAGAAAAAAAAAAGCAGGTCCTTTTGCTGGCACACAAAAAGCACACACCTCACTGGGCACTATCATTCACATACCTTTCTTGCTAAACAAACCTTTGTCTTTTTATCACTCAAGTTTAGCATCATATCTTCTCCTTAACCACCAAGAAATTCATGCTCCTTATTAAGAAACTTGAGCCACATGGTCCACAGAATTGACAGAGTCCCATTCTCAAGCATATTCAACATATTAGTAGTAGAAGAGAGAGTGATACACTGAAGTAGTGGAACAGAGGAGGCAGAGTAGACAAAGATGAGTGCCGATTGGGGACCGGTGATCGTCGCGGTGGGACTGTTCATCCTCCTATCTCCAGGGCTGCTCTTCCAGTTCCCATCAAGGTTTAGGGTTGTTGAGTTTGGAAACATGAGCACTAGTGGAATTTCCATTTTAGTTCATGCAATCATTTTCTTTTGTATACTTACCATCTTGGTTATTGCTGTAGGCGTTCACATACACATTAATTGATACAAATCAATCCCAAGTTTCATAGAATTTGACAATCTCTCCCATAATTATGTTTTTTATTTCACCTTTTGAACTTTCTTCTTCTTTATTTCTTCTGTACTGTGTACCAGTGCTGATGATGATCAATTGTTCAAATTAAAAAAAGGGGATATAACTATAGGAATTATATATATTATACCTTTTGTTATTGCGTGATTTAATTTCTTTTATTTTAGCAATCCTTATTTTGTATATAGCCTAATAACAGGCTGGTCTTCAATTGGACCTAACTAAGGTAACTAGGTCTGATCCACTTTCATATATCAACTTGTCAAACTCTTAGCAATGGTTGTCCAAAAAATCTCGTGATTTCGCACAGTTGGAAGATTTGTAGGTCTCTCATAAAGCTGTACCAAGATATAGAACTTTTTTAAGTGTGGTGAGTGTGTGTAGTGTAAGATGAAATAAAAAAAAAATTTCTCGTATTTATAGTTGCATAAAATTCTTTTATAACTTTAGAGAAACTTTACCTATAATGTGGAGAGTTTAATCTTAAAGTTAGCAAAATTCTAACCTTATTATAATTATTATTATTTTGGTCATATGGATTGGAGAATCTTTAATCCTAAATATTCATCACAAACTCAAACACCTATCCAGCCACACACAATTATCCGGGTTCTTATGCACTGCATGGGTTAAATTTATGTTTGGAACCCGAATGCAACTTCATGAAGGCCAACGAATCTAGCATTTGTGCCAAGCCTCATCTACAATCTTATTATTACTTAAACTCAAAATCGGATGAATAATTCTAAACAAGGAAATTTCTATTCAATTTATTAAACGATTCCCGTGAAAACTGGTTCAACTTTTGTGAATATTGAATAGATTTCTCTTGTTGTATGAGCTGGGTCAAAGTTTCAGGAGCTGAACCATTTAGTAAGCGAATAGAAGAAGAGAGGAATGAGAGGATTCAATAGAGTTGTGGAATTTCTGATTACAACTACGAAAAACCTCAACCTTCTTACATTGCAGGTTTCCTATTTATACACGGTGAACTAATTGGCAAACATAAGTCACGTGCACAGTCATTTAATATGAATGAAAGCCATTGAGCTTCGCATTGAAGTTGGAGATGGAATTCAAAATCCAACAAGTTTAGACAATGTCATTGGGGCACAGCCACGATTCGGCGAGGATTGGATCTGGCTTCAAGAACAAGCCATTGAGGTGAAGTTTCTGGAATTTCTGCCATAACTCAATTTTTCTCGAGAAAAGGAGATGAGATAAATACAGAAGAGATAAAAAATCAGGAAAAAAAGTGCGGAAGAGAATCGTACTTCTGATGAGAAAATAATTTTGATATTCTTGATGAAACATTGACAAGATACATCAGAATATATAGTTACTTGAAGTACAGAGTGAATTAACTTTAACTGAATGCATGTGCCTCTACTAAACATCTAACTAGTTAACTAACTCTAACATGATGCTAGATAAATACATGGCCCTGTTAACACATCCCTTTTCCCCGAGTGTGTGAATGACTCAAAATAAACGGTGGCATTAAATCTCTCAAGGTCAAAACTCAAAACTCAAAAACACAATTTGAAATTTGAACCTCTAGAAATTATTAGATCCCCACAAGAAACTGGTAGGACAACGATGGATTTTGTGAGCGTCTATAAAGAGAAAGTTTGGGACCAGTATTTTTTTATTAAAATTTTGTCAATACTTAATTAGTAAAAGAAAAAGTGAATAATTATACATTATTAAATATAATTTCACATCATTAAAAACATTAATAATAATTAATTGATGACAAAAAATCATAAAACCTACTAACCCTAACACACTTTTATAATTTTGTATGACCTAAAAAAGTTGGTCACTAAACTAGTAAATTTTTTTTGGCAACCAAATTTGCTCACCAATACCAAAACTATATACTATTTGGTAATTAAATTGGTAGTTAAATATAAAATTAGCAACCATAGCCAAAGTTAGACTTTGTGTAAATATTTGGTCAATATTTCAATTGCTAAATATGACATTAGGGACCTGTTTAACTATCAAAATAAAACTTAGACTTTGTTTAACCTTTGGTAAAAAAATTATAGATAGTGACTGATTTAGCGGCTAATAAAAAATTAGGCTATAAAAATTAATGGTCGTTAAATTGGTAAATATCGAATAATTTAATTAAAAAATATATTATAAATATTTTGGGTTACTAAAGTAGGAATGTTAATGGGGTGGGACAGGGTGGGGATGTCTTCCTGTTTCCCGTCTCCGCCCTTAGATCTGTTTTTTGTCCCCGTCCTGAAATCCACCATGAAAGAATAACGGCCACATCTCCATTTTTTGCATCCCCATGTTTTCCACGGGCCAATTCTTCATCTCTTTATATTGAGCATTATATGAAAATTATAGTAAAAAATTTTAAAAATTTTAAAAAAGAAAAACACAATATTATTACATCACACAAACATATCTTATCTAAGATTAAAACTTACAAGTCCAGAAATATAAAATAACAAATTATATTTCATAAAACAAAATCTTAAAATACAACTTTCATTCTAAAAAAAGCCATAAAATAATGTCTTCAACATCAAATATTTTTCCATTGTTAGAATAAACTTCGAACAAATAACTCCATGTTCTCTATTAAAACAGCACGTACATAAATATATTTGTTAGAATATAATTAGCATCAATTAGGATCAATTACTATATCTAAATATTTATTATAGGAGATTACGTTTTTATTATTACGATTCTCTTAGTACCTATAAATATCCTTTTATATTGTATCATTCTACACAACTTGAGCAAACAACTTAAATACACAAAAATCCTTTTCTCTAATGCTCTTTCTTACCTTTCTAACATAGTATCAGAATCATGGTATCCTCCTTGAAGAGGATAGGTTGTTTTCCTTGCGGTGAAATCACCGTAGTTTTTGCATTTTTTTCTATGTCATTCTTCTTTTCCTTTTGTCACTCCTTTTATGCTTTTTCACCTCACCAACTAGTCTATTTTCTCTGTCTTGTATTTTTTCGAGTCGAATGATCAAACACCATTGTCATCAGCTGCTTACCTATTCTCATGAAGAAATCATATAGTTTTCGCTCTCTTTCGACAGTTTCGTCTGCGTTCTCTCGTGGTAGTTCCATCTACGTTCTCTCGTGACAATTCCATATGCGTTCTCTCGTAGCAGTTCTGTCTGCGTTTTGTCTGTATTTCCTTGTGGCAGTTCCGTCTGTGTTTCTTTCCGGCAGTTCCGTCTGCACTTCCTTCAGAAAGCAGCAGTTCCGTCTGCGCTTCCTTCAGATAAGCGGCAGTTCCGTCTGCGCTTCCTTTCATCTGCGCCCGTTTTATCAGTTTATGCAGATTTTTTTCTCTTTATTTTGTTGTTTTAAATAAGTTTCAAACTCAAGTTGTCACTTGAGTTTGAGGGAGATGTTAGAATATAATTAGCATCAATTAGGATCAATTAGTATTATTTAGTATATCTGAATATTTATTATAGGAGATTACGTCTTTATTATTACGATTCTCTTAGTACCTATAAATATCCTTTTATATTGCATCATTCTACACAACTTGAGCAGACAACTTGAATACATACAAATCCTTTTCTCTACTGCTCTTTCTTACCTTTCTAACAATGTTAACATATATCATAAACAAGAATATTATATATTAAATAAAATTTGGACATAATAAAAAATAATTACCTAAACTCCTAAATTAAGATTTAATACAAAAACACTAAATTAGATTCTAACTCAACTTCAGATACAAAGAGAAAATTCAAAAAACAAAAAAAAGATTAAATCAAATACAAAAGAATACATAATAAATAAACAAAAACGACAAAAAATAAAGAAGGATAAACTATAAACTGCAATAAATCAGCAAAAAAAATACATAACAGAGAAGATTATATAGAAAACACATAACAGAAATTATATAGAGGAAATTTTAAACTGCAATAAATCAGCAAAAATGGCAATAAAACACAGAAAGAGATAAATTATAAATTACAATAAATCAACAAAAAGAATGCATAACAAAAATTATATAGAAGATGAGTATTAAATTCTAATTGTTTCATAGTTAATTAATTATAAACCCTATGTGACAAGAGAGCATCAAACTGGGGGAGGGAGGAGGACGGACAACTGGCGCCTGCAGTGGGGGAATGCGACGGTGAGTTCTTTCTACGAATTAGGGGGGACGTTTCGGCGACTTCTTTCCACAAGTTGTGGAGACGTGATGGTGAGACAAAGAACAGTGCAGTGCGGAGGGTGAACGCCATGGTGCGGTGATGGTGCCGTGCAGGAGAGAGAACAACGCCGAGAGAGAGAACGCCGCGATGTCCGATGATGGCGCAATGAGTAGAACGGCGAGGTGAGAAGGAGAGTGACAACAGAGGTGTTTAGAGATGGCTGGCTGGGTGCAGAGAAGGAGGGTGTTGCAAGAACAGGCGTGAGTTCAGCGCTAGTAGGGGGAGGAATTAGGATTCTCACTTTTTCTATATATATAGAAGATGAAATGACTAAAAAATTAAAATGAGAAATAAACTATTAAAGGTGTTTAAGTAATTTAATATATTCGGAGATTATGGAAATAGAAATTTTTGTTTCGGATCCTTGCACCTGCTTCGAAAAAATTTCATTTTCCATTTCTGTCCCCACAAAATTAATATTCCATCATCAAAGCCTCATTCGAGACAGTCTCCATAAAAATTTCTGTCTCTCAGGAAATTTTGACGTAAAGTGAATTAGCCTCTCATAATAAAAGTAATTACTGATTTAGTAACCAACATGACAGTTTGATTATGAAACTGTTGGTCGTTAATTAATCGCTAATTGACAACCAATATGAAAATTAGAAAATCTAACTAACACATAATATAAGCTATAAAATTTTTGTTCATTAAATCAATTGCTAATATTATAATTAGCGACCCACTAGGCTATACAAAATTATTTTGTTTCACTCTATTATTATTATTATTATTATTATTATTATTATTATTATTATTATTATTATTATTATTATAAAATTAAAAATAAAATTGAATGAAGGTAAAGACTCTCACCTAATTACAAGTTCCCATTGAAGCATCATTATTTGTTATTTGAACTTTTGTAGTGACTTTTAAGATGGTTTCTTTAACTTTTGGACCAAGAGTGCTTCTAACAATTATTTGTTCTTTCGACGTTTGACCTGAATCAATTATTTGAACTTTTGAAATTTGATTTGAAATTCCGTCGATCATAGTTACACCAGGAATGCATCCTTTTTTCCCTACTTGTTCCCCTTCTCCACCGGAAAAAAACAAATCCCTCTTTTCAATATATATCAAATGAAAAAGTTGAGAGTATTATGTTTTTACTTTGTATTTTAATTTTTAATATATTTTTTTTGAAAAATTTTTTCTTTAAATTTTTAAAACGGAAAATATACCCTAATGTATTTAGACAATTTCTCTGGTTAATTACGATAATTTTTCAATAAGCTTAACAACAATAATAGATGCGCGTGAAAATGAGAAAGTACTCGAATCACACAAGGTCAATTTAATTCACATTCTCTCTGACTCTTCTCGACTATTCTCGACTATAACATGAAATTTGCTTCCAGATCTAGATTAAACAAGTATAGAAGTACAACACAAGGTTAAAATCGAAACTGATTAAGTTCATTCCAACATATAATAATTAAACAATATGGAACTTACAATAGCCAGATCTATGAACTAAAAGAGCAGAATGAAAGCTTTTATTTGAAAATCCACGATAGGCAAATATAGTTGAAGAAAAAGAAGTAAAGAGAGATCTGGATCAGCCCGTATAGATGTGGACCTTAAGGGCGACGATGATGACGGAATAGAGAGCAAAGAAGATGAGAGTATGAATGAAAATGGCTTTGCCGTTGGTCTTCATGCGACCGAACTCAAGCTGCTTTCCATTTCCAGGGAACGAGAAAAGCAAACCGGGTTGGAGAAGCACGAACAAAACCACTCCTATTACCACTGGTGCCCAATCTGCCATTAGATCTTCAATTTTTCAGCGGCTCTAGAAAGAAGCTTTAATTGGAGATGAATCAATGAGTGAGGAACAAAGACTAAAAGGGCGGTGAAAGATACGCTTGGGAATTTGGAACAATTTGGAAGCACGAGTCCTTCACTCATGCGCTCATGCCTCGTGGCTGCTTCTAGTTATCTCACTTGCTAAACTAATAATAATAATTGTTACTTAAGATTATTTTTTTATTAGTTAATATTAATCATAATTAATTATAGTAGAAATATATAAATAGTATATAAGATTAACTATAAATAATTTTTTTTGAAAAATGAATTCTTATTTTAAAATTTTTTTAAATGAATGAAAATAAAAAATTAAAAAAATATTTAGTAGTTAACTTTATGTACTTTTTATGTACTCTTATCATAATTAATTACTATCAATATTAAATTAATAAAAAATAATTTAGATAACAATAACTAATTAAAATTCATTTGACTTTTTTCTTTTTTTTTTTGAAAATTTTTATACTAGAAAAAAAATACCAAACAGAAGAGTAATATTTTAAATCAATTCTTAAAAATATTTTAATCATAAATTAATTTTTAAGTTGTTATTTCATTAAACAAATCAGTACATTAGATTTCTTTATAGAAAGAACTTATCTTAAAATTTTAAAAAATTTTAAGAATAATTTTTTATTAAATAAATATTAAAACTGAATTGTCTAAATTTTGTTTATCAAAATTTGGTATGTAAATTGATTTGTCAAATAAAATAAAAAGTCAAAAACTGATTTTATGATTAAAATTTGTTAAAAATTAATTTTTCTGACTAAACATTTTTTTAAGGATCAATTTAAAATATTAAATATCTATAAAACGCATTTGATTATATAACAATATATTATGTTACATTGATATAAAAATTAAAAAATGTAATATTTAATTTTAATTTTGAATGAAATATTATCCTAATAGAAAAATAATTTATTAAAAATTAATATAATTATTTTAAATAAATTTATCCACTAAAAATAATTACCTAAATATCACAAAATTATTTACTTTTAACAACCATTGTATAAAAAAAATAATATTTTAAAATCAAAATACTATTTTATTCTGCAATATTTATAACCATTTTTGTATCGTGATGAATAAGACCCGCTAATTTCCTTATTAGGGCGAAATCAAGATCGATTTGGTTTGTGCTTTAATCAAATGATGAAGAGGCATTTAGGCCTATATGATAAATTGATTAAACAAATATTTGTCTAATTTATTTATTTATTTTATTTGATCATGAATATCTAATTATAACAAGTTAGCTTTTCATTGACATTAAGATTGATGAATTATGAGTTTATAACCCATTTTCTCTCTGGTTTTATCCATGCTCCACATAATTTACACACAAATATACACCTTGTTGGAATCTTGTTCTTTAGTTTGGCCACCCTTACCTATTTACATGGATATGCCAGCTGGAAAATTAAGATGTTTGGTAAAGGAAACTTCGTGATTCAATTTTTTCTATTTTTCTATCTAACTAGAATTTTGGTATTACATTTCAGAATTTCCAGTAATTCAACAAAATCTCAACAATTCTCTCCGGTCATAACATACAATTTTTTCCCCACAATCAGTTAGCTACCAGGACGTGTCGGGTTGGCTATATAACCGACAGATGATATCATCAGTCATAGAACATACATTCATCATATACATTTATCTGTTTTGCTTAAGTTTGCATTTCTTGGGATTGCCTAATTGATAATCTATGCTTATTTGCTATATTTGTTACCTGTTGTAATTATATTCTACTTGTGTTTGCCATTGTCTATTTACTTGTCTATGTGGTTCCACCAGAGTTGGAGGTTTTGGAGGAAAGTAGACGACAGAGGATTTTAGTTAGAGTTTAGCTAAGATTTAAAACCTTAGATGACCTACCCTTTTTATGGTTTACAATTGATTACCTTTAAGTTTTATAATCTGAGTGTCGAAGTTCTAGGATTGCCTTTGGCTTTCCCAGGACATTATATGTTAGAGATGTGGGCACTGTTACTATGCTGAGAACCTCTGATTCTCACCCCATACATATTCTATGGTTTTCAAATGCAGGACATGAGGCAGCTCGCTGAGACATTCTAGGAGCTTTTTACAGCAAAGACCTTCTTGTCTTTTGGACTTTACTTTTGGTTATAATGTCTATATGTAGATACTTATTTTCTCCACTATTTATATATATATATATATATATATATATATATATATATATATATATATATATATATATATATATATATATATGATGTATTATTTCTCTTAGAGGTTATTTTGGAAAAACAGGTTCTGTAAACTCTGTATTTTGGGCTCTTTTAGGAACTCTCATGTATATATGTATATATGCTTATGTGCTCTGGCCGGTTTACCTTCACGAGCCGAGTCAGAAGCTTTGTTATTTGTATCTTGGAACTCTTTAGTAATTAGCCATGTTTAGCTTACTCTTATTTTGCTTCGGTTATGCTAACGTTGACAGAAGGGTTGCGCTTTCAGTTTAGTGCTTTTGTTTTTAACTTTCCTGCGAAGGCTCTTAGTTATAAAAAAAATTTAACCTATATTATATTTTATAATTTTATTTTTAGATGTCGTAATACCTTACCACCTCTGTCTTATAACTTAAGCATAAGATTGTGTGTGGTAGGGTGTTACACTTAGGGATGGCAACATGTCCCCATGGGGCGGGGATATGCCCCCCGCCCCCTGCCTCCACAATCTGTCCCCGTCCCTGCCCCGTCTCTGCGGCGGGTAATGGGGACCCCGTATCCGCCGGGGACTTAGGTCCTCATGGATATCCATGGATATTTATAAGAAATTCAAAAAATAAGGAAAAAATAGGAAAACCTTGAAGAAAAAAGACAATCATCAATGAAAAATCCAAACCTTCAGTTATCTATTGTCGCATATCCTCAATCAAATTAACCGAATTTTCTTTAGCCACTGCAAAATTGATTGACTAACAAATACTATACGTTCAATTAAACAAACTCATATGAGTCAAAATCACAGGCAAAAAATTCCATCATTAACACAGAGGCAGCAACTAATGTAAAATCACAAAGGCTAACTTAGCAAATCACATGAAATCTTAACAATGCCATAGTAATTAACAAATGTTTAAGGTAAATAAAAATTATAGAAACCAAAGAGGCTGAGTTAGTGGAAGGAATGGCGGCCACGGCGACCAACAGCAACGACGAAGACTGGACTGCAACAAACACGATTTTGCCTCTAACGATCTTTCTGAATGGCGACAAAGATAACCCTCTTCCAACGCAACGAAAATGGCGACGATTCTGCTTCTCACGCGACGAAGGCGGCAACGCTTCTGCCTTTGACAATTCTCCTCGGGCTGGGTTAGGCACGCGACAGGGCGCAACAGCGATATTCTCCACGGCCAGATTTCTCAGATGCGGCACGATGGTTCTGTGGTGACTTTGAGAGTGAGAGGAGAGAAGCGGTGAGAAAGGGGAACACGACGGTGAGGGGGACGAGGGTGGCGGACCACGATGAGAGGAAAGGTGGAGACTGGAGAGGATTTGCAAATTTGAGAAGAGAGGCTTAGAGAAAGTGACGGCACTGAGTGAATGAAATTGAGATTTAGGGTTTCACACATTCATGTGAAACTAATATATATATATATATATATATATATATATAGGTATTTTTGTCATTTGCACAAACGGGTATTACACGGGTACCCATGGGACGGGGACTTCGATCCCTGCCCCCGCCCCGTTTATTTAACGGGTCCCCGCCCTCCGTCTCCGCGGGGTAAAATTCCTCCCCAAATTCATTCTCCGGCGGGTAAATTTTCGCGGATACCTGCCCCGCTGGGGAAAATTGCCATGCCTAGTTACACTGCACCTATGTCCTGCGACGTTGATGAGAGTGCATCTCGTGAATTTATAAGAGTGCATGTATATACAAATTTTAATATTTATTTGTGTGTTAGGTAAGTTTATATTTTATGATTAGTTTTGCGTATTAATAGAGTTATATTGTATTGTTATGTTAATATTATTATAGAAATATTATATTGATGGATAATGTAAAATATGATATTATACTATAAGAAAAATATTGAATACCGTCGGAAAAATGAAAATAAAATGTCGATAATAAGATTACTGTCGAATTTTCTGTCGGATTAAATCCAACGGTATAAACGTTGCCGGTAATTGTTTAACGTCAGATTTTGATGTCCTCTGATAACTAGCGGCAGATTTAGTGGCGGAATTTGATTTTTAAGATACGAATATCTTATGTAAATTACCGGCGGATTTTTTCCGATGGTACCTTTAACGCCAAACTATTTTGTTCCATCAAATTTACCGTCATATTTTTTTTTGGTATATCTGACGGTTAGTCCAAATTTTTTTTGGTTAAATTTTTTTTTTGAAGCAATTAGTGGTCAAATTCTAAATTTTTTTATTCAAATTTATTTTTTGCATAATTAGTAGTCAATTTTTAAATAATAGAAACCAAATATGTTAAAATAAATATCAAGCATGCTTAAGATTAGTAGTTTACTAAAAAGTTATTTAAAGTAATCTATAAACTTCAATTATATTTAGATTTTATTAGAAATTTTGGCAGAGTCTCATCTATAACTAGAATACGCCAAATATTCTATCCATCAACAATTCACTTAAATAATAACATCTATCAACAATCAACAAACAAGAATCAAGAATCAAGCAGCAACATCCATCAATCAACAATAAGCAGTTCAATTAATTAAGATTAGTAGTTTCATCTATATGACATTATATGACTTAAGCAGCAACATCCATTAACAGTTACGAATTCTCAAACACTTTCAACAGCTCAAATCTAGTAACCTAAATTGAACCTATCTTAATAACATAAATCCACTAAAATTAGAAAATTGAGTGTAATTAAATTAAACTGACTAACTAAAATGGTTTGCATATAAAAGACTGAAAATAATACTCACACCGTCGTCCCATCAAGCCAAATCGTCATTTCTATGATGGGAGGTGGTAGAGAGGCATCTAGCTGGGATCCGTGAGAGGATTCCAACACCACGGTGTCTGTCGCTGAAGGTGGCATTGTCGAGATAGTGGGCTATTGAGAGGATGGAGGCGGCGTCGTCGAGATAGTGGGCTGCTAAGCAAATGGAGGCACCGTCGTTGAGGTAGAAGGAGCCCTGTAGTTGGGGTTAGGGACCATGAACGCCTAGTCCGATGCACCCATTGCCTGTGACGTCATCGGGATAGTTGGAGTAGAAGGGGACGACTGAGAAGTTCGAGGAGTACTAGTAGAAACCCTCCCTCTACCACGACCATGCATGGCCATGAGACCAATCCGTGACACCTCTACTTGTCATCACATCTGCAAAGAGCATAACAATTAACACAAATCCTCCCACAATTATATTATTTGAAAGAAATTTTGACATAACTTCCTCTAAAAATGTGCTAACTATCATGGTGATAAACTGCACAACAATCAAAACATATTCAAATATGAAACTTTACAAAGTTAGAACCCTTGAATCTAAACCTAACTAATTCATTAGAGAATTTATTCTCAAACTTTAACACTACATACTAAACATGCATATCATCAAGCATTGTTAAATATTAATGATGTTCTCTTTTTAACTTGATTCTTAGATTGATGGGATTAAATATTATATAAAACCTATTACCTCACATACTTTTACAAATTCAAATCAAAACTTTAAATTCTAGTTTGTATAAATTAGGGTTAAGTACGATTTTGGTCCCTAAGGTATAAGCCAAAAAAAATTTTCGTCCCTAACCTTTTTTGCATACAAAATCGTCTCTAAGTTTTGACTTGGTTTTAAAATCGTCATTTTTACTTAAATCCTAAAATTTTGGACCAAATTACCCCTAACAAAAAAATTATAAAATAAAAAAGAAAAAAAAGAGAAAGAGAACGGACGAGAGAGAGAAAGAGAACCATGGTGAAGGGAAGAAGAAGAAGGGGGAAGGGAAGAAGAAAGTAGCAACGACTCTGGCAAAGGAGGATAGACATTGCACGCCGCATCGCCGTTTCTGCTCCTGCGCCAGTGTTCGACATTGATGCCAATAGATTGCCGAGGAAGGACGTCCGCCGCGTCGCCATTTCTGCTCCTCCTCTTTGCTCGCTCGCCGGTCGCCACTTCTCCTTGTCTCTCGTCGTTGTTCCTCCCTAGGGTTCCAATTCTACTTTTGTTTTGTTAAGTGTTGATTCTTCTGCTTATATTTCTTTTGTTAATTACATTGACGATTTGTTAATTTATTGATTTTGTTAATCACATTATTTCTTATTCTGATTTTATTGTTGTTGTTGATTCTGATTCCATTGTTCTTCTGGTTTTGATTCTAATTCTGATTCCATTTTTCTACTTCTGATTTCATTGTTGTTGTTTATTCTTCTACTTTTTTTGCTTCTATTTTTGTTTCTGTTTTTATGTTTATTACATTATTTCTGCTTTTGATTTTATTGTTGTTACTACTGATGCAATGATGTAAAAGAAGAGACGATGATGTGATGGAGAAGAAGAAAAATAAGAATAGAAACTGAGTATTTTGGTGAAGAAAGAGAAGGCTATTTTGGTCCGAAGGATTTTTTTGTGCAAAAAAAAGTTGGGGTCAAAAAATTTTTTTCTCTATATTTTAGAGACCAAAATAATACTTAACCCTATAAATTACAAGACCTTATTCAAGCTAATATTGTAAATATGTATTTGTCTCTAAATTTAAGTTATATTAGGCATTATATGATTTATATTGTTAACTAATTAGTTAAGTACTTAATTAGTTAAAATTTAGTACAATACAGTAAACCACAACACAACAAACAACATAATTTAGAATCTATTCTCAACTTTCAATTTAAAATCAATTAGAATCTATTTTCATCAATGGTCATCAAATACCAAGCTAGAACCAAAATTAAGAAGTGGGAGAAAGGGGTGCTACTTGAAAGGAGCAACGGCGGTAGAGACGGCGACAACAGCAATGGAAGATGCGGCGAACAGCGGCGGCAAAGGCGACGGCAACAACAGCGGCACCAGAAGCGGCGGTTCAGTTCGAACGATGAGATGGGACCGTCGAAAAAGGCTGCCGGAGGGAACGTTGAGGGAATGGGGAACAGGGTTAGAGAAAGAGAGTAATTCGAAATTAGGAGGAAGAGAGTTCGCAATTCGAATTTAGGGCACACTTACCATCAGATTAGATAAATCCGCCAGTAAAGCTTCGTGGTTGATCAAAACACAATGTTTCATTAATAATCAAGATTACCGTTGGATTTATTCACTTATAAATCCAACAGTAATCGTGGCACCGATTATTTTGCTTTTTCCTCCAACTATTACCACCGGATTCTAATTTTTTACGGTAAATTTTTTGCTCGATGAATTCAATACAAAATCTGTCGATAAAATCACCACTAAATATGATAGTACTCAGCACCTTAAATCTGACAGTATTCAATATTTTTTTTTATAATGTTTTTCTTGTGGTGTTAATAATTGAATATATGTGTGTGTTTTTCAACAATATGGTAATTATTAAGCAAAAATTGTTAACACTTATTAGAATTATATGTTACTGTGAAAAATATTAATATTAAATGGTAAAATACATAATTAAATTTTTTTTTCTTTTTTCACGTATCTAACTAGGGTTTGTTAATTTTTTTTTCCTTGTTAATTGTTATCTTACCATGCATAATAATCTTAAAATTATATATTATTATTAACTCTAAAAGTATGACATTTTCATGTTTAATAATTTAAAAATTATATATTAATATTTATATTTTAAATTATAGTAAATTATTATCGAATATGAAAGTTATTATATGTATTAGTATTAAAGTATTTTATATAAAAAATGTTAAGGAGCTATCAGAATTTATTATTTTTTTATTATTATTTAATCATGAATTCAATTTCTTTATACTAGTTTTTTTAGTTTAGTAATCTAATTACATACTTTATCTCATATTTTTAAATGTTGATGACTAACTGATAACAAAAAATAATAAATTCTAATGACTGTCTATTATTCCTCTTTTATATATTCATGTTAATAAAAGGTTTAATTACTCTGTTGGTCCCTATAGTTTCGTAAAATTTTTAATTAGGTCTCTATATTTTTTTTCTTTTAATTTAGTCCCTGCACCAAATTTTTTTTCAACTAAATCTCTCTTGACAGTAATTAGTTTAATTGTATAGGAACCTAACTAAAAAAAATTGGTACAGAGACCTAATTAAAAAAAATTTAGTGTAAGGACTCAATTAAAAGAAAAAAAATATAAAAATCTAATTAAAAATTTTGCAAAACTATAAAAACCAAAAAAATAATTAAACCTTAATAAAATGTATTTGCGCTAATATATTTATGCAAAATGTATTGTTAAATAAAATATACAAACCTACATAAGTAGTTTTGTTATTTAAAAAAAAAATAAACTCCCACATTGCGAGATAAAAGATTCAATTTTATTTTTTAAATTTTTTAACAAGAAAAATATTTACATGATGACATCTTTATATGAAGATGACATTGTGAATCTTTAAATAATTAATCAAAAATATTTAGTCAATTTTATCAACTCATTTAATAGTTTATAATATTATCTTCGTGTAAAAATATCATCATGAAAATATTCACCTTCTAACAATACTTCTCCCATATAGCCCGAAGCTTTTTCATTTGGTTAAAAAAAAATGTATTTCACCCACTAAAAAAAGGGTATAATTCACTGCTCTAAAATACAATACCATACGTCTCTATACTTGAGAATAATACCAAACAAATATCTATATCCAAATTTTGTAACCTCTGTTCAGACTAATTGATTTTTCTTTCATATTGTAACTAAGTTTAGTCTTTAACAAAAATTGATTTTTTAGTCAAACCGCAATATGACATGTATCAGTCTTAGACTTATATCTTTACCTAAAAATAACTCTAATAATCTTCTCATGATTAACTAGACTAAGTAAAAGACATTCAGCGTGCATATGCCTTTGTGTCTCCTATGAATTATTGATTTTCTTATAAAGCTTTTTGTAGCGTCTTTTTCCATCTTTTTCTTTCATTTATTATCTTTTTGTTTTGTCTATCTCCTACTCTGCATTATAAATCATAAAGCGAGGACAATAAAGAAATCATACCTAAAAAGAGAACAACAAAAGTGTGTATTTAAATATTTAAGTGAAATATTTAAGTGTGTATTTAAATTAAAATTTATCGCATTAAAATTTAAATAAAAGTAATTTTGTAGAATTAATTTAGGTAGAAGTGAGTCTATACTAATATAATTTATGTTTAACAATTTTATACTAAAATTGATTTTGATAAAATGAATATAATTTAGATAATATTACTTAAAATCACTTTTAGATGGATAATTAGTTAATTACTAAAAAAATATAATATTAAATTATAATCTTACTTTTTTAAATATATTTAATCTTTTTTATACTTTTTTTAGTATTTTTTATATAATATTTTTATAATACTTTATTTTAATATGTTATAATTTTTTACTATTATAATAAAATTAATATTTATTTATTAAATTAAAAATAATATATAAAATTGACAACTTTTTAAATACTCTTTTTATAATAAGAATTAATATTTATTTATTAAATTAAAAATAATATATAAAATAATATATTTTAGTATTCTTTTTAAGTATTCTCAATAATATTATTTTTATTATTATTTTAGATTCTAATTTTTTACTAGTTATATTTTTATTATTATTTATGATTAATTTTTTATTAAATTTATCATTTTTAATAGGAAGAATAATACATATTACAAAAAAAATTAGAATAATAAATTGTGCACAAAAATTACAATGATAAATTTTACAATGTCAAACAAACAAAATATTCTATAATTGTTTTATTACTTTTAGTATTCTTTTATTTAGTATTATTTTGGACAATAAAATTTTATTATTTATGACTATTGTTATGTATGATCAATTTTTTATTTATTTTTTTCTTTTTAATAAGATCAATAATTTATATTACAATAAAATTATAATAAAAAAATAAAAAATCAAAATATAAAATAAAATACTAAAATTGATAAAAAAATTAAAATATTTAAAATTACTTAAAATAAATCTAAAAATTTTATGAAAATAAATCATTAAAATTAATAATGACCATCAACAAATGCTTGCCAAATACACTCTAAATAGGTTAAATTAATCTTAATCTTATTACAAAATATGTTATGTATAAAATAAAATTTAAATTTTTAATAATTATTTAAATAAATGAGTGAATTAATTATTTGATTAATCTAAGTTAGTTCTACACTATTGTTTATTGCAACTTATTAATAATAGTGTCCAATCCCTTCATCACAACCAGCCTTGCGATATTCTTTATCATTGACCATAAAAAAACGATGCCTTTCTTATCTAGAAAATTCCACTAGCTGGCTCCGGATAAAAAGGAGGACAAAAGATTTAAAGAGAAATTAAAGTATGATTAATTAATTTTATGTTCAACTTTTTCGGATTCCAATATTCACCCCCCTTTACTTTAGGAATTGAGCTTATATTAATTTGTTATTTATTATGTTTTTTATTTTCTTCTTTATCACTGCCTCTTCCAAGTCTTTTCTAACTCTTGTTTCTTTCTTAGAGGGACCTAAGAAATAAAATGAACAATTGGGCTCCTCCATTCATAGCTGCAGCTCTATTTTGGTTGTTGTCGCCGGGAATGATCTTTCAGTTGCCGGGGAAGAACTCGCCTTTCGAGTTCATGAACATGAAGACAACTGTGGCATCCATTTTTGTGCACACTGTAATTTATGGTCTGTTTCTCATTTTATTCTTCATTGTTCTTAATGTTCGTCTTTATATCTAGCAGCCATCCACAACTTTTTTACTTTATTTACTGTTAAGGACATTTTTAATTAATTTCATATATATTATTTCTCTTTTTACCAGTTCCTTGTAGTTCATTTCATTTAGTGATATTCAATTCATGTTAATTTCTGTTTTTCCTAATGATGATTTATGTTGTTAATTTTTGCAAACTGTTACAATTTATGATGAATTAAACATTCAAACAAAATATAATCATGTAAGTACAAATTTTGATTGTTAAACGCAACCACTACTACAATACATAACTAGGAACTTTAATCTCGTTAGGACCTTTATAACAGGACTCATCATGCAGTTATAGGGTTAAGATTTACAACAGAACCTTTACAATACGACTCACCATGTGTTATTTAATAAGGTTTCTTCCTATGTTTTCAACAAGATTTTTTGTTTTTGTTTTTGTTTTTAAGTTCGATTATTCATGGCAAAATGAGAATATAAGAACATGAATCCAGCTGACGGCAACTTAACTATAAGTACTACATTTCTATACCTGTCATTGGACTAATAAATCAGTACAAAAGTTATAATTTTTATATATACCGAGAATCTTACATTTTTTTTCTGAAAATATATTCGATCTAATGTAGTTAAAACATTCTAAATATATTGCGTATACAAAATATGTATTTTTAAAAAAAAATGTAACTTTTTTATAGTAAAAAATATATATGACCTTTTTTATAGTAAAAAATATAGGTGGTTTATTTTAATAAAAACTATTTATTAAAAAATAATATTATGAATTGTTAGATAATTTAATATATTTAATTAAAAATATTTTACGAAAATATTTAATGATTTTTAATATTTATATAAAAATATTTTTATAAAAATAACTATTAAATATATATATTTTTTAAAAGCGCCAATACATTTTTCAGCAACATGTATGTCTTGGATCGAAGATTGAATATTTGCAAAATAAAAAAACAAATGATCTCTTCAGAGCACAAAAATGAATTCACGGGTGAAAGGGTTTTTTTGGTATTGCAAAAGAAAACATAGCTCGTTAATAAATGATGTATTTAAATAATGTTCCCTACCAATATCATTCATGTGACTGTTGAGTGTTGACCACCAAGTTACACCCTGTGTCAAAAATCTTGACACGGTTTCAACTTTCAAGGATCAGATAAGGTTTTGCGCATTATTATTTATTACAAGGGATAAGGTCCATCCAAATCATAAAGAAATAAAGCATAACAATTTCTTTCATTTTCACAAGTGTTACTACATGAAAAACTAATGGGTTAACCAATATGTACTCTTAAGTTTATCATTAACAAAAAATTTTAAATATTTTTATTTAATAAATATAAAATAAATACATTAAAAATTTAAATTTTTATATTTTAAAAAAATTAATTTATAAATTTAATATGTATTCTCAACATACGAGATAGATAAATTCAAAACTAATTAATATATAATTATTTATACAACTCTCATAAGGCCAATTCTCAAATAAAGATCAACAATAATTATACTTGTATTATTATAGATGAAAACTTTTTAAAAATTCTAGCCCAAAATAACATTAATGAAATAATCAAATAAACTTGGATGATTAAAAGACAAAATTATAAAACTATCATACACTACTATTAGCATTAGTAAGTATTAGTATTAGTATGTATTAGGGAATGCCATGGTAAGGAGAAAAAAATTGACAAAGAGTGAAGATTATCCTGTGTAATGCATATCTTTTTTATATATTTAGACAAAAAATTTCATTCTTTACAAAAATTTTATTCTTCATTAAAAAAATTCTCTTAAATATTTATATCCATAATAATATTACAAAATTATTTACTTATTTATGGTTAATTACTTTAAATACAATATATATCCGAATTTAATTTTTATTATGAAATAAATATTTTAATAATATTTAATGTTCTTATAATGAAACTTATCACATCGTGTTGATAGCAATTTTATGATTATATAAATGATTTTGATAGTTTGTTTATTAAATTAAATTAGAAAAAAAATGGACAAAGCTGGCATGTGCAATGGGATCAAAATGGGTAGGCCAAGGTTGGTCGGTGGATGTATAGGGATGGCTGATAGAGTTCCACCTGCATGGTTTGGGAGTAATAATCTGATACATGGCCAATGGGAATGACGAGGTCAATTGATAGTTGACCAAACTAGGCCAGTATTTGACTGGATGCTCTGACATACCGTTGATTGTAAGTTGGTCATGAGAGACCGATAGCTTGTCTAAAGTGGTGGATAATTAAGGTTAACCAAACAACTAAATCTGTTTTTAATTATAGTCTAACTACATGTCTAAATGTTTTTGATAATTAAGTTAGCCCAAATTCAATAAAAATCACTTTTATTATACTCATGTGTATACACGTGCGTTTCAATAACGCAAAATATATATTTTTTTTTGTCTTTGTCTTCTCCTCCTTCTCCTCCTCCTTAAGAAATAAATCTCAATTAAACTAAGAAATAAAATGTTACTTAAAGATTAAAAAATTTGGTCAATACTTATAATTGAAATAAATTAAGAAATAAACTAAAATTATTTAATGATGGCAGCAGAAAAAATCAGAATTAATAAAGATGTTTAAAAAATATTGGTGTTATTGGCATGATTCTGAAAATCGAACTGGACTGGCCAGTTCAACCGGATTAACCGGAAATCAGTTACCTAGCCGGTCCGGGTAAGTCTATAAACTGCTTGACAAAAAATCGATGAAAAACCAGTCGAATCAGCGGTAAACCGGTAGAACTGTTCGATTTTTTAGAGGGTTTCCGGTTCGGAAATATACCCTCTGAAACGTCGTCGTTTAACCTATAAAAATAAATAAAAAAAAAAGAAGAAAGGCTAAACGCTGAAGTGCTAAACTCTGAACGACTGAATCCTAATCACCAATTCACACTCATCTCTCCTCTCTTCTCTGAACTATTGCAGCCACCACCACCAATCGAGCAACCCACTGCCACCGCGTCCCGCAGTCACAGCAACGACGGGTTTGACCACCACAGCCTCCACCGTGTCTTTGTCATCGCCGATCTCGCCTCCTCTGTCGACGCCGTTGCTCGCCGCCAGTAAGTAATACTCTGTTATTCCTCCTCGCCGCCTTCTGATTTTCTGATTTGCTGGATTTCATGATTTTGGTATCTGTTCATGATTTTCTGATTTACTGGACTTCATGATTTTGGTATTTGTTCATGATTTTCTGAAGTTATTTTGGATTCATGATTTTGGTATTGTTTATATTGGAATCTGATTTTCTGTTCATGATTTTTTCCTGAGATTATTGTTTGTTGAGGAACCCGCGCTTCTCGATGGAACTTGGGTGTTGCTGTAAATCTGAGCTAAATTTTATTCAACTATGCTTTTTTTCTGAAACTGAATTGTTGCACCACTCACTCATTAATATTGTGTCGATTGATCAGATCTTTGAGGCTGATGGATCAAGCAGCCATGTGGGACTCACTTATTTGAGAAATTCTGTATCCATCATGTGAGATGACTCCACTTCTTTCCTAATTAGCTACCCACATGCAAAATATTAAATATTTTCTGGCTTCTAGTGACATCACACAAGGGAATGCACATTCCATATGATTATACAAAAGTCAGAATTTACATTCTAAGTCTCTTAGATCCACCCAAATTAACAACTAGCCTAATAAGCATAAAAGCATAGTTTGATCATAAAAACAAATAAGGAAATTTATTTGAGAAGAACTCTGAAGACTAATAAGGAGGATCAAACTAAACAAACTTATGAATACTCCAAATTTTTTTTTTATTTTTTTTACCTCTCTAATCTTCCTTTCTTGAGTGAAAAAAGAGGTGGCAAGGCACTGCCTTTAACTTGGGTGCAAACTGGAACATTAATCATTGGTCTAATTATAATAGTAGCTGACCTTGTTCTCTCTAACCCTTTCTTTCTTGATCCTCTTCACCTCCTTATGTTTATTATTATTGTTCCTGATTATCCTTCACATGCGCTTCACATTATTCAACATGTTTGTTAATGCATATTTAGTTATGAATAGTTGCAGCTCAAGTGAACTATGCTTCTCGTTGAGTAATAAAACTTTGATTTTGATTTTGATTGATGTGATCGTTGCATGTTGTTGTATAAATGGAAGCAATTTATTGATTGAAATTGTTTGTGAACTTTTAATATTAAATTATGAATAATTTATGATGTGAAATTGTGAAATTTTAAAATTTATTAAGTTAGAAATTATTAAATTTATATATTCAAAATTATATATAGATTTTTTAATAATTTTATTTAATATTTAATTAAACCGGTTGAATCCCGGTTGTATTTCGGTCGAACCAGTGAACCATTGAACCAGTGATTTCATCGCACTACAAGAATAAGGCCGATTAGCTACCACAAAAATAGTCGGAAAATCATTGCTAATCTGACGCAAAATAGAATTTGTGACGGACTAGCTACCGCCTAGCAACCAATGCTTTCCTCGCTAATTACAAGTCGCAGATCAATGAGGCAAACACAATAGTCGCTAATTCATCAGAAAAATTTTTTAGCGACTGAATAGATAGTCGCAAATCTATCACTAAATTAAAAGCTAATTCCATAAAAGAAATAGACTAATAGGTAGTCGCTAATTAGCGTCAAACACTACTGCAGTAAACTCATCGCTAAATCCAAGCTAACTTCGTAGAGAAAATAGAATCTTTTGTTGACGCTAATTGGTGAGGAATTTTTCCGAATCTAACTCGTCGCAAGTTGCTCGCTAATATGATCGCAAATCTATCACAATTTATAGCAAATCTATAGCTAATCTTTGAAAATCCTTAATTAAATTTGTAGGAATTTTGTCGCTAAACCAAAGATAGTCTAAATGAGAAACCAAAGTTACAAAGTAGTTACTAATTTGCTAGAAAATAATATATATTTAATTAGTTGCAATACTATCGCAACTGTCATTACAAATTCCTTTTAAACTAGTAACAAATCGATAAATATCTCGCACTATAAGAAAAACTGGCTTTCGCTACGCTTTTAAAGCGTGCCAAAAAGTAGAGATACAACCATGCTTTAAGAAACATGCCAATTGAATTGGTTTTGGCTACGCTTCGAAAGTGTGCCAATAGGTACCATAACCACGTTTTTGAAGGGAGAAAATAAGAAAGTATAAAAAGAATTAATTTTTTATTGATTTACATGCTATAATTATAACTAACAAAATTACAATCCTACAATAAAACTAATAATTTAATTTACATTAGGCAAATGTAATGCCAATAAGCCATAACAACCTCTTTATTTCAAGCTAAAATATGGAGAAAAATGCTTATTCCATTTTTGGTAAATTTGCGGAGAAACCATCAATTGAATGTTGATTACCTCATCAGTTCTGCAGATTACAAAAAAGCAACACAAATCAATAAAAAAAGGGAAATTTTTTGTCCATATATGAGGTCATAGAACTATAAGCCAACCTAACCCATGATGTAGAATTCCATAAATGGATTCATAGAAGATAATCACCAAAGTAGTAAGAAATTCAACAAAAAAGAAAAGAAAAGAAATTTATAATCATAAAGAATCCAACAACAGTCAAAATCAAAAGCACTGCACTACACTACACAACATCATGTGATTCTTGTTTGCATGCAAAAGAAATTAATTAAGATAAACAACAGAATCAAATAGAAGAATGCAATATGAGAAATTAAAGCAGAAACTTTACCAAGAAACACAAATAGGATTGATTTTCAGCTCCTCTCAACAGAAGGGAACAGGGTGAGTTGAAAATAGCATGAGCCAACAAATACCTGAATAATTGATAAGAGACTCTGAAAAAAGAGAGTAAAATAATTGACTATTTAACACTAACCTAAAATCAAACAATTGATTCTCATTAAAAGAGATTGCATCAGAAAACAGGTTCAATAACATCAGTCTACAATAGTAATTTGTGCAAGTTCAACCAACACAATCAGTAGAGGATGTTAACCTTCTTTTCTGGAGCTGCTCTATTGCCTGGTGCCTGAGCACTTTTCCATTTACCAGGTTCTTTCAACTTGTTCTTTTTCTTCTTCTTTTTCCTGAAAATTATATGAAATCATTATCAGGAGAGAAAAAGAAGTGCAAAACAGTTGGTATAAATTAAACAAAAGGCACAAAGTATTCTTTTTCAGTGACCCTTTTAAAAAAACCAAAGGCTGGTTAGCACAAAAATGTAAGATGCCACTAAATCAGTATATTTGTCTCACCTGTCTTGCTGCTGCGGTTCATCTCCATCAGCACTTTTGACTTTCTGTCTTAAGCTTGGAGAATGATTAACACCTGCATTTTTGCCAGCTTCCTTAGCTGTCTTATGTGCTTTGTTTTCTTTAACTTCAGATTTACCTTTCTCAGCAGCAGAAATTGAAAAACCATCCTCATCTTCACTTTCCAAAACAGGATGGCCAGTCTCACCCCTAATAACTATTGGAAGCTGAGAACTTTTTGTTATCTTCCTCTTTCATCTAAGCTTCCTGTTTCTTTTTCTTTAATTTCTGAGCTGGATCTTCTTCATTTTCAGGCATTTCATCGTCCACTATTTCCTTAATTCTAACTATATAATTAATTAAATGTAATTACAGAATGAATGAATACGCGAATAAACAAGAAGGTTCATGCCACAATACAAAATAATTGCTATTACTTTGTATGAGCATCAATTAGAACACAACATAATGATTTAAAAAAAATAAATAAGAAAAAAAACAACATAAGGAAGGAAAAAAAGGCAGAAAAGAATCAGATGCTAGCTTTAACAAAAGTCAATAATAATGCAATCAACTAATCAATACCTCCCCTATTTGGGACAGGCGAAGATCAGTACATTTCCATATCACTGTCATCTGTGTAGTATACCCTCCAATTTCTCAATGCCCTCCCTGACCCTCACCCACTCCATTAAATTCCCACTCTTACACCCTTGCTCACTCTCTTTGTGACTATTTTAAAACCATGAGTTATCCATGGATGAAAAAATGCCCAGATCCTCATGTTCCTACATATACATGTGAACAAATCTCATTAACCAAGCAGATCAAATCGCACAGTAAATGACAAACATAATGTTCAACATACAGCCAAAAAATTTAACCATCAGAAAATCAGTCCGAAAGAGAATTCATACTACCACAAACTCAGCCGCTGCAGCAGTATCCTCATCAGATAGAAATTCAGATTCGACTCTTTTCGACATATGTTTAACTAGCATTCGGGTGGAAAAAGATTAGCAGTTAAAGGAGCCGCATCCAAAGCAATGAAATTGTGTTGTGGAAATGAGTAGACTCTTGTGATAAATTTAGTGGTATTCAATCAATTAGGTAACTCTTAGCAAGTGCTACGCGTGCTTCATACTATATAGAAGTATGGGAATTTTGCCTCTTTTTTATATCACCATTTTCTTTTATGAGATTCTACTAATCCTTATGCTCTAACTAGTCTTAATATTCTAGCAACAAATTACAGGTTAAGAAATAACTAAAAAAGAACGGGTACCCACTTGAAGTGGTTTTAGCGGAGAAGAGGAAAGTGATAGCTACTCATGAGCAAGAAGTATCCATCCTTTTTTTTTTTTCTTATATATTTAATAAAAAGTAAAGAAGCAACAAAGTGGAAATAATAAGGGCAGGAGTGGCTAGGCCCGAAACGAATGATGAGCTAACAGGCTGAAACCTTCCCACTAATCTATATGAGGAGTGCGCCTTTTCTATAACAAGTTCTCCAATGAGTAGATTTGTTCATTATAAATCCTTCTTTTTGCAGTTAGTTTCGGGGTGAAAGCCTATTACCAGACAGAAAAGGGGGTTTCTTTTCTATCTATTATCATTCATTTACCATAGCAACAACATTTCAGAAAATCAGCAACTCTCAAAATAAACAAACATAAAAAGATCATTATTATTAACGCAGCAACTCAAATTAAACCCAGCAACTCACAATTAAATGTAAATTAGCAACTCACAATTAAACCTAACTTAGCAACTGAGAATTAAACAAGCAAAAATAATTTTAAGAGATAGAGAGCTTACTGGCGCGAGGAAGGAAGGGTAGTGACATTGATGTAGGAATGGGCAGCGACAGCGATAGAGGAAAGGAAGTGAGCTTGGACGGAGAGAGAGCGAGAGAGAGCTCGAAGCAGGGCTATTGAACTCGGCTACACTACGCTCAACCTTCGTGACGGTGGCAGAGGAATGGGAACTGCCAACGAAGACAGAGAGAAAGAGAGCGCTCGGATGAGAGGAGAGGAGATCTTCCTACGACGGCGACGAAAGGATGAATGAATCAAAGAGGGCCGAACCGCTGAACAGAGCTTCCACACGCGATGACGGGAGGAACAAATTGAGGAGAGCCGAACCACCAAACAAAGCTTCTCATGCGCGATGCGGCACCCACGATCTATCCCTGGAGGAGAAGAGTTCGACGATAACCGAAGAGGGATGGTTGCTGCTGCGGCTGCGTTCAAGGAGGTTTGGCACTAGTAGGGTTCTCCAATTTGAATTTTCAGAGAAAAAAGATAGAGGTGAAGTGCCTTCATACGAGTTAAATGCTTATAGGGGTGATTTCAAATTCGAAATAAAATGGTTTTTTTTGTTTTTCGAGTTACTATTTTTTTTCTTTTGTTTTCAAATTTTCATTTTGATTTTTTTTTAAAAAATTTAAATTTTAAAAAAATTTATAAGGTAGATAAGATTATTATTAATAAATACAAAAATATTTATGTAAATATCAATGATCTTATATTAAAACAAATAAATTAAAATAATTTTTATTCTTTTAATTTAAGAATATTTTTATATATTAAAATTTATATTTTCATAACCAAAATCTCAAAAATCAGTTCAATTTAATTAAATATATATTATTGGATATTTTGTATTTAATAACATTTATTTAAAGTATAATTTATAGAACAATATATATCATATAAACAAATAAGAAACAAGTATTCAGCATTCGAATCCCATCTCATAAGTAACAATTCATTGACTAGTAATAAACTATTAAACAGAGCTCCAATCCATAACAGATTAATTCTTGACCTGTCGAATTAAAAAATACTGTAAAATAACCAAAAATAATAAGGGTATATATATATATATATATATATATATATATATATAGATATGCTATTTTGCTAATAAAAAATGAATTTGTATATATAATGAATCCATGACCACTTTAAAATGTTCTATGATTTTTGTGTTTAATTTTATTCATCCATGTAAAATATTTAATAGCTCAAGGACTAATGCGAATTATAATTACAAATTTTAAGGTCCAATTTGAGTTCATTAAAATTTTGAGGGTCAAATTGAATGCGACCTCAAATTTCAGGGTGGGTCAGATTTCAAGTCGGTTCCACAAAAATAAATGTACTAGCATAGTTATCAGAATCAAACTGGTGATCGAACCGGTCAAGCTACTAGTTTACTGGTTCGTTGGTTCAACCGATAAAATTGGTCTCACGTAAATATAAAATATAAAATAGTTAAAAACTAGTGACTCAATTTGAAATATACATATTTTCACTAACATTTTATGAAGAATCAAGTCTCAACTTCTAAAAATAACTAATATAAAAAAATCATAAAATTTATCAATAATACTACAATAGTATCTTAATTTGACACAATAAAAAAATAATTAATTCATAAAGCATATCATCTAACTATAAGATTAGTAAATTTTAACACTAATATTAAAACAAATAACCTTAATCACAATACTAGCATTGAAATAGATCAAGTAAATTAATAAATTTTTAGTGGAATTTATATTTATATTAATAATGGTATATAATTAAAATGTAATTAATTTGAAAAATAGAAAAAACAAAAATTAAATTAAATTAGATATTTATGTATACTATATAATTAATATTTATCACATACAATAATAAGAAGTGCAATGGTCGAGTGGGAAATGGAGGTTGTTTTTGCAAATAGGTTCTTGGTTCGAGACCTAGTGGAGATGTAAGACCCAAAACCTTTGAAAAGTCTTTTTATGATCAAGTCTCAAATCATATAGTTAATTATAGCCTTAATTTCAGAAATTATTTTATTAAAGATAATTAAGGCAAGTTTTGATTTATTGGATTTGAGATAAGTTATAATTATTATCCAATTTTATAATTATTGGACTATTTTCTATATTTAAAGTATAAGGTTGATAGTTATGAAATAATAAGGATTTTATATGATTTGGATTAGATAAGTAATATTTTAAATATTATTACTGCTATTTTGGAAAATGAAGGAATTAAGTATACTATTTCTAATTTTTAGATTTGGGCATTTTATTGAAAATAATTTGTGAAATTGATGAGCAAATAGTATTTTCTATGTACACTTAGTGTTGGATTTACATTGAGTTTCAATTACTATATTTTTCCCAATTTTAAGTGAAATTACTAAAATACCCCTAATCCTAATTTTCAAAAATGCAAATGAAACCCTAAAGCCTCCATCCCAGCAGCCGAAACCCTACCTACATTCCCTTTCACCCACGGACAGCAGCCACGGACATCAACACCCATGGTTTCCCCTTCCACGACCGAAAGTAACAGAAGCAAAGAAGGAAAGGGAGACTGAGCTGCGGCGAGGAAGGGAGGAGGGAGCTCATCGCCGCCATCGCGCCTCACCGCGCCTCACCGTCGCAGCAGTCCATGCTGCCAGGGACACTGTCGAACCACCACGTTGCCACCGATTTGCCGCCGTCAAAGTCTCCTGCATCGCCACTGTTCGCGCAGAAGAGGGTTTGAGGAGAAGCAGTTGTCGCGCGCGAGCCAGAGGAGCTCATCCTCGCCGATCTGACGCCGTCGGGGTTACCGCGCTGTCGTCCTTATCAGCTCCGAATGGGAAGAACAATGGGGCTTTGTTTCTGCTTCCCTGGTTCGCCGTGAGTGGGCGACGTTTGGGAGGGAGAGGGAGTCGCTGTGGAGCCACGAGCTGTGCCAGTCACTGCCACGTCGCGTCGGAGAGGAAGGCTGAGACTGAGCACCGCTGGGAGATAGGACGACGCGAGCTAGAGGTCCAGTCGCCGCTGTGCTATGGAGCAGACTGAACCGCGCCGTGCTGTTGGGGTTCTCACCGTCGCCGGAAAAGGATTCAGGCCGCCGCCGGAGCTCCGGGCTGAGTTTCTGCCACTTGAGACCCTGCCGCCATCGTGTGCCACCGCCGGTAAGATTTTGAGTTTGGTTTCTGTTCTGTTGGAATTTCGAAAAAGTTGTTAACGCCGCGTGGTTGTTACAGTTACCGTCACTGGTGTTTTTGCTCGCGATTGTCACTTGGGGTTACTGACGGAGCCACTGCCGGGTTGATAAGGAGCTGCGGCTGCTTCATTTTGTTATTTCAGTGAGTATTTCGATTTTTGAAAGCCCTGCGTTAGTTCTCTGTTCCGTGTAATAAAGTATTTGCGATGTTAATGGTTTTAGGAGTTAGAATCTGGTTTGATTATGCCGCTTGTAGCTGTTTCTGCTTTCGAGAGAGCAAGCCGAGTCGGGTTCTGATTGCCGGTGATTTTGGGCGGAGCGAAAAGAGTTTAGTTGACACGTTTGGGTTGTGATTTTGGCGTTTTGAGGTAGGGGCGCTTTCCAAAAACTATGTTTTATATATTGGAATTATTACATATGGATACTGATGTGAGATATTATGTATTTGGTGATTGTATCTGCCTTATGTATTATTTGATTGACTCGAATGATTATGGATGTTGGTTTGGTTGAATTGTTGTGCGGCATTGTGAAATGTAATGTTTTGAAGTTGATTCTTTAAAGATTTGAAATCTGAGTTTAATCCGCTGAGGATTGATTTGATTTGAGTTAATTGTTTTGATGATATGAAAAGTTGAATGCACTTTTGAATTCAGCCAGGTTTATTTTAATTGATTTGGTTTTGGACAAATGATTTGTTATTGAACCGTTTCTTTAAAGCTTTGGAAATGAGTTATATCGATTGATATTGAGTTGATTTTGAAATGGTATCCTTGAGATATGCCACTGAGGCGATTGTTGGATTTAGCTTGCTTTAAATTGATTTCTGGTTTTGAGCTGTTGAAAAGGAATGAGAAATGGTTTAGTTGGGACCCAAACCGGGTGGCAAAAGTCCAAGTTTTAGGGGAGGTGCTGCCGAAATTTCTACAAAATCCTACACTTGCTTGTAAGGTTACTTAAAAAGGGTTGGATTTGAGAAATTGTATTATTTGATTTATTAAAAGGATATTTATGTTTTCAAGCTTAATTTATTTGATGGACCTTATACGTTGAGTTCGGCTTATTTAGAACTGAACTATTTTTACCGTTTGAATCACTAAAGGAAAGAATGATGCTCCAATATTGATTTTAATATAAAAAGGAGTTTTTAGTGATTTCAAAGGAATCTAGACTTTTGATTGATTAATCAAGTTTGAGGCATTTTGGAAGAGTTAAAAAAAATGGGTTCTAAAAAGAAACTTGAAAGTGGTTTGATTCAAATGAACCGGTTCCGTTTCAAATGAGTTGATTTTTGGACCGGGTTGGAACTTGTGATTTTGTATGGCCGGTTTTATAGTAAATTCAGTTTTATTTACTTGAACCGAGAAATCTATGATTTTAAGAGTTTCAATGAATTTTAAGGAATTGATATAGGTTGACCTTCCCTAAAGACTTGGGACTCTGCCGAGAAACTTTTGTTATAAAATCCCATTGTTGGATGGGTGATTTTGAATGCTTTGAAATAAATCCTTAACTTGTCATGGTTTTGGAAGTTTTGGAAAGAGAATGCCGAGAGTGGCTCTGTTTTAAAAAGGGAACTCACTTTGAGTAAATTTGGCTTATGAGCCTGAGATGATTTGAGAAACGAGATTTCTAAAGCCAAGGCTGAAAAGAGTTGAAACTTGATTTCAAAGTGAAATGAATAGAGAAAATGATTTATGGCTTAAATGCCAATTTCATGAATTTGATGATTTTGAATGTGGAAGTGCTGTTTTGTTGAGAGCCGGATTGGCTGTGTATGTTTATACATATTGATTGGTTCTGGATTGAACCGTGAGCCGGAATGGCTGTGTATGATATGAATATTGGTTGGTTCTGGATTGAACCGTGAGCCGGAATGGCTGTGTATGATATGAATATTGGCTGGTTCTGGAATGAACCGTGAGCCGGATGGCTGAGATGGATGGTGATCCATGGATGAGATTGAATGCATGTTTATGCTGAATCATTGATAAATGTGAATGTTGCACTTCCACTATCTGAGATACGGGTTTCCCTGGGTAGTAGCAATGGCTAGCCACCATGTGCTCCAGGTTGAGACTTGATACTCTGTTGACCCTATGTCGTAAGTGTGGCCGGGCACTGTGAAAGTCCCGGATGAGCTCGCCCCCGAAATATTCACCAGTGAGGGTGATGGATATGGATCATGTTTATGATCAAGTTTATGATGAGTATAACTCGAGTTGGGGATGCGCGACAGAGGGACAGTCCAATGGTTAGCTACCAGGACTTGTCGGGTTGGCTCTATAACCGACAGATGATATCATCAACCACTAGGGACAGGCATGCATCATATGCATCTATGTGACATTGTTTGGGTATGCATATTGTACTTGGTTTGCCTATGTGATTAACTGCTAATTGTTCTACTTGCAATTAACTATTTGTTTGTGTTTGCATCTTCCTACTTGTGTTTGCATCTGGAACTCTGTTGGATTGTAGTGGATTGGTTGTGGTTGGATTGTTTGGGCCTAGGGCCGTGGTTGAATGAGATGGACCGATGGTTGATTTCGGTTTTGTGGTTCTGGTTTGGAATAAGATATGAAAGGTTATTTTGGTTCAGTATAGATAAACCTTTTTGAAATGCTTTGATGTTTTGAGAATTGAACAGTTCCTCTTTCAGAAAAGATTTCTGACTTTATTTTTATTGTAAACTGTTGTTTTTGAAAAGAGGCATAAGATGGTTATTAATCACTGGTACGGTTTATCTTCATGTATCCTATTACAGTAATTCCCAAAAACCCTCTACTGAGAACCCTTTCGAGGATGATGTTCTCACCCCTACATTTTTCCCCTTTCAGGATTTGGGCGCAGAAGTTATGAAGAGTTTATTTATTTGTTATTGAAATGCACTGTATTGCTTTAGATTATTATTTTTGTACCCTCGCCTTTATCTTGATATATTCTGTGAGAGGGATAGGAATTGTACTGGATAATGTTTGTAATATTATTTATATATATGTATGTATATATATATGGATGTACTCTTTATGAGTTTCTGTAAGTTGTATGGTATGTATGGACGTACGTTGTATGGCGAAAGTATTTTTTGGGAATGGTATTGCGGTTTAAAGTTTTTAAACAGGCTCATATTTTAGTATTAAATAGTATAAGTGTCGTCGTAATGTCCGAGCTATCAGAGTTGCGCAGCCGGAAGCGTGAGCTTTGGTAGTTAGGGTGTTACAGGAGACATTTTAAAAAAAAATCTTTTTTAAGGAAAAGCTTTTGATTTGAGTTGTTTGTGAAAACTTTGAGAATTGACATCTTGCTAGAATATTGTAAGTTATTAGTTATTAAAAATTAGTTAGCTAATTATTAGTCACAATTCTGAGATTTTAATTATTCTCTCATTTAAAATTGATTTAGATTAGTGACAAAATTGTGACAAATTATATTAGTGTGCTTGGCAAATTTGCTTCAAATTTTTTGTGAATTTTTCATGGATTTATATAGAGGTTAGTGAGTAGTAGCAACATGAAATAAGGACAAAATAAAGACTAATGTTTTTTCTAACAAATTAGTAGCAACATGAAATAAGCGAAAAAAAAGTCTATCAGTTGTTAAGCGGTCGCTAATTCCTCACTAAATAAACTTTTGATTAGTGACTCAATTACGACCAGTTACTTCTAAAATTTTCTCAATCAGCTTTGGGTTTGTTATAACTCTGCGACGGATTTCCAACGAGATTAGCGAGTAATTTGCTACAAAATAGGTAGGATATAGCTTTTGCTTTGCGACAAGATTGCAGTTGTCAAGTCGCTCGCTAAATTAAAATTGCGACAGCTTAGCGACAAATGTATTTCGCTCGCTAATCAGCGACTTGAAATCAGCGAATGAAGTGTGTCAGTTGTTAAACGGTCGCAAATTTCTCGCTACTTAGATCCCAGGCGCTCAATATCTTATTTCCACTTTAGCGACTAATTAGCAAGGAAAACTTTCCTAGCTGAATGATTTATCCATTGCGACGAGTTAGCGACGACTGTTTTCTGTCGCTACCCTAATTTTTAATTTTTACAATATTATGCGACAAAATAGCAAGAAACTAGTTGCTCGCTAAAAATAAAAATTTTGGTGACAAATTAGCTAGGAAATTTTCCATCGCAAATTGCATTTCTAGTCTTTGTAACGGATTAGCTAGTAACATTGTTCCTCACTAATTAGACTTTTTGCACAAAATTTATTTAGCGACGAACTAGTGTGTGAATTGTTTCTCGCTAATTGTATATCAAACATTTGCAATGGAATAGTGACAATAATATTCCTTGCTACTTTACTTTTATTTGATTGAACCCCCCAAGTGACTGATTTGCTAGAACATTGTCACTCGCTAATTAATTTGTGAGAAATTAGCGAGGAAATTTTTCCCGCTCTTTTTTAGCTACAAAAGTCAATTTGCGAGAAACAAACTTACTCGTGAATCTCTCGCTAATCAGTTGCTTTTTTCAAGTTCTGATATTTTGTGACCGCTCATTAATTTTGTCGTTAGTCCGTCACTAATTCCTGGCAAGTTAGTGACGAATTAGTGACAAAAAATATTTCTCGCAACAATTTGTCGCTAATTTGTCAAATTCTTGTAGTGTCGGTTTATTGACCGGTCCGGTGCTCGTAACCTTGGTTATTGGTGATGACGATAATGAAAAAGAAAAAGAGAAGAAGATGCAACATTGGAGAATCACGTGATTTAAAAAATTGTTACAACAACTTGGTTAGACTTGGTTAAGTGTTTTGTTAATTTAGATGTAGAGTTTTATTGTTTTGATTAACCAAAAATTTAGTTTAAGTTAATTAGTCAAATTCGTTTTACACTATGGAGAACGAGCACTTCCTTGATTTGTTGTGTCCCTATGTCGGACACATTTCGGACATGACACACATCGACACTCGTTCGACATGCGTGTCTTCTGTATCCAATCGTGTCTTAATAAAAAATAAAAAATTCTCTTCCGGACACGCTTGGACACACCTAAATACCATCACGTGTCAGTGTGTCCAATTTTATTCTTAACATGTATTCTTGAAATGAGTTTAAATAGTATATATTATTAATTATTAAAATAAAATGTATTTTAAATATTTTATATAATTAAAAAATATATTAAAATAATTAAAAAACTAATTTATATTTTAATATCAATAAAATACTAAAATATCATTACAATTTATCTAAAAAATACTTTATATTTTATATACATGTCTCCGTTTCTTACAAAAATTTTAAATTCGCGTGTCCGCGTGTCTTGTGTCTGTGTCCATGCATCATAAATTTTACATAATAAAATTAATTATTAATAGGTTAAAAAATTATTTTTTAATGAGTTATAAAAATAAAAATTGATTTTAGAAAAATAATTGATTTTTACATAAAAAATTGGTTTTTGCAAAAAAAAAAATCCGTTTTATAAAGAAAAACCGATTTTTTGCATAGACAAATCTGGTTTTTAAAAAAAAAAAACTAATTTTTTATACAAAATTATTTTTTTAAAAGTTTGAACTTTTAATCTAAAAATTAATTTTTTAAAAAACTATATAAATTCGATTTTAACTTATAAATTAATTTTTGTCACTTTAAAAATTTAATTTTACCTTTCGTAATATTTATTTCTCAAATGTTTGAAGATTAATTATCATTGAGACTATTTTTATTACCATCAGAAAATATACTCCAATAAAATAAGATCTTAATTTTTCAATAAAGACCAAATAGTTCTAATACATAACAAGTAACAAGATACAAAAATGGAAATAGGAATAAAAATAGGAAGGACTGCTGAATATTGTGCTAAACCAATTTGAAATTAGGATTTTATAAAATTTGATTTTGGTTAATCAATTTATAAAATAAATACAATTTTTAAAGTTGTTTTATTAAATTAGTTACTCAAAAGCCTAGTTATGATTTTTTATCCAATTAATGACATCTTTTATTTTAAATGTACAACCCTAAATAGTCGGTTCGTTAGAGTAGGTTGGTGGATGGTCGGACAAAATAAGTTGACAGACGATTAGTCAGTCAGTCAATCAGTTGAGATCAACCAGTAAGGTGAATTGGCGGACAAGGAGTCGATTTGTTGGTTGCTATGATGCATGGACATTTCTCTAAGTTGTTGTGTCCGCGTGTCAGACACATTTCGGACACGATACTCATCGACACACGTGTCTGTTGTGTCCAACCGTGTCTTACTAAAAAATAAAAAATTCTTTTTCAGACACGCTTGAACACACCTAAATACCATGTGTCCAGTTTTATTCTTAACATATATTCTTAAAATAAATTTAGATATATATATATATAATTATTTATTAAAACAAAAAATATTTTAAATACTTGATATAATTAAAATAAAATATTAAAAATAATAAAAAATTTAATTTATATTTTAATATCAATAAAATATCAAAATATCATTACAATTTATCTAAAAAATATTTTATATTGTATATATATACGTGTCCTCATGTCATGTAAAATTTTAAAATTTACGTGTCGGCGTATCCCGTATCGTATTGTGTCCCGTGTTTGTATTAATATCCGTACATCATAGGTTAGTTGGTTAGTCAGTGATGGTCGCAACGTAGTTTGTTGGCTAGTTGGGATCCGATATATATAATTGTTAGTCAAAAGGTTCAAAGTTATGATTTTTGAAAAATCATGAGTGTCAATTTAACTTTTGAAAGGTTAAATATCTTAAATTGGTCTTTGACAATCATGAATTAATGATACGAAAAAAGGGATAACAAGAACAGAGGATTAGAATTGAATAAAATGATATATTAAAATTGAAATAGAAATAAAAAAATAAGTTAAAATTAAATATAGAGAATTATTGTACGTTTTATTCAATTTCTTAATGTAATAAGAAAGGAACTCACTCAATATAATTTGTCTATATCATAGTTTAAAAATTAAATTAAAGAAAATCACTTAATTTTCAGTCTAATTCCCTATATACTAAGAGAGGGACTTACTTAATATCATTTATCCATGTAAATCTAAAAAAATTAGCGAATAATTAATTAATAAATTAAATTTTAATAGAATAAATTGAAAATGTAAATTTTATATTAAAATAGAATAGAACCAATTAAAACAAGAATTTTGACACTAATTTCAAAGAATTTGTCTAAAATTAAAATGAACCGGACGAACCGGGTTCAAAATGGACCCAAGACCCAATTCAACCCATTAACCTTAATGAATCCAGCCTTCTCCTTCCTCCCTTCTCTTCATTCACATAGAAAACCTTAGAGAAGGAGGGAAGAAAGCTCACAAACCCTTACACCATATTCAAACCACCACAACTTCCTACTCCGAGCTTCGATCGCTGCACCGTTTGCGGCCACGCGTCCAACGCGTCGAGCTCTACAAATCTATCGGAATAATTTCATTGGTAAGCTTCTCTATCACCCTCAGTTTCTCTACCCCCTTTGATTTTTGAAATTGTGAGCATCTATGTTGAGTTTTTGTTGAATTTGGTATTCTAGGTTTGATTTAGTTTGCGGAGCTTATCGGGTTTGGGTTGTTTTGTCCGTGGGTGCAGTAAGGATCACTAACCCTAGTCAATTTCTTGATTTAGTATGTTAGATATTGAATTTGGGTGTATATGTGTTATATATATGAATTATTCTTGTGCATATGTAATTGGAGCTTGAGTTGTGAACATTGGGATCTTAGCGGAGTTTGGGAGACTTTGCCTTGGAGACTTTGAGCTTTGATGATTGTTTTTGGTGCCTTAGTGGTATCTCAGTAGATACGTAGAAATCGGCAAAAGTATGGTTTATGTTTCTCGTATTTAATATATAAAGTTCTGTGAAAACTTAGGCTAGACGACCCTGGGATAGGTTGGAATGTAAAGGAATGTTTAATGCTTAGTACCCTTGTTGTTGAATTGTGCTATGAGTTATGTATCGGATTGGGTAATTGCTATGGATGATAATAATAGGATGTGAATTGATGAATTTATGATTATGGACTTGTTGACAAGGATATATAAATGTCTAGGATAGGTGGATGACAAATTTGTTGATGTATTTGAGAGATTGATGCATGATATTATTGAATTGAGATATGGTAGTCATGGAAGGATTATTGTGAAGATGGCAAGGTTATGTTGTGTTGATTTTGGTGTATGGTATATTAGATTTGAATTGGATTCTTTAAGAAAATTGAGGTTTTTGAACTTGGTGTGAAATTAGTTTTTGGCCGAACTTCGGTGAGCCATAACTTGGCTTTCGGATCCACAAATGATTTCAAACTTATTTTGTATAAAAATTGGGTCCGTGAAGTTTACACCGTTCGAAGAACGGATAAAAAATGATTTAAAACGAAGAAGTTATGCACGTCGGAAGTTCGGGGTTCAAAATGTAAATTCTGCAGCTTTTTTACTTAACTAAAATTTTAACCAAAAAACAATGCATGCGTACGCATACCCTTTCATACGCATTGATTACATTCTGTTTGATACCTATGCGTACGCATACATGTGCATGTGTACGCATAGCACCTAAAAAAGGATGTTTCGCAATGCATACAGGAGCCATACGCATGCGTTCAATTCTGTCTAGCGTACATACATACGCGGATAGATGCATGCGTACGCGTATTGGCCAAAAAGAGGCCTATGCGTACACATACCCCTGTTTTCAACAAATCATTATTTTGTGTTTTCAAAGCCAATTTGACCTCCTAAACCTCTATTTTCATATTGTTAGTTCTAAACTTGGTTAGAAAGCTTAGTAATGAGATGGAGTTAGGAAATTAAGGTAACTTGGGAATGAAAAGTAAATATGATGAATCATATGAGAATGATGTGAATGTATAAGGAGTTGATGATGACATGGCTATGATGAAAGGTTATGGAATGAATATGAATAATTATAAATACTTATGTGGCTTATGCATTCAATGTTATCTGAGATAAGAGTTTCCCTGGATAAAATATCGTGGCTTACAACCACGTGTACCAGGTTGAGACTCGATACTCTGTTGACCCTACGACGTAAGTGTGACCGGGCACTTATAAATTTCTAGGAATATTGAACCCCATTGAGCAATTTCATATATAAATATGAGAAAAAGCTATGCATAAACTCTTGGGGATGCGCGTCGGTAGACAGTCCAAGGGTTTAGTAAACCGGACTTATCGGGTTGGCTTGATAACCAACAGATGAGCCTCATCAGCCATAGGACATGCATTCATCATGTACATATTGCTTGAGTTATTTGTTTGTGCATTAACTGAGTGTGCCTAAATATACTTGCTATGCTAATTGTATAATTGTTATCTACAATACTTGCACTCTACTTGTGTTTGTCTTTATCTACTTGACTGTTTGTGATGTGCTATTGGAGATGGAAGAACGGAGGATAGTCGGAAAGACTTAGAGTTAAGGTCAAGTTAAGTTAGACTTAGATATCCTTAGAAGACCACCTTTATGGCTTCCATTTAATACTTTTAAGCTTTATAATCTGAGTGTCGCCATTCTAAGATTGCCTCTGGCATTCCCAGGACCTTAGGCTGCGTTTGTTTCTGAGAACAGGACAAGACAAGACACTGAGAACGAGACATAAAAGGCAGAGACAAAATTTTGTGTTCTTGTATCCTGTTTGGTAATAAACTAGAACAAATTATAAAAATCTAATTAATTTTTTTATTCAAAAAATTTGAGATAAAAAATATAATACTAAAAAAATATAATTATAAAAAATTAACAAAAATAATGAAAGAAAAAAATAAAAAATAAGTTGTGTCCCTTGTTAGTCTCTATGTGTCCTTCCTATCATGATGGACACAAAACACACTAATCCAGTGTCCCTGAACACATTGCCTCTGTCCATGTCTCTTCTGTCAAACATGATTTTATGTCTCTGTATCGCTGTCTCAGTGTCCTGTCCCTGTAAACAAACGCAGCCTTATATATTATGTGCGTGACACCTTTACCATGCTGAGAACATGTGGTTCTCACTCCATACTGTATTGTTGTTTTTTAGATGCAGGTCGAGAAGCACCTCGTTAGGCGTCTGGACTTCTGAAGCGGAGTGGTTTAGCTTTCTCTTCGAATGACTTGTTTATTTTGATCCTCTTAGAGGTTTATGGAGAGTTAGGTTTTGGCTATGTACTTTGGTTTTGGGATTATATATATATATTAGGGGCTAGTTATTCTGTATCATTGACTCTCTAATCTTACTTTCTGATTATTTATACTTATAAGCTTTAAATTTCTTAGCACGCAAGTAATCTCATTTTCTGAGCGTTGAGCTTTTCATTTTGCGGATTTTGCTTCACCTGTTTTTTTAAGGCTCCTAGTTATTATACTTCTTCTGCTACTATATGTATATATTTTATTTTAGAGGCCGTAATACCACACCACCTCTGTTTTACGGCTTAAGTGTAAAGCTCTGTGTAGTAGGGTGTTACAATCCACACTACGATTTTATCACAAAACCAAAAATAGAATTTTCACACCTCTAATTGCTCTATGATGACTACAATAGTTTATGATATATTTATAACCTCTTATTAGGTTAAAATAAAGAAAATTCTAAACTCACTTGAACTAGTCATGTCACGTCCATTTGAAGCATGTATTATTTTTTTCTGTTCAAATAAGATTTGTCTTCGAATCTTATAGTAAAAAAAATAGTATATAAAAATGCTAAATTATCTTTTATAGTGCCTAATTTTTGCACATAATTCAAAAATAAAAAGATGGATCCTACCATTCTCTGTCTATTTCTATTCTTAGGCAATTTAGACAAAAAATTATAAACATAAAAAAATTTTCAAATGACAAATATAAGAAACACAATTTTTTTTATTTTCTTCTTTTGTTTTGAATTGAAAAGAACACCAAACTTACAAGTGATTACAAGAAAGCAAAAGAGTACACCAAGACTTGTACAAGATGATAAAAAATCAATAATTTGAAAAATAAAAATAAAAAAATATAAGTGAAGAATACAAGAATGAAAATAAGGAATTAAATAGAAACAAAACGATAGGTTGGAATTAAATACAAGGAGAATCACTTTATTTCTTATCAAATTTCTTGATGTAATAAGAAAGGAATTATCTGACCCTAATTTATCTACTCCCATAATTTGAAAATTGAATTGAATGGAATCACTCAACCTTCTACCTAATTTTCTGATACAATAAGAGGAAGACTCACTCAATCTCACTTGTCCACACCATGATTTCATTAGAGTAAACTACCATTTCTACTCGTAAAAGTTGAAAACGCTAACATATTTACCCAGAGAAAACGAAAATTACCATATGTACCCATAAAAAATTATCTAAATCCTAAAAATTAAATAAAATTCCTAAACTATCCTTCTCTCCACCACTATCACTATCGTCTCCTCCTTTTCCCCTCTCTCTCTCTCAATGTTCTCTCTCTCATTATTTTTGGGAGATTGGTTGAAAGGTGAATGGAATAGAGCAAAACGACTTTGGAACTAACTTCAAAAAAATTGGTGAGGCAATTGGATTTCACAACACACTTGAAACTGCTGCCGAGTCCGCTGTCGCAGTCGCTGGCACAGGCGATTCCATGAACACCATCACGATCACTGTTGCAATTGCAATTAACTCTGCATCCGCTCGGGCAACAACAACAACAGCATCAGCAACAACCGCAGTCGTGGTTGTTTTTGCAGGGATAGTAGCTGAGAGTGCAACTGCAGTCGCCAGCAATGTGGCAGCAAAAGCTTTCACCGTTTCCTCGAATTCCATACACTATGCAGAAGCTTCCAATAAAGGCATTCAAAGTGTCGTAGATCTAAAATTCTGTAAGAAAATACTTAAGAAAGCCTTTAAGGGAACCTTAATTGACAACCCTCTATTCTTCTTCACATCGCAGAATGAAAATTCATAATCTGAATGGAATTGAAGAAGGACCCAATTGGGTTGTTCCCAGACACCATTTTTCGATCAACCCTTAAAAAAATTGTAGCCTTTGAGTGTGTGTGCAGAGAAAATCCAATCCGGTTCTCTAGAACTCGATCCGACACCGATGGGGAGTATGCGGCGAAGGGGTTAGGGTAACGGTTGAGAAGGAAGGTGAGGCGGTGGTAATGAGCGGCGATGTAGTTGATGTTGGGATTGGATCGCTGATAACATTGAGAGAGGGGGGATGGAAGAGACGATAGTGGTAGTCGTGGAGAGAAGGGTAGTTTAGGAATCTTATTTAATTTTTTAGGGTTTGGACAATTTTGTTTACAAAAGTCATTTTTTATGGGTACAAATGGTAACTTCTGTCTTCTATGGATAAATATGTCAGCGTTTTCAACTTTTATGGGTAGAAATGGTAGTCTACTCATTTCATTATGAAACTAAAAAAGGAATTTTTACACCTCTAATCACTTTATGACGACTATAATAGTTTACGAGGTATTTATATCTCTTGTTAGATTAAAATGAAAAAAAAATTCTAAGCCTGCAAACATAGAACCCAATTTACTAACAAAATAAATAGAAATAAAAATACATGAAATTAAACTAAACATTCTAATACTTAAAAATATAAAATAATAACTACTAAATAATATTTAAACTTTTCATATCACAAATATTTGAAGCATGTATCGTTCTCCTCCTCTTCAAAAAAGATTCGTCTTCAAATCGTATAATTAAAAAAAATAGTATATAAAATGATAAATATAAAAAAGATAATTTATTTTTTCTTTTTTTTTTAAATTGAAAAAAATACCAAGACTTACGGGTGATGACAAAAAAAGCAAAAAGATACACTAAGACTTGCACAAGATGATAAAAAAAAAATTTTAACACTGATGCTTTTTTATTTGAATTGAAAAATAAAAATTGAAAGATGTAAGTGAAGAACACAAAAACGGAAGAATATATATGACGTAAGAACACTGAAGATGCAGTAATTTTATTTTTATTTTTATGAGAGGATAAGAAAAAGAAACATAGACTAATAAGAATTAATTAATACATGTCATTTGATACCAAATAATACAAAAAAGGGGATAAACAATAACATATGATTGAAATTAAATAAAAAAGATTTGTTGAGATGAAATAGATATAATAAAATAGGTTAAAATTGAATTTAAAGGAAATTATTTTATTTTTTATTCTATTTCTTGATGAAACAAAAAAAGAATTCTCTTAACCTAATTTGTTCATATTATGTTTTGAAAATTAAATCGAAATAAATTACTCAACCTTCTACTTAATTTTCCAATGCAACAAGAGAGATACTTACTTAACTTTACTTGTCTATACCATAGTTTCATCACGAAACTAAAAAGAGAATTTTCACACTTCTAATTAGGATTAAGTACTTTTTTTGTCCCTAAGGTCTGAGGCTAAAATCAAAATTGTCCCAAACCTTTTTTTGTTATTAAAATCATCTTCAACGTTACAAAACGTTATAAAATCGTCATTTTCTACTTCAATTTTTTTTTACCAAATTACCCTTAATAATTAATAAAAATAATTAAAAATAATATTTAAAAACTAAAACAAAACCCAGCCCCACCCCTCACCACTCCCGTAGCCCCCACCCCGTCACCCCATTCTCGTATCTCTTTACTTTTTTCCTTTCACATCCCATTCCTCATACCCCTCCTTCAAAACCCCAGCCCCAATCCCAACCCCAATTCTTATTCTCTCCGTTTTCGCCGCCCTATTTATTCGCTTCTTGCCTCCTTCTTCTGCAGTAAAGCAGGAAGAACAACAATGTTCTGATTTGATGACGATAAAGTTTGGTGTAGTAACCGCCATCAACAACGGTTCTTCTTCTTCATCATCTTCTTCTCCTTCTTCTAACTCCTTTTCCATTTTTCTTTCCCATCACCATGCTTAACATGGATTCACAATCTTCTTCTACTTTGCATTTAAATAACACATTAATTCATGTTTTAGGAAACAACAACAACAACAGTAATCCGTTGTTTCTCTACCAGCCACAGAATCTCAGAGATTTCGATAACCATAGCAGTTACGGTGGTGGTGGTGGTTAACAGTAGTGGTGGGGGTTCTGGAACTTCGAACGAAATTTCAAGAAGTTGTTCATCGTTCTTCCTTTCTTTTTATTATTTTTTTAATTTTTGAAGAACATAAACATCATTTATTTTTTTAAATTTCTGTTGTTTTGCTGTTTTTGGATCTGAAAACTGAAATTGTGGTTAATGATTATTGAATTATTATTTAATCTGAATTTTTTGTTGATTTATTTTTGTGAATGTTGCTGTTAATTTATTTTGGGGCTATTGTTGTTGTCGAGAAAAAAAGTGTTGTGAGTAATGAATGGCTATGGTGGCAGTGGTGATGGTGCTAAGAAAAGGGAGAGGGAGGAGGTGCGAAGCGATGATGATGATGTGAAGTTAATGGTGAGACTGTGAAAATTTTTTTATTATTTTTGTTTAAGGGTAAAATTGTCCAAAAAATATTGTTTTTAGACAAATTGATGCTTTTATAACATTTTGTAACGTTGAGGATGATTTTAATAACGAAAAAGGTCGGGGACGATTTTGATTTTGGCCTCAGATCTTAGAGATGAAAAAATTCTTAACCCCTCTAATTACTCTATGATGATTATAATAGTTTATGAGATATTTATATCCTCTTATTAAATTAAAATAAAAAAATTCAAGGATCACTAACATATTCTCAATCTACTAACTAAATAAATAAAAATAAAAAATATATGAAATTAAATTAAACATTTTAATGTTTAAAAATATAAAATAATAACTATTAAATAATATTTGAAATGTTCATATTTCCAACATTAAAAGTATGTATCATTATTCTTCTCCTCTTCAAGAAATAGTAAAAGGCACACCGGTGGTGTAGCCTAGTGATGACCTCTTCTGGCTTAAGAAGCCTCAACTTATACTCTACCTCATCAATTTTACCTATATACATACATATTTACATACGTCAATTATTTTCTATAACCAATGTTGATTTCTTTTTGGTAATGTGTGTGTGTGTGTTTTTTTTTGTCTATTTAAATCTGATTGCAATTTGTTTATGGTTGGATAAAGTTTTATGGGATAAAAGCAATTTTTGGTACAATAGTAGTAAAGCACCAAGTCCCTTGGTTTCAAATAATATATATATATATATATATATATATATATATATATATATAGTTTAAGTTCATAAAAAAAATGTATTTTATTTATTTGATTTAGTAACTTAGTAAGCATATTAATTAGTACTTGAAATACTTTTTATATATATGTAATATATATTAGCTTATTCAACTTATATATTGATTAAATTAAATTAAAATATTTAAATATTATTATTGTATGTTATATATCTTTCAAATATCATATAAATATTTAAAATATAAAAAAAATGTTACTTTAGATATAAAAAAGGGAACCTAATAAAAAAATTTAATATAGTGTAGTTTTAGGTATTAGAAAAAAATAATCGCAAATAAATTTAGATAAGTATTGTTTTAGATATATGAAAAAATAACCAGAAAAATTTATAAGTGTTGTTTTAGATATATGAAAAGGTAACTTAAAAAAATTTGGATAAATGTTGCTTTATGTATAAGAAAATATAACTCATAAAAAATGTTATAATAAAGTCTTTATAATGCGTTGTATTTGGATCCTCTAAAACAATTCCTTACGTGAAGTTACTTTTTCTAGTAGAAAATGTAACATTTTTTAAAGGTTGACACGAAAAGGTTTTCTTTTATGCAAAAAAGCGTTATCTTAGACTAAAGATAACGACTGAATAGCCAACTTCCGAAAAATATTATGTTTTATTAAAAAATATTACCTTTTATTAAAGACATTATTTTTTTTATTATAAATAACGTTTTTAAAAAATTGTCTCAATCCAAATTTACTGTAGTGATATACAAGATGATAAGAAAACCAACACTTTAACGTTTTTTATTTTGTTTGAATTGAAAAATAAAAATTGAAAGATGCAAGTGAAGAATACAAGAACGGAAGGAATACTTTTTTTTATTTTTACGAGGGAATAAGAAAAAAATAGACTAATAAGAATTAATTTAATTCATGAAATTCGATATAAAATGATACGAAAAAAGGGATAAATAAAAATACAAGATTAAAATTGAATGAAAATAATTTATTGAAATTGAAATAGAAATAAAAAGATATGTTGAAATTGAATCCAAAAAAAATTATTCTATTTTTTATCCTATTTTTGATACAACAAAAGAGAGATTCACTCAATCTAATTTGTCAACACCATAATTTGAAAATTAAATTTAAGAGAATCACTTAATTTTCTTTTAATTTTCCGATGCAATAAGAGAGGGACTCATTCAACCTCACTTGTTTATATCATAGTTTCATCACATAACTAAAAAGGGAGTTTTCACACTTCTAATGACTCTATAACAACTTCAATAATTTATGAAATATTTATAAACTCTTGTTAGGTTACAATAACAAAATTCTAAACCTACCAACATAAAATTTAATCTACTAACTAAATAAATAGAAATAAAAATACATGAAATTAAACTAATATTCTAACACTTAAAAATATTAAATAAATAATAACTACTAAATAATAATCGAACTCTTCATGTCACAAATATTTAAAGTACGTATTAATTAAATTGATCATTCTCTCAGTTAGATAATAGCACATGATATAAATCATCTTATAATATGTCATCACTAATTAATTAATTAAGAAGCTAATTAGATGCATTATTCTATTTTTTAGAGACCAATTCAAAATATTCTATTTAAAAAAAAAACTAAATTGGATATATAATGTTTTAAAAACCATTTTCACCATTAACCTTGTTTGTTAATCTCCACTATGATCACACTATCTCATTTAATTAAATTCCAATAATTAAATTTTTAAAAAAGTTATCTTACCAAATCATATATATCAATTAGAAAATGAACAGCCCCTTAAATTCAAGGTCGGGCAAACAATTACATAAGAAACATGAACAACCAAACCTTAATAATTATTCACTCAAGAGAGTAACTTACCTCATTAATAACTATAATCATAAAACACTCATTCTTACTTGATGTACTGAAATAGAACTGAATCTTATTAATTAATTAACTAAGCTTGATCACAAGAAAAAAAAACATTACAAATCAAATCCCATAATAATCCAAAGCAACGTAACCATATAACAATTAAGTACTATAGATCCCATAGTGTAAACAAGAACTTAATTAGGATTGTTAACTAACCCATGTACATATGGATCCCAATTGCTAACAAGAAAATACATATAAGAGCAAAGTAGAGGATTGCATGAACTAAAATGGATAATCCACTCGTTTGAAAATTGCCAAACTCAACGAACCTGCCTCTACCAGGAATCTGAACCAACAACCCTGGAGTTAACAAAATGAATAAGACCACTGATATAAAAACTGGACCCCAATCAGCCATCTTCAAAAATCAAATAAACTCCTTCAACCAATTAATTGGTTTTTTGTTATTATTTCAATCTATGCTGTGGTGGTTACAAATTGCAATGAGAAATGATGTGGGAATTAAGTGGAAATGGGACTTAAAAAGAAAATGAGGCAAAAAGTGTTAATTAGTTACCTTTAATTTTGGTACAAGAGACAAATAATTGATGACAAGGAAAATAAATAAATAAATAAAAATAAAGTGAAGGTTAAAGAATCAAGCTATTCCAATTCATTTATATATGCAACTCTCACATCCACACGCACGGCACAAAATTAAAACTACTACTAAAAAGGAAACTTCATGTCATGGCTGGATATGTACATAACACCCTCATTTAAAAAAAAAAAAAATACATATATCTTCTTAAAATAATATAATAGTGCTTGCTATATAGTTACAATTTTGATCAAGTTAGGCTTTTATTTTTATTGTGATTGTTATTACAGGATAATTCAAACTAAATAAGACCACTTAAACAACAAAGTTTTTTTTTTCTAATAGTAAAACATATTTTTTATCTCCCAACATTTGTAAATTTTTTTAAAAATATTTGTAACATTTAATTTTATTTATTTTATTCCTAATATTTTTTATTGTGTCAAAACTAGCTACTCCTAGATATTAATTTCATATAAACGTTAGGGACAAAATTAAAAACATTTAAGAATAGTGTTGATATAAATCGAAAATTATCGTCTACAAACAAAATTAAATGAATCGAAAACGTTAAGTATAAAATTGAATAAAATTAAACGTTTAGAAATATTTAAAAAAAATACAACTATAACAAACACAAAGTATATTTTATCTTCATTCTAAGTTGAAAATCTGTTTCAATTTTTTGTTTTGTTGAAACCACGTGTATCTTTTTATTAGCCAATTAATAAAGACACACACCCACAAAAGAAAAAAAAAAGAAGAAAAGTCTAAAATGCAGTAGTGCTATGAACACAATTTGAACCTTTAATTTGATTTGTGAATTTGCTGGATATGATTGATTATATGAACGAAATGAGATAGATACAAATAAATGAAGCTGACGAAAGAGTTAAAGTCCCTTTAGTGGGATGAATGATGCATGACACGGTTTAAGGACGAATTGTATCATAAAACATTGCACGTTGTAGTCTTATATATCTTTAGCTAACAAATTAAATGAAGAGTGAGGTAATACAAATTTAGAAAGAGGCTTGCTTTTGGAGCTATTTTGATTTATGAATAAAGAAACTTTTTGATTCCTTACGGCTTAAACATTCGAATTCTATGTTATCATCATATCTCGTATTAAGGGGAAAAAAAGAGAGATAAAGAAAAAAAAAGGAAAAATAATTGTTTCCCGGATATGTCAAGCAATCTCTGTGTTGAAGACAAAGTTTAATTTGCCGGACCAATATAAAATTTAGAGTAATCATATTATTAGGCTGTATCTAGTTAAATATTTATATTTATGCATGCTACTCGCTGAGTCATGTTTAAAGATTATTTTTTTCAAGACTACTTTATAGACGGGTTTCCTTTAAGGATTAATTTCTTTATAGTCATGGATAATCCACTCGTTTGAAGTAGAATTATATTGTTTTATGTAGAGTAGTATATGATTTGATTAATAATAATTAATAAGAAAGTGATAGTATATTTTCGGTTAATATTTGAATATATTTTTACAATACTCATATTTTATTTACTTTATTTATAATTATACTATTATATTGTAACTTGTTAATTTTTGCTAATAATAGATATTGTAATTATATTTTTAGTAATTATTAAAAAACATTTATATAAAAATATAATATATATTGAATAATAAATATATAGATATAAATAGATTAGTGGAGAATAGGGCTGGAAAGTGAGTCAAGCCAGCTCATGAGCTAACTCGAGCTCGATAAGCTAAGCTCGTGAGCTAAGTTTGAGCTTGGAATTGAGCTCATAAATTCAATGAGCCGAGTTTGAGCTTTGATAAGCTCAGCTCATTAGCTCGTGAGCTGACTCGATTATATATAGATAATTATTAATACACATATCCTATATGCATTTAATCTATATTTTTAATATTATATATATACATATGAGATAGTACTATATAACCATATATATTAATGATATTGATTATTTAAAATTTAAAATTTATTTTTTACATATAATTTTGATGTAGGATATAAATAAAAAATTTATAATTTATTGATAGATAACAATATATAAAATTGATCTTTTTAAATATTTTTTAAAATATATAAGTTATAATTTATTGATATAGAATTATAGATTATGTATTTATGTTTCTATTATTTGAGCCAGCTCGTGAGCTCGAACCAGCTCGTGAGCTTTCGGTGAGTCGAGGTTGAACTTAAGAAATAGGCTCAATTGTTAATAAGTCGAGCCGTGAGCCAAGCTCAATTTTTGTGAGCCGAGCTTGAGCTTGGTCTAGCTCGGCTCAACTCGGCTCGCTTCCAACCCTAGTGGAGAATAAACTTAAAAAGTTCTAACAAAAATATAAATTGAATTAAAATTTTATGCGCATTGTAGAAGAGTCTAAACTACTAGTACTAGATAATCCAAAGTCATTGATGAAAATACATTAAATATATAATTTAATATTAATAGAATAATTAATGTTCCATAATGTATTAAATCAGTCATATATATGTTTTTACACGAATAGAAAGATGCATATATTAATTTCGTCAAACTATCAACTAGTAAAGGCCAAAAACATTATGAAAAAAATAACTATTAAAAACAGAGAAGAAGAAGAAGGAGGAAAATTGAAAAAGAAAATATGTATGCTGTATTTTTTCCTTGTTTCATTTCAGTGTGAACGTTAACAATATATATATATTCTGTACAGCTCAACGCAATTAAATAATATCATCAAATCTTTATAGAAAAATTTTTATACTAACAGAATTGTGAGTCACCGAAAACTAATTGATTCTAGAGGAATGTATGTGTGAGAACGAGACAAAAAGAGAGGAATGAATCAACAATTAGTTGGTTGGGCTTTGTCGTGAATGGACTGATCTTGATCTAGTTTGTGCTTAATTTGGGCTGATTGTTGTCTATATTCTGATAATAGCCTTTTATTGAATGATGTAGATATGGAATATCCATATACAACTATAGAAAAAATTTTAAATCTACGAACTCTATTCCAATCATTTTAACCGTTGATTTTAATTAATACATATTATATATATTTTTTATAATTTAGATCAACAATTAAAATAATTACAACAGCACCAATACACTTAAAACTCTTCCACAACTATATATATATATATATATATATATATATATATATATATATATAAGAACTCATCATACCAAACCGAACAATTGCCAAAAAACTAAAACGTTGAAATTAATACACCATGGCTCGTCATTTCAATATTAATAATGTTAAATCATATTCCTTGATTTTAATCCTAGTGTTAACCAAATGTTACAAAATGAAACTTAGGATAAGACGAAAATTAAAAAAAAAAGAGACTCTTTTATTTTATTTATCAATTAAGAAAATTATTCTATTTTTTCTGTTCATATTTAATTTTTTTTTTAAATTCAAAAAAAAATTTATTCATTAAAATTAAAAAAATAACTACAAAATTTAAAATTTTTTATATTTTCTAATTTTAAAATTTTAATTCATAAGTTTACTCAAACAAAAATAGATCAAATTATAATTAAGTCTAAAACAATAAAAGTAAAACAAAGTAAAATAAATAGAAAATAAATACTAAAATAAATACTAATAAGATGATACATATTTGATTTAATTTGACTAAATAGAGCGTTCAATACAACTTGAAAATAATAAGACGTTTGGTTTTTCTTAATCATTAACCACTGTGTTGGTTAAATCTTTATGCATATCTTGAATAAATAATTTAGCTATGTTTGTAAAAAAAAAATTATTTTCTTAAATATTTTTTTGTAATTAGATCAATTAACACATGACCGTTTTCAATTTGTTCTCAAACCTTCCTTTTATTTGATGCATCCTCCTATGCACAAAAAAATGTGAAAGTAGAAGCTAAGAAATTTGTAAGCAAAGTAACATTTTTTCATATTGTTCAAATCTTCTAAACTCAATACCCGGTGTTGCAGCTGGAGCAGACGTTGATTCTTTAGCATCATACACAATTAAAGTGCTTCGTTCAAATCTTATAAACACACTGAACTTTCTCAACTCTTTGATTGCAAAAGCCACTGATCCTAAGGCAAAAGAACTCTACAATTTTTACTTAAACGAATTCAGTGGTCAGAACGTGCAACAGATGAAATTGACCACATGCAACAAAATTTGAAAGCAAAAGATAACAATAGTGTGAGTTGGCGTATAAAAGATGTTGTAGAGGACAATGATGAATGTATGCCTCATGGAGAAAAATCATCAACATCTTCTCACCATTTCACTACTGATTGTTAGTGTTGCAAGTGTGTAAAAAAAAATATGAAAGAGTGAGGAGTTTATAAGATGAGAGACCTATTAACTTTGCACCTTAAGATTTTAAGTTGGATGTGACGTCCTCTCATCTTATGTTCTCTCACTTGATTCCAAAGTTCTTTGGATAATTATGGTTATATCTAATTACTGGTTCAAAATTTATTAGGTAGTTACCTAGTGCTTTATGTATTACTATAATAAAACTAAGACTTAGTTTGACAAATTTTTTATATTTTAAAAATAATTTGTTAAAGTTAATTTTTGAAAAATAATATTTTAAAAGTGATAGTATCTATATTTAGTAAATTTTAATAAAAAATATTTTTTAATAAGCATAAATAATAACAATATATTGTATTTAGTAAAATAATTTTTAAAATTTAAAAAGACCATAATAGATATAAATTCAAAAATAAATTTAAATATTTATTAATATATGAAATTATATTAAATTTTTTAATTTTGAGAATATAAACTAACTTTAAAAGTTTCTTTTTAAATATTTTTAAAAGTATTTATATCTTTTAAAAAATTTTAATACAAATACATAATCTTTTAAATTTATCAAATATACTTAACTCTCTGAAAAGCTTTACCCCCGAGCATAGGGTTATTTTCGTAGTTTGTGATCTTGAACAAATTGAAAAATAGAAACAAGTTATATAGGTGTGGAATCTAGTCTGATTTGGAGGCTAAGTGTGTGTTGTGTAAGGAGAATAAAAAGAAACTGTACACCACTTGTTTTTCGCTTGTGACAAGGTGTGGTTAGTTTGGGGTGCTGTTTTACGTGTTATGAGAAAGAAGGATAGGGAGGAGTAGTTGGTTGTGTTTTTCTCGGTGGTGTGGTGCATCTAGAAGTGCAGAAATGATATTGTGTTTAATAATGGTGATCTGAATCTCGTAAACTGGAGCAAGAAATTAGCTTATTCGTATCACTTTGGAATCGTATCACTTTGGTTGTTGCTTGTTTTACATTTTCTAATGCATAGTTGTGTAAGAGATGTATTCCTTAGTTGATTTCATTTTGTGCTACGTTCGTTCTATTTAATTTGTGGATTGTTGACTATTAAATAGGAGTGGTAAACGGGTTTAAATCTGTCGGGTTAGTTTGCATAATCCGTCAAAAAAGTGAGTCGGGCTAAAAAATTGGGATCGTCAAATAACAAAAGTCCGTCTAACTCTCACCGCTAAAATCGTAGGCTTTGGTGGGCTTTAGCGGGATGAGACAGACTTCCCTGCCGAGCTTAGTGTTTTTTTGGCATGAGGATATTTTCACAATTTTTTGGCCAAAATCCCACTTCTCCCCAATCTAATTTACAAGAGAATGAAGATGAAAATTGAGTGTTTTAGATTATATTTATTTTGCTTTGGAGACAATATTTATAATTATGTTTTGAATGAAAACTGAGTTTATAATTATGTTTATTAGATATTTATAATTACAAAAATTTTAATGTTTGTGAATATAAAAGTTATAATTTTTTTATATCTTTAGAAATTATAAATTTATTAAAATAATTGTGAAATTATATATATTATTTAGAGCAATTTACCAATTTAAAAGAATTTGGAGAATCTTTTACCAGATTACAACAATTGGAAGTTGCATACCTTTATGTCTTGTTTCATTTTATATAGAAACCGTGGGAGCTAACCACGGTTTTAGAATCAACATAAACCGTGGCTGGTAGCCAAGTTTTATGATGATATGACTTTGAATGTAAATCGTGGTAGGCAGCCACGGTTTACGTGAGGAGAGAGCTATACATAAACCGTGGTAGGCAGCCACGGTTTATGAAGGATGTAATTCATGCGTAAAACCCACGGTTTATAAATAATTAGAATTTTAAATTATAAAATTTGTATTAGTTTCTAATTTAAAATTTAAATAGACATAATTTAAATTAATAATTTATAAAATTATATGTATTCGTATTATTGTACTCATATGATTTATTTTACTATTGTATTCATATGATTAATTATATTTATTCTATTTAAAAAAAATAACAGTCGCTAATTTTTAACTAATAAATAAATACACTTATATTATTTTTAAATTAAAATTTTTTAAATAAATGTACTCTTATTATTTTAAATTTTTAATTTAAATAAATATATTTGTATTATTTTAAATAAAATTTAAAATTAATATAAGCAGGTTTATTTAAAATTTAAAATTTTAATATTTTAAATAAACATATTCTTATTAAAATTTTTTAAATTTAAATAAACGTAATCATATTATTTTAAATAAGTATATTCTTTTAATTTGAAAATAATATGAATGTATTTAATTATCATCTAATTTCATCTTTTATTTTTATTTATCCTCAACATTTTAAATTATCATATGATAATACCATTGAGTGGTATAATTTAATTTTTGAATTGTATTTAATAACTTCAGTGACAATCGTTAAATATGCCTATTGATCTTTGACTGAGTTTTTGAGATATTAGTACATATATATGTAAAGTTCACAATGTAATTATGTTGGATGTCTTGTATCATGTATTTTGACTTTGGAATACTTCAAATTACATTATAATCATTGAATTATAAATATAATGGCTGAATGATGTGCAATAATATTAATAGTAGTTGATTATAATAAACCATGATAATTTTAATAGTTTTTTTTTATCTTAATGCAAAATTATAGTGTCCAGATTAAGTATATAAATAATTAACATATTAGTTTCAATAAATATCCTTATAAAGTACTTTACTTTACACAATTACAATAACTAACTATAAGTTTACACATATCATTGATTTATATAGTATCATATTTGTAAATTTATAGTATCATATTTGTAAACTTATAGTTAGTTATAGTTAGTTACAAATATTCATATGAATACAATAGTAAAAATAAATCATATGAGTACAATAATACGAATACATACAATTTTATAAATTATTAATTTAAATTATGTCTATTTAAATTTTAAATTACAAACTAATACAAATTTTATAATTTAAAATTTTAATTATTTATATAAAATTAAATTAATTAAAAAATAAAAATATACTAATACAATTCAAATCATATTAAAACGTAAATAAATTTGCTGACTCTATAAACCACAAAGCTCTTCGAATTCTCTATCAGCCACCCTACTTCACATAGTCGCTCATGTATAAACCGTGGCTGCCTCTAGGGTTTTATGTACGAAACCATTTCTTCATAAACCGTGGCTGCCTACCACGGTTTATGCTTGTCTCTTTCTTCACGTAAACCGTAGCTGCCTACCACGGTTTACACTCAAATTGATTTCCTCGTAAAACCTGGCTACCAGCCACGGTTTATGTTGATTTTGAAACCGTGGTTGCCTCCCACGGTTTCTATATAAAATTAAACAAGATAAATTGGTATGCAATTTCCAAATGTTGTAATCTGGTAAAGGATTCAACCAATCATTTTAAATTGGTAAATTGCCCTATTATTTAATAGTTAATAATAAAAAAAAGAAAATTTGGTGGGTTTAGTCCGCCAGCCCGCCAGGTGAGGTGGGATTTTAGGACCACCTCACTAGGCGGGGCGAGGCAGGCCAACCTACCAAAAAGCGGGCTTTTGGCGGGTCGGATTTCCTCGCTTGCAACCCCTACTATTGAACTCCTACTCACTCTAACTAAGAATGGAGTATTGTTTTCTTTATATAAAATATAAAAAAGAAAGAAAAAAAAAACTTACAACGGATTACCACATTCAAGTATTTGAGCATAATTTGAGGGAGGGTAGCACAAATTAGAGTAGGTCCTTACTAGTTAGTCGTTATTTTCTGTCATGAATTACGTGCATTCATAACCTATGGGACTATGTCAAAGATGATGTGCATTTGGGTTGCGTTTGGTTTTAGGAACAGAACAAAATAGAACGTTAAGAATAAGACACAAATAATAGAGATACAAAAATTAATATTTTTATATTTATTTGATGATAAATTAAATATAAAAAAGAATAAATGATGAAAATTCAATTTATTCTCATTTTTTTCATTCAAAAAATTTAGGAAAAAACATAATGATAAAAAATAAAATTTAAAAAATTTTATAGCACTACAAGAAAAACATTAAGTACTGTCAGATTTAGTGACGACTGTTACCGGCAAATTCAGTGGCATTTTTTGCGTGAGATACGAGCAAATTTTCATTTCCAGAATTGATTACCGTAAGATTTTTTATTCCGCCGTTAAATCCGACGGTAATTAATGGTGTGAAATCTTATTTTACTAGTGCCAAAGTTACCAACAGATTTATCGTCGGTATATTGTGTCGGTAAAATAGTTTAGTGAAACGTGACGTTTAGATACTTTACTGGCAGAAATTTTCATTGATAAATCTGACGATAAAATTGGAGTAAAATTCAAACGCGAATACCTTCCCCCTTACTTCTTCTTCTTCTTCTTCTTCTTCTTCTTCTTCTTCTTCTTCTTCTTCTTCTTCTTTCTTCTTCTCTCTCTCTCTCTCTCTCTCTCTCTCTCTCTCTCTCTCTCTCTCTCTCACACCGTCGGTATATTGTGCCGGTAAAACAGTTTAGTGAAACGTGGCGTTTAGATATTTTACCGGCAGAAATTTCCATTGATAAATCTGACGATAAAATTGGGGTAAAATTTAAACGCGAATACCTTCCCCTTTATTTCTTCTTCTTCTTCTTCTTCTTCTTCTTCTCTCTCTCTCTCTCTCTCTCTCTCTCTCTCTCTCTCTCTCTCTCTCTCTCTCTCTCTCTCTCTCTCTCTCTCTCTCTCTGGCTCCTCTGTTGAAGCTGCCGCCATTGGCACCACCACCTGGAGCTTTTGCTATCACCCCCTCCACCGTTGTTGGTGTTCATGGCCGTCGGTGGTGATCACGTTGTCATCGTTGCTGCTGTCTCTTGTGACTGCCATACTTCAAGCATCCTACAGCCACCATCAAAGGTAATTTTGATATAATTTATTTTTAGACTTTTTTTGTGAATTTAGGATTTTGTTATGTTTTATTTAATTATTGATTATATTAGTGTAATGAAGTTTGTGATTAGGATTTTTTATGTTAATTTAATGTAAATAGAAATTAAAGAAAGTTAGAGTAGGTTAAGTAAGGTGAGATTAAAAGTGATTGAGCTAATGGAAGATTTTATTTAGTTTGTTGAATTAGCTAGTTTCACCTTGTGAATTTAATAAGTTGTCTTTTTTATTAGGATGATGCTATTTTGTCTGAGATTAATTGGAGTTCGCTTCTTCCGTAGTTTTTGCATCCTAGTTCCAGGTTGGTATTCTATCTCTAAATATAATCAATTGTTTAAGTTATACGTCGAACTTACTTTTCCTAGGATAGCGCTTTTAGACGGAAGTGAGAGAAGGTCGCGTAGAGGCGCTTTCTCGAAACCCTTGTTTGCTGAAAAAATGTGGAGTTATAAGGGGCTGTGTACTAGAACAGTTAGGATTTGATGTGTTATTGAATGTGTGTTTTGTTCTAATTTATGCCTGCAGTTATTTTCTCTGTGAAATCTGTTAAATTTATTTAGTGGATGTCTCTGAATTAAGGAAAAATTCTGCCAAAATTTTGTTTAAATTGTTTAAAATATGTTTGATTTGTGAAAAAACGATAATCGAATTTGGTGGGGAGATTCTAATTATAGAAGATACCCTGCCAAATTTTCCAAAAATTTTAATAAGTTGTATTGTTGATTGAATTTTAGGATGTTTATTGCAAGATGCACATTTAAAAGAACGTGATTGATAATATTATACACATTGTAATAGATGATGAGAGGACAAAGGATAACAATAAGGCAATGTTAGACTTGATAGACATTTGTAGTTGTCCAGATCTGAACTTAAAAAGACTTGAGAACGGCCGGTGGGTTAAACCAAAAGCAGTGTTCGCTCTAACAAAGGACCAGAGATAAAATGTTTGAAGGTGGATTATAGGTATCTCACAAAGTAGGTTTGCTGGGTTGAAAAGTCATGATTGTCATGTCTATATGGAGTCATTGCTTTCTATCGCGTTTAGAGAACTTCCTACCAACATCTGAAAATTGCTCACCGAAATAAGTAAATTTTTTAAAGAGCTGCGTGCTACGAAACTTAACGTAAATAATCTCACATTAATGGAGAAGAACATTTTAATCCTACTTTAAGAAAGGATATTTCCTCCAGATTTTTTGACGTCATGGAACACTTAGCAATCCACCTACCAGAAGCAAGAGTATGTGGGTCAGTCCAATTTACGTGGATGTACCCATTTAGAGGATGATTGGATTATTCAAGCGCACTAGAATAGAGTTCCAATCGAGGGTAGTATCTGCGAAGTATTCCTAACTAAAAAAACATCTGAATTTTGCTCTTTTTATTTTGAGTCTCATGTTAAGTCACGTAGAATAAGAGTTGGAAGAAATGATGAGAGGGAAGAATCCTCATCAGGTGGACTAATATATCAAATATTTGTTCTGGAAAGAGCTGCAATAGGTAGGGGTAGTGAATATTGGTTAGAGAAAAAGAAAATCGATGCTGCATATCTGCATGTGTTGCTTAATTGTGATCAGGTTTCATCCCACCTGATGTGAGTTTTCAAGTCTTCGTAATTATTGCATTTAATATCATACTTTGTTAGTCATCTAATCAAAATTTCAGAATACTAAAATTTTTTATTTATCCTATTGTATCATAGGTTATTCCAAGAAACAAATCCTGATACATCATTAAACAATTTTTTACATTGGTTCAGAGAACATGCCAGAGTACATCTAGCAAACACAACAGGTTGGGAACTAGTTACACTTAGTTAGGGCCCAATGAATACGAAAACAAGCTACCTGATATACAATGTGGTTGTGGTAAAGACTAAGCCAAGAAGTTGCATTGAGTTTGATAGGACAGAAGGTTAGGAATCTTTCTAAATTGATGACCCAACTCCCTCGAACATGGTGGTTGATATTGGTGATCCGATCACCCTTAGATCGGATGTTATGGATGATGACATCATTAACCTTAGGGTAGATGACGACACACTACCACTGGATGACGACGATCTTCAAGAAGAAAACGGGGTTGATGAAAACGAAGAAGAAGAAGACGAGTTCGATGATCAGAAAATTACCTCGGAAGAGGAGGATGATGAACCAGAGGAAGAAGATGATGTATCTGAATAAGGTTAATGTCAATATAGTTTTATCTTATGTATTTTTTTTTATCAAACTTTCATTTCGTGTTTTGATTTGTATATTTGACATTTTACATCATATATAAATCATTATTTTCAGATAAATACTAATTCATTCTTTACTAATTGAGAGTTGACTATCAATTATTAACTATTAGGGTCCATTATAGATTGAAAAAATTATTAAAAAATGACTTTATCTTCAGATTTACGATAGAAGTTCCCGACGGTAACGATCATCCAGGTTAATTTTAAAAAATAAAAAATGACGTTACTGTTGGATTTACCATCAGATGTTTTCGATGGTATAGTGGTGCGAAGCCTTAACTAATGGCGCCAACATTACCGATGGATTATTTTCGACGGTAATTTGCATCCAACTTTTGTCCTTGAACCATCATATTCCGTCGCTAATTCCGCTCCTTTTATTGTCGGAACAAAGAATCCAACAGTAATTAGTTATTGGCGAGGTTTATACCGTCGGATACAATTCGATGGTAACCAGATTATCATTGGATTATTTTTCGTTTTTTCGCTGGTAAATTCCGATAATAATTAGCGTCTTTCTTGTAGTGTAGGAATAATGAAAGAAAAAATAAAAAAATAAGTTGTGGTATTGTCTATGTGTCTTTCTTGTCAGGAATAATTTAGAAACGATATAAATTTTATTAATTTAGTATCTTTGGACACGATGTCTGTATCTATGTCTTATATGCTAAATATAAATTTATATTTCTGTGCTCCTGTATTAGTGTCATATATTTATAAACAAATATAATTTTAAGGAGGAATAATCTGTTGGAGGCTATCACGAGTTACCTTGAGCGATTCTTGTAAGTTCGCTTGACCCAGCCATGAACTATTCATTTCCATCTCTTTTCAAAACCCCACTCACGAGATTCCAAAGGCAACGACTTGAGTGTCACACAGAGGTAGGATCATAGATGAAGTATATTGTCTCTATCAATCTGACAATATTGTTTATGTTACTGGAAATATTTAGTGCAATAATTTTTTTCTTATTTAAGAGATTTTATGTTAGATTAGAAATAGATTTAGAATGGCAGTAATATTGTTGATGGTAGAGTTGTTAGATTAGAAATGATAGTAATATTACGTTAGAAATACTAGTAGTATTATTTATTAGTACAGATGAATACAATTTGAAATAGAATAGTAGTGATTAGAGTTGGATAAAAATCGATGAGTACACGTAATGACATTGAATTAGGATAAGGTTTAGGATAATGAGTGTGTTGATAAGTTATTTGAATATTTTAGATAAAATTTAGATGACATTAACTTATTTTAATTTATAAAAGTTAAAATTTATTAGTTAATTATTATTCTTAGAATTTTTGTTATAATTTTATTTTCATACTATTATTTAGTATGTTTTTTTATTTTGATTTCTAATCACTTCAATTATATATTTACCGAATATTAAGTAGCAATTTTTTTTCTTGTGATGTCCCCGAGCGCAACTCGTGTATTATCAGCATTAGGAGACAACAGTTATGCCTTTACACAATCGTATTAAAAAAGAGATTGAAAAACTTTTTTTTTTTTCTGTGGCAAAAAAAGGGATAGAAACGAGAGGACTTGGAGTTCAGGAACAAAGAACAAGAAGGCATTCCTATATATCCCTGTTGACATCCCTAAAAACACATGTGATGCAAATAAGACTTTAATTTTATGCGTGTATATTTGAAATAATTAATGGAAATTAAATATTTATAGAAAATTAAGTATCATAATTTTCAAATAAATAAACACAATGCGTATTATAATACATCTCACTTTTTTAAGACAACTTTATTCTCAAGGTCAATTAAGGAATATAAAATATTTTTAACAAGAGGATGATAACTCATGATAAAGAAAACCAAAGAGAATTTTGTACATTATTTTGATCCAAGTTAGTCTTAGTAAAATGAAAAATATTAGGTAATTAACATTTTTCTGCCTTATGTATAAGAATTTGACTTTTATCAGTTTATGTTCTATTAATGTAAAAGAATTTTATTCAGACAATTAATGGTGTATTATTGTCACATCAAAAAAATAATTAATTTTTAAATTTACTATTTAAAAGATCATCTTAATGTATCAATATAATTGGATGATTTTATAAATTTTTTTTACACTTTAAGCATATTAAAAATAAACTTTATATTCATATCAACACTATATTATGATAACTTTTAAAATGTTATATTTAATCGTATTTGCACAGTATTCTAGAGTATTTAAAAATATTTTAGACAATTCTAAAATATCTTAAAAGATTTTAGAGAATTTTAAAAAAAATTCTAAAAAATTCTAAAAGGTCATAAAATATTCTAGAAAAATATGCATGTATAAGATAAAGAATAATTTAGAAGAATCTAAAAGTATTTAAAAAATATAATAAAAAAGATATTTGTAATAAAGATTTTTGTAATTCAATCTAAATCGTTAATTAGATTAAATTTTAACCGTCAATTTAGGAGGTGGATGATTATAAAAGTATAAAAAAAGGAGCTATTCAGATAAAGACGCTGAAAACGTCTTTTTATAAAGATATTTTTAATAATTAAAATTTAACACATATAATCGATTAAATTGTGTTATTTTTGTCAAAATTAGGCTAGACAATTTGATTTAACCAAAAAATGGTGAATCAAATCTTGAACTGGTCTAAATTAATATTATTTTTAATAGAAAATGACTACATTATTCTATTATAAAAAATGACTAAAATACTTCTATTATATATATTAATTGTGAGAATCCTAAATTTTAGTTCTTTATTTTTCTATCGTAGGGTTAGGATTTAGAATTTTTAAAATTAATATATATATATATATATATATATATATATATATATAATAAGAGTATTTTAATCATTCTCTATAATAAAGGTATTGTAGTTATTTCTTATAAAAAAAATAATATTAATTTAGACTAGTTCAAGATTTGATTTACCATTTTTTCGATTAAATCAATTTGTCTAGCCTAATTTTAACAAAAATAACATGATTTAATCGATTATATATGTTAAATTTTAGTTACTGAAAAACATCTTTAAAAAAAGACGTTTTAAACGTCTTTATCTAAATGACTCTCATAAAAAAAGTGAAAATTTTGAATTAATGTAAGTCGTTTTGTCCAAAACAATTAAAACAGGGACAAAAATTGAAGAACAGTTTAGAAACATATCCAGAATAATAGAAGAATAGAAAAAATTAAAATAGGAGGTAAAAATTCTAAATTATTCTAAAAACATTCTATTAGAAACAAAAATTTGAAGAATAGGAACAAAAACATATCCAGAATAAAAGAACAGATCCAAAATACAAGAATAGATATAAGCTAGACTAAACAGAGCAACCAAAAGAAGGGAACATGGCTCAGGAAAATGAAACGACGACAGGAAAGTAGAAGCATAAGGGCAGTATAGAAGCACGGCAGCACGAGAATGGAGGATGCTGAAGGTGCCGAGAAGATAGCTACAACGCGAGAACGATTGCGGCCTGCGGGACACTAAGCCAGTGAGGCGAATTAGTGGCTCCGAGACGGCGACGCAATGATAAAAATGATGAAGGAGATGCAACATTGAGCAAGACGTCGGTGATGGTGGTAAACGGCGGTGATGGATTTGGTTAGAAGTGAGATTTGAGAATGAAAGTTATGAGATAAAATAAATATAAAAAAAATAATAAAAATTTTAACTACGAAAAATTAATTTAAAAATAAAAATATAAAGAGTACTGATTCATTAAATAATTAAAGACTTTTTAAATTGGTGATTCACCAAAATATTAAGGAGTATTGTAAACGTAGTCATATCAAAAATAATACGAATATATTAATTTTTTAATTTATAATTAACGGTTTTAAATAATTACTTTTTTTAAACCGAATAAACATAATTAATTATATAAGTATAATAATACGAATACATTTATTTTTATCAAATTAAATTAAGTTATTAATTAAATTATATCTATTTAAATTTCAAATTAAATTTATTTCTTTTAACTCATTAAATATAATTTTTTCACACTTTTTTTATATTAAGTTTTCTAAACTATTTACTTATTGGAATATAGTCTATCGCTATTTTAATAAAGACAATTATATTGGAAAAATATTCCCATGCTATAAAAGAACCAATTTAATAAATGCTTTTAAAGTTGAAATAAAGTTTTTTGTTTTCTATGTTAAAGAGTAGTTAATACTTTTTATTCTTATATCAGAGTCTTTATTTTTATCTTTTTTTTTTCTTCTTCATCTCAACACCACTACAATTTATCTTCAATGTAGTTATTATTATAGATATTAAATTAAATGTTAAACATTAAATCTTAAATTTTTTATAAGTGAAAATTAAAAAAACAATTTTAACAAAAAATAATTAATTTAAAATATTATATATACTAAAATTAGGAATAATATTTTTGTGTATAAATATATATATAATTTTATTTATTTTTAATATATATTTTATATAAATAATTAATTTAATAGTTAATTTTGGTTTACGTCTAGTGATGTTTTCAATAAATATAAACTATTAATCGATCATAAATTGTTATTAAAAATGATCAACAAGGGATTATTAAAAAATAAACTCTATATCCCTCCTTTGAATAAAAAAAACTTGGGCATAGTTGAGGTAGCAAACAATTGAATTAGACTTAGATACGAGCAAGGTTACTGTCTTCATATTTTTTTCTTTTGATATTAAATTTTTTAAATTATTTACATAGTCCATCCTATTTCAAAAATCCAATCAGATAGAGAAAAGATTCCCATGTTATAAAGGAGTCAATTGAATAAATACTTTTAGAGTTGAAGTAACGTTTTCTTTTTTATGTTAAAGAGTAGTTAATACTTTTGGAAGTTCATCATATATTTCGTTGTGCTTGAGTAGAATATGTTATTTTATTTTTTTAATTATCTATATTTAATTTAAAAAATATAAACGGTGGAGATTCAATATAACTTTTTTTGTGGATTTATACTAAAAATGGTGCGTATTGGACATTCAACCGTTCTAGCCTTTCTTAAGTTTAGAAGGCTGAATCTGTCTTATTTGTCCAACTCCATTCAAAGTTGGCGCTATGTTTTGGACTTTTAGATAGTTATTAGTTGCTGTTTAAAGCCTTTATTATCAAACTAACCATAGATCTAAACGTCTAAATTAAAATGGATATTATAAAATAATTTTATAAATAAGATATTTTAAAATATAAGATATTTACCTCAAAAATTAGGGTTATTTTAGTCTTTTTCGCACTGACGACAGGATAAATCTAAACTTGGTTACCTATTCGTACAAAGAATATCATGTTCCTGTTCTTATTGGTGGAATATGTGATAATTTTTCAATACTTTTTATTTTTATATTTAAAGTCTTTATTATTATCTCTTTTTTTTTTCTTCTTCATCTCAACACCACCACAATTTATCTCCAATGTAATTATTATTATAAATATTAAATTTAAATATTAAATTTTAAATCTTAAATTTTTTATAAGTGACAATTAAAAAAATTTATCAAAAAATAATTAATTTAAAATATTATATATACTAAAATTAGTTATAGTATTTTTGTGTATAAATATATATGATTTTAATTATTTTTAATATATATTTTATATAAATAATTAATTTAACAGTTAATTTTAATTTACGTCTAGTGATGTTTTCAATAAATATATAAACTATTAATCGATCATAAATTGTTATTAAAAATGATCAATAAGGGATTATTAAAAAATAAACTCTTTTAGCTACTAATTGAAACATTTATAAATTAAAGTGATTAATCACGGTATATTATATCCCTCCTTTGAGTAAAAAAAATTTAGGCATAGTTGAAGCACCAGACAATTGAGTTAGACTTAGACACGAGCGAGGTTGTTGTCTTCTTCATATTTTTTTATATTAAGTTTTCTAAATTATTTACTTATTGGGAACATAGTCCATCGCTATTTCAATAAAGTCAATTCGATTGGAAAAATATTCCCATGCTATAAAGAAACCAATTTAATAAATACTTTTGAAGTTGAAAATAATATTTTCTGTTTTTCATGTCAAAGAGTAGTTAATATTTTTTATTTTTATATTCAGAGTCTTTATTTTTTCTTTTTTTCTTCTTCATCTCAGCACCACCACAACTTATCTCCAATGTAGTTATTATTATAGATTTTAAATTTAAATGTTAAACTTTAAATCTTAAATTTTTTTTAAGTGAAAATTAAAAAATAATTTTAACAAAAAATAATTAATTTAAAATATTATATATACTAAAATTAGGAATAATATTTTTGTGTATAAATATATATAATTTTATTTATTTTTAATATATATTTTATATAAAAAATTAATTTAATAGTTAATTTTGATTTACGGTCTAGTGATGTTTTCAATAAATATATAAATTATTAATAGATCATAAATTGTTATTATAAATGATCAACATGGGGTTATTAAAAAATAAACTCTATATCCCTCCTTTGAATAAAAAAAATTTGGACATAATTGAGGTAGCAGACATTTGAGTTAGACTTAGATAGGAGCAAGGTTACTGTCTTTATATTTTTTTCTTTTGATATTAAATTTTTTAAATTATTTACATAGTCCATCCTATTTCAAAAATCCAATCAGATAGGAAAAAGATTCCCATGTTATAAAGGAGTCAATTGAATAAATACTTTTGGAGTTGAAGTATCGTTTTCTTTTTTTATGTTAAAGAGTAGTTAATACTTTTAGAAGCTTATCACATATTTCGTTGTATTTGAGTAGAATATGTTATTTTATTTTTTTCAATTATCTATATTTAATTTAAAAAATGTAAACGGCGGAGATTCAATATAACTTTTTTTGTGAATTTATACTAAAAGTAGTACACATTGGACATTCAACCGTTCCAGCCTTTCTTAAGTTTAGAAGGCTGAATCTGTCTTATTTATCCAACTCTATTCAAAGCTGGCGCTATGTTTTGGACTTTTGGATAGTTACTACTTAGTGTTTAAAGCCTTTATTATTAAACAAATCATAGATCTAAACGTCTATATTAAAATGGATATTATAAAATAATTTTATAAATAAGATATTTTAAAATATAAGATATTTACCTCAAAAAATAGGGTTATTTTAATCTTTTTCACACTGACTACAGGATAAATCTAAACTTGGTTACCTATTCGTACAAAGAATATCATGTTCCTGTTCTTATTGGTGGAATATGTGATAATTTTTTAATACTTTTTATTTTTATATTTAGAGTCTTTATTATATTATTATCTCTTTTTCTTTTTTCTTCTTCATCTCAACACCACCACAACTTATCTCCAATGTAATTATTATTATAGATATTAAATTTAAATGTTAAATTTTAAATCTTAAATTTTTTATAAGTAAAAATTAAAAAATAATTTTAACAAAAATAATTAATTTAAAATATTATATATACTAAAATTAGTTATAATATTTTTCGGTATAAATATATAAGATTTTATTTATTTTTAATATATATTTTATATAAATAATTAATTTAATAGTTAATTTTGATTCACGTTTAGTGATGTTTTCAATAAATATATAAACTATTAATCGATCATAAATTGTTATTAAAAATGATCAACAAGGGATTATTAAAAAATAAACTCTTTTAGCTACTAATTGAAACACTTACAAATTAAAGTGATTAATCAAGGTATATTATATCCCTCCTTTGAATAAAAGAAACTTAGGCATGGTTGAGGCAGCAGACAATTGAGTTAAACTTAGACACGAGCGAGGTTATTGTCTTGTTCATATTTTTTTATATTAAGTTTTCTAAACTATTTACTTATTGGGAACATAGTCCATCGCTATTTCAATAAAGTCAATTAGATTGGAAAAATATTTCCATGCTATAAAGAAACCAATTTAATAAATACTTTTGAAGTTGAAAGTAACATTTTCTGTTTTTCATGTCAAAGAGTAGTTAATACTTTTTATTCTTATATTCAGAGTCTTGGCTCAGGATTCGGTGGTCCAAGAACCTTTGGACCACTTAGTGGTCCAAGTAGAAAACATGTTTTTAGAGTTTTTTTATCAATTGCTATGTAGTCCTTGAACTAATTTTAATTACAAATTAACCTCATATATTTTATTTAATTATAAAAATAGTTTTTTATTTTATAAATTATTATTTTATCAATTATCTATTATATTTATTAACAATCAAATACAAAAATAACAACCAATTATATCCTCCATTCATCCTAATAATTCCAATTGATTAAAAAATTAACTTTGATCTCGTTACGTTCGTTCATGGCTTCCAAATCGTGTTTCCTTGAAATTCAATCGATTGGTTTTTCAAAACAATCGATTGAATGATAACTCAATCGATTGGTTTACACTATATCACAAAACAATCGATTGAAAGTTGTAAGGTAGAACGGTAAAAAGCTTAAACCAATCGATTGTTTATACTTTCCAATCGAATGAATACCTCAAAACAATCGATTGTTGTTGTTACTCAATCGATTGAGTTCACAAAAACAACATGGATTTGCCAAATACAATCGATTGGAAAGTGATGACATTGAAGTTTTAGCCAAATTCAATCGATTGGTAATGTAATCCAATCGATTGGAAGGTAATGAAGTTGAATGTTTTGCCAATTTCAATCGATTGGTAATGGTACCCAATCGATTGAAATGTGATCTGCGGCTATTTCAATCTTGTTATCTTTTTAGAAATTATCTTATTATTCATCTATCTTATCTTTAAAATTCTATCTTCAATTTTTTCTGTTTTATTTTTATGTAGATAAACTAATCTTATCTTTTCCTTAATATTAACATTATAAATTGGTGAATAATCCATCACTAATTATTCAATCCCACCATTGAAATCGTGTATCATTTTCTTTGATTATAAAAAATTTAATTGTTTTTCTTTGGAACATCCATCTACTCAATATCCAATTTTTTTTAATTTTCATCCGTTTATTTAATATCCACTATTTCTTCATCGTTAATCACTGTTGCAGCAATCAGCAAAGGTCCAATCAAGTTTTTCATTGTAGTGTTCAAAAAATAAACCATCGTTTTGATTACAAAATCGAGGTCAGTGAATAGAATCTCTAATTTTGTAATTATTCTGTTCGATACTTTATTCGTGAAATTGATTGTGTAAGAAAAAAAATTTAAAAATATCTTTTATTAATGCATAGAAATTGAGAAATACTAAAAAGTAAATAGATGTTATTATTTTTTATTATTAATTAATTAGCTAGCAACCAGCGACGGACCTAGAGGGGGTAAGTAGTGGCCCGGACACCCCAAAATTTTAAGAAACTATACTTATCTATAACAATTTATATTAGGAATACAGAGAGTTAGGTGTCGATTATTTTTTTCCTATTTTACCCATATTTTACCCCATGACAGAATGATGTAACTGCTCGTTAAGATATTCTTATTGGATATAAATTATTGTTACAAATATTTTTATTAAGATATGTTTTGAAGGAATAAAAATAGAATAGTTCAATAAGGATTAATTTTAAAAAAAAAATAAATTTACACTAATAATTTTTCTCTTCAAATTATTAACGTACTTTTCTAATATACTCTAAGTACCTACACAATATATAATATCAATTAGCGTTCAAATTTAGGTTCCAATATTGTTATTAACGAGAGAGGTTTATTAATTTTTAAAAAAAATACATACAATAAGTTTTGTATCAATATATCATGATTCATTTTAAAAATAATATTTATTCATCTAGGTTATAGAGTGTCTTGAAAAATCATATTTAAATAAGTATTCTATTTTTCAACTATTTTATATTTTTAGATTAAAAACTTTGTATTTTTTTATTCAAGCTTTATTTTTAAATTTTATTTTAATTGTCTTATTCAAAACTATTAATATGAAATTTTATTTTGTAGGATAAATAAAAAAAATGAGATTTTTTTAATAAATTAAATTATTGACAGACTTACTTATTATAAAAGAAGTTAAGTATATTTCTTGATTATAAGAATACATATAATTCACTTTTGATTGTAATCACAAGAAATATAAATTTATCCAATTTTTTAAAATTTACATTAATTATTAAACTATACACATTTTTTCTTATTTTTGTGCTTTATTTCAATTTTGTTAAACAAAAAAGTTTAAATATTATTTACTTTTAATTTTTAACTTTTACCACAAATAGAAATATATGACTTTGTGTGTATTAAATAATTTTTTTCATTGGACATTTTTAAGATGTCAGGTATATTTACAGACACTGAGATGAATGAGCAATACTATTACCAATCGATTGAAATTGGCAAAACATTCAACTTCATCACCTTCCAATCGATTGGATTACATTACCAATCGATTGAATTTGGCTAAAACTTCAATGTCATCACTTTCTAATCGATTGTATTTGGCAAATCCATGTTGTTTTCGTGAACTCAATCAATTGAGTAACAACAACAATCGATTGTTTTGAGGCATTCATTCGATTAACCAATTGATTGAGTTATCATTCAATCGATTGTTTTGAAAAACCAATCGATTGAATTTCAAGGAAACACGATTTGGAAGCCATGTACGAACGTAACGAGATCAAAGTTAATTTTTTAATTAATTGGAATTATTAGGATGAATGGAGGATATAATTGGTTGTTATTTTTGTATTTAATTGTTAATAAATATAATAGATAATTGATAAAATAATAATTTATAAAATAAAAAACTATTTTTATAATTAAATAAAATATATGGGATTAATTTGTAATTAAAATTAGTTTAAGGACTACATAGCAATTGATAAAAAAACTCTAAAAACATGTTTTCTACTTGGACCACTAAATAGTCCAAAGAATCCTGGACCACCGAATCCTGAGCCCAGAGTCTTTATTTTTATCTTTTTTTTTTCTTCTTCATCTCAACACCACCACAATTTATCTCCAATGTAGTTATTATTATAGATATTAAATTTAAATATTAAACTTTAAATCTTAAATTTTTTATAAGTGAAAATTAAAAAACAATTTTAATAAAAAAAATTAATTTAAAATATTATATATACAAAAATTAGGAATAATATGTTTGTTTATAAATATATATAATTTTATTTATTTTTAATATATATTTTATATAAATAATTAATTTAATAGTTAATTTTGGTTTACGTCTAAGGATGTTTTCAATAAATATATAAACTATTAATCGATCATAAATTGTTATTAAAAATGATCAACAAGGAATTATTAAAAAATAAAGTCTATATCCCTCCTTTGAATAAAAAAAATTTGGGCATAGTTGAGATAGCAGACAATTGAGTTAGACTTAGACACGAGCAAGGATACTGTCTTCATATTTTTTTCTTTTGATATTAAATTTTTTAAATTATTTACATAGTCCATCCTATTTCAAAAAAGCTAATCAGATAGGAAAAATATTCCCATATTATAAAGGAGTCAATTGAATAAATACTTTTGGAGTTGAAGTAACGTTTTCTTTTTTTATGTTAAAGAGTAGTTAATACTTTTGGAAGCTTATCACATATTTCGTTGTACTTGAGTAGAATATGTTATTTTATTCTTTTCAATTATCTATATTTAATTAAAAAAATATAGACGGTGGAGATTCAATATAACTTTTTTTGTGGATTTATACTAAAAGTAGTGCATATTGGACATTCAACCGTTTCACCTTTTCTTAAGTTTAGAAGACTGAATCTGTTTTATTTGTCCAACTCCATTCATAGCTGGCGCTATATTTTGGACTTTTGAATACTTATTAGTTGGTGTTTAAAGCCTTTATTATTAAACTAACCATAGATCTAAACGTCTATGTTAAAATGGATATAATAAAATAATTTTATAAATAAGATATTTAAAAATATAAGATATTTACCTCAAAACTAGGATTATTTTAGTCTTTTTCACACTGACCACAGGATAAATCTAAACTTGGTTACCTATTCGTACAAAGAATATCATGTTCCTGTTCTTATTGGTGGAATGTGTGATAATTTTTCAATACTTTTTATTTTTATATTTAGAGTCTTTATTATTATCTCTTTTTTTTCTTCTTCATCTCAACACCACCACAACTTATCTCCAACGTAATTATTATTATAGATATTGAATTTAAATGTTAAATTTTAAATCATAAATTTTTTATAAGTGAAAGTTAAAGAATAATTTTATCAAAAAATAATTAATTTAAAATATTATATATACTAAAATTAGTTATAATATTTTTGTGTATAAATATATATGATTTATTTATTTTTAATATAGATTTTATATAAATAATTAATTTAATAGTTACTTTTGATTTAAGTCTAGTGATGTTTTCAATAAATATATAAACTATTAATCGTTCATAAGTTGTTATTAAAAATAATCAACAAGGGATTACTAAAAAATAAACTCTTTTAGCTACTAATTGAAACACTTACAAATTAAAGTGATTAATCACGGTATATTATATCCCTCCTTTGAATAAAAAAAACTTAGGCATAGTTGAGGCAGTAGACAATTGAGTTAGACTTAGACACGAGCGAGGTTATTGTCTTGTTAATATCTTTTTATATTAAATTTTTTAAACTATTTAATTATTGGGAACATAGTACATGCTATTTCAATAAAGTCAATTAGATTGGAAAAATATTCTCCTGCTATAAAGAAACCAATTTAATAAATACTTTTGAAGTTGAAAATAACATTTTCTGTTTTTCATGTCAAAGAGTAGTTAATTCTTTTTATTCTTATATTCAGAGTCTTTATTTTTATCTCTTTTTTTTTCTTTTTCATCTCAACACCACCACAACTTATCTTCAATGTAGTTATTATTATAGATATTAAATTTAAATGTTAAACTTTAAATCTTAAATTTTTTATAAGTGAAAATTAAAAAACAATTTTAACAAAAAATAATTAATTTAAAATATTATATATACTAAAATTAGGAATAATATTTTTGTGTATAGATATATATAATTTTATTTATTTTTAATATATTTTTTATATAATATAATTAATTTAATAGTTAATTTTGATTTACGTCTAGTGATGTTTTTAATAAATATATAAACTATTAATTGATGATAAATTGTTATTAAAAATGATCAACAAGGGATATTTAAAAATAAACTCTATATCCCTCCTTTGAATAAAAAAAACTTGGGCATAATTGAGGTAGCAGACAATTGAGTTAGACTTAGACACGAGCAAAGTTATTGTCTTCATATTTTTTTCTTTTGATATTAAATTTTTTAAATTATTTACATAGTCCATCCTATTTCAAAAAGCCAAACAGATAGGAAAAATATTCCCATGTTATAAATGAGTCAATTGAATAAATACTTTTGGAGTTGAAGTAACGTTTTATTTTTTTTATGTTAAAGTTAATACTTTTGGAAGCTTCTCACATATTTCGTTGTACTTGAGTAGAATATGTTATTTTATTTTTTTTCAATTATCTATATTTAATTCAAAAAATGTAGATGGTGGAGATTCAATATAACTTTTTTTGTGGATTTATGTTAAAAGTAGTGCACGTTGAACATTTAACCGTTTCAGCCTTTCTCAAGTTTAGAAGGCTGAATTTGTCTTATTTGTTCAACTCCATTCAAAGCTGGCGCTATGTTTTGAACTTTTGGATAGTTATTAGTTGGTGTTTAGAGCCTTTATTATTAAACTAACCATAGATCTAAACGTCTATATTAAAATAGATATTATAAAATTATTTTATAAATAAGATATTTTAAAATATAAGATATTTACCTCAAAAATTAGGATTATTTTAGTCTTTTTCACACTGACGACAGGATAAATCTAAACTTGGTTACCTATTCGTACAAAGAATATCATGTTCCTGTTCTTATTGGTGGAATATGTGATAATTTTTCAATACTTTTTATTTTTATATTTAGAGTCTTTATTATTATCTCTTTTTTTTTTCTTCTTCATCTCAACACCACCGCAACTTATCTCCAATGTAATTATTATTATAGATATTAAATTTAAATGTTAAATTTTTTTTAAGTGAAAATTAAAAAACAATTTTAACAAAAAATAATTAATTTAAAATATTATATATACTAAAATTAGTTATAATATTTTTGTGTATAAATATATATGATTTTATTTATTTTTAATATATATTTTATATAAATAATTAATTTAATAGTTAATTCTGATTTACGTCTAGTGATGTTTTCAATAAATATATAAACTATTAATCGATCATAAATTGTTATTAAAAATGATCAACAAGGGATTATTAAAAAATAAACTCTTTTTTTTGTGACTGAAATAAATTAAACAAAGAAAAATAAAACAAACAAAATAAGGAACTGCTTAAATAGAGGGACAGTCCCGTTTAAGACTACTCTTAAACTCATCCCAAGGTGAAATAAGCTCCACATGCGAAAGTTGTAACTTCATCGCCATCTTTGCTATAGTATCTGCCACCGTGTTTGCATCTCTCATAATCAAATGAAAGTCAACACGCCAATTCCAATGCATGATATCTCTTATTTTGAGCACCAATGGATCAATAAACCCAAAACCATCTTGAGTAACAAGATTAAATGCTTCTACACAATCCGTCTCATAAATAACATCTCGTTGACTCACATCCCAAGCTAAGAGATATCCTCTCTAAATAGCAAATAATTCTCTTTGAAGAATACTATTACTCTCAATCATTCCCAAACACCCTCTTTGCCAGCTCCCATTACAATCTCTAATACACAAGCAAAACCAACACTATCACCCGAACTAAAATAACTAGCATCACAATTAATCTTAAAAGTACCAATGGATGGGGATTCCAAAAACCATTTAGAGTAGAGGGAAAGGACATACGTTGTAATTCAAAAATATTCCTAAGCTCCTTTTCTGAAGTTAATGCCAGACAAATCACTTTTTTCGGAGGCCAAGTTTTATGGGGATTAAATATGTCATTGTTTCTTGCTCGCCATATCCACCAAAGTCCTGAAAAGAACTTGAACGGATGCTCTCTGCTATGATACAAGAACCAATTCTTCAAATCCTAAGGATGATAAGAAATATCCAACCTATGCCAGACAAGCTGAGCTTTTGGACAATTCCGAATACAATGTAAAACCGATTCCTGGCTAGAAAGACATCTTGGACACCTATACGATGACGACATCCCTCTTCTAAAGCGGAAACTTGCAGTAGGAAGAGCCTCCTTAAGACACAACCAAGCCAAAAATTTATGCTTTTTCGGAACAAGTTGACGCCAAAGCCAAAGCCAATTCTCCCGCTCTTCCCAACCAAACAGCTACTTACACAACCACAAGTAACCATTGCGTGAGTTATAGACTTTGACAGCAGACCCACTCCAATAACAACCCACTTTCGGACCTGCTTGTTCATCTGGATTGTAAGAGAGAATATTATCTTTCAGATTTTGAGATAAAGGGGAATAAAGAGTATCCAAATGCCACCTACCAACCGACCAAATATCCTGTATCCGGAGATTCGAATCAGAAATGTGAACATAATCCATCTCATTAGATAACCATCCTTCTCTCCTCCAGCTAGAAAACCAAAAATTCTTGTTCAAATCTCCAATACACCAAGCAAACCCATCCTTCAACACTTCCCAAGCCTTGCAAAGACACCTCCAAATGGGAGAGTCCTTGTTCTTAGGATAACTAAAACAGTCATATAGAGATGATCGGTACTTGGCATCCAACAATTGCACCCATAGCTTGTTTGGCTGTTGGAAAAAAGTCCAAACTAGCTTTCCAAGAAGAGCAATATTTACACAATAAGGATCTTTAATCCCCAAACCTCCATTTTTTTAGAGTAATCAGTACCTTCCAACTAACAAGATTCAATCCTCTTCCATCAACTTGTCCTTTCCAAAGAAAATTCCTCATCATAGACTCCAATTTACTAATGATTCCTTTGGGAAAAATAGAGACCTGCATCTGGTATGTGGGAATAGCGGCGGCAACAGAATTAACCAAGTAGAGTCTACCAGCCCGATTGAGTAAACTCCCTTTCCAGCTTGCTAGCCTACTCCGAATCTTATCCAGGACACCATTGAAAGCTGAACGAGTCACCCTAGAATGGCTAAGGGTAACTCCAAGATACTTGCCCAAGTCCTGGACAAATCTGATAGAGGATACCCCAGTGAAAACCTCTTTCCTTGTTGCAGAGACATTCTTGGAGTAAAGTGCTTTAGACTTCTCCACATTAATCTTCATCCCAGATACTTTGCAAAAAGTTTCTAAAACCAACATCACATTTTGCACTTGTCTCTTTGTAGCTTTACAGAATAGAAGCAAGTCATCCGCAAACATTAAGTGGGTATTCTTGGTCCCCCTCTAGAAATAGTATCTGGCTCCCACAAGCCCAAATCAACTTGATGACTAATAAAGCATGCCAATCGCTCCATACACAACACAAAAAGATAGGGTGACATAGGGTCTCCTTGTCTAAGACCTCGGCTAGGAGTAAAGCCATTCAGACGACTCCCATTCCAAAGAATAGATAAAGAAGAAGCAGTGTCACAATTCATAATCAAATTAAGTGTAGGAATAGAAAAACCAAAGCTCTTAAGGGTATGAGCTAAAAACCTCCAGTCAACTTTGTCATAAGCTTTCTCACGGTATATTATATCCCTCCTTTGAATAAAAAAAAACTTAAGCATAATTGAGGCAGCAGACAATTGAGTTAGACTTAGACATGAGCGAGGTTATTGTCTTCTTCATATTTTTTTATATTAAATTTTCTAAACTATTTACTTATTGGGAACATAGTCCATCGCTATTTCAATAAAGTCAATTAGATTGGGAAAATATTCCCATGCTATAAAGAAACCAATTTAATAAATACTTTTGAAGTTGAAAATGACATTTTCTGTTTTTCATGTCAAAGAGTAGTTAATACTTTTTATTCTTATATTCAGAATCTTTATTTTTATCTCTTTTTTTTTCTTCATCTCAACACCACTACAACTTATCTCCAATATAGTTATTATTATAGATATTAAATTTAAATGTTAAACTTTAAATCTTAAATTTTTTATAAGTGAAAATTAAAAAATAATTTTAACAAAAAATAATTAATTTAAAATATTATATATACTAAAATTAGAAATAATATTTTTGTGTATAAATATATATAAAATATTAAGAATATATTCCATTAGAAAATAAGACACGGAGAACATTCTTATATTTTAAAGGAGTCAATAGAATAAATACTTTTTAAATTGAAGTAACATTTTCCTTTTTTTAATAAAGAATAGTTAATACTTTTGGAAGCTTATCATATATTCACTTATACCTAAGTAAAATATATTATTTTATTTTTTTCAACTATCTATATTTAATAAAGGTGTGCTTGATGTTGAGGGAGGGACGGTTATGAGTGAGGAGGCAGATTTTGAGAAGACAATTAGTTGTGCTCCTAATGGACTGGAGAGGGGATCCACTAAAGGGAAACAAAAACAAACTCCCAAAGTTTAGATTGGGCCAGCCGAAATAAAATTAGAGAGAAGGGGAATCAAGTGTTGGACCCAGCCTCAAGTGAAGGCAATTATTTGACTATAATCTATCTAACAATGTCAATAGAATTCCCCGCCGATTTAAAACAAAATCGTCGACAGCAGGGTTCGAACCTGCGCGGGCAAAGCCCAACAGATTTCAAGTCTGTCTCCTTAACCACTCGGACATATCGACAACCATGGAAAGGTACTTGTTTTCTATATATATATATGATAAAACAGTAACGATGTAACCAAATATCACTTTGAATTCTAAGCATATTGGATGTAACGTTATTTGATGCTATTAAATAAGATGAACCATGCCGTCATCATAAAGAAAGTTGGTAATTTGAGGGCTGTATTTTATTATGAAAAACGTGAGGGCTAATAATTTTAAAAATTTCTATACGTATAAATTTGAGGTGTTAAAATAAGATTGATTTTGACTATAATAATGAGACCCATATTAATAAATAAATTGTTACTGATGGTCCTACCATTTAAATTGTTGTAGACAAAATACTGACACCAACAAAAAATTTTAAAATTTGTGTCTCATTGTAAATAAATAATAAAAAAAAGCTTGTGTCTCATTTAAATTAGTTAATCTAATTAATATTTAATGAAATTTTTTGCATTAGGCCAGTTACTGAAATTTTTGGATTGAACTTAGGTACTAACCTTTTAGGTTTCTGTTGTCGTGATAACAAATTTTAGGTATAAAAATGATTATTAATTAATAAAATTAATAAAACTATATTAATTTGTTAGAAATTTTGTTTTATCAATTTGAATAATATAAATTTAATTTATCCTGTATAACAAAAAATACTATGACTTTAAAACTTTTTTTGATAAATTTTTTTAATAAAATTATTCTTTTTTCTTCGTGCATAAATTTAATGTAATAGTAAAAAAAAATTAAAAAACAATAGTAATAGTTTCTTTAATATAGAAATATATATTAGTATTTAATTAAGAAAAATTGTAATAGGTCATGTAAAAGAGAGAATAGACATTATTTTATGACTATTTTTATTATTTTTAAATATTTTTTTATTATCACATTAAATTTACGTAACAAAATATTTTAAAAGTATAATATATTTGTACCATTATTTTTTTTAAAAAATAATGTAAAATGCTTCTCATTTTATTTTTTGTCACTCAGGATAAATTAAATTTATATTATTTGAAATTATAAAAAAATATCTTTGATAAATCAATCTAATTTTATTATATATATAATTAGAAAATTTTGTTCAAAACTTTTTTTAAAGGTAATAGTATTTTGTAAATATTCATAATTACAACATAAAATAAAAATAGCAAAAATATTATATAATAAAATTTATTTAACAAAATCAATACAAATAATAATTTTTAAACAAAGAAAAAGTTTTATATTGACACATAAAGTATGACATCAAGTTCAAGTCCGAAATTCAACTAATGTTATGGCTCAACACTAAAAAAAAATATTAATACTAATTAAATTCAATTTATTTAATTTAAAGGATATAAAAGTAGTAAAAAATTATTAATACTAATTAAATCTAATTTATCTACTTTTGCATCCTGTTTCTTGCTGCAACAATTCAGATGGTGGTCATCAATAATAATTTGTTTATCAATGTGGATCCTAATATTATAGGCAAAATTCAATCTCATTTCAACACCTCAAATCCATACATATAGATATTTTTGGCCATCTACACAGTAGCATTTGGCCTTAGAAATTTAGTATTTAAAATTTAAGATAAGTCAAATATTAACAAAAAAAAATTTGTTTTTTTTTTCTCAGATATTTTTTATTGCAATGAAAGGTGCAATCATAAGAAAGATCATAGGTCTAAAAGCATCACATAAAAAATGGAAATATTCCTAAATAAAAAAACAAAAATGAGAAAATAATGTGTAAAAAAAAGGGAAAAATAACGGTAAGAAAGAAGAAGAAAAAAATGTTGATTTTAACTTTTGTGGTGGTGCAATTTGTGTCTGGCGAACTTATCAACTAGAATTAAAGTTTGGAACAGAATTTTTTTAGACTCAATTTTTTTTTTCTTTTGAAAATCGGAGTGTTTCCTGCAAGTCATACATTCCACAATAAATACGCTGTTTGGGAGAGGTAAAACTTCGAATCAAACCTGTTCTTTACTAATTTCGTGAGATTTTTCCACCATTGTTAAGGATGTAAGTTTAGATTTCTGAAAATTAACCTGACTATAGATGAGTGATTATAGATCCCTTCAATTTTTGGGAAGAAAACACAACAATGGAGTAGCATTTCTAGTTTAGAACAGCAGGGGCAATCACCTCTAATTTGGGGGATTTGGTTGTGGATCTTCTCTCTGATAGCAAGTCCATCATGGTTAAGCTTCCAGATGAGGCTTTTGATTTTTGGTTGGCAATGAAGTCCCCAAATGGTGTTCCATCACCCTTTCTTTGAGAATCGTCCATGAAAAAGTTTTGCTAGAGGGTGATAAAATCTATAGGCCACATCATAACCAGCAGCACCGCTGCCACCAACAGTGCCGCTGACACTGGCGCATATCTAAACCTGGTACACTGTTATCTGTTGCTCCATTCGATGAAGTTGCTCCAGTTACTCTTTCCACTCCAACCTGAGCTCATCCGTATTCTTCACGCATGTGAGGATCTCCTGATACCTCATTCGAGTCTCGTTTAGCTCCTAAGCCTGTTCATGAAGGCTTCGGGTGAGCTCCTGCACAACTTCAAATGAATGCCTTCCTCGGGATTGACGGCTCGACTGGTGGCAGAGGCGGATGTGGAAGTGCGGAGGCTATTGAAAAAGAACGATCCCAGCCCGTATACGCGGTTCTTGTATGGTGCTGAGTCAGTCTCGCGCCAAACCACATCGGGATTGACGACTGAAGTAGCAGAGCTAGTAGTGTCCTCCCCACTTTGCTGAGATTGCTGAGTTGCGGCCTCCAATCTCTGCGTATAGGACTCCTGTATAACACATGTTATTAAGATTAAGATGACAGCTGTACAGTTAATTGAAAATTTTATATCACAAGAATAGATGTTTACTCACATAATGATCCACAGACCACTGATAAGCAAATATCACCTTGTTCTCCTTCAAAGTGTGGGTGTACTTGAAGGCCTCCGCCAATGTTGCATCGCGATCCAACAAATTCGACTGCACATGTTGTATTGAAACAATATGTTAGGATGCCTACTAATGATATGTCAATGAATATAACTAAATTAATAACAAAATTAGAGAATCTACATGCCATCCTGGCCTTAGTGTTCATGAAGGTCGCTGAGCCGCCGGTATACTTGGACGACCTGATCGATGCCCTGTTAGCTCCGTTTGTGAGAACCCCTCATCAGTCTCCCAATGAACGTACAGAGCCTTCTTGATTTTTGGGTGGAGCCAGGAAGTGAGGTGGTCATGCCTCTCACGTACATCCTCCAGCATCTGTTGCAGCCGTCTACCCATACGGTGGTCGTATATCTTCCTGATGATGAGATCATGCTCTTTGTCCCATATAAAGTTTAACTGTATAAAGAAACTTTAAAATTAGTTAATCAAAATATATCATATTAAAAAAATAGAAGATATAAACTAGCTAAGAAGGTTTGACTATATTAAATTCTTACCACCCACTTCTGAAACTATTGTTCTCTGGTCTTAGAGGGGATCTTCTTGTAACTCGGCCATGGATGGTCATACATCAGCTTGATGACGTTGGTCGTCTTCTAAGTACATGCGTTGTTATTTAGCGCAAACCTATTAACAATTCACAAACAAACCAATATGGCAATATAAATTAAAACTTCAGAAGCAAACAACCATAATATATAGAGAATTTTTTAGAAATTTCAGCACGGTTTTATCTATAACTAAAATGTGCCACAAACTCTATCCATCAACAATTAACTTAAACAACACCAATTGAACAACAGTTAATAATCAAGAAGAAAAATTCATAAATCCATTAAATCCACTAAACTATAATCAATAATCAAGAATCAATAAACAGGATATATCAAACACTTTCAACAATTCAAACCTACAACCCTAAACCTACTAAAATTAGAATCAACTATCAAGAATAAGTAATCACGATATATCAAACACTTTAGCAGTTCAAACATATAACTCTAAATCCACTAAAATTAGAATCAATAATCAAGAATCATTAATCACGAGTTATCAAACACTTTAGTACTTACGTTGTTTCGTCATCAGGTCAAATCATCAACCATACGATGGGAGGTGGTGAAGGGGCATCAGCTGGCTAGCTTCTGTGAGAGGATTCTGACGCCATGGCATCCGTTGCTGGAGGCGACATCGCCAAGACAGTGGGCTACTGAGCAGATGGAGGCGTGTCATCACCATAGATGCAGGGACGTAGTTGGGGTTGAGACCTTGATCAATGGTTGGTCTGATGCATCCGCAACCTGTGATGTCACTGGGGTAGTCGGAGTACAGAGAAAGGATATAGAATTTTCAGCAGTACCGGCAGAAACCCTCCTATGACCACGACCATGACCACAACGATGACCACGACCACAACCACTAGGCTGATCCGCAACATCTTTACTAGTCGTCATATCTGCGAAGAGCATATACCAATTAAAAATGTGCTAAACATATTCACTAATCATTCAAAATACTTCATCAGAATAAACTATATTAAACTTAGTTAAAGAAATAGATTATCATAAACTTTAATTTAAACCAAATTTCATTGCAATCGCTTTAAAATTAAATTTTGTACAAAGTTTCAAAGCTTTGCCCTCTGTCCTAGCAATTTCTGAAAAATAGCAGGCAACAAGGTTTTTACAAAAATCAAGAAAAATTAAATTCTAACTCATTTCTCTTAATTTTTGGTGGGGTTATACTAGACACCTCCAAGTTTAATTTAACAAAAGTTTCAGACTCATATCACATCATATGAGAAAGTTATGTAACTTTAAATTCTGTTCTGTTTTAATTTTTTCAATCATTATTAAAGCAACATACATGGGTTTAAATCCTAATCTATCCACCAAGAGGCTTCAAGCATTATTACTAAGCAAATCAAATGCACAAATTTGATAAAATTTTAAAGTATTCTAAATTTATAAAACAAACAAATCCTAAATCATATAATTTATTTTAATTTCTTCATCATCAAACCAATTTTTATAAATTCTCTAATTGATTCTAAATGATCATCTAATTGAAGCAGCAAGGAACTTGAAAAGAAAATTAAAGCACCAAAAAATAATTTTCAAGTAAAAGATTAAGAACGAATTCATAAAAAATATATATAATGAAAACTTCACTAAGCAGCCCGAATGAATAATCAAGACATATCAACAATAATCAACACAAATCCTATTTTATAATAACTAATAAAAAGTAAGAAGAGTAGGAGCTTCTGACCTCACTCTGGCGTCAAGAAGAAGAAGAGTAGAAGCTGTGGCTGAAGCGCTTGCAGCAGCAACGGCAGCAGAATGGTGAGATGGTGCCATTGAAGGGGGCTGTCAGAGAGGAGAGATGAGAGGGTTAGAGAGAGTGTGAGAGGCGAGAGGTTAGAGAGAGAGAGAGAGAGAGAGAGAGAGAGAGAGAGATAGGAAGGCGAGAGGTTAGAGAGAGAGTAAAATTCGAAATGAAGGGGAAGATGGTTCGCAGTTCGACTTTAGAGCACGATTACCATCGGATTTATTGTCGGATTTAACGCTGTGTGCATCGCCTAAATGTAACGTTTCACTAAAGTGGCTACTGTTGGGTTTTTTCGACGGTAAATCCGATGCTAAAGTTTGCGCATACTTTTCTCGTTTTTCCATTGATTATTAGCGGCGAATTTACCGCCGGAAACGAAAATTTGCCGGTAATGATTTGACATGATGAACCCCACACCAAAAATTGTTGCTAAATCTGCCGGTAAAGCTGACACTAATATGAGACGCTAAATTCGGTGGTAAATCTGACGGTACTCAATGTTTTTCTTGTAGTGCCACTTTGCACAGAACCTCAACTTTTTCATCATAAACCAAACAAAGCTCCATTCCACCCGGTCATATGCCTTGCTCATATCTAAGTTCAGAGCTATATTATTTGCACCATAGCTCTTATTCTTCTAATAATGCATGCATTCATGAGCCACCATGATGTTGTCACTTATCAATCTACCTATTATAAAAACACTTTAACTGTCGCTGATAATTTGATTCATGATTGGTTGTAATTGGTGAAGTAGGACCTTGGAGATGATCTTATAGAAAATAGTTGTAACACCCTACCACACAGAACTTTACGCCTAGGTCGTAAATTAATGGTGGTGAGGTATCACAACTTCTAAAAATAAAATGCATACGTATATAATGGAAGAAATTTGATATACTAGGAGCCCGTGAAGAAAAGACATAAGAAAAATTGCATCATACTCAGAAATCGGCGATATACATAAGCAGAAATGACCAAAGTATAATATATATGATTCAAAAAGTATACATAACAACACTAGTCTTAACCTGCGAAGATAAGGCCGACTAGTTAATATAATACAACTCGAAAGTAGGACTAAAAATTGTAAACATAAATCCTGTTTCTCCATAATCAACCTCTAGGAGGGATATACAAGTTATAAAATACAGTAGTGGAGAATATTTAATATATCTAAGCAAAAGTAATATTCCCAAAAGACAATCTTCACTTCCTGAAAGCAAATTCTGCATGCTCAATAAGGTGCATCGCGTTCAATACCTGTAAGATGAAAATTCCCGAAACGTTTGAGAACATCATCCGTTTCGGGGTTCTCAGCAGCGTTAACAGTTCCAAAGCAAAGACGATGTAAAGACTACACGAAACCTCTAGGCAATCCTAACACTTCAACAACAAAGAAATCCAAGCCTAGAAATATACTAAACCAGAAAATAGTAAGGTATGCTAGACTAACTAACTGCACTCATGCACCTTTCATTTCATTCGACTTTTCCCTCTCCAATAACCCTCAAGTTCTTAAACTATCTCTTATTAGTTCTCTCACCTTTCACTTATCATATTTTTTTCAGTCTCAAGTTCACCCCATATCATCTCAACTTCTATATATACAAGGTCTCAAAATAGAACAATAACAGCAAACACAAACAATGAAGTTCAAGCACAACAAGATTCAATTACAGCAATTATAACAAATAGCAGTTAAATAATGATAATCACATAGGCAAATCACATGTACAATAAACACACCCAATCAATGTCACGTAGATGCAAATGATGCATGCCTGTCCTACTGGCCATGAGCTCACGCGTCGGTTATGTTGCCAGACCCAACTCGAATAAGCAGGATTAAACCACCATCCTTATCCGTAGGTTCCATAAACAAGCGGGAATAAACCACCATCCTTGCTCGGAACACTCAAGCGGGATTAAACCACCGTCCTTGCCTCCACAGTAAGCGGGATTAAACCACCATCATTATTGGGCACCTCGAATAAGCGGGATTACACCACCATCCTTGCTCGGGTTGCATTCACAAGTCAATCTACAAACGGGATTAAACCACCGTCCTTGCGCAACATAAAACAATATACAAGCGGGATCACACCACTGTCCTTGCTAAACAATTCACCCATACGTGAGCGGAATAGAACCTCCGTCCTCACATCAGGCGGGATAAAATCACCATCCCTGCATATGCACAATAACCACGACAAGCGGGATCAAACCACCATCCTTGCCGGGACAAAACTCTTTCAACAAACCAAGTCCCTGGTATATAGTGCCTGGCTCACTTTTAATCTCATCATAGTCACTCTCATCCTTAATATTTCACCAGCCTTTTATCAGCAATTGTTACAACAATATACTCTCAAAAACATTTGATAATAGTATAAAAATCAATTCTTAAATATCATACCCAAGGTAGTCACCAAAACAATCATCGGCAGTCAAAATACAATCTTATTTTTAAAATATCAAATAAACTCGGAATTGCACAAACTTTATACCAATATGACCGTTTCAGATTAAGCTTTCTATTAAACCAAAAATCATAATTTTTCACTTATTTTAGTTTCGGAAATAGAAGAAAAACTGTGACTGCTCTGTAGTGCTTCAAAATCAGAAAACAGCAGCAGCATGTGATATTCAAAATTCAATATAAAATCCAAGTTAAATCCAATTACCTTAAAAATTAACATGATTCAACTTCACTCATCCAGGTTTCTTTTCCAATTGGTTCCAGGTCAATACCACTTTTAATGAGAAAGTTATGTAACTTGGAAGTTGAGTAATTTTCTGCAGAATTCTGTTTTAAAAGCCAATGAGCATATCCTCTTCCAAGTCTCATAATTCACTCAGTAAAACATGGACAGCCCTGAAATTTAAATTACATATGCTAAACTTAATTAATTTTTATATCCAATTGGTTGTACTTCAATACCAATTCAGAATCAAAAGTTATAAACTTTCAAAGTTACTGATTTAAGAGAACAGAATCTAGCTTGTACTGCATAACGTGTCATATTTCAAAAATCCATATCTTTAAAACTACAATTCCAAAAATTCTAAATTTTCATAAAATAAAAGTATTAGGACCAGAGTTTCATTTAAAATTGATTTTATTTTAAAATTCAAACTAGAGAATTTTCAATAGAGAAAACAAATTGCTGCTGTGTTAAGCATTCTGCAGAAAAATCAGATTTAACAACCACACTTCAAAAACTTACCATAAATCATAAACTTAACGAAAATGTCTCAAATTCACCAGTCCAGCTCCTTATATTTCCAAGCTTAATCTAGAATTGGTCCCATACAATTCCGATCATTACAAAATTAGTTATAGATTTTCAAAGTTTCTCACTTCGTTTTAAAATAATGCAGAAAATTAGATCCCGCGATTTAACTTTAAAAAATCATAACTAATATTCCAGTTAATACAAAACCTTCAAAATTGAATTTTAACAATCATACTTATTATAGTTTACTTAGCTCTTAATTTCTTATCAGTTCAAACATTATTGAGTTACTGGTTCACTTTCAAAATTGCCGTTTGACTTCAAAACTCATATTTTCAGCAAGTAGTTCAACATTTTAAGATTCAATCCTTCAAATATCCTCTAAACTCAATTCCAATCAATCACCAAGTCCACTACCGTTATGATAATTCACACTGATTACCTTCACTTACCTCATAGGGGTTTCCTCACCCTATTACGGCCTCCGACCCAATATCCAAATCAATTAACAATAAAATCAATAAATGCCATTCACTTCATAATGTCACAACAATTCTTAATCAACACACACATGTATATAGCCATTCACTATCCACAACAACAACTAATTTCAATCCACACCTATCCTAGGATCAACTAACCTAGGCATTCACATAACTTTACATAATGCCTACTCGAAACTCAAACCTGTACCTTGAATGTCGGCGGTTCCAACCCTTGAAGCCTTGCCTAGCTCAATCTCCAAGGTCCACCACCTAAATTTGCCAATCAAATTCTACTTCATATCAAATTCAGCCCCAAAAACTCTCTATTCCATATAATCTAGTCACAACAATATATCTCAACATTTATTCTAGGGTTCATACGTAAAATTAGGGACAATGAAGAGAGTTAAGCTTCTTTACCTTAACCCACACGAAATATAGGTGGAACTCACTAGGAATTCATGCTAGAGCATCCCTAAACAACCAAAATCACAAAAATTCAACAACTCCAAAACCAAAAATGTGAATCTGTAAGGAACAGAAAACTGGGCAAAAAACTGAGAGTTCTTTAACACAAATCTTAGACAGAATTGAAGAGAATGAGAAGAGCTACGCGTGACCGCAAACGGCTCGTCGATCGGAGTTCCGGATCAAAAGTTATGTGGAATTGAAATTTGAGTTGAAAGATGAGTTAGGGTTTGAGGTTTGCTGCTGCTCCTCAACGTGTTTCAAGTGAAATGAAGGGAAAGGAGGCTGCATTTGGTTTCTTATATGTTGGGCCATGGGCCAATTCAGCTCGGTCCAACCGGTTTGGCCCATTCGACCTAATTTTGGGCTAAATTCTTTAAAATTAGTGTCAAAATTTTTGTTTTAATTTCCTCTATCATATTAAACCATGAAAACCTCATTTCTCACTTTCTAGAATATATTTTAATTTATGGGTTAATTAGTCATTAATTAACCAAGTTTTACATTCTACCCACCTAAATAAAAATGTTGTCCTCAAAATTTGACCACTCTTAACCAACTCTGACTGATTCTTCCTCTCATGTATCACCACTTTCTATGTATGCTTCTCAAGGTCTATCCGACTCCAGGCAATCTTCATTAATGAAGCTTCCTCAATTCCCATAGTAAGATTTACGACTTACATAACCTATTCTCACTCTTTATAGAATGCAATTGATAACTCCATGCTACTAACGCCCCTTCCGATTCCATAAACCTAATTCATATTGAATGTTCCAAACTACTTTCATTGTGTCACTCTGATTATTAGCCATCCAGAAGCTAGCTATTTCTCTATGTTAACCAAAAGTCACATTGTTTCAATACTGAGGAGAGTCATTTCTCATATTTAACATTAAGCTCCTACATGTGCTATCTTACCCCGGTTCGACTCCGAGCGAACTTAACTAGCAGAACTTCTTTTCCTGCGACATCTCTCAACACCAGTCGGAACCTTACCACACTTAGCTCTCTAACCCTATATCAACACAACGGAGCATCAACCCTTCGCAACTGTATTACCATCCACTTTAGACTTAGATTAATTCGAAGCTTTTTCCGTAAAAATCGCCACTTCACAACTTCTAGCAACGGCGTATACTTATAGGTTTCACCTTTCGTGTCCACAAATCATGCTCTAAGGAAGTAACATTTCAATGGTTGAGTTTAAGAAATGGACGCAATGCCAAAATAAGCTCAAGTGCGTTCAAAGGAATACCAAGCCCAAAACAGAACAAACAATTCGAGTGGCATCCAACAAGAATCGGAAAGATGCTCAATGTTATGATCAAGTGAGGTCATAGAAAATAACGAAATGCACCAAAAAGAGAACTAAAGTAAATCCCAAGAAAGAAATTTACAAATTAAAATTCCTTTAACAAAAACAAAAAATTCATCGACTCGAAACATATCCCTGTTGGCTTTGGAAGAGTTTTGAGTTCTTGAATGGAGGTGGCTCAACTCAACATTGATCCCTCAAGGGTCGAAGGTTCTTATGATTATTTCAAAATGAGTTCGGACTCACATCAAAGAGTGCAAGTTTCATGCAAGGATATATGCAAATGAGGAATAGAATTGGAAATATTCAAATTATTTCCAAGAAAGAATTTGGAATAAAGAACTTCAATGCAACTAACAAAAGAAGAGATAGATCAGGTCACAAGGATTTTATTGGTACTCTCATTTATATAAAATCTCATGTCGCCATCAAGATCATTGTGCTTCCATAGCGTTACTTTAATTCGCTTGCCTTTAAGAATTTAATTATTTGCCCACATCAACCAAAAATCTTCTTAAGTTCTGCCAAATCTAACGGCAATACTCTACGTGGCACTATTAAATTTAATTCTAGGTGTGACACTAAGTTTGACACTTTTAGTTTTAAATTCTTATCTCTGTTACAAACTATGGATAAACATGGTGTTCCAATATCATAAAATGCAATTAGAATTTGGTTACCCATTTCACAATTACCTCATATTAGGGATTCTCATCCTTGTCACTAAGACCGACTCGCATCCTGGTCCTTCCTGTTGGGACAATGTCTAGAGACATGCCCAGGCAATCCGCAGTGGTAGCATAATCCAAGCCCAGCCATGCACGACATTTTCGGATGGTATCTTTTGCATCTCGGGCATCTCAAGTTCTCTTGGTGTAAGACCTAGAATCTTTGAAAAGTCTTTCTATGAGCAAGTCTCAAATCATATAGTTATTTATAGCCTTAATTTCAGAAATTATTTTATTAAAGATAATTAAGGCAAGTTTTGATTTATTGAATTTGAGATGAGTTATGATTATTATCCAATTTTATAATTATTAGATTATTTTCTATATTTGAATTATAAAGTTGATAGTTATGAAATAATAAGGATTTTGTATGATTTGGATTAGATAAGTAATATTTTAAATATTAATACTGCTATTTTGGAAAATAAAGAAATTAAGTATATTATTTCTAATTATTTGATTTGGGCATTTTATTAAAAGTAATTTGTAAAAATGGATGATCAAATAGTATTTTCTATATACAATTAGTGTTGGATTTAATTTGAATTTCAATTACTATATTATTTTCAATTTTTTATTTGAAATTACTAATTTGCCCCTAACCCTAATTTTTACTCAAAAAGAATGAAACCCTAAAACCCTAGCCAACACCCGTTTTTTCCCCATGACCCAGCAGCAGCAAACTACACGGTTTCCCCTTCCTCCATGACCAAAGAATCTAAAGCAAAGAGACAGGGGGAGACTGAGCTGCCGCGAAAGAAGGAAGGAGGAGAGGACGACTTGCGCAGACGTGCCGGCCTCACCGCCGCCATCGCGCCGTCACCTAACCGAGGATGGAGAAGACCGCCGCGCCACACTGCCTCACCACCATCGCAGCAGAGGGACCAAGGAGAGAGATAGCGACACATTCGAAGAGAGGAGGAGGGAGAGGAGGCCGCGCTGCCGCCGCGGTCCCTGTGCCGCCGCCGTTTGGTCCAGCAACGAGTTGCTGCCAGAACTGTGCAAGGAGAAACGACGCCGCCCCTTGCTGCGATCGAAGCTCGCTGCCGCCGCGTTGCTCCGGTCTGTCGCGCCGCCATTTTCGTCCAGGGAAGACCGCCGCTACACGGGCCGGAGGAACTCTTCCCGGTTGAGCTGCGCCGGCGCTTTTGGGGTTCAACCACCGTGCCCAGCCATGCTTGCGTCACTGGCGCCACCTCCGCCGAAGCTACCACCGTCAGAAAGGGGTTTCGACCACCGCAGGTGTCGCTGCTGGAAAAAGGGAGCTGCGTCTCTGTGATTCTGACCACCGGGAGTGGTTTTGTGACTTTCGGGAGCACCGTCGGAGCTTTTGGCAGCTTTTGCCGTCGTCGAAAAATTCTATCGGTAAGGGTTTTACGTTGGTTCTCCTTTCCGTTGAGTTTCTGGGAACCTCATTGCCACTGCATATGGTTTAGGTCATCGCTGCCGCTTGAGGTGGCTGCCAGGCTGCCGCCAAACCGATTCAGAGACTGTCGCTGTTTCGATTCAGCCACACTTTCTATGTTTCGGTAAGCGTTTTCGATTTGAAAGCCCTTTAGTTACCGTTCTGTTATCATACGCTGAGGTTGTGGCATTAATTTCTATGAGATTGAGTTTGGTTGTTGTATGTTGCGATTAGAGTTGTTGAGACTATTGCGAAAGTGGCTTGGAGCTGAGATTTTGGCTATCGAAATTGTGATTGTGGATTTCGGGTCGAGGCGGAAAGGATTCTGTGACACGTTTGAGTTATGGATTTGCGTTTTGAGGTAGGGGCGCTTTCCAAAAACTGTGTTTTATGTATTGGAGTTATTACATATGGATACTGATGTGAGATATTGTGTATTTGGTGATTGTATCTGCCTTATGTATTGTTTGATTGACTCAAATGATTATGGATGTTTGTTTGGCTGAATTGTTGTGCGGCTTTGTGAAATGTAATCTTTTGAAGTTGATTATTTAAAGATTTGAAATGAGTTTAATCCGTTGAGAATTGATTTGAATTGAGTCAATTATTTTGATGATGTGATAGATAGAATACTCTTGAAATTCAGCCTGGGTTGCTTTAATTGATTTGGTTTTGATAAATGATTTGTTGCTGAACCGATTCTTTTAAACTTTGGAAATGAGTTAAATCGGTTGATATTGAGTTGAATTTGAAATGGTTTCCTTGAGATATGCCACTGAGGCGACTGTTGGATTTAGCTTGCTTTTGAATTGATTTCTGATTTTGAGCTGTTGAAAAGGAATGAGAAACGGTTTAGTTGGGACCCGAACCGAGTGGCAAAAGTCCAAGTTTTAGGAGAGATGCTGCCGGAATTTCTATAAAATCCGAGTCTTTATTGAAATGTTGTCTGGAAAAATGATGAGTTAAAGACTTCAACTATCATATTTGAATTATCAAGAATGGGATGATTCATGCTTTTGAAATGAGTTATTAAAGAGGAAATTATGATTTAGTCTTGCTTTTTAAGAAAGGCATGATATCTCTTTCAGGAGAAAGTTATTTAGATGAAACATATGTTTTAAAGCTGTTTTAAATGTGACAAGGGTATTGCCTTTGAATTTGACTTGAGGGTCTCAATCAGAAGAGTTTCAATGACTTTGAAAGAACCTAAATGTTTATTGACAAGTTTCATTTTGAAATGTTTTGAGAAAGGTTTTAAGTACTCTTTGAATTCTGAATTCTTGCAAGACTAAAGCAATTTTGAACCGTTGAAACGTTCTAGAATTTATCATGGGGTTGAAGTTGGTTTTGCCTAAGTAAAGGAAACGGATTTTGAAAGGAGTGAATGATTATATGACTCGGTTTGGCTTAGATCCTATTTTATTACTCAAATCAGGAAGCCAAGGTTTTTAATGAATTTAAATAAACTTGGCGAAATGAGTTATGTTATTCTCCCCTAAAGACTTGGGACTCTGCCGGAAAAATTTTGTTATAAAATCCCACTGTTGGATGGGTGATTCTGAATGCTTTGAATTAAATCCTTAACTTGCCATGGGTTTGGAAGTTTTGGAAAGAGAATGCCGAGAGTGTCTTTGTTTTAAAAAAGGGAACTCACTTTGAGTAAATTTGGCTTATGAGCCTGAGATGATTTGAGAAATGAGATCTTTAAAGCCAAGGCTGAAAAGAGTTGAAATTTGATTTCAAAGTGAAATGAATTGAGAAAAAGTGATTTGTGGCTTAAGTGCCGATTTTATGAACTTTGATGATGTTGAATGGTGGAAGTGCTATTTGTTATGAGCCGGAATGGCTGTGTATGGTATTGAATTATGGCTGATATCCGAATGAGTTATAAGCCGTATGGCTGGCTATGAATTATGAATTTAAGGCGAAGGGCTGTATTTATTGATAAGTTAGTTGGTTCTGGATTGAATCGTGAGCCAGATGGCTGAGATGGATGGTGATCCATGGTTGAATATAAATGCATGTATGCAATTGAATGAATTATGAATTTAAGTCGAATGGCTGAGATGAATGTCGTAAGCGAGTATGTTTGTGTTTTCTCTCTGGTTGTAAGGGTGACAGGGCACCGATACCCTCTAATGGCGACAGGGCACAGATACCCTCTAATGATATTAATGCGCAACAGAGAGACTGTGCCCGGGTTAGTGGTGCACGAAATTGTGATCATCAATGGCGCCATCAACATGGTACACTCCATTGCAATCTCAACACTTTATCACAACTTCACACAACTAACCAGCAAGTGCACTGGGTCATCCAAGTAATAAACCTTACGCGAGTAAGGGTCGATCCCACGGATATTGTTGGTATGAAGCAAGCTATGGTCACCTTGTAAATCTCAGTCAGGCGGATTCAAATGGTTATGGATGATTGATAACTAAAAGATAAAATAAGGATAGAGATACTTATGTAATTTATTGGTGAGAATTTCAGATAAGCGTATGGAGATGCTTTGTCCCTTCCGTCTCTCTGCTTTCCTACTGTCTTCATCCAATCCTTCTTACTCCTTTCTATGGCAAGCTGTATGTTGGGCATCACCGTTGTCAGTGGCTACAGTCCCATCCTCTCAGTGAAAATGGTCCAAATGCTCTGTCACAGCATGGCTAATCATCTGTCGGTTCTCAATCAGGTTGGAATAGAATCCATTGATTCTTTTGCGTCTGTCACTAACGCCCAGCCTTCAGGAGTTTGAAGCTCATCACAGTCATTCAATCCTTGAATCCTACTCAGAATACCACAGACAAGGTTTAGACCTTCCGGATTCTCTTGAATGCCGCCATCAGTTCTAGCTTATACCACGAAGATTCCGATTAAGGAATCCAAGAGATAAACATTCAAGCCTTGTTTGCTTGTAGAACGGGAGTGGTTGTCAGGCACGCGTTCATAAGTGAGAATGATGATGAGCGTCACATAATTATCACATTCATCATGTTCTTGGGTGCGAATGAATATCTTAGAACAAGGATAAGCTGAATTGAATAGAAGAACAATAGTAATTGTATTAATACTCGAGGTACAGCAGAGCTCCACACCTTAATCTATGGTGTGTAGAAACTCCACCGTTGAAAATACATAAGAACAAGGTTCAGGCATGGCCGTGAGGCCAGCCTTCCAATGATCTAAGAACTAGACGTCCAAAGATGATCAAAAGACCTAAAATGATCCAAAGATGATCAAAAGATCTTAAATGATCCCAAGATGAGAATACAATAGTAAAAGGTCCTATTTGTAGAGAACTAGTAGTCTAGGGTTTACAGAAATGAGTAAATGACATAAAAATCCACTTCCGGGCCCACTTGGTGTGTGCTTGGGCTGAGCATTGAAGCATTTTCGTGTAGAGACTTTTCTTGGAGTTAAACGCCAGCTTTTATGCCATTTTGGGCGTTTAACTCCCATTCTTGTGCCAGTTCCGGCGTTTAACGCCGGGCAATTTTGAGCTGATTTTGAACGCCAGTTTGGGCCATCAAATCTCGGGCAAAGTATGGACTATTATATATTGCTAGAAAGCCCAGAATGTCTACTTTCCAACGCCGTTGAGAGCGCGCCAATTGAGCTTCTGTAGCTCCAGAAAATCCACTTCGAGTGCAGGGAGGTCAGAATCCAACAGCATCTGTAGTCCTTTTCAGCCTCTGAATTAGATTTTTGCTCAGGTGCCTCAATTTCAGCCAGAAAATACCTGAAATCACAGAAAAACACACAAACTCATAGTAAAGTCCAGAAAAGTGAATTTTAACTAAAAACTAATAAAAATATAATAAAAACTAACTAAAACATACTAAAAACATACTAAAAACAATGCCAAAAAGTGTATAAATTATCCGCTCATCACAACACCAAACTTAAATTGTTGCTTGTCCCCAAGCAACTGAAAATCAAATAAGATAAAAAGAAGAGAATATGCAATGAATTCCAAAAACATCTATGAAGATCAATATTAATTAGATGAGCAGGGCTTTTAGCTTTTTACCTCTGAACAGTTTTGGCATCTTACTCTATTCTTTGAAATTCAGAATGATTGACTTCTATAGGAACTCAGAATCCAGATAGTGTTATTGATTCTCCTAGTTAAGTATGATGATTCTTGAACACAGCTATTTTATGAGTCTTGGCCGTGGCCCAAAGCACTCTGTCTTCCAGTATTACCACCGGATACATACATGCCACAGACACATAACTGGGTGAACCTTTTTAGATTGTGACTCAGCTTTGCTAGAGTCCCCAATTAGAGGTGTCCAGGGTTCTTAAGCACACTCTTTTTGCCTTGGATCACAACTTTATTTCTTTTTCTTCCTTTTTTTTCTTTTTTTTCTTTCTCCCTTTTTTCGTTTTTTTTTGTATTCACTGCTTTTTCTTGCTTCAAGAATCATTTTTATGATTTTTCAGATCCTCAGTAACATGTCTCCTTTTTCATCATTCTTTCAAGAGCCAACATTCATGAACAACAAATTCAAAAGACATATGCACTGTTCAAGCATACATTCAGAAGTCAAAAGTATTGCCACAACATCAAAATAATTAATCTGTTATAAAATTCAAAATTCATGCAATTCTTCTTTTTTTCAAGTAAGAACATTTTTCATTTAAGAAAGGTGATGGATTCATAGGACATTCATAACTTTAAGGCATAGACACTAAGACACTAATGATCATGAGACACAAACATAGATAAACATAAGCATAAAAATTTGAAAAACAGGAAAATAAAGAACAAGGAGATTAAAGAACGGGTCCACCTTAGTGATGGCGACTTGTTCTTCCTCTTGAAGATCTTATGGAGTGCTTGAGCTCCTCAATGTCTCTTCCTTGCCTTTGTTGCTCCTCTCTCATGATTCTTTGATCTTCTCTAATTTCATGGAGGAAGATGGAATGTTCTTGGTGCTATTCAGTTAATAGGAATAGGATGAGTAGAAAAAGAAAGAAAAAAAAGATGAAAAAAACCTAATGGATTTCCAATTTATGCAAAATGCTTTGAGCCGAAGACAAAGATACTTAATTTATTGCATAAACATAATATATCTATCTTATTTTTCTTTTTTATTATATCCATAAAGTTCTATATTCTAATCGATTAGATATATCTTATCTATTAGATATATATTAGAGTCTAGAAATGTAGAGTATATAAATAAATGGATATGGAATAGTTAAATTGGAGTATTTCAATAAAGAGAAATAGAAAAAATTGAATTAATAATTTAATAATTTTTCTAAAAAATTAGAAAGAATCCATGTTGGAACTCAATTCTCCTAGGGAGGTGTTGATTTGCTCCCGATAGTTTTGTGGAGGAAAGTGCATCCCTTGAGGTATCTCAGGGATTTCATGATGAGTGGGATCTCTTGTTTGCTCCATCCTTTTCTTAGTGATGGGCTTGTCCTCATCAATGGGGATGTCTCCCTCTATGTCAATTCCAACTGAATAACAGAGGTGACAAATGAGATGAGGAAAGGCTAACCATGCCAAGGTAGAGGACTTGTCCGCCACCTTATAAAGTTCTTGGGCTATAACCTCATGAACTTCTACTTCCTCTCCAATCATGATGCTATGAATCATGATGGCCCGGTCTATAGTAACTTCAGACCGATTGCTAGTGGGAATGATTGAGTGTTGGATAAACTCCAACCATCCCCTAGCCACGGGCTTGAGGTCATGCCTTCTCAATTGAACCGGCTTCCCTCTTGAATCTCTCTTCCATTGAGCGCCCTCTTCACAAATGTCTATGAGGACTTGGTCCAACCTTTGATCAAAGTTGACCCTTCTAGTGTAAGGGTGTTCATCTCCTTGCATCATGGGTAAGTTGAATGCCAACCTTACATTTTTCGGACTACAATCTAAGCATTTCCCCCGAACCATTGTAAGCCAATTCTTTGGGTTCGGGTTCACACTTTGATCATGGCTCTTGGTGATCCATGCATTGGCATAGAACTCCTGAACCATTAAGATTCCGACTTGTTGAATGGGGTTGGTAAGAACTTCCCAACCTCTTTTTTGGATCTCATGTCAGATCTCCGGATATTCACTCTTTTGAGTTTGAAAGGGACCTCGGGGATCACCTTCTTCATGGCCACAACTTCATAGAAGTGGTCTTGATGCACCCTTGAGATGAATCTCTCCATCTCCCATGACTCGGAGGTGGAAGCTTTTGCCTTCCCTTTCCTCTTTCTAGAGGTTTCTCCGGCCTTGGATGCCATAAATGGTTATGGAAAAACAAAAAGCAATGCTTTTACCATACCAAACTTAAAAGTTTGCTCGTCCTCGAGCAAAAGAAGAAAGAAGAGAGTAGAAGAAGAAGAAATAGAGGAGATGGAGATGGCTTTGTGGTTCGGCCAAAGGGGGAGAAGTAGTGTTTAGGTTGTGTGAAAATGAAGGAGTGAAGATGGGTTTATATAAGGGTGGAGAGAGGGGTATGGTTCGGTTATGAATGGGTGGGTTTGGGAGGGAAAGTGGTTTGAATTTGAATGGTGAGGTAGGTGAGGTTTTATGAAGGATGGATGTGAGTGGTGAAGAGGATAGTGGGATTTGATAGGTGAGGGATTTTTGGGGAAGAGTGGTTGAGGTGATTGGTGAATGGGTGAAGAAGAAGAGAGAGGGTGGTGGGGTAGGTGGGGATCCTGTGGGGTCCACAGATCCTGAGGTGTTAAGAAAAATTCATCCCTGCACCAAGTGGCGAGCAAAAATGCTCTTTATGCCAATTCTGGCGTTAAACGCCGGGCTGGTGCCCATTTCTGGCGTTTAACGCCAGCTTCTTGCCCTTTTCTGGCATTTAACGCCAGTCTGGTACCCCTTTCTGGCGTTAAACACCCATTTGCTGCCCTTACTGGTGTTTAAACGCCAGCAAGATCTTCCTCCAGGGTGTGCTATTTTTCTTTCTATTTTTCATTCTGTTTTTGCTTTTTCAATTGATTTTGTGATTTCCCATGATCATCAACCTACAGAAAACATAAAATACAAAGGAAAATAGATAAATATAACATTGGGTTACCTCCCAACAAGCACTTCTTTAATGTCAGTAGCTTGACAGAGGGCTCTCATGGAGCCTCACAAATACTCAGAGCAATGTTGGAACCTCCCAACACCAAACTTAGAGTTTGAATGTGGGGGTTCAACACCAAACTTAGAAGTTGGTTGTGGCCTCCCAACACCAAACTTAGAGTTTGACTGTGGGGGCTCTGTTTGACTCTGTTTTTAGAGAAGCTCTTCAGGCTTCCTCTCCATGGTGACAGAGGGATATCCTTGAGCCTTAAACACAAAGGGTTCTTCATTCACTTGAATGATCAATTCTCCTCTGTCCACATCAATCACAGCCCTTGCTGTTGCTAGGAAGGGTCTGCCAAGGATGATGGACTCATCCATGCACTTCCCAGTCTCTAGGACTATAAAATCAGCAGGGATGTAATGGTCTTCAATCTTTACCAGAACATCCTCTACAAGCCCATAAGCTTGTTTTCTTGAATTGTCTGCCATCTCTAGTAAGATTCTTGCAGCTTGTACCTCAAAGATCCCTAGCTTCTCCATTACAGAGAGAGGCATGAGGTTTACACTTGACCCTAAGTCACACAGAGCCTTCTTAAAGGTCATGGTGCCTATGGTACAAGGTATTGAGAATTTCCCAGGATCCTGTCTCTTTTGAGGTAATCTCTGCCTAGACAAGTCATCCAGTTCTTTGGTGAGCAAAAGGGGTTCATCCTCCTAAGTCTCATTACCAAATAACTTGTCATTTAGCTTCATGATTGATCTGAAGTATTTGGCAACTTGCTCTTCAGTGACATACTCATCCTCTTCAGAGGAAGAATACTCATCAGAGCTCATGAATGGCAGAAGTAAATCCAATGGAATCTCTATGGTCTCATTCTGAGCCTCAGATTCCCATGGTTCCTCATTAGGGAACACATTGGAGGCCAGTGGACGTCCATTGAGGTCTTCCTCAGTGGCGTTCACTGCCTCTTCCTCCTCTCCAAATTCGGCCATGTGGGTCATGTTAATGGCCTTGCATTCTCCTTTTGGATTCTCTTCTGTATTGCTTGGAAGAGTACTAGGAGGGAGTTCAGTAATTTTCTTGCTCAGCTGTCCCACTTGTGCCTCCAAGTTTCTAATGGAGGACCTTGTTTCAATCATGAAACTTTGAGTGATTTTGATTAGATCAGAGAACATGGTTGCTAAGTCAGAGTGGCTCTGCTTAGAATTCTCTGTCTGTTGCTGAGAAGATGATGGAAAAGGCTTGCCATTGCTAAACCTGTTTCTTCCACCATTATTTTTGTTAAAACCTTGTTGAGGTCTCTGTTGATCCTTCTATGAGAGATTTGGATGATTTCTCCATGAAGAATTATAGGTGTTTACATAGGGTTCTCCCATGTAATTCACCTCTTCCATTGAAGGGTTCTCAAGATCATAAGCTTCTTCTTCAGATGAAGCATCCTTAGTACTACCTGGTGCAGCTTGCATTCCAGACAGACTTTGAGAAATCAAATTGACTTGCTGAGTCAATATTTTGTTCTGAGCCAGAATGACATTCAGAGTATCAATCTCAAGAACTCCTTTCTTCTGATTCGTCCCATTGTTCACAGGATTCCTTTCAGAAGTGTACATGAATTGGTTATTTGTAACCATTTCAATGAGCTCTTGAGCTTCTGTAGGCGTCTTCTTCAGATGAAGAGATCCTCCAGCAGAGCTGTCCAATGACATCTTGGACAGTTCAGACAGACCATCATAGAAGATACCTATGATGCTCCATTCAGAAAGCATGTCAGAAGGACACTTTCTGATCAATTGTTTGTATCTTTCCCAAGCTTCATAGAGGGATTCACCTTCCTTCTGTTTGAAGGTTTGGACTTCCACTCTAAGCTTACTCAATTTTTGAGGTGGAAAGAACTTTGCCAAGAAGGCATTGACTAGCTTTTTCCAATAGTTCAGGCTTTCTTTAGGTTGTGAGTCCAACCATATCCTAGCTCTGTCTCTTACAGCAAAAGGGAATAGCATAAGTCTATAGACCTCAGGGTCAACTCCATTAGTCTTGACAGTGTCACAGATTTGCAAGAATTCAGCTAAAAACTGATGAGGATCTTCCAATGGAAGTCCATGGAACTTGCAATTCTGTTGCATTAGAGAAACTAATTGAGGCTTAAGCTCAAAGTTGTTTGCTCCAATGGCAGGGATAGAGATGCTTCTCCCATAGAAGTCGGGAGTAGGTGCAGTAAAGTCACCCAGCACCTTCCTTGAATTGTTGGCATTGTTGTTGTTTTCGGCTGCCATGTCTTCTTCTTTGAAGATTTCTGTTTGATCCTCTATAGAGAGTTGTGCCTTAGCTTCTCTTAGCTTTCGCTTCAAGGTCCTTTCAGGTTTAGGGTCAGCCTCAACAAGAATGCTTTTGTCTTTGCTACTGCTCATATGAAAGAGAAGAGAACAAGAAAATATGGAATCCTCTATGTCACAGTATAGAGATTTCTTGAGGTGTCAGAGGAAAAGAAAATTAGAAGGAAGAGGTAGAAGAATTCGAACTTATCAAGTATGATGGAGTTCGAATTGTGCATTGAGGAGGAGTGTTAGTCCATAAATAGAAGGATGTGAGAAGAGGGGAAGAAATTTTCAAAAATTAAGTAAAAGATTTTAAAAACATTTTGAAAAAAAACTTAATTGATTTTCGAAAACTAGCAGTGAAAAAGAAATCAAGTGATTTTTGAAAGAGATTTTGAAATTATAAATCAAAAAGATATGATTGAAAACTATTTTAAAAAAGATGTGATTAAAAAGATATGATTGAAAAGATATAGTTTGAGAAGATATGATTTGAAAAACAATTTAAAAAGATTTGATTTTGAAAAAATTTTGAAAACTTGAAAAAAAATTTGCATTAAAAACAAAATCTTCCCTCTTGTGCCATCCTGGCATTAAACGCCCAGAATGGTATCCATTCTGGCGTTTAACGCCCAAAACACTACCCTTTTGGGCATTAAACGCCCAACCAGGCACCCTGGCTGGCGTTTAAACGCCAGTTTTCCTTCCTCACTGGGCGTTTTGAACGCCCAGCTTTTTCTGTGTAATTCCTCTGCTGAATGTTCTGAATCTTCAATTCTCTGTATTATTGACTTGAAAAGACACAAATTAAAAATTTTTTTGGATTTTTAATAATGAGGAATAATCAAAATGCAACTAAAATCAAATAAACAATGCATGCAAGACACCAAACTTAGAAGTTTGTATACTACTGACACTAACAAAATGAGAATGCATATGAGAAACAACAAAACACTCAAGTCAAGAGAATTTAAAGATCAGAGCAAGAAATTATCAAGAATATCTTAAAGATCAATTAAGACACATGAAAGAATGCAAGAAGAACAGAAACATGCAATTGACACCAAACTTAAAATGAGACACTAGACTCAACAAGAAACATACAATATTTTTGGTTTTTATGATTTTGTAATTTTTTTTTTGGATTTTTCGAAAATTGAGTGAAAAATAAAGTAAGGATATCAAAATTCCTAATGAGAATTCCAGGAATCATGCAATGTTAGTTTAAAGCTTCAGTCTAAAGAAATTAGACATGGCTAGCCAAGCTTCAGCAGGACATTACATTCAAGAGCTAAATTGATGAGAATCAATCAGCTTTGGTGATGATAAGAACATCACCTTGAAACACTATAATTCATTCTTAAGAACTTTGAAGAAAAATACCTAATCTAAGCAACAAGATGAACCGTCAGTTGTCCAAACTCAAACAATCCCCGGCAACGGCGCCAAAAACTTGGTGCACGAAATTGTGATCATCAATGGCACCATCAACATGGTACGCTCCATTGCAATCTCAATACTTTATCACAACTTCGCACAACTAACCAGCAAGTGCACTGGGTCGTCCAAGTAATAAACCTTACGCGAGTAAGGGTCGATCCCACGGATATTGTTGGTATGAAGCAAGCTATGGTCACCTTGTAAATCTCAGTCAGGCGGATTCAAATGGTTATGGATGATTGATAACTAAAAGATAAAATAAGGATAGAGATACTTATGTAATTTATTGGTGAGAATTTCAGATAAGCGTATGGGGATGCTTTGTCCCTTCCGTCTCTCTGCTTTCCTACTGTCTTCATCCAATCCTTCTTACTCCTTTCTATTGCAAGCTGTATGTTGGGCATCACCGTTGTCAGTGGCTACAGTCCCATCCTCTCAGTGAAAATGGTCCAAATGCTCTGTCACAGCATGGCTAATCATCTGTCGGTTCTCAATCAGGTTGGAATAGAATCCATTGATTCTTTTGCGTCTGTCACTAACGCCCAGCCTTCAGGAGTTTGAAGCTCGTCACAGTCATTCAATCCTTGAATCCTACTCAGAATACCACAGACAAGGTTTAGACCTTCCGGATTCTCTTGAATGCCGCCATCAGTTCTAACTTATACCACGAAGATTCCGATTAAGGAATCCAAGAGATAAACATTCAAGCCTTGTTTGCTTGTAGAACGGGAGTGGTTGTCAGGCACGCGTTCATAAGTGAGAATGATGATGAGCGTCATATAATCATCACATTCATCATGTTCTTGGGTGCGAATGAATATCTTAGAACAAGGATAAGCTGAATTGAATAGAAGAACAATAATAATTGCATTAATACTCGAGGTACAGCAGAGCTCCACACCTTAATCTATGGTGTGTAGAAACTCCACCGTTGAAAATACATAAGAACAAGGTTCAGGCATGGCCGTGAGGCCAGCCTCCCAATGATCTAAGAACTAGACGTCTAAAGATGATCAAAAGATCTAAAATGATCCAAAGATGATCAAAAGATCTAACATGATTCCAAGATGAGAATACAATAGTAAAATGTCCTATTTGTAGAGAACTAGTAGCTTAGGGTTTACAGAAATGAGTAAATGACATAAAAATCCACTTCCGGGCCCACTTGGTGTGTGCTTGGGCTGAGCATTGAAGCATTTTCGTGTAGAGACTTTTCTTGGAGTTAAACACCAGCTTTTATGCCATTTTGGGTGTTTAACTCCCATTCTTGTGCTAGTTCCGGCGTTTAACGCCGGGCAGTTTTGAGCTGATTTGGAACGCCGGTTTGGGCCATCAAATCTCGGACAAAGTATGTCTACTTTCCAACGCCGTTGAGAAAGCGCCAATTGGGTTTCTGTAGCTCCAGAAAATCCCCTTCGAGTGCAGGGAGGTCAGAATCCAACAGCATCTGCAGTCCTTTTCAGCCTCTGAATCAGATTTTTGCTTAGGTCCCTCAATTTCAGCCAGAAAATACCTGAAATCACAGAAAAACACACAAACTCATAGTAAAGTCCAGAAAAGTGAATTTTAACTAAAAACTAATAAAAATATAATAAAAACTAACTAAAATATACTAAAAATATACTAAAAACAATGCCAAAAAGCGTATAAATTATCCGCTCATCAGTTAGCTACCGGACACGTCGGGTTGGCTTGGTAACCGACAGATGATATCATCAACCACTAGGGACAGGCATGCATCATATGCATCTATGTGACATTATTTGGGTGTGCATACTGTACGTGGTTTGCCTATGTGATTAACTGTTAATTGTTCTACTTGCAATAATTGTTTGTTTGTGCTTGCATCTTCCTATTTGTGATTGCTACTGAGACTCTGTTGGACTGTGGTGATTTGTTGATGGTTGGATTGTTTGGGCCTAGGGCCGTGGATGGAATGAGATGAACCGATGGTTGATTTCGGTTTTGTGTTTCTGGTTTGGAATAAAATATGAAAGGCTATTTTGGTTCGGCATAGATAAACTGTTTTGAAAGGCTTTTGAATTTTTGAGAATTGAATGGTTCCTCTTTCGGAAAAGCATTTCAGGTTTTTCTTTTATTGTAAACTGTTATTTTTGAAAAGAGGCATAAGTCGGTTATTAATCACTGGTACGGTTTATCTTCATGTATCCTATTACAGTAATTCCCAAAAACCCTCTACTGAGAACCCTTTCGAGGATAATGTTCTCACCCCCCTTACGTTTTTCCCCTTTCAGGATATGGGTGCTGAAGTCACGAAGAGTTTATTTAGTTGTTGTTGAGATGCTTTGTATTGCTTTAGATTATTATTTATTGTACCCTCGCCTTTATCTTGAGATGTTCTGTAAGAGGGTTAGGAATTGTATTGGGTAATGTTTGTAGCATTATTTATATATATGTATGTATATATATATATGGATGTACTCTTGGTGAGCTTTTGTAAGTTGTATGGTATCTATGGATGTATGTTATCGAACGAAAGTAATTTTTGGAGCGGTATTGCGGTTTAAAGTTTTAAACAGGCTCATATTTTAGTATTAAATAGTATAAGTGTCGTCGTAATGTCTGAGCTATCAGAGTTGCGCAGCCGGAAGCGAGCTTTGGTAGTTAGGGTGTTACACTTGGTGAGTCCCTGCCTGCTTTCTCGTGCACGAAATTGCAATCACACTTTTGCAATTCCGCACAACTAACCAGCAAGTGCACTGGGTCGTCCAAGTAATACCTTACGTGAGTAAGGGTCGATCCCACGGAGATTGTCGGCTTGAAGCAAGCTATGGTTAACTTGTAACTCTTAGTCAGGATATCAATAATTCTCAGGTTTAATTGTGAAAAGTAGAAGAACATGAAATAAATACTTGTTTTGCAGTAATGGATAACAGGTTGAGGTTTTGGAGATGCTCTATCTTCTGAATCTCTGCTTTCCTACTGTCTTCTTCTTCATACACGCAAGGCTCCTTCCATGGCAAGCTGTATGTAGGGTTTCACCGTTGTCAATGGCTACCTCCCATCCTCTCAGTGAAAATGTTCAGTGCGCTCTGTCACAGTACGGCTATTCATCTGTCGGTTCTCGATCATGTCGAAATAGAATCCAGTGATTCTTTTGCGTCTGTCACTAACGCCCCACAATCACGAGTTTGAAGCTCATCACAGTCATTCAATCCCTGAATCCTACTCAGAATACCACAGACAAGGTTTAGACATTCTGGATCCTCAAGAATGGCTGCCAATATATTCTAGCTTATACCACGAAGATTCAGGCTAAAGAATCCAAGAGATATCCATTCAATCTAAAGTAGAACAGAGGTGGTTGTCAGGCACACGTTCATAGGTGAGAATGATGATGAGTGTCACGGATCATCACATTCATCAAGTTGAGGAGCAAGTGATATCTTAGAATGGAAACAAGCGTATTTGAATGAAAAACAGTAGTAATTGCATTAATCCATCAAGACACAGTAGAGCTCCTCACCCCCAACCATGGGGTTTAGAGACTCATACCGTAGAAGGTACAATATGAAACGTGTAAAGTGTCATGAGGTCCAGATACAATAGCAAAAAGTCCTATTTATAGTGAACTAGTGACCTATGGTTTACAAGAATGAGTAAATGACGTAAAAATCCACTTCCGGGGTCCACTTGGTGTGTGCTCGGGCTGATCATTGAAGCTTTCTTGTATAGAGACTTTTTCTGGAGTTAAACGCCAGCTTTTGTGCCAGTTTGGGCGTTTAACTCCAACTTTTGTGCCAGTTCCGGCGTTAAACGCCGGAAATTCTGAAGCTGATTTGGAACGCCAGTTTGGGCCATCAATTCTTGGGCAAAGTATGGACTATTATATATTGCTGGAAAGCCCAGGATGTCTACTTTCCAACGTAATTGAGAGCGCGCCAATTGAGCTTTTGTAACTCTAGAAAATTCACTTCGAGTGCAGGGAGGTCAGAATCCAACAGCATCTGCAGTCCTTTTTCAGCCTCTGAATCAGATTTTTGCTCAGGTCCCTCAATTTCAGCCAGAAAATACCTGAAATCATAGAAAAACACACAAACTCATAGTAAAGTCCAAAAATGTGATTTTTAATTAAAAACTAATAAAAATATAATAAAAACTAACTAAAACATACTAAAAATATACTAAAAATAATGCCAAAAAGCGTATAAATTATCCGCTCATCACAACACCAAACTTAAATTGTTACTTGTCCTCAAGCAACTGAAAATCAAACAGGATAAAAAGAAGAGAATATACTATAAATTCTAAATTATCAATGAAACTTAGCTCCAATTAGATGAGCGGGACTAGTAGCTTTTTGCCTCTGAACAGTTTTGACATCTCACTTTATCCTTTGAAGTTTAGAATGACTGGCATCCATAGGAACTCAGAATTCAGATAGTGTTATTGATTCTCCTAGTATAGTATGTTGATTCTTGAACACAGCTACTTTATGAGTTTTGGCCGTGGCCCAAAGCACTCTGTTTTCCAGTATTACCACAGGATACATACATGCCACAGACACATAACTGGGTGAACCTCTTCAGATTGTGACTCAGCTTTGCTAGAGTCCCCAATTAGAGGTGCCCAGGGTTCTTAAGCACACTCTTTTTGCTTTGGATCCTTTTTATTTTTACCCTTGCCTTTTGGTTTAAAGGGCTATTGGCTTTTTCTGCTTGCTTTTTCTTTTTTTTCTCTTTTTTTTCTTTTTTTTCTTTTTTTTCTTTTTTTTTGTATTCACTGCTTTTTCTTACTTCAAGAATCAATCTGATGATTTTTCAGATCCTTAATAACATTTCTCCTTTTCCATCATTCTTTCAAGAGCCAACAATTTTAACATTCTTAAAACAACAAATTCAAAAGACATATGCACTGTTCAAGCATTCATTCAGAAAACCAAAAGTATTGTCACCACATCAAACTAATTCAACTAGTTTCAAAGATGAATTCGAAATCCTGTACTTCTTGTTCTTTTGTGATTAAAAACATTTTTCATCTAAAAAAGGTGATGGATTCATAGGACATTTATAACTTTAAGGCATAGACACTAAGACACTAATGATCATGTAATAAAGACAAAAACATAGATAAACATAAAGCATAAAAATTTGAAAAACAGAAAATAAAGAACAAGGAAATTAAAGAACGGGTCCACCTTAGTGATGGCGGCTTGTTCTTCCTCTTGAAGATCTTATGGAGTGCTTTTGAGCTCGTCTATGTCTCTTCCTTGTCTTTGTTGCTCTTTCCTCATAGCTTTTTGATCTTTTCTAATCTCATGGTGGATGGTGGAATGCTCTTGGTGCTCCATCCTTAGTTGTCCCATGTTAGAGCTTAATTTTCCTAGGGAGGTGTTGATTTGCTCCCAATAGTTTTGTGGAGGTAAGTGCATCCCTTGAGGCATCTCAGGGATTTCATGATGAGAAATTTGCTCAAGCTCTTGTTTGCTCCATCCTTTTCTTAGTGATGAGCTTTTGAGATAAATTTCTCCATCTCCTAGACTCAGAGGTGGAAGCTTTTGCCTTCCCTTTCCTCTTTCTAGAGGTTTCTCTGGCCTTAAGTGTCATACATGGTTATGGAAAAATAAAAAGCAACGCTTTTACCACACCAAACTTAGAAGGTTTGCTCGTCCTCGAGCAAAAAAAGAGAAGAGGGAGTAGAAGAAGAAGAAAATAGATGAGATGGAGAGGTGTGAGTGGTTTGGCCAAGGGGAGTTTTAGGTGGTTATGATGTGGGAAAAAGAAGGAGTGATGGTTTGAATTTGAGTGGGTGGGTGTAGGTGGTTTGTATGATGGTTTTGGAGGGGTACTGGAGGTGATTGGGTGAGGTTATTTTTGGGAAGAGTATTCTGGAAGGGTGTGAAGAGGAGAGAAGAAGAGGTGAGGTAGGTGGGATCTTGTGGGGTCCACAGATCATGAGGTGTCAAGGATTTCTCATCCCTGCACCATGTGGCGTGCAAAACGCCCCTTGCTGCCAATCCTGGCGTTAAATGCCAGACTGCTGACCATTTCTGGCATTTAACGCCAGCTTTTTGCCCTTTTCTGGCGTTAAACGCCAGTCTGGTGCCCATTTCTGGCGTTAAACGCCCAGAATGGTACCAGACTGGGCGTTTAACGCCCATTCTGCTACCCTTACTGGCGTTTAAACGCCAGCAAGTTTCTCCTCCAGGGTGTGCTATTTTTCATTCTGTTTTTTATTCTGTTTTTGCTTCTTCAATTATTTTTGTGACTTCACATGATCATCAACCTACAGAAAACATGAAATAACAATAGAAAATAAATAGATATAACATTGGGTTGCCTCCAAACAAGCGCTTCTTTAATGTCAGTAGCTTGACAGTGGGCCCTCATGGAGCCTCACAGATGTTCAGAGCAATGTTGGAACCTCCCAACACCAAACTTAGAGTTTGAATGCGAGGGTTCAACACCAAACTTAGAATTTGGTTGTGGCCTCCCAACACCAAACTTAGAGTTTGACTGTGGGGGCTCTGTTTGACTCTGTTTTGAGAGAAGCTCTTCATGCTTCCTCTCCATGGTGGTAGAAGGAGAACCTTGAGTCTTATAGTTTACAATGTCTGCAAGCCACGGAGCTTCCTGAGTAACAAACAATTGCTCATCCGGAAAGGTTTCAGAGATCTCAGTAGGAGGGAGGGATGCTCCTGCTACTGGTTCTATCCGGGATAGGTGATCAGCTACTTGATTCTCTGTCCCCTTTCTGTTTCTTATTTCTATATCAAACTCTTGCAGAAGTAACACCCATCTTATGAGCCTGGGTTTTGAATCCTGCTTTGTGAGTAAATATTTAAGAGCAGCATGGTCAGTGTACACAATCACTTTTGATCCTACTAAATAAGATCTGAACTTGTCAAAGGCATAAACCACTGCAAGTAACTCCTTTTCTGTGGTTGTGTAGTTCTTCTGTGTATCATTTAGAATACGGCTGCCATAATAAATGACATGTAGTTGCTTGTTGTGCCTCTGTCCCAATACTGCACCAATGGCATGGTCACGCATCACACATTAGTTCGAATGGCAGTGTCCAGTCTGGTGCAGAGATAACTGGTGATGTGACCAGCTTAGCTTTCAGAAGGTCAAACGCCTGCAGACACTCCTTATCAAAGATAAATGGCGTGTCTGTAGCTAGCAGATTACTCAGAGGTTTTGCAATTTTTGAAAAATCCTTTATAAACCTTCTGTAGAATCCTGCATGCCCCAGAAAGCTTCTGATTGCCTTAACATTGGTAGGTGGTGGTAATTTTTTAATTACTTCAACTTTAGCTTGATCCACCTCTATTCCCTTGTTTGAAATTTTATGCCCAAGGACAATCCCTTCAGTCACCATAAATTGGCATTTTTTCCAGTTTAAAACTAGGTTGGTCTCTTGGCATCTTTTCAGAACAAGTGCTAGATGGTTAAGGCAGGAGCTGAAAGAGTCTCCAAATACTGAAAAGTCATCCATGAAGACTTCCAGACATTTCTCTACCATATCTGAGAAGATAGAGAGCATGCACCTCTGAAAGGTTACAGGTGCATTACACAGACCAAAAGGCATCCTTCTGTAGGCAAACACTCCAGAAGGACATGTGAATGCTGTTTTCTTTTGGTCCTGAGGATCTACTGCAATTTGGTTGTAACCTGAATAGCCATCCAAAAAGCAATAATATTCATGACCTGCTAGTCTCTCTAGCATCTGGTCTATGAATGGTAAAGGAAAATGATCATTCCTGGTGGCTGTATTGAGCCTTCTGTAGTCAATACACATACGCCACCCTGTAACTGTTCTTGTAGGAACCAGTCCATTCTTTTCATTATGAACCACTGTCATGCCTCCCTTCTTGGGGACAACGTGGACAGGGCTCACCCAGGGGCTATCAGAAATAGGATAAATAATTCCAGCTTCTAGTAACTTAGTGACCTCTTTCTGCACCACCTCCTTCATGGTTGGATTTAGCCGCCTCTGTGGTTGAACCACTGGCTTAGCATCTTCCTCCAATAGGATCTTGTGCATGCATCTTGCTGGGCTAATGCCCTTAAGATCACCTATGGACCACCCAAGAGCTGTCTTGTGTGTCCTTAGCACTTCAATTAGTGCTTTCTCTTCCTGTGGATTTAAAGCAGAGCTTATGATCACTGGAAAAGTGTCACCCTCTCCCAGAAATACATATTTTAGGGATGGTGGTAGTAGTTTGAGCTCGGGTTTAGGAGGCTTATTCTCTTCCTGAGGGATTTTTAGAGGTTCTTTTATTTCCTCTGATTCCTCAGGCTGAACATCTTTAAAGATGTCCTCTAGTTCTAATTCGAGACTTTCAGTCATATTGACCTCCTCCACCAAAGAGTTAATGATATCAGCGCTCATGCAGTCATTTGGGGTATCTGGATGCTGCATAGCTTTGACAACATTCAACTTAAACTCATCCTCATTGACTCTCAGGGTCAATTCCCCTTTTTGGACGTCAATGAGGGTTCGTCCAGTTGCTAGGAAAGGTCTTCCTAGAATGAGAGTTGCACTCTTGTGCTCCTCCATTTCCAGCACTACAAAGTCAGTGGGAAAGGCAAATGGCCCAACCTTGACAATCATGTCCTCAATTACGCCTGATGGATATTTAATGGAGCCATCAGCAAGTTGGAGGCATATTCGGGTTGGTTTGACTTCTTCAGCCAAGCCAAGCTTTCTGATAGTGGATGCAGGTATTAGGTTGATACTTGCCCCAAGATCACATAGAGCTTTCTTGGTACAAGTACCCTCTAATGTGCATGGTATCATAAAGCTTCCAGGATCTTTAAGCTTCTCTGGTAAGCTCTTTAAAATGACTGCACTGCATTCTTCAGTGAGAAAAACTTTTTCAGTTTCTCTCCAATCCTTCTTATGACTTAAGATCTCTTTCATGAACTTAGCATAAGAGGGTATTTGCTCAAGTGCCTCTGCAAACGGAATCTTTATTTCAAGAGTCCTGAGATAGTCTGCAAAGTGGGCAAATTGTTTGTCTTGTTCCACTTGGCGGAATTTCTGAGGATAAGGCATCTTGGCTTTATACTTTTCAACCTTAGTTGCTGCAGGTTTATTTCCTATAGAAGTGGTTGGAGAAGCCTGCTTAAGGGGGTTGTTATCAGCACTTGCAAGTGTCTGACCCCTTTGTGGCATTTGAATGCCAGGATTGGGTGCTTTTTGGGTGTTTAACGCCAGATTGCAACCCTTTTCTGGCGTTTGAACGCCAGAATTGGCTACCCATTGGGCGTTTAACGCCACTTTCTTACCCTTTTCTGGCGTTTGAAAGCCATAATCATTCCTCTCTAGGCTCTTACTGTCCTCAGAGGGATTTTGGGTAGTTGGTTGGTCATCCTCTGTCAGTTGTTCCTTTCTTAGCTTTCTGCTGCTTTGAGTTGGTACATTCAATGTCTTCCCACTCCTTAATTTAACAGCTTGGCATTCTTCTGTTATCTATTTAGATAGTTGCTGTCTTGTCTGATTCAATTGTGCTTCCATATTCTTGTTAGCATTTTTAGTGTCTTGGAGCATCTCTTTAAATTCTGCTAATTTTTTTGTCATAAGGAGTAATTGTTGATTAAGCTCAATAATCTGTTCTTGAGGATTAGGATCAGTAATTACTGCCCTGGCCTCTTCCTTTATGTAGGACTCACTGCTAGAGTACAAATGTTGATTTCTAGCAACAGTATCTATGAGTTCTTGAGTCTCTTCAATCGTCTTTCTCATGTGTATAGATCCACCAGCTGAGTAGTCTAAAGACATCTGAGCTTTTTCTGTAAGCCCATAGTAGAAGATGTCTAACTGTACCCACTCTGAAAACATTTCAGAGGGGCATTTCCTTATCATACCTCTGTACCTCTCCCAGGCATTATAAAGGGATTCATTATCCTCTTGTTTAAAGCCTTGGATGTCCAGCCTCAGCTGTGTCATCCTTTTTGGAGGGTAAAATTGATTCAGAAATTTGTCTGATAACTGTCTCCATATTTTTATGCTTGCTGTGGGTTGGTTATTTAACCACCTCTTAGCTTGATCTTTTATAGCAAATGGAAACAGTAATAATCTGTAGACATCCTGATCCACTTTTTTATCACGTACTGTGTCAGCAATTTGTAAGAACTGTGCCAGAAACTCAGTAGGTTCTTCCTGTGGAAGACCGGAATACTGGCAATTTTGCTGCACCATGATAATGAGTTAAGGATTTAGCTCAAAACTGCTTGCTTTGATGGGAGGTATACAGATGCTACTCCCATATGCAGCTGTAATGGGGTTAGCATATGACCCCAGAGTCCTTCTGGACTGCTCAATTCCACTTAGGTCCATGATGGAGAAAGGAAGATGATGTGGATTGTAAGTAAATTATATTTTTATTTTTTATTTTTTATTTTATTTAATTAAAAGTGACCGAAAATAATAAAATAAAATAAATGGAAAATAAAATAAAATTTCGAAAACTAAAAGAAAATAAAATCAAAGCAAATTGAAAACTAAATTAATTAATTAATTAAAAAGATTTTGGAATTAGCAATTAAAAAGATATGATTGAAAAGATATGATTGAAGAAATTAAAAAGATTTGATTTTTGAAAAAGATTTGAAAAGATCAATTTTTGAAATTAGAATTTTGACTTGACTAAAAAAAAGATATGATTTTGAAAATCTTTGACTAATTTAATGCAAAATTTCGAAAATTATGAGTAAAATAAGGAAAGGATATTTTTTTGATTTTTAAATTTTAATGAGGAAAGAGAAAAACAACAAAACGACACTAAACTTAGAAATTTTAGATCAAAACAAAGAGAACAAACAAGAAAACTTTGAATGTCAAGATGAACACCAAGAACACTTTGAAGATCAAGATGAACACCAAGAACAAATTTTTTTTTAATTTTTAAGTGAATAAAAGCACAAAAGATACCAAACTTAAAATTTTTAGAAAATCAAACACAAATTTTCAAAAATTTAAAGAAAAACACAAATAAGACACCAAACTTAGATATTTTAAAGATCAAGAAACAACTAAGACTATGCAAATTCGAAAAAAAAAAGTAAAAGCATGCAATTGACACTAAACTTAAAATATGAAACTAAACTCAAATAAAAGACTCTAAACCAACAAAAATAAAATATTCCTAATCTAAGCAACAAGATAAACCGTTAGTTGTCCAAACTCGAACAATCCCCGGAAACGGCGCCAAAAACTTGGTGCACGAAATTGCAATCACACTTTTGCAATTCCGCACAACTAACCAGCAAGTGCACTAGGTCGTCCAAGTAATACCTTACGTGAGTAAGGGTCGATCCCACGGAGATTGTCGGCTTGAAGCAAGCTATGGTTATCTTGTAACTCTTAGTCAGGATATCAATAATTCTCAGGTCTAATTGTGAAAAGTAGAAGAACATGAAATAAATACTTGTTTTGCAGTAATGGATAACAGGTTGAGGTTTTGGAGATGCTCTATCTTCTGAATATCTGCTTTCCTACTATCTTCTTCTTCATACACGCAAGGCTCCTTCCATGACAAGCTGTATGTAGGGTTTCACTGTTGTCAATGGCTACCTCCCATCCTCTCAGTGAAAATGTTCAACGCGCTCTGTCACAGCACGGCTATTCATCTGTCGGTTCTCGATCATGTCGGAATAGAATCCAGTGATTCTTTTGCGTCTGTCACTAACGCCCCACAATCACGAGTTTGAAGCTCATCACAGTCATTCAATCCCTGAATCCTACTCAGAATACCACAGACAAGGTTTAGACCTTCCGGATCCTCAAGAATGGCCGCCAATATATTCTAGCTTATACCACGAAGATTCAGGCTAAAGAATCCAAGAGATATCTTATCAATCTAAAGTATAACGGAGGTGGTTGTCAGGCACACGTTCATAGGTGAGAATGATGATGAGTGTCACGGATCATCACATTCATCAAGTTGAGGAGCAAGTGATATCTTAGAATGGAAACAAGCGTGTTTGAATGAAAAACAGTAGTAATTGCATTAATCCATCAAGACACAGCAGAGCTCCTCACCCCCAACCATGGGGTTTAGAGACTCATACCGTAGAAGGTACAATATGAAACGTGTAAAGTGTCATGAGGTCCATATACAATAGCAAAAAGTCCTATTTATAGTGAACTAGTGACCTAGGGTTTACAAGAATGAGTAAATGACGTAAAAATCCACTTACGGGGTCCACTTGGTGTGTGCTTGGGCTGAGCATTGAAGCTTTATTGTGTAGAGACTTTTCCTGGAGTTAACGCCAGCTTTTGTGCCAATTTGGGCGTTTAACTCCAACTTTTGTGCCAGTTCCGGCGTTAAACGCCGGGAATTCTGAAGCTGATTTGGAATGCCGGTTTGGGCCATTAATTCTTGGGCAAAGTATGAACTATTATATATTGCTGGAAAGCCCAGGATGTCTACTTTCCAACGCAATTCAGAGCGCGCCAATTGGGCTTCTGTAGTACCAGAAATCCACTTCGAGTGCAGGGAGGTCAGAATCCAACAGCATCTGCAGTCCTTTTTCAGCCTCTGAATCAGATTTTTGATCAGGTCCCTCAATTTCAGCCAGAAAATACCTGAAATCACAAAAAAACACACAAACTCATAGTAAAGTCCAGAAATGTGATTTTTAATTAAAAACTAATAGAAACATAATAAAAACTAACTAAAACATACTAAAAATATACTAAAAACAATGCCAAAAAGCGTATAAATTATCCGCTCATCACAACACCAAACTTAAATTGTTGCTTGTCCTCAAGCAACTGAAAATCAAACAGGATAAAAAGAAGAGAATATACTATAAATTCCAAATTATCAATGAAACTTAGCTCCAATTAGATGAGCGGGACTAGTAGCTTTTTGCCTCTGAATAGTTTTGGCATCTCACTTTATCCTTTGAAGTTTAGAATGACTGGCATCCATAGGAACTCAGAATTCAGATAGTGTTATTGATTCTCCTAGTATAGTATGTTGATTCTTGAACACAGCTACTTTATGATTTTTGACCGTGGCCCAAAGCACTCTGTTTTCCAGTATTACCACAGGATACATACATGCCACAGACAATGTTGGTGAGCTATCACAACTTCTAAAAATAAAATGCATACACATATAATGGAAGGAATTTGATATACTAGGAGCCCGTGAAGAAAAAACATAAGCGAAATCGCATCATTCTCAGAAACCGGCGATATACATAAGCAGAAATGACCGAAGTATAATATATATGATTCAAAAAGTATACATAACAACACTAGTCTTAACCTACGAAGATAAGGCCGACTAGTTAATATAATACAACTCGAAAGTAGGACTAAAAATCGTAAACATAAATCCTGTTTCTCCATAATCAACCTCTAGGGGGGATATACAAGTTATAAAATACAGTAGTGGAGAATATTTAATATATCTAAGCAAAAGTAAAATTCTCAAAAGACAATCTTTGCTTCCTGAAAGCAAATTCTGCATGCTCAACAAGGTGCATCACGTTCAATACCTATAAGATGAAAATTCCCGAAACGGTTGAGAACATCATCCCTTTTGGGGTTCTCAGCAGGGGTAACAGTTCCAAAGCAGAAGCGATGTAAAGATTACACGAAACCTCTAGGCAATCCAAACACTTCAACAACAAAGAAATCCAAGCCTAGAAATATACTAAACCAGAAAACAGTAAGGTATGCTAGACTAACTAATTGCACTCATACACCTTTGATTTTATTCGACTTTTCCCTCTCCAATAACCCTCAAGTTCTTAAACTATCTCTTATTAATTCTCTCACCTTGCACTTATCATATTTCTTTCAGTCTCAAGTTCACCCCATATCATCTCAACTTCTATATATACAAGGTCTCAAAATAGAACAACAACAGCAAACACAAATAATAAAGTTCAAGCACAACAAGATTCAATTACAACAATTATAACAATAGCAGTTAAATAATGATAATCACATAGGCAAACCACATGTACAATAAACACACCCAATCAATGTCACATAGATGCAAATGATGCATGCCTGTCCTACCGGCCATGAGCTCACACGTCGGTTATGTTGCCAGACCCGACTCGGATAAGCGGGATTAAACCACCATCCTTATCCGTATGTTCCATAAACAAGCGGGATTAAACCACCATCCTTGCTCGAAACACGCAAGCGGGATTAAACCACCGTCCTTGCCTCCACAGTAAGCAGGATTAAACCACCATCCTTACTGGGCACTGGTGCACGAATTTGCAATCTAACTCTTTGTCAATTCGCACAACTAACCAGCAAGTGCACTGGGTCGTCCAAGTAATACCTTACGTGAGTAAGGGTCGATCCCACGGAGATTATTGGTTTAAAGCAAGCGATGTTTATTTTATTATTCTTAGTCAGGATATTAATTAAAATTATCAGTTGGAATTATTAGATTGGAAAAATAAAAGAGAATAAAAGCGTTACTTGTTGTGCAGTAATGAGAAATATGTTGGAGTTTTGGAGATGCTTTGTGCTCTGAACTTCAACTCTTCCTTGAAATCCTCTTCCCACACGCAAGGTCCCTTCCATGGCAAGCTCTATGTAGGGTGTCACCGTTGTCAATGGCTACTTCCCATCCTCTCAGTGAAAACGTTCCTATGCTCTGTCACAGCACGGCTAATCATCTGTCGGTTCTCAATCAGGTTGGAATAGAATCCATTGATTCTTTTGCGTCTGTCACTAACGCCCAGCCTTCAGGAGTTTGAAGCTCGTCACAGTCATTCAATCCTAGAATCCTACTCGGAATACCACAGACAAGGTTTAGACTTTCCGGATTCTCATGAATGCCGCCATCAATCCGGCTTATACCACGAAGATTCTGATTAAGGAATCTAAGAGATACTCATTCAATCTGATGTAGAACGGAGGTGGTTGTCAGGCACACATTCATGGATTGAGGAAGGTGATGAGTGTCACGGATCATCACCTTCTCCATAATTAAGCGCGAATGAACATCTTAGATAAGAACAAGCGTGTTTGAATGGAAAACAAAGGAATTGTATTAGTTCATCGAGACGCTGCAGAGCTCCTCACCCCCAACAATGGAGTTTAGAGACTCATGCCGTCAAAAAGTATGTAATTCAGATCTGAAAATGTCATGAGGTACAAAATAATTCACTAAAAGTTGTTTAAATAGTAAACTAGTAACCTAGGTTTACAGAATATGAGTAAACTAAGATAATTGGTGCAGAAATCCACTTCTGGGGCCCACTTGGTGTGTGCTGGGGCTGAGACTAAAGCTATCCACGAGTAGAGGCTTTTCTTGGAGTTGAACTCCAAGTTATGACGTGTTTTGGGCGTTCAACTCCGGATCATGACGTGTTTCTGGCGTTTAACTCCAGACAGCAGCATGTACTTGGCGTTCAACGCCAAGTTAAGTCGTCTATCTTCGCGCAAAGTATGGACTATTATATATTGCTGGAAAGCCCTAGATGTCTACTTTCCAACGCCATTGAGAGCGCGCCAATTGGACTTCTGTAGCTCCAGAAAATTCATTTCGAGTGCAGGGAGGTCAGGATCCAACAGCATCAGCAGTCCTTTTTCAGCCTAAGTCAGATTTTTGCTCAGCTCCCTCAATTTCAGCCAGAAAATACCTGAAATCACAGAAAAATACACACACTCATAGTAAAGTCCAGAAATATGATTTTTGCCTAAAAACTAATAATATTTAACTAAAAACTAATTAAAACATGCTAAAATCTACATGAAATTACCCCCAAAAAGCGTATAAAATATCCGCTCATCACAACACCAAACTTAAACTGTTGCTTGTCCCCAAGCAACTAGATAAATAAGATAGGATGAAAGAATTTAAGAAGTAATAATATCTAAGAGTTTTAAATGGAGCTCAGATTCTTATTCAGATGAGCGGGGCTTGTAGCTTTTTGTTTCTGAACAGTTTTTGGCATCTCCCTTTATCCTTTGAAATTCAGAATGATTGGCATCCATAGGAACTCAGAATTCAGATAGTATTATTGATTCTCCTAGTTTAGTATGTTGATTCTTGAACACAGTTATTTTATGAGTCTTGGCCGTGGCCCTAAGCACTTTGTTTTCCAGTATTACCACCGGATACATAAATGCCACAGACACATAACTGGGTGAACCTTTTCAGATTGTGACTCAGCTTTGCTAGAGTCCCCAGTTAGTGGTGTCCAGAGCTCTTAAGCACACTCTTTTGCCTTGGATCACGACTTTAACCACTCAGTCTCAAGCTTTGCACCTGGACCTTCATGACACAAGCACATGGTTAGGGACAGCTTGATTTAGCCGCTTAGGCCTGGATTTAATTTCCTTGGGCCCTCCTATCCATTGATGCTCAAAGCCTTGGATCCTTTTTACCCTTGCCTTTTGATTTTAAGGGCTATTGGCTTTTTCTACTGCTCCTTCTCTTTTTTTTTTTGCTGCTTTTTCTTGCTTCAAGAATCAATTTCATGATTTTTCAGATCATCAATAATATTTTTCGTGTTCCTCATTCTTTCAGGAGCCAATATTCATAAAATTCAAGATAAAAATTATGCACTGTTCAAGCATTCATTCAGAAAACAAAAAGTATTGCCACCACATGTAATTAATTATAATTTTTATTATTAAGAACTCGAAAAATATAGATTACTTCTTTATTCTAAAAAATCTACTACTTTATTCATGCCTGATGATGATGAGAAAAATAAATTATAGCTTAATTGGAAATAAAATCAAAATAGATATACTAATTACTACTACTATATATCTCCTAAGGTAAATTTCTATAATAACACTATCACTAAGTTAAAGCAGAAAAATTGGAGCTCAACAACCTGTTGTTTTAAGGAGTAGATGTTCCTCTAATCTGTGGGGTGTGTTTCAAGGATTAATTTTTGGCGCTTCAGCTCCCTTAGATCACGCCCTTGCTCTTCCTGTTGAGCAATTTGCAAAGCATGCTACTTTGATTGTTCTATTCTTCCTTTAATTGGTCCATAGCTTCTTGCAATTTGGAAATAGAAGCCTCAAGATGTCCCCAATATTCGAATTGAGGCAGTTCTGGGAGAGCTTCCTGTGCTCTCCTCTTGGCTGAATCATCTTGTTGCTGTTGTCTGACCATTGATATTCCAGTGATTGGCCTCTCAACTGGGATATACTCTGTTATTCCCATATTTACTCCGGCATCTTTGCAGAGCATAGAAATTAAGCTTGGATAGGCCAATCTGGCATCCTTGGAATTCCTGTTTGCTATTTTGTATAGCTCACATGAGATCAGTTGATGGACTTCTACTTCTTTTCCCAACATGATGCAGTGAATCATTACTGCTCTTTTAATAGTAACTTCAGAACGGTTGCTGATGGGCAATATAGAACGCCCAATGAAATCCAGCCAGCCTCTGGCTACTGGTTTTAGATCTTCTCTTTTGAGTTGAATTGGGGTGCCAGTGGTGCTGGTGGTCCACCTGGCTTCAGGGATGCATATATCCTCTAGAATCTTGTCTAGACCTTTATTTACCCTCATCATTCTCCTATTAAAGGAGTCTGGGTCATCTTTCAGTTGAGGAAGCTTAAATATCTCCCTGATCTTGTCAGGATGGGTATGAACAATCTTTCCTCTGACTAAGGTCCGATGGTCATAGAGAGCAGCTCCAATTATTCTTTGCCTGTCTGTCTGCCATAGATTAGCATAGAACTCCTGAACCATGTTCCTTCCCACTTTCGTTTCAGGATTGGCCAGAATTTCCCAGTTCCTGTTTCGAATTTGCTCTTGGATCTCCGGATATTCATCTTCTTTCAAATCAAATTTGACTTCCGGGATCACTGATCTGTGACTCATTATTTTGTAGTAATGGTCTGAATGTTCTTTAGTTAAGAACTTCCCTTGATTCCAAAGTGGCTTTGGAGTATTCTCTTTCTTGCCTCTTGGGGTGGGTTATTTTCCTTTAGGAGTCATGATCTTAATGAGTATGTTTTTGTGATCACGGATAAACACACCAAACTTAGAGTTTTGCTTGTCCTCAAGCAAAAGAGAAGAAAGAAGAGGGATAGGAGGAGAGCAAGTGTGGCATGGTGAAGATGAGAGGGGCGCCGAATTTAATATATAGGGAGGGGGTGGGAAATTTTCGAAAATAAGAAAAAGATAAGATAGAAGATATGATTTATAAAATATAGATATGATAAGAAAAAGATATTGTTTAAAAAGAGAAAGATATGAATAATAATTAAAAAGATAGATTTGAATTTTTAATTTTGAAAAAGATTTTAAAAAGATAATTGAGTTTTGAAAACAAACTTTAAAAGAGTTTGATTGGATTGAAAAATAATTTGTCTTTATGGATTAAGATATATTTGAAATTTTTGAGAAAGGGATTTTAGAAATTAGGGTTCTTAGAAAACTAATTAGATGTTGAAGGATGACATTTTGAAACATGTTTAAGCAAGAAATCATGAATTGAAACATAAAAATTTAGAAAAATTGTGAAGAAAAAAGAATTTTACCTCCTCCCCACCATCCTGACGTTAAACGCCCAAACGATGCATGTTTTGGGCGTTTAACGCCCAAATGCTGCTTCTCCTGGGCGTTCAACGCCCAGCTGATGCTTCTTCCTGGCGTTGAACGCCAGGAAGTCCTTTGTCACTGGGCGTTTTTCTGAACGCCCAGGATGCTAGCAATCTGGCGTTAAACGCCCAGAAGGTGCTTCTTTCTGGCGTTCAACACCCAGAAGATGCTCCTTTCTGGCGTTTAACGCCCAGATGGCTACCCTTACTGGCGTTGAATGCCCAGTGGGTGCTTCTTTTGGGCGTTCAACGCCCAAAATGTTTCTTACTGGCTTTTTTCACGCCAGTGAGCTTCCAAATTTTTCTGTAACTCTGTGAATTCAAGCAATTGCTTTTTTTTCTTGAAGATATTTTGATCTATACCTGTAAAAATCAACAGAAACAAATAAAATTAAATTTTGTGATTGGCTGGGTTGCCTCCCAGCAAGCACTTCTTTAATGTCATTAGCTGGACTATTACTGAGTTTTAATTAAGTCTCAGTTTTGAGCATTCTTGCTCAAAATTGCCTTCAAGATAGTGTTTAACTCTTTGTCCATTAACAATGAACTTTTTGTTAGAGTCATTATCCTGAAGCTCTATGTATCCATATGGTGATACGTTTGTAATGATATATGGACCTCTCCACCGGGATTTTAATTTCCCAGGGAATAATTTGAGCCTAGAATTAAATAACAGAACTTTCTGCCCCGGCTCAAAGACTCTGGATGACAATTTCTTATCATGCCATCTTTTCGCTTTCTCTTTGTAAATCTTTGCATTCTCGAAAGCATTGAGTCTAAATTCCTCTAGCTCATTTAACTGGAGCAATCGTTTTTCTCCAGCTAACTTGGCATCAAGGTTTAGGAATCTGGTTGCCCAGTAGGCCTTGTGTTCCAGTTCCACTGGCAAGTGACATGCCTTTCCATACACAAGCTGGTATGGAGAGGTCCCTATAGGAGTCTTGAATGCTGTTCTGTATGCCCATAGAGCATCATCCAAACTTCTTGCCCAATCCCTTCTACGGTTAATTACAGTCCGTTCCAGGATTCTTTTGAGTTCTCTATTTGAGACTTCAGCTTGCCCGTTAGTCTGTGGGTGATATGGAGTAGCTACCCTGTGACTAACTCCATAACGGACCAAAGCAGAGTAAAGCTGTTTATTGCAGAAATGAGTGCCCCCATCACTGATTAATACTCTAGGGGTACCAAATCTGCTGAAGATGTGTTTCTGGAGGAATTTTAACACTGTTTTAGTGTCATTAGTGGGTGTTGCAATAGCCTCCACCCATTTGGATACATAATCCACTGCCACCAGAATGTAAGTGTTTGAGTATGATGGTGGGAAAGGTCCAATAAAGTCAATACCCCATACATCAAACAACTCAATCTCCAAGATCCCTTGTTGAGGCATGGCATAACTGTGAGGCAGATTGCCAAATCTTTGGCAACTGTCACAATTAAGTACAAATGCTCGGGAATCTTTATAGAGAGTAGGCCAGTAGAAGCCACATTGGAGGACTCTTGTGGCTATTCGCTCACTTCCAAAATGTCCTCCATACTGTGATCCATGGCAGTGCCATAGAATCTTCTGCGCTTCTTCCTTAGGCACACATCTACGGATTACTCCGTCTGCACATCTCTTGAAGAGATATGGTTCATCCCAAAGATAGTACTTTGCATCTGTGATCAATTTCTTTGATTGCAGCCTACTGTACTCTTTGGGTATGAATCTCACTGCCTTGTAGTTTGCAATATCTGCAAACCATGGCACTTCCTGGATGGCAAAGAGTTGCTCATCTGGAAAGGTTTCAGAGATCTCAGTGAGAGGGAGGGACGCCCCTACTGGTTCTATTCGGGACAGGTGATCTGCTACTTGGTTTTCTGTCCCTTTTCTGTCTCTTATTTCTATATCAAACTCTTGCAGAAGCAACACCCATCTTATAAGTCTGGGTTTTGAATCCTGCTTTGTGAGTAGATATTTAAGCAGCATGATCAGTATACACAATCACTTTGATCCTACTAAATAGGATCTGAATTTGTCAATGGCGTAAACCACTGCAAGTAGCTCTTTTTCTGTGGTTGTGTAATTCTTCTGTGCGTCATTTAAAACACGGCTGGCATAGTAAATGACGTGCAGAAGCTTGTCATGCCTTTGTCCCAACACTGCACCAATGGCATGGTCACTGGCATCACACATTAATTCAAATGGTAATGTCCAGTCTGGTGCAGAGATGATTGGTGCTGTAACCAATTTAGCTTTCAGAGTCTCAAATGCTTGCAGACACTCTTTATCAAAGATAAATGGCGTGTCAGCAGCTAGCAGGTTGCTCAGAAGTTTGGCAATTTTTGAAAAATCCTTTATAAACCTCCTGTAGAATCCTGCATGCCCCAGAAAGCTTCTGATTGCCTTAACATTGGCAGGTGGTGGTAGTTTTTCAGTTACCTCTACCTTAGCTTGATCCACCTCTATTCCCTTATTCGAGATTTTGTGCCCAAGGACAATTCCTTCAGTCACCATAAAGTGACACTTCTCCCAGTTTAAAACCAGGTTAGTCTCTTGGCATCTCTTTAGAACAAGTGCTAAATGGTTAAGGCAGGAGCTGAATGAGTCTCCAAACACTGAAAAGTCATCCATGAAGACTTCCAGAAATGTTTCCATCATATCAGAGAAAATGGAGAGCATGCACCTCTGAAAGGTTGCAGGTGCATTGCATAGGCCAAATGGCATCCTTCTGTATGCAAACACTCCAGATGGGCATATGAATGCCGTTTTCTCCTGATCCTGGGGATCTACTGCAATTTGATTATAACCTGAATATCCATCCAGGAAGCAGTAGTATTCATGACCTGCTAGTCTTTCTAGCATCTGGTCTATGAATGGTAAAGGAAAATGATCCTTTCTGGTAGCTGTATTGAGCCTTCTGTAATCAATACACATACGCCACCCAGTAACTGTTCTTGTAGGAACCAGTTCGTTTTTTTCATTATGAACCACTGTCATGCCACCTTTCTTAGGGGCGACTTGGACAGGGCTCACCCAGGGCTGTCAGAAATAGGATAAATAATCCCAGCCTCTAGTAACTTAGTGACCTCTTTCTGTACTACTTCCTTCATGGCTGGGTTCAGCCGCCTTTGTGGTTGAACCACTGGCTTGGCGTCACCCTCCAGTAAGATCTTGTGCATGCATCTAGCTGGGCTAATGCCCTTAAGATCACTGATGGACCACCCAAGAGCTGTCTTGTGTGTCCTTAGCACTTGAATTAGTGCTTCCTCTTCCTGTGGTTCTAAGGTAGAGCTTATGATCACAGGAAAGGTATCACCTTCTCCCAGGAATGCATATTTTAGGGAATGTGGTAATGGTTTGAGCTCGGGTTTAGGAGGTTTTTCCTCTTCCTGAGGGATTTTCAGAGGTTCTACTATTCTCTCTGATTCCTCCAGATCAGGCTGAACGTCTTTAAAGATTTCCTCTAGCTCTGATTCGAGACTCTCAGCCATATTGACCCCTCTTACCAGAGAGTCAATAATATCAACACTCATGCAGTCATTTGGGGTGTCTGGATGTTGCATGGCTTTGACAACATTCAACTTGAACTCCTCCTCATTGACTCTCAAGGTTACTTCCCCTTTTTGGACGTCAATGAGGGTTCGGCCAGTTGCTAGGAAAGGTCTTCCTAGAATGAGAGTTGCACTCTTGTGCTCTTCCATTTCCAGCACCACAAAGTCAGTAGGAAAGGCAAATAGCCCAACCTTGACAATCATGTCCTCAATCACGCCTGATGGGTATTTAATGGAGCCATCAGCAAGTTGAAGACATATCCTGGTTGGTTTGATTTCTTCAGTTAAACCAAGCTTTCTGATAGTAGATGCAGGTATTAGGTTGATACTTGCCCCAAGATCACATAAAGCTTGCTTGGTGCAAGTGCCCTCTAATGTGCATGGTATCATAAAACTCCTAGGATCTTTAAGCTTCTCAGGTAAGCTTTTCAGAATGACTGCACTGCATTCTTCAGTGAGGTAAACTTTTTCAGTTTCCCTCCAATCCTTCTTATGACTTAAGATCTCTTTCATGAACTTAGCATAAGATGGTATTTGCTCAAGTGCTTCTGCAAACGGAATCTTTATTTCAAGAGTCCTGAGATAGTCTGCAAAGCGGGCAAATTGCTTATTCTGTTCCGCTTGGCGGAGTTTTTGAAGATAAGGCATTTTGGCTTTGTATTCCTCAACCTTAGTTGCTGCAGGTTTATTACCTACAGAAGTGGGTTGGGAAGCCTTTTTATAAGGGTTGTCATCAGCACTTGTATGTGACTGATCCCCCACTGGTATTTGAATGCCAGGGGTGGAAGCTGGAGTGGCGTTAGACGCCACCTCCTTGTTTGTTACTGGCGTTTGAACGCCAGAACCATGCTCCCTTTGGGCGTTCAACGCCGGATTCATGCTTGTTTCTGGCATTGAATGCCAGGAATGAGCATGGTCTGGGCGTTCAGCGCCAGCTTTATTCCTCTTTGGGCTCTGACTGTCCTCAGAGGGATTTTGAGTAGCCATTTGTTCATTTCTTGGTTTCCTGCTGCTTTGAAGTGAGGTATTTAATGTTTTCCCACTTCTTAATTGAACTGCTTGGCATTCTTCTGCTATTTGTTTTGACAGTTGCTTTTCTGTCTGCTTTAATTGTGCTTCCATATTCCTGTTAGCCATTCTTGTTTCCTGTAATATTTCCTTGAATTCGGCTAGCTGCTGAGTTAGAAAGTCTAATTGCTGATTGAATTCATTAGCCTGATCCACCGGACTGAGTTCAGCAGTTACTGTTTTAGCTTCTTCTTTCATGGAAGATTCACTGCTTAGGTACAGATGTTGATTTCTGGCAACTATATCAATAAGCTCTTGAGCTTCTTCAATTGTTTTTCTCATATGTATAGATCCACCAGCTGAGTGGTCTAGAGAAATCTGAACTTTTTCTGTAAGCCCATAGTAGAAGATGTCTAATTGCACCCATTCTAAAAACATTTCAGAGGGGCATTTTCTTAGCATCTCTCTGTATCTCTCCCAGGCATCATAAAGAGATTCATTATCTCCTTGTTTGAAGCCTTGGATGCTTAGCCTTAGCTGTGTCATCCGTTTTGGAGGGAAATAGTGATTCAGGAATTTTTCTGACAGCTGCTTCCATGTTTTTATGCTGTTCTTAGGCTGGTTATTTAACCACCTCTTAGCTTGATCTTTTACAGCAAATGAAAACAGTAATAATCTGTAGACATCCTGATCCACTTCCTTATCATGTACTGTGTCAGCAATTTGCAAAAATTGTGCCAGAAACTCTGTAGGTTCTTCATGTGGAAGACCAGAATACTGACAGTTTTGCTACACCATGATAATGAGCTGAGGATTCAACTCAAAGCTACTAACTCCAATGGAGGGTACACAGATACTACTCCCATATGAAGCAGTAGTGGGGTTAGCATATGACCCCAGAGTCCTCTTGGACTGTTCATTCCTACTTGCTTCCATGATGGAATACAAGGGATAATTTATATGTTGATATTATTTTTTTTTTGGATTAATTTTTATAAAATAAAATAAAAAAACGAAATAAATAAAAGAAATTGGAAATATTTTGAAATTGAAATTTGAATTTTTATATAAAATTTTCGAAAAAAAGTAGTTCAAAATTAGTTAGAGAATATAATTTTTTTAAATTTTGAATTTTATAATGAAAGAGAAAAACACACAAAAGACACAAGACTTAAAATTTTTAGATCTAATGCTCCTTATTTTCGAAAATTTTTGGAGGGAAAACACCAAGGAACACCAAACTTGAAAATTTTAAGATCAAGACACAAGAAAAACTCAAGAACACCTTGAAGATTCACAAGAACACCAAGAACAAAAGGAAGAACACCAAACTTAAGATTTTTGGAAAACTTTAATAAAATTTTTGAAAATTATAAAAAGATTAACAAGAAAACACCAAACTTAAAGTTTGGCACAAGATTCAATCAAAGAAAAATTATTTTTGAAAAAGATTCTAAAGCGTAAATCCAATTATCAAGAATATAAACCAACACTCTAGCCAATTGGGAGTAAATGTAACACTTTTTCTGAATATTCTAATTAATGCTTAAAAAGAGAACACAAGTGAGACAAGAAAAGACACAAAGCAAGAAAAACTCAAGATCAACAAGAAAGATAAACAAGAACAACTTGAAGATCAAGGAAAAACAAGAATATGCAATTGACACCAAACTTAGAACAAGACACTAGACTCACGAAAAATTGACAAATAATAAATTTTGAAAAGGAATTTTTGAAAAGAAACTATCCTATCAAGATTTAATGACTCTATAACAATAAAAATAAATTATTCCTAATCTAAGAAATAAAATAAGCCTTCAATTGTTCAAACTCGAATAATCCCCGGCAACGGCGCCAAAAACTTGGTGCACGAATTATTAGATTGGAAAAATAAAAGAGAATAAAAGCGTTACTTGTTGTGCAGTAATGAGAAATATGTTGGAGTTTTGGAGATGCTTTGTGCTCTGAACTTCAACTCTTCCTTGAAATCCTCTTCCCACACGCAAGGTCCCTTCCATGGCAAGCTCTATGTAGGGTGTCACCGTTGTCAATGGCTACTTCCCATCCTCTCAGTGAAAACGTTCCTACGCTCTGTCACAGCACGGCTAATCATCTGTCGGTTCTCAATCAGGTTGGAATAGAATCCATTGATTCTTTTGCGTTTGTCACTAACGCCCAGCCTTCAGGAGTTTGAAGCTCGTCACAGTCATTCAATCCTAGAATCCTACTCGGAATACCACAGACAAGGTTTAGACTTTCCGGATTCTCATGAATGCCGCCATCAATCCGGCTTATACCACGAAGATTCTGATTAAGGAATCTAAGAGATACTCATTCAATCTGATGTAGAACGGAGGTGGTTGTCAGGCACACGTTCATGGATTGAGGAAGGTGATGAGTGTCACGGATCATCACCTTCTCCATAATTAAGCGCGAATGAACATCTTAGATAAGAACAAGCGTGTTTGAATGGAAAACAAAGGAATTGTATTAGTTCATCGAGACGCTGCAGAGCTCCTCACCCCCAACAATGGAGTTTAGAGACTCATGCCGTCAAAAAGTATGTAATTCAGATCTGAAAATGTCATGAGGTACAAAATAATTCACTAAAAGTTGTTTAAATAGTAAACTAGTAACCTAGGTTTACAGAATATGAGTAAACTAAGATAATTGGTGCAGAAATCCACTTCTGGGGCCCACTTGGTGTGTACTGGGGCTGAGACTAAAGCTATCCACGAGTAGAGGCTTTTCTTGGAGTTGAACTCCAAGTTATGACGTGTTTTGGGCGTTCAACTCCGGATCATGACGTGTTTCTGGCGTTTAACTCCAGACAGCAGCATGTACTTGGCGTTCAACGCCAAGTTAAGTCATCTATCTTCGCGGAAAGTATGGACTATTATATATTGCTGGAAAGCCCTGGATGTCTACTTTCCAACGCCGTTGAGAGCGCGCCAATTGGACTCCTGTAGCTCCAGAAAATCCATTTCGAGTGCAGGGAGGTCAGGATCCGACAGCATCAGCAGTCCTTTTTCAGCCTAAGTCAGATTTTTGCTCAGCTCCCTCAATTTCAGCCAGAAAATACCTGAAATCACAGAAAAATACACACACTCATAGTAAAGTCCAGAAATATGATTTTTGCCTAAAAACTAATAATATTTAACTAAAAACTAATTAAAACATGCTAAAATCTACATGAAATTACCCCCAAAAAGCGTATAAAATATCCGCTCATCAGGCACCTCGAACAAGCGGGATTACACCACCATCCTTGCTCGGGTTGCATTCACAAATCAATCTACAAACGTGATTAAACCACCGTCCTTGCGCAACATAAAACAATATGCAAGCGGGATCACACCACTGTTCTTGCTAAACAATTCACCTATACGTGAGCGGAATAGAACCTCCGTCCTCACTGCAGGTGGGATAAAACCATCATCCCTGCATATGCACAATAACTACGACAAGCGGGATCAAACCACCGTCCTTGCCAAGACAAAACTCTTTCAATAAACCAAGTCCCTGGGATATAGTGCCCAGCTCACTTTTAACCTCATCATAGTCACTCTCACCCTCAATATTTCACCAGCCTTTTATCAGTAATTGTTATAACAATATACTCTCAAAAAAATTTGATAATAGTATAAAAATCAATTCTTAAATCTCATACCCAAGGTAGTCACCAAAACAATCATAACTAATATTCCAGTTAATACAAAACCTTCAAAATTGAATCTTAACAATCATACTTATTATAGTTTACTTAACTCTTAATTTCTTATCAGTTCAAACACTATTGAGTTACTGGTTCACTTTCAAAATTGCCGTTTGACTTCAAAACTCATATTTTCAGCAAGTAGTTCAATATTTTAAGATTCAATCCTTTAAATATCCTCTAAACTCAATTCCAATCAATCAGATGGCTAGGAGATAATGGCTAGGAGGTTGAAGCAGATGATGGAAGACGTACGTGTGCGGTACAACCACCTCACTATTTGGCTCAGCCCGGACCTTAAGAAGACACTATACGTCCATTGGGGGATTGATGAGGGGTTCAAGCGTCATCATCTCACGAACAGAACTAACAGGACATCGACCAAGTCGTTAAAGTATACTAGTGGGTTAGCGGCTTCAGAAAAATAAAGGCCAGGCTGGTATGTAACTTGTTTCAATTTGTTATTAAGTTTGTTTTATCTTTGAAATATATTGTCATTATTACTTGATTTAACATGTTTCAACCTGCATAGTCTAAGTCGTTGAGTCATGACGTGAAGATGGCGAAAACTTTCAAGTACACTGGTGCACGAAATTGTGATCTCAATGGCGCCAACAACTTGGTACGCACAATTGTAATATCACTCTTTTTCACAACTTCGCACAACTAACCAGCAAGTGCACTGGGTCGTCCAAGTAATAAACCTTACATGAGTAAGGGTCGATCCCACAGAGATTGTTGGTATGAAGCAAGCTATGGTCATCTTGTAAATCTCAGTCAGACGGATTCTAATGGTTATAATGGTTTTCGAATATAAAGATAAATAAAGCATAAAATAGAGATAGAGATACTTATGTAAATCATTGGTGGGAATTTTAGATAAGTGTATGGAGATGCTTTGTCCCTTCTGAATCTCTGCTTTCCTACTGCCTTCCTCCAATCCTTCATACTCCTTTTCATGGCAAGCTGTATGTAGGGCATCACTGTTATCAATGGCTACTTCCCATCCTCTCAATTAAAATGGTCCAAATGCGCTGTCACAGCACGGCTAATCATCTGTCGATTCTCGATCATGTTGGAATAGGATCCATTGATCCTTTTGCGTCTGTCACTACGCCCAACACTCGCGAGTTTGAAGCTCGTCACAGTCATCCCAACCCAGATCCTACTCGAAATACCATAGACAAGGTTTAGACTTTCCGGATCTTAGGAATGGCCACCAATAATTCTAGCTTATACCACGAAGACTCCGATCTTTTGGAATGGAGGCTAAGAGATACACGCTCGATTTAAGGTAGAATGGAAGTGGTTGTTAGTCACGCGTTCATAGGTGAGAATGATGATGAGTGTCACGGATCATCACATTTATCATGTTGAAGTGCAGCAAATATCTTAGAAGAATAATAAGCTGAATTGAATAGAAGAATAATAGTAATTGCATTAATACTCGAGGAACAGCAGAGCTCCACACCTTAATCTATGGTGTGTAGAAACTCCACCGTTGAAAATACATAAGTGATAAAGGTCCAGGCATGGCCGAATGGCCAGCCTCCACAAAAGTCTAAGATAGCATAAAATCGATCAAAGATCTGGTCAAAGACCTGGTCAAAAGACGCCTAGTACAATAGTAAAAAGTTCTATTTATACTAAACTAGCTACTAGGGTTTACAGAAATAAGTCTAAGTGTAGAAATCCACTTACGGGGCCCACTTTGGTGTGTGCTTGGGCTGAGCTTGAGCTTTACACGTGTAGAGGCTTCTCTTGGGGTTAAACGCCAAGTTGTAATGTGTTTTTGGCATTTAACTCTGGTTTGTGACGTGTTTCTGGCGTTTTACTCTAGAATGCAGTATGGAACTGGAATTAAACGCCAGTTTCTGTCGTTTAAACTCAAATAAAGTATGGACTATTATATATTGCTGAAAAGCCCTGGATGTCTACTTTCTAACGCAATTAAGAGCGTGCCATTTGGAATTCTATAGCTCCAGAAAATCTATTTCGAGTGCAGAGAGGTCAGAATCCAACAACATCTGTAGTCCTTTTTCAGCCTCCTATCAAATTTTTGCTCAGGTCCCTCAATTTCAGCCCGAAAATACCTGAAATCACAGAAAAATACACAAACTCATAGTAAAGTCCAGAAATGTGAATTTTTCATAAAAACTAATAAAAACATCCCTAAAAGTAGCTAGATCCTACTAAAAACTACCTAAAAACAATGCCAAAAAGCGTATAAATTATCTGCTCATCACAACACCAAACTTAAATTGTTGCTTATCCCCAAGCAACTGAAAATCAAATATGATAAAAAGAAGAGAATATACTATAAATCCCAAAATATCAATGAATATTAGTTTCAATTAGATGAGCGGGACTTGTAGCTTTTTGCTTCTGAACAGTTTTGGCATCTCACTTTATCCTTTGAAGTTTAGAATGATTGGCATCCATAGGAACTCAGAATTCAGATAGTGTTATTGATTTTCCTAGTTAAGTATGTTGATTCTTGAACACAGCTACTTTATGAGTCTTGGCCATGGCCATAAGCACTTTGTTTTTCAGTATTACCAACAGATACATAAATGCCACAGACACATGACTGGGTGAACCTTTTCAGATTATGACTCAGCTTTGCTAAAGTCCCCAGTTAGAGGTGTCCAGAGCTCTTAAGCACACTCTTTTTGCTTTGGATTACGACTTTAACCACTCAGTCTCAAGCTTTTCACTTGGACCTGCATGCCACAAGCACATGGTTAGGGACAGCTTAATTTAGCCGCTTAGGCCTGGATTTTATTTCCTTGGGCCCTCCTATCCATTGATGCTCAAAGCCTTGGATCCTTTTTACCCTTGCCTTTTGGTTTTAAGGGCTATTGGCCTTTTCTTGCTTGCTTTTTCTTTTTCTTTCATTTTTTCGCTATTTTTTTTTCGCAAGCTTTTGTTATTCACTGCTTTTTCTTGCTTCAAGAATCAATTTTATGATTTTTTAGATTATCAATAACATTTCTCTTGTTCATCATTCTTTCAAGAGCCAACAATTTTAACATTCATAAACAACAAGATAAAAAAATATGCACTGTTCAAGCATTCATTCAGAAAACAAAAAGTATTGTCACCACATCAATATAATTAAACTAATTTCAAGGATGAATTCGAAACTCATGTACTTCTTGTTCTTTTGTATTAAAATATTTTTCATTTAAGAAAGGTGAAGGATTTATGAAATTATTCATAGTCTTAAGACATAGTTACTAAATATTAATGATCATGTAATAAAGACACAAACATAGACAAACATGAAGCTCAAAAACCAAAAAACAGAGAGATAAGAACAAGAAAGTTAAGGAATGAGTCCACCTTAGTGATGGTGGCGCCTTCTTCTTGAAGGACCAATGGTGTCTTTGAGCTCCTCTATGTCTCTTCCTTGCCTTTGTTGCTCCTCCCTCATAGCTCTTTGATCTTCTCTAATTTCATTGAGAATGATGGAGTGATCTTGGTGTTCCACCCTTAATTGGTTTATGTCATGACTCAATCCTTCTAGAGAAGTGTTGAGTTGTTCCCAATAGTTGTTTGGAGGAAAATGCATCCCTTGAGGCATCTCAGGGATTTCTTGATGATGAGCTTCCTCATGCGTCTCTTGAAATCCATGAATGGGCTCTCTTGTTTGCTCCATCCTTTTCTTAGTGATAGGCTTGTCCTCTTCAATGAGGATGTCTCCTTCTATGACAACTCCAGCTAAGTTGCATAGATGGCAAATGAGATGAGAAAAAGCTAGCCTTGCCAAGGTGAAGGGCTTTTCGGCTACTTTGTAGAGTTCTAGAGGGATGACTTCATGAACTTCTACCTCCTCTCCAATCATGATGCTATGGATCATGATGGCCCGATCCACAGTCACTTCGGATCGGTTGCTAGTAGGAATGATGGAGCGTTGGATGAACTCTAACCATCCTCTAGCCACAGGCTTAAGGTCCAGTCTTCTTAATTGAACCGGCTTGCCTTTTGAGTCTCTTTTCCATTAAGCTCCTTCCACACATATGTCCATGAGGACTTGGTCCAACCTTTGATCAAAGTTGACCCTTCTAGTGTAGGGGCATGCGTCTTCTTGCATCATAGGCAAGTTGAACGCCAACCTTACGTTCTTCGAACTGAAATCTAAGCATTTCTCCCGAACTATTGTAAGCCAATTCTTTGGGTTTGGGTTCATGCTCTAATCATGGTTCCTAGTGATCCATGCGTTTGCATAGAACTCTTGAACCATTAAGATTCTGACTTGTTGAATGGGGTTGGTGAGAACTTCCCAACCTCTTCTTCGGATCTCATGTTGGATCTCCGGATACTCATTTTTCTTGAGCATGAAAGGGACCTCAGGGATCACCTTTTTCTTGGCCACAACTTCATAGAAGTGGTCTTGATGGGCTTTTGAGATGAATCTCTCCATCTTCCATGACTCTGAGGTGGAAGCAATTGCCTTCCCTTTCCTCTTTCTTGAGGTTTCTCTGGCCTTAGGTGCCATCAATGGTTATGGAAAAACAAAAAAGCTATGGTTTTACCACACCAAACTTAGAATGTTGCTTGCCCTCGAGCAAAAGAAGAAAGAATAGAAGAAGAAGAAGAAGATATGGAGGAGAGGGAGAGATGTGTGGGTTTCAGCCAAGGGGGAGAAGAGAGGGTAGTGTTGTGTGAAAATGAAGAAGGATGGAGGGGTTTATATAGTGGAAGGAGAGGGGTTGGGTTCGGTCATTTAGGGTGGGGTTTGGGTGGGAAAGAGATTTTGAATTTGAAGGTAGGTGGGGTTTATGGGGAAGATGGATGGATGTAATTGGTGATGGGGTAATGGGAAAGAGAGATTGAGGTAATTGGTGAAGGATATAGTGTTATTGGATTGTGTGAAGAAGAGAGAAGTAGGGTAGGTGGGGATCCTGTGGGGTCCACAAATCCTGAGGTGATCCTGTGGGGTCCACAGATCTTGAGGTGTCAAGGATTTCTCATCCATGCACCTTTTAGGCGTGTAAAATGCCCTCTGTATGCAATCCTGGCGTTTAACGCGAGACTGCAGCTTGTTTCTGGCGTTAAACGCCCAAATGTAGCCTGTTTCTAGCGTTTAACGCCAGCCTGATGCTTGTTGCTGGCATTAAACGCCAGCTTGGTGCTTGTTTCTGGCGTTTAAACGCCAGACAGCTCTTCCTCCAAGGTGTGCTTTTTCTTCTACTGTTTTTGATTCTGTTTTTAATTTTTGCAATTGTTTTGTGACTCCACATGATCATAAACCTAATAAAACATAAAAGAACAATAGAAATATAGATAAATAAAAATTGGGTTGCCTCCCAATAAGCGCTTCTTTAATGTCAATAGCTTGATAGTGAGCTCTCATAGAGCTTCACAAATGTTCAGAGCATTGTTGGGACCTCCCAACAGCAAACTTAGAATTTGAATGTGGGGGTTCAACACCAAACTTAGAGTTTGGTTGTGGCCTCCCAACACCAAACTTAGAGTTTAATTGTGGGGGCTTTCTTTGACTCTGTATTGAGAGAAGCTTTTCATGCTTCCTCTCCATGGTTGCAGAGAAAGATACTTGAGCTTTAAACACAAGGTAGTCCCCATTCAATTGAAGGACTAGCTCTCCTCTGTCAACATCAATCACAACTCCTGCTGTGGCTAGGAAGGGTCTTTCAAGGATGATGCATTCATCCTCATCCTTCCCAGTGTCTAGGACTATGAAATCAGTAGGGATGTAAAGGCCTTTAACCTTCACTAACACGTCCTCTACCAATTCATAAGCTTGTTTTATTGACTTGTCTGTGGTGCACGAAATTGCAATCACACTTTTTGCAATCCCGCACAACTAACCAGCAAGTGCACTGGGTCGTCCAAGTAATACCTTGCGTGAGCAAGGGTCGATCCCACGGAGATTGTCGGCTTGAAGCAAGCTATGGTTATCTTGTAAATCTTAGTCAGGATATCAGAAATTATCAGGATTGATTGTAAAAAGCAAAAGAACATGAAATGGTTACTTGTATTGCAGTAATGAAGAATAGGCTGGGGTTTTGGAGATGCTCCATCTTCTGAATCTCTGCTTTCCTACTGTCTTCTTCGTCAAACACGCAAGGCTCCTTCCATGGCAAGCTGTATGTAGGGTTTCACCGTTGTCAGTGGCTACCTCCCATCCTCTCAGTGAAAATGTTCCTATGCTCTGTCACAGCATGGCTAATCATCTGTCGGTTCTCGGTCAGGCCGGAATAGAATCCATTGATTCTTTTGCGTCTGTCACTAACGCCCCGCCTGCTAGGAGTTTGAAGCACGTCACAGTCATTCAGTCATTGAATCCTACTCAGAATACCACAGACAAGGTTTAGACCTTCCGGATTCTCTTGAATGCCGCCATCAGTTCTAGCTTATACCACGAAGATTCCGATTAAAGAATCCAAGAGATAACTACTCAATCTAAGATAGAACGGAGGTGGTTGTCAGGCACACGTTCATAGTTAAGAATGATGATGATTGTCACGGATCATCACATTCATCCGGATTAAGAACAAGTGTTATCTTGGAATGGAAGCAAGCATGATTGAATAAGAGACAGTGGTAATTGCATTAATCCATCAAGACACAGCAGAGCTCCTCACCCCCAACCATGGGGTTTAGAGACTCATGCCGTGGAAAGTGTACAATGAACGTGTAAAAATGTCATGAGGTACTGATATAATGTCAAAAGATCCTATTACTAGTAAACTAGTAACCTAAGGTATTACAGAAATGAGTAAATGACAGAAAAATCCACTTCCGGGCCCACTTGGTGTGTGCTTGGGCTGAGCAATGAAGCATTTTCGTGTAGAGACCTTTTCTGGAGTTAAACGCCAGCTTTCATGCCAGTTTGGGCGTTTAACTCCAAGTTTTATGCCAGTTCCAGCGTTTAACGCTGGAATTTCTGAGGCCGAATTGCTACGCCGGTTTGGGCCATCAAATCTTGGGCAAAGTATGGACTATCATATATTTCTGGAAAGCCCAGGATGTCTACTTTCCAATGCCGTTGAGAGCGCGCCAATTGGGCTTCTGTAGCTCCAGAAAATCCACTTCGAGTGCAGGGAGGTCAGAATCCAACAGCAACTGCAGTCCTTTTCAGTCTCTGGATCAGATTTTGCTCAGGACCCTCAATTTCAGCCAGAAAATACCTGAAATTACAGAAAAACACACAACTCATAGTAAAGTCCAGAAAAGTGAATTTTAGCTAAAAACTAATAAAAATATACTAAAAACTAACTAATCATACTAAAACATACTAAAAACAATGCCAAAAGCATACAAATTATCCGCTCATCACAACACCAAACTTAAACTGTTGCTTGTCCCCAAGCAACTGAAAATCAAATAGGATAAAAAGAAGAGAATATACTATAGACTCCAAAATATCAAAGAAACATAGTTCCAATTAGATGAGCGGGACTAGTAGCTTTTTGCCTCCGAACAGTTTTGGCATCTCACTCTATCCTTTGAAGTTCAGAATGATTGGCATCTATAAGAACTCAGAACTCAGATAGTGTTATTGATTCTCCTAGTTAAGTATATTGATTCTTGAACATAGCTAGTGTATGAGTCTTGGCTGTGGCCCAAAGCACTCTGTCTTCCAGTATTACCACGGATACATACATGCCACAGACACATATTGGGTGAACCTTTTTAGATTGTGACTCAGCTTTGCTAAGTCCCCAATTAGAGGTGTCCAGGGTTCTTAAGCACACTCTTTTTGCTTTGGTTCACAACTTTATTTCTTTCTTTTTCTTTTTCTTCTCTTTTTTTTTTCGAAATTTTTTTTTTGTATTCACTGCTTTTTCTTGCTTCAAGAATCAATTTGATGATTTTTCAGATCCTCAATAACATTTCTCCTTTTCCATCATTCTTTCAAGAGCCAACAATTTTAACATTCTTAAAACAACAAATTCAAAAGACATATGCACTGTTCAAGCATTCATTCAGAAAACAAAAAGTATTGTCACCACATCAAGCTAATTCAACTAGTTTCAGAGATAAATTCGAAACCCTGTACTTCTTGTTCTTTTGTGATTAAAGCATTTTTCATTTAAGAGAGGTGATGGATTCATAGGACATTCATAACTTTAAGGCATAAATTTTATTAATTATGAATTAAGAATAAGACTCAAATATAGATATAAGATGAGACTAAAGAATAAAAATAGGAATAAAAAAACAAAAGAGAAAACGCAAAAATGCTCCTAATGATAGAGGTTTTCACAGAGTTAGAACTCACAACCTTGATTTTGAGAAGTGGATGCTCCCTCAGCTTGAGAGGAGAGCTTTGGCGTTTCATCTCTTGGATTTCACCCCTGCTTCTCTTGTTCCTTCAGCAATTTGCAGAGCATGCAGTTCTGATTCTGCTGTTCTTCCTTAAGTTGCTCCATAGTCTCTTGCAACTTGGTGATAGATGCTTCCAGGCTGGCCCAGCCAATTTCAGGAAATTCAGGGAGGAACTCCTGCGCCCTCCTTTTGATAGAGTTGTCTTGCACTTGTCCTTCCATTGACTTCTTGGTGATTGGATGCTCAATGGGTATGATTCATCTACTCCCATCTTCACCCAGCCTCTTTACAGAGCAAGAGATTAAGCTTGGGTAAGCCAGTTTGGCTTCAGTGGAATTTTTATTTGCAATTGTGTAAATCTCACAAGCAATCACATGATGGACCTCCACTTCTTTTCCAAACATAATGCAATGAATCATCCACGCCCTCTTGATGGTGACCTCAGAACGTTGCTAGTGGGCAATATGGAACGCCCAATAAAATCTAGCCAACCTCTTGCAATTGGCTTGAGGTCTCCCCTCTTGAGTTGGTTTGGGACACCCTTTGAATTGGTTATCCACTTAGTCCCAGGGAGGCATATGTCCTCTAGAACTTGATCCAACCCTTTATCTGCTCTCACCATCCTCCTGTTGAAGGAATCAGGATCATCTTGCAGTTGAGGTAGTTTGAAGATTTCTCTTATTTTGTCCAGATGGAAGTACATAACTTTCCCTCTGACCATGGTTCTGTAGGTATGGTAAGCGGTTCCAGTCATTCTCTGCTTATCTGTCAGCCACAGATTTGAGTAGAATTCCTGAACCATGTTCCTTCCAACCTTTACTTCAGGATTGCTTAGAACTTCCCATCCTCTGTTTCGAATTTGCTCTTGGATCCCCGGATATTCATTTTCTTTCAGATCAAATTTTACTTCCGGGATCACTGACCTCAAACCCATTATTTTGTGATAATGGTCTTCATGTTCTTTGGTTAAGAACTTCTCTTGATTCCAAAGATTCTTTAGATTATTCTCTTTCTTGCCTCTTAAATTGGTTTGTCTTCCCTTAGGAGCCATGATATTGATGAATCTTGGCTTAGTGATCACGGAAAAGCACACCAAACTTAGAGGTTTGCTTGTCCTCAAGCAAAAGAAAAGAGAGAAGAGAGGGGGAGGAAGAGGAAATTCGAATGGTGTGGTGGAGAGAGGGAACCAAACATGTATTTATAAGGTGGGGAGGGGAGTTTTTCGAAAATTGAAAGGAGATTTGAGAAGATATGGAGAGAAATTGAGAAAAGGGTGATTTTTTTTGAACAAAATTTGGGAATGATTTGAAAGATTTGAAGAGTGATTTTAGATATTTGAAAATTTGAAAGTGAATGATGAGAGATTGAAATGTATTTTTGTAGAAAAATATGGGTGAAAAAAGGAAGTTTGAAAAATCTGATTTGAAACAAAACTGTGGTCCCCCACCTTTCTGGCGTTAAACGCCTAGAATGGCACCCATTCTGGCGTTTAACGCCCACTTGGTGCCCTTTTTGGGCGTTTAACGCCCAACCAGGTGCCCTGGGCTGGCGTTAAACGCCAGAAATCCTTTATTACTGGGCGTTTTTCCAAAACGCCCAGGATGCTGCACACCTGGCGTTAACGCCCAGAATGGTGCCCATTCTGGCGTTTAACGCCCAAAATGGTACCATTACTGGCGTTAAACGCCCAGAATGGTACCCATTCTGGCGTTTAACGCCAAAATGCCTTTACTGGCGTTTTTTTCGCCAGTAAGCTCATTTTCTCTGCTTTTTGAGCTGAATCCTTCTGTAACTCTGTGAATTCCTTCGTTTTTGATACTTGCCTCTGTAAGAACAATTCATACAACCTCCTAATGACTGGGTTGCCTCAGCAAGCGCTTCTTTACTGTCTTTAGCTGGACTTTCACGAGAATCACTCAAGTCTCAGTTTTGAGCATTCTGCTCAAAATTTCCTTCAAGATAATGCTTGATTCTCTGTCCATAACAATGAACCTTTTGTCAGAATCAGTATCCTGAAGCTCAACATATCCATATGGTGAAACTCTGTAATCACATACGGACCCCTCCACCGGGATTTGAGTTTTCCCTGGAAACAATTTGAGCCTAGAGTTAAAGAGCAGAACTTTTTGTCCTGGCTCAAAGACTCTTGTTGACAACTTCTTGTCATGCCATTTCTTTGCCTTTTCCTTATAAATTTTTGCATTTTCAAAGGCATTGAGTCTGAACTCCTCTAGCTCATTTAGCTGGAGCAATCTTTTTTCACCAGCTAATTGTGCATCCATATTTAGGAATCTGGGTTGCCCATAGGCTTTATGTTCCAGTTCCACAGGCAAATGACAGGCCTTCCCATACACCAGTGGTATGGAGAGGTTTCCTATAGGAGTCTTGAATGCTGTTCTGTATGCCCACAGAGCATCATCCAAGCTCTTTGCCCATCCTTTCTTCGGGCTATTACAGTCCGCTCTAGGATTCTCTTTAGCTCTCTGTTAGAGACTTCAGCTTGCCCATTTGTCTGTGGATGATACGGAGTTGCCACTTTATGGCTGATTCCATATCTAACCATAGCAGAGTATAGCTGTTTATTGCAGAAATGAGTGCCCCCATCACTGATTAGTACTCTGGGAACACCAAACCTGCTGAAGATATTTTTCTGGAGGAATTTCAGTACAGTCTTGGTATCATTAGTGGGTGTAGCAATTGCTTCTACCCACTTAGACACGTAGTCCACTGCCACCAGAATGTAAGTGTTTGAGTATGATGGTGGGAATGGACCCATGAAGTCAATTCCCCATACATCAAACAATTCTATCTCTAATATCCCTTGTTGAGGCATGGCATATCCATGAGGCAGGTTACCAGCTCTTTGGCAACTGTCACAGTTGCGCACAAACTCTCGGGAGTCTTTATAGAGAGTAGGCCAGTAGAAGCCACATTGGAGGACTTTAGTGGCTGTTCGCTCACTTCCAAAATGTCCTCCATACTGTGATTCATGGCAATGCCATAGGATCCTTTGTGCTTCTTCTCTGGGTACACATCTGCGGATCACTCCGTCAGCACATCTCTTAAAGAGATATGGTTCATCCCAGAGGTAGTACTTGGCGTCTGAAATTAATTTCTTTCTTTGCACACTGCTGTACTCCTTGGGTATGAACCTCACAGCTTTAAAATTTGCAATATCTGCAAACCATGGGGCTTCCTGAATGGCAAAGAGTTGCTCATCTGGGAAAGTCTCAGAGATCTCAGTAGAAGGGAGGGACGCCCCAGCTACTGGTTCTATCCGGGACAGATGATCAGCTACTTGGTTCTCTGTCCCTTTTCTGTCTCTTATTTCTATATCAAACTCTTGCAGCAGCAACACCCATCTTATAAGCCTGGGTTTTGAATCCTGCTTTGAGTAAGTATTTAAGAGCAGCATGGTCAGTGTACACAATCACCTTTGATCCCACTAGGTAGGATCTAAACTTGTCAATGGCATAAACCACTGCAAGTAATTCTTTTTCTGTGGTTGTGTAATTCTTCTGTGCATCATTTAAAACACGGCTAGCATAATAAATGACTTGCAGAAGTTTGTTATGCCTTTGTCCCAACACTGCACCAATGGCATGGTCACTGGCATCACACATTAATTCAAATGGTAATGCCCAATCTGGTGCAGAGATGACTGGTGCTGTGACCAGCTTAGCTTTCAGGGTCTCAAATGCCTGCAGACACTGTGTGTCAAACACAAATGGTGTGTCAGCAGCTAGCAGGTTACTTAAAGGTTTTGCAATTTTCGAAAAAATCCTTTAAACCTTCTGTAGAATCCTGCATGCCCCAGAAAGCTTCTGATTGCCTTAACATTGGCAGGTGGTGGTAATTTTTCAATTACCTCTACCTTTGCCTTATCCACCTCTATTCCTTTGCTTGAAATTTTGTGCCCAAGGACAATTCCTTCAGTCACCATAAAGTGACATTTCTCCCTGTTTAAAACAGGTTAGTCTCTTGGCACCTTTTCAAGACAAGTGCTAGGTGATTAAGACAGGAGCTAAATGAGTCTCCATATACTGAGAAGTCATCCATGAAGACTTCCAGAAATTTCTCTACCATATCTGAGAAGATAGAGAGCATGCACCTCTGAAAGGTTGCAGGTGCATTGCACAGACCAAAAGGCATCCTCCTATAGGCAAACACGCCAGATGGGCAAGTGAATGCTGTTTTCTCTTGGTCCTGAGGATCTACTGCAATTTGGTTGTAGCCTGAATAGCCATCCAAAAAGCAGTAATAATCATGGCAGCTAGCTTTCTAGCATTTGGTCTCTGAATGGTAAGGAAAATGATCCTTTCTGGTGGCTGTGTGAGCCTTCTGTAATCAATACACATGCGCCACCTGTGACTGTCCTTGTAGGAACCAGTTCATTTTTTTCATTATGAACCACTGTCATGCCTCCCTTTTTGGGACAACTTGGACAGGGCTCACCCAGGGGCTATCAAATAGGATAAATAATCCCAGCCTCTAGTAATTAGTGACCTCTTTCTGCACTACTTCCTTCATGGCAGGATTTAGCCTCCTCTGTGGTTGGACCACTGGTTTGGCATTATCCTCCAACAGGATCTTGTGCATGCATCTAGCTGGGCTAATACCCTTGAGATCACTTATGGACCACCCAAGAGCTGTCTTGTGTGTCCTTAGCACTTTAATCAGTGCTTCCTCTCCTGTGGATTTAAAGCAGAGCTTATATCACTGAAAAAGTGTCACCCCTCCCAGAAATGCGTATTTCAGGGATGATGGTAGTGGTTTGAGTTCAGGTTTTGGGAGGTTTATCCTCCTCCTGAGGAATTTTCGAAAAATTCCTTTGCTTCCTCTGGTTCTTCCTGATCAGTTGAGCATCTTGAAGATGTCCTCAAGCTCTGATTCTAGGCTTTCAGCCATATTGATCTCTTTACCAGAGAGTCATAATGTCAGCGCCCATGCAGTCATTTGGTGTGTCTGGATGCTGCATAGCTTTTACAGCATTCAATTTGAACTCATCCTCATTGACTCTCAAGGTTACTTCCCCCTTTTGTACATCAATGAGAGTTCGTCCAGTTGCTAGGAAAGGTCTTCCAGAATGAGAGTTGCACTTGTGCTCCTCCATTTCCAGCACCACAAAGTCAGTTGGAAAGGCAAATGGCCCAACCTTGACAATCATATCCTCTATTATGCCTGATGGATGTTTAATAGACCCATCAGCAAGTTGGAGGCATATCCTGGTTGGTTTGACGTCTCCAGTCAACCCAGCTTTCTGATAGTGGATGCAGGTATTAAATTGATGCTTGCTCCAAGATCACATAGGGCTGTCTTGGTGGCAAGTGCCTTCTAATGTGCATGGTATCAGAAAGCTTCCAGGATCTTGAAGCTTTTCTGGTAAGCTTTTTAGAATGACTGCACTGCATTCTTCAGTGAGAACACTTTTTCAGTTTCTCTCCAATCCTTCTTATGACTTAAGATTTCCTTCATGACTTAGCGTAAGAAGGTATTTGCTCAAGTGCCTCTGCAAACAGAATCTTTATTTCAAGAGTCCTTAAATAGTCTGCAAAGCGGGCAAATTGCTTATCCTGTTCCGCTTGCGGAGTTTTGAGGATAGGCATCTTGGCTTGATATTCTTCAACCTTAGATGCTGCAGGTTTATTCCTTACAGAAGTGGTTGAAGAAGCCTTTTTAGAGGGATTACTGTCAGCACCTCTCAGGTCTGATATTCCCTTGGCGTTGAACGCCAGGAATGGGTGAAAGTTTGGGCGTTAAACGCCAACTTCTCTTCCTTTTCTGGCGTTTGAACGCCAGAACTGGGCAAGGAATGGGCGTTTAACGCCAACTTTCCTTCCCTTTCTGGCGTTTGAACGCCAATAACATTCCTCTCTGGGCTCTTACTGTCCTCAGAGGGATTTTGAACAGTGGTTTGGTTATCCTCTGTCCATTGCTCCCTGTTTGGCTTTTTGTTCTTTTGAGCAGTGGTATTCAGTGTCTTCCCTCTTAGTTGAACTGGCTTAACACTCCTCTGTTATCTGTTTAGATATTTGCTGCTTTGCCTGATTCAACTGTAGTTCTATGCTCTTATTAGCAACTTTAGTTTCATAGAGCATCTCTTTAAATTCTGCTAACTGTTCTGTCATCAGGAGTAATTGTTGATTAAGCTCAATTATCTGTTCTTGAGGATTAGAGTCAGTGACTACCGTCATGACTTCCTCTTCTGGAGAGAACTCATTGCTAGAATACAAATATTGGTTTCTAGCAAACAGTGTCTATAAGCTCTTGAGCTTTCAATTGTCTTCCTCATGTGTATAGATCCACAGCTGAGTGGTCTAAAGACATCTGAGCTTTTTCTGTAAGCCCATAGTAGAAAATGTCTAACTGTACCCACTCTGAAAACATTTCAGAGGGACATTCCTTAGCATACCTCTATACCTCTCCCAGGCATTGTAAAGGGATTCATTATCCTCTTGTTTAAAGCCTTGGATGTCCAGCCTTAGCTGTGTCATCCTCTTTGGAGGGTAAAATGATTCAGGAATTTGTCTGACAACTGTTTCCATGTCTTTATGCTTGCTGTAGGTTGGTTATTTAACACCTTTTAGCTTGATCTTTTACAGCAAATGGAAACAGTAATAGTTTGTGACATCCTGATCCACCTCTTTATCATGTACTGTGCCAGCAATTTGTAAGAAACTGTGCCAGAAACTCAGTAGGTTCTTCCTGTGGAAGACCGGAATACTGGCAATTTGCTGCACTATGATAATGAGTTGAGGGTTTAGCTCAAAGCTGCTTACTTGATGGGAGGTGTACAGATGCTACTCCCATATGCAGCTGTAATGGGGTTAGCATATGACCCCAGAGTCCTTTTGGACTGATCAATCCACTTATGTCCATAATGGACAAAAGGGAAATGATAATGATTGCAAAAAAGATAAATTTTGTTTTTTTTTTTGAATTAACCGAAAATAAAATAAAATAAAATAAAACAAAAGAAAACTAAAATAAAAATTCGAAAATTAAGAATAAAAATAAGATCAAAGCAAATTGAGAGAATGAATCAAGTTAATTAAAAAGATTTTGAAAACAGCAATTAAAAAGATATGATTGAAAAATTTTTTTTTGCAAAAGATTGATTTTGAAAGAGGAAAGAGGAAAAACAACAAAGACACCAAACTTAAAATTTTTAGAAAATCAAACACTAATTTCGAAATTTAAAAGAAAAACACAAAGAGGACACCAAACTTAGAATTTTATGAATCAAAAAGGGGCTAAAGAAGTGCAAAATCGAAAATTAAAAGAAAAACAAAAGCATGCAATTGACACCAAACTTAAAATATGAGACTAGACTCAACTAAAAGACTCTAAACCAACAAAATAAAACAGTCCTAATCTAAGCAACAAGATAAGCCGTCAGTTGTCCAAACTCGAACAATCCCCGCAACGGCGCCAAAAACTTGGTGCATGAAATTGCAATCACACTTTTTGCAATCCGCAAACTAACCAGCAAGTGCACTGGGTCGTCCAAGTAATACCTTGCGTGAGCAAGGGTCGATCCCACGGAGATTGTCGGCTTGAAGCAAGCTATGGTTATTGTAAATCTTAGTCAGGATATCAGAAATTATCAGGATTGATTGTAAAAAGCAAAAGAACATGAAATGGTTACTTGTATTGCAGTAATGAAGAATAGGCTGGGGTTTTGGAGATGCTCCATCTTCTGAATCTCTGCTTTCCTACTGTCTTCTTCGTCAAACACGCAAGGCTCCTTCCATGGCAAGTGTATGTAGGGTTTCACCGTTGTCAGTGGCTACCTCCCATCCTCTTAGTGAAAATTCTTGCTCTGTCACAGCATGGCTAATCATCTGTCGGTTCTCGGTCAGGCCGGAATAGAATCCATTGATTCTTTTGCGTCTGTCACTAACGCCCCGCCTGCTAGGAGTTTGAAGCACGTCACAGTCATTCAGTCATTGAATCCAGAATACCACAGACAAGGTTTAGACCTTCCGGATTCTCTGAATGCCGCCATCAGTTCTAGCTTATACCACGAAGATTCCGATTAAAGAATCCAAGAGATAACTACTCAATCTAAGGTAGAACGGAGGTGGTTGTCAGGCACACGTTCATAGTTGAGAATGATGTGATTGTCACGGATCATCACATTCATCCGGATTAAGAACAAGTGTTATCTTAGAATGGAAGCAAGCATGATTGAATAAGAGACAGTGGTAATGCATAATCCATCAAGACACAGCAGAGCTCCTCACCCCAACCATGGGGTTTAGAGACTCATGCCGTGGAAAGTGTACAATGAACGTGTAAAAATGTCATGAGGTACTGATACAATGTCAAAAGATCCTATTACTAGTAAACTAGTAACCTAAGGTATTACAGAAATGAGTAAATGACAGAAAAATCCACTTCCGGGCCCACTTGGTGTGTGCTTGGGCTGAGCAATGAAGCATTTTCGTGTAGAGACCTTTTCTGGAGTTAAACGCCAGCTTTCATGCCAGTTTGGGCGTTTAACTCCAAGTTTTATGCCAGTTCCAGCGTTTAACGCTAGAATTTCTGAGGCCGAATTGCTACGCCGGTTTGGGCCATCAAATCTTGAGCAAAGTATGGACTATCATATATTGCTGGAAAGCCCAGGATGTCTACTTTCCAATGCCGTTGAGAGCGCGCCAATTGGGCTTCTGTAGCTCCAGAAAATCCACTTCGAGTGCAGGGAGGTCAGAATCCAACAGCAACTGCAGTCCTTTTCAGTCTCTGGATAAGATTTTTGCTCAGGACCCTCAATTTCAGCCAGAAAATACCTGAAATTACAGAAAAACACACAAACTCATAGTAAAGTCCAGAAAAGTGAATTTTAGCTAAAAACTAATAAAAATATACTAAAAACTAACTAAATCATACTAAAAACATACTAAAAACAATGCCGAAAAGCATACAAATTATCCGCTCATCAGTCTGCCATCTCTAATGAGATTCTTGCAGCTTGTACCTCAAAGATCCCCAGTTTCTCTATTACAGAGAGTAGCATAAGATTTATACCTGACCCCATGTCACATAGAGCCTTCTCAAAGGTCATAGTGCCTATGGTACAGGGTATTAAGAATTTACCAGGATCTTTGTTTCTTTTGAGGTAAAGTTTGCTGAACCCATGTATTTAGTTCACTAATGAGCAAGGGAAGTTCACCTTCCCAAGTCTCATTACCAAACAACTTGGCATTCAGCTTCATGATGGCTCCTAAATATTGAGAAACTTGCTCTTCAGTTACATCTTCATCCTCTTCAGAGAAAGAATAGTTCTCAGAGCTCATGAATGGCAGAAGAAAGTTTAATGGAATCTCTATGGTCTCTATATAAGCCTCAGATTCCTTTAGGTCCTCAATAGGGAACTCCCTTTTGTCTGGAGGACGTCCCATGAGGTCTTTCTCATGGGGATTCACGTCCTCCCCTTCCTCCTTGGATTCGGCCATTTTGATAATATCAATGGCCTTGCACTCTCTTTTTGGATTCTCTTCTGTATTGCTTGGGAGAGTACTAGGAGGAGTTTCAGTGATTTTCTTACTCAGCTGGCCCACTTGTGCCTCCAAATTTCTAATGGAGGACCTTGTTTCATTCATGAAACTTAAAGTGACCTTAGATAGATTAGAGACTATGTTTACTAAGCTAGAGGGGCTCTACTCAGAATTCTCTGTCTGTTGCTGAGAAGATGATGGAAAAGGCTTGCTATTGCTAAGCCAGTTTCTTCCACCATTATTAAAGCCTTGTTGGGGCTTTTGTTGATCCTTCCATGAGAAATTATGATGATTTCTCCATGAGGAATTATAGGTGTTTCCATAGGGTTCACCCATGTAATTCACCTCTGTCATTGCAGTGTTCTCAAGATCATAAGCTTCTTCTTCAGAAGATGCCTCTTTAGTACTGTTGGATGCATTTTGCCATCTATTCAGACTCTGAGAAATTATGTTGACTTGCTGAGTCAACATTTTGTTCTGAGCCAATATGGCATTCAGAATATCAATTTCAAGAACTCCCTTCCTCTGAGGCGTCCCATTACTCACAGGATTCCTCTTAGAGGTGTACATGAATTGGTTATTTGCAACCATATCAATGAGCTCTTGAGCTTCTGCAGGCGTTTTCTTTAGGTGAATGGATCTACCTGCAGAATGATCCAGTGACATCTTAGAGAACTCAGATAGACCATCATAGAATATATCCAAAATGGTCCACTCTGAAAGCATGTCAGAAGGACACTTTTTGGTCAACTTCTTGTATCTTTTCCAAGCTTCATAAAGGGATTCACCATCTTTTTTCTTGAAGGTCTAAACATCCACTCTAAGCTTGCTCAGCTTTTGAGGAGGAAAGAACTTGGCCAAGAAGGCCGTGACCAGCTTATCCCAAGAGTCCAGGCTATCTTTAGGTTGTGAGTCCAACCATGTTCTAACCATGTCTCTTACAGCAAAAGAGAAAAGCATGAGCCTGTAGACTTCAGGATTTACTCCATTAGTCTTAACAGTATCACAGATCTGCAAGAACTCAGTTAAAAACTGATAGGGATCTTCTGATGGAAGTTCATGAAACTTGCAGTTCTGTTGCATTAGAGCAACTAGTTGAGGTTTCAGCTCAAAATTATTTGCTCCAATGGCAGGGATTGAGATGCTTCTTTCATAAAAATTGGAAGTAGGTGTAGTATAATCACCAAGCATCTTCCTTGCATTATTATTGGGTTCGGTCATGTCTCCTTCTTTTTCGAGATTCTCTGTAAGGTTTTCTCTGAATTGCTGTGCTTTAGCTTCTCTTAGCTTCTTCTTCAGAGTCCTTTCAAGTTCAGGATCTGCTTCAACAAGGATATTCTAGTCCTTGCTCCTGCTCATATGAAAGAGAAGAAAACAGAAAAGGAAGAGGAATCCTCTATGTCACAGTATAGAGATTTCTTTATGTGAGTATAAGAAGAAAAGAATAGGAGAAGGAGGAGAGAAAAATTCGAACACAGAGGAGAAGAGAGGATTCGAATTTTAGATGAAGATAATAGTTAGTAAATGAATAAATAAATAGGAGGTGAGAAGGAGAGAATTTCGAAAATTGTTTTTGAAAAATGGTTAGTGATTTTCGAAAATTAAGAGAAGAAATAAAATTGAAATTAAAATTTAAAACAATTAGTTAATTAAAAAGAATTTTGAAAAAGAGTGAGGAATTTTCGAAAATTAGAGAGAAAAAGTGGTTAGGTGGTTTTGAAAAAGATAAGAAATAGTAAAACAAACAAAAAGTCAATTAGTTAGTTGAAAAATATTTGAAAATCAATTTTGAAAAGATAAGAATTTAGAAAAGATTTTTGAAATTGATTTTGAAAAAGATATTTTGAAAAATATTTGAAAAGGAAATTAAAAAGATTTGATTTTTAAAATTAAAATTGATTACTTGACTAACAAGAAACTAAAAGATATGATCCTAAAATTTAAAGATTGAACCTTTCTTAACAAGAAAGTAACAAACTTCAAATTTTTTGAATCAATCACATTAATTGTTAGTAAAGTTTTCGAAAATCATGAAATAAAGATAAGAAAAAGATTTTGAAAATCAATTTTAAAAATTTTTCGAAAATACAAAAGAAAAATGAAAAAGATTTGATTTTTGAAAAAGATTTTGAAAAGATAGGATTTTTAAAATTGAAATCTTGACTTGACTAACAAGAAACAACTAATTTTAAAAATTTTTTACTAAATCAACCCAAAGATTTCAAAAATTATGAGAGAAATAAGAAAAATATATTTTTTTATTTTTGAATTTTTTATGAGGAGAGAGAAAAACACAAATATGACCCAAAACATGAAAATTTTGGATCAAAACCAATGATGCATGCAAGAACACTATGAATGTCAAGATGAACACCAAGAACACTTTGAAGATCAAGATGAACATCAAGACTTATTTTTGAAAAATTTTCAAGAGAGGAAAACATGCAAGACACCAAACTTAGAAATTTTCAATGTTTAGACACTATGAAAAAAAATGCATATGAAAAATAACAAAAAATACAAAACAAGAAAATATGAAGATCAAATAAGAAGACTTATCAAGAACAACTTGAAGATCATGAAGAACACCATGCATGAGTTTTCGAAAAATGCACAAATTTTTAAAAACATACAATTGACACCAAACATAAAAAATTGACACTAGACTCAAACAAGAAACACAAAAATATTTTTGGTTTTTTATGATTTTAAATTTTTTTTTGGATTTTTCGAAAATTATATTTTGGAAAAAATGCAAACAAAGAAAAAATTTTGAAAACTTTTTGAAAAGAAAATTACCTAATCTGAGCAACAAGATGAACCGTCAGTTGTCCAAACTCAAACAATCCCCGGCAACGGCGCCATAAACTTGGTGCACGAAATTGTGATCTCAATGGCGCCAACAACTTGGTACACACAATTGTAATATCACTCTTTTTCACAACTTCGCACAACTAACCAGCAAGTGCACTGTGTCGTTCAAGCAATAAACCTTACGTGAGTAAGGGTCGATCCCACGGAGATTGTTGGTATGAAGCAAGCTATGGTCATCTTGTAAATCTCAGTCACGCGGATTCTAATGGTTATAATGGTTTTCGAATATAAAGATAAATAAAGCATAAAATAGAGATAGAGAAACTTATGTAAATCATTGGTGGGGAATTTCAGATAAGTGTATGGAGATGCTTTGTCCCTTCTGAATCTCTGCTTTCCTACTGCCTTCCTCCAATCCTTCATACTCCTTTCCTTAGCAAGCTGTATGTAGGGCGTCACCGTTGTCAATGGCTACTTTCCATCCTCTCAGTGAAAATGGTCCAAATGCGCTGTCACTACGCCCAACACTCGATCATGTTGGAATAGGATCCATTGATCCTTTTGTGTCTGTCACTACGCCCAACACTCGCGAGTTTGAAACTCGTCACAGTCATCCCAGCCCAGATCCTACTTGGAATACCAGAGACAATGTTTAGACTTTTCGGATCTTAGGAATGGCCACCAATAATTCTAGCTTATACCACAAAGACTCCGATCTTTCGGAATGGAGGCTAAGAGATACACGCTCGATCTAAGGTAGAACGGAAGTGGTTGTCAGTCACGCGTTCATAGGTGAGAATGATGATGAGTGTCACGGATCATCACATTCATTATGTTGAAGTGCAGCGAATATCTTAGAAGAAGAATAAGATGAATTGAATAGAAGAATAATAGTAATTGCATTAATACTCGAGGAACAGCAGAGCTCCACACCTTAATCTATGGTGTGTAGAAATTTCACTATTGAAAATACATAAGTGATAAAGGTCCAGGCATGGCCGAATGGCCAGCCTCCACAAAAGTCTAAGATAGCATAAAACTGATCAAAGATCTGGTCAAAGACCTGGTCAAAAGACGCCTAGTACAATAGTAAAAAGTTCTATTTGTACTAAACTAGCTACTAGGGTTTACAGAAATAAGTCTAAGTGCAGAAATCTACTTTCGGGGCCCACTTTGGTATGTGCTTGGGCTGAGCTTGAGCTTTACACGTGCAGAGGGTTAAATGCCAAGTTGTAACGTATTTTTGGCGTTTAACTCTGGTTTGTGACGTGTTTCTGGCGTTTTACTCTAGAATGCAGCATGGAACTGGTGTTGAACGCCAGTTTGCATCGTCTAAACTCGAATAAAGTATGGACTATTATATATTGCTGGAAAGCCCTAGATGTCTACTTTCCAATGCAATTAAGAACGTGCCATTTGGAGTTATGTAGCTCCAAAAAATTCATTTTGAGTGCAGGGAGGTCAGAATCCAACAGCATCTGTAGTCCTTTTTCAGCCTCCTATCAGATTTTTGCTCAGGTCCCTCAATTTCAGCCAGAAAATACCTGAAATCACAGAAAAACACAAAAACTCATAGTAAAGTCCAAAAATGTGAATTTTTCATGAAAACTAATAAAAACATCCCTAAAAGTAGCTAGATCCTACTAAAAACTACCTAAAAACAATGCCAAAAAGCGTATAAATTATCCGCTCATCATACACTTACACCTTGAAGGAAAGATTTGCTTATCAGCAGTCTGTAGATTATTATGTGAGTAAATATCATGTGGTATAAAGTGTTCACTTAACTGTAGTCTTAATCATAAATGTCTTACACAGGAGTCTTACACGCAGAGATTGGTAGCTGCAATCCAGCAATCTTAGGAGAATAGAGATGACATTAACAAATCTGAGATATTAGATGTTGATTTTAACACGGTTTGGCGTGAGACTAAATCTGAGCCACACAAGAACTGCGTCTATGGGCTGAGATCGTTCTTTCGTGAAAATATCTACACCTTCACAATGGGATCTTCATCCACCTCTGCCACCAGCCAGCCCATCAATCTCGAAGACGGTGTCGATTTGAGGGAGCAGGTGCTAGAGCTCACCTGGAACTTTCACCAACACGCTTAGTGATGAGTGGATAATTTATACGCTTTTTGGCATTGTTTTTAGGTAGTTTTTAGTATGATCTAGTTACTTTTAGGGATGTTTTCATTAGTTTTTATGCTAAATTCACATTTCTGGACTTTACTATGAGTTTGTGCATTTTTCTGTAATTTCAGGTATTTTCTGGCTTAAATTGAGGGACCTGAGCAAAACTCTGAGAAGGAGGCTGACAAAGGACTGCTGATGCTGTTGGAATCTGACCTCCCTGCACTCGAAATAAATTTTCTGGAGCTACAGAACTCCAAATGATGCGCTCTTAACGGCGTTGGAAAGTAGACATCCAGAGCTTTCCAGCAATATATAATAGTCCATACTTTATTCGAGATTTGACGATGTAAACCGGCGCTCAACGCCAGTTCCATGCTGCTGCATTCTGGAGTCAAACGCCAGAAACACGTCACGAACCAGAGTTGAACGCCCAAAACATGTTACAACTTGGCGTTCAACTCCAAGAGAAGCCTCAGCTCGTGGATAGATCAAGCTCAGCCCAAACATACACCAAGTGGGCCTTGGAAGTGGATTTATGCATCAATTACTTACTTCTGTAAACCCTAGTAGCTAGTTTATTATAAATAGAACTTTTTACTAGTGTATTAATCTTTGGTCTCAGTTTTATTCTATTATTCATCTTAGGAGGCTATTGTTCACACTTGGAGGCTGGCCATTCGGCCATGCCTGAACCTCTATCACTTATGTATTTTCAACGGTGGAGTTTCTACACACCATAGATTAAGGGTGTGGAGCTCTGTTGTACCTCAAAGTTTTAATGCAATTACTACTATTTTCTATTCAATTCCGTTTATTCCTGTTCTAAGATATTCGTTGCACTTCAACTTGATGAATGTGATGATCCATGACACTCATCATCATTCTCACTTATGAACGCGCGTGACTGACAACCACTTCCGTTCTACCTTAGACCGGGCGTATATCTCTTGGATTCCTTAATCAGAATCTTCGTGGTATAAGCTAGAATTGATGGCGACATTCATGGGAATCCGGAAAGTCTAACCTTGTCTATGGTATTCCGAGTAGGATTTTGGGATTGAATGACTGTGACGAGCTTCAAACTCCTGAAGGCTGGGCGTTAGTAACAGACGCAAAAGAATCACTGGATTCTATTCCAACCTGATTGAGAACCGACAGATGATTAGCCGTGCTGTGACAGAGCATTTGGACTTTTTTCACTGAGAGGATGGGATGTAGCTGTTGACAACGGTGATGCCCTACATACAGCTTGCCATGGAAAGGAGTAAGAAGGATTGAATGGATGTAGTAAAAAAGCAGAGATTCAGAAGGAACACAGCATCTCCATACACCTATCTGAAATTCCCACCATTGAATTACATGAATAACTCTATCTTTATTTTCTGCTTTATTTAATTTTCGTCTACTATAATTTCTTAATACATTTGAATCCGCCTGACTGGGATTTACAAGATGACCATAGCTTGCTTCATACCAACGATCTCTGTGGGATCGACCCTTACTCACGTAAGGTATTACTTGGACGACCCAGTACACTTGCTGGTTAGTTGAGCGGAGTTGTGACAAAGTGTGATTCATGTTTGAGAGCACCAAGTCTTTGGAGCCATTGTTGATGATCACAATTCCGCCCACCACTTAGTAGCTGCAGCAATCTGATAAGAGGTATCAGGAGATCCTTACACGCATCTCAGATACATATTCCCTCAGGCTAAAGTGGAGGTGGGAGTTGAAGCGGCTTCAGCAAATGGCACAACATATGGCGGTGTACTAAAATCAAATACAGGCCAGTGGCAGCGGCACTGCTGGTGGTAGTGTCACTGCTAAAGGGACACTGACATCATCGCTTAGTCTGCCGTCTCAGTAAGACCAAGGGGATGACGACAACGATGACGACTATTAGGATCTTTAGTGATTAAAATTTTGTTCTAGACTGTTTCATTATATATTATATTTTAATTTTTTACTTTTAATTTTTTTACACTTGATATTTAATTTATTATATTTGATTTATATTATTTAAAATTTGAATACTAATTGTGTAAAAAGCAAATTTAAATAAAAAAACCAATTTGACTACTTATTGTGTTGAAAAAAATTGGATTTACCGTCGGATTTTATCCTTGGTGGCAAAATCCAACGATAATTAAGTGGGAAAGAAAATAGTGGAGCGCCATAATTACTGGCGGAACTTTTTTATCGGTAATTACTGGCGAATTAAAAAATATTCCATCGCAAAATTTGACAGTAACTACGAACGGATTGAAAAATTTGACGGTTCGTAATTAATTACCGACAAAAATTATACTGTCTAATTAATTGTAACTGAAAATCTACTAGTAAATATATTATCGACAAATTATTTTTTGTTATTCTACTAATAAATTTAACAGTTTTCAATATTTTTTTTAGTAGTGATTATAGAGATGGTTACGATCATGCATGCATGTCACTCAATTTCAACATTATCTAGCAGTAGATTTGGAAAGATCAAAAGTTATAAAGAAGTTGATGTTGTTTGAAGATAATTTAATCCTTTTATTGTATCTATTTTATGTTGTTTTCATTTTAACGAATTAATTGGTAATTTTAATTAGTTAAAATAAGAAAGCATATTATCTGTCTATTAATCATGTTTAAAATAAAAAAAATACCTATATTTTTCCTTATCTTAAATTAATATATTTTTTTATATGTAATTCCAATTTTTCTAATTATAAACACATCTATACCAAAAAAAAATAATATTATTGCACCTGTCACTATTAAATTTTTTGTGTCTATTTTGTTATATTTACAGGCAATAGAACTGTTAAAATTTAAGAAGAGGATTAAATCAAGTTGAATTTAAAAATAAAATTTTTTTATTTTGTTTTTTTGTGGAAGTTGATTATGCAAGAGATTTTTTTTTTGTTGTCTCTAAAATCAGAAAGAAAGAAACGAAGAAGGAAAGAAGAGAATGAGGCCTATGTATCTTAGTTCGATTTTCTAGTACCATAAAATTTACATCAAATTTCCACTAAAATTATGGTAGAATTTACTCTATAATCAACTATAGTACATACACTGATACCAATACTAATGAATTACAATCCTAATTCATCTAGTATCAAATTCTAAATTTATAGCCAAACTTAACTACTATCAAGTGTTGTCCCAACTTGGCAAAGAAGAACCCACTAATTCAATTAACTACCGAATATTATTCCAACTTGACAAGGAAAACTAAATTTTAATTCAACACAACTAAATTATACAGAAATTATATTGACTTTTTTATGCATTTTTTATACTTTTTCTCTCATAACTTTTTCATATTTTTTTACTCACAATAACAAGTATTTTTTTTCAATTATAGAAAAATAACATTAAATAACTATAACAATAAAATTTCGAATGAAGCTCAAGCTCCACTACTTCTGTAACAACTCCACTAGAATTCGATCCTGGTGTGACTTTTTTTTTTTTTTTGTCAAGTGGATTGGACAGCCCCCAATCCTAAGCATTAGGCCCATGTTTCACACACACACACAACACACTCACACACACAATCATGGGTATGATGGGTTCTTAAACCACAACAACCAGCCTCAGCTGAGATTTGAACCCAGGTGCAGCATTGTATGAGGCGGACAGATATGCCAACTGTGCTGGGCCTCAGCTGCTCCTGGTGTGACTTTATTTGCCACTACATCACATGCCTCAGCCACAATCATAAATGTTTAAAAACCCTCTTTCTTGGCTTTTATTTTCAGAATGTAGCTCATTGAAGGCATTGGGCTGAGACCTCCTATTTGTGCATTTGAAATGTGCTGAAGTAACATGAATTTGGGCTCAGAAGTGAACAAAAGATCTGCATCACTAACACCCATATTAAACAAACTTTTTATTGACAAAAAAAAACCCAACTTTTAACTTTTACCTAATAATCATGTTTATAAACTCCGAAATCAATCTTATCTCTAACAGAAATTCTTTTTTTAGCTGGATCTAGTTTGCTCATCAGTGATGTATTCTTTGGTTAATTAGCTCCATTTACTCTTTGCCCTTGTCCTTATTAATATTAAAAAAAGATTGGTTAAGGTGTCAAAATCATCTATTCACTATAGTATGAATTTACTACACATGCAACATGCATTGCATATATTAGCCAGGGACCGCGCCCTTCACAAATTAAATTTGAAATCCTTAGTGTTCCATAATTGTGAAACAAGTAAAGGCTACCTATTCTACACGAAATAATAAAATCAATTATTGAAGATCTAATCCATGTATGTGCTTGACTTTTTAACAATAAGCTTTGAACGATTATCTTCTAGAGAATGGGGTACACAACCCACTAGAATTTTTTAAAAAAAAAAAGAATGAGCCATTTGCTTAAAAATCCAGAAGTACTTAAGAATGGTACACAAATTATATCCCAACATATAATGTTCTTTGGTGCTATTCTTGATTCCTTGCAAAAATTGTATATCATGCAAAAGTTTGTTATTTATATAAGAGTGAATACTCCATCTGGTCCCTGACAATTATCTCGAAAGGACAACGAGGCCCCCAAGGAAAAAAAACACCAAATCCGGCCCCTAATAATTTTTTTTGGGACTGATTAGCCCCTGTGTTAAAAAAAAATAACATTGATTTTTTTTTTGCACAGGGATCTCGTTGTCCTTTCGAGGTAATTGTCAGGGGTCGGATTAAATTTTTTTTTTTTGGTTAGAGGCCGGGTTGAGTTTTTTTTGTCAGGGGCCTCGTTGTCTTTCGAAGTAATTGTCAGGGGCTGATTTGGGTTTTTCTCTTTATATAAATGTTTTTCTAAAATAAATTATGATAACCGCCATTGGGTTGGGCGTGTGAGATATAGCAGAAAAGTTGTAAATTATCAAAAATGCTGTATAAATTCTAGAAATTAGGCATCACACACTAGAAATTAGCCAAGTGATGGGATTTTTTTCAAATAAATAAATTAAATTATATATTTATACTTATATGTATTTTGAAAATGTTATGTAAACATAACAAATAATCATTAAATTAATTTTTTTGTATATATATATTATTTAATTTTAATATATATTTTATACATATTCACTGATTTTTTATGTATACATATAAATATAAATTATTTATTGTACTCTATTATAAATTTCGTTGTCACTACAAATAAAATAAGTAGTAATACAATTTTGTTATTTATGTTATTTGCAAACGAGATATGTGAAAAAATTATATATATATATCGTTAATAACTAAAAAAATATAGTGTTTAAAATATGATTTGAATTGATTTAGAAGGTAAACTGATATAATTTATTATAATTTAAATCGTATTAACTTGATTTTTATTTTTTATTGTAATTCGATTTTATTCAAATGATAGTGATTAAATTATATCGAATGACTTTATTTTTTAATATAATATAATTTAAATTTTTATGATTTTGATTGAATCGATTTATATTCTGTCTAAATTATAAATTTTTTTATCATTTTTAATTATTAGTTTTTTCTAAATATGAAATATATCGAATCCAAATTTTTTTTAAATTTAAAAAAATGTAAAGTAAAAGTTTTAAATAGTTAACTTTTTCAAAACCGAATAAATAAGTTCAATTTAAATCATAATTGTTTGAATCTAATTGGATTAAAATATAAATTCAAATCGATAAAGAGTATATATGTTTTCACAATTATTATAGTATTTTAGAAAAAAAAATAGTGACTATCAAATTTTTGAAGAATTATTTTGATAATTAAAATATTGTCAAAATCAAACCAAGGATGACTCACCTTCCCTTTCCCAATAGTTGCATGACCAAGTACTTACAACTTGATTTTATAGAGAGGGGAAATGTGAAAGAAAACTTACAAAACAAGAAATTATTTTGACAAGTTAAACTTAAATGAGCTAGCTAGACTTGGACCAAGACAGCTTTCTGCTAATTAATATTATATATAATGGACATGCATAATGTTAACGTTAAGGTTAACCGAGTAATTAATCAACCTAATTGAATCAGAACTATATATATGTATAGTAGTGATACCAATTCCGCTAGCTACTTCATTCATTCCTGAAGCAGAAGAATATAATAATATATATCATCATAAGTGTGAATTATTAATTAAGGAGATGGAGTTGTTAGCAAAGATAGAATTATTAATAGGTGTGGTTATGGTTGCTTCGATGATTATGAGTAAGGGTTGTGAAGGGCAATTAGTGGAGAATTTCTACAGTTCAAGTTGTCCAAACGTGGAATCCATAGTTAGAGAGGCAGTGACCAATAAATTTACTCAGACTCTCACAACTGGACAAGCAACCCTCCGTCTATTTCTCCATGACTGCTTTGTTCAGGTTTCCACTACATACTACTAACTCATCATCATCGCTATATACAGTATTTCAAAAATATTTAATAACAAAAAAATATTAATAAAAAATAGTCAAAATTTATTATTTTTAATTTTATTTAATACATCTTGCGATAAATAAATACTAAATAAAATAAATTTAAGTTGTTTCGATTGATTGTTTTTTTATCACCATAACATTACCAAAATTGTTTATCTTGATATTTTTGTCTCTCAAGTTAGAAACACTATTGATCTCTTTCAAGTAATTAAGAACAAAGAAAGCATATATAATTTTACATTGGTTAGTTTTCGATTCCTCGTGTGTTTTTCTTCCTCTGAATATACTCAAGCATTGTCATGTATGTGTATATGTACTATTTATTTTTCATGTTACATTTTCACATAATCATTTTTTTACCAAGTTACCACGATTCTTTATATATGTTTGCATCACAATTTTTGAAATAATTTTTCAATGTTAAATTTACCTTTTTTTTGTTAAGCAAGCATCATTTTCAGTAGTGTCATATATTATGTCTAGATTCAACCGTTTGAATTAATAAAAATACATTATGTACTTGACAAAGTCATGTTTAATAAAGGAAATGACTCAGTCTCTGTATATATACAATCATTATGTATATAATTGTTTATCCTAGCTAAAAGATTAATCTGACAGATAAAAAATTTTATGTCTCTAAACTTTTGATTTTAGGGAGTTAAAACTCTAATACTACCTTATAACACCACTTAATTATTTTAGAAGTTTAAGTTGATAAAAAAAAATATAAATAATTTTATCTATAAGATATACATTGATGTTTGATTAGTTAAGCACATCATGAATTAATTAACTTTAATTTTGGATGGTTGTTGAAGATTTATTCTTCCATTTCCACTGTGATCTTGTCTCATTCAGCAGAAAATTTCAAAGGCACGTTTGAAATGGTATTTGTTGAGGGTGATTTTGGACACAGCTTTTGAAACAGGACTATGCTATTTATACACTAAAATTAACTATTAAAATTCGTTATCAGTATAAAAATATATGTTAGAATATAAATATATATTAAAAATAAATTAAATTACATATGTATTTATACATAAATATATATATTGATAACTAATTTTAGTATTTTAATAATATTTTTAATTAAAATATAATAAAAAATATACAAGGGCAAACGTGTATGCTCGTTACCCACTTTTCATGGTTTTTTCTTTTAACAAACGAACACGCTCGAGACTCTATCTTACGAATATTGAGTCCAATTAGTCTTATATAATTTTTTTTATTTATATATAAATATCTTCTGTATTTATTAAATTTCTATAATCTACGTTTTTTTTATCGTATTTTATTTTTATTTAATAAAATCTATTGATTTATAAAAATGACATATCTAATGTATATAAAGTTGTTTAGATTTATTTTAGATAAATTCCTTATTACAAGTTTTATTATTATTATTATTATTATTATTATTATTATTATTATTATTATTATTATTATTATTATTATTAAAACAATAAATTTTGATGGTCTTTTAGTATTTCTTCTTCTTCTATTATTATTATTATTATTATTATTATTATTATTATTATTATTATTATTTTTGTGAAATATTTGCAAATATAAGTTGAGAGACTTGTAGGTAATACAAAAATTTGCTAAGACTAGCTAATTAAGAATATAATTAGTACATGGCTTATAATATTTGCAACAATAAAGTGGTGGTGGAGTATGAATAATGTTGTGTATGAATTATGAAAATTGATAGGGTTGCGATGCTTCTGTGATGATATCGTCGGCAAACGGAGATGCAGAGAAGGATCACTCAGAAAATCTTTCACTTCCAGGAGATGGATTCGACACTGTCATCAAAGCAAAACAAGCTGTTGAAGCTTCATGCCCTGCTGTCGTCTCATGCGCTGACATTTTGGCCCTTGCTACCAGAGATGTTATTTCCTTCGTAAGCTAACAAATTATTAGATACTACTATTATATATTTATTTATTTATATAATGATGACAATTTAATCAAATCATCTAAAGATTTTTAACTATTAATTTCATACAAAAATAATTACGTATAAGTCTTTACCTTATATTTATTTATTTATATATTTGTATAACCTTAATAAAATAATTAGAACTAAAAAATAAAATTTTAATTCTTATTTAAAGAAAGCTAAACTAAGTAACCTAAGTTGTAAAATAATTTTGATAATTTTGATGGTTATTAGCCATAAAAAAGTCAATATCAATAAGTGTTGGAGAGTGTTAAGAGGGCAACAATTTTATTATAAAAAATTAATTATTGTTGATTTTAATATAAAATTAAAAATATTGATTTTTTAATATTTTCATAAAGGATTTCGACAATTATATATGACCATCAATAATGTTCTGGATTACTTTTTTTTACCATAGGCTTTAAATAAATACTTATTCAAGCTATTATAGTCAACATTTTTTCTTAAAAATTGCGTGTGCATCTTTAAAGATACAATTGTAAAAGGTCATCTTCTAACTGATAGTCGGGAAAGACTAATCTAATTCATTGGTGTATTTCTTTTTCATAAACCAACTTGTCTAATTTTTCAATACAAAATTGACAGATACATGCAATCTATGTATGCTATTTTGATTATTAACGCAAATTTAACTTATAAGATTTTTTTTTTCAGCAAAAGTTGAATTTTTTAAGTCAAAATGATAATCATAGCAGAAGAGTAATAAAAAAAAAAAAACAGCTTGAATGCTTGATGCACTTAGCTTGTATACGTTTTTGGTAAAAGAAATTTGTGTGGCCAACAGGCTTTAGTAATTTTAGCGAGCATTTGACTAATATAAATATTATATTATTTTTAATAAATAATTTAATTAATTTATGTATATAAATTTTAATAAATGTGGTATAAATTAATTTATATGTGTAAATTTTGATAAAAAAATAATATTATATAATCAGTAGATATTATTATTTTTTATTGATATTTAGTGAGTAATAATTTATATTTATATTTATAGATATTTTGTATAAAAAATATATATAATTTATACATATTTACTAAAATTTTATACACATGAACTAATAATATAATTTATACGTACGTTTTGTATTTATGTTTTGTAAAATTTGTATAAATAAATTAGTAAAATTTATTTGTTAAAGATAATGTAGAATTTTTGGTAGGTTGTTGGCTAAAAATACTAGAAACGACTAGTTCTCAAAAGTTTTCCTTTAATAAATATAGATTTAAATGATGTATTTTTTATATGTAAATTTTTATTATTGCTGATTAAACGCTTGCCAAAATAATAAGATTTACCCGCAACGTAACATTGTTTTTTTGTAATTGTGTGGTTATGTGCAATTATTTCAGCTAGGGGGACCATCATTCAACGTAGAACTTGGACGCAGAGATGGGCTTATTTCGAAATCATCAAACGTTGAAGGAAACCTTCCAAAATCAAGTTTCAATTTAAAGCAGCTAAACACAATGTTCTCAAATCACAACTTGACCCAAACGGACATGATAGCACTCTCAGGAGCACACACCATAGGCTTCTCACATTGCAACGAGTTCTCTAACCGTTTATATTCATTCTCTGCGTCCTCACCGCTGGACCCTACTCTCGACTCCAACTACGCCCAGCAGTTAAAGACACAGTGCCCTCAAAACCCTGATCCACAGGTTGTGGTTGCTCTTGATCCCGATTCCTCCTCCAGTTTCGACAACAACTATTACCGGAACTTGGTGGCCGGAAAAGGGTTGTTGAGATCGGATCAGGTTTTGTACACGGACCCTGCGTCGCGGTCCACGGTGGCTGAGTTTGCCAATAATGCTGATGCTTTTAATCAAGCGTTTGTTGCGGCCATCAGGAAGCTTGGAAGGGTGGGGGTGAAGATTGGTAAGGAAGGAGAGGTTAGAAGAGACTGCACTAAATTCAATTAGTGATTTGTCACCAGTTAGTGAAAAAAGAAATTTGTAAGTGGGAATTCCCTTATGAAAGATTGATTTTTCGATCGTCATGTGTTTTGGGGAAATATTTACTTTGCAAACTTTTGAGTTTTTAGCAATTTAGTTATTTTTTAAGAAAAAAGTTATTATGTGGAAGGGGGTTAGTTTGAGCAAACTAGTACAACGATGATTAGAAAAACAATAATTTTTTTTCTCTTTATAATGCTAAAAATTGGTCATTGTTTCATTTTGTTTCCCATCCTTTTGTTTAGATCACATGTATGCATCATTTTTATGTACATTTATTTATAAAATTGTTCTGAACGAGGCCCAAAATTACTGCAAAAATATAAAATAGTGTCGTCTTAAAAAAAAGTAGAAGAGATCAAAGGTCTATTACACCTCATATCTCTCAAATTAATACTAAGGGTTACGCATGAAAGCGAATCTGAACTAGTAAGCACTATTCAATAGAGCCGTTAAAATGGATTAAATTTATCGAATCAATTCAATTATCCATTTAAATAGGTGTATCTTGCCTCTAAAATTAAATTTGTTTAAATTTTAGACTAAAAGAGTTGAGCCTGATTAACTTGAAAAAATGATGGGTTAAACGAGTAGTTCATTTATTTTTTGTTTATATTTTTTTGAAAAAAAATAATATTTTTAGTTGATATTTCTCTCGATATGACTCGAAAATCTGACCCATCAACTAAAAAAAATACTGCTTGTTTAAGGTTTTTTTACTTAAAAGTGATTTTTTTGTCAAAAAAAATTTTAAAAATAAAATAAAAAAGTAAACGGACCAATCCGTTTAACTCATTGGACTGACCATAAATAGTCCAAACTGAAAATTATAGCCTGCAAATAAAGCGGACTTAAACGGGTTAGGCCTAAATGGACTAGAACTGGCTTGTTTGACAACCCTACTACTTAAGATAATTAGACTCTGCAAAATAAGTATAATAAATATAATAATGATGAGTAATGTTACACATCCAATTCTTTTTATGAATCAAGTTCAACCAAGTTAAATAGTAAGACTTGAAATAATACTAGTTATAATTGATTTTTGTTATGTTAGACCAACTTAGTTAAACTTGATTATCAAAAAAATTTAAATGTGTAGCATTATTCAATTATGATATTCAATAAGGTGTAAAGCCGTTATTTTGGTAACATAATTAAAAGGAGAAAACTCTATAAAATGGAATGAAAAATTAAAAAAGAGTTAGTTTTTGTTATGACAGTGTTTTAGTAGTGTTTTTATCCTTTTGAATTTAGGAGTTATTTGAATAAAATTGTAAAAAATAGACATGATGCTATCATTGTTCTATTTCGAATTATTAATATCCCAAGTTCGTCATTTTCAATAGTGGAGAGTGTTCCTGCAATGACTCCGACACTCAAATTAGTATTAGTCGCAAGAGAAATTAAGTTAAAGATCATATATACCCGAGTGCACGTATTTAGAATAGTGCATATATTATGGGATTATATGATGTTACAAGTTTCTTTTATATGGGTTGTTTTTGTTCATGAGCTACTCATCATAATAAGTTAATTGATGATGTTTTATTGTGGTCTCTCTTCATATGATGTTCTTAAGTTTATATATAGTTATTGTTGTAACATTTTTCTATTTAATACTAGAATGATGGTTACAATGTAACAATTAACTTCATAAAATTGACACTACAAGAAAATTATTGAATAACCTCAGATTTATCGTTGGATTAATCAAATAAATCCATCACTAAGTACATTATTGTCGGCCTATAGTTAACGGTATAAACGGCACGAAAATTCCTAACTTGCGGATTTTTTTAATCTAACGCTAATTAATGTCAGATTTTTCGTTGGTGTTTTCAATGGATTGTCGAGCATAGATTGATGATTACCGTTGAATTAATTCCACAGTAACTTTGGCACCATTTGAAGCGAAATGGCGCCAAAATATATCATCAAATTAATCCGACGGCACATCCACCAGTAAAAATTTTTATTTTTTTGGGCATAGTTTAGCCACGGCTAACAATCAAATGAAATTAAAACTCTTGTTAATGAAATTGTTATAAAAAATCTAAAATTAACAGAAATCAACAAAATATTTTATTAAAAATAAATGGTATAAATATAATAAAATGTCACAAAAGTAGAAAAATGTACCCTAAACAAAATAAAAATGCATCAAACTCTAATCCCTACAGATCCTGATAATCATTGTCATCATCGTCAATGGCGGTATCGTGGTCCCCCTGCTGAGGCGGTGGAGTAGGTGCTACCATCGGTGGCCCACCAGCAGCATTGTTATGGGTAAGCAGCCGCACCGCTGGTACGTAGTAACAGCGCCGTTGCCTTTAGCGCGTATTTGCTGGCTATACTCCTCCATCTGCTGTCACATCCACTCAAACTGCTCCAACTTTTTCATTAGGTCCGAACTGGCAAAAATGCGTTTACCTCTGCTCAAACTGCTTCTGCTACTGGTGAAGCTCCTGTGTTAGCTTCTGCACCTCCTCCCTTGAGACGATAACCAAATTGGGTTCTTATCGCCCACTTCTAAAACTAGCACTTTTTGGTTTCAATCGAGATCGGCGTGTTGGTCAGCCATGGATAGTCATACATGTACTTAATAACCTCCGATATCCCCTGTGTGTAAATATTGTGATTTGGTACAAACCTGTCACAGAACAAACTGCACAGTAATAATCACATAAGATAAGAAAACTTAACATAGAAAAAATAAAGATAAACAAACTTAATATTATAAAATTGAACTCACGACTACATGACATCAGGTCAAATTTTCAGCCGAATGATGGACGGTAGCAGAGGAACATCCTACTCTGAGGCATTGGAGGTATCACCCACTGCAAACTCTATCGACAGAGTCGCTGCATTTATCGGGAGGCACAGCAGACGGAGGCACCCAGTTTGGGTTTGGGACCATGATAAATTGTTGTCTCGACAGACTCTTCTGTGACGTCACAAGAGTCGACGGGGTAGCGGGGATAAAAGGTAATGACTGGGCAGCTTTGGAAGATTTGATGGCAACTCGCCCTTTATCAAGATTACAGGATGACTCACTGGACCTACTTCTACTACATATCGTCATGTCTGCTCAACAACATATTAGTATCATATTAATATTATAACAAAATACCAATAAAAAACAACATAAGAAAAAAAAACATTAAGTATTAGAATGAATAAGTGTTTTCACCAAGTAAATTTAATAAACATTTATCTTAAACTCTTATTCTTGATTTGTCTTTTTATTGAATTATTAGCTGTTTATACAAATTAAATGCATGCAACTTAGGTTCATGATAGTTTCAGTAATGTATGTTTTTTTTTTACTTTGAATGTGGATTTTATTGGATATAGCATTATCTTGGCTTGGTTGTAATTTGAGTTAGTTTTGCCAAGGTTATGAAAACCGGACCAAACCAACCAGTTTAATCGGGCTAATCAGAAATCAGTTATTTAGCCAGTCCGATTGATATTCAAAACCGTCTTGCAAAAAATTGGCTAAAAAATCAGTCGAACCGGTGGTTAACCGGTGAACCGACCAGATTTTTTTTAATGTCCGGTTTTGTTTTCTTTCTCAAAAAGGGCGTCGTTTTGACGCCAAAAAGAAAAAAAAAAGAACAAAACCCACTTGCACCCAGTCCCAAATCAACCCTAACGCGTAACCCACTAACCCTCTCCCTTCTAAAATCGTTTTCTTCCTCTCCCAGCTGTCTCCTACCAGTACCGCAATCTCTCTCTCCGTCATCTTCCCCTTCCCTTCGCCTGCGCAAGCTTGTCGCCCCACCCCACCCCTTTCTCTCTGACTCTCTGTGTGACTCCAACCAAACCCTAAATCTCTTTCCACCCGCCACCTGCTCCGGTCGCTGAAAACCCATTATCAGAGGAGCACCCAGCCATGCCCCCACCATCAGCCCCCAGCGTCAGTGCGGTTGTTTCCATCCTCGTCTTCTCCTCTCAAAGGTCTATTCTTCTCCTTGCGTTGCCTTGTTCTCCTCGCGTCGCCCTGTTCTCTTCGCCCTGTCTCTGCTAGCAGCTCTGTTCTCTTCATCGTCGCAAGCGTGTCTACTTGGCTGTATTCTCTTCGCAAGTCACCTCCGTTTCACTGCTCATTCATCATCTCCAATAAGCACTCATCTACTCCTCCTTGAGTTGCGTTTTTTTTCTTGTTAATTTTTTAGATTGTTGTTGTATATATTCTAATTTATGATTTCTGAGTTAATTATATGGATTGAGTTAATTGTATGGACATTGAATTCTGAATTAATTTTATGGATATTGGAATTCAAGATTCTCTTCTCAGTTCTTTATCATTTTAAGTTGGTTAATTGGATTTTTTAGCCCCTTTTGAGTTTTGAACCTCTTGACTACTTAACAATTTAGCAATTTAGCAATTTGATCTTTGTTTATTTAATTTTTTTAGTGATTTCTTGAAATTGTAAGATTGATTTTTTTTCTGAGTTGTTGATTCTGGGTTTTGGTGGAATATTTCCATCATTGTTTATGCTGTTGTTATAGTTTTATTATTATTTTTATGAAATTGGAATACCTGTTGTGGTATTATATGCATTTTGATTTTTGTTAGTTATGAATGTTGATTTTAAAAATTATTTTTGAATTTTTAATGGATAATTTATTATATAAAATTATAAAATTTTGAATCGTATTCATTTAAAAAGTATTAAATTTAAATATTTAAAAGTATGTATTAAATTTTTAATAATTTAATTTTTTATTTAGTTAAACCGGTTAAACCTCGATTAAACTCTAATTGAATCTCTAAACCATTAAACCAGTTACTTCATCGATTCATTGACCGAGTCGGTTCTCGCAACCTTGAGTTTTGTTTAAATCTCAATTTTCTTCACTTTTATACATTAACTATTGTTCAACATGCATTCACCAACTAATAACATTCATTTTTGTCATTTATACATCAAAGTGAATCAAAGCATACACTTTTATGATTTTAGATGAGGTTTGAAACATTCATAAAATAGAAAATAATAAATATAAAGAGATGTTTTATCAAAGCATATATATATATTAATTAATAACTATGCTAATTCTTATGCATGGATCAACTTAAAACTAAAGTACTACAATGTAATTACTTGAATTAGTCATTTATAAGAATTATTTATTTATTTATTATATAAAAATATTAAATAAATATTAAATTTTATTAAATATTTATAAAAATTAAACAAAAATACTTTTTATAATTATAAAAAAGTAAGCACTAAGACTTGTATTGTATATACTCATACAAGCCTCATGCACAGCTGTACTACAATCAAAACAGTCTACTTTTCAGTAAAAATAACCTTAACACAGGAATTTTAGAATTATCCAAACAATTAAAACAATTCCAACATTTAAACAGGTAAGATGTAAACATCATTCAGACAATTCTAAAATCACAATTCAACAAAATTGGTACTGAAACAGTGAATTTCTACACAATCAAACAAGTTTCAACCAATCTCGACAGCAATTTTTAGTAACTTCATTAACAACTCAAAAGAATTCCAAACACTTTTAACTAAAATAAGAGTTCAATAAACCAAACTAACTTATCATAACTACCTAAAATTCACTAAACAACAAATTAATCTAACTAATTAACTACTAAAGTCAAACTAACTTAATAAAATTAAACTTAACTAAACAGAAATTAGAAGAAATTTTAATCAAGAACCTGAAAGGGGAAGGGTGTGATGTGGCGGGAACAGAGAAAGGAGAACGAGGCAGTTGGAGGTGGCAGCGGTCTTTCCAGCAATAGTAGGGCAAGGCAGCAGCGGAGGCGGTTGGAGAAGCGACAGCAGGAGTGATAGCAGGGGCTAGAGAGAGATTGGGAGGTGAGAGATTAGAGAGAAAGGAAGGTTAGTGAGAGAAGAAGAATTCGAAATGAAGGGGGAGGGGTTCGCGGTTTCAATTTAGGACACTATTACTGTCGGGTTTATTGGCAGATATTTTCGACGGTAACGTAGTTTGGATCACCAAAACATAGCGTTTTCATTAAACGTGTTTACCATCGAATTAAATCTGACGCTATAGTTGGCGCAGTTTTGTCATGGTTTCCTGCCAAAAATTACCGGCGGTTTTACCGTCGGAAGTCACTATCCATCGGTAATTATTTGGCATGGCAAATTCCTCATCAAATCCATTGCTGAATCTGATGCTAAAGACAACAGTAATCATCACCGCTAAATCAGACGGTAATCAACATTTTTCTTGTAGTGTGAGTTATTAGGCATTAGGATGAGTTATGAGGAGTTAGTGTCCTCTTTGTAACATATTCTTTGATAGGGGTGTTCGCGGTGCGGTCGGATCGATTTTGAATAAAAAATTCATCCAATCCGAACACTAATTTTACTTGCGGTACAGTTAGATTGGATGATTTAAAAAAAAATCCAATCCAATTTCAAGCGGTTTAGATTAGATTGGATTTGTGGTTTTACAAATAAAAAACAATAAAAATATATATAACAAGTCTCAACATCAAATTTTAAATAACTAACAATGACATAACAAGTCTTAATAATATTTTGAAATACCAACAATAACATAAAAATAGAATTAAAATTATAAGTTAATTAAAATAAATAAATAAATAAATAAATAAATTTTTGAACATAAGATGTTTATTAAATAAAAATACATTAATAATATAAAAATGTATAACAAATTAAACATATTATAAGTAAAATTGTAAATATAATAAAATAATAATAATATTATAGCATATTATGTAGTTTGCATTAGATTGGATCGATTTTGAGAGTAGATTCGAAATTCGATCCGTTCTTGCGGTTTGCAAAAAATAAAATCCAATAAAATCTAAATTAGTACGGTTTTAATCAGTTTTCGATTTAAATTGAATTGGATGAACGGTTTAATTTAAATTGGTTTAAATTTTAACACCTCTATCCTTTGGAATTAAAAAAATACTTAATCATTGAACCAATTCCTTAAAACTTCTTATACTCTATATTAAACTCATTTTTATAATATTAGGCTTATAAAAATATTCTAGAACAGATAGATAAACACCAACTAACTTAAAAATTGGAGTAACCTTCAAATACCCTCCTAATGTGGTTCATAGCTGAACAAGTTAGCAAGTTTTTTTTTGTCTCTTCGAAAGCTGAAAAATACTTTGAATAGGTATAAAAGAAAAATATTTTATCTTCTTCACTTTTGATAATAATTTTGAATACCAAAAACAAAAACTGTACAAAAGAGGTGTAGACAAAACTGTTAGATATGCATATATGATGAGCGGATAATTTATACGCTTTTTGGCATTGTTTTTATATAGTTTTTAGTAAGTTTGAGCTACTTTTAGGGATGTTTTCATTAGTTTTTATGTTAAATTCACATTTCTGGACTTTACTATGAGTTTGTGTGTTTTTCTGTGATTTCAGGTAAATTCTGACTGAAATTGAGGGATTTGAGCAAAACTCTGAAAAAGGCTGACAAAAGGACTGCTGATGCTGTTGGAATCTGACCTCCCTGCACTCGAAATGGATTTTCTGGAGCTACAGACCTCCAATTGGCACGCTCTCAACGGCGTTGGAAAGTAGACATCCAGGGCTTTCCAGCAATATATAATAGTCCATACTTTATTCGAAGAATGACGACGTAACTTGGCGTTAAACGCCAAGTTCATGCTGCTGTCTGGAGTTAAACGCCAGAAAAACGTCATGATCCGGAGTTGAACGCCCAAAACACGTCATAACTCAAAGTTCAACGCCAAGAAATGCCTTAGCTCGTGGATTGATCAAAGCTCAGCCCAAGCACACACCAAGTGGGCCCCGGAAGTGGATTTATGCATCAATTACTTACTCATGTAAACCCTAGTAGCTAGTCTAGTATATAGGACCTCTTACTATTGTATTAGACATCTTTGGTCTCAGTTTTGTTTTATTCTTCATCTTAGGAGATCATTGATCACGTTTAGGGGGCTGGCCATTCGGCCATGCCTGGACCTCTTTTACTTATGTATTTTCAACGGTGGAGTTTCTGCACACCATAGATTAAGGGTGTGGAGCTCTGCTGTACCTCAAAGATTAATGAAGTTCTATTTTCTTTTATTCAATTCCTCTCTTATTCTTATTCCAATATATTCATTCGTACCCAAGAACATGATGAATGTGATGAGCTAATAACTCTCATCATCATTCTCACTTATGAGCGCGCGTGATTGACAACCACTTCCGTTCTACATGCAACAAAGCTTGAATGTGTATCTCTGAGATTCCCCAACAGAATCTTCGTGGTATAAGCTAGATGGATGGCGGCATTCATCTGGATCCGGAAAGTCCAACCTTGTCTGTGGTGTTCCGAGTAGGATCCTGGGAATCCGGAAAGTCTCACCTTGTCTGTGGTATTCCGAGTAGGATCCCGTTCATGAATGACTGTGACGTGCTTCAAACTTTAACCTGCTGGGCGTTAGTGACAAACGCAAAAGAGGGATTCTATTCCAGTAGGAGCGGGAACCAACCGGTGATTGGCCGTACTGTGACAGAGTGCGTGCATTAGCTTTCACTGCGAGGATGGGATGTAGCTATCAACCATGGGTGATGCCTCCAGACTGGTTAGCTGTGCGAGTGACAGCCGTACAGGTTATTTCCCCGAGAGGAATGAAAGTAGCCACAGCTGATAGTGAACCCCTATACAAAGCTTGCCATGGAGAGGAGTAAGAAGGATTGAGTAGAAGCAATGGGATAGCAGGCGTCCGAGAGCTCTACAGCATCTCCATTCCGCTTATCTGAAATTCCTACCAATGAATCTGCATAAGTATCTCTATCCCTTTTATTATTCCTTTTTATTAGAACAATCCAATTATCACTATTACAAATGTTCAATCCGCCTAACTGAGATTTGCAAGGTGACCATAGCTTGCTTCATACCAACAATCTCTGTGGATTCGACCCTTACTCACGTAAGGTTATTACTTGGACGACCCAGTACACTTGCTGGTTAGTTGAACGGAGTTGTGAAGAAAATAAACAGTGCCATAAGAGTATACATCCTTTATAAACAAATAACAAGTGATCACAATTTCGTCCACCAAGTTTTTGGCGCCGTTGCCGGGGATTGTTCGAGTATGGACAACTGACGGTTCATCTTGTTGCTCAGATTAGGTAATTTTCTTTTCAAAAATCTTTTTCAAAATTTTTCTTTGATTTTTCGTGTTTTTAAACTTTATTTTCGAAAAATAATAATAAAAATTCAAAAAAATTAGAAAATCATAAAAATCAAAAGTATTTTGTGTTTCTTGTTTGAGTCTTGTGTTAAATTTTAAGTTTGGTGTCAATTGCATGCTTTTAAAAATTTTTCTTGCATTTTTCGAAAATCTCATGCATTCATAGTGTTCTTCATGATCTTCAAGTTGTTCTTGACAAGTCTTCTTGTTTGATCTTGATGATTTCTTGTTTTGTGTCTTTTGTTGTTTTTCTTGTGCATTTTTGCATTCATATTTTCCATGCATTAAAGATTTCTAAGTTTGGTGTCTTGCATATTTTCTTTGCATCAAAAATTTTTTCAAAATTGTGTTCTTGATGTTCATCATGATCTTCAAAGTGTTCTTGGTGTTCATCTTGACATTCATAGCATTCTTGCATGCATTCATTGTTTTGATCTAAAAATTTCATGCATTGAATATTTTTGTTGTTTTTCTCTTTCATAATTAAAAATTCAAAAATCAAAAAAATATCTTTTCCTAGTTTCCCTCCAATTTTTCGAAATTTTGGGTTGACTTGGTCAAAAATTTTCAAAATTAGTTGTTTCTTACAAGTCAAGTCAAAATTTCAATTTTAAAAAATCTTATCTTTTCAAAATCTTTTTCAAAATCATATCCTTCTCAAAATTTTTTATTTATTTTCAAAAATTTCAAAAATATTTTTCAAAATATTTTCAAAATCTTTTTCTTATCTTTATATGTAATTTTCGAAAATTCACTAATAATTAATGTGATTGGTTCAAAAATTTGAAGTTTGTTACTTTCTTGTTAAGAAAGGTTCAATCTTTAAGTTCTAGAATCTTATCTTGTAGTTTCTTGTTAGTGAAGCAAGTAAATTCAAAATTTTTAAATTAAATCTTTTTATCTTTTATTTTATCTTTTCCAAAAAAAAAAATTTTTTATCTTTTTCAAAATTTGATTTTAAAATATCTTATCTAACTTGCTATCTTCTTATCTTTTTCAATTTTGATTTCAAATCTTTTTCAATTGACTAACTAACTTTTTGTTTGTTTCTTATCTTTTTCAAAACCACCTGACTACTTTTCCCTCTTCTATTTTCGAAAATATCTCTTTCTTTTTCAAAAATTCTTTTTAATTAATTAATTGTTTCATGTTTTAATTTTAATTACATTTTATCTCTAATTTTCGAAAATCACTAACCCTTTTTCAAAAATTATTTTCGAATTTTCTTTTTTCTTTTCTTATTCTATTTAATTGTTTAATTACTAACACTTCTCTCCACCTCTCTTCCTCCAAAAATCCGAATCCCCCTCTTTATTCTTCTACCCCCTTCTTTTTCTACTAACATAAAGGAATCTCTATACTGTGACATAGAGGACTCCTCTTTCTTTTCTTGTTTTCTTCTCTTTCATATGAGCAGGAACAAGGATAAAGGCACTCTTGTTGAAATTGATCCAGAACCTGAAAGGACTCTGAAGAGAAAATTAAGAGAAGCTAAAATACAACAATCCAGAAACAACCTTTCAGAAACATTAGCACAAGAGGTGATGGCCGAAAATAATAATAATGATGCAAGGAGAATGCTTGGTGACTTCACTAAGCCAACGTCCAAATTTGATGGAAGAAGCATCTCCATTCCTGCCATTGGAGCCAATAACTTTGAGCTTAAGCCTCAACTAGTTGCTTTAATGCAACAAAACTGCAAGTTTTATGGACTTCCATCTGAAGATCCCTATCAGTTTTTAACTGAATTCTTGCAGATCTGTGAGACTGTAAAGACGAATGGAGTTGATCCTGAAGTCTACAGACTCATGCTTTTCCCTTTTGCTGTAAGAGACAGAGCTAGAGTGTGGTTGGATTCTCAACCCAAGGATAGCCTGGACTCATGGGATAAGCTTGTCACTGCATTTTTAGATAAGTTCTTTCCTCCTCAAAAGCTGAGCAAGCTGAGAGTGGATGTTCAAACCTTCAAACAAAAGATGGTGAATCCCTCTATGAAGCTTGGGAAAGATACAAGCAGCTGACTAAAAGATGTCCATCTGACATGTTTTCAGAATGGACCATATTAGATATATTCTATTATGGTCTCTCTGAATTTTCGAAAATGTCATTGGACCATTCTGCAGGTGGATCTATTCACCTGAAGAAAACGCCTGAAGAGGCTCAAGAACTCATTGACATGGTTGCAAACAACCAGTTTATGTACACCTCTGAGAGGAATTCCGTGAGTAATGGGGTACCTCAGAAGAAAGGAGTTCTTGAAATTGATGCTCTGAATGCCATATTGGCTCAGAACAAAGTGTTGACTCAACAGGTCAACATGATCTCTCAGAATCTGAATGGATTGCAACATGCATCCAACAGTAATAGAGAGGCAGCTTCTGAAGAAGCTTATGATCCTGAAAACCCTGCCATGGCAGAGGTTAATTACTTAGGTGAACCTTATGGAAACACCTATAACTCATCATGGAGAAATCATCCAAATTTCTCATGGAAGGATCAACAAAAACCTCAACAAGGTTTTAACAATGGTGGACGTACTAGGCTGAATAATAGTAAGCCATATCCATCATCTTCTCAGCAACAGACAGAGAATTCTGAACAAAATACTTCTAATTTAGCCAATATAGTCTCTGATCTGTCAAAGGCCACTTTCAGTTTCATGAATGAAACCAGATCCTCCATTAGAAATTTGGAGGCACAAGTGGGCCAGCTGAGTAAGAAAGTTATTGAAACTCCTCCCAGTACTCTCCCAAGCAATACTGAAGAAAATCCAAAAGGAGAGTGCAAGGCCATTGATGTGATCAAAATGGCCAAATGCACAAAGGAGGAGGAGGACGAAAATCCTAGTGAGGAAGACCTCCTGGGACGTCCCTCAAGCATGAAGGAGTTTCCTATTAAGGATCCAGAGGAATCTGAGGCTCATCTAGAGACCATAGAGATCCCATTAAATCTCCTTCTGCCATTCATGATCCCTGAAGAATATTCATCCTCTGAAGAGGATGAAGATGTGACTGGAGAGCAAGCTGCTCTATATTTGGGAGCTATCATGAAGCTGAATGCCAAGCTGTTTGGTAATGAGACTTGGGAAAGTAAACCTCCCTTGCTCATTAGTGAACTAGATACTTGGATTCAGAAAACTCTACCTCAAAAGAAACAAGATCCTGGCAAGTTCTTAATACCTTGTACCATTGGCACCATGAGCTTTGAAAAAGCTCTATGTGACCTGGGGTCAGGGATAAATCTTATGCCACTCTCTGTAATGGAGAAGATGGGGATCATTGAGGTACAACCTGCCTTGTTCTCATTACAATTGGCAGATAAGTCAGTGAGGCAAGCATATGGATTAGTAGAGGACGTACTAGTGAAGGTTGAAGGCCTTTACATCCCTACTGACTTCATAATCCTAGATACTAGGAAGGAAGGTGATGAATGCATCATCCTAGGAAGACCTTTCCTAGCCACAGCAGGAGCTGTGATAGATGTCAACAGAGGTGAATTAGTCCTTCAATTGAATGGAGAATACCTTGTGTTTCAGGCACATGGCAATCCCTCTGTGACAAAAGAGAGTAAGCAAGAAGAGCTTCTCTCAGTTCAAGGTCAAGAAGAACCCACACAGTCAAACTCTAAGTTTGGTGTTGTGAGGCCACAACCAAACTCTAAGTTTGGTGTCCAAACCCCATATCCAAACTCTAAGTTTGGTGTTGGGAATACCACACTTAAGTTGACCTGATCATCTTGTGGCTCCATGAGAGCCACTGTCAAGCTATTGACATTAAAGAAGCGCTTGTTGGGAGGCAACCCAATTTTATTTATCTAATTTTATTTTATTTTGTTTCTTTGCTATTTTTATGTTTTATTAGGTACATGATCATGAGGAGTCACGAAAAAAATCAAAAAAATTAAAAACAGAGTCAAAAACAGAAGAAAAAATTTTTCACCCTGGAGGACGCACGGGCTGGCGTTCAACGCCCAGAAGGAGCATCTTTCTGGCGTTCAACGCCAGAACAGAGCACCATTCTGGCGCTGAACGCCCAAAACAAGCAACAACCTGGCGTTTAACGCCAGGATGCGCACACAGAGGACAATCTGGCGCTGAACGCCAGAAACAAGCATGAAACTGGCGTTCAACGCCAGAAACATGCATAACATGGGCGTTTAACGCCCAGAACGTGCATCAAGGGGCGTTTGAACGCCAGAATGATGCATGAAGGCATGTTACATGCCTATAGGGTGAAGGAATGGTATTTCTTTTCACCTCAGGATCTGTGGACCCCACAGGATCCCCACCTAACATATTCACACCTTACCTTCTAATCCAAATCTCATTCCCAATGTCACCCTTCCCAAAAACATTCATCAATCACCTCAATTCTTCTTCCCAATTATCTCATTCACCATTCACATCAACCTCCTCTTCCCATACACCCCACCTACCTCCATAAAAATTCAAATTCAATTTCCCACCCTTTCCCACCCAAAATGGCCGAACCTATACCCTCCCCCCTCCCTATAAATACCCTTCCATTCTTCATCATTTTCACACAACACAAACACCTTCTTCTCTCATATAGCCGAACCCTCTCTTCTCCCTCTCTACCATCTTTTCTTCTTCTTCTTCTACTCTTCTTTTCTTTTTGCTTGGGGACAAGCAAATTTTAAGTTTGGTGTGGTAAAAAGCCTAAGCTTTTTTATTTTTCATTCACCATCAATGGCACCTAAGACCGGAGTTTCCTCAAAGAAAGAAAAAGGGAAAGCAAAAGCTTCTTCCTCCGAGTCATGGGAGAAGGAGAGATTCATCTCCAAGAGCCATCAAGACCACTTCTATGATGTTGTGGCAAAGAAGAAAGTGATCCCTGAGGTCCCTTTCAAGCTCAAGAAAAATGAGTATCCGGAGATCCGACATGAAATTCAAAGAAGAGGTTGGGAAGTCTTAGCCAACCCCATGCAACAAGTCGGAATTCTCATGGTTCAAGAGTTCTATGCCAATGCATGGATTACTAGGAACCATGACCAAAGTATGAACCCAAGCCCAAAGAATTATCTCACAATGGTTAGGGGGAAATACTTGGATTTTAGTCCGGAGAATGTGAGGTTGGCGTTTCATTTGCCTATGATGCAAGGTGATGAACACCCCTACACAAGAAGGGTCAACTTTAACCAAAGGTTGGACCAAGTCCTAATGGATATTTGTGTGGAAGGCGCCCAATGGAGAGTAGACTCCAAAGGCAAGCCAGTCCAACTAAGAAGACTGGACCTCAAGCCTGTAGCTAGAGGATGGTTGGAGTTCATTCAAAGATCCATCATCTCTACAAGCAACCGATCTGAAGTTACTGTGGATCGGGCCATCATGGTTCATAGCATCATGATTGGTGAAGAAGTAGAGGTTCATGAAGTCATCTCCAATGAACTCTACAAAATAGCTGACAAGCCTTCATACATGGCACGGTTAGCCTTCCCCCACCTTATATGCCATCTATGTTACTCAGCTGGAGTTATCATAGAAGGAGATGTCTCCATTGAAGAAGACAAGCCCATTACCAAGAAAAAGATGGAGCAAACAAGGGAAGCTCCTCACGGCCTCCAAGAAGAACATGAGGAAGTGCATCATCAGCAAATGCCTCAAGGAATGCACTTTCCTACCAACAACTATTGGGAGCAACTCAACACCTCCTTAGAGGATTTGAGTCATAATGTTGAACAACTAAGGGTGGAACATCATGAGCACTCCATCATTCTCCAAGAAATAAGAGAAGATCAAAGAGCAATGAGGGAGGAGCAACAAAGGCAAGGAAGGGACATAGAAGAGTTGAAGAACATCATTGGTCCTTCAAGAAGAAGACGCCACTAAGGTGGATTCATTCCTTGTTCTTTATTTCTTTCTGTTTTCGGTTTTTAATTATTGTGTTTATCTATGTTTTGTGTCTTTATTTCATGATCATTAGTATGTAACCATGCCTTAAAGCTATGAATAAAATCCATTAGTCCTTCACCTCTCTTAAAAGAAAAATGTTTTAATTCAAAAGAACAAGAAGTACATAATTTTCGAAATTATTATTGAATTTAGTTTAATTATTTTGATGTGGTGACAATGCTTTTGTTTTCTGAATGAATGAATGAACAGTGCATATGTCTTTGGATCTTGTTGTTTATGAGTGTTAAAATTGTTGGTTCTTGAAAGAATGATGAACAAAGAGAAATGTTATTGATGATCTGAAAAATTCATGGAATTGATTCTTGAAGCAAGAAAAAGCAGTGAAAAAGAAAGCTTGCGAAAAAAAAAAGAAAGAAAAAAATGGCGAAAAAAAAAAAAAGAAGGAGCAGTAGAAAAAGCCAATAGCCCTTAAAACCAAAAGGCAAGGGTAAAAAGGATCCAAGGCTTTGAGCATCAATGGATAGGAGGGCCCAAGGAAATTAAATCCAGGCCCAAGGAAATTAAATCCAGGCCTAAGCGGCTAAACCAAGCTGTCCCTAACCATGTGCTTGTGTCATGAAGGTCCAAGTGAAAAGCTTGAGACTGAGTGGTTAAAGTCGTGATCCAAGGCAAAAGAGTGTGCTTAAGAGCTCTGGACACCACTAACTGGGGACTTTAGCAAAGCTAAGTCACAATCTGAAAAGGTTCACCCAGTTATGTGTCTGTGGCATTTGTGTATCCGGTGGTAATACTGGAAGACAAAGTGCTTAGGGCCACAGCCAAGACTCATAAGTAGCTGTGTTCAAGAATCAACATGCTTAACTAGGAAAGTCAATAACACTATCCGAAATTCTAAGCTCCTAGAGAAGCCAATCATTCATAAACTTCAAAGGAAAAAGTGAGATGCCAAAACTGTTCAGAAGCAAAAAGCTACAAGTCCCGCTCATGCAATTAAATTAATATTCATTGATATTTTGGACTTTATAGTATATTCTCTTCTTTTTATCCTATTTGATTTTCAGTTGCTTGGGGACAAGCAACAATTTAAGTTTGGTGTTGTGATGAGCGGATAATTTATACGCTTTTTGGCATTGTTTTTATATAGTTTTTAGTAAGTTTGAGCTACTTTTAGGGATGTTTTCATTAGTTTTTATGTTAAATTCACATTTCTGGACTTTACTATGAGTTTGTGTGTTTTTCTGTGATTTCAGGTAAATTCTGACTGAAATTGAGGGATTTGAGCAAAACTCTGAAAAAGGCTGACAAAAGGACTGCTGATGCTGTTGGAATCTGACCTCCCTGCACTCGAAATGGATTTTCTGGAGCTACAGACCTCCAATTGGCACGCTCTCAACGGCGTTGGAAAGTAGACATCCAGGGCTTTCCAGCAATATATAATAGTCCATACTTTATTCGAAGAATGACGACGTAACTTGGCGTTAAACGCCAAGTTCATGCTGCTGTCTGGAGTTAAACGCCAGAAAAACGTCATGATCCGGAGTTGAACGCCCAAAACACGTCATAACTCAAAGTTCAACGCCAAGAAATGCCTTAGCTCGTGGATTGATCAAAGCTCAGCCCAAGCACACACCAAGTGGGCCCCGGAAGTGGATTTATGCATCAATTACTTACTCATGTAAACCCTAGTAGCTAGTCTAGTATATATAGGACCTCTTACTATTGTATTAGACATCTTTGGTCTCAGTTTTGTTTTATTCTTCATCTTAGGAGATCATTGATCACGTTTAGGGGGCTGGCCATTCGGCCATGCCTGGACCTCTTTTACTTATGTATTTTCAACGGTGGAGTTTCTGCACACCATAGATTAAGGGTGTGGAGCTCTGCTGTACCTCAAAGATTAATGAAGTTCTATTTTCTTTTATTCAATTCCTCTCTTATTCTTATTCCAAGATATTCATTCGTACCCAAGAACATGATGAATGTGATGAGCTAATAACTCTCATCATCATTCTCACTTATGAGCGCGCGTGATTGACAACCACTTCCGTTCTACATGCAACAAAGCTTGAATGTGTATCTCTGAGATTCCCCAACAGAATCTTCGTGGTATAAGCTAGATGGATGGCGGCATTCATCTGGATCCGGAAAGTCCAACCTTGTCTGTGGTGTTCCGAGTAGGATCCTGAGAATCCGGAAAGTCTCACCTTATCTGTGGTATTCCGAGTAGGATCCCGTTCATGAATGACTGTGACGTGCTTCAAACTTTAACCTGCTGGGCGTTAGTGACAAACGCAAAAGAGGGATTCTATTCCAGTAGGAGCGGGAACCAACCGGTGATTGGCCGTACTGTGACAGAGTGCGTGCATTAGCTTTCACTGCGAGGATGGGATGTAGCTATCAACCATGGGTGATGCCTCCAGACTGGTTAGCTGTGCGAGTGACAGCCGTACAGGTTATTTCCCCGAGAGGAATGAAAGTAGCCACAGCTGATAGTGAACCCCTATACAAAGCTTGCCATGGAGAGGAGTAAGAAGGATTGAGTAGAAGCAATGGGATAGCAGGCGTCCGAGAGCTCTACAGCATCTCCATTCCGCTTATCTGAAATTCCTACCAATGAATCTGCATAAGTATCTCTATCCCTTTTATTATTCCTTTTTATTAGAACAATCCAATTATCACTATTACAAATGTTCAATCCGCCTAACTGAGATTTGCAAGGTGACCATAGCTTGCTTCATACCAACAATCTCTGTGGATTCGACCCTTACTCACGTAAGGTTATTACTTGGACGACCCAGTACACTTGCTGGTTAGTTGAACGGAGTTGTGAAGAAAATAAACAGTGCCATAAGAGTATACATCCTTTATAAACAAATAACAAGTGATCACAATTTCATCCACCAATATAACATGCCGCTAGCATTAGAGGTGGATATACGAGTAGTCTGGTCCATTTAGTTCAGATCACTGAGGGTTAAATATTAATAGATTGAGTCGGATTAGTTCGATATATATATATATATATATATATATATATATATATATATATATATATATATATTAGATTGTTTTGAAAATGTTATGAAAAAAGTATAAGATATTTATTTATCAGTAAGTGATGATGGATTCAGCAACAATGATGATGCGATTTATGAGATTTTTTGTAAAGAAGTCGAAAAGAAGAAGATTTTGGGTGAGGATGAATGAGTTTCTCTTACATAGCTATAGAGTATGAATTGAAGCTGTGAATCACTGATTCTGTGATGTGAGGCAAATTTTAATTCTTAAAAAGTGTTTATATGTATATATTCGGAGCGGGTACACCCTAAACTCGACCATGTATTGTTTTAAGCAAAATCTGCTCTGATTCGGATCAAGTTATTATCCTCCCTAATCGAGTATAGACGGGTCGGGTACCCGCGTATTCGGGTACTGCCAAGTCTAACAATGTATTGACGCTTCATTTATTAAGGGTTTACCGTTAGCCAATAGATTGCTACACACAAGACAAATTTTAAACTCCTAATAATCGTTTAAATAAACGAGTGAGATGATCACTCAACAAATTCAAATTGATTAAGACAAATACTAATTATTTTTAATATTTTAATATTAAAAATCTTAAGAGTTTAATTTTAATTATAATTTTATAAAATATTTATAATAATTATTATTATATATATTTTATTTAATCTTTTAATAAAATTTTTATAGAATTTTATATATTATGTCGTACCTGTACGGGAATATATATTAATTATATATACTTAAAGTAGGCTAATGGATTGCCCATTAAACCGTGAATTCAATATGTTTAACCTATGAGTTAAATTGTGCCAATTAAAAAATTCATTAAAACTAAAGATAAAAAAAAATTATAGATTTAAGTGGTATCAATCGCAGATTAAATGAATTGACCTATAATCTGTGTACCAGGCCTACACATTGACTGTTTTAATAACACAAAATGTAAAACTGGTCAGAGTTTAGGAATGAATTTTTTGGATTCGCCTCCTCTAAAATTATATTGTCACTTTAAAAAAAAATACATTGTTAATTACTTTTAGATTAATAGTAGAGTTAATAAATAATAAATGTTACAAATTTAAAAATAATTAAAATATCACTTCAATATTTTACTAATATTGTCATTTTAAATTTTTTTTTTATTTTTTATATAAAATCATAAATCAATTGGAGAAAATATGAAACATGTCTTATTATAAAAGTGTGGATATCTTGTAAACACATCTTTTATGAGTTGAGTAGTTTTGTCAATTCATTAATTCATTAACAACAACAGTAATGCTATGGTGCTGAAGAAAAAAAGTTTCAGCAGGTACTGAAACTAGATGGCATAATAAAAAAGCTTACGCGTGTATCTATTGCCTCCAAGGCCCCAACAAATCCTACAATGTACCCAGAGATTGATGAAAGAAGATAATTAATTAGATGTTATTTGATTTTGTTAATGATGATGATTAAGTTGTTGGATTTTTTTGGAAATCCAATAAATATTTGGTATGTAATGTATTGCAGGTCCAAGAAAAATTGGATGTTGTAATAAAAAAATTGTACAGCCTGATAAAATAAATAACAATAATAATAACACAATAGTTATAAATAATTTATTGGTACCAAATACGATTCCTACATTTACTCTTATTATTGGGTTTGATAAAAAATCATCCACAGCTATCTCAAAATGTAAGAGTTTACCACCTTACAAAGAACAATAATAATGCGTGGCGAGGCTTTGTACCGATGGCCTATTTGTTGGCCTCCTATAACCACATTCCAATTTCGATTTTCAGCTGTAGTTGGGTGTGATAGAACCTAAATTGTGTGTGTAAGTGTGGTGTGCGTGAGTGGATAATGCTTAGAATTGGGAGTTATCCAATTCATCGACAAAAAAAAAAAAACAATAATAATGCATCTTCGTTATTTATACAATATTTAGGGTTAATTGCATGTGATACAAGTTAAATATTTTAGATCATGTATGTAGCCTTTAGATTTTAAAAAATATGCAAAATTATTTTTTTGTTTATTTTTTTAAATTTGAAAATAGCTAGACCTTTTAATTAATTTTTTAAAACGTTTATTTTAATTAAAAGAGTAAAGTATCATTTATGTCCCCAACGTTTGGGATAAGTCTCAAATCTATCCCTAACGTTTTAAACGTCCTATTTGTATCCCAAACGTTTCTAAATGTAGTCAATGTTGTCCTACCGTTAAAATGGCAAATATTTCGTTAACGGCGTAGCCTACGTGGACGTTATGTGACATGATGTCAGAGCATATGTTGTTACCGTTATTGAATTAAAAAAATAATAAATGTGAAGCAGAGGGTCCTCTTCGAAACCCTAATCCCCAAATCTTTGCTTCTTGTTGCTGTTGCGCTGCCTCTGAAGGGCGATTCCGTATCAGATTTTGAAATATCAAAACTATATTTTTTTTCCGCTTTTCAGTATTGAATCATTCAACTTTTCATTACTAGGAAGCTTTTTAAGTAAAGAACAAACATATGGAGGACACTTTTTAAGTTCGGCCAAATCGATCTCTGCCTTGAAATCGAGTTCTTCTTCTAAAGACTCCATAGTCACATAAGAAACTTTCTCTTTTCGAGTAAAATGTTTACTCTTTAATTTCAGCTCATTCCTATGTTTATCCTTTTCTTTTTTCATAAGTTCGACCTGACGAACCTTTTCAGCCCAATGGGCTAAATCAAGAATATGCACATTAAGCAACTTTCGACGCATATAAAATCCTAGTGCCATAACTGCTATTTTCACCACTTCACTCTCAGGTAACAAAACATAGTATCTACTTCTAGAATTTTTGAAACGTATCATATAATCATCAATGGTTTCACCATCCTCACGTTTCAAAGCAACTAGATCAGTAACTGTCACATTCAATTTTCCTCGATAAAATTAGGCGTGAAAAGCAGTTTCTAACTGATTCCATGTCCTTATCGAATTTGGTCTAAGATTCAAAAACCAAATAAACGCATTCTTCGTTAACGAAGAAGGAAAAAACTTCATTTTCAAAATTTCATAATTGGCTAAATTTCCAATCTCAGCCAAATATCGAGCAACATGTTCAGTGGTCGATTCTCCCACTTCTCCTGCAAATTTTGTGATTATCTTTGGATTTTTCACCCCTCTTAGCACTTCAACCATTTGAACAACTTGAGGGAAAGCAGACAAAAAATGAGGTCGATTCATAAAACCGACATTTAAACCAACTCGATTGAGTACTTCTTCCACAATTCTGGTGACTTGATAACGTTCACCACCATGATTAGCACGTAACCTCGCTAGAAATTCATCAGCATCTTGACCACGGGGAACTACATGAAGATTTTCTCTATTTAAAATATTATTTTCATTTTGAAACATATTTTTAAATCCTTCATTATTTCCCCTGGCATTATGCCTTTCACCTTCCTCATAATCCACTATTCAAGCAATACGTTCGACTTGTCTAGCAAGACGTTCGAATTTCGATTCGTAATCAGCTATCATAAGATTTAGAATTGTGGTCATTTGTTGAGTTAACAAATTGACTAAGTCATGATGACTTTTCTCTACAAGTTGTCGATATGCCGCCATAGAATTAGCAACATTCGAAGTAGAGCCCACATTATAATAACGAGAATACTCGGAATGTTATTGATGGTTTTGAGAATTATTCCCTCCATTTACACTCCCAAATCGAACAGGAGGAACAAAATTACCCACCGGTGGAGTGTAACCGGAAGGAAGGCCATAAGGAGGCCAACCGGTAGTTATTGGAGGTGGTGGCAAATTACCACGTGGACGAATATTACGTCCAACATTTTCAGTTTGCACAGTGGTAACTGCTATGCTTTCACTTTCAATCACACCTTCCGAACGTGAAGTCACGTCTGCTCGTTGCACAATTTCTGGTATGCTATCATTGGTGGATGAACCACCATTCACATTTGACAACTCATCATCCATGTGAATGATCTTTCTAGTTCTCAATCGCATACACCAAATGATATAAAATTTTTTTGACACACTTCAATTTAAAACTGTCCCACTGGACGTGCCAATTTATTTTGTCGATTTTTAGCAAATCGATGGTGGTTCGATATCTAATATTCTGGGAGCGAAACCTACTCCTCTTTTGCAGGTACCAGTTTTCTATAAGTGCATCAAAGTGTCTTCGATTAGACGAGTATTGAAATAACAAGTAAATAAAAATTCGTAAAAAGATAAAAGAAGTTAAAAACAATATATTCGAAAAAGAAATTGGTTGAAATCGAAAAAGTTGCGTTGAAATTTAAAGAAAGCAATAAAAGTGCCTTTAATTGGGTCAAAGGGCTTTTGGCATGAAAATTAAAAGACATTGAAATGTAAATTGGATTCGAAATTTAAGCATTGCTTGAAACATAAACTAGCTTGAAAGATAAAGTTTACAAGAAATTTAAATGAAAAATAAAAACATGTAGAAGGAACCCTACAGATAATTGACTCGAGGTAGACTCAGAAAGTCTTTGGGATGTGAGAGTGCGTGAGTTATTTCTGAAGCAAAATTCCAACCCTTATTCCCTAAAACTTTTTAGTATTTATAGTCTATTTCTGTAACCGATTATTAATTACATAGCACTATCTTGTATGCGTACTCTCAGGTAACCGTTCCCGCTCTTTTGCCAATAAACGTTACCTATAAATTCCTCACATGATGAAAGCCTTCAACTTCTCCACTTACGTAACCGCTCGATCCACTATTTGAATAACTATTCGATTTCTCATTCGAATACCTGTTCGACTAGACTCGTTCGATTTAATAAGGCGTCCAAAATCAAGTCTGTGTCGAGTAACTCCCAACTAATGCCTACATGTGTATCTTTTCGACATCTGCTTCCATCTGAATCGACTTTGTTACTACTTCAAATTAACTCACTTTTAATCGAAAATATTTTTCGACTAACAGAAGTAAAATAGTGATAAGAGTCTTTTCTATAACATATAAATAAGTCAAATAATATAAATTTGAGTATTTGTAAATTAAAATTTGCTATCATTAATATTATTATTATGACACTTCATAAATGTTAATTGTTTTAATTAGTGTTTTATATTTTTATTGAATAATAAAATTGTTTTAATTAGTGTTTTATATTTTTATTGAATAATAATAATTAATAAATTTATTAATTATGGAGGTAATAATTTTAATTATTTTCTATATAATTTGTGAGATAACAAAGATAATAATAAATAAATTTTTTATTTTATAGTTAGGTCTATAATAATCTATATAAGTCTTCAAATAAAAAATTATATCATAAAAGATTTTATAGAATAATATAATGATATAATATAATATAATTAAACCTAATTCTAACAATGTATTATATATATATATATATATATATATATATATATATAGAGGTAGAATTTTTGATTAAATATAGAAAACAGAATCAATTTTTTGTCGATTTAATTCTGAGAAATGACATTCAAACAAAAAAATTAACATATAAATACAAAAGTAGTACATTGACACTTAAACAAAGTTTAACTCATATAATTTCTATTTCAAAAAATATTTCTTTTCGTGCAATAAAATTTTACATTCTTTTATATAAGTTAAAAAAATAAAATTATAAAAAATTAGAATAAATTCAAATATTTGTAATAATTCTTTTTAATATTATTAAATATTAATTGACTTCGCAACTTATAATTTAATTTCTAAAATTAAAAAATCTACCAAAAGATATAATATATACGTTATTTGTTTTATAACATATATAAAATATATTAAAGTATAATAATTTTTTAATAAACATAGTTAATGATAAAGAAATAACAGGATATTTTTTCTTATAAAATAATTTAGTAATCATACTAAATTTATTAATTAAAGGATAATATCAATAGAGGTTATTAATCAAATTTATTATTAATATTAATTAGAAGATAATATTAGTAAATACTTTTAAATGAATAGAGACGACTAAAAATAATTTTTAAATTAGAAAAATTACAACATACAAAAAAGACTATGTGGCAATCGAATAATAGATGATATGTTAATTTCTATTTACAGAAAAAATTATGTATCAACGAATAATAATAAAAAAGAAGGAAATACTGTCTAATATAGGATATAATAAAAATAAACATTAATAAATTAAAAACATAACGAAAAAATGACTTAATTTTTTAAATATAAAATCTGAAAAAAAAATTCATAGAAATCAACCGTTTTTGGTTTATAATTTTTTATATTTTTTAAATTAAATACGATTGAAAAAATAAATAAAAATAATAACATTTATCCATAACTAATTCGTAAATTTTCATCTTTATTTTATCGCACACAACAAAAACAACGTATTAATTTTTTTTTCTTTTTAGATATAACAATGTATTCATTTTTAATTATATTTAAGGGTTTATCCATAAACCCATTTTTTTTAGAACTAATAAAAACAGATTGTTGATCCATCTTTCGAACAATTGATGGCCCGTTATAGTTTTTGCAGCAACAATTGCCCAATCAACCAAATTATATGCCCAATAAAAGTGGTGACCCACACAAAACATAAGCCCATATTCATCCCTTCAAGCCAACAAGGAAGCCTCAAGGCTTACAACTAAAGATGGAAAAAAGTAAGACAGTCTGTCAAGTCTTGCAGTTTAATCTGTATTTGATCTGATTTAGCCTAACATATTATAAAATAGGGACAAATTTAAGTTTTTGTAAAAATTTTAATATGTTAATAGGCTAAATTCAAATTCACTAATTAATCTTATTAGCCTATCAAATTTGTTTGAACCTGTTAAAATAGAATTAAATATATAAATAATTTTTTATTATTAATAAAATTATAGAATATTTTAAATTTATTATATTTTATTATAAATATTTTTGTATATTTTAAATACTTTAAAAGATTAAAAATTCTTATAAATATTAAATATGATATATTACATATAAATATTTTTATAAAAAAATAAATTTTTAAATAATATTTTAATTTTTATAAAAAAAGATTATCAGGCTTTTTAATAGATTCCAAATCAGCTTGAATAATAGGTAAAGTCTAGTACTTTATAAAGAGCCTATAGTAGACTACAAGGCTACAAACCATGTTCATGCCAATTAACTATATGACAGGTCTAGTCTATTAAGAGTAAAGTCTGACTTGGCCTGTTTCTATCCCTACTTACAACAAACGAACCAGTCGTCGGCAAGTTACTGTCTTCCACGAAAGGTAGAAAAAATCGAAATTTTATGTGAAATCAAAAAAAGTAAATTAAGTACGTAAAATGTAAACCCTTAACAAGATTTAAATCGTGAAATCGTCAGACCTAGTAAAAATTTTATAAAATCGATTGATTCACTAAAAATAGTAATATTTAATAATTTTAAGAGTTAAATTGAGATTCAAGATTAAAACAAAATAATTATTTAACTTAATTTAATGAACATACAGATTATTGCCCTATTATGGACAAAATCTAACAATAAAATTACAGAAGAAATAATTTTCAATAAATTATGAGCTTCTTTAAGCCCACACAAGAACCTAATTTCGGAGTAGGTAGCTAGTTCATTAATTTGTGACATACACCTAATTAACCATATAAACTAAACTTTTCCCACAAACCAATTATAAATTATTTAACAACAGATCATGAATTGAATGTTGTACAGTCTCTTCTAATCTCTCCATCATTACCAGTCTTGACACCCACCCTTCCAAGCTTCCTCATGGCCGCAACAAAGGCCACAAAGAACTCATTCTGGTTATTCGCAAACTCAACAACTGTAGCCTGCGACGCCGGGTCCGTAAACAGAGTCTGGTCTGATTCCAACAGCCCTTGGCCGGAAACCAAGTTTTTGTAATACAAGTTGTCGAAAGTGAAGGATGTTTGGGGATCCAGAGCTATGACCACGCTTGGGTTAACGCTTTGTTGAGGGCAATCTGATTTAAGTTGTTGTGCATAGTTTGGATCAAGGGTGGGGTCCACGTGGGACGAGGATTGGAACGAGTACAAACGGTTTGAGAATTGGTTGCAGTGTGAGAAGCCAACGGTGTGTGCTCCTGAGAGCGCAATCATGTCGGTTTGGGTGAGGTTGTGTTTTGAGAACATTTTGTTTAGTTGGTTAAGGTTGAAACTTGCTTTCGGAAGGTTAGAGTCCACACTTGATGCCTTGGAAACAAGTCCATCTCTGCGTCCAAGTTCTACTCTGTATGAAGGCCCACCAAGCTGCAACAATTTCATGCATAAGAAATCTAAGATCTCTAATAAATAATAATTTTGACCTGGTAAAAATTTAGGTTCAATTATTTTTTGTGTGAATTTGATAATTAAAATATTTTTAGATAATTTGATATATTTAATTAAATTATTATTTAATAATTTTAGACTAATTTTATAATACTTATCATTTGATAATTAATTTTTTTTGACTTATTTTTTAGGAGAATACTCACTAGAATTATTTTTATGTGAAATTATTAATTAAAAATTATTAGATAATTAAATATTTTTAATTAAATTATTATTTAATTATTAATTTTATATAAAAATAATGGTACCTAAGTTTTCACTTATCTTTTGTACTAAATTTTAAATATTTAAAATTTATTGAATTTTATATTTTTAAAAGTGAAAATTCAGTTGCAGTTAATTTTACGTGAAGTTGATAGTTAAACGTCGTTATATAATTTAACTGATTTAAATTAAATTTTCATCTAACGACACTCAATTATCAACTTCATGTAAAGTTGACTGCACATGAATTTTTACCTAATTTTCAACTATGAACTTTGTAAGATAGTGAGTTTTGATTACCAAGCCTATAACATCTCTGGTAGCGAGTGCCAAAATATCTGCGCAAGAAACAACGCCGGGACATGAGGCTTCAACGGCGGCTTTAGCCTTAATAACTGTATCAAAGCCATCTCCTGCCAGTGAGAGATTTTCTGAGGCATCCTTTTCTGCATCCCCATTTGGCGACGCTATCATCACTGACGCATCACAACCCTGTCCATAAATAATCAATTCAATTTTGCCACCAATTGAGAGAGATTCACTCAAATTAAGTACTTCAATTTTTTTCGATTATCTAGTTACTTATATAATTCAATGGCAGTATAGTATAGAGCATGTTTGAAAGAAAATAAAATTAGAAAAATAAAAGACCTTTCTTTAAGATTAAAATGAGAAAGAATAAGGTAAATTCAGAATATAAAAATTAATTTGGATTTCATGGGAAAACTAAAATATGTATAGTTGAAATGTTAGTAACAAAAAATAAAACAAATTAAATATTAATAATATTTTAAAATAAAACCAAATCTATCTCTAACTTATTATTTTATTAGACATATTAATTTTATAAAAGATTAAACGAATTAGTGTATGTTATTATTTAACATATAACATAATAGTCTCTAAGAATTTATAAATTTATCAAATCAGTTTTTTTTATATTTACGAATAATTTAATGTGAAAATTGATTTATCTAATAAAATAAAAAATTTAAAGACTAATTTAGTAATTAAAATTTATTAGGAACTAAAATATCTAATTGAAAATTTATTAAGAATTGATTTGAGGTATTATTATATATTCACTATACAAATTAAATAAACGATTATTGGATTGGTTTCTTTTTTTTTTTTCTTCACGTTTCCAAAAACAACCTCATAGTTGGCCAAAAGTTAATAACACGTATTTCTACTTTTTTTAATACCTCTTATAGTCAACGAGTTTTAAATCTAGTAGTCTAGGTTGGAACCTGGGAAGTATCTATAGCATATCATTTAACATATGACAAGCTTAAATATTTAAACCTTTTGTGACTGCGGCTTAAATTATTTATAAAATTGTTGTGTAAATATACATTATAACTGATAATTAGTAATTACACATAAATAAGGGAATTAACTGTCTATTATATATTAGAGAAAGTGGATTTATTATTTATTAAAAAAAAGAAAAGTGAGAAGACACCAAATACGCTATTGCAACGATATATATAGAGGATAAGAATAAGGCAAGAGAAGAATAAATCTCCACCAACCATAGAAGTCAACAAAAACGAAACTATTTTAAATGTTCAACGTTAATAAATAAACAAAAAACAGAGCAAGCTAAGAAACTGCTGTTAATTTCATTTCATGATAAAAAATTATATGAGGGGATGGATAAAATGGTGGAAATTCAGCTATCAATTTTACGTGAAGTCGACTGCATCTGGTTTACATCTTATTATATATCCTTTTAGTGGCATATAAAGAGGGGAAAAAAGAATAAGGTACCTGAACAAAGCAGTCATGGAAGAACAAACGCAGAGTTGCTTGTCCTGTTGTGATAGTTTGATGAAACTTAGTGGTAACTGCCTGTGTCACAATTGATTCAACGTTTGGACAAGTTTGACCATAAAAATACTCCACTAATTTCCCTTCTCCTTTAGACACACTAATCATGAACATAGCCACTAACACAACCCATATCTTCTTCATCTTCTCAGTCTCTCTCTGGAATAATTAGTAATGTTAATAATTATAATTAATGCGTATATGTTGTGTACTTGTGTTATTATGTATTCACAACACTCCTATTTATATCTATGGAGTATAGCAATAAGCTAAGGTAGATAATTGATGTCACTTGTATTAAAAAAAAAAAAAGAAAGTAACATTAAAAAAAGGAGACTAGCTTAGGACAAATTTGATTAATACTCGGTTATTACATTCAAACCATGTGTGCCACACACACAGATCAGAGAACTTAGCTGGAAGCTACCCTAGTACAAGCCTAAGGTCATTATAACTTGCAAAATTAAAATAAAATGTTGCTCTTCAAAGTTTACACACTCTAACATAGTTTTATTATCTATAGGGTAAGTTTCAAGTTTGTACATATTAATGGGTCACAAAATTGGAAGTTGAGAGAGGGATTATTCAGATTCATGGCATTGGATGCTGCTTGGAAAATGCACTCACATTTAGAAATACATCCTATTTTAAATTATATATTTTGGTATGGAGAGAAGGAAAATAATGTTAATATAAGATACTAAGATTCTCTTTGTCTAAAATAGGAAATAGTATTTCAAATTTTGAATAAACATTTTTAATGATTTAAAAGTTTTTTTTATTAGGTTAATAAGTCAAATTAATTATTCTTGATTCTTGAAAGACGAGATTTTTTAAAATTTGTTAAAAGAATTTATCAATCAAATTGGTCTTTTAAATAATATAAATTAATTATGTTTGTCTTTCATTTACTCTATTAACGATTTCTATCAACGATTCATGTGTAAAATGTTAATTGATAACATACATAACATCTAACATGTCTAATTAGACAATAATTTAATATGTTTATGAAAATCTATCCATTTAGATGTTAGGTTATATTGGGAATAAGGTTTATGTAATTGGAATAAAAAATTAAATTAATATATTTTCATAAATATATTTTGTTAATATTTAATTAGACATGTCAGGTATCATGTATGTTGTCAATAACATTTTACAATATTAATTGTTGACGAAAATTGTTAATAAATTAATTAAAGGATAAATATGGTTAATTTTTTAATTTTGATAGACTAATTTAATTGAAAAAATTTTTTAAAAACGAATTTAAAAAATATCTTTTATTTCAAAGATTAATTTAACTATATATTAATATTTTTTTTTTCAATCTGATCTACCGTAAATTTTAATTGAATGGAAATATTGATTTTTTTTCTCATTCTTATTTGGTCTTCTAATAATCTTGCAATTATGTATTTGAGCAGTAGACTTTCTATTTTTACTAAAAGTATTGGCCCTCTTACCATTTCCAATTTTATATATCTTCTCAATAAAAGTTTATCATTTATGTTACTTAGCTTGTATAGCTAAGTTTACGTTACATAAGCCTGATGGTTATGTTAAATTGTTCCTTCTTTAATAATTATTATCAATATAGATAGAGTACAGGTTTTATATACGACCAATAAATTTTAATCAGGTCATCAAATATATAATATTCGTTTTAAAAATATTTTGAATATATATTAGAAGTTGGATACAATATTTATTTGTTAATAAATTTTTGGATACAATAATGACCATTGAGCCTTTTCCTATTAGTAGAGGAGAAGTGATTTTAAGTTTTTCAAAAAAGAGGCCAGGATCCGGGTTCAAGCTAGTTTAATTTGGGAGGAGCAAGCTCCTTGACTCTTAGGATGAATCAAAACACAACAAAGTGACAAAATTAAAATTCATCCATCACCTCATCACTCGTTCGATTAAATAAGTGTTGGGAGTTCGAATACTACTTTGTATATGTAATAATTTAATGACCAATAATAAACTTTTAAATGAATTTTCAATATGCGATAGATTAATTATAAATTTGTCGAGTTAGTAGAAAAAAGAAAAGTATAAGTAGACAATAAAAATGCTAAACAATGTGAACAATGGATATATGGGATGTTCATTTCACTATGTGGATAAGTATTCTAATATTAAAATTTAAGTAAGTAAGTGTAATATGTTTTTATTTTATTAATGGTTGCTCATGTTAAAAAAGATTATTAATTACCTAGCATAACCAAAAAAAATGTAATAATAATGATGAGAGATGGTTAAGATCTACGCTTGTTTACATAAGAAGTCCCTGTGACAAAATTTTGACTTTCTTTGTTAATTTGTTTTGGAAGTAGTTTAGAATATGATAGCATTAGCATGCACATACAACAATGTTGATTGTTGAGTGCCGCTAGTCAAATTGATTCTCTTGTCTTGCATTCAATTTTCCAATTTGGCCAAAAGATGCTGCTAATGCGTGCTGGCAATAAGATAACAATTGGACCCAATAGGAATGTTCAAAAGCGTGGAAGTAATAGAGATGGCTGCTTCAAATTGTTAATAAGCGTAAAAAATAACCACAATAATCCATTTATCTTGACTGAATCAACGTGAAGATTGTTTGACAGAGATTGGTATATCTTACAAGTTACAAGGTAGATGTGTGTAAATACTTGTAAAAGAAATGTAAAATATAATCATTTATAGGATTAAGTATTATTTTAATTTTTATGATTGTGAGTGAAAATCAAAATTATTGTTAACGTTATGTACATAAGTGGATATACTATGTATAATATGAGTATATAAATTTTACTAATTTATGTATGTACATGTGTGTGTGCCGAACTTTTGATAGAATATATCAAAATTTTGGCGAATTGATCAATTGTTAGGTTTGGCGAAAAGTTGTTTTGGCCCGTTGAAATTTCTATTACTTTTTTAATTATACTTCACAATGATATGTGATTATAAACTTATAAAACGAAATGACAAGTGTGGTGTTATTTTTAAATTGGTAAAACTTTTTCAAAGCTTAGCTAATATATCCATTTTTCACCACTTCAAGGAACGAAATATGATTATTATAACTTAAAACAAAAAAAAAAAAGATGACAAATAGAATGCCATTTTTAAATTGGTTAAACGTTTTCAAATGTTAACTAAAGTATCATTCTCTTAATTATTAACTAATTAAATCATACTACTTAACACCAGATAATTAATATTACTCTACTTATTAGATATGTATGTGTATTATTAAAATATCATGCATACTTAATTAACTTCATTGACCAATAGTGGAGTTTAAATTGAAATGGCTAGTTGTGAAAAAAAAAAAGATTGAGTCGTGCTTAAGTATAATTTAATTTGAATAGACTTAAAATAGCTTATCAAAATTTTTAAATTTGTGAACAACGGGAATAGTTATTAGTTCAAAAAATATTATTATATACTTAGATCACAACTGATCTAAGAACTATTAGATATTATTATTTTAAGTTTTTCATGTTAAACTAGACTCATATCATAACACAGTAATATAAAAATATTAGATATTCTTAACACTTCTCATATAATGACTCAGATCAACTAAAATGATCTAAAACCCTCAGATATTCTTACATTAATTCTTTTTAGGTTAAATTTGATTTAATAGATGATATTACAAAGAATAAGAGTTGTGTGCAAATACACTTTACAAATTAAATTATGAGATTTTGAATCAAGTATACAAACTCAAATTGTGCTTAGGCAGATCTGATTTATAATTAATTACTTAATTAATGAAATATTCTTGGACTTTAGGCAATCAACAAACCATTAGTAGTGAAATAATAAAATTTTAAGATTATATTATATATGATTTGTTAATCATCAAAATTTTCTCCTAAATATAAAAGCTACCATAAAAAGTCTAGAGAAAATTAGTGCCAAGGATCATTAAGAGGCTTTAATTAACAAAAAGGACTAATTATATTAAGATTATTAAAAAAAATTAAATAAAAATTATTTTAAAGACTAATAAATAAAATTTAAAATGATAAAATTATCCTATTATTTTCTTCTCCTCTTACTATTTTTTACTCGTATTTTCTTCTCTTTCATCGTCACTGTTATCGATGTACATTCTCTTCCTTTTTTTCAGCATATTTTTTTTGTTTTTGTAGACTTCATCTTTTTGTACACAGATACCTTTGCCACACAGATATCTTTGTCATTGTTGGACACTTTCGACGAGTTCTTTTCCGTTCCTTAATTCTATAAATCCATTTTCTCAGATAAATCATATAACTTTTGCCAAAATTACTAATTTCTTCTTTATGTTATGAATTTGATGGATTCTGAATTTTATCACTTGTTTGAATTTAATAGAGGTAACTAGGTTTACTAGTTTGTCTATAATGAATAGAGATAATTTCACCAAAGACTCGTATATGTTCCATTTTAATTTTATTTTGTTATTGTAAAAAATAACTAATTTGCTTTGTTGAATACATTATCTGTTCATTTTGGTTACTAATTGAAACAGACACTTGACTCGAAGCCAAAGCAGAATTCAGCAAAAAGTGTTGCAAAAGATCCTTATGTCCAGTGTTATGTTAAAAAAATTTAACTTTCAATTTCATATTCTGTATTTTACCTTTTTTGTCGATAATTTCTTACCCAAATTAAAAAATAGCGTTGACTCATGAAGTTTGCATAGCTTTTTACTTTGTTTGATATGAATAGTGAATTGTAACTCATACTTTTGTTTTCAAAATTCAAGAAATGGAAAACCTTTTAACATAAGAAAATTTTCAAATTATTTTATGCAGTCTAACAGATATTTTCATGCACTAGATAATCATAGCTACTTCAACTACAATTCAAGTTTAATTTATAATTAATAAAAATTTTTGGATAATATTAGGAATAATAAGTATTCAAACCAAGATTTAAGGTCAGTAATATTATTTGTGAAACTTAGTAATAGATTATGTTTTGATGGTATAAAAGTTGCATTATTGGTGATAACATTCTCTTTTATATTTTTAGATGTAATCTCACTATGAGCAAAATATATACTAACTACATAACTAGCTCAAGAATTTAAAGCAAAGCTCTTGGTCTTAAATGTGAATGAATTAGTGGCTATGATTTAAAGTTAACTACTTAACAAAAAATGCTATTAACTTTGGTCGTAGGTAGTGTTTTCTTTAATTTTAATTAATGAAATTCTAAAATTTAATTGCTATGGGTATTTTATTAATAATGATATGATTAGTTTACTTTTCAAATTATGCATATCTATATGTAGTGTCAAGATATGCCAATAACAACATCAATGCCATATTTTTTGTAATGAATTTCAAAACTTTTTAAGTAGCTGAGTTTGAGCAAGATGATACTAAGCCAAAAAAAAAAAATGATATTGAACATGAAAAATCTGAGTCTGACCAAGGTGATGTCAATGCCATATCCTTATTTTTCACATTTCATTTGATGAGCAATTACAATCAATAGCCTATATATAGTATTTTGCATCACAACTATATCTACAGACATGAAAAAACCTAGTTTACGGGTGTTATAGTGTTTGACACTATATCATAAATACAAAAAAATCAAGAAATTGATTGCTTCGGTTGAATTAAGTAACTTCGGTCGCTTCTTGGACATTAACTTTTAGTTGTTTTAACCATGTGTAGAGTATGTAATATTTGACAGTATACATATATCATTAGTTAAAATAAACAATCCTATAAATTAAAAAGATATTGAACAACTTTTTGTGATAAACCAATAATTGATGTTACATACAAAGAATAAAAGAAGCAATTTTTTTGCGGAAAATAAACAAATAAAAAATATGAGTAAGAAGATTTACTAATGGTGAATTAAATATTAGGAGATTCACTAACAACAAATTATTGTTACAAACGAAAGTGTGTAAATAAGAATTTGAATATAATAGAAAATCAAAGAAAATATGTTTACAAGAAATAAATAAATAAATAAATAAATCACTTAAAAATATATTTGACTTCCTAAACAAAGATTTGGTCTTTCTCTCTAAATATTATAAAAATAATTTTTTTAATAATTTTGGAATTAATAATTTTTTTAATAATTAAATCTCCGATCCCAGATGGACTTTTAACTTATAATAAAATTTTCTAAAATCTATATAATAATGGATGTAGTACGTTATCTATGTCCACATATCTATATTAGGAGTTTATTTTTCTGCATGAGATTATTATTCACACATGAAATTTGTTTTTTCCATCCTTCATTGTGACTATTTTTTTCAAGAAGAATTTCAACCTACCAAAAGTATGATGGAAGTTCAGAACATAACATTCAAACAAATTAAAACAAAATAAATAATAAATTTTATACAAAACTCCTTTCTGGCCACCAATATAGCTTTAAGTCTGAATATCCATAATCATTTATGTGATCAGCACATGCATGTAAATCACTCTCTCACCAACAGAATAGTAATTAATAAGGTTTATAGCAAAAAAAAAGGAATATAAAGGCTATATATTCTATTGCTCATCATCAAATGATTGAATTATCATATATATATATATATATATATATATATATATATATATATATATATATATATATATATATATATATTATATAACAGAATGCATAGCTCATTAAATCTAATAGATCCTAAAAGAATAAAAAATAACTAACAAAAAAAATCATCATGTTCTAAAAGGATCCTAATAACTAATATTAACAAACAATGAAATTTTCGATAAGTGGATTCTTGATTCAGGAGCATCTCACTATATGTGCCCAAATAAAAAGTGGTTTACTACCTATCAAAACATAAATGATGACGCAGTTTTAATGGACAATGATCATATATGTAAAACTGTGGGATTAGGTACTATGAGAATCAAGATGCATGATGGAATAGTAAGAATCTTAAAGGATGTAAGACATATTCTAGATTTGCCAAAAAAATCTTATTTCCACAGGTTTGTTAGAGAAAAATAGTTGTAAAATAGTTACGAAAAATTGGGTACTAAAAGTTATTTGTGGTTCTTTGGTAGTGATGAAGGGAGTTCATCACAGTAATCTTTAGGGTTAAGTATTGTTTTCCTCCCTAATGTCTTGGGTCAAAATCAAAATCGTCCCCAACCTTTTTTCGTTATTAAAATCATCCTCAACGTTCAAAAAGACTTTAAAATCATTCTTTCTCGAATTTTTGGACCAAAATATCCTCATCGCTTTCTGCTTTTGCATCTTGCTTCTGCTTTTTTGCTTTCCTGCTTTCTTGCTTCTGCTTTCTTGCTTTCTGTTTCTGCTTTTTGGTTTGGTGTTGTTTAGTGTTGTTGCTGTTGTTTGGTATTCTTGGTGTTGGTATTGGTGTTGGTACTGGTGGTGGTACTAGTGGTAATGTTGGTGGCAGTGGAGGTGGTGGCCGTGAGGAAGGTGAAGAGGAGAATGATGATGATGAGGGTATTTTGGTCCAAAAATTCGGAAAAGGATGATTTTAAAGCATTTTTGAACGTTAAGGATGATTTTAATAACGAAAAAAGGTCGGAAACAATTTTGATTTTGACCCAAGATGTTAGGGATGAAAACAATACTTAACCCTAATCTTTATTATCTTTTAGAGACAACAGTCACAGGTGAGTTAGCAGTTGAAATCGGTGGAAGTAGAAATCAAACAAATTGCACAAGAATATGGCACATGCGGCTTGGACATATGTCAGAGAAAGGTCTATCATTGCTTTGTGGACAAGGTTTGCTGAAGAATATGAAGAAACCACAAATAAAATTTTGTGAGCATTACGTGTATGGAAAGGTACACAGGGTGAAATTTTCTACAAGCAAGCACAAAAACAGAGGGTTGTTAGACTACGTGCATACTGATGTTTGGGGCCTGTCTAAAATTACTTCCAAGGATGGTTCCAGGTATTTTGTTACTTTTGTTGATGATTATTCCAGGTATGTTTGGGTTTACTTCCTCAAGCATAAGAATGAGGTATTCGACACTTTTAAGTGATGAAGAGCAATGGTTGAAAATTGAACAGGTAGAAAGCTGAAAACTCTACGATCAGATAATGGCACAGAGTACATAGATGGGGGCTTTCAAATATTTCTATGATCGAAAAGGCATTGTGAGACACTGGACAGTTAGAGAAATACCACAACAGAATGGAGTTGCTGAATGACTGAATCGTACGCTACTTGAGAAGGCACGGTGTATGCGCTCTAATTATAGGTTAGGCAGAGAGTGGTGGGCGGAGTCGGTTGCTACAGCTTGCTACATAGTGAACCGATCCCCACATTCTTCTCTAGATGGAGACACACCTTATAAGGTGTGGTTAGGAGAACATGCAAATTACGAGAAACTCAGAGTTTTGGATGCACAACCTATTATCATGTCAATGATAATAAGCTTAATGATAGAGCTAAAAAGGCAATCTTTTTGGGGTATCCAAGAGGGGTTCAAAGGGTATTGTCTTTGGAGTGTAAATAATTCTAAGTTTGTAATTAGCAGGGATATCACCTTTGATGAACGATCTATGGTAGCTTTGTCTAAAGATATGATGCCAGATGATGGTGATGTTGGAAAAACTTCAAATACTCAAGTGGTGGAGATAGAGTCTAAATACTAACAAATAGATCCTAATAATCTTCAGGTGGAGCATCTTAATGCTACTCGAGATGATGCAGAGGATGAACTTGATCATGAGGAGATTCAGCAAAAAAATGCACATGCATTACAACAGCAGCAGCAGGATTCTTTGGCATCCACTAGGCCAAAGAGGAATTATAAATTCGTTTAGAAGTTCGGGTTAGACAAGCCTCTAAGACATTATGGGCAATTAAACTTGGTAGATTATGCACTCTCGGTGGAGGATGATGAGCCGGTCACCTTCAAACTTGCTATCAAAGACAAAGATAGAGAAAGTTGGTTGTCGCCATGGAAGAAGAGATGCAATATCTCCATAAGAACAAGACATGGGAGGTGGTCCCGTTGTCCGTGGAAAAGACTGCAATTAGTTGTAAATGGATGTATAAAAGAAAAGAAGATCATATTAAGTCAGATGGTACAAGATTCAAAGCTAGGTTAGCAGCAAAGGGATTTACACAAAAAGAAGGTGTTGATTACAACGAGATATTTTCTCCTGTGGTGAAGCACACTTCCATAAGGGTACTTTTGAGTCTTGTTGCTCAAGATGATCTTGAGTTGGAACAGCTAGATATAAAGACAGCTTTCTTGCATGGTTACTTAGAGAAAGAAATTTACATGTATCAACGTGAGGGTTTCAAGGTTGAGGGTAAAGAAAATCAGGTATGTTGCTTAAAGAAATCGCTATATGGATTGACACAATCTCCTCGAGAGTGGTATAAGCGATTTGACTCCTTTATGTTAAAACAAGGTTTTTCTAGAAGTAATTATGATTGTTGTGTATACATTCATAACCTTTCTGGAAGTGATTATATCTATCTTCTATTGTATGTGAATGACATACTTATTGCTTCTAAGAGTAAGGTGGAGATAGATAGGTTAAAGGTTCAACTTAGTAAAGAATTTGAAACAAAAGATTTGGGTGTTGCACGAAAAATATTAGGCATGAAAATTAAAAGAGAGATATCAAGCCGAAAATTTTTCTTGAGCCAGAGAGGGTACGTTGTGCGTGTTATTGAAAGGTTCAAAATGAAAAATGCTAAGCCAGTAGTAACACCGTTGGCTCCATATTTCAAGCTCTCTGGTAAATAATCTCCCACAACAGCAGAAGATAAGGCTTACATGGAAAATGTACCTTATGCTAGTGTAGTCGGTAGCCTAATGTATGCTATGGTGTGTACATGCCCAGATATTTCATAGGCAGTCAGTATTGTTTGTAGGTTCATGGCAAATCCAGGTAAGGCACACTGGAAAGCAGTCAAGTGAATATTAAAGTACTTGAAGGGTACCATTGACATAGGTTTATGCTTTAGTGAAAAATCATGTCAAATCAGCGGCTTTGTTGATTCTGATAATGTTGGTGATCTAGACAGAAGATGTTCTACAACCGGTTATGTATATAAAATACAAGGTGCTCCAGTTAGTTGGCGATCGATGTTATAAACTACAGTGGTACTATCTACTACAGAGGTTGAGTACATGGCAATAGCATTAGGGGTGAAAGAAGCATTGTGGTTAAGGGGTCTTCTAGATGATTTGGGATTTTAGCAAGATTATGTGAATCTGAGTTGTGATAGTCAAAGTGCAATTCATTTGGCTAAAAATTAGGTTCATCATGCTCGTACCAAGCATATTGATGTAAGATATCATTTCGTGCGTGATGTTATAGAGAAAGGCAACATTTCTCTTGTAAAAGTACACACAAATAAAAATTTTGCAGACATGATGACTAAAGTAGTGTCAGGAAGCAAGTTCCAACACTGTTTGAAATTGCTCAATGTTGTTCCATGTTAGGCATGGGGATACGAATTTCATACTTTGATCGTCTAAAATTTGAGTAGATTTCAAATTGTGACCGAGGTGGAGAATTGTGAGAATAAAAGAAGGATAAGAATAATTTTAGGAAGTAAAATAAATGAGTTTTAATAGGAGAGAACTCAAAATGTTTAGTAAGGAATTTTTTGTCGGAGAATTTTATTCTTATTCGTTGAAGTTATAGCATAGAGATACTATATATACGTCTCTAGAATTGTAATTGAAGTCAATAACAATAACAATATCCTTATTCACATCATCTTATAGAGTTAGAAGAAATCTTTCATATTGTTTTTTTTTCTTTACAAAATATATAGCGAGTAGTAGTGTTCAATTTCATATTACTTTGTATCTATTAGAAGTTAAAATTCTGTTGTAAACTCAACATACAGTACTCATGCAAGGACTGTAATACTTAAGTTAACATGGATCACAAGAGAAACTAAGTTAGACAGGGACAGAGTTAGACTAATTATTTAAGAAGGCTATGTTTAATGATTTACTAAAAATATTTTATATTATCATTTCTAATGATAAAATTTTAAAAAAATTAAATATATAATCTCAATAAAATATTTATACAAAAATATAAATATATGTATTTAATATTCAATTAAATAAAAGACATCCTACTAACCTTGTTTTTGTTGACATGTATAAACAATACTCATTTATTACACATTTTTTTCTACAAAATAACAAAATAATTTTATAAGTAAAAAGAATACATATTATGAATGAAGTAAGGCAATAATATATAAAAAATTTAATTACTCTATTAGTCCCTATAATTTTCGAAAAATATTTTTTATCCTTTTTATCCTTTTTTTATCCTTTTTATTTTAAACCAAACCACATTCATTCTTGAACGCGTAAAGGTATAATTTATTTTAATTAAAATTTTAAAAATATTTTAGAGTATATTATTATTTAAAAAATAATATGAAATTTTGTGGTAGAAATAAAGAAATAATCTCTTAATAATTGTGTATTGAAAAAAATTATTATTCAACTAATCTAAATTAGAAAAATCCATCTTTCAATTGTCTCAATAATTGTTTTAGATTGAAAAAAAATTTATTTAGATATATTACACTTAAATAAAAAAATTTATCAAGCAATTGTTTTAAAAAAAATAAATTCTTTATTTTAAACTTAACATTTTTATGATTGAGTTACTATTTTATGCATAGTAAATTTAATAATTATTAATTTTGACAATTTGAATTTATTTTGATATGTCTTCATCAGAGTTGTAACACCTTAACTATCAAAACTCACACTTCCGGCTGCGCGACTCTGATAGATCGGACATTACGACGACTCTTATACTATTTAATACTAAAATATGAGCCTGTTTAAAATTTTAAACCGCAATACCGCTCCAAAATACTCTTGTTATGTAACGTACATCCATACATACAATACAACTTACAAAAACCCACAAACAGTACCCCCCCCCCCCCACACACACATATAATTTTATAAGCATTAATCAATACAATTCCTATCCCTCTTACAGAATGTATAAAGATAAAGGTGAGGGAACCACACGCACACATATATATAATTTTACAAGCATTAACCAATACAATTCCCATCCCTCTTATAGAATGTATAAAGATAAAGGCGATGGAGCAATAAGCAATAAACTAAAGCAATACAAAACATCACGACAATAATTAGATAAACTCTTCGTGATGTCTGCGTCTATATCCTGAAAAGAAAAATTTGTAGGGGAGTGCATTAACCAATACAATTCCTATCCCTCTTACAGAATGTATAAAGATAAAGGCGAGGGAGCAATAAGCAATAAACTAAAGCAATACAAAACATCACGACAATAATTAGATAAACTCTTCGTGATGTCTGCGTCCATATCCTGAAAAGAAAAATTTGTAGGAGAGTGAGAACATCATCCACGAAAGGATTCTCACTATAGTGTTGCAGAATTACTATAATAGAATACGCGAGATAAAATTGTTACAGTGATTGATAACCACCTTATGTATCTTTTCAAAAGCAACGATTTACTATAAAAGAGAAATCTGAAATCTTTTCTGAAAGAGGAACTGTTCAATTCTTAAAAACTCAAAAGCCTTTCAAAAAATTTAGCTATACTGAACCATATTAGTTTTTCATACTTCCCTAAACCAGAAACACCAACCAACATGGCCTTCGGCCCATCTCATGATCAACCACGGCTCTAGGCCCAAACAACCCAAACAACAACCAATCACCACAGTCTAACAGAGTCTCAGTCACAAACACAAATAGGAAAGTTCAAGCACAAATAAACAGTTACTGCAAGTAGAACAATTAGCAGTTAATCACAAGTAATCACAAAGGCAAACCAAGTACAATATGCACACCCAAACAATGTCACATAGATGCATATGATGCATGCCTGTCCTAGTGGTTGATGATATCATCTGTCGGTTATATAGCCAACCCGATAAGTCCTAGTAGCTAACCATTGGACTGTCCCTCTATCGTGCATCCCCAACTCGAGTTATTCACAAGAGATAATCATAATTCACATCCAACACCCTCATTGGTGTATATTCACGGGGGAGAGCTCATCCGGAAATTTCACAGTGTCCGGCCACACTTACGACATAGGGTTAGCAGAGTATCAAGTCTCAACTTGAAACACGTGGTGGCTAGCCACTGCTTCTACCTAGGGAAACTCGTATTTTAGATAGTTGGAAGTGCAAAATCACAATATTAATAACTCAGCATATATGCATTTATTCTCAACCATAAATCAACATTCATTTCAGCCATCCGACTTAAATTCATGACTCATAGTCAGCTATCTGGCTCATAACATATTCCGTAATCAGCCATAATTCATTATCATACACAACCATTCCGACTCATAACAAAATAGCACTTCCACCATCCAACATCATCAATTTCATAAAAATCATTATTCAAAGCCATAAATCACTTTTTCTCAATTCACTTCACTTTGAAATCAAATTTCAACTCTTTTCAGCATTGGCTTTAAAGTTCTCATTTCTCAAATCATCTCAGGTTCATAAGCCACTCTTACTCAAAGTAAGTTCCCTTTTTAAAAACAAAGCCACCATCGACATCCTCTTTCCAAAACTTCCAAAATCATGGCAATTTAAAAGATTTATTTTGAAATATTCAAAATCATCCATCCAACAATGGGATTTTATAATAAAGTCCCTCGGCAGAATCTCAAGTCTTTAAGGAAGGACAACCTATCTCAAATCTTTAAAAAGTCATTGAAACTCTTAAAATAATAGATTCTTGGTTCAAGTAAATAAAAACTGAATTTATTATGAAACTGAGTCATACAAAATCACAAGTTCCAACCCAATCTAAAATCAATTCACTTGAAACGGAACCAGTCCACTTGAATCAAACCACTTTCAGATTTTTTTCTTGAAACCAATTCTCTAACCTCTTCCAAAATGTCTCAAACGTAGTTGTTCAATCAAAAGTCTAATTTCCTTTAAAATCACTAAAAGCTCCTTTGAATGAAATCTTTAAGTCCAACCAAGAGCAAAAGTCCTTTTTATATTAAAATCAATATTAGAACATAATTCTTTCCTTCAGTGTTTCAAATGGTAAAATAATTCATTTCTAAATAAGTCGAACTCAAGACATATATTTTTCTTAAATAAATTACGCTTGAAAACATAACTATTTTCTTAGTAATTCAAATAATACAATTTCTCAAATCCAAACCTTTCTAAATAACTTTTCAAACAAATTCTAGGATTTTTATAGAAATTTCGGCAGCTCCTCCCCTAAAACTTGGACTTTGCCATCCGGTTCGGGTCCCAACTAAACCGCTCCACAATTCTTTTCAACGGTCCAAATCCAAAATCAGTTCAAGAGCAAGCTAAATCCAACAGTCACCTCATTTTCATATCTCAAGGAAACCATTTCAAAATCAAATTATTATCAACCGATTAAACTCATTTCCAAAACCTTAAAGAAATAGTTTAGCAACAATTCATTTATCAAAACCAAATCAATTAAAGCAAACCAGGCTAAATCCAAAAGAGTATTCTATTTTTCACATTATCAAAAAAATCAACTCAACTCAAATCAATTTTCAACGGATTAAACTTGATCTCAAATCTTTAAAAGAATAAACTTCAAAAACATTCCGTTTCACAAAGTCGCACAACAATCCAGTCAAACAAACATTCATAATCATTCAAGAAAACCAAATAATACATAAGACTGATACAATTACCAAATATACATTGTCTCACATCAGTATCCATATGTAATAATTTTAATATATAAAACATAGTTTTCGAAAAAAGTCCCTACCTCAAAACGCAAAATCAGAACCCATACGCGTAACAGAAACCTTCTCTCTCAATCCGAAATCACCAACAACCGCGACCTCAGCTCTAAGCCACTTTCGCGGTAACCACAGCAACACTAATCGCGACATATAACAACCGAAACTCAATCTTATAGCAATTAACGCCGTAAAACCTCAGCGTGAGATAACAGAACAGTAACTAAAGGACTTTCGCAATGAAAATGCTTACCAAAACTAAGAAAAAATTGCTGAATCAAGTAGCGGTAGCCCCAGCGGTGATTCCGGCAACAACCGTGCTACACCCGATGACCAGAACGACAGCAATCAGAACTCGAACCTATGTTACCAAACTTCAGAGTCTTTAACCAAGCATAACAAAATACTGAATAAAAGGGCTTTTCAAAATAAACATGCTTACCGCAATAAGGGAAGAACAACTACACCGAGTAGTGGCAGCAGTAAGGATGATTATGGCAGCAGCGGGGAAGTTGGCCTTCTCCTCCACCTTGGTCCGTGATTCCAGCGGCGACAGCGACAAGAAAATTTACAATAATCACCTTATCCCATATAAACAATTTCAGTGACAAGCTCCAAGGTAGAAACAAATTGGTAGAACAAGAAAGCAGAAACAGGGGAGAGCTTACCCAAAACAGCAGTGGTTCTAATGGTGGTTCCTTGGGCAACTCAAATGACAGCATCAGAACAGCCGGTGCTAACCAGGGATGCGGTGAACACCGCGACAGCCATGGTAGCAGCGGCGTCGCAGCAGCTGACTCCTCTTCACAGCAACCCAGCTGTGGTAGCTCAGAAGTAACGACGACGGTATTGCGACGGCGCTGGCCATGGAAGCTCGGTGCCAAGCTGACGGCGACGATTCCTCCTGCGGCGGTGAGGACGCAGCTGGATGCGCGACTGCTCTCCCTCTTCGCGTCTCTCTCTGCGCCCGATCTCTCTCGCTGCTCCTCTGGTGTGGGTGACTGGTGCGATAGCAAGCTGGGCGGCGGTGAGGTGCAGTTCACGGCGAGGCGTGGCATGGTGGCGGCGGCGGCGTAGTATGGCTCATCTCCTCTTCTACCATAGCTCTCTACCTCCCTTTCTCTCTATTTTACTGCATATTAATTTGGGAAAAGGGGAAAACATGCGTGTTGCTGCTGTTAGGTGGAGGGAGAAACAGGTAACTGGGTTAGAATTTCGGCGGTGCCAAGCTTTCATTCCACTATCCGTGGGTGTGTGTGTGTTGCACAGGGAAGAGGGTGAAGAGGAGGCTGGGGCTGCGCAGTGCAGCGCAGCGTGAGAGAAAAAGATGAAAGGGGGATGGGTGTGGCAAAACAAATTAGGGTTAGGGGCAATTTGGTAATTTTAACAAAATTAGGGTAATAGGGTTAGTTTTGTAATTTCAAATAAAAGTAGGGATAGTATAGTAATTAGAAGTAAATTTTAATCCAATAATAATAATGTATAAAAAATATTATTTGTTCATCAATTTTACAAATTACTTTCAATAAAATGTTTAAATCCAAAAACTATAAATAATATAATTAATTTCTCTATTTTCCAAAACAACAGTATTAATATTTTAGAAATAACTACTAACGTTATAATTTAAATATAGGAAATAACTCGATAAATTATGAAATTAAGTAAAATCTTCATTTCAATTATCAAAACTTGATTTAATCATTCTCAATGAAATAATTTCTAAGAGTAAAAATCTCTAATAATAAGTCAATTTAAAATCATCTCATAATAAGGTTCTTCAAAAATTCTGAGTCTTACAGGAATCTTGAAAACTCGGACGTTCGAGTCTACAAGCTACGAGTTAGGGATACCCACCACGGGAAGTCCATGAAACTGAATAAAAAATAAAAAAATCATTTCAGCATTCAAGGAATAAAAACATTGGCTCTTGATTCTAAAATCACAATATGCAAATTTTGATTAAAAAAATCTAACTCCAAAACTCATGAATCAAGGTAGTAACTTACGACTGATAGAAGTTATGGTTAAAGTTCAGACTTTATAAAAAAAAGTAAGTAAAATAAAAAGCTGCTCCACCTTAAAGGATGAGACATTTGAGTTGAAATTTAAAACTCAAAAAATCTTTTTCGAAAGAAAGACATATCGAATTTGGGGATCTTCTAAAATATTTTTTTAGGCTCAATACTAAAAACTGGGTTTAAGAGTATAACAAATTCTAAAAAACCGGTTTGATAATTAAGTATTATCTCGAATTCCAAAGAATATGTTACAAAGAGGACACTAACTCTTCATAACTCATTCTAATGCCTAATAACTCAATTTTATGAGGTTAATTGTTACATTGTAACCATCATTTTACTATTAAAAGAGAATGTTACAATATTGACTATATAAAGGCCTAAGAGCATCATATAAAGGGAGACCACAATAAGACATCAAGCATTTTATGAGTACAGTAGCTCATGAAAAGAGCAACCCACATAAGAGAATCTCATAACATCATAACCTTGTAATATATGCACTATTTCAAATACGTATACTAAGGTATGATCTCTAACTTAGTTTCTCTTATGACCCATGCTAATTTGAGCGTTAGAATCCTTCTAGAAACACCTTCCACTATTAGGACATTAGAAACTCGAAATAGGAGGATGGTGGCAACATCGTGTCTCCAACCCACTTTCTACAATTTTATACCTATTAAATACATTTATTAAGAACTTCTTATCAATACTAGTGTTACATGGATTTTTTCAAATAAATAATTTAATTATTTTATTTACCACAATATATAATTTATAGCGTATTTATCCATTTGTATCACATGGCTTATCTATAGACGAGATAAGTCAAATTTTGTTTTGGACGTATCTCGTTTGCAAACTAGATATTTGGAGTTAAAAAAAATACATATCTCGTTTACAGTGTAAAGAAGATACATTCATAATTATCTCATTTACAGTGTAAAAGAGATGTGTATTATTATAAAAAAATTATGATTGAAATAATATCAAGAATCTAAATTTTTAGCGTGTAATTAATACTTAAAAAGATTGGTAGAAGAGATTAAAACGAAGGATATGTTTGAATAATTAGTATTCAAAAAAAAATACATTAAAATTTTATAGATTAAATTATAGATCCAATTGTATTGATTTAAATTTGAAATAAATTTTTTTTACGTATTCAAGTTATATTATGAGAATAAATACGATAATTATGCCAACTCATACAAATTAAAATATGGGAAACCCACACGATTATCTCCCACTCTTTCTCTATTTTACTTATGCTCATCAACCTCTCCTAACAATTGGCACATAATTGAAACGACTATCTTCCCACTCTTTTTCTATTTTATTTATCTCCATAACTTCACGTTTCTCATTCTTTAATTTGTAGGAGTTAGCACAATTACTATATTTATTCTCATCATGAAATTTAAATATGTAATTTTTTTTAAAAAAAATTAAATCAATCTAATTCAATCTATAATTAAATCTAAAATTTTTTATATACTCTTTTTTATATTGTACAAATACTCCATTGATTCCCTAGTAAAATTCTTATTCAAATATCTTTTTCGTTTTAATTTTTTTTACCCAATTTTTTTAAGTACACACGCTAAAAATTTAGATTATTAATATTATTTTAATTATAATTTTTTGATACGATAAACAATTTTTAAATGTTAAATATTTCGTTTACAAACAAAATATGTGCCAAATAAAACTTCACTTATTTTATTTAGAGTATAAACAAATACACAAAAATTCATCTTATTTATACAGATAAATCATATGATACAAAATAATAAATACACTATAAATTATTTATTTGAAAAAAAAAATCCCGTGTTACATAATTGGTTCATTTCTTTCTATGGTAATAATTGAAACCTTCGTGTCAAACTTCGCAACCGGATATGCTCAGCTTGTGTCCATCATGTATAATTATTAATTAATTGACGTAATTGTATGTGGAATTATTAGCTGTCACTTGCTCATTTTAGTTGAATTTTAAAGGATCAAAAGATTGCAGAGTGCAGCGTCACACCAATGGAATGTATTCAATATAATAATGTTTACAAGTTACTCGTTGGATGGTGATTTTGATTGTGACGCCTTAACCGATCTCATCAGATGTAAAATGGCTTTTGACTCGTGACTTGTGCATCCTTGGCACGGCGTCTTCGATCAACTTTAGTTCTACTTCTAGTAATAATGATAATACAAAAATACAAGGATTTATCTAAGATGTGAGATAAGATTATCAATAGTATAAAGTTTTAAATCCATAATACAATAATATCCTCAGAGCTATGTGATTATTATTAATCTCAGATTAATTAGGTGGGAAAGTTATTTCCATTTAACTTTCGGCCTGTTTTATATTTATGTAGCATGTAAGCTTCCAAAGCTCATTAACGCGTGTTCATGCATGATCTCATTATGTAACAACCATTTTTGGCACTAACATTACCAATATCACGATGACGAGTTGATGATACCTTTCATCAATGCTGCCTGGGAAATGGGAATGTTTCATTTGAATCACTTTCCAAATCTCTCTCTCTCCCCCCTTCAAAAGACGTTAAAAAAAATGAATATTTTCATACATTGCACTTCAATAATTCCAATAACAACACACATCTAAAATCACTGTAAAATCATTTTAGAAATTTTAAAATTTTTTAAAAAATTCAAAATCATCTTACAAATTTTAAAACCTAAAAAAATGAGACATAAAAAAATTGAAAAAAAATGTAAAAACTAAAAAAAACATCTAAAATTATTAAAAAAATTAATCCAAAACAACGAAACATCCAAAACATAGAAAAAAGAAACATCCGAAACTTAACGAAACTTAGCAAAAAAATGAGATATTCAAAAAATTTTTAATTTGTTTTGAGAGAGAACGTCAATTCAAATTATTATGAGAGATATTTAAAACCTAATAAATTTTTTTTAAATCAAATAATAACAAACCTCCAAGTTCATTGTAAATTCATTTTAAAAATTTTAAAAATATTTAAAAAATTTCTTATAAAAAGAAACATCTAAAATATAACAAAATAAAGTTCAAAACCTAACAAAAACGAGATATTTAAAATTATTTTAAAAATTCTAAAACTTAATAAAACAAAACAAAACAAATTGAAAAAAAATATCTGAAAACTAAACAAGAAACATATAAAATTATTAAAAAATAATAAAAAACCCAAAAACATCCATAACATAAGAAAAAAATATCTGAAAAATATGAGAAAAATATCCAAATAAAAATAGTTCGAGAGGTGATTGACGAGACTGCGCGACACAAAAAAGGAGCTGCGGTGGTCAAAAGCACTGCGTGTTGTGACGAAGGAAGCGGCAGTGGTCAACAAAAGGAAGTTGTGGTGCGACGTTATTTCGTTCACAATAAGCATGCGGACGACAGAAAGAGATTGTAATGCGACTTTGTGTGTGTGGCAGAGGGTGAATTTAGCGAAGAAGAAAAAAAAGAGGAAGAAAAAGAAAAAAAGAAAAAGAGAAAGAAGAAGACGAACGTGTTCAACATAAATATTGGGTGCATATTTTTTGAAATATTTTTTTTAAATTAAAAAGGTTGATTTAAGTTGGCTACCCCTATTTGCTATTGGCCTTGTAGTAACTTGATTCAAAATATTAGTAAAAGGAATTTTGACTAATGACTATAAATAAGTTGGTGGGACAATGTAGTTTATTTTTTAGGGTAAAACACTAAAATAAGCCATTGGGAGATTGAATTTACCTGAATCAGCTAAAAGGAAATTCGATTCATCAATCAATCAATTGACATATTTATATAATTTGAATCAATAAGATTCGATTTACATTCCTTAGTAATTCGAATGAACATGTTTCGAATTATGGCTAATCAAGTTTCAACGTAATTCGAAACAACATGAATCGAATTAGCAAAGTATAATTCGAATTGAATCAATTCGAATTAGTAGGGAAAGGTGACACGGAAGGAGTTCGAATAATATTGATTCGAATTACTAATGTTTGGAGACTTTGGTAATTCGAAATAAGTTGATTCGAATTACTTGTGACTTGCCTATATAAGGAGTTCGAACCAAGTTCATTTGAACCATTTTTCCATCCTCATACCCCACCAAATCTCAAAGAAAACGACCCAGAATCTGTACGATAAAGACTCGAGCGGCATATTGAGGCGATGGAGGACGATCCAGGAAGGCTGTATCATTTGGATGGAGTCGCTCATATCGCCGGGGTGATCAACGACGAGGTTAGTGGTTTTTGATAGTGGTATATGTTTAGTGGTTTTTGTTAGTGGTTTAGGAAAGTGGTATTGCAAGTGGTTTATTTAAGAGGTTTTGCAAGCGGTTTTATTGGCGGTGTATTGAATGGGTTTTGCATGCGGTTTTATTGGCGGTTTATGTTAGTGGTTTGGGTTAGTGGTATTGCATGCGGTTTTTTCTAGTTATTTTGTATGCGGTTTTTTGATGGTTTATGTTAGCGGTTTACGTTGGTGGTATTGGTAGCTGTTAAGTTGAGTCGTTTTGGCTGGTGGTTTTTGTAAGTGGAGTTGCACTTGGTTTATGCTAGTGATTTTTTGGATGCGGTTTTACTATGCAGTTTTGGTAGTGGTTTAATATATCTCCTTTTGCATGTGGTATTTGTTAGTTTTTTATGTCGTGATTTGTATTTGTAACTGGTATTGTAATTCGTTCTAATCATGCGGCGGCAGCAGGGAATACGACTCGATGAGAGGTACGTTCCGTACTTGCAGATGGCCGGATTATACCATCTTGCGAGACTGAACGATAGATGGTTCAGATTAGACGAGCCCCTTGTGAGTGCATTCCTCGAGAAGTGGCGTCCGGAGACGCACACGTTCCACATGCTGTTCGGAGAGTGCACGATCACACTTCAGGACGTGGCGTACCAGTTGGGTTTGTCAGTGGACGGACATTACGTCAGTGGTTGCCTGACAGATTTCCACGTATACATACAGGGTGCCTGGCCAGCTTGGTAGTGGTTCCAGGAGTTGCTCGGTGTGTTACCTCCCCCGAGCCAAATTCAGAAGTTCGCAGTGAATTGCACCTGGTTCCAGGAGACTTTTGGAGAGTGCCCTGATGGGGCCGATGAGGAGACAGTTAGGCGCTTTTCCCGTGCCTATATCATGATGTTGTTGGGCACCCAGCTGTTTGCCGATAAGTCCGACAATCGTATTCACATCAGATGGCTACCGTACGTGGCTAGGCTTGAGGAGATGAGTGGCTACAGTTGGGGGTCGGCTGCACTCGTATGGTTGTACCGGTGCATGTGCCGAGTGGCCAATAGATATGTCGTGAAGTTAGCTGGGCCATTACAGTTACTTCAGTTCTGGATCTTTTGGCGGTTTCCTGGATTTAGGCCTGCTAGGTATGATGCGTTTAGCTGGCCCCTAGCATCGAGGTACGACTATCGCATTATATCATGTTTAATTATTTTATTTATTTAAGTTCCCGCCTGTATTGTTATACTAATTCGTCACATTCATGAATGACTTCGATTTTGATGGCCTTTGCAGGTGGTCAGGTTACAATCCTTCTGTTAGCGAGAAGGGACCTCGGGTGCAGATGACTCGGCTGAGGATCGACGTGTTACAGGCTAGGGATGTGAGTATGTAAACCTCCTTTGTATAGTTAACGTACATTTAGTTAAAGCTAACTTTATCTCCTAACGTATTTGAGATGCTTTTTTCAGTTTATATGGATGCCCAATAGCACACCCGAGGTCGTTCAAGTTGTCCATCCGGAGGTGTTGGAGTCGCGTCATACGACCTTATGGCGGTGTGTCACATCGCTGATATATTTTGCGGTGGTTGAGTGGCACCAGGTTGATAGGGTGTTATCGCAGTTCGGGGGGCTGTACAGGCTTGCCCGCGTCCCGCCCTGAACATCGACTTCCTAATGTCGAAGGACGGTAGAGGGGGTGATCGTTGGTTCCCGCACCATTTGCAGTACTGGCATCTTCACTGGGAGACACGTGCAGATCACGTGCTTCGGTTTGACGTGGTTGCGACCCGAGTCCGTCACATGACTACTTGGACTGGTGGCATCAGCACGGAAAGAGGTTCTTGTCACCAGAGATGTACTTGGGGGGTCCTAGAGCCATTCCTATTCCAGTAGAGGTGACACAGAGGGGTGCCGGTAGAGTTCCCGACATGGATCGAGTTGATGACGTTCCTGATAGGCGTCGGGTTGAGAGGAGAGCTCGTGTCGGGACACGACGGAGCAACCGGGAGTGGAAGTGGCTGGACCAGGCTATCGAGGAGGGTGACGAGGCAGGTAGGGGTCGTGGTCGACGACGTGGTCATGGAGGCAGACGGAGAGCGCCTGCAGCGCACCACGACGGGGGTGATCACGGTGACGATGCCGCTGCAGGAGGGGCTTCCGAGGGGGGTGTTATACCCGATCATGGCGGAGCTGGTGGAGAGTGGTATGGGTCTGGTATGGGAGATCCTACGGGCCATGTTGACGCTGGACTTGGAGAAGGGCCGCTCGGAGATTACTTTGTTGGTGTTCTCGGTCACGACCAGACACTTCAGGAGAGTACACCATGGGTGAGTCTGGGTACCATGTTTTCAGACTTTGTTGCCGGTGATGGTCTTGACGCAGACTACGCTGGAGAACACTTCCTAGATGAGATCACTGCCATCATGCAGGAGGATGAGGCTGCCCGTCGAGGGGGTCAGACGACGGGGACACAAGCACATTTAGATGTAGATCTGAATGAGCCTTTATCTGTACCTCGTGCTGATTATTTTGCCTTGGGTGGTACGACACCTTCCGCACATACTACTGGGTCACATTCAGTTGCCGGACCGTCTTCATCCCGACCGTTACATGTGCAGCCTATGAGGCTTGCACAGCCACCCCCAGAGGACGAGGAGGATGAGATCGAGGACGAGGAGCCGCTTATCCGGAGAGGTCATAGGACACGGGTACCACGTCGTTGTTTCACGGGATCACACCTCTTTAGATGATTTGTGTATCGTGATGTTTGTTACTTCATGATCGTTGTCATGCTACCTATCTATCTTTATGTATTTCGGTTATCATTGTTGTATCGTTGGGTCCTTTAGTTTATCAGTTGATGTGTGTCTGCGTTTGTTAGTGCTTATCTTGTATCAGTCACTATGAGAACTATGTTACTTTGCTTATTTATGTTATTTCCATAATTTACCTTGCATTTTTCGTTTAATTTGAAAGTTCATTTTACTGCCTTAACTACGTACTTCGTCAGTTACTATTCATGTATGAAACGTATCACATGAGATTAATTAATAAGACATACAATGCACTTGAAACTAGAACATTGGTTTTCTTAAAAAAAAAAAAAGAACAAAGTTTGGACACTATGACATCTAACAACACAGCACCAACCCTACTCATCTCTGACTGTATGCCTGGGACCTCCGACCTGTGGGCAGCTCCGACGAGTGTGTCCGGGTTGCCGACAGAGGCCGCATCTCTTTGGCCGGTTCGGATCTGACTTGTCCATATTGGTCCATATCCGAGTGGACCTGGGACGACCCTCTCTTGCATGCCTTTTATTTGGATCCGGTATAACTGTCGGCCCATCATATGGTGGCCAGAAATCTTCTGGGATGGGAGGTGTGAATCCCATCTAATACACACTAAAAATGGAACTGAGACGATACACAGGGTGGACGTAAGAGTGCCAAGTGACTCGTGAGTAGGCACAGCATGCCAGTGCGTGCGGACACGGGAAATGAAGTGACTGGAAGTATCCGCAGTCACATGTCTGAGCTCCAAGTGAGACCTTGTAGCTAACCAGGGAGAAAGAACCAGTCGGAGTCGTCTCTGCCACGGTGTACTCCGAGTTGTCCCTGTCATACAGAGTAACGGTGAAGCACCTTACCGTCTTCAAATTGGCCTCGATAGACTTCACTAGGTGTTGACTGAATTGTTGTCCGGTACCCTGCTGGGCCTTGGCCTCTCTCCCCTTGCGTACAAATAGTTCGGCCAACCTTCCATACGTTGCCTTCACCAACGAGTAGACAGGAAGGTTCCTCACACCCTTGAGGATTGAGTTCACACACTCAGAAATATTCGTCGTCATATGCCCGAATCTCTGGCCCTCATCACAATACTGTGTCCACAATGAATACTCAATCGGGTTCGCCCAATCACACATCGCCGGGTCTTCCGAGCGTAGAATATCAAACCAGTATTCGAACTCGACCTCGGTCTAAGCATAGACAGCGTTCACAAGAAGCCTCCTTGCGTCTTTGCCCTTGAACGTGAGGGCAAAATTTGCTGCTACGTGTCAAATGCAGAATGTCCGGTATGCAGCTGGAGGTAGCCAGCCCTCGTCGGGAGCCTCAAGCGCGACCTTGATGCCGTTATGCCTGTCAGAAATAACAAGCAGACCCGGCTGTGGTGTCACGTGCTGACGGAGGTGGGAGAGAAAGAATGACCACGACTCAGTATTCTCACCCTCGACTAGTGCGAATGCAACAGGGAGTATGTTGGAGTTCCCGTCCTGTGCAATCGCTACAAGCAACGTACCCCCATACTTTCCATATAGGTGGGTGCCGTCAATACTCACCAATGGCTTGCAATGACGAAATGCCTCGATACATGGTGGAAAAGTCCAGAATAGTCTGTGAAAATAAGCCTGAGACTCGTCTAGCTGTCCCCCAACTCGAACAGGGCTAGTCCTAAGCACTGCAACAGCACCAGGCATGGTCACCTGCACTCCTAACACCCACCTTGGGAGCTCGTTGTACGACTCTTCCAGTCACCATAAATGACGGCAAAAGCCTTCTGCTTCGCCAACCAGACCCTCCTGTACGTCGGCCTGAACCCATAGTGTGAGGTCGTCGCATTTAGGAGCACCTTGATGCTGACGGATGCATCAGCCCTAACCATTGGCATAATGAAGGCCGATATCACATGATAATCCAAACTCCTGTGATCGCTGGAGATGGAGCTGGCCAGACAAGTATGCGGTCTATTGTACCGTTTGACCTCCCAAATGCCCTTGCGCTGCCGGAGACTCAGCCTAATCAACCATGTGCACCCATTCCCGAACTCAGAACACTTGCCCACATACCGGCGATAATCAGACTCCACTACCTTGTACTGTACCCCTCGGCGGATGCTGTAAGTCTTCACACTTAAAAGGGCCTCATCTTTATCCTGAAATTGCTGACCAACCTGGAACTCTGTCATACCAGCAGACCCTTCTGCATCTCTAGCGCCAAATCCAGCATGCTTCCCAGGTACCCCGTCAGGTCTCATGGCATCCAGGTCCAAAGATGAAAAATATAGAGGGTACTGCTGTGTGCCAGAACTAGAACCACCTCCCACCCCTGCAGGCTGACTCGCTCCAATATCATCGCCACTGTCATCAGCAATCATATCCGGCTCGACATCATCGTCTTCTGGATCATCAAACAATCCATCTCCAACCTCAACCGGTGCAGCACACTGTATAGAGGTCGGTATAAATTCTCCTGTTCCAACTTCGTCGCCAACACTACCGTTGAGATCAACAGCGAACGAAGAGGAGGCGACAGGCTGGACGGGTGGCTCGTACGCAGGGACGGAGGAAGAAGCAACGGCAGGTCTAGAGTTAGAACTGACAACCGTGGCTAAAGTGTTGGTATTCCGGTTCGAACCCCCCGAGCTGGATACCACATCAACCAACTTTGCCAACAGCTCTGGTGTCCTCACTTCGGAAAACAGCCGGCGACAATGAAACATGACCTGCAAGTCCTCATCACTCCTGATCGTGAAATAATCATACTTCACGGTATCCTGGAGCACCGTGATTGGAATGCGATAGAAAAACTTTTTAACCCTTTTCACACCTTCCAGACCAAGTTTCATCAGTACAGAGTTAACAAGGTCATCAAAGCTCGTCGTAGAACTCACGATAATACAGAGAGGATCCTTATCGGTGAACTTCACACCGGAACGAGTTTTTTTTTAATCGATCCTCTGTGGTGAACCAATACTAGAAAGCTGTCCTCACTAGCCATCTGACCCCTCTCTAATGAGGGCAACTCACGTTCATCTCATATATATAGAGCTCTGGTACACACTAATTCGAATCATCCTCATTCGCACTATATATAAGTAATTCGAATCAGGTCATTTCGAATTATGCCTTTCTTCACATTTCCTACTAATTCGAATCACTAAAGTTCGAATTATGGTTACTACACTATTCCTAGTAATTCGAATTGACTACATTCGAATTAAGCTTTCATAATTAGACCCAAGTAGCTTCGAATTACATGCAATCTTCCTTGTGCATAATTCGATCCATATTGATATGAATTACGTACAATTGTAATTCGAATTTTGTTGCTTCGAATTACATTAAAATGCCCATTGATTGATTGCTGAAACAATTTTCGTTTTGGCTGATATGCGTAATATTTTCCTCAGCCTAGCTTAAATACGTTTTTTACTCTATTTTTTATTTTTTTATAGTAATTTTTAGTCGGACAAATTATTGTACAAGATAGAATTTAAACATTTAATACTTGTTTAAATAGACTAGGAGCTAATTACTATATCAACCCAATTTTGATTAGAATTTATTTTTGTTCGGTACCAAGTAGTGAAGTACCACTGGGTTTTCTTTTATATTTTTGGTGGTTTCTCAATGCCCAACAAGCAGGAAAAATAACGTTTTTTTTTCCAAAAACGTTACCTCCAGAAAACTCAGAATCGGTTTTATTTAGACTTTTAGTATTTTGTATTTTTGAAATTTTATGAAATAAAATAATAAAAAAGGAAGCGAACACATCTATAGTTCGTAATACCTTTTTGTCTTTTTGATATATTCAGGCTTAACAGGTCATGACAAAAAAGGCTTAACGGGTCTTACTCAAAGAAATGAAACGGAGGCTCAACCCGAAATTAACTGGTGCACCCGTAACCCGGGATTTGCCCCATCTTCGCCCCTTTCTGTAAGACTGAAACCCTGGATGACGGGGTTCTCTCTGCCTCTGGTCCTCTCTTCGCTCTCGCCGAGTTGCCGGAGTTCTTCGTCGTCGCTTTTCTCGAGTGTCGCCTTCGTCGAGACTCTTCTCTCTTTCTCTCTGTCTCCCCGGCGTCATCGCCGGCACGCCGCTGTCTTGGTGCTTCCGTTGCGTCAGTTCAGGTAGGCATCCTCGATGAGTCCAGAATGATTGAATCCCTGATTCTGCTCTCCGATTTCTTCTCATATACATGTGATATATTGAATTATTGAATTGATTTTTGTTGTTAGTGAAGAAGGAAAGGAAGAAACGCAGTGATGGCCATGGAAGTTGACCCTAATCTTGAGTCAACATCCTTCTCCTTCTGGAAACCCCTTCGTCGTAGGTTCAACCCTGACTCTCCTTTCTTCGCTTCTGGCAACCTCCAACGTGAACTGCTAGCCAAACAGGTTCTCTCTCTCATCTCCCTTATTTTTCATTTTCGGAAATTTGAACTTTTAATTTTAAAAACGCACAATGTATTTGCCAGATAATCTCAATATAATTTTCTCTAAACAATAACATAACAATGTACTAGGAAGAGGGACAACTATAAAAATACATATCTCTAGTTTCTATTAATTCTCTCAATTGGAGAGGAAGTGAAGAGACTTAATCTAAACCCATATCAATTTATGAACTTTACTTATCAAACCATGAATCTTCAAATCCTTTATATATGGATTGGCGATCAAGTCAAATGGTGGTGCATCACTTGATTCGGTTTTCTTGACTTTCAAACACGAGCTGTTATTTGATAGGGTTAATCCAACTTCTTTGACGTGTCACATGCTTGCCGTTAATCATGTGTATGTAGTAACATTGGAACTTCTATAATCTTCCAGCACCTTGCTCTCATCAATGGTGGTGACTTTCAAGTGGGAATTGAACTTGCTCTTCACTTGGACAATTAGATATGAGTTGTAATTGTAGTAGCTACATGTAAGGCAGTGATGATCTTGCATCAAGCCTTCTTTAATTGCTAACAGAATTTCATTGCCCAATGTTATCTGCTTCCATTTCATCAGCATTTTTGTGTTCGCCATTGACAATGATCATATAAGATTATGAGGGATATGAAAGAAGAAATAGTTATTATTGTAAAATAACAATTTTGGAATTTATTTAACAGTGCTCTAGGTTTTTTGTCCATGATTTATGATTGTGAACTTGAGTTCCAAGTTTTGAACTGTAATTCTTATTTCCTTTTCTTCCTTTCTTTCTTTCTTTCGTTTTTTGTCTTTAATTCAAAAGGTTGCGTTGGAATTAACGGAAGAGAATGAACAACTTGAGGATTGCATCCAAGATGGAAGGTATTGATCCTTTAAGTGCTTATACTTGTTTTTCCTTCCCTATGTTTCACAATATGTGGCATCATGTACCAATTTTAATTAAAGCATCCATTTGCTAAACAATAAAAATAAAAGGTAGTGAAAAAAAAAGGAAAAAAAAGAAAGAAGAACAATGTGCATGACATATGTGATTAGAAGCAGCTGAAACTAGTCATTTTTTTTAGCAGCAAGTGAAGTATTTTGTGTTCTTTGTGGCTCTTTACTTGCTTCTCAGTGTTAAATATTGTTCCTTGCCTTTTAATTCTAACTTTTTCTCCTCCCGTTTTTATTTGTATTAAACTCAATACCTTACTTTTATTAAAGAACATGCATTTTTCAATAAGGTTGCAGTTAAATGTCTAGAAATAAATGTTTGCCCGCATGCCCGATGTTGAAGCTGTCATTTTTGTGTAGGGAAGTCTTTTGCCCAATTGTTGGTTGTGGAACACGCCTGACTTCAATCGAGGATTTTGAAAATCACTATAATGTAAGGCATACTGCATCCTGTTCAGTTTGCTCCAGAGTCTACCCAACTTCTCGTCTGCTCAGCATACACTTATCTGAAGTTCATGATTCTTTCTTCCAGGCGAAACTTGCACGCGGCTATGATGTGGTATAGGCATCTGTCACTCGTTATGGTAGCATGAAATGATTCCTTGCAGTTTGCAACTATCTGACACTATGATTCTCTGTTTATCAACTGACTACTTATTACAATTATGTTCTCTTCATCATCATGAGATATTCATTTTGTTTATGTTTCTTTTAACAATGACATGTAACTTCTTTAAGAATGCATCGCATTGCACCTCGTTGTTCTTACATAAATTTATAAACTCAAATGTCAACAAGGAAGCCTCATGTACTATTTGGTTGTATACAATAGATCATGATTAAATCTTCTTTGGGCTTTGCACGTGAACTTTCTGGCTTGTTTATGTCTCTTATTTCTTTTCTAGAGCTCATAGTTAGCTTGTTATGATGATCTATTTTATTTTCTTTTATAGGATCATCTCATTACTATCTAATACTCTTTTCCCCCCTTAACAGTATGAATGCTTAGTGGAAGGCTGTGGTTTGAAATTCAAAACCTACAGTAGCAGGCAGCAGCATCTGGTTGACAAGCACAAATTCCCAACCTCATTCGAATTTTTCAAGAAGTCTCGACCATCAAAGAAACAGAGGTTAAAGTCTCAGCGCAAGCAATCTATTCAGAAGGAGGATGCATCAGAAACAATGGAAGTCGAAAATGCAGCCATAGATGACCTCACTTCAGCAGTCTCTAGAATGAGCACTTCTGACTCCACTCCTTCCTCTATCAGCTTTGGTCGCCGCAACAAAGGGTTGACCTTTGCTCCTCGAGTTGTTCAGCAAAAAACCCAGCAAAGAGATAATTAGCTTTTTTTTTAAACCAATTTGAATTAACAATTGCTAAATGTTCAATCTTTAATTCTTGATATGTTGCCCCTTTATAAAATCCGTGGTTTTCTTCGGCTAAAAGGTTGAAAAAGCTGATTAAGTTGAAGTTCACGTTGGGCACCCATGAGATAATGACATTTCTACATCAAATCTGGGTACATATGGACAACTTACATTTCATTATCTTTTGGAGTTTGATGTAGTTTCCCTTCTAACTCAAATTTGCACTTTTAGATTGCGTTTTATGTTCATAAACACATTTTGCCTAATTTGTGCCATGCGCTTATGCAACTACCTATATGTTTCATAAGATGATGATGTCTTAGGTTTTCAATTAAACCAATATTTAATTGAGAAGAATTTTACAACACCTTTACACCTTTTGATGACCATTATATTTCCCAAATATAGTGATTGCCACTATAAAACAACTAAAACTATTTTTACATAGAAACGTGACTTACTTTTTTGGGTTTTCCCCAAAATTTCTTCCATAAACAGTGAGTTAATATGGACTGATTAGCAAAATATAAAATTTATGAGAAATTGTTGGTGTTCCTAAATCCTACTTCCTAGAGCACTATGTGGATTCAAAGAGAATAATATAAATATATTTTAAATAAGAATTTTAGTGATGAATCCTATCTTAAAAACATTATTAGTTGTATATCTACCGAGACGTTGCATGAACCAAGCGTTTCTGATTATTGAGGTGAATGAAACACATCTCAGCCACATTGACATTTTGGATACATGATCCAATGTTGTACATTAAAATTTTGAAGTTGGAACAATGATCTCTCTCTTACTGGGAGCAGGTAAAACGTTTCTAAAAGACATGTGCCTATAAGCAAGGCAACATTCGATGATTTTGTAGTTTTTTTAATTTTGAAAGAAGATGCAGCAATATCTAACATTGATTCACATTTTATTTTTAACACAGAGGTGGATGACAAATGTCTCTGTAGATTAAGCTAATTATAGAAAACAATGGGTCAAGCCAATCAACCAAGGAGTGCCACGTCAAACTTGAATAAGTACAACATCGTACTTCATCATCTCCATGAACCTTTCTCCACGACACATCCATTCAAGATCAATCACACCAGACTTGAGTCCCACGACATAGTGGAGAGAAATGTATTATTTGTACTCATTAATTAATTAGGTTTCTCCCTTGCAAAAAAAACAATAGCACAACAATCATGCAACCTTTGTTTTTCAATTTATACCAACCTTACAACAGAAGGGACGCCAGGAAGAGACACCCAAATTCCGGCAACCCGCACGTCCTTCCCATCCTTGCCTGCGCCTTCGTCGCCGTCGCCATCATCCTCCTGTTCTTCTTCCATCGGACCCTTCTCAAATCCAAAAACACCACTACTTGTCCTGAAAACCGAGAGCCCACCTTCGTGCCACTCACGAAAAACGAGGTAATAATCGCCGAGGAGTTCAGCTCCACGGCGAGCCTCCTCGTTAGCATCCTCCACTTCGCGACGGCGCGTACGATTCCCCCACAATCCCCTAACGAGATCCAAAAGCTGGTCGACGTCATACAATATCTCACTCCATGCAACTTCCTCATCTTTGGCGTTGGTCATGACTCGCTGATGTGGGACGCTTTAAATCCACGTGGCAACACGCTATTCATCGAGGAGAATCCAAGGTGGACTCTTTCGGCGATGAAGCGGTTTCCAATCCTAAACATCCACACGGTGCGTTACTCCACGCGCATCTCCGAAGCAGACACGCTCTTGTCCACGTACAAGGCGCAATGCATGGGGAATCAGCTAACGCTCAAGGGCAACCAGCATTGTCCGCTTGCCCTGAGCCGGTTGCCGGAAGAGGCGTACGATCGTGATTGGGATATGATCATGATCGACGCGCCTAGAGGGACAGAGGATCCGTCGCCGGGGAAGATGGCGGTGATATATTCGGTGGCGGTGATGGCGCGTGAGAGGAAGAGGCCGGGCGTGACGCACGTGTTCCTCCATGACGTGGATGGGAGGGTTGAGCAGCAATACGCGCAGGAGTTTCTGTGCATGAAATACAGAGTTAGCGTTGTTAATAAGCTTTGGCACTTTGTTATCCCACCTTCTTTTAGTTCTGATGATACTACTGCTGGATTCTGCTAATATTGCATAGCACAACTTTCAATTTGCTTCTTTTTGAAGGAATTTTCAGAATATTGTATTATATATTATTTTCATTTAATCCTGCCTCATAGCTGACACAACAAAAGGTCAAGAGCTCACAGTATTGAAACATTCAGCATTTGCTTGTTGGTTGGTTGTGAGTTTATTTGTCCGTTGCGGTGCGCTTAGATATTTGATTTTGGTAGACCTGGATTACTTTAAGTACAATTAAACAATATTTTGAGAATTAAATATCAGTTTTTATACGAGAAAAGAAGAGTATAAAAAGTAGTTGATTAAATTCTTTTTTTTTTTTGTTTTTTAAAATACTTAGTTAAAATAAAAAGACATTTTAATATAAAACACTAAATATAGCGAATTATTGATAAGTCATTTAAGAATTATAAAAAGTGAAATTTAGTTGTTGATAATAATATAAAAAATGACAAAGAAATAAGTTTTAATTTTCTTATTGTTCTTTATCTTCTTAGTTTTATCCCAAAGTGTTGTGTTGAGCTTCTTTTATTTAAAAAAACTCACATTATAGGTGAAGATCATCATTACATGTCAAATTGACGGTAATATATATTATGGGGACTTAGAGTTCGCCATGCAAGGGAGTTAAACCAGCGGCTTACATGATGAAAATTAGGTGGGGTTTAATTGAGAAGAATAATAGTCTTTGGGACAAGGTGCTTAGGTCCAATACAAGTGCGAAAACGATATTTTTCCTGTTGTTCGAAGAAGGAGCAATGGTTCGAATTTATGGAAGGGAGTTTGCTTGTCTTGGGATAAAGTAAAAAGCAACATGATTTGGAGGATTTGAAATGGTTCAAAAATTGATTTTTTTTGGAATCACCAATAGGTTCCGGGCAACTCAAACATCATGCTATTCAGGTAGGTTATGATTTTAATTTCAATTTATCTTTTAACGACTTTCTCTCCGTTTCAGGTGCGTGGGATGAAAGGAAGCTAAGTGATTAGTTGCCGGAAGACACCGTGAAGATGATTATTGTTTATGCTACGTATTTGTAAAATATTTTAGAATTTTCATAATTTTATTTCATAAAAATAAATATGTAGATATTATGATAGAAAAGTCTAGAAATTAAGTAAATAAATCAAGTACTAAAAATATTTAAATTAATATCTAAAAATATTTAAGACCTAAAAATATCTAAAAATTATAATAAACTAACTTGTAATAAACATATTAAATTTTATTAGTTTTTGTACTCTCTTCTTAATCCATCAATAATATAACTATTAAATTTTTCAAACTATTCATCCAACTCCTTCATTAAAACTATCCTTAATATTCTTATTACATAATTCAAGTCCATTATATACTAAACTAATTTCAAACTATTTCATAAAACTAACAGTGGTATCAGAGCTACGTTCAATCATCTATTGAGTGTAGAATCTTTCTTCTTAACCTATCAACTATACAAATTCACCACATTATAACTCACTTAAATAAATTTCTCCATAACCATAACTATCTCAACTATAAATATTTTCATGTCCATATTGTCAGAAGACAATTATGACAACTGACATCCTCAAATGAAAATCTTTCTACGAGCTCAAAATTTGTGCGATGGTGTCCATGAAGGGTTCATCATGCCAGAGAATCAAACAACACTTTTCACTGCATAAAAGAAGAAATTGATAGAAGAGCAACAAAGAAATTATATTGCTCTATGCTTCTTCCACCAAGCTATAACAAAGACAATTTTTTTAAGGATAAGAGGAATATTGTCAACTAAAGAAGTGTGGAAAAACTTGGAACAAGAGTTCAGAGACGACACAAAGATACACACAATCCTCCTCCAATTTCTAAGAAAGCAATAACAAATATGAAAATAAAAGATTTTAAAAAAATAAAAATTTACTATACAAGATTAATGAGTTTAGTAAATGAAATGAAAGCTTACGAGGAGGACTACTTGTCCGATAAAAAGATAGTAAAAAAAATACTTATTAGTTTACCTTCCAAATTTGATCCTAAAGTGTCTACAATTGAAGAAACTAAGAATTTATCAATGTTAACACTAATAGAGTTAATAAGTTCATTACATGCTTTTGAACAAAGATTGACAAGTCCATATGATGAAGATTTAGTAAAAAATACATTTAGATCTAATCTCAATATAAAATCTCATAATCTAATAAAAGAGGAGGAAAAAGACGAAAAAATTCTAGAAGTTCAGACACTTCTTGAAAAATAAAAAATAAAACTGAATATAGAAAAAAATATTTTTCATGTGGCATATGCAAGAAGACTAACCACTTAGAAAAAGATTATTGGCATCGTGAAAAATCACAAATGCTGCAATTGTAAAAGGTTTGGACATATAAAAAAAGACTGTAGGATGAAGATCAATCATCCCGCAAACTTCTCTGAAAAAAAGCTGGGAGAAGAGTGCCTCTTCTATGCATTATCACAAAAAAAGTGCAAGAAAAAAGATGACATATAATATCTCAATAGTGGCTGCAGTAATCACATGATAGGTGATCAAAGCCTATTTAGTGACGTCAATAAATCTGTTCGATTTGACATTAGACTTGGAGACAGAACGATTGTACAAGTGAACGGTAAAGATACAATCACCATCACCACCAAGATAGTAACTAAGAATATTCATGATGTTTTGTTAGTTCCTAAATTAGTTCAAAATCTACTTAGTATTGGCCAAATAATAGAAAAAGACTACGTATTATACTTTGAAGAAGACTCATGCACTATAACTAAAAAAAAAATTAGAAGGCTTCTAGAAATAGTCAAAATGAAGAATAGAAGCTTTCTACTAAAATGGAGTTATATCATAAAAACTACATTAAAGGCACAAGAAGATAATGCATGGCTGTGGTATCAAAGATTTGGCCATTTTCACTTTCATGGATTAAAACTGCTACATCAAAAATAACTAATGAGAGATCTACCAAGTATCATAGAAATTAATAAATCTTATGAAAGATGCTTACTTCGCAAGCAACATTGTCAACTATTTTTTTGGAAGAGTTTGGCGAGTCAAAGAGATGCCTGAATTAGTTCACACTAATGTTTGTAGTCTAATAAAGACTCCATCACTCAATAACAAGTACTTTATTCTCTTCATCGATGATTATACTAGAATGATGTGGATATATTTCCTACGTAAAAGATCAGAAATTTTTGGCATTCTCAAGAAATTCAAGCAACATGTAGAGAAATAAAGAGAGGAACTGAATACATTTCCAAAAAATTAATAAATTTTGCAAAGAATAGGGTGTCGAGCATCAACTCATAGTGAGATATGCTCCTAAGTAAAATGGAGTATTTGAGAAGAAAAATAGAACTGTGATAGAGATGGCATGCTCAATCCTCAAGGAGAAAAATCTACCAAACAACTTCTGGGCAGAAGCTGTTTACACAACAATATACCTACTAAATCGTTGTTCCATTAAGACAGTAGAAAATAAAACTCCAATTGAAGTACAGAGTGGATGAAAGCCTTTCGCAAAGCATCTAAGAGTCTTTGGATATATATGCTATGCTCACATTACCACACAAGAAAGAAGCAAGCTCGATGAGAAGATAGAAAAATGAATCTTCCTTGGGTATAGTACACAATCAAAAGGATATCATGTGTATAATTTGCAAATGAAGAAACTCATAATCGGTAGAGACGTGGAGTTCGAAAAAAATGCTTCATTAAATTGGGAAGATGAATTGAAAAAGTCGAGAAAAGAAGCATTGAAGTATCACAACAATCACCTATAAGACTAGAAGAACAAGAACGTGAAGAAGTAAACATAACTACTCCAACAGTAGAAACAACCACTAATTCTCTTCCAAGAAAAACTAAGCCTCAACAAGACGTATATGAAATATGTGATTTTGTCAAGATCGAGCCTACAAGCTTTGAAGAAGCAAAAAAGTAAGAAGAATGGAGGAATGTTATGGAAGAAGAAATCAAGATGATTGGGAAACTGGTAGATTGCCCTTCAAATAAAGATATCATTGGAGTCAAATGGGTATACAATACTAAGCTATATCCCAATGGATCTATTCAGAAACATAAGGCAAGACTTGTAGCTAAAGGATATGCACATATTTTTGGGATAGATTATACAGAGACATTTGTACCCGTAGCTCGCCTAAATATAATAAGGACGCTCATTGCACTAGCTGCACAAAAGCAATGGAAGATCTATCAACTGGATGTGAAATTTATCTTTCTAAATGGAGAACTGGTGGAAGAAGTATATGTTGATCAACCACAAGGGTTCACTGTAGAAGGACATGAAGACAAGGTGCTAAGACTAAAGAAAACGTTCTATGGACTCAAGCAAGCTCTGCGAGTATGGTGCAATCGATTTGACAAATATTTCATTGATCATAAATTCAGGAGGAGTAAAAGTGAGCCTACACTCTACATCAAGAACAACGTAATTCAAACACTATGATAGTTTCCTTGTACATGGACGATCTTTTCTACATAGGAAACAATGAGATCATGATCAAAGAATTCAAAGAAGAAATAAAGCAGACATTTGAGATGACTGATTTAGGATTGATGCACTATTTTCATGGCATTGAGATTTTTATCTCGTAAAAAGAAATATATTCAAAATTTGCTACAAAGGTTCAAGATGAATAATTACAAAGTAGTATCTACTCCTCTAGTGCATAATGAGAAATTACAAAAAAAAGATAGATTTGGAGAGGCAGATGCTTCACAATACAGAAGTCTCATTGGAAGTCTCTTTTATCTAACTACTACAAGACTCAACATCGTGTATGCAACAAGTCTACTATCAAGATTCATGCAAAAGCCAAGTCAGAAGTACTATGAGGATGCAAGAAGAATCTTAAGATATCTACAACGTACAAAGGATTATAACATTCACTATACTGAAGATCCACAACTACTTGGATATACCGATAGTGATTGGGCAGGAGCAATTGACAACATGAAAAAGCACTTCTGGATATGCATTTACACTAGGATCAGGAGTATTATCTTAGACATAAAAAAATTATGGCTTAATCATCTGCTAAAACTGAGTATGTTGCAGTCGCAAATGCTACTAGTCAAGCAATATGGCTAAGGAAAATATTCGAAGACATAGGAGAGCAACAAGAAGAATCAACATCTATGTTGTGCGACAACAAGTCAATAATAGCAATGGCAAACAATCCAGTCCATCATAGTAGGACCAAGCATATAGCTATCAAGTATCATTTTTTACAAGAAGCCATATTGGAGAAGAAGATAAAGATCGAGTATTGCAACACAGAAGAGCAACTGGATGATATCTTTACCAAGGCACTACCAAGATCAAAGTTTGAACTATTTTGAGAGATGCTTGGAGTTACACAAATGTGCATCAAGGAGGAGTATTGATTATGCTACACATTTGTGAAAATTTCTAGAATTTTCATGATCTTTTTTCATAAAAATAAATATGTAGATATTATGATAGAAAAGTCTAAAAGTTAAGTAAATAAATCAAGTACTAGAAATATCTAAGATTAATATCTAGAAATATCTAGGTTAATATCTAAAAATATCTAAGACCTAGAAATATCTAGAAATTATAATGAACCAACTTGTGAGGCCTATAAATAAGTCATCATGGAGCTCATTATAATAAATTAACAAACCTATCAAATTCCACTAGTTTTTGTAATCTCTCCTTAATCCATCAATAATATAACTGTCAAATTTCTCAAACCATTCATTCAAATCACTCCTTCATTAAAACTATCCTTAGTATTTTTACTACACAATTCAAGTCCATCATATACTAAACCAACTTCAAACTATTTCATAAAACTAATAAGGATAATGGTTATGGCTCCTCCTTCTCCTTGGAGAGATGATGATCAGATCGTGTGGGGTCTGTCGAACGATGGGTCTTTTAACCTAAAATCAGCATATAATGCATTATGCGAAGACTCCTCCCTTCCTAACCCTCTGTTCAACCTTTTTGAAGATGGAGAGGGCCAAAAAGAGTGTGATACGTCCTGTGGCTTATGACAAATGATGCTATTTTAACAAATAATAATAGAAGAAGAAGACATATGACTATAGACTCTACTTGTCTGAGATGTAATGTTGAAGACAAAACCACTCTGCATGTGCTTCCAAACTATTTTTTCGCTAAAGGGATCTGGAAATGACTCATCCCACACGAGCACAGGAATATTTCTTTACCCTTAATCTTTATGCTTGGTTATCTTCTAATTTATCCAATAATTATGCAGTTTGGGAGAGGATTTTTGGTATTATTTTTTCGTCCCTTTGGTACGCAAGAAATATGTTGATTTTTTATGGGAAATACACCTTGCATGATGTGGTTATTCACTCCATCCAGGCTCGATCAAAGGAGATAGAAGCACCTCGTTTAAGTTGCTCAAGCCCAGGAGCTCAAAAACCAGTCAAAGTGTTTGATTGGTTGGGAATTGCCTCAAGAAATGTTCATTAAGATTAACGTTGATGGGTCCTTCTATACTCACAACAATGTGACTTTTGGTGGTATTTTTAGAGATTCCTTAGAAAGATTTGTGAAAGAATTCTCCTGTAACCTGAGAAGTTGTTCTATAATGCATGCAGAATTATGGGCAATGATAAAAGGGCTACAATTGGCTGTGGCAAATAAGTTAAATCACATTATTATAGAATTGAAATCTCATATGGCTATCAACATGATTAAGAATGGGTGCTCTTCAAATCATCCATGCTCTCCCCTCTCATCTAGGATATCCTTGTTCTGTCTCGTCGCATTCAGGAGATTATTTGGCATCATAACCTTCGGGAAGCAAATTTGGTGGCAGATTGTCTTGCTAAGCAAGGTCAGGTTCTGCTTATGAAAATTCATATATATTATACCCATCCTTCTGCTATAATTTATCTCTAATTTCATATTGCATTGGTGTTGTTAGGACAAAGAGTTTTGTCTAAGTCTCCTTTTAGAGTTAAATCCCAAAATGGTCCATGAGATTGGCATCGTGCACTAAAATCATCCCTGAGATTCTAATTGCACCAATTATGTCCCAGAGAGACAAAAGTGCACCACATTAGTCCTTGACCCATTTTTCATTAGCGACGTGATGATATGGCTTGACGACGTGGGATGTTAGTGACATGTTACTCCATAGTTTCGCCACGTGTAATAGTATGATAATGTGTTGACTGGTGAGACGTGGCATGCTGATGTGTCTGTTTGTGCCACGTGTCACAATGCTATTTGGCCACATGTTTGTTTGTGCCACGTGTCGCAACAGTATTCATCCACGTGTCATCCGCTATGTCATCATTGTAGATGCACCAAATTAGTCCCTCACTTTGTATTAAGTAACTCATTTTAGTCCCTGAAATTAAATGTCGTGCATCAAACTAGTCCCTTCACTAGTTTTTCTCATTTTTTAAAAATATAAAATTTAAGTATTTTAATTTGGATGTACTAATTTTAATTCTATCTTTTCATATATCATTTAAATACAAGTGCTTTTACAAAAATTTTTAAGATTTTAGCTTTAATTATATAATTTTTTTATAATAATTTAATATTGGTAAATTTTTAATATATAAGTATATTATTATAAAAAAGAATTATATGATTGATTAGACATATTTTTTAATTAAAAAAGCGTGTTTTTAACAAGCAATCAAGAATTAAAATACACTTTTTTCGATTCTTATAGAATACACTTTGTTGTGTGTAAATGGGTTAGACTAAAGGTACTTCAAGCACCCTCACTACCATCTCCGACCTCTTCAGTCTATACGAAAGAGGTCAGAGATGGTAGTGGAGATACTTGAAATATCTTCACGTCAACTCCAAGACGACGATTAGGAGTACCCGCAAGAAAAAATATTTTATAAAAGCACTTGTATTTAAATAACATGTGAAAAAATAGAATTGAAATTAATGCATTCAAAGATATTGAAAATTTTGAATTTATAGAAAAAAATGAGAAAAAACTAGTGAAGGGACTAGTTTGGTGCACGACATTCAATTTCAGAGACAAAAATGAGTCACTTAATATAAAGTGAGGGACTAATTTGGTGCATCTACAATGATGACAAAACGGATGACTCGTGGACAAATACTATTGCGACACGTGGCAAAAGCGGACACATGGCCAATTAGCATTGTGACACGTGGCACAACCATCCACATCAGCATGCCACGTGTCACCGGTTAACAGATCATCATATCATTACACATAGTCAAATCATAGAGTGACACGTGTTACTAACAGTCCATGTTATCAAGCCATGTTCTCACGTTGTTAATAAAAAATGGGCCATGGAATAATGTGGTGTACTTTTGTCAATCTCAGAAACATAATTGGTGTCATTTGAATCTCAGAGATGATTTTAGTGCACGACGCCAATCTCAGAGACCATTTTAAAGTTTAATCCCCTTTTATTTTCTCTTATGCTGTTTGGGGTCTTGACCTCTCCCCCTCTAATAATACCTAATAATATGCATGAATTATATATCACTATATACCTAATAATTAGTTTTTACAAAAGAGGCTACTTTGATAGTTTAATGTTCAACTAATTTATTCTAAAACCAAATTTTATGAAATATATGAGTATAATAATCCAAATTATTACTAATTTTCTTATGTAACAAAATCAAATGCTTATATAGCACAAAAGTAATAAAACAATCACATAATATTGTGTGACCTCCTTAGTTATGCATTGCATATGAAAAATGCAAATTTTTTTGTTTAATCCAAAATTGAATCCACCAAAGATTCAAATAATAAAGAAGACACAAAAAATTCTCAATGACTCAATTATGGATGGCTCTGATACCACTTGTTGAAATTTTTTTGTTTCTTCAATTTTAAGACCATCCATGTTAAATCATTAAGAAATATAGTTGAGAGTGCGAAAGCATACCTCAATTCATGGGCGTGATTGAGAGAGTTTGGTTCTTTGATATCCCTCAACCAAAACTTTCTGTATCCTAATAAGGTTGAATCGCAACTCCTCTGATGGAAAAAGAGTGGAAGCGGCTTTGATGTGTTGGGGACCAAAATCCTAAAGTCACTATTTATATTTGAGTGTGGCACCTATTAAACCCTGAAACTCAAATAAAATAGTATCCTTGGTTTTATTCTCATTGAATTCTAAATAAAAAATAATAATGACTTATTTAATTTAATATTTATGACAATAAATGAGATCACCATTATATAAGTCATTTAATATGAAATAGTATAATTTGAGATTATAATTATATATATATATATATATATATATATATATATATATATATATAGCATATAATAATTTTCTAACAGGTTTATTTTATAAAATGTGTTATTATCTCAAAATCTTGTATGATTTTACATGCTTGTATATATCTCAATTTATTTATTCAGTAAATTCATTCAATATACATGGCTCTAATTGAATTGTAGTTGAAAATAAACTTTATTATAATGCAGGATTTTCTAGTAACTACCAAATATATTATATATGAATAATTTTTTAAAAAATATGAAGCAAGCAAGAGAGAATTATCAAAATATAGTGTTTTGAGAATTTTTAATATCTCTTAAAATTTTTTATATTTGTTTTTTTTATCTTTTGATTTTTTTGTTGGAAATGGTTAATAAATATATGGTTTGAGAAAAAATAAATTACAAAATGAGATTTTTTTAATGATGTTCATTGCAAAACGAATTACAACATAGTTAATTAGTTGGGTTATCAAAACTTAGATTAAATAAAAGGTTAAATTCAACCATGATAAATTAACCTATTTTAACCAATAATATTGTGCCATATAGCAAGAGGTACTTACTCTTTAAAATTGGGAGAATTTGGTAAAATTCACCTTATATTTATTTTAATTTATGTTATGTATGTGATAATGGTTATATAAATTTTGAAATTTAATTTTATTTATTATATTTTAATAATTATAGGAGCAGGACGGGTTAGAATTCAACTTTTTACTACCCGCGAATATGAGCGGAGCAAATTCTATGTAGGTTATTGTAGCACGAAAGGGGATCGAGTAGGGCAAAAACATGCCCTTACCTACCCCATTACCACCCCTGATCTTAGCGCATTACTAGAAATTTATAATCAAAGGTAACTAGAGGATCACCATTTCATTGTTCCAAATTGAAGTAGAATTTGAATCAAATCGGTTGTGAGTAGTTCTTATTCTATTTTCTTAAATCGAAATTGGCATTCGATGTTTCCTTTCTTAAATCATACCTGGGTTTTGTTTCTTTTCTATTTTAATCACATTGGCTTGGGTGATTCTTGTTTGGAATTTGTTAGTTTTATGAAATAGTTTGAAGTTAGTTTAGTGTTTATGAACTTAAATGTTGTAGCAAGAATAACAAGAATAATTTTGATGAAGAAGTAGTTATGATGAATGGTTTGAGAAAATTATTAGCACAACAGTGTGTCTACGCACAGAACGTTGTTTTTGCAAAATTTTAAGACTCTAAAGTCACAAACATGATATTCAACATGGTTTTTAACCCCCAAACCTATCCTACCAGAAAAACTCATTATTAAAACTAAAATTCTACCAAACTAAGATAACCAAGGAAAACAAAAATTCAACAAACAAATGCTAAAAGAGGAGAAGAGTTAGAAGAATGTTACTATGGTGGAGTGTCCCCCACATAGCACTTTTATTTAAAGTCCTTAAGTTGTATATTTTGGTGAGATCTTATCAAGGAGGCTTGTGCTTGAACTCATCTTTAAGCCTCCACCAATGCTTGGACTTCCAATGATCTTCAAGATTCCCAAGTAAATGCACCAGGCATTGATGAAAGTTAAACCAAGCTCTGAGTTCCCAAAATTAATCCACATGATGTATACCGGGATCCCAAATCTTGTTTCTACACCCGCTTTCTTGTTGACTCATAAGATTCCATCTGGGTGAAAAACATTCAGAACTCTCACTTAAGCACCCAAATATCCTCCGAGATCTATTCAATTCGGTATTCTGCCAACTATGAAAACCAAACCTTAGGGGTTTAACCTTAATGAGTCTTACATTATCTTTCTAACCACTACCTAACTCCCTCTTACTTTCCAATCCACAAAGAGTCCTAAGTTGACTATCTGTTTCAAGAAAACCACATTCAAGTGGGATAATAAAGCTTAAGGTTAAGAGTTTTACCCATTTGAATGAAGGAATGGATAGTGACTTAGGAGGAGAGACTTCCAATGGCCTTGAAAATGTGAGTTCCACTCCCTTTTGTTTCTCTTGTAAGATCTCCAACTCTTGACAAGCTTTCTCAAGCTTGTTTCCTTGTGCAACTTCTCCAAACTCTTCAACCACTTATAATTCCTTGGTCTCAACTTTCTCCTCTTGTTGCAATTCATGCTCCAACTCTTCTTCTCTACCTTAAAGTTCCAAGCTTTCTCCCACTTCACATGCTTTAATTAAAGTTGGTTCTTCACTTTTATCCGTGAAAGTGCTTGAATTATTGGAAAAGTATATTGAGGCTAAGTGAGATAGAGCTGCGACTAAGGCAGCCATGATATTTTCTTGCCTCTTTTAGTACTCTTCTTGCTCTTGAAGGAATAATTGGAGTGATTCCTCCGTTGAGGGTTGTGGAGAGAAAGAATGTTAATCAATTCGAAGAAAATCTTCATATGTAGAAGGTGGTTGATATTGGTAAGAGTTTTAAGGTGGTAAGTATAGACGTATGTGTCTAAAAGGGTTTTGAGGGTATTGGTGTTGGAAGGGTGGTGGTTCTAAGGGTGGCTCATATGGTTGTTCATGAGATACATAAGGTTAGTGACATGGTGGATATGGGTTACGCTCATATGGAGGTGTTTGATGGTAGAATGAAGCTTGAAAATGTTGTGGTTAAAGGCTATGTTGAGGGTATGGTTTATAGGCATATGGTGGTGGTTGATAACCATGAGAGGATCTACCATATCCATTGAATTGGTGCGCACGATAGGAAGGATTGTACTCATAGTGAAGTGGAGGAGGTTGTTGCCATGAAGGTTATGCATAAGCATGCAGCTCCTCCCTTAATTGATTTTCTATCCCATAATGCAAACTGGCATTGAAGTTACCATTCCCTTAAAATGCAATCAAGTGATCAATTATTGGATATGAGAAAATCATAGATTTTGGTTGAAATAAACAAGAAATGTAAATAACAAGAAATTAAAGAAGCAAAAAATAACTAAATATCAAAAGCAATTAAACTAAGGCAATTAAAGAAATCAAAATACTAAAAGACCTCTTGGCAAGGGATGAGAGTCAAGGTTTTCTATCGTAGCCATTGACCACAAATATGACAATTATGAAGAGTTAATCCCAATTAGTCAACCCTAACATCGAGGATAAGTCAAATAGGCATAATTGATCTCAATCCACAAATCCTAGCCAACTCATTATTTAACTTAGTGAAAGACTAGCGTTAGTGAAAACCAAATCAACTAACAATCCTAAGACCAATTAATATTAGACATCAATGACTCAAGGTCACCTAAGTCTTCAATCTCAAGTCAAGAGTGTGAAAAACTACACTAAAATTAAAAGAGATATTTTATCAAACACTTGGCATGCATAAAATAAAAAATATGGTAAATTACTTGAATAATAAAATCTAAACTACTAATTGTAAGAAAATAATAATAATAATAATAATAATAATAATAATAATAATAACTCAATTAAGCAACAATAAATATAAAGACATCAAATTGCATTAAATAGAATCAAAATTAACAAGAGTTCATGAACATAAAAACAACAAATTAGATGAAATTAACAAATAAACTAAGAGAATTAAGATGCTAAAACAAGAAATTATAAATGAAACTAGATCAAAGCAAGTTTAAAACCTAAATCTATGGAGAGAAATAAACCTAAAGTCCTAAATTCTAGAGAGAAGAGAGAGCTTCTCTTTCTAGAAATCTAACCTAAAACATAACAAAAACCTATCCTAATTGCTCTTCCCTTCATCCTCCTTGAGTTTGGCTTGAAATACTTCAGAAATGAGTAGGATTATGCCCAAGAAAACATGAAATTGCGACCCACATGTTCACTTAAGTGAACTCACGTGCTGGCAATCGTGCGTACGCATGAGGCATGTGTACGCAAGAATTTGCGAATTTCCAAAACATGCGTACTCATGACCCTGAAATGCTCCAAACTTCATTTCTTTATGAATTCTCCACTTTTACATGCTTTTTTCTTCGCTTCTACAATCCATCCTTGCCTTAACAAGCACATCAAGACATCGAATGGGATTAAAGTGGATTAAATTTAGCAAATTAAGAGTCTAAAAGATATGTTTTTAATCTTAAACACAATTTTAGGAGGAATTCACAAAACCATGATATTTCAATAAATAAATGTAGGATAAGTTGATAAAATCCACTCATTTCAATACAAAATAAACTATCAAATTGTGGTTTATCAGGAGGCGAGAAGGACACTGTGTGAAGAGAAAGCTTAGGGTTAGGGTTGAAAAGTGATGGATTTTTTAATTTATTTTGAAATCTAGTTTTTTAAAATAGTGAGCAATTTAGCACTAATTAATTTATAACTTTTAGTACCCGAGGGATTAGTCATTGGGCTTCCGGCCTGATGGATACCCTGGTGCAAACCAAAAAAAATTTATAACTTTTAGTTTTTAGTTGGTTTTGCGACTGATTTAGCAACCAACTGCTTTAATGCTAAAATATTATAGTTGGTCACTAAAATCGGTCGTTATATTAACCCTTAGCTACCGATTTAATGACCGCTACCTTAGCGACCGAATTAGCGACCAACTATTTTATCCACCTATTTCTAAGTCGGTTGCTAATTCGGTCACTAAATTATAAAATAGCAACCAATTTAGCGACTGGCTGCTTTAAAATTAGCATTTTATAGTTGGTCGCTAAATCGGTCGCTATCTTAACACTTAGCAACCGATTTAGTGACCGATTTAGCGACCAACCACTATTAAGCTTGCTTTTTTATTGGTCACAAAATCAGTCGTTAAATTAAAAATAGTGATCGACTTAGCCACCAACATACCCAAAAGCTTTTTTTTTATTTTGGTTGCTAATTCAGTCGCTAAGTTAAAAAAATATCGACTGATTTTACTAACTGTCTAGATTAGCTTTGTCATCAGTAGCTAAATTGGTCACTAATTTTTATTTTAGCAACTAATTTAGCAATCAGGAGAGGGTGGTCACTAAATCGGTCGCTAATTGAAATTTAGCGACCAATTTGGCAACTAAATTTTTTAAATCCTAGAAAAGTTTGATTTGTCACAAAATCGGTCACTAATAGTGACCGATTTTATTAGTCGCTAAAATTAGTCACTATTTTTAAACTTTCTTGTAGTGAGGCTTGGAAGATAAGAATGGCAGAACAAATTTGCAATAGGAAGATTAAAAAAGAGAATAGTGCACCTTCATAGGATGTGATATACAATTTTTTTAGACTTGATTTGCTCCAATAATCTAAATTGAGGTGTGTAAATGAGTCACAAGCAAATTTTCTAATGAATGCATATACGTAATAAAGATTACTTGATTTTTATTTTTAATCACACCCTAAATTCTTATACCAATGATACTTTACAAGATGATATTGTATATGTTTTTTCTTCTAAATTGAGAAAATGTTGAGATAGAAAAGATTAAAAATTTGAAAATTAGATAGACTCTTGTTATTCTAATTATAGATGGTATTCAGAGACACATACGCTTGAGTATGTGGATTACTATATATATATATATATATATTCATGAAGAGAAATATTCTTTTAAAATGATACAACTCTTTAACAAATTACAAATTTATAGACAGATGCAATTCTTTAGACATGACTTTTTATATATTTAAAAATATATCTCACAGAATATTCAATATGCCATGATATATGATGTTCAATTACTATAGAGAAAAATATAAACTAAATTCATTCTATGGTAGAGTGAATGTACTATGAGGCATAAATTTAGGTGGAAACACTAAGTCAAAGTTACTATAACACTTATTATTAATGGATGTGTATGTACTTTATTTAGTTTTGATTTTTTCAACTTGGTTGGGTCTTGACCAAGAGAATTTTTAGGTTACACTTCTCTTTTGAGTAACTGTTTAATCAAAAAAAAGAAAAGGTGATATCTTCAAATATTTAGAGTTTGTCTTTGTAAAAATCCTACCTCACGAGATCTGTGACTTCTTATTCTTGACAACGTCGATACGCATAGGTTTATATATATATATATATATGGTGTAGATAATATATTAGAATCGTAACTCGTGGCAATAAAACTTTTTAGTTTTTTCGATGACGAGTTTTGGTAATTAGATAATTATCGCTATAGTTAATTTTTTCAAATTAGCCACATCTCATTAATTCATTAAATGATGAATTAGTAGAGAAACAACCCTAGATGTAATGTATCATCAATCAATTAGTACATGATCACATCAATTAATTTTTATTCTTAGGCCAAAATACCTATATATGCTATGTGTTAAGCCAAATTAAAGCTTTAACCACCCTTGCATGAAACCTTAAGTTAACCAAACTATTAGCTCACTCAAACCAATAATAATTCAACCATAATTAAGAACAAAAATCCACGCTTTTCTTCTCTTAATCACCACGGACAACACACCCAAACCATGGTTACATCACATGGTTAATTAGCCTAGTAAATACTTAGTTATTAATGCTAAGTACATGTGTTACCCTATCCTCATGCATGAGCCACGAAAACATATGCATACTTATACCTATCCCTTACTTCACTTACTCAATTTCTTATATATAATTTGAACTAACTTAGGATAGAATTAGAAAAGAGAATTGATTATTAAAAGAAGAGAGAAAGAGAGAAGGTCGAGAGCAACCCGAGAGGAGAGAACGGTTAGCATGCAATCTTCTTCTATTCTTCAACTTCCATAGGAGCTTGAAGAATGTAGTTCTCATCTTCCTCCATCATTTCTTGCTGTCCTAAAATTTCTCACTAGGTAAGCTAGCTTCGGTTCCTTCTTCTTTCTTCAATTCGATTCCTAACTTCACCATGCAAACTAACTTTTGTTCTTTCTTCTAGTTTGTGAAAAATAAGGCCATTTCTTATAGTTTCTCTGAACCACAGAACCATCTAGCTAGAGAAGGTGAGTGTTTCATCTTCCTCCTTCTTGTGATCATGGATTCGGCTTCATGGCCATGATGATGATGATGAGCGAAATTGAATTATAATGCATTAGGTGTTGTAGCCGAAAAGGTGAGCTTGGAAGCAAAGCACCTCAGTTTTTGGCACAACCAAGTAAGGGATAGGATAGATAGAATATTACGTTTGCTGCTGTGTTTGCTTGTGTGGATGGATGATTCATTATGTGTTTGATTGATGATAAGTGCATATAAAAATTCTGTTTTGATATGATGCAGAAAAATAAATGTTCAATTATGTATATGCACTTGTAAAATTGTGAATTATTGATTCTGAGTTCTTTGGGCTGTACTAGTTATTCTAACAACTGTGTTTAATAAAAAAAGAATATAGAATTATGGATTTAGAAGATTTCTAAGCTTAGATATATAATTTGACATATGAGGTTCTTAAAATTGTTTAATGCAGAATTTCTGCATAACTGGCAGCAAGGTGAATCAAATGCTGGGAGCAATCCAGACCACCATTTTAGATGAAATTATTTTTCTATAAAATTTTGTTGTGTCTTGGATACTGCATAAAAATTTTATGGCTTATCAATAAGTAGGTTGAGAGGAATGAATTTTTGAAAATTGTTGATTTTTGCAAAAAATTCTATTCTCCTACTGTAAAAACATCAACTTTTAACCTACTTAACTTTTAACTTTGATAAGTGATTAGGTTGAGACCAATGGTAATTTAAATCTTTGTATGCCTATAATATCCAATTTAAATTTCAGACCAATTCTATGTTTGTCAAATTAATTATGCAGGTGAAAAAGTGACTAGCTCACTGACCTTTTAAAACAGCTTTCTCTAAAACAAGCTATATTCCTAGATGTATAACTTTTTGGTGTAATATGGTATTGAACTAGAATTTTGTTTGTTTGAAATCTGGGTGAGTCTTATTTGATGTCACCAATTTTTAGGGACAATTTGGTCAGAAGGTATTTTTCATGAATTTATTAAAATCACTACTGTTTGCTTTTTTCTAAATTTTCTCAAAATAATGGCAAAACTTTAAAAATCATTATAAAATTCAATTTTCATTGGATTGCCTCAAAACTATATTTAAATTAAATCTTTGGACTTGTAGAATCACCTCATGTAAGTAAAGGTCTCGTGCGCGAACTTTACACGACGTATATGTGCCTTAGAAAGTCAATAGATGCTGAATTGAGGGATTGTGCATAATAGTCTCTATTTTGCAAATCGTAAGGACAGCTATTGAAGCTATGCATAAATGATATTGTCATAAACTTCAATCCATTACGGACGCGTGAATATATAGTTTGCACAATTTCGAGTCCAGTATATTAATTATTAAATAGAAGGTCAATCGCTATTAGGACAAATTTGTAGAAAATAGACTAAATATAAGAATATTTTATAATGTACAAAGAACTGAGGGCAAAAGTTCCCAAGAGATTAATACAGAGGATAAGAAAAGCCCCAAGATATTAACCAAAGATTGCTAATGTGGGAACACTCGCCTGACTGATAGCTTGTTTCTTACTATGACGCACATTGGATATGCTAGCAAAAATTATTATGATTATGATTCAGTCTAACTGACACGAATAAACCTGTGATGCCGAGCTATCCTGACTAACATGAGTTCATCCATGATGATACTAATATACCTGACTGGCATAGTAGAGAAACCATATTCTGGGTTCGCCCAGGTAACGTCGGGTTGTGGATAGATAACCGACGCATGAGCTCATGGCCTGCACTAAGAACATGCATGTATCATGTTGTTTGCGCATATGAATTTTTTGTGATTATTTACTGCAATTTCCTAACTATCTATAACTGATTCTGTTTGTCCACTATATATTTGTACTCTGTTATTTCTATGTTGTGATTTTACATTTAACGAAAACTTAGAGACAAAGACCTTAGGACCCCTTTTCACCCTGTTGGGAATTTTAGGTTCTCACCATTCTTTTCTTGCTTTTTCCTTTTTTCAAATGGGATCGGTAGTGATATTCTTTGAGATTCCGTTTGTATTGAGCTATGAGGACCCCGTGCAGGGCAGAGTCTTCATATGGGGCACACCCAAGAGCTGCATCTACGCTTTGTGCGACCGTGGTTTTCGATTTTCTGTACATAGCCCGCACTTTAATCCTGACATGCCATATGAGTTTACTTTATCCGAGCTACATCTAGCTGGAGACTAGTTCTCTTTTTTCCATCCTCTCAATTTGGTAGGGCTGCACTACAATGTACTATATCCGGGTTTTTCGTACGTACACAAGGCTGATCCAGATCTTGCTCAGCATTTTCCTATTCCTGCACTCCAGGTTGAGCCAATGTCCGATGACCCTTGGAGACACCATGTTGTAGCTACTTAGACCGCACCTTTTGACCTTGAAGTAGCTGACCCTTCTAATGATTCACCCACCTGGATTGAGCAGTTGGAGGTAGATTTAGAGTTGAATGAGGAGTCTATTCCTGAAGAGGTTAGGCCAATTATCAGAGAGTTGTTTGGAGACCATCCCAGAGTTTGACATAGCTAGTCCTCTACTCTTTTTGGTGATCTGTAGTGTTATTTTTTTCGCTTTTATAGTATTTTAGAGAAATAGGACCTTTCAGTAAACCGGTTCCAATTAAGGAGACCCGTGTGAGGGATGGGATTGTCTTTCTTATTTTGTCTATGTATGTATATCTTTGATATAGTACCCTGTATTTTGAACTTTGGCATGTATCTTCTGTTATTTTGTATCTATCTGTGATATTGTTGTATGTATTAACTTCGTGGTAAAACTAAATAAATTTTACGAAAAATAGTTTTAATCACGCTAATCCAACAAAGGCTTATAATAACACTTGATAATGACATTCTAAATTTAGAGCCAATTAGGTCCATACGAATAATACCTAAATGTTTGACATTAGTCCTGACGTGTCAAAAGTTAGGTCGTTACAGTCTTGTTATAAATTTGACTAAAATAATTTTTATTCTTAAACCAAATTTGAAGAAAGCCAATGATACTTTGATTGGGTGACAATCCAAAAGTGAACAAAACACCTTGACGTAAAGTCCTAACTTCAAGCATACAAAAAATGCTGTTGGCTAACATCTATTAGGCCTTTTTAGACTAAATGACAAGCTCAAAAAACTATTTGATTGTAGATAATATATAATTCAAGATGATATACACACATAAATGGGGAGAGTGAGAGAGAAAAAGAGAGAGAATAAATAACCCATGAAATTCGAGAACTCTTCTTTTCTTTTTCTTCTTCTTTTGTTTTTTCTTCTTCTGTGTTAACTAGTGAAGGCATGTGAGAAAAAAAAAGGTAAAAAATAATCCCTCTCTAAAAACCCTACTCTATTCTTTCTTTTTTCATTTTTTTTTCTATGCCCATATTGCCATGACTGACATGCCTCCTGCTCCGACCAAAACAAAAAAATATGAATAAATCTGAAGCTTCACTCTACTTTGAAGCTTTGAACCCATAAAATCAGTGGCCAATAACTCTACCAATGCCATGTAATTGAGAAGCCCTGCAGACACAGCATTCAAAACACCTTCAACTATGAGTGAAGTTGGACTTGTGTCAGTGTACACCTTTGACAAAGCTATCCCCAATGCGATTCCAAATGGAGTTGTCACGGAAAAGAAAAATACCATAATGCACTTCATCTTCATCCCATACTCTGCCTGTTACAAAAAAAATAATGAAAAAGAAATATATATTCGTTAGATGGATATCTATTTATATATTAAATCATTCTTAGTTATTTTTTTTCACATAAAGTTGAATATCACTTCGTGAGTAAATCATAATTCTGATCTCAAATAATTTAATATTTGATAAAATAATTTTCAAAAGAAAAAAATAGAATTGAGTTTGAAAAAATGGTCTCAATTTGATAAAATACAGTATTTTTTCATAATGGACAAACAACTCATACATTTGATATTTTTTGTTGTAACATGTAGAAAGGTACGTACAACAAACTTACCTAACATTCAATATATAGAGTATTTTTTTGTATTTATGTTTTTACCAAAAAAAAATTTCAAAAAGAATTTACTTAAAATAATATTATTAAATTTAAAAGATGGAATATCTTTTTTCTAAGCATACATTTCGACCTCTAGAGTCTTTTTTGAGTATGCTTTTTTATTAGTATATTTTGTAAATTAACATTATTTTTGGAGGATCAAAATGTTATTTTATTCTTTTAAAAGTTATTTCGTTAAAAAATGAAAATTTTCAGAATTTAAAATGGTAGTTCACTCTTATCATAATTATTATCTTAGTAAATATTACACTTCTAGATATTTTTTTCTTTTATTATTCTTTATTCTTTAGATACTATATATAAAAATCAATAACAGTGTTATCCGGCTGTTAAATTACTAGGATTAAACCATTCAAATATAAGCATCAATATATTTTATCACTTTTAACATACTAATTAAATTATTTTTAGTGTTTTATATTTAATTTAGAGAACTGCGGGAAAAACAAAATATGTAACAATTAAGAAATTTTGTTTTCATTATTCTTAATTTTTCACTTTTAAAATTGTAAAACTCAAAAATACTATAAATGAAAATAGAGACAAAAAAAGATATTATTTTTTGGTGACTAAAAAAAGATATTATTTTAACAAACTAAACAAACATTGGTGACAATGTTTAATATTTCTTTTAATTATACATTTAAAAAAGACATGATTGAACTAAGTTATTAAAAAAATACTGGTAAATATTAAAAGAAATGGAATAAGTAAAAAATATTAATATAATTTTGTTAAATAGGTTCAATTTTTCGTAACTTTAAAATAAAAAATTATTTTAGAAAAAATAAAAAATTATTTTAGAAAAAAATGAGTAATTATTATTACTATTATTCTAGAAAAAAAGACTAGAAACTAACTTTTCTAATATTTATTTATCCACTATTTCATTAGTTCATTATTAGTAGTTACGAAAAATTGGTTTTAATAAAATTAACTAGTATTTTTTTTGGTGTATTTATTTGTTTTTTAACATAAGAAAATATAATAAAGATATATATCAGTGATCAATAAATTAAACCTGAAGTATGCAGCCTCCTAGGCCCATTCCCTCAAAGAGTTGATGGAAGCAAAGTGCTGCAATGAGAGGCCTAATTGTGCATGGATTATCTGAAGCTCCCAATGATAAACCAATCACCACTGAGTGCACCACAATCCCTAGCTCCAACACCTGCATACGTTTTATATACACACAATTACATCTCACAATTCATACACCAAACAATAAATAATAAACATAACCCAGAAGCTTAAAATTCACCACCAACAACAATAATAAAACGAAGATTAGTAGTGCTACATGCATATAATAAAAACACGATAAAATAACAAAACATATTATTTGTCACTAATAAACAAAATATGATATTGTTTTATTATTATTACGTTTATAATTTTTTCGAAAACTTATTTATCATTCATATTTATCGGGGATTTTTTTTTTTTTTTTTTTTGTTAATGGTATAAGCTTTCTACTACTATTTTGGTAGTTTACCAACTAAGATAACTAACCTGAGCGATAACACGATAGCGTAGCAACTGTTCCGCACTCACAACTTTCGTGTTTCCATTTCCATGTTCAATCTCATGACCGTGAGTGTGACTGTGACTAAGCGATTCCAATTCTTTATTCACTTTGCGGCAACCACCATCAACTTCAATGTTTTCGGAAGAATCAGTAGTAGTAGTAGTAGTAGTAGTAGAAGAAGAAGCAGTGATTCTCTTTTTAAAGAAACAGATGGAGAAAGAGTCCACCATGAGGGTGAAAATAGCAGAAAACATGGCGATGAATGTAGTAAATGGGAATTTGTGCCAGGGATTTTTGGGCAAGCAGTCCGACATGAGGTCATTGAATGAGTCCGGCAATACGTGCATGTAACCCGTGGCGAGGATGACACCGGAGGCAAAGGCCTTCACTAACACAAAAAGGTCACGGTCTGGGTGAATCGCCGGCACAACGCGTGAGAGCGTCGGCAGCGTTACGCCGATCATGCTTGTCACCAGAATTGCAAATATTGCAATTATCTTATACTTGAGCGCCTCGCTCCGGTTGTGACATGCTCCTTGGTGGTTCGAGGCACATTCTTCAGCCGAGGCAACCGGACAAGTTGTGAGTGCAAGGAAGGAAATAACAATAATAATCTTGTAGAGGTTTGAATTCATTGGTGTAATAGCCATGATTGTAAGTGAGAGAATGAGAGTTAGAGAGAAATTATGAGTTGTTATGACCGTTAATATAGTGCTTTGGTTTGGCGAAACTTTAGATTGACTAATTTAAGAGTCTAGATTTAAAAAGTTGGAATTACTCTAATGACCTTGATAGAGAACATTGCAAGAGCTTGGTGTATCTGTTGTTGTATGTTTGAGGGGTATTTTGACCAAATTACTAGGAGTGAGGTTGATGGAGTGCGGCATGTGTTGGGAGTTATCTCAAACAAGACCCTCATGCATCGGTGAATAGCAAACACGCGACTTTCTTCACTTTTTTGACAATGAGGTAGTGATGTGGCAATCTACTTGAAATAATATTAGTAATAAACTTACCTTAAGTTTGGGAATAATTAATGAAGCATTTTCTCGAAAAAAAAAAGCAAATTTTTTTATAAATTTAACCTTTTTAATATAAAAATATTTAACATTATATACTTAAGAGAATTGTTACCTTTATTTCTTTTATTCCTCTTGTTCTATGCTTAGTGTCAACATCACATAGCTTCAGCTGATATCTTGAGTTCTTCAAAAAATTTCAAGCATGTTCTCTAGTTAATACTCTGCCACAATATAGAAACTCCAGGTTGTAATGAAAAAATATAAGATATCAATAATATAACAACTACAAGATTTCTCCAACTAAAGCAACTTTTGTCCTTCAATATCCTTCAAAGCGTGAGGCTTCATCTATCAACACACAACTCCACCTCTAGCGCTTCAATATGTGCACTAGAGTGAATATAAATTATAAAAATGTAGAAATGGTATCTTTATATAGAGAAATGAACATGTGCCATTCAAAAGTGAATAACACACAAGAAGAACTTTAAATTTTGATGCTTTCGATATCCTTATCTGAAATTATAAGAAAAGTAGAAATGTCAATCATTGATTATTTTTTCATACTTTTCTTTGTAAGGGTCTTGCATATTCTATGTACATAGGACTGAAGATCAAAATTAATCATCATTGGAATAACAAATACCATTAGACATTACAAGAAAAAGCTTTTAATAAATTTTCTAACCTTTTAAAGGAACATTTAAGGACTCTATTTTCTTAATCTTTGGTTGATAATCTTGTTCAAAATAGTCATAAGTATTTAATTCATGGTATAATTCCTACATACAAAAGAATAAAAGCAGTAATTCAAATATGGACTACAAAAAATCCTGGAATAGTATCCTTATTTTAATAAGTAAAGAACTCAAGAATATCATAAGCATGAAATAAAAATAATATGAACAACATTTAGATACAAGTATAATATCTCAAAGTCAAAATTGTGTAAAGATCAAAGGTCTATTAAAAGGTGGAAACTCAGGTGCAGTCGACTTCACATGAAGTTGGTATCTGAAAACCGTTAGATGATTTGACTGATTTGACTAAATTTTTATCTAACGACTCTCAAATATCAACTTCACGTGAAGTCAATTTCATCTGAATTTTTTCGTAATTAAAATCATTCATCAAACATGGTACCAAAATGACTTGTGTGCATCATTAAATAGAATATTAGGATAGATCACCTTTCAATAGTTGTTCTAGTGAAAATGAGCGGCAAATATCAAGAATACTTCCTAGCACCAAATCATTCACCAAGCCTTAGTGTTTTATTCAAATATTTAAGAATCAAAGTTTTCTATGACAACGGGTAGCAGTTTCTAAAAAATTTGGACCATGCATAAACCGCTGTAGAGTCTAGCGGTTTATAAAAAAACAATAGGTAGCGTAATTCGTTAGAGGTTATAGCGGATTACGTGTTGTAGAGGCATTCTATTGCAATGTATTGGTATAGTAGACGACAACTTTAACTCTACTTCCATTAGCAATTTAGCATTCTCCACAAGACAGAAACTACCATGGCTTTCAAGGTGTCTTTGGAGAATGCTAACGGGAATAGAGTTAAAGTCACTGTCTGCCACACCAATACATCGCAGTGGAATATCTCTACAACAAGTAATTCATTATAGTCTTTAGCGGATTACGCTATCTACTGTTTCTTCACAAATCGCTAACTCTTGAAGCAGTTTATGCATGGTCCAGGTTCTTTAAAAATCGTGACACCCTCTAACAGCTTTTTAATGGCACATTTTCAACATAATTTGCGCTATCTTGTAGCAGATTACATGCAAACTATAAACTGCTACACTCTGTAGCGATTTATATAAAATTAAAATAGAATAAAGATGTAACCTATTTTAGAAAGTTGTAATTGTATAAATTTAAAGTCCAATTAATTTATTTATGTAACTTATTTTAGTTTTAATGGATGGTTTGAGAAAATTTGTAGTTATATTTTTTATAAACTAAAGAGAGAGTACAAAGACTTTGAAACTTGATGTGTGTTTTTTAGTTAATTACAATAAAACACTACAAATAAGCCTCACAAGTTTGTACATCATAATTTTTAGATAATTTTAGAGCCTAAATTTTCACTTGAATATATCTTAGAATTTTTTTTAGATATTATTCTAGACATTTTTAACACTTGAATTATTTATTTAATTTTTAGATTTTTTATTAAAATATCTACATATTTATTTTTTTTTAAACAAAATTATGAGAATTTTAGATAATTTCACAAATATATAGCATAATCAATAGGGTTGATGTCTCATCCTCTATCGTTATTCACGGTGGAAGGTTTTGATTTCTTTTTAAAAATAATAACTATTGTTTTTTAATTAGTAAAATGCTTGAATTTGTTGTGATTTGTTTAAATGATATATAATATAATCAGGATAGAGAGATAATTAGCTTTTTTAGTTTAAATAAGTGAATTATCTTTAAAAATATAAATATAAAATAAAATATATGACTTATACTTTAGAATATAAAAGTTATATTTGTTCAATATACGTATATAATTAACTAATTTGTGTAGGTATTATTTTTCATTTAGGTCAATTCTATAATTTTGAAAGCATATGAATATTATTGTATATTTCCGTTAAAAATTATTAAGTAACAATATAATATGGGTAATTTCAAAAAATATGTATTAGATATATATTGTGATTATAATACAAATATTGAAATATATGTTAATTATAGTATACATAATAAGTGGCAAAACAGAAATAGATCAATCGGAAAATATGAATTAAGTGCAAAAACAGAATATAAAATATAAAATATAAACTCCATACTTTTGTCATAAAAAAGGAACATAACTATAGTTATAATATAAATTTGAAGTTGGGCCTCAAAGATACAGTGATCTTTTGAACCCATTTACTTATCTTTTTGGTTCGTCAAAGACTCAAAAGCCCTGTTGACATGATCCAGTGTTTCAGAGATGGAAAAGAACAAGCGGAAAAAAGAGAAAAATTAACTGTTGAGAGTGGGATTTGAACCCACGCCCTTTCGGACCAGAACCTTAATCTGGCGCCTTAGACCAACTCGGCCATCTCAACTTTGGTGCTGATTTTGAACCCATATTTTATATTAATCTTATCTTGTTCATTTCTAATGATTTAAATGAGTTTATTGCAAAAATAACACAAACAAAAATGCTTCCTGCCAGTGTTTATTAGCAAGTGTATCATCAAAGAACTTAGAATGAGCTCCATAATTATTTAATACTAGAATACAGTTAACTTTAACTAATTTTATTAGAATTCCGCACAACATATTAGATTTAATGGTTATTAAATGAGTTTACTATTAACCAATGCATTTCAATTGTTTTAAGAGGGATAAAATTTTTAGAATTGAACTTTTAGAAAAGATAAACCATATTCGTATTCAAAATAATTTGCGGTTTACTCCCAAAATCGTCAAGCCAATTGCAAATCTACTATTAGCGGTAGAAATAGACTAGATTTATTATACAGTTAATCAGCCTGAATTCGACTATTATAATTTTTTTTTTTAAGTATTAAGCCTAATTTGTTATTAGGTCCGGCCTAATCTAAAGTCTAATAAATAAGTTGACAATTTTTTTAAAAAATAAAAGTTACTTATATGTAATATACTAAATTTAGTGTTTATAAACTTTTTTAAAGTATTTAAAATATATAAAAATATATATAATAAAATATAATAAATTTAAAATATCTAATACCTTTATTAATGATAAAAAAATTATTTATATATTTATTTATGTTTAGTAAAAAATTCAAATACAGTTAATTTTATATAAAGTTGATAATTGAGAGTCGTTAAATGACAATTTAGTTAAATTTGCCAAATCATTTAACAACTCTTAATTATCAACTTCACATAAAGTTAATTGTACCTGAGCTTCTACTTTTATGTTCTAATAAGCCCAAATAGACTTGATAAGCCAATAAGACTAATTAGTAAGCTTAGACCTGACTTATTAACAAAATAAAACTTATATAATAGTCTGAATCTGAACTTATTTTATAATAGATGAGGTTGGATACAGGCCTTATAAGCACCTAAGAGAGTATTTAGTCTATTTCCACCCTTACCTGCTATCTCATACTGTTAGAATATAATTAAGATTAATTAGACCATTTAGCATCAATCATATTAATTTAATATATCTGTATATTTATTATAGGTTATTACACTTTTATTACTTTGATTCTTCTAACAAGCATCTATATAAACCCTTCTATATTGTATCATCAAAACATACTTGATAAGTCACATTACTTTTCTTCAGTTTGCTTTTTATTTTCTAACATGATAAAAGAGCCAATTTTTTATTTCCATGAAAAATTAGTTTAGAGCCCCTTGTTCTCTCTTCCCGTCGTCAAAAACCTCCTGACGTGTCACCACAAGTCCCTACTGCAACCACTTTTCTTCTCCTTTCCAGATGCATCCAGCATCGTTGGATTCGCTGCCAAATCAATGAACCAGAAACTCTCCACTTGTCACAACCCGAGCCTCCCACTGATTCACAACCAACCCGTGTCTGGCCCGACCCGATCCGTCCCGTTTGGTGCCTGCGTGTCAGCCCGCTAAGTAAACGCTGACGTGTTTTTCTCCTCCATCTAGACGCTGCAACGTGTCCTTCATTAGCTGACGTGGCTTCTGACGTGTCTGCTGATGTGGCAGACCGTGGGACCCTCCTTAAGATTTTTTGGTGAACTCTTTTCAATTCTGTCCTGCACTTTCTTGATTTTTGTCCCGATTTTGTATTTTCTTCTATCTTTTGTCTTTGTCTCTATTATGAAAAAAATCGAATATTTTTCAGCCTACAAACAAGAAGGGTAAATTTTGTCAAAACTGTCATCGTTCTGGTCACCTACTCCCAGACTAACCCCTCTATTGAAAATACAAGCAGAAAGGATATGTTGACTTCAATTGCCCAATATTATTTTGCCGTTATTGCAAGCTCTTAGGACATTTGATTACTACCTGTCCTACACACCTACCCACATCCTGATTAGACTAAGTATCATTCTCGTCCCAACTTCTCCAAGAATATGCTTGCTTCTGTTGCTGCTGCTACTAAATCTATTAATTCTGCTTCTCTCAACCCGTCTCCTGTCTCTTTCTTAAGCAACTTCTTTCCTTTTCTAGTTGTAACACCCTAATATTCAAATCCTTATACTCGAGCCATAAGTCAATGATAATAAGGTGGTAGACTCTCAAGGTGGATTATAATACATAATCATATATATGTTGAAAAGAAGTATTAAACGAGAAGTCTGAAAAGGAGTAAAATAAAATCGCAGAATGAAACACTCACGTATCGATAAACAGAAGATAAAGTGCACTCAGAAAGCGATATAAAGATAAAGCAGTAAAGGAGAATAAGATAAAGATAAAGATAGGATATAAGGGGCAATTTATGTAATTAAAATATTTGGAAAAAAAGCTTACCAGATTACAACTTTTTCAAACACCAGACGCAATTGCAACTTTTCATTTTATATGTAAATCGCGACACCCTAATGCAGATTAGCTTTGGACGTAAACCGCTAGACCCTGTCGCGGTTTACGTTGAGTTGCTACAAGTATATAAACCGCTACACCATGTAGTGGTTTATGAAGGAATATCGTCCATGAAGAAATCGCGGCACCATAATTTGTCTCTTACTCTAGCAAATATGCAAATGAATGATGGATGTGAGCTCTTAATAATAGAGTGATAACTCCATAATTCCGAGAAGTTGAGTTTTTGAGTTTGAATCTAATTATATGTACTATAAATTTTTCATACAGTATCATCCATTGAGTCATGTTAATGTTTTCAGATTTATTCCATTATGCCTCCAATTTTGAGTACAATCGGAGTTATTTGTGTTTTTATATATCATCGTTGTTCTTTCTTACTTGGTGCTTTCACTTGGAACTTTTTCTTTTAATAATGGCCTCAATCTTCTCTCCATTTCGTATATAAAAACACCAAGATGGAACAACGATGTATACATACATATATATATATACATATATATATATATACATATATATATATATACATATATATATATACATATATATATATATACATATATATATATATATGTATATATATATATATATATATATATATATATGTATATATATAGCTCATCTAGAAAGGTATAAGTGTCCCGCCTCACTTACGACGCAAGGTCAACGGAATCTCATATCTCAACCTGGAGCAAGTGGAGCCAACCCACTGCATCTACCCAAAAAAATTTGAAACTTAGATAATTTCTCAAACCTCAAATCATTCTCGACTAGGAACAAGTTGGGGCTAACTACTGCATCTACTCCAGTAGACTCCAACCAAATTTAAAGCAAGTGGATCAATTTCACTGTATCTACCCAAGCAGGTGTATTAAATTTAGAATCAAGCTCAAATAACAATCTCATAATCATTATCATTCTCATCGTCAATCTCATAATCATCATCGTTCTCATTATCAATCTCATAATCATTATCATTCTCATTATCAATCTCATAATCATCATCATTTTCACTATCAATCTCATAATCATCATCATTCTCACTTAACACCTTGTCCATTTCTCTCAATTTTACTAACTTAATTCATTTGCCTTTCCCTAACTCTTCCATCCTCAATTCCACCAGCTCTAGAATCGTATCAAAGTTTATAAAGGTTTAGAAGGCCAAAAAAATTGTTAAAAGACATAAAAACACACTTTTCCAAAATCTAGGGGTTGTGCGTACGCATGCAAGTGGCTCGCGTACGTATGGGATGAAAATTAGGGTGTCGCGTACGTGAGCCTTGTTCGCGTATGCGAGTGGTGAAAACAGCAGCATTTTCTCGCATCGCATACCACGTCTGCGTACGCGAGTCTGTAATTTCGACACTTCCGCGTACGCATGCCTCCTTCCACGTACGCGAGTGTTGCAGAAAGGCAAAAAGCTCTTAAGTGTAAAAGAATCATTTTTTGAATCCAATTTTCAAACCTTCATATCTTTTGGTACAAAAATCATTTTCAACCATTTTTGAACCGTTGGAAATATCGATAAATGAATTTTTATAAAAATAGAATTTTGAAAGGTTTCCAACTCTGAGGGCCAAATTACGGCCTGCCAAAGTTTGTCAAAAATCTGTTTTTACCAAAAAATAGAATTTACCAATTTTTCCAAAGATTCACAAGCTTCAACTGTTTTCAATCAACAAAATAAACACAAACCAACTCATCCACATATTCACATTCAATCAAATCCAAACCTACTTCATCTATACATTCTAACTCAAGTTCCACATATCCAAAACCACATTTCCCATTCGAACTCAATCAATCATCACACAATACAAACACCACTTACCTTTCTTACCTTTTTTTTTTTGCCTCCGGCCCAAATTCAGGGCCTCCAACCAAATTCACAAATTCAATACATATGACACAATTAAATAATCATTATCCAATTCATTAAATTTCTCAACATACCAAATATGCAAATTCACACAATTCTCAACCCAATCATTAATTTTTATAACATATCAACTATTCATATCAATACCAACTAAATATACAATCCAAATGTAATTCCAGGGGGCATCTAGCCTAGAAATTCTCATCACACTACACGGTACTTAAATAAAACTTAAACCGTACCTTTAGTGATGCCAAGACCAAACTCTCAACTTCAAATTCACCAAGACCAAGTCCCAACTTGACCTTCGCCAAGCTCAAACGCCACCAATGCTCAGTTCAATGCCTCAGGTACTCAATCTACACTCATTTCACGTAGTATGCACAATATTCAAACTCTAGGGTTTCTTAAAACTTCATAAACAAAGGAGAAAATGTCTCTTACCTTTATCCACTAAAATTAGTTGATGAAACTCATCAATAGCTCCTATAAGATCACCCCCAAACATCTAAAATCACAAGATTTTCTTAAAACCCAAACTAAAACACAAATTTAGAGAAAAAAATGAAACTGGACAGAGGACAACGAGATACTCATTATAATACCTAGATAGAATCAAAGAGGGTGAAAAGCGCGACATGTGGCCACAAATGACTCGTCAATTGGAGCACCGAAGCAAAAGTTATGGAGGTTTGAAGTTGATAGTGGCTAGAGTTTCATTTCTCCACTCTCTTCACGACCGAACCTCTCTCTCAAAAAGGAAAAAAATGAGTTGTTTTGTGCTAAAACGAGTTCTTATATAGTGTGGACTTAGGTCCACTTGGGCTCGATTCACTCAGTTTATCCCGTTGGCTCAACTTTAAGCTAAAACCTTTAAGATTAGAGCTTTAATTCGTATTCTAATTATTTTCACTTTCTAAATTATAAATTCTAACTTCTTAACATTTTTACTCATAAATTAATTTTCTCACTCACAGTACCAAGTAAATTTAAGCTGGTATAGCTGGCTAAAATACCAGTATGCATTTTTACGTGTATTTTCGCAAAAAAATTATATTTTTCCACTCAAAAAAATTCGCTGAATCCAATTATTATTGTTAAATTTTTAAATTTCTAAGTCTTGATTTTTGACCCCGTTCGGACGCATTTTAACCATTTCAATTTAAAGATTAATTATTCAATTAAATTCTTTTATAATTTTTTGGGATCTTACACTAGTAAAACTCCTGCTGCTCTTTTCACTCCTCTAGGTAATTATAAATGGTATTTTGATTCCGATTGCTTTCATCACATGTCTCCTTTGCGTCATTTTTTTCATCTTTGTCTGTCACTATAAATGTACCTTCTGTCAATACTACTAATGATTCCTTCTTGCATGCGACATATAAGGATTTTATTTTACAATCAAATCTTAATCTCTCTGATACTTATATTACTCAAAAATTAAACTTTAATCTTATTTCTGTTGGTCAATTTGCTGGTTTCGATTTTGATGTCAATTTTTCTATTTCTGGTTGTCATGTGCAGGATCATCAGACGAGACAAATCTTCGGGACTGGACGTAAGGTCGGAAGGTTGTTTGACGTCAAATCTTTGTGTTATTTTTTCTCCATCTAACATTCATTTGTGTCATCACCATCTTGCCCACAGCTCCTTAGAAAAATTACGTCCTCTTGTGTCTAAGAGTATTTTAAGTCAAGTTAATAATGAGTATTTTTATTTCATTTCTTGTCAAACTGCAAAACAACTAGCTTTATCTTTTCATAATAATTCATCTCTTACTTGCTCTCCTTTTGATCTTATCCACTCTGATGTTTAGGGACCCGCTCCCACCGCTTCTATAGGATGAGCTCGATACTTTGTATTTTTTATTAATGATTATTCAAGTTTTACTTGTGTTTACTTGATGACTAATCGTCATGAGCTGCCTCAGATTTATATTGACTTTGTCACTATGATTAAAACTCAGTTTTCCAAGGTCATTAAAGTTTTTCAACGCGATAATGCTATGGAATACCTTGACTCTAAACTTTTGAATTTTCTTGCTAAATAGGTACTTTATTTGAGTTTTCTTGCCCTAGTACGTCTCAACAAAATGGACGGGCTAAACGCAAACACTGTCACATTCTTAACTCTGATCGTGCAATGCTTGTTTCTTCTTCGTATCCTGAGCGTACTTAGGGTGAAGCTATTCTACTGTTGTCCATGTTATCAATAGACTTCTTTCTTCTATCTTTGATAACATTACTTTCTTTGAGCATCTTTATCATACTTCTCTATATTACAACTCTCTTTGAGTTTTTTGTTATGTCTGTTTTATTCTTCTTTAACCTCATGAACATAATAAATTTGAACCTCGAGCTCGCATGTGTTGTTTTCTTTGTTATGGCACTGAACACAAGAATTATCGTTGTTGGGATCTTCTCTCTAGACGTATTCGTATATCTCGTCATGTTGTATTCTGGGAGCATCACATGTTTTCTAGGTTCTCCTCATTTGAGTCTATTCCTTCTACTCAGTCATCATTTTTTACTAACTCCAATGTTGATCTTTTTCCTAGTGATGATTCTACAGCTTCTATCTCAAGTCAACCTCTCGATTCTCCTACTCTTCTGCCTTCTCCATCTCCTGATGATTCTAGACTAGACGATGATCCTGCTCCTGCTGTTATGCCTCCTCCCTCCAATCATTCTTCTAGAATAAGAAATTTACCTTCTCATATTCTTGATTATCATTGTTTTTCTATTATTCTTCATCACCATGAACCTAAGTCATTCCGAGAAGTCTCCACAAATCCAAATTAGTAGTAAACAATGCAAGAAGAAATCCAGGCACTTGAAAAAATACACACTTGGAACTTAGTTGACCCTCATTCTGATAATGAATATGTGGGTAGTAGATGGGTATACAAGATCAAGACTCGCTCTGATGATTCTATTAACCATTATGAGGCACGATTGGTTGCTCAAGGATGTATGCAAGAGTATGGTATTGATTATGAAGATACCTTTGCTCCTGTTGCTCGTCTCACATATGTTCACGCTCTCATTGCCATTGCTGCTGTCATAAAATGGTCTCTTAGTCAGATGGATGTGAAGAATGCATTTCTTAATGGGGATTTGAAAAGGAAGGTGTATATGAAACCACGTCCGGGATATCCTTGTTCTTATAACAAAGTCTGTCTCCTTCGTAAGGCACTTTATGGTCTTAAGTAAGCTCCTCGTGAATGGTTTGAAAAGTTTAGCACCACTATATGCAATCTCCGTTTTACTTGCAGCCCTCATAAGAATTCTCTCTTTATTCGTAAAAGTGAATGTGGAGTTGTTCTTCTACTTTTGTATGTTGATGACATGATCATTACTGGAGATGATATTGATGGTATCTCTGTTCTTAAAGCATCCTTTCACTACACGTTTGAGATGAAAGATCTTGGTTCTCTCAATTATTTTCTGGCCTTAAAGTCATATCGTCAGATAACAGCATCTATCTCTTTCAAGCTAAGTATACTTCTAATCCTTTTTCTCAAGTCAGAACAAAAAATAGTCGCACAGAGTCTACTACTCTTGAGCCTAATGTTCGGTTTAGTCCTATGGATGGCACTATTTTAGATAATCCTACTATTTATCGATAATTAGTTGGAGGTCTCATCTACTTGACTGTCACATGACCAGACATCGCCTATCCAGTTCATGTTCTTAGCTAGTTCTTGTCAGCTCCTCATACTACTCACTATGCTGTAGTTCTTCGCATTCTTTGCTACATCAAATGTACTTTGTTTCATAGTCTTCGTTTTTCTTCCTATTCATCTTTAACCCTTCAAGCGTATTCAGATGCTGATTGGGCTGGTCATCCCACTGATCATCATTCTACCATTGGTTATTATTTATTTCTTGGTGACTCTCTTATTTCCTAGCAAGCCAAGAAGCAAACGTTTACTGCTCGATCAAGTACCGAAGCTGAATACCGTGATCTCACTGACACCACTGTTGAGGTTGTCTCAATTCGTTAGCTTCTTGAAGACTTGGGTGCCATTCAATCATCCCTAATTGATGTTTATTGTGACAATCGCCGTGCTATTCAAATTGCCAATAATGATGTTTTTCATGAACACACCAAACACATTGAGATTAATTGTCATTTTGTCCAACGTCTCTTTATTGATGTTGTTCATCTCGTAGTTGTTGCGACTCTAAATTAGACTGCTGATATCTTCAAAAAGGTTCACCATCCTACTCATTTTCGAACTCTAGTGTCCAAACTCAAGATGGTATCCTTAACTCCACTTGAATTTGAGGAGAGATGTTAGAGTATAATTAGAGCTAATTTAATTATTTAGCATCAATCATATTTATTTAGCATATTTATATATTTATTATAGGTTATTATACTTTTATTATTTTAATTCTTCTAACAAACATCTACATAAACCCTTATATATTGTATCATCAAAACATACTTGATAAGTCACATTACTTTTCTTTAGTTTGCTTTCCATTTTCTAACACATACAATACTAATTTAAAAATTTTTTATTAGGGATTCACTACGAGGTAGGGAAAAAAGTTAGCGTAAAAAAAAAAAACAATAATAAGTTAATAACCAAGTTCCCAATAAAATACTAGATAGTAGATAGAGAAGAAATGCAGTAAGTGCTTCAAATTGTACAAAAATTTATCCGAGTGTTAGCTAAATTGACTAAATAATACATCTTGTGGATTGTGTCATTGTGGACAATACCAAAACCAAAAAGGCATGTGTCATGTGAAAGCCACACTTGAATCAAACATGTCTCAGCAAGTCTTCTGGATCTACCTTGGCTTGAACACAGGGGAGACCTTCCTCTGAACAAACTCTTCAATCACCTCAGGTGACAAAATTGACGTCTCGCTCTCATAATCGCCATTTTCCATCTGCTGGTGTAACTGGCAGAACAGAAAAAGAACATGCATATATGAGTTTTATTTTCTGCTACTTTTAAGTAACATACTTAACCTTTTTACAGAGGGATATCTTGTGAATAAGCCAAGCCAACTTGAAATAGTCTAATGTTACATAAATAATATTTATATCAACACAGACATCATACTCTGACAGTTCACCAAGAACCACAATAAAATGAATCATGTAATTTGGAAGAAGTGACCCGATAACGCATATACAATAAAATTAAATATGAGCATATATATTACAAATCAGGTTTGACATTCAAGTATTATTCTAGATCATCCCAAGAAGTCAGCATAATAAACCATTATGTGTGACAAGATGATGCAATATAACTGGTATATAGGTGCTGCAAACAATTTACATCATAAAAATTACCGTAATAAGATTCAGAGTTGATGTATCGAATGATAACCACTTATATACTTTTCTAATCACTTATCACCATTCACCAGCATGATTCAACATAAATTCTCTACTTTGGAATCAGTGTTTTACCTTCTCAAGGATAGCCGATTGATCGTCCAAGTGAAATTTCCGCATGTACTTCAGCATCTCCAGTTGCTGTATGAATTTGTTTTGGTATTTTAGAAGTGTACACAGTAAACAGATTCTAAAATTGTGGGAATTAAATATATTTTACCAGTTCCTGAAGCTTTTGTTGATTTTTCAGTTTTTCTGCAAATTCTTCTTCTCCAAGCTCTGCTTCATCACAGGCCATCTCTTCTCTACCATATCATTTTCATATCGAAGTGAAAGGCCATTTTGCAAAAATTAACTACTTACTGATCTATCTATGGCAGCCATAAGAGTGACATATGTGAAGCCTACCAGATAATCTCTCTTGTAAAGGAGAACAGAAACACTGAAACTACTAAAGCAAGCAGATGATAATCATGACTAACTGAATCCAGTTTTCACACTGTCAAAAACTCCCCACTTAATAAATCGCTGGTAATGTAGCATAAATGTTTTCCAATTTTTCCGAAGTTATTACAACTCAGAGCTAGACAAGAAAGAGACATGGAATGGCCATGCTCTATCTATGAACCACACACATTATTTAAGCAGGTGTCCACATATGCAGTCCTGACTCCCACAGAAAAATATACCATAAACATCATCTTTTATAATATGGGGGGAAAATGGATGTTATAAACATCAAAGGATTCTCAAGAAAAAATTAGGTGAAGTTTACGCAAATGTCCATGGTAACATAGAACTCTGTAGTTTGTACATAATTTGTTCTAATAATCAAAGAAACAGCTCTACATGTAGAAGGAGAAAGGGTACTTACTTTGCAAGGAACTTATAAAATTGAATTACCAAATCCCGATCATTCTCATACACAGTAGTAATTTGTCCAAGGCATGCAATACCAAAGCTTGGATCTGTCATAAAAATAATATCATGTTAGGTACTAGATTCGAAATGGGCCTTAAATACTCAACACTAATATCATTCTTCCATGGCTGGTTCCTAGTGAGTGTTATCAATACTCAACACTAATATTTCTAGATTATATCTGTGGTTTCTTAGCAAATACAACAATTCTGATTAATACTTGTAAAATACACAAATTGCTGTTGCTTGATTGAGTCCCATGTATGAACATTTCTTTTTGACAACACAATTTCAGCATAAATTACCATCAAGTTTGGCTAAGAAAATAAAAGAAATATCTAGGTTTCTCCACATTCTTACATATCAGAGGAAAAGACATGTAGGGTGGCTTTTTTGCAAATAATTTTAATAAATAATAACAAAAAAAAGAAACAGATGAATACGGGATGATTTGTTAGGCAGACAAGCATCTAGTATTAGCGGCAAAGATATGTAGGATAGCTGGTGTTGCTGCAGTTTGCACTAAGCTGAATTTACTTAAATTATTATATAATGATGTCACTGATTAACATGAAAAATAAGGCACCAATATTCAGTAACAAACATACTCTATCAGAAATTCAGAATACATCAAAAAACCTACCAATACCCATCTCCAAAAATATCTCTTCCTGTATTGCGGTAGTCATAGCAACAGCTTCCTGATAATCAATCATAGTAAAAGAAATTTAAGAATCCCACAATTCACAAAATGCCAGCTAAAAACAAACAAACATACTAGTACTTGTGGTTTATTTGACACAATCATACAAACATGAGTCCTCAAAATAGAAAATCAGCACAAGCACAGACAGATTATATAGTTATTTTGTTTAGTTGTACTCTTTACAATTTCAGCTACAAGAAAATCAACCAATAAGCCTTGTTAAGATGCTTAAAAGATAAAAAGGGAAGTTCAATTCTGTCCATAAATTTTCTTCTTCAGAACCCATTATCAATATAACTCCAAATATAGCAAAAGAATCAGATTGCCCAATTTAAACCAAGCAAAAGACCATAAATTTGTCTATCATTTCTCCCAAAATGAAGCCGAAGAAATTCACCTGCTTATCATTATGTACGGCATCTGCAATTCTTTTCTTCACGTCTGCAAAGCACAAACAAGACCAAATTGCAAAGAAATCAAAATTCAAGGCGCTACGGAATCCAATTAATGAACTTGAAACAACAAAACCTGAAAGATAAGAACAGAAGTAAATACCAGGTTGAGAAGTAAGGAAATTGAATCGATCAAAAACTTGCAAGAGCTGTTCTCTGGACATCATCTCAGTGCTCTGTAGCTCAGCGGCCATTGAAGACGCTCACAACCACAGACACCTCTCTTGCTAAGAAATAGGAATGGGGGCCACAATGTTTACACCCGAAAACATTAGCACTATTTATTTATTTATTTATTTATTCCCTTGTATTTCATTATATCGTACTGTCTCTAAATAATAACAGTCGCATTTCATTAATTTGCCTCGAACATCAACATTCAAATAAAAGAGACTTCATTTCAAAAACTGAACGAAATCCCATTAAGGAGAAAAAAGAATCATAGTCTTTCCAATAATCAACAGTGATAATATTTTTCGAGAAATTAAGCTAAAAAATAATTATATTATTAGAATACGAATAAAATGCGGTAAACTAAATTTATACTTTATCATTTCGCCAGCCATAATATTACAGACAAAACAATTTAAAAAAAAAAAGGAACCTATGGCTAAAGGAGTTAAAGCACATAAACCTAATCTAAAACCGGGAACGGGAATACAATATATCAGACATATTAAATAACAGAGTAAAGGAAAATTAGAGCATATATAAAGTGATCCAGGTGTTATTTAAAAGTCCTCATCCATCTTGAACACGTGGACACCACCGTGACCGTTCAAGCTTGACATAACCGAAGCCTTCTGGTACTCCCCAACACGCTTTTCAAAGAAGTTGGTCTTCCCCTGAAGCGAAATAAGCTCCATCCAATCAAAAGGGTTCTGAACATTGTACACCTTCTTGCACCCAAGCGCCACCAGCAACCGATCTGCAACGAACTCAATATACTGACTCATCAGGTCTCCGTTCATTCCTACCAACGCGCAAGGAAGCGCGTCGCACACAAACTCCCTCTCTATATCCACGGCGTCCTTCACGATCCCCTTCACACGCTCCTCAGGGAGCTTCTTCCTCAGAAGAGAGTACAGCAAGCACGCGAAATCGCAGTGGAGGCCTTCATCTCGCGAGATCAACTCGTTCGAGAAGGTTAAACCTGGCATTAACCCGCGCTTTTTCAGCCAAAATATCGAGCAGAAGCTCCCGGAGAAGAAGATCCCTTCGACGCAGGCGAACGCGACGATGCGTTCCGCGAACGATTCTGAGCCATCGATCCATCGTAGGGCCCACTCGGCTTTCTTCTTTACGCAAGGAACGGTCTCAATTGCGTGGAAGAGACGATTCTTCTCTGATGAGTCTTTGATGTAAGTTTCGAGAAGGAGGCTGTACATCTCTGAGTGGATGTTCTCGATTGCGATCTGGAAGCCGTAGAAGGCGCGTGCCTCGGCGACCTGAACCTCCTTCATGAACCTTCCGGCGAGATTCTCCAGGACGATGCCGTCGGATGCGGCGAAGAAGGCAAGGACGTGAGTGATAAAGTGGCGCTCGCCGTCGGTGAGAGATTCCCAGTGGCGGAGGTCGCCGGAAAGGTCAACTTCCTCCGCTGTCCAGAACGATGCCTCCGCTTTCTTGTACATTTCCCATATCTCAGGGTATTGGATTGGGAACATGCAGAATCTGTCAGGGTTTGGAGCAAGGAGTGGCTCTTCTGGAATTGCAGGCATGATTGGAAATGGAGATAGGGATGAAGAGAATATAGTTCTATTTATGGTGTGTTGGTGAATGGTGACGGAATATGGTGGATGAGGGGGTTTAAATAAATAGTGGGCGATGAAGGGTTTGGGATATTTTTTCCATTTTTTGGAAGCAAGATTTTGAATTGGATGAAAATAGGAGCGGGGATTTTAAAATTTTTGGAGTGGTGTGCTTGGGAAGCTTGCGGGAGAAGACGAATTCGTGGGGCAATTAGGGGAAATCATGTGTTGAGTTTTCCGTCCCGTTGCAAAATTACCGTTGGGGGTAGTGTGTGTAGAGAGTTACGCCGTTTGTGTGTATGATGAATAAAGGGGTAATGTTGTCTTTGGGCAGCGTGAATTTTGAATTGGAATTTTGGTCGGAAATTTGAGTTGGCGCCATTCAGAGGGTTTGAAATTAAACACAATAAAAATAAAAATGAAAATAAATGACAAAAATTCAAGAAAAGAGTGCGGCGTACGCTTCATTCCCTCTCCCACCTATTTTCTATTTTCTATTATCCCGCTAAAATTTCCATTCCACTTCACTCATCTACCATCGCACATTCGCACCAAAGCCTCACCTCAATTCTCTTTGCAAGAAAATCAAAGAAGCAGTAAAAAACAAACCTTCCAATTTCCAATTTCTTTCTCAATCTCCAAACTCATTAACCATCTTAAATTCGAAAACATGGAAGAGAAACAACATTCCACCGCATGCAACCTTCTTTACCTCATCACCTATTTCACCCTCCTCCTCCTCCCCACTGCCGCAACCACCGCCACCGACATCAACGTCCTCCGATGCCTCATCCTCCTCCAAAGGCTCCCAATCGAAAACATCTCGTCTCTCCCACCAAACTTCATCTTTCCCACCCTCAACAGAACCCCCCCTCTCGATGTAAATGGATTTATCGAAAGAAACTACTATGTGTCCGAAACCTCCCTCTTCCCCACCACATCCTTACCCTACTTTGCCATCGACAATAGCTTCTTCAACATATCCCCAGTTCCAGAAATATCCCTCCTCGAACCCGTCCGCAATAACGCTGATCCGTTTGCCGCCGTAGCTCGCGTCTTAAAAGATTATGGCTGCTCCTGTATGGCCACGTTTCTTGATGCTCAGCTGTCTAAAGAGTACCGTAACGGCACCAATTTCACGATCTTTGCGCCGTTAGACGTGGCGTTTCCTGAAGCCGTCAAGAGGAACATCAGCTATTACTCCGCGATCTTCCGCAAGCACGTCGTGCCGAGGCTGCTTACGTGGCGCGACCTGATTAGTCTCCCGGACAACACTCTACTGCCGACGTTATTCTCCAACGATTATTCAATCAGAGTGACGGTTTCATGGATGGTGCGGTATGTCAATGGCGTTTTGGTCGTCGTTCCGGACATGCATCGTAGCGATTTCGTCGTCGTTCATGGAATCCGTAGATTGCTTGATAACACCATAGTGTAACGATGTCGCAGGTGCTAAGCGCTATCTGAAGCTGTATCTGAATGACGCATTTTCAAGAAGTAGCGGAAAGCCGGAACAACGTTTCTTTTCTTTTTACACAATTCTTGATCCTAATTTTTAAGGTTAGGATCTGTATATGCAATTGATCGAGAATACCTGAATCCGTTATAGGTTTTTACTGGATTTGTATATGTCTATACGTATATACAATTGTGTGTGCAAATTTACAATGTGCAGTTTTCTGTGAATAGCTTTAAAAGCAATATGGATCTGTTTTCAATTTGAATATTTTGAGATATTGCAATCTGTTATCTTTAGCATTTCAAACTTGCATATCTGAAATATGCACATGGATCAGTCACTAATCTTTAGCAGTATACAAATGATTTTTTATTAAGCACAACAATTTGGATGCATTTTTTAGGGATCTGTATAGCATGGTCTGTTTGTTATTCCAAGTTCTGATCCTAATCTCTCCAGATCACGAGACCACACTGAACCAATGCTTCCTCTGAAGTAATAGTAGGATTAGTCCCTTGAAAGCAACAAGCTTTAATCGATGCCTTAAAGAATTACTCTTAATAGGGCATTTACCATAGCATACCATTGATTGATAAGGTTAGTAACTGAATAACTAGAACCAACATATATAGTTCCAAAGCTTTGACTTAAGCAGTTTCTGAACCACTTAGAAAATGCGTGTTCTAACTTCTATGCATAGTTTTGAAAGCCGATTCGAATCGGTTGGTTGGACTAGTTGACCAAGAACTAGTGGCTGCAACGGCTCAGGCAACAAGGAAAACCGCCTCCTCTGAAAACTGACATCAAACTATTAAATTGGCCAAAAATCGGTCGGTCTGACCAAATTGAGGTTTGGCCGGTTTTTTAAAAACTACTTCAACGACGTTGTTTTGCAAATTTTTAAAAGAAAACACCAAACCCTAATTTAGATTTTCCCTCAACTCTCTCTCCCTAGCCTCTCCAGTCCCAGAACACAGGCTTCCAGCAGAGAAGGAGACTCCATCTCGTTGTCGTTCCTCAACGTCCAGCCACCGCCGCCGTCGTGATCTACACCGCCGCCGACTGCATTGTGCCATCGTCGTCGCAGCGCGTCTGTTCGCCATGATTTCCCGTCTGTTTTGAGATTTTGCATCTGTTCTATGCTTCCGCCGCCTCTGTATCGTGGTGCTTCCGTCATTGTGCTCCCTCTCCATTGCTTGTTCGAGCTTCAGTCCTCTAGCCCTTATTTCTGCTCTAGCTTGCTATTTTTGCGCCGTGCTTACGCCTCTGCTTTTGTTGAGCTTTTGCTGTGGTATCACTGTGCTTCCGCCACTGTTCAACCCTCATTTGAGCTGCCTCTCTTCGCGTATTCGAAGATTCGAGCTCCAGCATCACCTGTTGGAGCTACAGACGAGTGAAGTGATTTTTTTCTGTTCTTGTTCTTTCTTGTATTTGGGTTGTCGTTAGTTTTCTTTTGCTGTTGTTTTCTAGTTTTTTTTTTGTGACTTGTTGTTTTCTAGTTTTAATTGTTTTAAATATTGTCTAGATGCTAATCTAGGCTCAATAATTTCTATATGGGAATTAGATTGGTGTTTTGCTTAGTAATGGAGGAATAGTGTGTTTTACCCGATGGTGGTTTTATGTTTAACACGCAGGGGCGTGGTGGCTGCGTGGAGTGTCAGGTGAGATGACGTGGCGCAGGATGAGTGAGACACAGTGGCAAAACGTGGAGGCGTGCTAACTCATGACGTGGGGGCGTGATGATGATGTGGCGGAGCAAGAACTAGCCACGCTGGCATCACGTGGGGGCGTGATGATGATGTGGCGGACCAGGATTTGGCCACGCAAGCACCACGTGGGGGCGTGTTGGGGAGCATCACGTGGGGGCGTGATGACGTGGCACGTGGGGGCGTGATGACACGTGGCAGTACGTGATTCGCCTGAGGTAATCAAAACGTGGGGGCGTAGTGAATGCTACCCTCTATATAAGGCAGTGCACAGCTTCATTTTCATTCTGAGGAAGTGTGTGAGTGTTCTTTGAGTGTGTTTTTGGTGTAATGGAGGGTACTACAAACTTGGTAGTGTATCGCGACGGTGAGATAATACGTAATACTCATGAGGGAGTGAGGTTTGTGTGCCAGAATCCGTTTTCGTTTGTGGTTCCATGCACCATGACGTTTATGGAACTTCAGAATGGTCTCTGTCAAAGCATGGAGAACGGAACGTTAATGAGAGTGAGCAAAATTCTGTACCGGAATCCGGTTGTAGTTTTTGGTGGTCTAATACAGTTTGATACCATGCCAATTACTGACGAAGTGACTATGCATAATATGTTTCAAATTCACCGGCAGACGCAGATGCGACAGCCACATATTGAGCTGTATGTTGAGTTTGAAACCGTAGAAGCAGAAGGGATTCAAAATGAATTAGAGGTGGAGGATGATAGAGCAGCAGTGTACGAGGGAATGAATAGTGACAGCGAAGAGGACTTCGAAGCTACTTATGAAGCCGGCGACGAAGACGAGGATGGTGATGTGGGAGTTGAGAAAGCAGCTGATAATGTAGTGGTTCACCCATCGATCAGTCAACCGATGAACGTGCCACCTTTTATGCGTGAGTTGGATCTCGACGCCATGCATGCACCGGAGTTTCTGGAATATTCAAACATAGGTACGTGATGACCGAATAATATGTTATCTTTAATATATACTTTGGATTGATTAGTAAACGATGATGGGCACTTTCTGTAGGCGTTGCTGATCCCGAGGACGGAGAGTTCCGGATTGGAGTGGAATACAGTTCTAGAAAGTCGGTCGTGGCAGCAATTAGAAGTTACACTATCGCTAGAGGAGTTGACTACGAAGTGTATGAGTCTGAGCCACAAACGTTCTATGCAAAATGCAAGATGTACGGGCGTGGGTGCGACTGGCTTATCCGAGCCAGCTTGATACGGAAAAAAGGTTGTTGGGAGATACGCAGATACAACGGTAGGCACACGTGCACAACTGGAGTGATTTCACAGGATCATTCCAAGTTGGACTCGGACACAGTTGCTGAGGCTATAAGGCCATTGGTCGAGACTGACCCGTCCATAAAGGTGAAAACTATAATAGCCGAAGTCCAGTCAAGGTTCAACTATACCATCAGTTACCGAAAGGCTTGGTTGGCAAAACAGAAGTCCATAGCGAAAGTTTTCGGTGATTGGGAGGAGAGTTACCAAGCCTTGCCGTGGTGGCTCTCGGTTATGGTTCAGAAGATTCCAGGGTCAGTTGTCCAGATAGAAACACGCCCACTCTACAATGGGAATGAAGAGGCTCAAGGGGTAAAAATACTTCATCGCGTATTTTGGAGTTTCAATCAATGCGTTAGGGCATTCAGGCATTGCAAACCCCTAGTACAGGTTGACGGAACACACCTATATGGAAAGTACAAAGGTACACTTCTGGTCGCTGTTGCACAGGATGGGAACCAGAACATTGTGCCTATTGCTTTTGCTTTAGTGGAAGGGGAGACAGCTGATGCGTGGCACTTCTTTCTAAGGAATCTGCGAATGCATGTTGTCAGAAAAGATGGTGTGGGTATGATCTCGGACCGGCATGAGTCAATTCGGGCAGCGGTAAATCGTTCCGGAAGTGACTGGCAACCTCCAAGAGCATGGTGGATGTTTTGTATAAGGCACATCGGCAGCAACTTCCTACGCGCATTCAAAGTCCCTCACTTGCAGAAGCTTGTGGTCAATATTGGGTATTCAAGAACGGTGGAGGAGTATAACATCAACTATAAGAGGTTGGAAGAGCGAGGTGAGGCATATGCCAGGTGGTGCGATGCCATTGGGCTTAGACATTGGGTATTGGCATTCGACGAGGGACATCGTTGGGGCCATATGACGACGAACCTTGTCGAGTGCATTAACTCAGTGTTGAAGGGTGCCCGTAATCTACCTGTGTTGGCACTAGTTCGAGCAACATATTATCGGTTAAATGAACTTTTTGTGCGGAAGAGTGCTGAGTCTTACGAACGCAAACGTGCGGGATATACTTATTCCGTATTCGCACAGCGGCGGATAGAGGCAAGTATGCAACAGGCTGGGAATATAGTTGTGCACCGTTTTGACAGACGGAATGAAGTATTTGAGGTGCGCAAAATGACTAGCGGAAAGGTGTTAGTCATTGATCTTGCACGACGTACGTGTGACTGTGGGCACTTTCAGGTAGAACGAATACCATGTCGTCATGTTATTGCTTGCTGTGCTAACCAGCGAATCGATTGGCACGTGTATGTGCATGACGTGTACAAGATGACAGAGGTTCGTAAGGTATATAAATTTGAGTTCTCACCGTTAGGTGATGCCGAGACATGGCCTGCGTATGAGGGACCCACATTGGTCGCTAATCCCGCCTTGAGACGAACGACAAAAGGTCGACCAAAATTGACCAGATACTTGAACGAAATGGACTCACGCGACATGCGTGGTCCTCGAATCTGCCGTCTCTGTGGTGCTCAGGGACATAGTCGGAGTCGATGTCCTCAGCGTGCCGGATCGAGTGGTGGGGGGGAATGACTTTTATTTTCATTGTATTTGTATTTTTGAATTTGCATTTTTATAATAAATTTTCTTTCTTGTCTAAGTCGTGTTTGTATTTTTAAATTTGAGATTATCCGTTGATGGTTCAGAACATGATAAACACACAGAACATTAAAATACATTGAAACATAGTATCAAATGGTTCAGAACATGATAATGTTAACATTTACTGCCTTACTGAAACAAACATACATATTTTAACTACAGATAACATCGACCAACATACAGAACATTAAAATACATTGAAACATACTATGAAATGGTTCAGAACATGATAATATTAACATTTACTGCCTTACTGAAGCAAACATACATATTCTAACTACAAATAACATCGACCAACATACAGAACATTAAAATACATTGAAACATACTATCAAATCTTAAAAACCCAACCCGATGCTCACTTCTTACGACCCATCCAGTTCAATGCCTTATCCATCATGCTCAGACCTGGCTTTGACGGAGTATACCTATCAGGTGGATGTCGCCCGTCCGAAGGTCATATGGGTGACCTGCAACTGAGTCACCCATACCTGTCTCTACCCGAGGTGCCGACCCACCCGCCTCAGCTGGATCTGCTGACCCACCCGCCTCTGCTGGATGTGCCGATCCACCTGCCTCTGCTGGAGCGGATGCGCCGGGGTTGTACTCGTCAACAAGTGTGTATGTCCGCCGAAGGAATCCACTATCACACGATGCACCTTCCGACGTGTGGTCGGAAGCAGGATGCTGCAAACCATGTCTCATACCAACTGATGCCCCACGTGGATCAGCTGCTTCCGACGGTGAATGCAGAGCACTAAAATCTGACCAACCACCCAAACTAGCATTGCCCCAATTCTGTAGTTGTTGATCTCCGTGACCGCCGATGGAAAAGTCGAACCAATCATGACCGACTGGAATCGTCAGTACCGGCTGAGAGTGCTGCGAATGGTGGCTGTGCTGAGAGTGATGAGAGTGGTGGCTGGACGCACTCTGGTCCTGTGGCTGAGGTGGCTGTGGTACATAATAAGGAACCGGCTCAAACACTGCATGCTGAGATGGCTGAGGTGGCTCAGGTGGCTCAGGTGGCTGAGGTGCAGGTGGCTTAGGTGGCTGAGGTGCAGGTGCATGAGGAACATACGCCGACAATCTCAGCATATGTCCGAATGAGCGCACGTACCAATCCCGATACTCCGGGGTCGGTATGAAGTCCCATGTCGGAAGGGGGTGTAGATCCCGCATTCGAGTGTTTCGCCTATTGCCCCACTCCGCTATCCAATCCCCAAGCAAAACTGTCCAGTCATAAAGCTGCACTCCGCGAAGAGCCATGCAATGCTGCTCTAGTGGAATGTCCCTAGGTACTCGCGGTGGGGGCTGTGCGAACCCAAACTGACGCATCACTCGATCCGCAGGGTGCCACTCGATACACTCAAACGACAACAACGGAGCAACGATATCACACACATCAAGATGTCTATGTAACTCGACGGGAATGATCATTCCTTGGTACGGCCGCCACTCAAACTGCCACAGATAATTCGAATGTCAGAACCCTAACATTAATCTTTGGATCTAGGATTCATTAAAACCATAAATATTTACCTCCTGCATGTAGTCTATATCATGCCTAAATGTCACAACAGTCTTCTCCAACCACGCTGTACTCCGCTCCGCATGACTCCACCTGAAACATGATACAATGAAAAAATTTATGTCAGTAACCGTAACTGAAACATGCATAATGAATATATTCTCCGACAAGAACCATAAATATTTACCTCATGGCAACTGGTATCTCAGCAGGTGGAAGGATATGCCTCGGTACGGGCGAAATACATGGCATTCGCTCCCATGCCCAAACAAACAACAGGTTAAGAGGACCATCCATCTCCTTCGTATCATATCGTGATGCACGGCATAGTGCTCGGTAAAGATGAGCGAGACATGCTGAACCCCAACTATAAGTATGGATCCGCTCGAAATCGCGAAGCAATGGTAGATACTTCGCATGGGCATATGCGGTCGACTTATCTGTGAATAGGGTCGACTCTAACAGACAGAAAATCTGACATCTCACGTATCTCCTTATAGACTCTTCAGTGTCCAACGGCTCCTCATCTCTGACACTTCGAACCCAACCGAGCTTTATATAGGATTTTGAATTACGACTGAGCACCGGTTGACGACCGAATATTGCCATGCTGTGACTCTGAACGAAATCACTACTACTGTCAGTCCATCCACTCACAGGCTCTCCATCAATTGGTAAGCCAAATATATGTGCGACATCCTCCAATGTCACCGTAACCTCACCCACCGGCAACACAAAAGTGTGAGTCTCCGGCCTCCACCTTTCAACCAGAGCAGCTAACAACGGGTGAGATCCTCTTATCATCCCAATCCTAGATACGTGGTGGAATCCGGTGGCACGTAAGTAGTTTTCAACCCTCGGGTTCCAACTCTGTGGCGGATCCAATTTACGCACCAACAAATTTCTGTTGGGCTGCATCAATAAAATTATATTTGTTATATTACCTATAAATATGCACGTATTAATAATAAACAAATATTAATAATAATATTTACATATTTATTTATTTCAATAATAACAAACAAGCTATATATTTTTTTTTCTGATATTTATTTATTTATTACTTTAACAATGTATTAAACTTTTGAATTTGGTCAACATTTATATTATTTATTTATTTTACTATAGTATTATTTTTATATTTTTATCGTAAAAAAATATATTTTTTTAAAAAATTTTTACTTTGTCGTATTATAAAAAACTATTGTATAACAATTAATTAATTATACACAAAAAAAGTTTATATTTAAAATTAAATTAAATAACAGCAAATTAAATTTTTTAATATTTTTATAACAGCAGAATAATTTAAAATTAACAAAAACAAACTAAATAACATAAAAAATAGAAATAAAAATACACAACCCTTCCGAGCTTATAATTTAGCAACTTACATAGATTGGATGATCCAAATAATTTATAATATGTTCCTCTGGAGCTTTATAATCACGAACCATTCTTTAAAATAAAAATAAAATAATATTTTTTTCCTTCCTTTTTTTTCCACCGGCGGTGAACGGTGAGCAACAAAACAGCCCTCCTTGGAAGAACACTTCTCACCTGTTTATATGGAGCAACAGTAAGCTCTCCTTCCCACTCTCACTAACACTAACACTCTCTATCTATATATTTGTAACGCTAGCTTCGTTTATATAGAGCTTCAAGCCCTGCATGCTGTTTACCGGGGTGAGACATGTCCCCTGCATGCCAGCAGCTTCAGCACGCCCCCCCGTGGTGCATCGGGACTCTGCCACGCCAGCTCCACCATGCCCCTGCGTGGTGCCAGTCACTGCATGTCGGCCACGTCAGCTCGCCCCCGCGTGGTGTGCCACGATGCATTCCGGCCCCGTCATCTCGCCCCTGCGTGGTGAGACACGTTGAATCGTGGCTGGGTCACCACGCCCCTGCGTGTTGACCACCATTTCCACCACCCGGTAAATCCTCCCATCCCCCAATATTCTCCCAATACACCAACACCTTTTCCATAAGAATAATAATTTCCGGCTAATCTAAGTTTATGTTATTTTTTTACATTATTCATTATTTCTTTATGACTTTTTCATTCAACTAAACAAAAAAAATAGTTATTTTCCTTCCAATTTCTTTTCCTCTCATTTCTTTTCTCTCATTTTCCCCTTAAACAAACACACGCTAAGGGCAGAAATAAAAACGAACATGCACAATACTTACTGATACGTCCATCATACTTTGGCCAATAATGCAAAAAATTCGGTTACGAAAACACTAAAAAGCACACTCACTAAATCACTTCAAGCGGTTGTGTATTCCCATATATATTAACATTCAATCTCAGCTATTAATTTACCAACGGATAAAAAGGTTTATCAACATCACTCCATCTTTGTTATCCTAAAAATCACTTATTTCACTAGTTCTCTTTATTATTAAGATTTCATTCTGACTTAAATATTGGAGTATCTTTTGCAGGTATTCCCACTTGAGGTGTTCAACACAAGCCAACCTATAGCTCGTTGAACGAAGGCAACTCGCTGCTCCAAGGAATCGCTATATCTTGGCATGACCATCACGAACAGAACATTTACCGCTCACCGTGGGACCAAGTACTAACCCACCATAATAATCATTTATTAAAAACTATATTCGCGGGGACTTTAATAATGGTTAATAACGCAGTCCCATAAATGACGCAATCCAAGTTGCTGGCACAAAATGCGGAACTCCAGGCGGAGCTCCAAAAAATCACCGACCTATTAAACTAGCACCGAAATGAAAAGAAAGACAAAGGGGATCCCAATAATACAAACCGAAATGATGAACCTGTGTTGGAAGTTTGCCCAGAAGCCACAACTCCTCCAAAAGAAAAGAAGATAATATCTAATCATTTTTCAATGGACATTATGCAGTTTCATATGCCAAAGAACATTACGTCATCTATCATTCTCAAACCATACGAAGGACTCAGAGATCCACACATCCACATTACTAAATTTCAAGCGATGATGTTTTTTAATGGTGCTTCTGACGCTATCTGTGTGAAAGTGAAAATCTTAGGTGATTAATACTAGTTCTATCATGGTGACAAATTTAGAGTGGCTGAATTACATAAGGAACTTTATGGAATCATGCAATAGGACGTGGATGTCACGACCTATTTCACAAAGTTGAAATCACTTTGGGAAGATATTGAGAATTTCAGAATGATTTTGCTTGTGATTGTGGAAAATAATGTTTGTGCAGCTTAGGCACGATCCGACAGCATAGAGTTGAGGACCAAGTCATAAGACTCCTTAGAGGTTTAAATGACCAATACTCAGTCGTGCGATCTCAAATGATGCTTTTGGACCCTCTCCTAGACATCAATGCAGTTTTCTCGTTGCTCACACAACATGAGAGATAAAATCACAGCTTGGAACTTATCTCAGACAACAGACTTATAACATACTCTTCAACTTCTTTGAAAACTATAGACTTTAGTCAAGGTAGAGGGAAAGAAAGGGACAAAGGAGGTAGACAACAAGCTAGGGGAGATGTGGTAGAGGCAGACAACAGGAAAGTTGTGACACATCATTGAGACATGCTATAAAAAGCATGGCCTTTCACCACATTTGAGACAAAGAAATGGTAGAGAAGCTGCTGTAAAGCTATGGCTGCAATAGGCGTTGAGGATGCAAATGAGAAACTCAGCATTCAGTTGGGAGAGTCTAAAAATTCTAACTCTAGATTTATTGCAGAACAAAGAGAGGTTTTGTTAGCACTTTTTAACAAGCATGAGGTGAGAAATATTCATAGTGCCAACCAAATAGTGACTTCATAGCAGTCACCACCTCATCAAGGTAATTTGGTGCATGTTTTACACTTCAAAACAAGTGTTCAAGCCTTAAATATTTCAAATATAAAGTGCAAATCATGGGTGATTGATACTGGTGTTACAAACCATTTATCATACACCTTAGATGATCTTAAAACTTATCATAAAATAGCACCAATAATTGTAAAATTGCCAAATGGCTGTTACACTACAAGTTGCATAATTTGTACTATAGTATTTCCTGACAAATTGTATTTGAAAAATGCATTGTTCATCCTTTCTTTCAACTTTAAACTAATTTTAGTGTTCAAACTTATTGCCATAGTATATTGTACCATGAAATTTTCTGAAACACTTTGTGAGATACAGGATTGTAGCTCCTCAAAGATGAGTGGCACAAGTGAGGTTGTTGGAGGCCTTTATACACTAAATAAAGAACATCCACTACATACTAAATCAGAAGCATGCATCATGACTATCCAAAACAGTAAAGATAGGAATATTTGGCATTATAGACTAGGACATCCCTCATTGAATAGTTTAAAACTCATACAATCTACTTACAATTTTATTACTTGTAACAACACTGAATCTTTACCATGCAATACTTGTCAATTAGCAAAACAAAGAAAGTTGCTATTTGCAACCAACAACAAAACTGCATCTCATTGCTTAGAGCTCATTCATGTTGACATATGGGGTCCATTGTCTATTCATTCTAGAGGAGGTAATAAATATTTTTTAATTATTATGGAAGATAAATCAAGACACACTTGGCTTAATTTCATGAAAACAAAATCAGAGGCTTCAAATTTGTTAAAGACTTTTGTTACATTTGATAAAACTCAATTTCATTACAATGTAAAAAAGATAAGAAGTGATAATAGGCTAGAGTTTCTCATGCCCACTTATTACACATCAAATGGCATAATTCATCAAAGAACATGTGTGAAAACCCCTAAATAACATGGTGTTGTTGAGAGAAAATACTAATACATTCTTATAGTAGCTAGAGCACTTTTATTTGAATCAAATGTTCCCAAATGCTACTGGCACTATGTCACTACATATGAAGTACATTTAATAAATCAATTGCCATCTAGTTTTTTAAAAAATAATCACCTTATCAAGTGTTGCATCAGTCTTTGCCTTCCATTTCACATTTAATAGTTTTCGGGTGTTGAACTTGCTAGCACCATATCTATTGGAAGAAAAAAAGAGATCCATGGACAAGAAAATCCACACACTTAGGATTAAGGAAAGGTACCAAAGGTTTTGTGCTCTTGGATACTCAATCCAATGAAATATTTGTGTCAAGAGATGTAAAGTTCTTTGAGAATTGTTTTACTTTCAAAGAAAATGTTTCCCCATTTAACACTGAAACCATGTCATCACGTGCACAGACACATGATCCCTTCATATATGATACATTCACTACCACTTTTCATGCTCCAACTTCACTTTCCACATCCCACCTTGATATGGCCTCACACAATACACCACACACGTGCATCTTACACGCCAAATGACTCAAACATGGAGTCAGAGAATCTTGCATTCCATGACTCAACTAAAGAGTCCACTCTTCATGCATCAATACATACTCTTCATGGCACTGATCTTGCATGGTCATTAATCCCATTAAAAAGATCAACTAGGGAACGAAAATTACCAAGTCATTTAAAAGATTATCATTGTATGAATGTCTCTACATCCCTACCAAGCAAATATCTCATTTCACAATTTTTATCATATAATGCACTTCCAACATCTCATAAAGCTTTTTTCCTACCCATCTCCATTGACAAAGAACAAAATACCTATGAGGAAGTCATAGTTCATTCTTGTTGAAGGAGTGCAATTGATAAACCCCATTTATAGGGTTTATCTTGTATTGATTTTAGGAGATTTTAATACCTTTTATCCACATTTATTCAATGAATTAGCATGATTTTGTGATTGTCTCCTTATTTGTGCTTAGATGTGAAAACATGCTTTTTAGGCCTTTAACTTGATGATTTTAATCTCCCTTTGATTCCACTAGATGCCTTGATGTATTTGTTAGTGATTTCAGATTGAAAAGGCTAAGAATGGATCAAAGGAGTGAAGAGGAAAGCATGCAAAGTGGAGAAATCATGAAGAGTTAAAGAAGTTGAACTCGCCCATGGACGCGCGCGCGCATCTGGCGCTTACGCGCGCATTGCGAATCACCCCATGGACGCGTACGCGTGCTGTGTACGTACGCATCGGTGCTGGTTTATGATTTTTAATGAAAACATGGCCAGCAAATTCAGAAGAATTGTGGGGCCCAATCTCAACCAACTTTGGTGCCAGAAATGCTATTTAAAGCCAAGGATTGAAGAGCAAAGGGGATTCACTCACTTTCACTCATTCACACTCACTAGGATTAGTTTAGAGTTAGTTTTAGAGAGAGAAGCTCTCACTTCTCTCTCAGATTAGGATTAGGATTAGGTTTAGTTCTTAGATCTAGGTTTTCATTCACTCCTCTTCTACTTCTATCTTCTCAATTCCTTGTAGTTACATTCATGCTTCTTCCATTCTTTTGTTGTAATCTCTTTTATGTTGTTCTTGTATTTTGTTGTAGATCTACTTTTCTTCCTTCCATTTTCTTTCAATTCAATTAGAGGTAACTCATAATAATTGTGTTTCTTTTGACTGTTGTTATTAATTCTTTGTAATAATAGTTGTTAGATGTTGTTCTTGTTGTTGATTTACTATGCTTTTCTTTTATACCTTCCAAGTGTTTAAGAAAATGCTTGGTTGGATTTTAGAGTAGAGTTTTATGTTCTTGTCTTGGAAAGGTAACTTAGGAACTCTTGAGTTACTAATGTCCAAGTAATTGATGATTGGAAGCCATTGACTCTAATTCTCACTAATTGAATTAGTGGAGAGTTAGGACTTATGGACTAGGATTGATATAGCTCATTTGACTTTTCTTTACTAGTTAGAGGATGACTTAATGAGATTAATCCTTGCCAATTCTCATATTGTGGTTAGTAATTAGGATAGAGATTCTTGACCACCAACCCTTGCCAAGACCTTTTTAGCCATTAGTTTACTTTTTGCCATTTATCTTCCATATTTCTTATTAAAACCCCAAAAATAACTCATAACCAATAACAAGACACTTTATTACAATTCATAGGGAGAACGACCCGAGGTTCCAATACTTCAGTTTATAGATTTTAGGGGTTTGTACTTGTGACAAACAAATTTTTGTATGAAAGGATTAGTGTTGGTTTAGAAACTATACTTGCAACGAGATTTCATTTGTAAAATTCTAAACCGTCAAAAATCAAATCATCAAAATGGCGCCGTTGCCAGGGAATTGCAATGGTGTTATGTTATTGGTTATTGTATATATGTGAATAGTGTGAATATCTTGCTTTTTGCTTTATTTGCTAGTTGTAGAATTTTATTTCTCTTGTTTTTCATTATCTTTTGATTTTTGTTTTCTCTTTCCATTATGAATTCTCATTTTGACTATGAGTGTGATTACAACTATGTTGTAGGTGATGAGAACTTCAATGAGAATGTGTATCAAGGATGGGACACTCAAGGGTGGGAGGAGCCATATGCATATGATCAATCTTCATGGCAACAACCTCCACCAATGCACTATGAAGAAGAGCCATTCTATGATGCATACCAATCTAATGGCTATGGTGAATCCACTTGTGACTTTCAAGAACCACCACCATATGCCTATGAGCCATACCCTCAACATGAACCTCAACCATACTCACAAGCCTCTTTCCACCAAACACCTCAATATGACCTTGATCCATATCCATCCTACCAACCACCTTTTGAACCACATGAACCATACATGGAACCACCATTCCAATATCAATACTCCCAAGAACCACCTCAATACACATCACCACCATATCCTTACCAAGAAGAACCACCTTCCTATAATGAACCCTTTCTCCAAGACAATGAACCCTCTTATCCACTCCAATCCTCTACGGATGAAATCCTTAGCCTTATACTTCAAGGGCAAGGAGAAATACAAAGGGAGACACTAGAATTTGTAGCTACCTTAACCAAGGTAGTAAGCCTATTAGTCTCCCAATGCTTGAGTACTCAAAGAACTCCCATGGTCACATGTGGAGAATTAATTGAAAAGCATAGCATGAAGGAGAGATTGGAAACTCCGGTGGAGAAGGAGGAATGCTACTTTGTTTTAGAACAATTGGAGAAGCCTATGACTATTGAAGAAAAGGAAGAAGTGGTTGAAGACCTAGGAGATACGGAACCTCCATGGGAAACTAGAACCATAGAACATACCTCCGAGAAGATTGAATTTGATGTTGAGGAGGAGAGTGCACAACCTCCAAAACAAATTTTGAATGAAGACTTGGAGAGAATGAAGCAAGAATTAAGTTCCCTTGGCGATAAAGATCATGCATCCAATCTTCTTGGTGAAGAATCCTTTGAATTTGAAGAATCTTCTCCCAATGAATTTGAAAGTGATGTGGAGGTAGATTTCTCTCAACCTCCCATTTATGACTTGAGTGATGGAGAAGAGTTGGATGAAGTTGATGAACAAAGGATTGAAAATGAAGAAGTTTATGAAGAGGTGGAGATTGACAAAGAAGCAAACAATGGAGTAGAGCTTGCAAGGACATTGGAGATATCTCTCCCCAAGCCACCACCATCCATTCTTTCATTCATGTGGGTAAATTCCTTATACTTAAGCTTTGTTATTCCCCTTGAATATGGTTTGCTTAAGACGGATGGTCAACTTAGAAATATATGTGGTCTTAAGAGCAAGAGGGAGATGGTTGTGGTGACATGTTCAAAGCTTAAAAGCAAGGGTTGGTATAGAGCTAGATCACTTGGGTCTAGGGGGATGTTTGATCGCTTACATGAGAATTCTAAAATCATGCCACCTGGATGGACTAATAATGATCAACTTCAAGATGGGTGTCAAAATAAAGTGTGGGATCCCGGATCGCATAAGGAGAATCAATTTTGGGAGCCCCAAGCTTGTGAAGAACTCCATCAACACTTGGTGCAACAAATATGGAATCTTGGGGCACAATGGAGAACCAAGCATTGGTGGAAGTTCCAAGATGAATACAAGCACAAGTCACCTTGAGAGGAGCTCCCCATAAGTCCAACTTAAGGACAATAAACAAAAGTGCTAGGTGGAAGACACCCCACCATGGTAATATCATTTCATTTTTTCTTTTATAAATATTGGTAGAATTAGTTTAATTTCATGTTTAGATTAGTTGGTTGAGCTTATTTGGTAGTCTAGAGTGTTAAATAAGGTTTTAAGGTGTTTTGGTAGCTGTTTGGAGGTTTGGAATGCTTGGATTGGTGCAAAAACGTAGAAAAATTTTGAAAAACAGAGCATCATCCACGCATACGCGTACATGGCGCGTACGCGCACTTCCAGCATTCTCGACCATCCACGCGCACGCGTATATGGCACGCACGCATGGATGCAGAAGTTCCACCTTCCAACCAAAACCCCGAGAGTTAGGCCTACACTATGCAAAAATTGGGCCCAAGGCACAAACCAATTCGTGCGTACGCACACATGGCGCGTACGCGTCCTTTTGGCAACTTGCGGATCGACGCGCAAGCGCACCGTACGCGCGCGCACCGATATTGCCCATCTGCACTCCTGGTACATTTTCCAGAGAGTTAGGCCCATGCTGCGCCAACGTTGTGCCTTTGGCATAAACCCACGCGCGCGTACGCGCACATGCCGCGTACGCGCCACTCTCGGAATAATCCATCGACGCGGACGCACACAGTGCACGTACGCGTCGTATCCATTGCACCACCATCCGCGCGCGCGCGCCATGCGTGCGTACGCGCAGACGCCCTTATTTCAAACACTTCTTTTCTTCTCCTCTTTCCATTTCTTTTCTTCTTCTTTCTTCCTCCCTTCCCCTACCCCTCATCCAACACCTCCAAACACCATTGATGACCATCTATTTTAGTTAGTTAGTTAACTAATTAGTTAGTTAGTTAGTTGATTAGTTAGTTAGCTTAATTTTTATTTAGTTTTCTCTTTTTCATTGTAAGTGTTGGATTATTATTCTTGTTTACCATTAATTGCTGCTGAGTATTAAAAAGGGATGTTTTCTTAACATCACTATGTTTATAATCTTTGTTGGATTCTATTGTTGAGGTTATATTTTGCTACTTAGTTTTGAGTTCTTCATGCTTACCTTTTAAGAATACCAAGTGATGAGAATTGCCTTCGAGCTTGTAACTCTTCTTGAATTACATGATTTGGCCACTATGTGATTTGAGCCTTATTCTGTGATTAGGCAATTTCTTGATGGATGTTGTGCATTTACATTAATGCATTGTATTTCATAATCATATGCATCCATATGCTTTAGCTTGAATGCTTTCATGCTTCTTTAATGCTTGTTTTACCTTACAAGTTCACTTAGAGCATCTCAAGCACACTAGGATAAGTGAAGTGCATGCTTCTTTTGTGACATCGTCCTTTTATGCTAATGTGTGTTCTAAAATGCGCCTAATTTAGAATTCACACACCTAATATTTCTTAATGTCACACTAATTCACTCATTCAATTCTAATGATTATTACTTCATTCCAACAATGTATGCTTCCTTTCCTTTGTATTTTCTCATCTTATGGTGTATACTTTTGTTTTTCATGTTGGATGCACCACAAGCAATAATGGAAGCAAGAGAAAGAACACGCAGCACCGGTTGACCTACCAGCTGAAGGTAGCAATTCGGAGATTCGCCGTACCCCTTGCTCATCTTTGAGTACACCAAGGACGGTGCAAACTTTTAAATGTGGGGAGGTCGTTCGACCGGTCGGCGATATTGGGTGACAAATTTCTAATCCCAACACTTTTCTATTTCATATTTTTTTAGGTCTCTTAGGATTTTTGTTTCATTTTCTTATTTTTGCATACATATACACAATAAGTTTAGTCAAAATAATGAAGTTTTTCGAGAAAATTATCTATAGGGCATCTCAATTGATTTGAGTGAAAAACTTTTCATAGAACTTGCTTGAATTATATATCTTGTGGATCATGTTTTTGAGCTAAGAACACAAGCAAGTGAGATTTGAGCCTAATGGTGTGGTTACATCTTATAACCACTTATTTTTCCTTCTTGTGTGTATTATTCTCTTTCTATGACTGTGATCTTTGATTTGTTTGATTCTTTATGTCCATTATTTTGTGTATTCATGCATTTATATGATTGAGGCCATCGTTTCATTAGCTCACCTACCCAAATGGCCCTACCTTTTATATTCCTTTGTTAGCCAACTTTGAGCCTACACTTAACCCACTTGTTCTCATTTTAGCACATTACAATCCTTAAAGCGAAAAATAATAAATGTCCTTATTTGGATCTTTAATTATCTTAGGCTAAAGTGTGTGTATCATTCAAGTGTGAGAATTTTGGGACATTGGGTGAATAAAAGAGTAGTTTTTTATTGTTATTGAAAATATTGAGAATTGGGTACATACTCATGTATTGATCAAATGTAAAATCCTATGCATTGATGCTCTTGTATATAGAAATAAAAAATGAGAAAAAAAGAAAAGAAAAAGAAAAGCAATATGGAAAAGAAAAGAAAAAAATAGAAAAAGAAAGAAACAAAGAAAAAGAAAGAAATAAAAAGGGGACAAAATGCCCCAAAGCAAAGTGTAGCTCAATAAAAATAGATGCATAAGTGTTGTGAAATGAAAAGGGATACATGAATATGTGAAAAAGTGAAAAATAGGTAGTTAGGTTAGAGCTTAATTGTATAGGGTGTCATAGGCTAGGTGGAAAGTTTAAGCTTATCAAAGATTCAAATTTTAAGCTCACTTGACCAAATATGCATCCTACCTTAATCCTAGCCCCATTACAACCAATGAAAAGACCTCATGATATGTGTATGCATGCATGAAATGTATATTGATTGTTAGAAGAAAAACAAATCTTAGAAAGTATGAAATAGATGAGAATTGAGTGAATCAACCCTAAACACTTGAGCGAATAGAGTGCAAACACTACCGGTGAGGGTTCGATTGCTCAATTACATGTTTCCACCTATAAGTGTCACTTTTCATGCAAGTTTGTAAAAATATTTAATAGCTCAATTCAATTGTGGTTTGGCATGGTTGTTAATACCATTGTCCCTTGTGCTTATATATGTATTCTTGAGGAATTGATTTATTTTGACCAAGCAATTGCATTCATGTAGATAGTTGCATATAGGTAGATTGCATTTAGTTAGTTTCCATTGAATAAATTCCATACCCTTACTTCATTCTTGGTTTAAGCATGAGGACATGCTTGGTTTAAGTGTGGGGAGGTTGATAAACCCCATTTGTAGGGTTTATCTTGTATTGATTTTAGGAGATTTTAATACCTTTTACCCACATTTATTCAATGAATTAGCATGATTTTGTGATTGTCTCCTTATTTGTGCTTAGATGTGAAAACATGCTTTTTAGGCCTTTAACTTGATGATTTTAATCTCCTTTTGATTCCACTAGATGCCTTGATGTATTTGTTAGTGATTTCAGATTGAAAAGGCTAATAATGGATCAAAGGAGTGAAGAGAAAAGCATGCAAAGTGGAGAAATCATGAAAAGTCAAAGAAGTTGAACTCGCCCATGGACGCGCGCGCGCATTGCGAATCACCCCATGGACGCGTACGCGTGCTGTGTGCGTACGCGTCGATGCTGGTTTATGATTTTTAATGAAAACGTGGCCAGCGAATTCAGAAGGGTTGTGGGGCCCAATCTCAACCAACTTTGGCGCCAGAAATGCTATTTAAAGCCAAGGATTGAAGAGCAAAGGGGATTCACTCACTTTCACTCATTCACACTCACTAGGATTAGTTTAGAGTTAGTTTTAGAGAGAGAAGCTCTCACTTCTCTCTCGGATTAGGATTAGGATTAGGTTTAGTTCTTAGATCTAGGTTTTCATTCACTCCTCTTCTACTTCTATCTTTTCAATTCCTTGTAGTTACATTCATGCTTCTTCCATTCTTTTGTTGTAATCTCTTTTATGTTGTTCTTGTATTTTGTTGTAGATCTACTTTTGTTCCTTCCATTTTCTTTCAATTCAATTAGAGGCAACTCATAATAATTGTGTTTCTTTTGATTGTTGTTATTAATTCTTTGCAATAATAGTTGTTAGATGTTGTTCTTGTTGTTGATTTACTATGCTTTCCTTTTATGCCTTCCAAGTGTTTGAGAAAATGCTTGGTTGGATTTTAGAGTAGAGTTTTATGTTCTTAGCTTGGAAAGGTAACTTAGGAACTCTTGAGTTACTAATGTCAAAGTAATTGATGATTGGAAGCCATTGACTCTAGTTCTCACTAATTGAATTAGTGGAGAGTTAGGACTTATGGACTAGGATTGATATAGCTCATTTGACTTTTCTTTACTAGTTAGAGGATGACTTAATGAGATTAATCCTTGCCAATTCTCATATTGTGGTTAGTAATTAGGATAGAGATTCTTGACCACCAACCCTTGCCAAGACCTTTTTAGCCATTAGTTTCCTTTTTGCCATTTATCTTCCATGTTTCTTATTAAAACCCCAAAAATAACTCATAAGCAATAACAAGACACTTCATTACAATTCCTAGGGAGAACGACCCGAGGTTCCAATACTTCGGTTTATAGATTTTAGGGGTTTGTACTTATGACAAACAAATTTTTGTATGAAAGGATTAGTGTTGATTTAGAAACTATACTTGCAACGAGATTTCATTTGTAAAATTCTAAACCGTCAAAAATCAAATCATCAGCAATCAAAGAAGAACTTGATGCACTGCAGCACTTACAGACTTGGGATATTACACCTCTTCCTCCTGGCAAGAAAGCAATCGGGTGTAAGTGAATTTTTAAGCTCAAACATAACCCTTATGGTGTCATTGAGCGATATAAGGCGCGATTGGTTGCAAAAGGGTTTACTCTGATTTGCTTGTCTTAGGGTTCAGCGACTTTAATTGGGCAGCATGCCCAGACTCATGTAGATCCATATCAGCCTATTGCTTCTACATTGGGTGTTCAATTGTTTCATGGCATAGCAACAAGTAGACGACTGTGGTATCATCTTCTGCTGAGGCTGAATATCGAGCTTTAGCATCAGTCACTCGAGAAGCAATTTAGATGAAAAAGATCTTGAGAGATTTAGGAATGGGACTTGGAAACCATAAGTCTGTATTGTGACAGCTAGGTAGCCATTCACATAGCTCATAATTAAGTTTTTCATGAGCGAACGAAACATATCGAACTTGATTACCATGTGGTGAGGGATAAGGTGCTTGAGCGTCTCATACATTTGCTTTCCATTTCAACATATGAGCAAGTAGCACACATGCTGATAAAACTCTTTGCTCCAAGGACATTCTCCAAACTTTTGGGCAAGCTAGGACTACTAAACATTTGTACTCCTAACTTGAGAAAAGGTGTTACCTGATGTATAAGCTTAGGGTTAAATGAACTAACATTAGCTAGTTGTGCAATTATTTATAACTAATAGAAGGAATATTTATTACAAGATGGTTAGAGTAGTATGTGATATGATGAGTTAGTGTGCACAATTAACATGTAAGCATGACAGAATTAGTTAAATATTGTTAGAATTAATAACTTGTATCTATAATTGTATATAGGGCATACAATGCCTGGATGTCTTTTTGAGTTTTTCCATTTCAATTAAGTCACATCTTTTTCATTCTCATCTTGCTCTCTCTGAACTGCTCACACTCTTAGTTACTCTCATTGCACATTCAACAAATTATATTTTATATATAAAAAAATTAATGATTTACCTAACATTTCTCATTCTTGCTCTTTCTTTATGTTTTTTCTACATAGTTTGACTATGTACAAGAGTGAGCACTTCCAAAGGAAAAATCCATTTTTAAAATAATAATATACATTGAAAATTTTTTTGTTAATCAAGTCTAACCAAGTTGATCTAACATAACAACAATTAATTATGACTAACATTATTTTAAATCTTATTATTTAATTTAGTTAGACTTAATTCATTAAAAAACCTAAATGTGTAGTGTTACGGATCCGGCCCACGGACCCCGGACCCACGACCAAGACCCGAACCCGGCTTACCGGGTCAACCCATCTCGTCTTTCTAGAAGGCCCCAAATCGGCCCTCTAGATCTTCTAACTAACTTTCGAATTCAAACATCTCCCTTATCTTAAGCAAATAAGATAAGATAAGATTATCACCATCACCTATAAATAGAGGACCCAGATCCCTCCAGGTATGGAATCATCCCACACACCTTATACCTCTTAGATCTATTCTGACTTGAGCGTCGGAGTGTCTTTGCAGGTACCTCCCCTCCGCTCCATCAGGGCCGTCCGACATCCGATCCGACCCGCAGGTTCCCGATCCTCCTCTCAACCCGTATCAGAAGCATTCTGTACATTGGCGCCGTCTGTGGGGACCCTGCAACAATCAGACCGGATGGAGGGCATCCTGGAGGATAACCCATCAAGCCAGGACGACTCCCAACCGCGACGTCCGATCTCAGAACACCATGAAGCCACAAACCAAGCAAAAATAGCAAGCACCGTCCACCACGCAAACGAGGACGTCACGACGGACCCACAACATCCCGAGAAAGCCAGGGACAAAGCGGCACAAATCATCCAGGATCTCTGTCTCCGAGTCCAAGAACTTGAAGGCAAGCTAAGCGACCGGGAAAAACACAATAACGAGCATGGAAGCCAGGCAACTTCCAGGTCAAGATCCCACCACGGAAGGTTGCCAATCCGGCAGCACAATAGGAGAGATGGTCGCAGCACCTCACGCAACCGCCGACGCGAAAAGTCGCCCGAACGACGATACGACAAGAAACACCATCGCAGCGATTCTCAGGATGTAAACCGTCAGCATGATTCAGACGAAGACCGGAGATACCAAAGCACCAAACGCACGAGAAGCGACCATACTATAATGGGAGCTACGCCCTTCACGGAAGGAATCTTAAGAGCAAAACTCCCCAAAGGTTTCGACAAACCCACCGACATGAAGTACGACGGAACCAAAGACCCTCAAGAGCACCTAACGGCCTTCGAGGCCAGAATGAACTTAGAAGGAGCATCCGACGCAGTCCGATGCAGAGCCTTCCCAGTAACCCTGGCCGGGCCAGCGATCAAATGGTTCAACGCCCTCCCAAACGGATCCATAACTAGCTTCCACGACATCACAAGAAAATTCATGGCCCAGTTCACAACCCGAATCACCAAAGCCAAACACCCTATCAGCCTGTTAGGGGTCATACAAAGGCAAGAAGAATCCACAAGAAAATACCTCGACCGCTTCAACGACGAATGCCTAACGGTCGACGGACTCACGGACTCCGTTGCCAGCCTCTGCCTAACTAACGGACTCATGAATGAAGACTTTCGCAAACATCTCACCACCAAACCAGTGTGGACCATGCACGAAATCCAGAACGTCGCCAAAGATTACATCAACGACGAGGAAGTCAGCCAGGTCGTCGCCGCCAACAAACGGCAGCACGCCGCCACCCAACACGGCAACCCGACTCCCCGTCATAACGCACCACCCAAAGAGAACCAACGAGACCACCTTAAACCAACCCACAGACCACCAAGAATAGGAAAATTTTCCAACTACACTCCCCTAACAACATCAATTACTGAGGTATACCACCAAATAGCAGACCGAGGCATCATCCCCAGAGCCCGACCACTCAAGGAAAGGACAGGAGGAAACAAAACCCTCTACTGCGACTATCACCGCGGATACGGCCACAAAACACAAGATTGTTACGATCTCAAAGACGCTCTTGAGCAAGCTATACGAGACGGCAAACTCCCCGAGTTCGTCAAAATCATCAGAGAACCAAGGCGCGCCGACAGAGACAAATCACCAGAAAGAGAAGGACGCAACCCAAGAACCCAAAAACCACCCAGGGAAAACACCGAAGAAGATCCGACCATCATAGTGAACGTCATCACGGGCAAAGACGTACCAAATAAATCAAAACTAACAATGAAAAAAGACCTCAAGATAATGGCCGTCAAAAACCACGACCCAGTAACCATTGCCAACAGCACGATAACCTTCTTACCCGAGGACTGCCAGCACGGCACCTCGGCAGGAGATGCCCCCTTCGTCATATCAGCCCGAATCGGAACAGGACTAGTAAGAAGAATACTCGTGGACACGGGTGCCGACTCCAATATCCTCTTCCGAGGAGCCTTCGACAAACTCGGGCTCCGCAACGACAACCTCCAAACGCATCGCCACGGCGTCACGGGCCTCGGAGATAACTTCCTCAAACCAGACGGCTCGGTCACCCTCCCCATCACCATAGGAACAAGCAATCAGAGAAAGACGATCCTATCCGAATTCGTCGTCCTAAAAGACTCCACAGCCTATAACGTCATTCTCGGGAGAAAAACAATTAACGACTTCTCGGCAGTCATCTTCACCAAATACCTCCTCATGAAATTCAAAGCCGATGACGGCACCATCGGAACCATTCACGGAGACCGAGAAGTTGCAGCCGAATGCGACAACAATAGCTTAGCTCTAAGGAAAAAATCCCGGGACGCGGCCGGAATATTCCTTGCCGACCTAGACGCACGGCTTGACGGCCAACCTAGACCGGAACCAGAAGGGGACATGGAAAAACTACAAATAGGGCCAACCAAAGATGAATACACGTTCATCAACAGAAACCTCCCACACGACCTTAAAGAAGAACTCTCTCAACTTTTGAAACAAAACAGAGACCTATTCGCATTCACACCAGCCGACATGCCGGGAATAAGTCCCGATCTAATGTCTCACCATCTGGCAGTAGACCCCCTAGCCAAACCCGTGGCGCAAAGAAGACGGAAAATGTCACCAGACCGAGCCGCCGAGGTCCAAAAACAAGTAAAGGCCCTGCTCGAAGCCAACTTCATCCGAGAACTCCCTTACACGACCTGGCTAGCCAACGTCGTACTAGTTAAAAAGACTAACGGGAAGTGGCGAATGTGCGTTGATTACACAGATCTCAACAAAGCATGTCCAAAAGACGCCTTCCCCCTACCAAACATCGACGGACTAGTAGATGCAGCATCCGGACACCGGTACCTCAGCTTCATGGACGCATACTCCGGCTACAACCAGATCCCGATGCACCGACCAGACGAAGAAAAAATAGCATTCATCACCCCAGACGGAACCTACTGCTATAAAGTAATGCCCTTCGGCCTGAAAAACGCCGGAGCCACCTATCAGCGACTCGTAAACAAGATATTTCGCAACCTAACCGGGAACAAAATAGAAGTCTACATCGATGATATGCTCGCCAAAACGGAATCCGGGGAGCAACTAACCGACGATCTAAAGGTCATAATGAACACCTTGCGAAAGCACCAAATGCGACTCAACCCAACAAAGTGCGCTTTCGGAATGGAAGCAGGAAAATTCCTCGGATTCATGATCACACAACGCGGAGTTGAGGCAAACCCGGAAAAATGCCGTGCCGTCCTGGAGATGACAAGTCCCAAGAACCTCAAAGATATCCAAAAGCTCACCGGCCGACTAACCGCACTATCCCGGTTCCTCGGAGCCTCGGCACAAAAGGCAATTCCTTTTTTCAAACTTATGAAAAAAGGGATTCCGTTCAAATGGGAGAAAGAATGCGAAGAAGCTTTCCAACACTTCAAAAAGGTCCTAACAGAACCTCCAATCCTTGCAAAACCTCAAACAGGGGAAACACTATACTTGTACCTCTCCATAACGGAAGAAACAATCGCAGCAGCACTCGTCCGAGAAAACGAGAAAAAGGAACAAAAACCCATATACTTCATAAGCAAGGTGCTACAAGACACGGAAGCCCGTTATTCACGACTAGAAAAACTGGCTTTCGCACTCCTCTCGGCATCCCGACGACTACGACAATACTTCCAGGCCCACCCCATAACGGTCCGAACCGACCAAACGGTCAAACAAGTATTACAAAAACCCGACCTAGCAGGAAGAATGCTAGCATGGTCCATCGAGCTATCCCAATTCCAGATCAGGTTCGAGCCCCGAAACGCCATCAAAGCACAAGCCTTGGCCGACTTCATCGCCGAAATGACTCCGACGAAGCTGACACCCGAACCATGGAAACTGCACGTCGATGGCTCATCAAACTCCACTCACGGAGGCGCCGGAATCATACTCGAAAACCAAAATGGGATCACAATTGAACAATCAATAAGATACGACTTTCCAGTATCAAACAACCAAGCAGAATACGAAGCCCTTTTGGCAGGCCTAAACCTAGCTCGGGAAGTCGGCGCCAAGATACTCGAGGTTAACACCGATTCCCAGGTGGTATGCTCCCAAATCAACGGGAGCTACCAAACCCGGGACCCCCTGCTCCAACAATACCTTAAAAAAGTAAGTGAAACAAAAGAAGGATTCGAAAACGTCTCCATACATCACGTCCCCAGGGAACGAAACGCCAGGGCGGATCTACTTTCCAAACTAGCCAGCACGAAGTCAGGACACGGCAACAGATCGCTAATCCAGGAGGTCGTTAAGTCGCCTTCCGTATCAACGGAAATCAACGCACACCTAACATCCTCAAATCGGGAATCTTGGACATACCCGATCTTGCAATATCTCCGCGACGGAATCCTACCACCAGACCCGAAAGAAGAGAGGAAGATAAAAAGAGAAGCCGCTAACTACACCATCATAGCAGGACAGCTATACAAACGCGGATTCTCGCAACCCCTACTCAAATGTGTAGAATCCGAGGACACGGAATATATACTCCGCGAAATCCACGAAGGCTGCTGCGGTCACCACATCGGAGGAAAAACGCTAGCCCAAAAAATCATCAGGGCCGGCTACTTCTGGCCCACAATCATTCGAGATTCCATACAACTCACAAAAAGCTGCGACAAATGCCAAAAGCATGCCAATATCCACCAAGCCGCCCCACACCAACTCAGCGTTATATCGGCTGAACGGCCATTCGGCAGTTGGGGAATCGACCTCGTCGGGCCCTTCCCCACGGCACCCGGCCAACTTAGATATCTCATCGTCGCCATAGACTACTACACCAAATGGATTGAAGCCGAACCCCTGGCCTCCATCACGGCAACCCAATGCCGGAAATTCGTCTGGCGACAGATCATTACTCGGTTCGGAATTCCCGAAGTCATCATCTCCGACAACGGAACCCAATTCACAGACAAAAAATTCAGAGAACTCTTAGAAGGATTGCACGTATCCCATCGCTTCAGCTCGGTAGAACATCCCCAAACAAACGGACAGGTGGAATCCGCCAACAAAATTATCGTCAAAGGACTTAAGAAACGACTTGACGAAGCCAAGGGATTGTGGGCAGACGAGTTGGGATCAGTCCTATGGTCATACCGAACAACACCCCAAACAAGCACGGGAGAAACGCCCTTCCGACTCACATACGGCGTAGAAGCTGTCATCCCAGTAGAAATCGGAGACCCCAGCCCCAGAAAAACGGTTGGAGGTAACGACGAAGAAGCAGAACGAGACCTCATAGACGAGGCAAGAAGCATAGCCCACGTCAAAGAATTAGCACTCAAACAAAGGATCAGCCTAAGGTATAATCACGGCGTCATCCGACGAGAATTCGCGGACAACGACCTCGTCCTACGACGAAACAACATCGGCCTCCCGACCCCAGGAGAAGGAAAGCTCGCACCCAACTGGGAAGGACCATACAGGGTCAAGGCCGTAATAGGAAAAGGAGCGTATAAACTCGAACGACTAGACGGCAGCGAAATACCAAGAACTTGGAACGCGGCCAACCTACGAAGATACTATACTTAAATAAGTCACTCTTTATTTTTTCCTTTAAATCACCCTTTATTTCCCTTTATTTTTTATTGTTCATTGTCTTTTAGAACCTCGGGTACTCTTTCCCTCACGAAGGGTTTTAACGAGGCCCAACTATTCAAATAAAATTCTTTACAAGTTATTTTCCCTTCATCCCCATTACAAGTCACTACTGTTTCTTAAAACACCAAACGAAGACACGGCCATCGCTGGAGGACTGATCACCCTCCAGGCCGAACACACGGGTACCCAAAAAACCGACCAAACAAACGGTTACAACAAAAACAAACAAAAATGCAAGAAAAGCCCGAACGGCCAAATAAACACCACAAGCGGATCATACAAAAGGCCCGGACGGCCGAAAATACTATTGAACGATCCCCAAAAAGTCACGGCCCTTGGCCAAATAAAAACATTCAGAAACTTAACATGTTCAAAAATAAAGTACGAAAAAGAAACTACTCAAATATCTACAATCCGACCATCACGAACGGTCTTGAAAGCTCCCGTCACAGACACATCCACACCAGGGGCCAACACAAGAAACTGCGCTTTCATCGTCTCCTCGGTAGCAGCAATGGCATCCCCGGCATCAGCCAACAAAGCCGATTTCTCCTTCTTCAAAGCCTCAACCTCAGCCTTCAAGGTTTCCGACTCAACGAGGAGCAGGGCAGCTTGAGAACTCGCATCTGAAGATTTCTTCCGCTCCTCAGCCAATTGAGAAAGAAGCGAAGTCTCAAGGCCGGCAAGTCGGAGAATCTCCGCCCCGGCATCCTCCGACGACTTCTCCGCCTTCTCCTTTGCAACCTTGGCTGTCCCAAGCTCCTCCTTTAACTTGGTCACATCGGCCTGGGCCTGCCGAAGCTTCTTCTCCAACAAACCCACTTGGGCCATCACAGGCTCCGCCTTCCTAACAACCACAGCAGACCGGAGAAGGGCACGGTAAACCGACTGAGCCTGGCCAGCAATGTCACAACCATCAAAAAACGACTCTGTCCCGGGCATTAAATGCTGATCAATAAAGCTCGTAGCGTCAAAACGACGGTCCATCACGCTAGGAACCAAGCCCTCCTCCTCAAAAGTCTCACTACCCGGCTCCTCGGTTCTACTCCTCTTCCGAGAAGCCTCAGCAGCCGACACCACGACTACCTCAGGCGAGCCAGGAGGAGCCTCAACACCAGCAGGTCCCCCCGAAGGAACTACCTCCTGAGGAATAGCCTGCGAATCCACGGCCGGGTTGGAGACAGGGGTCGAAGGAGACGAAGACCCTTCCTCCCGAACCAAAGCAGCCTTCAACCTCGCCAAGGTAGTTAGCCCGCCCGCCATCTCAACTGCAAGGAAAAACAAAGAAAAGTCAAAATATATATATATACACACCAATATATGTCCGACAAGCCTCGGGATCCCCCATAACGTCCCGAGGATTCAACGGACTCTCGCCAAACAAATGCCATAAAACGCTGGCGACATCCTTATCCTCCCGAGACAAATCGTCATAAAGAACTTTAGTCAGAACCGACGGCCCGGCACCAAAATTCCAGTAAGTCGGAAACCGGCGCTCGCCTTCCAAGGTAAGCCAAAACGGACGGTGCCCCTCAACGGGACGCACCTTAAAATACTCCCACTTAAACCCATGAAAGGAGTCCTCAAACAACCCGAAAATCCGACGGTGAGGCTGAGCCCGGAAAGACATATACCCTTTCTTATGCTTCCCCTCTTTAGTCGGAAGCGTGCACAAGAAAAGGAAAAGGAAAACAGGAACCGAAACCGGGAGATCAAGATACTGGCACACCAACTCAAAACACCGAACAGCTGCCCAACTGTTCGGATGAAGTTGAGACGGCGCCACGGAACACCGACTAAGTAGACCTTGAACAAACGGAGAGAAGGGGAACCGCACCCCGAGCCGAGTAAACATGGATTCGTAGACCCACATCCAGTCCGGCACGGTGGGAGAACGGAGGTTTAGATAGCAGACGCGCTCATCCGCATCAGGGAGCTCGAGTATATATCGCCCCTCCTCTTCACCGCCACCGCAGATCGCTCCCTGATCGCGGAGCCGTTGGAGATCACCCTCCGTCAACCGCGATGGAACGCCCCACACATCGCTGGTCACCCAACCATAGCGATTGGGAACGCCCCTGGAAGGGGGAATGGGGGCACCCACACCCTCATTTCTCCGACGCTGCATACCTAAAACAGGGAAGAGCACCACCATCAGCCCACCAACTCGACACAATTGCGAAAAAAAAAACCTAAGACACCACTACAAGTAAAACAGAAAATGGCGGTGCTCAGCCCCTTCCCCAAACTCAACACACCAAACACAGCAAACAAAAACAAAGGGAAGTAGGCAGAACAAAACATGGCAAAAACAGAAAAAGGCACAAACAAACGAAGTAGCAAAAAGAAGATACCAACCTGGTAATAGTAGAAGAAAACTCGAAAGAAATGCAGGGAAATGAGGAGAAGCAGAAGCAGCACCAGGAAAGCAAAAAGCAGTTTTCTCTCAGGAAATGAAGAAGTTCTCTCTCAAAAGAGAAAAACGGACGAGGGAAATAAAAACAAAAAACGAAACGGTTTCGAAAAGACGAAAGGACGCACCTAACCCTCCACGCAATGAAAACTCTCGGGGGCAAAAAAGAGAAAACCCCCACCACAATAAATGCCCCCTCGGAAAAGCAAACTAATCAATTACGCCTCAAAAGACGCAACAGGCGCAGCAGACACGGAAAGGTCACGTCGAGACCAAAGTACGGTCAAGACGAATCTCTCACCAAACGAAATCAAGAAGCCGACCTTGTCGCCAAACGAATACTCGACCAGTACCAAAGACGCAGAAAAACGCTTCGAACTCTTAGCGACAAACCGACCTTACTCGCTCTCTCGCTACGGGGGCAACTGTTACGGATCCGGCCCACGGACCCCGGACCCACGACCAAGACCCGAACCCGGCTTACCGGGTCAACCCATCTCGTCTTTCTAGAAGGCCCCAAATCGGCCCTCTAGATCTTCTAACTAACTTTCGAATTCAAACATCTCCCTTATCTTAAGCAAATAAGATAAGATAAGATTATCACCATCACCTATAAATAGAGGACCCAGATCCCTCCAGGTATGGAATCATCCCACACACCTTATACCTCTTAGATCTATTCTGACTTGAGCGTCGGAGTGTCTTTGCAGGTACCTCCCCTCCGCTCCATCAGGGCCGTCCGACATCCGATCCGACCCGCAGGTTCCCGATCCTCCTCTCAACCCGTATCAGAAGCATTCTGTACATGTAGTATTACTTTTTTTTTTAAATATCACCCCGCCTCTAAAAATATAATATTTTATCTCTCAAACATTATCAATGTGTAATAAAAAAAAAATTCAACTTTGAAAATTTTTTTTTATTTTCTTATTCTTTAAATTGCTAAAACTAAAACAAAATTCACTAAAAAATGACGTGAACTAAAATTTTTTTTTGGGTATACTTCTCAATATTCATGCATTTTGTTTTATTATATAGATATAGAAGAATCTTTTTGTTCTTCCCTCATTTTTATTTCCCGCCCGAATTTCTACTCCACGTCGATCATCTCTTCCTCCTTCAAAGTTCATACAAGTATACAACCCCTCCAAAGCCACTCGTCTCTTAGCAAGAAATCCAAGAACACACGATTCTCCTTCTTCAATCCAACCGATGGAAAAGATTAATCTTTTCACGCTACGCAGTCCTCTCTTCCTCGTCACCGTCGTCAGCCTCCTGTTCCCCTCTGCCGCATCCTCCACCGAGGCCCTCCTTACCCTGGCGGTGCAAACTCTAACCGACGCCGGCTTCCTTTCCATGGCCCTCACCCTCCGCCTCGCGTCCCCTTCCATCCCCCTCCCTTCCGCCAACAACGCCACCGTCTTCGTCCCCCCAAACGCCGCCTTCATCCGCTCCGGCCCGCTCCCACTCTCACTCCTCAAATACCACATCCTCCCCGAGAGGCTCCCACTCCAAAACCTCTCATCTCTCCAACCAAACACGCCCTTACCCACTCTGCTCCCAAATTCCTATCTCAGCATTACCTCTTCCTCCTCCAACAAACTTTCCCTAAACGACGTCGTCGTTTCCAAGACACCAATCTTCGACGACGGTTCATTACTCTTGCTCGCAATCGACGACTTCTTCAACTCATCTTCGCTCCAAGAATTAGAATCCGAACCCGCCCGTACTAACGCCGAAACGTTTGCCGCCGTCACCGAAGTCTTGAAATCTCACGGCTGCTCCGTTATGGCCACGTTTCTTGATGCTCAGCTTTCGACGGAGTTTGGTGATGAGAGGAAGTTCACGATCTTCGCGCCGTTAGATGAGGCGTTCGCCGTTAACGGCGTGAGGAATATCGGCGATTACTCTACGATTTTCCGCAAGCACGTCGTGCCGAAGCTGATTACATGGCGCGATCTGATTCGTCTCCCTAACGAGTCTCTGCTGCCGACGTTCTCCGACGGGTTTGAGATCAATGTGACGGTTTCTCCGAGGATGCGGTTCCTCAACGGTGTTCTGGTGGCGGTTCCGGACATGTTTCGCAGCGATCTCGTCGTCGTTCATGGAATTCATGGCTTACTTGATAGCAATAGAGTGGAACAGTGCCACAGTGCTACGTGCTGACTGAAGGTGTATCCATTTCTTCTGAATATTGAATTTTAGGGTTAGATTTTGGTATATTCAATGGTCCGTGAATACTTGACTCTTATGTAGTTTTCTATTGGAATTGTATGTTTGTGTAGACCTATATTCAATTGTGTATGCAAATTGCACAGAGCATTAACAATTCTTTCAAAGACAAACAGATAGTGTATGAACTCTTTTTGTTGAATAGCTTAAAAGCAATGCAATTGTAAATGCATTTTGAAATGGTTTGAGAATGTTTCAATCTGTTCTAACATTTTACATATTAATTCTAGAAAATGCACATGGCACGGTCATCTGAGAAGCATTAGCAGTAAGTTGTCACTAAGAGTTTAACACCATTAGAAGCTATACAATGATTTTTGAGTAAGTACAGTAAGCTGCAAATACACTTCCAACACCCTTAAGCATTAGTATCTTGGCTTTGGAATACCCAAATAGTGTTCATCCGATGGAGGTTGCGCATCTAAAGTGTAACTGGTACTTGCTTCATCCACCCTGTCGTCCCTAGAGAAGCCAGCTTTTGCAAGCTCCCTTAACATCTTCAGCTCATCATTGATTCCAGCTTTGTGTCCTGTTAGCCATATACCTTCCACTTCTATGTGAGCATTTGTGGCTGCTTTTGAGTTTCTGGGATCTTGTCTTTCAATCACATTGGGGCTAGGTGTATGAGGACTTTGCACAGGAACTACAGTAGCAGTCATGGCACTGACTGGATCCATATAGCCTGCTCTTTTTCTTCTTCCAAGTTCTGTCCCTGAGCTCGCAGGATTAACTGAAAGCTGCTCTGTTTCTGTTTGGGAGAATGTCGATACAACACTCGGCCAATGCTTCTTCGGGAGGAAAGGCAGAATTAATCCCTTGGCTGCAAGCTTTAATCCATGCCTTAAAGAGTTAGTCTGAGGCTTTGAGAGTCTTAATAAGGTATTTACCATAGCATACCATTGATTGATAAGCTGTGCAATGAAGGTTAGTAACAGAAGAACTATCATAATTAGTTCCAAAGTTCTGGCTTCAGTTGATTTTGAACCACTTTGAATGACAAATATACCAAACACACCTGCTTCACACAAGAGAGAAACACTTTCCACAACATGGACACTCCTGCTGATATATGGCTTTATGGTAAATAAGTAAATAAACTGTACTAATGTAATTACCAGAGCAAAAAGGCTTTTACTTGTTTCTTCTGGTGGATAAGCTACAGATATCATTCCCATACCAACTCTTCTTAATAAGTCAAGGATGATATAGTATTGTTGCATGCATCCTAATACCCTTCTGAAAATGGAATTTTTGTTTTCCTCATTGCTATCTTCTGAGTTGACCCCCTTAATTCTTTCATTACCGCTTTGGCTGCTTTCGGTCCACTTGGTCATGGTATTTAGTTCATGCTGATCGCCTAGGACTAATACTGGAGAACCCTTGCAATTATCGAAGAGAATTCCAAAGCCTGAGAGGAAAGAAGATGGTAATCCATCCCTGTAAAACCACTTTCCCGTGGTTGGCTTCCCGACAAAAAGGAACCATAACTTCTTGTACCACACTTCTTGATTAGGTACTTGGTTGAATTCTTTGTACTGGGCAAATTTTCCTGAGTTGATTACAATAATAATAAATAGGGATACTGATAAGATGAATGCTGCAGGGATTGCCAGCAACAACACCCCTGTTATAATTCCCCTTGTTGAACCACCTGCATAAAATTGTAGTTTTGAAAGCTTTTCAAACTTTGCACTGGCATTCATCTTAAATATCCAATTTGTTAGATTTCAGGTGGATGAAATTAGTCATTGCAGAAGCTAGTCTTACCTTTTATTAGGAAAGCAGACGACTGAGAAAGACAAGGTAGCAAGAGAATCAAAATAAATAGCTCAAATCTAGGAACTGAAAAACTGCCCCGAGGTGGCTTCCCTGTCCTCCGCCGGAGGAATAAAATTATGAAAACATGAGCTAAAATTAAACACCCTCCTCCTATGCCAAGCCAGAATAAGTTCATCTCCATGTCCTGCCACCTGTCAATAGAAGAAACTATGTCATTATGAAAAATATGAAACTATGTTTATTTTTCTAAATCCCCCCTTCTCAGTTTTATTAGAGAAAATAATAGTGTTTCCTGTTTAAGTGGCTGAGTGTGTATAGCTACCCTTTGTAATTCTCCATTCCTTTGACGACCATGCTAGCAGACATTGGTTCTCCTCTCTACAAGGAAAAAGGATTAGCTGATACAAATGTCTATGAATGTAGAGCTTTCAAAAACACGACGTCAAACTCACCAAGAAATAACTGAAATATTCAATGGAACTGAGAGGTAGACCATAAACTATATTTTCCCTACTTATGTTATGCTGGTGATTATGAAGCCAACCCGATCTGGTGGTAATTTTAGTTGGAAGTTGATGATCTCTGTTGTGAGAATTATGTTCTGACAGGCCATTAGTTCTCCCTGAAAGGTTCTCTTTTTCTGATATTGAAGACGAAGTGTCGGAATCTGTCCAAGGAAGCTTGTGATGAGGTATGAGCCACCGTAGACCTCTTGTTGTCTCCAAGTATTTGACAGGTTGATCAGCTGAAAACCAACTTGTAAGCGCAAAGACTTGAAGGTGTCCAACCATTCCCTGGGAAGAAAATGTTTTCTAAGGTAACTTTGAAGAGATAGAAATGATATATATAAGTTGTTGTGACTTGTGAGAAATGAAAAATGTTTGTATTTAAATTATAATTTGATATTGTTATCAATTTCTTACTTACATTTAGATTCATTGATGGATTGGAAGTAGGACAGTTTGCACCTCCCAAAGCAAGTATGCTTATTGCTTCTAGATTAGCAGAGGAAAGCAAAACCATTGCAGCTATCAGTGATGTTGCTATTGTTCCAGCACTCACAAATGAGTACAATGCAATGCATATTGCAGGGGCAGAATCTGAGCATATGATGAGAATTAGAACCATAGATGCAAAATACTCCTAACCTTGTTATCCATATAAAATAGGACACGTTCAACCTAAGTTTCGTTGGTTAGAAAGATAAACATGGGAATTTGAGTTTTAATAACAAGTGGAAGTTTGTCTATGAATGATTTCATTATTAGTTAAAAACATGTAACGAAGGAAAAGAGGTATCCATACAATGCTTGAATACAAGTTGGTTGGATGCCAAATTTTCATTTCCTGAAATATCAGTTACCTTCCCTGCAGGAATGGTAACTGACACTTCATTCTCTGATTCTGCATGGACTGTCAATGAGTACAAAGCTCTGGATAGATCCTGTAACCTACAAGAAAGAAAATGAAGAATTTGAGCATTACTTAAACTCCTTAATGGCAAGATTTATGATTACTTCATAGGCTTCTTGTTATGATTGATATGCTTATTGTTACTCTCTCTGAACCTGCCTTGTCAATCTTCCTCCCAAGACTTCTATCATAGAGGCGTCGAAGCCAAATACCGGCTTTGTGAACTCGGCAATGATGTTGATGTCAGAATCCCTTGGTCTACTGAGGGAGCTGGTCCTTAGTATCACACTAGGTCTCATGGAATCTACCAAAACAGACAGTAATAATAAGAGTTTGCTTACACCAAAAGCTTCTAAGAGATATCTGCTTTTAGTGTTGTAAGAACATATTGTAGCATACCGAAAAGGAATGTAATCGGAGCAACAGGAGAGACAGGGATGCCTGTTCTTCCAAGTATTGATGTAGCTTGTAATTCAATTGTGATAATCTCAGTTCTTGAGATGTTATTGAGCTACCAAAAAAAAAAAATTGCATTACTTCTTTCATCAGCAATATATTGGAATATAATTGCGAGAATTCTGTTGATTTTCTAACTTCTTCAGCAAATGACTTATACCAATGTATATGGTAAGAAAACTGAAGTATATCAGATAAACAATATCTTTGCTTACCATGAAAGAAAATCGGCGTGCCTCGTTACTTCTATCATGGAAAGGGGTTAAGATACTGGAGTTAACGTGTAGCGCACTTAGAATTTGCTCTGTTGAATTTCTTATAGGAATGCTGAAGTCCAAGAAAATTATCATGTCCTCTGGTTTGCATGTTGCAATGACAGTTCTTGGGATACTGTTAATTTTCAACTCATATGATGGAACAGAAGTCCAAAAATCCACCATTACTGGTCTTCTATCTAAGACATAGGTTTAAATGTATAATGTGAGACCATAACATTGCTTGTTAGGAAAGAAAAGGTTAACATTTGAAGTTTTGAATTGCAAATAGAACCTTACCAAAGTGAATAATCAAAGTAGAACCATTAGTTCTCATGAACTTGTTTCCAGCCTGGTCAGCACAAGTATTCTCCACCATCGAGATCACGGCATGCCCGTACACAATTTTCGAGGAGAGAATCAAGTCAAGACTATACTTAAAACCTGGTTTGATAATTTGGAACGAAGATGCAACAACCTGGGCAGGACCAGCTACCAGAACCTTACACAATAAATATAGAAATGTCATAAACTTTTTCAACTTATTTTTTGAGTAAACCACTAAAATAGTACCCGAAAGTTTATGTCGCTGACAAAAAGAATGAAAGATGCTAATGACAAATAAGCCTCCAAAAGGTTTAAAAATGCTACAAAAAGAACTAGATATTAAATATTATATATGTATTCTAAAAAAGACTTTAGAGATCAGATTTTGATATAAATTTTTGCAATTATTATTAGAAAAATAAGATATTTTCATTCTTAAAATTTGGTAATTTTATGTGAATTTTTTCAAAAAGTTTTTGCTTCGATTTTTTGTGCACCTTCTAAATATTTATTCAAATATTGCAACAAAAATTTATATCAAATGAATAAGTCATTTGCTAAACACAATTTTTTTGGTCGCTTACAAAAAAGTATAATAATTATTTGTTATTTCGCATTTTCAAATCATTCAATAACTGTTTTGTCGTAACATCTTTCAAAAACCTTTTTTCTTCACGGCTGAATCTTTTGAGTATCAAATTTGTAGTTAACTTTTTTTTTTCCATTTAAAACAACAAATTATTACTGCCTCCTGTTCAAAATACATGTCCCTTTAGAAAAATTAGATAATGTTATTTTTAGGACAATGCATTGTTTGTCACTAGAAACCAACTTACATCACAGTTTGTTGAGTTCTGACATTTGAATCCACCTAATCCAGTGCATACTTCACTGAATGTAATATCAATTGCTACCCTTTTTCCACTTGTGTATGTCTCTTCACTAGTAATGGCTGCAGTTGGAGGTATTGTATCTATTATGTGAAAAGAAAATTCCATCAGCTAGCCCGCAATTAATTGATTTTAGTTAAGTTCAAAATAGGATTAGGAAAGTGCCATTTTTACTTAGAATTTCAAATGATGATAGCAATGTATGTTTCGCTTACCTATGAACCATGAGTAAACTGATGAGTTTCTTTCTCCTTTGTTTGTAGTGACATTGAGAAGAAAGTAATGCTCCTGGTTTTGTGTCAGGTTCTTCAACACAATGCCATGACCATGGCAAGGGTACGCTTTGCCATCAAGCTGTTCAAGCAAAACACCGCGCCAACAATGAATTCATGTCAAGAATCTTTCTCAAGAATTTGTTTGGTATTTTTTTCTTAACGACTTTTAAGTCTTTTACAAAATTCTTCAGAGACTTACTTATCCTGTTTATCTTAGTAAAATATACTTTACAATTCAACCCAAAAGAAAAGAGGTAAGGAAGTTGAAGAAGATAAATGCATACCTCACATTGAAATGAACAGTTATATCTCTTACACGCATTGTAACCATCCAAAGTTTCTACTAGGAACTGAAAAACAGCATTAGAAGACCTGGACCGCGGTAGAGGAACACGACTGAAGTAAACATAGATTGTTGATTCAGCTGAGGTAAACATTGCTGCTACCACCACAACCATGAATGTAACACTAACACTAGCCCACACTGGAAGAAACTTGAGAGTTGCCATTGTACTACAATCACATTGAATGCAAAAGTTGAGGGATGAAAAACCAAATAAAACAAGAGAAAAAGCAGCAGCAAAAGGAAGAAAAATATGAATATGAGTGAGGGTTGGAGTAGTACTACATATACATTTATGTGTACAAACGTTCCTCAAAGGCTATATAAATGGAAGAAAATACAGTAAAAGCTAAAGACAACTACCTTCCAACTATTACTGACAGCATCATAACTGCTGTTTTAAATACCTCAGTAGTACCTCACATACCTCATTATTAATTTCTCCAACAACATTCAAACTTGGAAGACTTTCTTGTTCTTTTTCTTCCAGCTAGCTATAAAAATATTTCATCTACATTGGACTATATTAATTAATTGAACAACACTATGGCACTTGATTGCTTCATTGCTAATTGTACCCAAACCTATATCATATACTTATATCTCCTTAATTCTTTTCTTGATATTCTGGTACATAGAAAGAAGCAAATCAACAATGTATGTGGTTAAAATGATATGAAGTGTCTTTCTACATAAAATGAGATGAAGTGTTTTCCTTTCAAACAGTAGGACATAATAAATAATGCCGGTGGCTATACCACCTAAAAATTATACTTTTTTATTATTTGATAATACTTGTTAATATGAAAATATAAAAAATAATAAATATGATCAAATTAAAACTATTGTCAAATAATTAAAAATATAATTTTAATTTCAACTACACTTTTTAAATTATCAAAGTTTTATAACCACCGCAAAATACACCTAATAAAATCAAAAATAAAATTATAGAAAATAGTTACTATACAAAGAGTAGATATTACAATGTAACATAGGGACCTGCATGAGGTAATTGAAGTCCACGAATTTTAGTTATACTAAATTAAGTTGAAGCCTTTCAGCCTTGAACTAAGGATTCTGTAGAATATAATTTTCAAAGAGGCTGCTTTATATCACATAAATATTAAAAAATATATAAAAAAAAGACCAGGAAAATCATTTCTCATTATGGAAATCAGAAAATAGTGCTGCTTTTTATGGGAAATGGCAAACTCGAATAAACAATTTCAAAGTCACTCAACAAGATATTCGAATATGTGGTCCCAAACTCCCAATAGCAGAATTACTCAGGCATATATTACAGTACACTTGTAATTTATTGCCATCCAACTTTTGGTTTTTTCCTAAAGTGAAATGCTATGTAAAGAACTTATTTTGATAATTATATTTGACAGCTACATAATATTTAAGAGAAATATGCATTTAACTTAATCTAATTTATCATCATGTGTCAAATAATTTTAATATTTTTATATGTATGTATTTAATTAAAAGATTAATAAAATAGATTCATTTATTAAATTTAGAGATTTGTTATTGTAAAAAATTCATTAATTCTCAGTAATAAGTTTGAGCTTTGATATTATAATGATTTTTAAATAAAATCTTGATTAAGAAGATTAAAATGAAAGAAGAAATGAATTTTTTGTTAGGTCATTCACTAATTCATTATATAGTCCTAGTATTTCATATGTTGCTTTGAGCCTTTGACATTGGAATATGGAAATGCTATTGATCTGGCCATTGTTGATCAATGATAATGCAGCAAGGTTAGACCATGCCAAGAAAAACGTCACCAAAGTAACAGTGTTCCCTTCTTGATGGTTCGATTGCAAGTTAATTAACAAGCAAAAGGGTAAGTTAAGATACTCTTTATGACCTTTTAGCTCTTTGTTATTTTGAAGGTTAAATATCTTGCATTGTTTTCTAAAACATAACCTTAGCTGCTTATCTGAAATCTTGCTACATTGTTCAACTTTTTCAAATGCAACTCCCTTCCCCTGTAGCCTAAGAAAGAAACAAGTGCAACTCAAGCACTGGATTGAAGTAGTCTATAACTCTATATAGATTGACGAAGGTGAAGAGCTAGATACCTAGAATCTAAGTTGCAAAATTCACAATGTGCATGCCTTTTCCCACTCCAAAGAGGATATATTTTGGAACTGGAAGGAACACTGACACTAGAGTTCAGGGAAAAAAAAACAATTTGAAAATTTATTTTCAGTTACTAATTTTATATACAATACTCTTGATGCAAAAAAGAAAGTGAAAAATCAAGCTCAAAAGAACCAGACTAGCAGGTTTTGGTGAGTATAGCTTCAACACTAAGGATCTGTGTCATGGCACTGAAGCATCTCAACCACTTGGCTCATAGTTGGTCGTGCATCTTTGTCTTCCTCTACACATTTCAAAGCCACTGCAACTAAGACCTTCATCTTATTCACATCAGAATCTGTCCCAATGGGTGGATCAACGATTTTCTCCGCCCATGATGCCACTCGCCTTTTCTCTCTCACAGATGTTTTGAGCCTCCCATTGTATGTGTCTACTCCATTAACTGCTTGGATATCTGCTGTTGCAGTTCTTCCAGTTATCATCTCCAACAGAACAACTCCATAGCTATACACGTCGACTTTAGATGTGATTGGTAAGTTAAAAATCCACTCAGGTGCCATATATCCTCTGGTTCCTCTGATCATTGAGAATTTAGAATCCTTGAGGTTATCTCTATTTAGCAGCTTAGACAAGCCAAAATCTGATACCTTTGGTTCATAGTTTGAATCAAGAAGTATGTTTTGCGGCTTTATATCACAATGCAGAATCCATTCCAAGCATTCTTCATGTAAATATGCTAGACCTCTCGCTGTTCCGAGCGCAATGTTATACATCTTGCTCCAGTCAAGTGTATTATTCAATGAGAGGCAATCTGCCAAAGAACCATTTTCCATGTACTCATACACCAGAAGCCTATGTTTTCCCTCTGCACAATATCCCCACATTTCAATCAAGTTCATGTGGTTGAGCCTCCCAATGGTGCTTACTTCAGCAAGGAATCCATCTTCTCCTTCTTTAGCTTCGTTGAGTTTTTTTATCGCGACAAGCCTTTGATCCGACAATAGTCCTCTGTATACAATTCCTCCTGCGCCCCTTCCAATCTCTTGGCTGAACCCTTTTGTTGCTTCTTTCAGCTCTGAGTAACTAAATTTCCTAAATCCCAATTTCACAAGCTGGTAGCCATGCTGATCTATACCAGATTTTGGGTTGGTCCTCATCAAGAAACACCAAACTACAAGAATGCAAACCATTTCAAAAGCTCCAAGCGCAATAGCAAACCACAAGAATAAGTATGAGAAGCGATTTACATGTTTTTTAATATACTCTCTATAAATTTGTACATCACAAATGTGATCATCTTTCTTAACAGATTCTCTACTGCTGGAAAAACTCTTAGCTCTTGGAACTCTCAAGTAGGTTACTCCTGTTAACTGCGGTGAATGTTCTCCATTGCGCAATTGTATTTTGGTATAGCACAAGAATTGGCCACTTCCCTCATCAAATGAGTATTGGAAACCTTTGCAATTGCAGTCTTCTATGCATAAAGTCTCACAGTAACTGTAGGTATGATTTTTGACAAAATTATTGTCATAACCATAAAGCTCAACATTCTGTAACTCCAAGAAGGTAGACTCACTTTTGTTGCAAGTAAGGGTAAACGCAGGTTCACACCCATAAGACCAATCATTTTGATTCTTCACTCTATACCATGGAAGACAAGAACATTTCCTTCCATTCTTTTGATCAAAACTACATACAGAATTAGGTCCACAAATTCCATGAATGTTGCAGCTATCAGCAATGGCTTGCCAAGAAACATACCATTTTCGTTGTGACAGATCTCGACTATACACACGAAGATTTCCATCAGAATCTAATGTTAGTCTTCTTTGTAGAGCCAAACCATAGTCAGATGTTCTAATGGTATAATTATCCGACGAACTGAACTCTCCAAGAGAATTCAGCACTGCAACTCTGCTGCTATTATAAGTAAACCTACCAGCTTGCCAACTTACAAGCCAAGGAACTGGCCAATAAGAGCTTGAAACATCAGGGCCGTTGTAAAGAAGACTAAGAACATTGTCACTGTCAAATAACAAGTTATAGAAACCGGAAGATCGGTTGCTTTCGCTTCTTCCAGATACTAGTAGTGTTTGTCTGGTAAGAAGCTGGCCAGGAAGGAGTGTGTCAGTTGGAGAGTCAAAACTTTGCCATAGAACAGTTCCTTGCAACTCATGTAAAACCAGATTTCCATCATCATTGAGGTACAATTCTACATGTTCATGTGATTCTGTTCTTGAAGACCAAGTTTGGATCCGACCTGCAAGGTTATTATACTCGGGAATTTAGAAAATTTAATTAAGTCATGGAACACTCGAATCATAAACTCATACAAGTTTACATTTTTCAAAATAATGTATATCTTAGTAACTTACTAGGTGGGTCGATTAACATCGAGACCATTGCGTTTGTCATGTATCGTGTTTAAGGTAAATTTGTTTATGTTTAAATAAATCTCTTGACCACCTCATTCATAATTTTAAATAATTAAATGAATATTATATGATAAATATTTATGAGTTCTAATCATACAACAACATTAATGAAAGAAATATCATAAAATCTGAACCGTTGTATATCGAACTAATATGTATGCACTAAAAATCAATTACCATAAATTTATGTATAAATATATATTTGTTAATTTGTTTCACGTATTTTTCAACAAAATAATCGGTTATTGGAATAATCAAACATGTTGTAATAGAATAATCAATTTATAATACACGAATAATCAAACTTAGTTATAGTAGTATAATGATAAAAATATTTCCCAGGATACTAATTTCTTATTTATTTCTATGTGTAGTGGCCGATTTTTGTATATTTGGAGCATGATTGAATATATATATATATATATAAATTCTATATCATAATTTATTCTTGATGTATATTATTTTAGATCAACAGCATAATATAAAACAATCATAACTAGAACAAAAAGATAGATGTAAGCTACCAAACTCATTAGTAGAATAGAGATCACTTAAACTTAAGTTTGACCAAAGAAAGATTATTTAATGCATGAATTAAGTGAGAGTTTGATAAAGATGCTTACCTGCATCCACTAATTCAAGATTACCGGCGTGCGAGAGGGAAAGCTTGGAGTACTTTCCGTTCACCGGTTGGTCACGATTCGCAGTCCAAACGACGGTAGGGATATTTTGGGAATTAGTCTTTTCGGTGTACCACACGGCGAAGCAGTAAGCGTTGTCGCCGACTTCGAAAAACCCGGCGGAGAAGATGCCGTTTTGCGACACAATGATGTCTTGTGCAGGTTTCTCTGCAGAGAGAGAATAGCCCCTGGCAAGTGATGTAAATGCAGAAGACGAGAGATCAAATGAACAAAACAAGATCAGAAGAAACGGTAGCTTTGACAAAGCCATGGAAGAAATATTGGCAAATAATTGATTTCGTTATGTCGTAGTAGTGGCTTAGTGTCTCTGAATATGCAAGAAGGAAGAAAAAAAAAAATAAAAAAAATAATGTATGTTTGCGTAGTCGATTATTGTTTCGTTCTTTGTTGGTTACTGGTTATGTAGTGGCTTAGTGTCTTCTGTTGCCGCATTCACAACCAAGCTGGTTTCGCACTGTCCCTTCCAACAAGTCAACTACTGAGTTGCCATGTAGTGAATTCGATTTAAGATTTAAGATATACGGTTAGAGAACGTCATAATTAAGGCTCTTTTTTCTTTTTTTTTTTTTTATATATGAAAGTAAAAGTAGTGAAATATCTTAACATTGTAATTTTTTATGTTTTTCAAAAGTGCAGACATAATTCGGAGGGTTCGATTTCTATAATTCAAATTTTTAAAATTTTTTTTAATAGAAATATCTCGATCCAATTTCTGTACTCTTACAAATCTCTCGACTTCACAAATTCCTCAGTCCGATCCGATTTTTGTATCTTCACAAATCGGACGGTCCAATTTTTGTACTTGTCACAAATCAGACGGTCTAATTTTTGTTTATCTAATTAAAAAGGTTCCACATTTGAGAATAACACCTTATCAACCCACATTTTGAGAAAACACCGTTGCTACTCCAATAACAAAAACAAAATCTATCATAAATAATACTACACATTTAAATTTTTTATATAAATAAATTTAATTAAGTTAAATAATAAAATTTTAAATAATAATAAATATAACTAATTTTTATTATATTATATTAATTTAATTTAATTTAATTTAATTAATAAAAAAATTTAAATATATAATATTATTAAAAAATTATTATAATTTTTTACAGTATTTTTTAATCTAACTTGATTATTCAAAAATTATTATGATAAAATTTACATTTTTAATATTTATTTAAATCGATAAAATTAATCAACTAATTTAAGTTAAACTTTTTGAGTCGTTTAATGTTTAGTCAAATAATTATAATTAATAATTTATAATTAATATAGTATTAAAATATAAAAAATGTTAGTTATTTTTTAATTTTTAATCAATTTTTTTAAAAAAATTATTATTATTTAATTAATTTAAATATTTATTTTTATGCATTAATTATTTAAAAAATTAAAAGAGTTACTTATTTTTTATTTTTTTTAAATTAAATAAAAAATAATATTTAAAAAATATCTCATCGCACTGTTAAAATATATTTAGTGTTAATTAGAACGCGTGACTAGAGAGTTCAGAGGAAAGCATGCTCTGGAAACTGAAACGTGGTTAAATTAAACGGGCCCAACTGCGCAAGTCTACATTTCTTTTTTCGGGAGTGGATTTTCTCCGGTGGAGAAAAAACTGGATGGTATCCAGTGGAAGATCTCACCTTTCATTGCATTCTTTCTCTCATTTATTTCTGGTCCCACTTGTAGAATTAAAGGTGGAAGATTACACTTTATCCATTTCCTCTTTTTTCCGCCCGTACTAAAGTTTGATTACGGTCTAATGGTTGCATTATTATTTTATTTTGATCGCGTAATGTAACCTCTGACTTTTTAATTTCTATTATAATTTAACAAGAAATAGAACCATCATAATTTATTATTTATTATTATTAATTAATTATTAATATTTAGAAATATGCATTAAATTATGTTATTTGATTATTAAATTAAAAAATTGAATTAATAACTAAAAATAATAATTAAAAATAATAAATTTTAATAATTTTTTAATATTTTTTATTTAATAAAACTGAAATTTTTATTATTTTAACATATCTTAAATTGTATATATTTTAAAAATTAATGTAAATTTTTAAGTTTTTTCATTATATTTATATTTTAATTGAAGAATTAAAAATATATAAAAATGTACTAAAAAGGTGATACAAATAATACACTTGTTTTTCTTATCACGAGTTAGGTGTGGTGCTCGGGCTGCAATGACGAATTGAAAGTTTTTGTTACTGTATAGTGTATAACAATGAACAAGTGGGCACATCTGAAGAGGAAAATGTAAATACACTGAACCAAAATATCATTTCTTCGGTAATGAATAATATGGAAATACTAAGTCATAGAAACAATCATCATGCATGAGATAATCAGATCTTCACTTGTCAACGGTGGTAGGAATCGTCTCGTACATTGATCCATTATGAAAGATCGGCTTAAAATAATTAAAAGTTCAGCCTACAGAATTAGAGTCCAAATTATACTTTATAATTTATCGGTCCTCATAAAAGTTGGTCTATGCGGCGCTAATTTGGTCCAATTTATTCAAATAAAATAAATCTCAACTAACTTTTATAATTTTTTTTACTCATTTAAAAAAAAATCTCAACAATTTTTCTAATAAAAAAGAATAATAAATTCACCATTAAAAATAAAACTATTTTAAAAGTAGTTATTAACTCTACATTTATATCTATAAATACCTTGATATTCTCATATATTTTTTAAATTTTAATATATACTAAAAAATTTGCCTAAAACTTTTGTTAACTTAAATATTGGAGTCTCTTGCAAGTACCAACCCCACCTTCATTTAGATGTCGGATGACGGCACCTCGGTACTAGAAGACGACGGATACCACCCTAAAAAAAAAACTTGTACTTCATGTTCAGACTCAAATTATAGCTTTAGATAATCCTAAGAACATTGGCGCCAGGGGCGGAGCTATATACAGAGAAAGGAGGACAATGGCCCCCCTAATTTTAATTTTTTAAATATAAATTATATGTAAATTTTAGTTTAACCCCCTTAAAATTTTATTTTAGTCTTATTTTATTGTGTAAATATTTTTGGCCCCCTCAAATATTTCATCTAGCTCCGCTCCTGATGGAGCCGTTGCTGGGAACTTGGAAGTCTACACCCCCTCATGACAGACGACCAACTCGAAGATGGACACACTGCATCAGAATCAGAACCAGATCAACACAATGATGATCGGTAATTGTCATACCCTACGAACTGGGAGAACAGAAGACCTTAATGAAAGGAGGAATTTGCAAAACTCAGGAACTTAGAGAATTACCTCTAAAGTTCACCAACCTGATGAGTTAGGGGGTCAAAATCCTACGAAACTTATGAGATTTGTGCATGGGCATCAAGGGCAGTTGGAACAACTTGAGATTGAGTTAGAACGACAGCGTGAATTTGAACACGGCCTACGAAGAGAAGTTCGATGGCCAAGGAAATTGGAGGGAAAGCTAGAGCGGCTAGAATCCGACCTTAGAGGGAGACGAACTCGAACTGAGCTGAAACTACACCCCTAGGGAGCGATGATCCATTTATAGAAGAGATCATGAAAGCCAAAGTTCTCAGAAACTTTAAGAGTCCGGATATGGAGCTCTATGATATGATAGATGACCCCCAACACCACTTGAGCAATTTCGAAAGTAGGATGTATTTAGCTGATGTCTCCGACGTGACTCGATGGAAGGCCTTCCCAACCACTCTAACCAAGACAACCATGAAGTGGTTTGACAGTCTGCCTCCAAGGTCAGTTACTTATTTTGATGACCTAGCTAGAGGATTCCTCACAAGATCTTCAATACAAAAGGATAAAACCAAGCATGCAACGAGCCTCTTGGGAATCAAACAAGAGGCTGGAGAGTCTTTGAGGGCCTATATGAAAAATTTCAACAAAGCATGCTTAGAGATCCAGAATCTAGCTACTGAAGTAGTTATCATGGACTAATTAATAGTCTCAAAGAAGGACAATTCTCCCAATCTATATCCAAGAGGCACTTGACCTCTCTGTACAAAGTACAGAAACGAGTTGAGAAGTACATCAATATGAAAGAAACTACCTGACTAAGAGAGCCCACCTCAGGGCAAAACAATCAAGACCAAGCTCAAGGTAAAGAGAAGGAGTCAAAAAAGAAGGATGAATAGAGCTTTGAGAAACCTCGGAAGTACTATTCCTACACCCCGTAGTGGGTCTCCTTTGTCGACATATATAGAAAGATCTGCCACACTAAGAAGATCCCGCCTTCCAGACCCATAAAAAGAAAAAAAATGTAAAAATCGGTAGGAATATTATGAATACCACAAAATTTATGACCATTCCACCAATGGTTGCTATGACTTAAAAAATGTGATTGAAAAATTGGACAGAAAAGGTCGGTTGGAAATATATCTAGCTAGGAGGTTAAAAGACAATAGTAAAAGAAAAATAGATGAAGAAGATAGGGACAGCCGAGATCAGCCACAACGGATCCCTGAAAGACATGTTTACATGATTGCTGGGGATTCGCAGGAGGAGGGGGATAGCAAAATCCTCTTGCAAGAGGCACTTGAAAGAAGTCTACCAAGTCAGCACAGAAGTAGAAACGTCCGACCTGCCTACAATTACTTTCACTAAGGAAGATGCCCAAGGGATAGTGCTTGGACACGGCGATCCAATCGTGATCACAATGATTCTTGCCAATGCCAACCTCCACAAGACTCTGATAGACCAAGGAATTGAAGTTCTACCGACATTCTGTTCAAACCAGCTTTTGACAAGCTGGGCTTAGAAGAAAGAGACTTAGGCCCAGTTTAGATAAATAGCTTAATTAAGCTTTTTTGAAAAAAAAAATAGCTTAAACAATAAATGATTGTATTAAAAGTAGCTTATAAATAAATTATTGTGTTTGATTTTTTAGTTCTAAAAGTGCTTATTTTAAAAGAAATGTGATAAAAAGCTTTTTATTATGAGAGAAGTCATTTTTTTAACTTCTCCATAAGCACTTAAATAGCTTCAGTTTTGAAAATTGCATCAGACATTAATACTAATACTTTTCATAAGTCAAAAGCTCAAAAAAGTAGCTTTCGAAGCTTCCCAAATGGGTCCTTAAAAGCAAACCTTGACACTCTCTTTGGATTAGGGGACACACCTATCCAACCTCTAGGTTTTATCTCCTTATACACCACCTTTGGTAAGAGTACAAAAGCAAGAACCCTAAGCATAGATTATATAGTGGTTGACATGGCTTCGGCTTATAATGTCCTAATAGGTCAGATAATATTGAACCAGTTTGCTGTAGTGGTCTCCATTCCTCATCTTTGCATAAAATTTTCTACACCTGAGGAAATAGCAACTATAAGAGAAGATAAGAAGTTAGCAAGAAAGTGTTACAATGAAAGTCTAAACCTACGAGAATGTGTAAAAGAAAAAGAGGTCAACTCAGTAGAACTCGAAGGAGACTGAATTTGAAAGGAATTGAGGCCTCAACTTGAGAGAAAAATTGAAGAGGTACAAATCGGAGACGAGGTTAGGAAAATGACATATGTGGGAGACCAATCTAAAAGAATAACTAAAACAAGAACTTGTCAAGCTCCTATAAAGTAATTCTAACCTTTTCGCCTGAAAAGTCTCTGACATGTCTGGGATCCATCCCAACCTCATGAGCCACAAGCTTGCAGTTCACCAAGGCTCATGACCTGTTCAACAGAAATGACAAAAACTCAGCCCCAAAAAAACAAAAGTTGTAGAAGAGCAAGTTCAAGCACTGTTAGAAGCCAAATTAATAACGGAAGTAAAATATCCACTATGACTCAATAATGTGGTACTCGTAAAGAAACAAAATGGAAAATGAAAGATGTGCATCAACTATACTAATCTCAACAAAGTCTGTCCCAAAGATCCTTGATGCTCTGATAGACTCAGTCTCGGATTACAAATACCTATCCTTTATGGATGCGTATCCAGGATATAACCAAATTCTTATGTATAAGTTGGATCAGGAGAAAACATCATTCATCACTCCTAAGGAAAACCATTACAACGTAATGATTCCCTTCGGATTGAAAAATGATGGGGCTATATATCAACGATTGATGAACAAGGTATTCTCATCTCACCTTGGGAAATCAATGGAGGTCTACATAGATGACATGCTTGTTGTAAAACTCGGGTAATTAGTAAATAATTAATCAATAAATTAATTATTATTCAAAAAAATTAGAAAATTAAGTTTGACAAGTTAAAAGAGTAAAAATAACTAAAATATAAATTTTGACACTAATTTTAAAGGATTTAGCCTAAAATTGGGCCAACAGACTGAACCGGTTGGACTGGGCCCAAATTGAGCCTAAGGCCCATCATATATAAAGCTAACTCAGCCATTCCTCCCCCAAAACACTACACTGAAATTTGGGGAAAGGGTGCAATCAAGAACGTTAACCCCTTATCAATCTTTAATCTTCTTTATCTCTCAATCTGGAGCTCCGATTGACGAGCCGTCAGCGGCTACGCTTTTGTCTCAGATTTTTTTTTAAATCCATTAGAACAAAGTGGTAAGAAATTTACAATTTCTCATCCAGCCTTCCTCCCTTCAAATTCAAAAATTTTAGGTTCATGGATTTTGAGATTTTATGATTTAATGATATTAGGTGTGTTCTAGTGGTGAGGAATTACTAGATTTTTAATTTGAACATCTACGGGAACAATAAAGAACCTCTAATCCTTGTGAAATTGTTGAAATAGCAAACCCTATGTTGATTTTGGTGATGTTTGTGTGGAATTAGATTGAATTATGTAAATTGGAATCAAATTGATGAAGTTGGAAGGTTGAATTGAATATTAGGTGCTAAAAATCCTTTTGGTGGAGGCTTGAAACTTGTGAATTGAGGACTTTTAGGGTGTTCTTAGGGAGGAATGGGCCAAGATATAGTTTTCGTTTCTCGTAGTTAATATTTAATGTCACGTGAAAACTTAGACTAGTTGACCGTAGGATAAACTGAATATGTGAATTGTTAATGTTTAAGTGAATAAAGGTGATGAATATTGAGTTTGATGTGTGTTGTATTTGAAGCTTGTTTATTGATATTGATGAATTCATATGTTGAGAGGATGGTGGGTGATTGTGATGTATGTGAATATGGTATATGGGTTGTGTATGAAGGATATATGAGTTGTATGTACTGGAATTATGATTTTAATGAGTATATGAACTTGTATGTATTGGATTATGATGTTTACGAGTATAAAATAATGATGATTGTTGATGTGTTAAGGGTTGATGGTGATCTTATGATATTAAATTGAAATGGATCAGGAAAATTGTGTAGGTTGGTATGTTATAGTATGAAAGAGAAGTGTATTAACATGTTTAGGAGCATTGGAGTTGTTTTGATTATGAATTTTGTGGGTTTGGAATTGAGAATTTGGAAAGTTAGAGATTTTATAACTTTTGGTAAAAGCTAATTTTTGACCAACTTCGGCGGGTCATGACTCAGCTTCCGAACCCCCAAATTTTGTAAACATGTTTTGAATGAAAATTAGGTCCGTAAAGTTCGTAACATTTAAAGAACAGATTAAAAATGATTATTAACAGAAAATTCATGCGAGTTCGAAATTGGGAGTGTAAAACTGATTTTCTGGAATATAGCAGCTTTTGCAAATTCTAATAGGCAGGCGTACACGGACACATACAGGCGTACACGAAAATATTCTCTACTTTATACACTCGAGTATGCATGAGGTAGATGTGTACACGACTTTGCCAAATTTTACAATCATGCGTACGCATGAGGCATGAGTATGGATGAAAAGCCAAGTTTTTAAGGTGCGCGTACGCGACGATTTTCACGCGTACGCAAGGCACCCCCTCTATTTTGAGTACCCGTGTTCGTGAAAGGTGCTCCCGTACGTGAGTTTGTCAGAATTACACCCGTGCGTATGCAAGGGGTGGCATGCATATGCATGATCCCCTATTTTGGAAAAAGTTGTGATTTGAAATTTAAACCTATCTTCTAACTTTTTCAACCTCTTTAACCCCTATTTAGGGTCTGTTGGTGAATTTTATAAGCCTTAGAATGAGGGTGAATATGTTGAATATGTTAAGGAGATATTGGGAGGGAATATGTGAAGAGATAACCGAACTAATGAAGTGTTGGTGATGTTAAATAAGAAGTGATTGATAAATATGATGATGGTAATGATGAATTGCAAATTGAATGAGAGATAGGTTGATGATTGAATTTGAATGAAGGGTGATGAAGATTGACATTAAAGTACGATATTTGAATGAATTGAATGATAATGATATATATGTGACTGGGTAAGAGGCAGTGGCGTTGTCCACTAGCTCCAGATATAAGTTGAGACTCCGGATAAAATGTAGTGGTGTTATCTACTTGCTCCAGGTAAGATTCAAGACTCCGGGCAAGATGCAGTATTATTATCCACGTGCTCTGGATAAGGGTTTGAGACTCTGGGTAAAAGGTAATGGTTGACTTCTGTCGCCGCTTGCTCCGGGACAAGAATTGTAACACCGTTGGGTAAGAGGCAAGGGGTGAGGCTGTTCCCCTTGCTCCGAGTACGCGAGTAAGATGGGAAGGGTTGTGGATTGGTTCTACTTGCTCCGTATTTGGTGTTCTATCCAAGGTTAGCAATCGGACATGTCGAGTTTGGCTTTATAACTGACAAATGAGACTCATCGGCCGTAGGACAGGCATACATCATATGCATTTGTATATTTTGCTTGAGTGTGCTTTGTTTTGGTTTGCCTAAATGCTTATATATGGTTAATTGCTATGTTCTCTAACCGCCAACTCTGTACTTCTATTTATGTTTTCTTTGTCTGCATTGTATGTCTTTGTAACTGAGAGATCCCTCATGCTGGTGGAGATGACGCAGAGGGTAGTTTCACTGGTGATTTGGAGGGTTAGAAGAGACAAAAATTGAAATGTTAGATTAAAGTTAGATTAGAACTTGAATACCTTAGATAGTTTTACCTAATTTCTGGTTTAGTTGGATCTAAAGTTTAAATCTAAGTGTTAAAGTTCTAGGATCGCCTCTGGCTTTCACGGGACCTTTTATATTACCTATGTGGAACCTTTATCATGCTGAGAACTCTTGGTTCTCATTCCATGCATATTCTGTTGTTTTCAGATGCAGGTTGAGAGGCACCTCGTTGAGTATTCTGGAGACTCTTGGAAGCAAAGATCTATTTTGGGACTTAATGTTTGTATTTTATGATATATATATATATTTCTCATCTATATATATTTTATGTTTGTCCCTCTGAGAGGTGACTTGGAGAAACAGGTTGTCGAATTTCTATTTTGGGATATCCTGTGGTGTGTGTGTGTGTGTGTGTGTGTGTGTGTGTGTGTGTATTATCCTTCGTTGGATCTTATCTACCTTTCTGTATTGATCCGATCGAGAGTGATGCACTTTTTTGTTGGTGTTTCGTTTAACTTTTCTTTTCAAGGCTCCTAGTTAAACTTTCTTTCATACATGTATATCTATGTACATATTTTACTTTTAGAGGTCGTAGCGCCTCACCACCTTTGATTTACGTCCTAAGCATAAAGCTCTGTGTGGTAGGGTGTTACACTTGTCAAGACCAAGGAAAAGGCCAGTCTACTGTCCGATCTCACAAAAGTATTCAACACAATAAGACAATATGGGATGAGACTAAATCTAACAAAGTGCACCTTTATAGTGGAAGCTAGAAAGTTCTTAGGATTCATGTTCACTCAAAGAGGCATTGAAACCAATCCGGACAAATGTCAGACAATCATATAGATGAAAAGTCCGACTTATTTAAAAGGAGTCCAACAGCTGAACGGCAGGCTGACAACCTTGTCTAGATTATTGGCTAGATCAGCCTTGAAATCTCTACCCTTGTTTGCAATCTTCAAGAAGGGGCATCAATTTCAGTGGACTCAAGAATGTGAATAAACTTTTCAAGATTTCAAATACTTTTTGAGCCAACCACCTATACTTATCCATCCTGAAGAAGGAGAAGAGCTCGTATTATACTTGACAGTTGCAGACAAGGCTAGAGCCTCAGCCTTTATCCAAGAAGATAGGGAAGGGCAGCAACTTGTCTACTTCACAGGCAAGACATTATAGAGGACATAATTGAACTATCATCAAATAGAAAAATTTACCTATGCCCTCGTTTTAGCCTCCAGGAGAATACGATCTTATTTCCAAGCCCATACCATCAAATTCCAAACTAACCAGCCCATGAAGTATATCCTCCAAAAACCAGATATTACAAGGCGGATGTTACAGTGGACTGTGGAATTGTCCGAGTTCAATTTGAAGTGTCATGCTCAGACAACCATCAAGTCGCAGTACCTAGCCGACTTCTTAGCTAAATATACAGGAGAACTACAAAGAAGTTCCACCACCTGGAACCTGTATGTGGATGACTCATCAAATAAAGCTGGCAGTGGGACGTGAATTATTCTTGAGAATGAAGAAGGAACTCAGGTAGAAATTTTACCAAAATTCGAGTTTCCAGCCTCTAATAACTAAGTTGAATATGAAGCCACGCTCACTGACCGAAGGCTAGCCAAAGAGGTTGGGACATCAAAAGTCATAGTGTTTAGTGACTCCCAGGTGACAACCTCCCGGATAAATGGGGATTACCAAGCCAAAGACCCCAACATGAAGAGGTACTTGGAGAAAATACTAGAGCAGTTAGCCTAATTTCAAGAAGCAGACGTCAAAGATATAACTCGGGAGCTTAACTACCGAGCTGATGCCCTCTCCAAACAGGCCATCACCAAACCAGAGGACAACAAAAGAAGTTTGATCTAGAAAACTCTCCACACACTATCAGTAGCCAAGGAAGTCAACAAGTTAGACATGTTGATGGTTTCCAACCTAAACTTGGGATGGATGACTCCCATCATCGAATATATCAAGTTTAATGTCCTCCCTAAAGAAGAAAGGGAGACAAAGAGACTTATAAGAGAAGCACAAAACTACACTTTGGTTCACAATATCCTCTATAAAAGAGTAGTATCTATGTCCCTATTAAAGTGTGTTCCGACCTCTAGGGAAAAGATCACTGGCTAAGAAGGTATTGCGAGCTAGCTTTTACTGACCGACCTTATAAAAAGATGTGACCGACTTTATCAAGAAGTGCTTACCATGTCTACTACATGCTAACTTCCATGTAGCACCTCCAGAGGAGCTCATCAGCATCACTTCACCATGGCTCTTTGCAAAATGGGATTAGACTTGCTTGGCCCATTTTCTCAAGCATCCGGATAAGTAAAATATCTCATAGTAGGAATTAATTACTTTACTAAGTAGATCGAAGCAAAACCTTTAATGACCATCACAACTCAAAAAAGCTGGAAGTTTTTATACAAGAACATTGTCACTCGATTTGGTATCCCATTCTCCATTGCTACTGACAATGGCACACAGTTTACAGCTTCGAGCTTCGAAAGCTTGGTGGTAAGCCTAAAAATTAAGAGAAAAATAACCAAATCTACCTATGAAAAATACAAACCCTGGCAAAACTACCATTGGAAGATCAAAGCAGACTTTCTACCCACAAAAGATCGGATCTGTTTGCTAAAACTATCGAGATATCAAATGCTTCTCAACGACATTAGCTGAGAGTCCGAGGTGGCACGTTTAATGTTGAGCTGGCATTTTATTTTTGTTTTTCATTTATTTAAATTGTTTTTCAAAAAGTTGGCCGGGTTTAGTTCATGCCAATGACCCTTTCCTTTCCCTTACTAACCTCACAAACCACCATGCCCTAGCAGAGACATTATAGTTTTTTTGGGAATTACCGGAGAACATATTTGCCACTGTTAGACACTAAACTACCGTTAGCTCACTGCAATCAATGTTTTCCCTCCACTGCCACCGCTGGTCGCCATCCCCAAATCTATTTTTGTTTCATGCTACAGGTTCAGCCACAAAGAGGTAAGCAACACTACTGATATGTAATTGTTCATCCATTTTTTCCACTAATTAGTTATGGTTCATTGATTTGTGGTGTTTGAACATGGATTTTTTATACTATTTTTATTGTGTTAGGGCTTTGTTTGTGCATTGTTATGCTTGATTAATGACCTTTAAATTGGAATTTTAGATATGAGTAGGTGTTATCTTCTTCCTTTGTTTTAAGCTGTGACAATAGGGCTTTATTTTAGCACTTCTTGATTATCGTACTGTTATTAGCATTTCTTTTCAAGTAATCAGCAAATCATTTTTCCATGGTGATTAAAGATATGTCAGCTCCAACACAATTGTTTTGGGTTAATAATACTATAGTTAAACAAGATAAGAAAAAATTTGAAATTTCTTTTGAAGACCAAACTTCAAGATCAAGTAAACCCTATTTTCATTCTTTTATATGTCAATTTGAGATATTGATCTATGTATTCTAAAGTTTGATTTAAATTTATTTTGAGTTCATAAAACTAATAACTTATAGCTTATGAAAATTCTACCAACCACTTATTTTAGAATGCTTTCAGCTTGCTCTTCTAAAGTATCAATATGATCTTAAAAAATATCATGTCAAATGAATCTTACAAAGGGAAAGAATCATAAAAAATTCTTATACTCAAGTTATTAAGTATTAATTAATTACTAATCGATTTCGGTTTCAACTTCAACCCAGCTTTATTTGTCTAATGGGATAATTGAAATAATACATTGATGGAGTAATCACATATAATCAATGGATAATATCATTGTATTAATCACTAACTTTTTCCTTATATGTTATCAATGGATAATTGACTGAGAACGTAAAGTGTATAAGATGAATGCTCTAATTAAATGTATATAATTATTTGTGGTTCTTATATGAATATTTTTCTACACTAATATTAGTAATGATATGATATTCTAAAACTTGAAATTTGTGCTTTGGCTTTTCAGTTCCATAAAATTGTTGTTGATGTTAGGATTTTACTTTTTATTGTTGTTTCTGCAGAAATGGCCACCACAACATATATCACATTAGTAATTCACCATAAAGGGAGACTTCAAAGGGGATCAGATGGAAAGTTGTCATATATAGATGGTGAAACTACTGAAGTGTAGAAAGTAAATGTTGACACATTTAATAGGTTTTCCATCAATGATCTACTTAAGGACATAGGTTATCCTTTGATATCTGACTTTTATTGGCTACATCCTGGGATGGATATGAATGATGGGCTGAGAATTCTGAGGTTTAATTTGGATATTGTAAGGATGTATAAAGCTACTATGAAAAATAAGAACATAATTGAATTGTATACAGAACACCCAGTTAGTAAACCAGTTGTTATAGAAGATGCTGATAAAGAGGATCAGGCCTAAGAAGTTGGCAAGGCCAAAAATGAACCTGGCCCAAGTTCAGTTGGCATTGTTCCGAATTCTGAAACCAGCAACCAACCTATTGAGAACCCCATTAGAAACCCTCAAACAGACAATATCATTTTCCAACCTCCACAAACACCTTCCTAACCACCTGAATGTACTGATCTGAACCAACCTCAACAGCCAAAGTCTGTAGAATCTGTTGCACCCAAAACTAATCCAAAAGCTTTTAACTCTACTAAATTTTACAGTTTGGGTTATGATGCTACATTACCCCAAGATCCTAACCACAACTCATCTGGATCCACTACTAATCTGACCTCTGGGGAGGTTCCACTAGCTGAATGTCTCACTCAATATATATCAATTCTCTCACATTGACCCTCTCTCATAGTTAAAAACTGAGGCACAACCCATACCACCGTCTGTGACCATCAATGCTCTGGAAGGCCAAAACAATAACATTGAAGAAGATGTGTTTGGAAGTAAAAAGGATAGGAAGAAAAGATCCACAAAAAGACCTTCCCTTACTGGCCAAGCCTTTGTACCGAATGCTGATCCATCACGACCTTCATAAATTTTTATTCCACTTAATCAGGAAGACTACTCAGATGAGAATACAGGGAACCATTGCTATGAGTTTGAGGACTTGCATAGCCTTGCAAGTGAATCTGATGGTGAAGTTCTAGTATTTTTCTAAGGTAATGCAAATGCCCCTATTAGACAGGTTCGCTTAGAGTTAGAAATGGAGTTTGAGACACTTGCACAGTTCAGAAAAGTTGTGCGAAAGTTTAACATAAATCTAGGGAGAAATATTTTCTTTCCAAGGATAGATTTGGAGAGATGTAAGGCCATATGTGATGATGAAAAATGTACGTGGCAAATATATTGTGCCAAAAGAAGTTTTTCAGCCAGTTATCAAGGGAATACTTCCGTAAATGAGCACACTTATGAGAGAAAGATGCATTGTAAAACTGCTGATGAAAAATGGGTGGTAGATGAATTAGAGAAAAAGCTTTAGAATTAGCCTGAGATGACTGTTAAAGAGGTAGAAAACTTCTTTAGGACAAAATATGATGTCCTTGTCATTAAAAGGAAGATCTATAGGTCAATAGCCAAGGCAAGAGAGCAAATTGAGGGTTCAGAGGCTGCTCAAGATGCAAAGTTGTGTGATTATGCCAAGGAGCTGTTGAGAACTAATCCAGGATCAACAGATAAGATATATATATATATATATATATATATATATATATATATATATATATACTCCTATGGTTGATTTACAAAGTTTTCTTTTCGAGAGAATTTATGTTTGTTTAGGAGTTTTTTGGAGGGATGTAGATCTTTTATTAGGCTAGTTGGAACTTTTTTTAGAGGTTATTATGGGGAGCAGCTTCTCACTGTGCGATTGGAGAAGATGATAATAATTATATATTTCCCATAGCTTATGCAATTGTGGAGTCTGAAAATAAGGACAGCTAGAAGTGGTTTTTGGAGCTCCTGCAAGATGATATTGGTGATCATGGCATTAATGGATTCAACTTAATATCAGATATGTAAAAGGTACATAGACAATTCAGTTGCTTATGTTGTTTATTTTGTCATCATTAAATATATTCACTGTTATTTATTTATTTGTTATGATAGGCTTTCCTTCATTCTACTTGCCATATTATTAATTATGTTTGTGCGCTAAAGTCTTATCCAGTTGTGCGAGATATCATGTCTAATTCTCATCATAGATATTGTGCTATACATATCTGGAAGAATTTTAGGAAGCAATAGAGGGATAATAAGGAAATGAAAGCAGTCATGTAGGCTTGTTCCAAATCTACTACTCTTCAAGCGTTCACAGCTTCAATGGATAGACTCAAACAGCTAAATCTGCTGAGTTGGGAGTATTTGAACAAGATCTGACCTCAACAATGGCCCAGATCTCACTTCAGTGAGTACCCTAAAGTGAACAACTTGACGAATAACAATTGTAAAACTTTCAATAGAAAGATAAAGAAGATGAAGGGGAAGCTAATTATTATAATGCTGGAGGAGGTTAGGGGTTATGTAATGAGAATTTTAGCAAGAAATAAGAAGGCGTTAGTGGGTTATATGGGTATAGTTACACCAGTTCAGCAGAGTTGACTAGAAAGAGAGAAGAGAGAAAGCAATTATTGGAGGCTATTTTCATTCAGGGATAACGAAGAAAATCTGTTTGAAGTTACTAGTGAAGGTCAATGTTGATTTGGGTAAAGAAAACTTGCAGTTGTAGGATGTGGCAGCTAACTAGCCTACCATGTAGGCATGCATGTGCTGCCATTGCATACCAAAATCAGAGGCCTGAAGCGTATGTACACAACTGGCTGACAATGGGAGCATATAGCACAACGTATCATTAGACTGTCCATCCTGTATCAAGCTAAGAATACTGAAAAATAAGAGAATACACACACGTACTGCCTCCGATTTATAGAAAATCGATTACAAGACCTACCAAAAAATGAGATATTAACAAGGATGGTCCTAAAATAAATCCCAATTCCCATAGAGCAAAGAAAAGATATCATCCTATCACTTGCAAATATTGTTTCAAGGTATAATGTATCCATAGTTGTTCCATCAGATTCTCGCATTTATATATGTATATGTGTTGGAATCGATAATTTGTCATTTTGTTTTTGTTCAGATTGAGCATAATAGCAGGGAATGTGATAGAAAAAGAAGGCAATGGCAAGGGGAGATGTAGCAACATCTGGACAGGGACTATAAGGCCAAGCTACAGCAGCAGCAAAGCATGGTGCAACTGGTGATGCTTTGATGAAGAGGCTGTCATGGAGCAGGAGATGCATTAGGAGGAGACATTAGAGGAGGCAGACGCTGAGGCATCAACAAATGTGGTAAATGTTTGAGTAATTCAATAACTAAGGAAGAAATAAGTAATTTAATCATTTTAAAATATAGTTCCATCTTAAATGTTGGTATTTTTTTTAGCAAGTTACTGTGGATGACTTGGAACCAATGCCAACTCCAATTACACCTCCACCAACTAGGCCACCAACTTCCTCTATTGTTAGGACAACCAACTATAAAAAAAGGTATTCCTAAAAGAAATCTCAGGAGGCCTCCTCCTTTACAACCATCTCCACTTAACCCAAACCCACCACATCCTTCTCCTCTGAGGCCAAAGACACAACCATTGCACCTATGAGGCTATTTACTGTATTCCTATAGACAACTCCAAAGACACAACCACTTCTAAATTCATGCAGTTTATGCCAACTCCAATAGCAAGGGGTTTTACTCTAAGTAGATGGGAACTTCCAAGGTTCAAACCATAAACTGCACCAACTTTGTCAAATGGAAATAGTAATGGAGCTCCAAGTGGCAGCAACAACTCTACTCTAAACACCTAGATAGCTATTATGTAGATCCATCTTGTTTATGTAGATTTGGGTCATAAAATGAACATATAAACTTTCTTCTTTTGAGTATTTTGTAATTTGGAAATTGTTAACTTTGCACATGTTTCATCTTTTAGTTATATAAGTTGTGTTCCTTTTGATTGCATATGTACTCTCTAGGTTATAACAATCATATTTTGATTTATGATTTATGAAATATTGGGTAACAATGTCCCATTTAGTGTTTATTGTTTTTTTCTAAACATGTTTATTGCTTTTTTTTTCCTCAGCATGTTTATTGCTGTATTTTCAGACTAGGTTTTTACTAGTGTGTTGATGTGGGTTAAAATACAGGCTATATTTGTCTATTCACGATATTTTAATGGTTATTATTATCAATAATTCTAAAACCTTTATGGCTAGTTTTGACAAATTTTAAATTTCTTGCAGTTAAAATTATCAAAAAAATCTTCTATCAGGGAAACATAATTTCTTTAATACAAATGTGTGAAACAAAAAGCTTGTTGCTATAAATTGTCTACAAATTCACCCAATATAAAAGATAAAAAATGATGCAAAAAGTTTCTCTATTTGCAACATGTGTGCCAATATATCCATAAATACACACCTAGTTCTTTATTAATTGCAACAAACTGCACCCTAAACACATCAGTAAACAATAAAAATTAGCCCCAATTCACACCCTAAGAATTCTAATTTCTCTTTGAATTTTTTCTATCTTCATCATAATCTTCATGTTAGTCTCACAAATCCTTCTATTTGAAAATTACAATTGGCATCTACATCACACATAGCACGGGAATTATCATTGTTTCTTCCTATGAGTGCCCTTGCCAGACCTTCCCAATCTCCATCAATTTCATCAACCCATACAAAATACTTGTCGTTCATTATCTCCATCAGAAGAGAAAACAGTAAGATAGCCTTCAAATGAGTTCTCTTGTAAAATAACTTGGAAATAAAATGTATTACCTTTCATAGAGGATAACGAACGAACCATCTCCTAGGATTTGTCAATGTTCCAAATTTCAGCAGTGTAAGAACTGAAGTTTTCACGTAAAACCGCTTTAATAAAATAATAATCTAATTATCCGAAATAGGTTCAAAAATATAAAAATGTTATTTTTAAAATATAAAGGTGAAATTTGATTTCAATGAATTTTCTGAGTTGGAAAATATATCTTTTGCGAAAGATTTTTGTAAAAATGTGTACCGGTGCTTAAGCCGGCAGTACCGGCTCTAGTCTATCCAATACCGTATTTTGAGAAAAATAAGATTTTGAAAATTGAATTTATTATTTTGAAAGGATAAAAATAATTTAGAATCGAAAATCGGGCGCTAATCTTAAAGGTTTTGGTCCAAAGTGGGTCAAAACAGACAAAAAATGCTAACAGATTAGATCGGGCCCAAACCGAGTCCAAGGCCCAACATATATATATATATATATATATATACTTTGTTAATGAGAAATTCAGCTCATTTTCACCCACAAGCAAGAAGGGAGGCGCTGAAATAGAGAAGGGAGAAGAGAGGAGAAGTTACTATTCACTTTCTCACTCTTTTGCTCATAACTTGAGCTACGGAGCTCCGATTGACGAGCCATTTATGGCCACGCGAAGCTCTTCTCCTCTTTATTTCTTTTTAAATTTTGTTGGTAAAAAATTGAAACTCAAGCTCCAATTTCCAGCCCTAATAATTCTGCATTTTTGGATTTGAGTAAGTTTTGTGATTTTAATTGTTTAGATGATCTCTAGTAGCGGATAATTATTGGGTTTTACCCCTAATCTCGTTGGGTAAGGTAAGGTTTCACTAAACCCTTGTGTTTAGTTATTTTGTGAATCTTAGGTTTTGATTTTGATATATATATATATATATATATATATATATATATATATATATATATATATATATATATATATATATATATATATATATATATATATATATGATGTTAGTTTGAGCTTTAGTGCTTGTTGGAGTTGCCTTGGCTTTTTGGAAGCTTGTGGGATCCAAGTTTTGGTGTGTTGTGCATATTGGGGATCGGCCAAGGTATGGTTTTAGTTTTTTCTATGTAATATGTAATGTTTCTGGACACTTAAACTAGTGGACCATAGGATAGGTTTAAATTGTTGATTGTGGATTATGACTATTGATGCTTGTGATAATTTTAATGAATTGTGATATTGTTGTTGATTATTGAGAGTGAAGTTGAATAATGATAATATTGAGTAGTGATATTGACTTTGGATGCTTGTTGATGTTGATGAATGATGTTGAGAATTGATATTGGTGTTGAATGATATAAATTATGAGGATTAAAGGTGTCATAGGATTGATGGGGTTTATGAATGATTGGATTGTGCAAATTGGTTAATATTGATATTTTGATTTGGAAGTTGTGAATTGTGTTGGATTTGTGGTGGGAAGAGTTGGAAGAGAATGAGTGGGAATAGATGATGAAATTGATGGAAATGCTATGAAATGGTGAATTGATGTAGGAGGTAGTGTTTTATGATGTTTGGGGTATGTTTTGGTTATGGAATTTGGAAATTAGAGAACTTTGATGTTTTGTGTAAAACTTGATTTTTGGTGAACTTTGGTAGATCATAACTTGAGCCTCAGTTTTCAAAATTAATTGATTTTTATCTTAAATTAAAGATGATTTCAAAAGTTTTAAATTGATATAAAGTTTAATGGAAATGGATTTTTGTAGAGGAAGTTATGAACGTTTAAAGTTTGGTGTTTAAAACTGATTTTTGCAACTTACAGAATTTTGCTAGTCTGGAGGGGTATGCGTACGCGAACCCCCCATACGCAAGCGTGCCATTCTGTTTGGCACCTATACATATGCAAACTCTTGTATGCGTACGCGAGATGGGTAAAATTTTAAGTATGCGTATGCATACACCCTGTTTTGCTGAAAAAATGATTTTCTTTATTTTTAAGGGTTCTCTAACTTTCTAAACTTTCTTCAAATGCTATTTAAGAGTATTATCGAGTAATTAGGCCCTAAGATTAATAGAGATGGTTTAGTGAACTAAATTGGTAATTTATGCATGTGTTTAGAGCCGATGACTTAGGTCCTGGAATGTTGTGGACGAAATTAGTATATGTTGAGTTGTGCAGTATGTATTTGAGGAGATTTTGAGAAAGGAGAATGATTATGATGTAAATGAAAAGTTGATGATGGTTATGATTACATTAGAACTTGAAATGAAGGATTATGGTTAATGGAATGAGTATGAATGGAAGTGTGCTATGAGTAGTGGCCTTTGAGATGGATTATGTGATTGTGATATGCTTTATTCTCCATCGTAGGGGCTATGGCAGTCTCTCGCCTATGTTCGGATATGAGGGTTGAAGCTAGGCTTCCCACTCACATTTCTCCTCAAGGAGAAGGTGGTAGGGCACTCATCCCTCAAAATTATTCCTCCTGATGAGTACGCATTTTCTCTCTGGTTGCGAGGTGGTAGGGCAGTATCCCTCGGAATCATGCGGCATCCAGAGGAAGGTGGTAGCGCACTCTCCCTTGGAACGTTTTCCTCTAAAGGGAGAAGGTGGTAGGACATTCATCCCTCGGAATTGGTCCTCCTGAGTATGCGCAACAGAGAGACTAATCCAGGAGTTGCTGTCCGAATTTCGGGTCGGGTTTGGCACTATAACCGACATGTGATATCACAGCCAATAGGACAGACATTCATCATATGCATCTCTTATGTGCTTGTTTTCTTTGATTACTTGCAGTTTTTCTAAATGTATAATATGCCTACTTGCTTCTTGAATTACTTGCTATATATGAATATTACCTGTACTTTACTTGTTTGCATATACTTGTGATTGTTTGGTGCTGCGGAGGTCAGGTAGGCGGTGGCGATGGGATCGCATGGAGGTTAGGTTCGCGAAGGTTGTGGCAGTGGTGTGATTAGTATTAGTCTGAAATTTTCTAAGTTTAGATAACCCTGTTTATGGTTTATGGTTTAAGTTATTTAATTTGGTTTAAGCTTGAATATCTGTATCAATGTGAAGTTCTAGGATTGCCTTTGGCATCCCGAAACTTTACATCTCATATACTGGGCACTATTACCATACTGAGAACCTCCAGTTCTCATACCAGTTCTCATCCTTTGTATTTATATAACCTTGTGGCCTTAGAGGCTTGATTGGAGAGATAAATTGTATAAACTGTTTTAAACTTCAAAACTCTATTGTATTCAGTTTGACTAGCTGGCCTAAACTACGCAGGCTGTGACTAGTCCTCTTTTTGTATATCATACTTATATATATGTCTTGTTTAATTTAAGTACTACCTTGTGTATCTTGGAGCTATCTACAAGGTTTTATATATATTATGTCTTGTTCTGTCCGTACCTAAGCGTTTAATTATCAGGTGTGAATGCTTCGCGTTTCGTAATTCTGCTTTACACGACTTTGAGCTTTATTCTTTCATCGGACTTCTAGTTATATAAATTCTTGGACATATATTATATAATATAAGCTTTAGAATTGTCGTGGCACTTCGTTATCCTTTGCTTTATGGCTAGAGGTAAGGCTTAGGGCAACGAGGTGTTACATTTAGTGGTATCAGAGCGGCTCGTCCTTGTGAGCTTGAGGGATGGACCGATTGTGCTTCGTTGCACACTTTGGGTCATTTTTCTTTCGTGCTACTTAGGATATCTGTTTGATATGTATAGCATGCTTGTTTGTGAGTGTTTTTGGGGATAATTGAAGTACTAAGCTTGAGATATTGAGACTGATCACCTTGATATCGATTGTTTGGTGTGGAAAGAAAACCCGAATGGCAACTCATGGACGAGGTCGATCACGTTAACGGAGAGGTAGTGAGGATGACTAACCTAGCCTATGCGTTACGAGCTTAGCATGTTCCAGAAAATTTGTTCATGGAGTTTGCGGCATATTGGTTGATGGGTGCAGTCCAGCACTAGTGGCAAGGGAAGTACCAACTGATGCTTTTGCGGTTTTTAATTATGATTTTCGATTTCTAACTGGTATGGTCTTGAATCATGTTGAAAAAGTTTTAAGGTTCAGAATGATTTTCAAATTTGGTTTGGAACTTTGGTTTAAATGATTTGGTTTTGAAACTAGGTCGGAACTCTTTGATTAAATGATACGATTTAAAAGAAAAGTGAGTTCTATGATTTTAATGTGTAATTAGTACTTAAAAAGATTGGTAGAAGAAATTAAAATGAGTGATAAATAAATACAATAATTGTGCCCAACTCATACAAATTGAAAGATGGAAAGCATGAAGTTGATGCATGATAAATAAAATAGAAAAACTAGCATAGTTGTAAAAACCAAATCGGACCAACTGGTTCAACCAAAAAATCGGTGAACCAAATCATAAACTGGTTCGGTTCATTCTTTGGACCTTTTAAGGATGAAAATTGGCATGAATCGGTAAAAACCGGTCAAATTCGATAAAAATCGGTCCGATAATGGTGCTCCATAGCACCGCATATCTACCTATGATCTAGTGCGACCTACGGTCCTCTAACTCCATCTTCATTGCCACGCTGTCACTATGCTTTTCAATGTTATCTATGACAAAGACTAATTATATAGTAAATCCTTGAATTAAATAATTTTATAAATATCTAATTTAATTTTAATTTTGTATTTTTTATTTTTTAAATTAATTATATTTTTAATTATGTACCATTATTAATAGAAATATAAACTTTACTAAAAATTTATTAATATTTATCTATTTCAATGTTAGTATTGTGATTAAAGTTATCTGTTTTGATATTAGTATTGAAATTTATTGATATTATGGATTGGTATTCTTATTGCGTCAAATTAAGATATTATTGTAGTAGCACTAACTAATTTTATGTCTTTGTATTAGTTGTCTTTAAAATTTGAGATTTAGTTGTTCTTTTGGTAAAGATATGTATTTTAAATTTTTTTAAGTTTTTGACTATTTTATATTTTTTATTTACATATTATCAATTTTACCAATTTTATCGGTTAAACCAATAAACTAGCGAACCAGTAAAAATTTACTGTAGCCAAATTTTAGACATTTACTGTAGCCAAATTATACAAATTAGTAAATACGTTATAAATTACATATTTTAGTAAATAAAATAATTAAATTATCTATTTAAAAAAATTCCTTAAACTTAATGGTCAAAAGGACTTAATAATATCACATTACCAATTTTATAATTTAACAATAACCCGTAATCAGACCGAGAAATTTGATAAATTTGTATCTTAAAAGTACCTATTAAAATTACAAATTAAAATTTTTTTAATTAAAAATATAAAAAATTAAATTTTTTAATATAATTATTCTTTATTTATTAAAAAAATATTTTAAAACTTCACCAATAATAATATTATCATATGTTCTAATTTTTAAAATACATGTTAACTAAATCTTACACTTATCTTTACTCTTGTCAACGCTAAAGACAAATAAACTATTCTATTCTTAACATATATATGAACTCTAACTTCTCCATCATAGTTTGACACTTTTTATATCTTTACGATAAGTATCTGATAAACTTGCTTTTATAAGTATTTTGTCTGATATTTCTTACATCATTAATGAAGTGTATAAAGATAATAAAGAATATGTCTAGTGTGAAACTGAAGACATGAGATGCTATTTACACAAAATATCTATGCTGTGCATATAACAGTTTGTCTTTAATGTTTACAATTTTCATACATATCTTTCCTTCGTTTGTTCTTGTATGCCCAAAAAAGGAGTAATACTAAATAACAAAGGAAAATTCATTGGGAGAGATGGGGTCAAATGGGAAAAGACAAAAGAAATCATTGACAAGTTTTTGTACAGTCTTCCATAAGAATCGATGTTTATCTTTCAAATTGCAGCCGGTATGAGATCTTTATCAACATCAGCTTTCTGATCATCTTCCAAAACCATCCACGGTAGAATAGGACCCTGAAAAATCATATTACATATTCTATTTTCAATTTTGGGCCATTGAGGCCAAGGAAAGAAGTAAAGAAAACATTGGTTATCTAGCATCAAGGATAGACATGATAGTTAGCACTTAGCTAAAAAAAGGTAACTTCTTTTATTTCCTTCTTGTTAATTGTTGTGAGATTTAGCCCTACTGAAATGTAACCTACACTTTATATAGTACCTAAACCATTGGTGGGAAAATAAATTAACAACATCAACATTCATAAGATAAAAATACATGCTAAAAATATAATCTAAAACTATTGATTTTCTCAACAACGGTTCAAATGCTGCAATTTACTCTCTAAAGTTCAACCAGAACTCTAGATGAGTCTTGCCCATTATTTCAACTTGCAAAGGTAATTTGTGCCATTCAGAACCATAAATAAATAAATATAAAAAAAAATTGTAACCTACACTTTTACAAATTCTACCTTTCCTTCGCGAAGGACTCTGGGAGGAATTTTTGTCATGTCAACCACTGTGGATGGATCAGCCACTCGTACACCACCATCAACGACGAAATCAAGACCCTGAAAACCAAAATAAAGGTGTTTAGGTGCTTCTCCTTTCAAAATATAACTTCTTTAATCACTGGGTAAAAGAATTCTAAAATGAAGTTCATAATCTTAATTGTCACAAGCTTTTTTTTTTTGCTATAGCCGGGATAGAAAATAGTATCAATAGCGTTGTAATGAATCGATTCAAAAGCATGGATACGTTCGACCAAATGAAAAAGGGAAAAGCATATGAAGCATGCATACCTAGAATTTGCCATGCCAACATAATAATATACTAAGAAAATGATATGGCCTACTTTCTAAGAATCATTTCAAATGCCAATAATATGTACTGTTATTTTGGAGCGGGCGTTGTTTAAACGGAGAAGAGAAATCTTAGTTATGAACCAAATACGCACATAAATGAATGTTTGATACCTCTGGTCCATATGTATCAGCTATCATAACTGGATCAATCATCCACTCATCTTCCTTCAGAGACTTGATGCTAAAACAAGGATAATCAGAAAAATATTAAATCATATGCAAAAACTATCATGCTTCTTATGCTCGTGAATCAATTATGAAAAGGAGGGGGTCAATGCCTAATTACTTATTTTGGTTATGATTTACCATGGAGAATGATTTTAGTTAGTTTTCTAACTATCAACATCATTTCTATGATATGGCTGCATTCAACCATGTATATCAAAGTGTGTGGTTTTGGGTGTAGCTAACTCAACCCACTTTTTGTCTCATGACAACACTGTCATTCAGACAACAATATCTCTTTCCTAATGCAAAGAATAAAAAAAGATCAAACAAATTGAACAAACCTTGTACATATTAATGGTGAATCCATCTCCTTAAGTATTGCTTGACAAATGGCATCATCAGGCATACGAACACCCACATTTTTCCTTGATGCATATTTAGCAGATGAAGTCCCAACCCTTATACACTGCTTAGGTAATTCTTTGCTTGCCATTAAGATGAAAGTGTACTGTCATTTAATCATAAACAGAGTCACTAAGTAACTGTCTACTACTATATGACAAGGACGCTAAGATGTTTGTGAGTGGTGACAACATATCCAAATAATAGGAATTCATCACATAAATACATTTAATATTACATAATATACTAATATACTTGACGAATAGGCAAGATATGACACAACAGTGCCTTTTGATCTATTTTAGAATACCTCAAGCAACATGTAGAGATGAATTAATAGCATAGAAATAGTTCAGAAGACAACACTAAAGGTTCAAATAATCATTGAATACAATGCAAAGCTACTTATTCATCGAGATCTCACATTATACAAGCAGCTTTTGTGACTTAAGTTTGTACATTTTCAATAAACAATTGTAACCAGTGTTATTTTTTCCTTTTACGATGATATGTACAAGTCACTTATAGTACAAAGCTACAAACTAACTGGAAATAGATATGAGCCTGGATGCATGATTATATAATGTAGTGAGGTGAATTTTTGTCTCTGTTGTTAACATGAGATTATACAATGCTCCTCCTGTGGATTTGTCTCCAAGAAACATTATAATATTCATGAATTCACAAAATGTTTACTCTAGGGAACCAGAGAGCATACTTACTGGACCAGGCAAGTAATGCTTAACTACTTTGAATAAATTTGCATGGCCTTGACCATCACCACGAGGAAATCCAGTCGTAAATTTGTCTATGTCCCGAAACGAGTGGCATAAGATGCTAAGAGGCTGCAAGCACAGAGGAATTGCGAATGACTTTGACTAATAATACATATACAGATATGAATTGAAAATGTACAAAATTTTAAACCGTGCTCGATATCATGAGACCTAACTGAATATAAAGTAATTACAAGCATGTGACATGGCAACATAATGCGAAATAGGTACCCAATATCCAGCAACTGGCCAGTTCAAAGCACATTAACAACTGACTAAGACTAACTGACTGAGAGAAGTTGTATGTGTTTCTCACCTTAGAAGGTTCTATATTCTTGATTCTGCAATAAAACACTACACTCTTAAGTTAATTAGGGATAAAAAAAAATGGCATCATTCAGTGGCAACAAAAAACACACAAGAATCAATATTAGCAAAAAGTTACCGACCTACGAAGTCGTTCAATAGCTGATTGGCATCTCAAGTCACATGCTATAGCATATCTAAATAGACAAAGAAGGTAAAACATTCATTAACCTTGTGCATCCATCAATCAATTTACGTCATATTTTAGTGTAAATATAGGTTAGAAAAAAAGCTAATTGTGTATGTTTGAATTGAATTAACCTAAAATGATAATATTAGATTAAAATGATAATACATACAATTTCTCCTAAAATATGCTAATACAAAGATACTAAAGATCGAAGAAAAGGGAATACAACATTAAATTAAAATCCCCAAAGGATTGAGAAGGACTCACAGGGTATCGGTAGGGATAACACCAACAGCACCTTCTTTCAAGAGATTAACAACTGGTTCCAATTTCCACGTGTCGGAGCCTGAAGGATCAGCTTCAATGTACACCAACCCATCCTCCTGCTTATTGAATCCATAGTGCGCAACAAGGTTAATAGCACTCGCATTAAGACAAGTATAGAAGAAAAGAATCAAAGTACTCTCTCTAAATCAAAATCTTTGGGATCAATTGTAATATGTATCAAAAAAACGTGGCTTCAATGTAAATGAAGTGAAGTATATAGACCTTGGTGAAACGAGGAGCGGTGTATTTGAGACGCTTAGGGCTTCGCTTAATAGTCATTGATAGTATCGAGAACTTGTGGTTGGAAACGACATGAGTGCTTGGAAATGACACGGAGGAACCGAGGAATGAAGAGGGAGGAATGGTTGCGTCAAAACGAGAGAGGCTGTAAATACAAACCATTTCCATTAACGGGTTCTCAGTGTTGCAAGTGTTGAAGGTGAAGACACTGAAGAATTTGAAGTTGAAGGTGAAGAGTGGGAAGAAGGGGCATGGTAGTCACTTTCCCTTGTTCTTTCCAGTTAAGAACTCTCTCGTAGCATGTATCAGTGACTGAGCAAACTCAAGAAACGTCCGGTGCAGATAGTTTTCTCCTAAATGCTTAACTAATATCTATTTCATAGCAAGTTGGTAGACTACTAAAATCCACTTTTTTTATTTTAATATTCGGCCAACAATTGTTTTTTTTAGAGTAAGTTTGGATTGATTTAAAATATATATATATATATATATATATATATATATATATATTTAAATTTTTTATTTTTTAAATATTTTTTTAATAAAAGAGTTATTTTATATTTAAATAGATTTTTAAAAAATAAATATAAAAAATACTTTTAATTTTATTTGAATAAATTAATTTTTTTATTTAAATTACATAAAAAAAAATAAGATGAAAACATAAAGTGATAAAACTCATAACTAATAACTACACTACTTTTTTTTATGTGTTTTAATTCTTAATATACGTTTCTAAAATATGTAGTACTACACAATCTTTTTTAGTAATCTAATATTTCTATATAGTCAGTGCATTGTTTTCTCAGCTTGATTATATAAATAAAAAAAATATAAATAGATCTATATTCATAATTTATAAAATACTAAAAAATATAAATAATTTATAAAATATTAATAATGCATACATTGTGATAATTAATCTTTTATATTTAAAGAACCTTTTTCTTTAAATATTATATATTCAAAATTTTTCTGATATTCAAAGAATAAAAATAAATAAATAATGTCTAATAAGATTTTAAAAATTAAGTAATATGATAGAGATATCTTTTTTTAGCTTTTCAAGTATACCAATAATCTTTACTTTTGTTAATCATTCATATTGAACTTATAATTGACTAAAACTTATAAATTTGACTACAAAGATGATTTAGTTTGCATTGCATGCAAGTTTTAAAGTGTTATTTTCATAAGTATTTGTACAAATATTTCTGTTAATGAAAAAAATTTTAATGTTAAATGAAAATTTTTCACTAACTCATTCTCTTATTCATCATTAAAGAATGATCATAAAATATGATATTTACAAATTAAATTAATATTTTGCATGATAAATAATAAATATAAATTTGTTTAATTATTTTAATTTTTTTTAAGAAAACTTTAAAATTAATTTATAATTTAAGATTTGACAATGTATAATTTTTTTGTATATATGAATAATCAAATTTGAGATAAATAAATAAAAAATTTTATAAATTAAAATTAAAATAATTATATATAAATAATTCAAAAAAACTATTTTAGATTTTTTAAAATTTTTTAGTGATTGTTTTGAGATTTTGTAAACTCTTCAAAGAATGTTTTGTACTTCATTTTCAAAACTAATTTGGCAATATCACACACGTAAATATTTAATGGCTACGTATGCGAGTCAATATTTTACGTCAACAATCATAGTTAATAACTAATAGAAGGAAACTGTATTGTTTAAGAGAAATAAATGTTGGAGACTATAGTATATTTTAAAACTTGAGAGACTAAAATAGTGTCCGATTTTAAATCACAGGAAGTGATTTGGATAATTACTCTTTTTTCATCATAGGAACTACATGTGATATTCTTGAACTCAATTACCATGTTCTTTCAACCTTTTCGTTTAAAGTGTATATGAGGCCTGTTTACAACAACGTAAAAAAATTTTGATAATATGATCATTTCATCTTATCTTTTTCAGTCATTTGTATTTCAGTTAAATTTTTTTTCATTCTCTCTTCTAAGAATTAGTTTGAGACATACTATTTTTGTAACCATAAAATAAGATAATATCAAAATTATATGTAATTTTTATCAGTATTTTTAACAACAAAAAATAAAGAAATAAAAACCAACTAATCAATAAAGATAGAATGAAGATGGTATAGATTAAAAAGTGAGAAAATAGTAAAAAGCAATTTTAGAATGTGTTTTGTCATAAATTAAAATGATCATAGGTGTAGAAAACATTAAAAGAATAAATAAATGTAAACGTGAAGAGACAAAGACAAAGATATTATGGGTGTTTTTATTATGGGTGTTTTTTAATTTTTTTTTCTGCAACGTAGACAAAGGCATTGAATTTATACCGGAAAAAAATATAAGTAAGAAAAAGACACTAACAATCAAATGAACGAAATTGACAGACAGCACCGAACCAAAAAAAATTCATACGCCGAACAAAATGTGATAGTCATTCAATCATCAAGAAAAATATTTTCGGATACTTAACTAGCATACATAAACAATTTTAAGCAAGGAAATGCAAAAACTAAACCAGATGAATATCATACAATCATATAAATGAACATCACCCAATATTTACTGGCTTTCAGATTTGCTTGTGCCCTTTGAATCTGTCAGCACATGCTTTCTTTTTTTTGCTTTGTTTTTTAACCACCTTATGTGGTTGTTTTCTTTTCTTTGTGCCAATTTTTTCAATTTCTTCTTCTCTATAATACATAAGAACAAACGCATAAGAACAACTTTAAGCAAATACAAGTTAAATGAAATCAATATGAAGATCAAACTTACTGGTTTTTGGATTCACTTTTGCTTTCTGAATCTGTTGGAGTGCTTTCATTTTCAGTTGTTATTTTGAATCCGTATCAACAAGCTTTTGTTTTTTAACCACCCTCTTTTGTCTTGTTCTCTTTGCTGGTGGTGTTTTGTCGGATTGGAATTCAGTTTCAGATTCAGAAAATCTTTCTTCTTCCAAAGAAGAATCCAGATCAACAATTTTCTTTTTTTCTTTCTTTCCTTTTTCCTTCTTATCTAACTTCTTTGTTTTTTTTTTCTTCCTTTTTTATGTTCTTTCTGTACAGAAGTCCCTAAAACAAAAATTTATTTAATGAGAATAGTACTCACGCTTATCTCAATGTCACACGTGGTCCTTAGAGGTAGAAACCGATGTGTTAGCTCTTTAGGAAACAACTGGTAGATGAGGAGTGAATCTTGAAAGTTTGAGACGTTGCAAGTTAGGACATTTGAATTCGGCAAAGAAATGTCCTTAAGAGGAGGTTTAAGTTTTTAGTAGCTCGATGCTTACACGATAACTTGTAATAAGTTAGCTAAGTGATCGGAGCAATATGAGATAGTGATATTGCATTGACGTGTTTAAATGCGTGTCAGATTATTAAAGTTTTTGAAATTATTAGATCAATTGATTAGAAGCCGCTTGACAATAACTGAGTTCAAAACCTCAAGTGAGTTAGCTGGGAGCCAAAGTTAATGGTGGAGCATGGATAAAGATGAGAATTCAAAAGGAATGGAAGTTGAGAAGTTTTTCATACAAGATAAAGTGTGTTTACGAAAATTTTTATCTCGAATTTCTCTTTTCTAAAATAGAGTTTGACTTTGATCTTTGGTATAACTTTCATACACGTTTAATTGAATATGAACTTTGAGAAATTTTTTAACAAACCTTTAATTTTTTTTCCAACTTTGCCGTGATTCCATTGCACCACTTTATATGATTTAGTACCTAAATGTCTTTCGAGAATTGTGAGAAATTCTTTTAGCCTTAACACAATTGATCTTCGTTTTCAAACCTCACCTATTTTGTCTTTTACTTGGAAACTGTTTGGGCGAAATGCAATTTAATTTTCTTTTAACCATATTGCAGTTTTGTATATGTTTTTGTCATACTTTTGCAAATGTGAGTTACATAACTTTTCTTTTAGAATATGAGGTGATCTCCCTTAAGTTATTCATTCTTTATATTCAAATGTATTAGGTGTTCTTAACCATAAATTTTTAAATCTTGTAAGCGTCATCACTGACTTTAGTCAATCTTCTTCTATGATTTTATACTTCTTTGACTCAACTTGATTTTGTTTCAAACTATTTCACTACTTTTCTTTTGTTGTTCCTATCGATCTTCTCTGACTCAGGAGTCGTTCCTGAAGTTGCCAAACTGATTTTCTTTTCGGCACTATTCATTCCTTGCACAACCTTAATTACTTGTGATCCCGACAATTCATTCAAGTTCTTGTAGATATTGTCCTTGTTGATCGTCCCTTTTCAAGATCTCGTATCCTTTTAAATAAACTCGAGAATGGCTTTAATGTCACGTGCGACTTTTAAGTATAGTAAGCAATACATTAGTTCTTTAAGACGTGGTTTGTACATGTGAAAGGTGAAGCGGTAAGTGTGTAGTGTTAAGAGAAGTTGTGGGAGTTTCGGTTCTCGTAGAAGAGTTTGTGGATATTAAGCCTGTGACTAGTTACGGGATTGTGAAGTAATTAATGAAATTGGAACGTTGAAATTTTGAAGTGGGTAAAATATCAGTGAGCAAAAGCTATATCTGTTGTTTTAATACCAACCTGCTCTATAGCTTTTTGCCACAATTAATTACCGCTTTGTTTTGTGAACATCTATCTTGATTTGCACCCTATTTTGTTCCTTCAAATTTTTTGTAGAATCTTGAAACCATATAACCTTTTTGCATCAAGCCTATCTTGTATCTTCTACCTTACACCATACTTTACAAATATATTTAAATCTTATTGTTGTTTGGTATATATATATATATATATATATATATATATATATATATATATGTACATGTGCCAAGGTTTATTACTTTTCTAAAAAGTATTTAAAAGTAAAGTACTAAGATATAGTCTTATCTGATGCATTACTTTAATTTTCGAAAACGAAAATTTTTATAAGTGGGATAGGATGTAAGACTCCGAATTTTCATAAACTAAATATTGTTATTTAATGATTTATTTTATTTATTCGAGAATATAATTTTCAGAAATTTATATATTAATTCAGATTTTCTTATTATTGATTGAAAAATAATGAGAGTTTTATCTGTTTTAGTTTGAATAATGAGATTTTGAATTTTATTTTATGATTTAAAGGAAATTAATTTAATTATCTATAGTTACTGAGTTAGAGTATCTATTTAAAAATAAATTTGTAAATTAATAATTAAATAGTATTTTTATAGATATTATTGTTGGATTAAATTTTGGTTTTTAATCACTCTATTACCCTAATTTTATTAAAATTACTAAATTACCCAAAATTCCCAGACCCACACTCTCCTAACCCTAATTTTATTAGACTTTCCCCTCCTTTCCTCCTTGTCTCAGCGTCGCCATACCTTTCCCTCAACTTCAGTAAACCCTTTTCCCTCATCTTCAGTAAATTTGGAAAAAGAAAGAAAAAAAGAAAGGGAGAAGAGAAACGGGAAGAGCAGAGGAGGGCGGAGAAGACGACCTCACCGACGAGCTGGGTCTCACCGCCGCCGTCGCGTTGTTGTTGGACCGTGGAGAGAGAGCGTTTGTGGAGGGAGCCACGAGAGAGAGTGACGAGAGCGAGCCAGGACTGGGAGGGAGAAGCCACCGCCGTACATTCTCGTTGCCGTCGTTGGAGATCTGGCCGTCGTCGTCGATCGTTCTTGCGCCGCGTCAAGAACAGAGCTACAAATGGAAGGGAGCACGAGCCATAGCCACAGATGGAGAAGAAAGAGCGCGCGCAGAAGAGGTGAATCCGTCGCTGTCACCATCGCGTGTGGAGTCACCGCCATGCCTGGCCTCCGTTGCTGCTGAACTTCAACCGCCACCATTTCTACTGCCGTCAAGCCTCGGTTAGCACTGCCAAAGCTCCTGCCACCATTGTCGTTGAGGAAGCTCATTAGAGTTTCCGGAGGCTGCCGCCGGAGACTGCCGCTGGATCCTCTATCTTGGTAAGCGTTATCATCTCTAAGACCTTTGAAATAAGCTTTTCTATCATATCCTGTTAGAGTTACTGAGATGATGGTAATATAGGATCGAATTGTGGTTCGTGCATGCCGAGCTCAGTAGTCGTGCATGCGACATTAAGCTGCTATGTCGCCAACGAAGTCGCCGCCGTTCCGTTTTCTCGGATATTCGTAGGATCAGTAAGCTATTCCCTGCTCCGATTTCTTTCAGTCTCTATTCTATGATATGTTTCTAAGGTCCTTACAACATTAATGTTTTAGGTTTGAGTTTGGCTCTTACGTGCCGTAATTAAAGTTGTTGTGATTGCGGCTGTCACAGACTGCGCGCTAAGAGGGAAGGTTCCCTTGACGCGTTTGGTTTTCGGGTCTCGGCTTGTCGAGGTAGGGATTTTTCTTAAAATCTATTTTTCATTACAGGGTTGTTATAAATAGATATTGATGCAAAAAGATATACTTCTGTGATTATATTTGTCTTGTAGATGTGATGGTTTGTTAGATTGAATTATTGGTTGCTTGATTGCGTGGGTGGTGTATGGTTGTTGATAAGAAACCGGTTTGAAATGTTATTTACTTGATTATTATGAAAAGTGTATTTTCTTTGTTTTGGAGTTTACTTGGTAATATAAATGAATCAATTTTGGAAATAATTTGAGATATGAAAATAAATTGATTCTGGAAGCGGTTTGATTTTGAGTTAGTCTGGTTTTGTGAATGATTTAATATCTGAGTTGGTTTGATTCTAAAAAGAGTTTTATTATTGGAATTGGTTCGATTTGAAAATAATTTGACGTTGGAACTAGTTGAATTTTGGAAAATGATTGAGATTTGGAAATGGTTGAGAAAATGTTTGAGAAACGTTTGGTTGGGACACAAAAAGGGTGGCAGAGTTCGAGTTTTAGAGGAGATGCTGCCGAAATTTTATAAAATTGGAAGTTTCGATGAATGATGATGATATTGAGAATGACTTAGATGTCGATGAATGTTGAACGAATTATCCATATGGCTTATAAATTTGAATTATCTGAGACACGAGTTCCTTGGATAAAGTACCGTGGCTTGCCACCATATGTACCAGGTTGAAACTCGATACTCTGTTGACCCTACGACGTAAGGGTGACCGGACACTATAAATTTCCGGGAATGTTACCCCCATTGAGCAATATTGATTATTTGAGAAAAATTATGCATAGACTCTTGGGGATGCATGACGAGGGACAGTCTAAGGTTTTCAGACTTGTCGGGTTGGCTGGATAACCGACAGATGAGCTCATTAGCCATCAAACAGGCATGCATCATATGCATTTGTATGCTTTGCTTGGGTTTGAACTTGTTTTGGTTTGCCTAATAGTTAAACTGTTCTTAACTGCTACCTGAACTATTTGCTGTAACTGTTACCTAAACCTATGTTTTCTTTGTCTGTTTTGCATGTGTTTGTCCTGGTGTGCTACTTTTGAGAATGAGCTTGGGTGTTGAATTGATGATTGTGTTGATTGGTTTTGTGGTTGGTCTCTAATTAAGATTTTCTTCTAAAAAGAAAGGGTTTGGTTTTCTAAAAGATTGAATATTGTTTCTTTGAAAAGGTTTTGAACGATTAGCTATTGGTTTTTAAAAGATTCATAAGGCAATGATAATCACTGAGCTTGAAAACTGTTTTCTTATTAAATATCTTCTTATGACAATTCTGAAACTCCGTGGTAAGACTATGTGGTGAGGTTCTCAACCCCTACAGTTTTACCTTTTCAGGAATCAAATGAAGAACTCTTACGAAGAGTCATACTACGTTTTGGTTTATATGATGTTGTATTAATTAGATTATTTTTCTTCCCTCATATTTGTTATTACAATTCTGTAAGAGGATAGGAGATTTGTGTTTTATATGTATATTATTTTATAAGTTATTAGGTCAGAAATCTTGAATATGAATCTATGTGTTTGTTTTTTTTTTAAGATAAAGTATTTATTTCCGATTTTCAAAGAAATTAGCGATACGATGTTGAGTCACAGGCTCCTATTTTAATATCTAGTATATAAAGTAGTCGTAATACTTCTTGCCATCAGAGTGGCACAGCCGGAAGCGTGACATTCTGGTAGTGAGGATGTTACAGACGGCGTGAGGTTGATGAGTGACAACGTGAAGGTGAGCTTTCTCTGATTTTTGGTGAAGCTCAATGGTGCGCGAAGGGAAAAAGGGGAAAAAGGGAGAAAGGAGGTCATGTCACGTTTAAGTCTATTAATATGGAATATGGTGAAAAGGGGATAAAAATTTACCAAGTGTTGGTGTATATTTAACCCTAGATACATTAGGCATCACTTTTTAAGTACACCCAAAACATAATAAATAGGTTACTCTTTTAAAGTGCTTCCTTTGATATAAAAAGTGTACCCATAGATATTAACATAAGGCTATGCTTTATATGTGATTTTTATTATATCTAAGGCTACACTTTTTAAATGATGCCACAATTGTGTTTCCTATTCTCTTATAAAAAGGAAACACGGAGAAAAGCTTGAATAGGCTACGCTTTTCAAATGTAACTTAAAAAAAAGTGTGGCTGAATGGGTATTTTTCTTGTAGTACTTGATCCCACACACCCCAAATTTTTGCACTATCCTGTTTTTTAGATCTGACATGGTATTTGATGAATGGATAAAGACATTCAGAGGTTCCTCGTGAGTAAACTTCACACCCTCTTTTTTACTTTTATGAATTTTTCTTGTGCAATGCATTAGTACTAAGAAACTATCCTCACTAGAATTGTGAATTTGACACTCTACTTAACAATTATATTAAACTGGTATATATAATGCCTCAAACTGTTCATAATTCGTTATAGGTCAAGCTGATTATTACAGTGCAATACTACATGATCCGCTACACCCTGGGACAGATTAATTCACCCATTTCTCACGTAAACCATGATTGGCTTCATCGGATTATGTTCATTTCTTTGTTGCTTGTAATCTGCGATAAGTGTCGTTGATTACATGAAAATAGTAAAACATGGTAGACTGCCGCAGTTTACATAGAGTTTAGTTAGGACTGAAATGTAACTTGTTTTCAGAATGTTGCATTTGTGTAAATATGATCTCTAATTATTTTATTTGTATCATTTGTCCTTATTATTATTATTAGTATTATTTTTTATTATTACTAATTGATTTGAATATTGATGACAAATTTTAATAGTATCTTTTTTTTATATTTGGAATTTGAATATATTATTTGTTATTTGACTTTTGTATTGCAATTAAATGAGATTATAAAATTTTAATTTGAATGATATTATATTTTTAATTTGTGTATTTTCTTAATGTTTATTTATAATTTTATATATTATTTATTATACTTCGATTATTTCTGTTGAACTACAATTGAATCAATTGAGCCATTAAATCAATAAACTAGTAGCTATAGCAGTTCAATGACTAATTTGATTTTAAGAGTTTTGTTTCACATTCCTTATTCGACTAAAGATTATCCTCCATGTCATTGACTAGAGGAACGTATCAAATTGCTAGTGGGGTTGTATATCATGTACAAATGACACCTTCACTTCTCGTAATATTTCTAATCTTAAGATAGAGTTCTATTACTTGTTGTACTAGAATTTTCCTATGACAATCGAATATCATTTAAATATGTTCATCGTTTCTAAATTATAGAGTAATACCTTAAATAGGTCTTCATAGATTTGGCCATTCGACAAATTTGTCCCCCAGAAAAATTAACTAGGTATTCGATCCCTAATTTCTTAGATATATGCCAAATATGTCCCTGTCCCAGGTTTAGCCGATTAACAAAACCCTCTCTCTCCTACGTGGAGGTTGTGGCTAAAATGACGTCATTTTTGACAACACCAAACAACGTCATTTTGAATGGGACAGATTAGTCCCAACCTTTCTCCTGGACCTTCTAATACAACGGTGTTTTAAGTGGGGACCTTCTATAAAAAAAACTCATCCTCTCCCTTTATCTCTGTAAAACTACTCAATACCCCAAACCTTCACCCAGGTTTTACGAGCTAACCCTTCATATTCCTCACCCTCATTAATGTTGACTGAAGTCCGCAATAGTGCTTTGACGAAATTTTACGGCAACTTGTTAGCGGTGGTGTGTCGTGCAAATCGCCATTATCCGAGGTAAGTTAAGCAACTTTTTTTTTGGATTAAATTGGAGGTGAAGAGTGAAGTATGATAAACGTGTATGTCATATTTAGGGTATATTAAAGATAGTGTGTTGTATATGTAGCTTAAGTCTGAGTTGTAAAGTGATTACGAATAGCTATTTAGTACAATGTAGGTGTTCAAAAATTTTATTATGTTTTGACGTTGTTGTATTGTATTGGTTGCTTGGTTAACTTATGTCAGAGTTTTGTTTTTTGGAATTTAGATGAGTGAAGATGTGGTTCCTGTATTTCACTATAGTGGAAGTTTTGTTAGATACAACAAAGGGGTATTTGTGTACATCAATGGAGAAATCAAAAAGCTTTTCTCAATTGACATTGACTTAATATGTTTCTTTGACCTGAAGAAATTTTTTTTGGACTTGGGTTACCATGACTACAAGGTAATGTATTAGTATGATCCTGTTTCTGCCAACTTGGAATCTAGTCTTCACCCAATTCACAGAGATAAAGAGATCAAAGCTCTGCAAAAGAACAAGATGCTATATTTTTCTCTGTTGGACTGCTAGAATGTACCTGCTAAGAGAGCAAATATGCAAGTTAAACCTTCACAACAACCTTGTAGGTGCCCAAAGCAAACTATAGTGAGGTCGAATCGGTCAGTTAGTGTCTCTGTAGAGACAATGACAGTTGCAACCAGTGACACAGTTTCTAGACTCTTCGAAATCATTCCTATACCTGGTCTAAATTTCTCTAAGAAGAAATGGTTAGTTGTTAAAGAAACTTTTTTTTTGTTAAGAGTAACACTTATGTGGCTTATTCAAGGAAATGAACCTTGTTTTTTGGCCTTGTGTGGCTAAGTTGCTTTATTTGTTTCTAGTCATATTTTGTTGTTTAAGATACTCTCGCTTAAGGTTTAAGTTATTTGTTTAAGATACTTTAGTTTAAGATACTTTATTAACAATGGTTTTTTTAAGATACGCTTCTATGTTTGTATTTGCTACTATAAAGCTCATATTTGCTTTATATATCTATTGGAGTTTGCATAAAAAATAATATATCCTTGATTCATATATTGCTAATCTTATAATTTGGGATTACATGTACCATGACAATATTTACCAAAATATCAACTTAGCTATTTCATAAGTTATTAGATCATTTAAAAGAACAACAAAATTTACAATCCTAAACCTCACCAAAGCTACACCAAAAAACAACTACAAAATGCCCCTAATATTAAACCACTAACAAAGACAAAAATTCCACCTTTCTTAACAAAATTGTGATTCTTTTCTTTCTAACGCCAATGGTGCACGAATTTATGATTCGCACAACTAACCAGCAAGTGCACTGGGTCGTCCAAGTAATACCTTACGTGAGTAAGGGTCGATCCCACGGAGATTATTGGTTTGAAGCAATCGATATTTATTTTATTATTCTTAGTTAGGATGTCAACAAGGTTATTTGGATTTAATTGTAAGAAGTCAAAGTGTTTAAAATTGTAAGTTGGAATTATTAGATTTGATTATAAAAATAAAAGAGAATAACAATGTTACTTGTTGTGCAGTAATGAGAAATATGTTGGAGTTTTGGAGATGCTTTGTCCTTTGACTTCAACTCTTCCTTGAAATCCTTCAATACACGCAAGGCTCCTTCCATGGCAAGCTCTATGTAGGGTGTCACCGTTGTCAATGGCTACTTCCCATCCTCTCAGTGAAAACGTTCCTATGCTCTGTCACAGCACGGCTAATCATCTGTCGGTTCTCAATCAGGTTGGAATAGAATCCATTGATTCTTTTGCGTCTGTCACTAACGCCCAGCCCTCAGGAGTTTGAAGCACGTCACAGTCATTCAATCCCAGAATCCTACTCGGAATACCACAGACAAGGTTTAGACTTTCCGGATTCTCATGAATGCTGCCATCAATCCGGCTTATACCACGAAGATTCTGATTAAGGAATCTAAGAGATATTCATTCAATCTGATGTAGAACGGAGGTGGTTGTCAGACACACGTTCATGGATTGAGGAAGGTGATGAGTGTCACGGATCATTACCTTCTTCACAATTAAGCGCGAATAAACATCTTAGATAAGAACACGCGTGTTTGAATGGAAAACAAAGGAATTGTATTAAATCATCGAGACGCTGCAGAGCTCCTCACCCCCAACAATGGAGTTTAGAGACTCATGCCGTCAAAAAGTATGTAATTCAGATCTGAAAATGTCATGAGGTACAGAATAATTCTCTAAAAGTTGTTTAAATAGTAAACTAGTAACCTAGGTTTACAGAATATGAGTAAACTAAGATAATTGGTGCAGAAATCCACTTCTGGGGCCCACTTGGTGTGTGCTGGGGTTGAGACTAAAGCTATCCACGAGTAGAAGCCTTTCTTGGAGTTAAACTCCAGGTTATGACGTGTTTTGGGCGTTCAACTCCGGATCATGACGTTTTTCTGGCGTTTAACTCCAGACAGTAGCATGAACTTGGCGTTCAACGCCAAGTTACGTCGTCTATCTTCGCGTAAAGTATGGACTATTATATATTGCTGGAAAGCCCTGGATGTCTACTTTCCAACGCCGTTGAGAGCGCGCCAATTGGACTCCTGTAGCTCCAGAAAATCCATTTCGAGTGCAGGGAGGTCAGGATCCAACAGCATCTGCAGTCCTTTTTCAGCCTAAGTCAGATTTCTGCTCAGCTTCCTCAATTTCAGCCAGAAAATACCTGAAATTACATGAAAATACACACACTCATAGTAAAGTCCAGAAATATGATTTTTGCTTAAAAACTAATAAAATTCTATTAAAAACTAATTAAAACATACTAAAATCTACATGAAATTACCCCCAAAAAGCGTATAAAATATCCGCTCATCACAACACCAAACTTAAACTGTTGCTTGTCCTCAAGCAACTAGATAAATAAAATAGGTTTTAACAGAAATTAAGAAGTAATAATATTTTAGAGTTTTAAATGAAGCTCAGATTCTTTTAGATGAGCGGGGCTTGTAGCTTTTTGTTTCTGAACAGTTTTGGCATCTCCCTCTATCCCTTGAATTTCAGAATGATTGGCATCCATAGGAACTCAGAATTCAGATAGTATTATTGATTCTCCTAGTGTAGTATGTTAATTCTTGAACACAGCTACTTTATGAGTCTTGGCCGTGGCCCTAAGCATTTTGTTTTCCAGTATTACCACCGGATACATAAATGCCACAGACACATAATTGGGTGAACCTTTTCAGATTGTGACTCAGCTTTGCTAGAGTCCCCAATTAGAGGTGTCCAGAGTTCTTAAGCACACTCTTTTGCTTTGGATCACGACTTTAACCACTCAGTCTCAAGCTTTTCACTTGGACCTGCATGCCACAAGCACATGGTTAGGGACAGCTTGATTTAGCCGCTTAGGCCTGGATTTTATTTCCTTGGGCCCTCCTATCCATTGATGCTCAAAGCCTTGGATCCTTTTTACCCTTGCCTTTTGGTTTTAAGGGCTCGTGGCTTTTTCTATTGCTCCTTCTTTTTTTTTTTTTGAGACTGCTTTTTCTTGCTTCAAGAATCAATTTCATGATTTTTCAGATCATCAATAATATTTTTCGTGTTCCTCATTCTTTCAGGAGCCAATATTCATCAAATTCAAAGTACAAGTTATGCACTGTTCAAGCATTCATTCAGAGAACAAAAAGTATTGCCACTACACATAATTAATTATAATTTTTATTATTAAGAACTCGAAAAATATAGATTACTTCTTTATTCTAAAAAAAATCTACTACTTTATTCATGCCTGATGATGATGAGAAAAATAAATTATAGCTTAATTGGAAATAAAGTCAAAAAAAGATATGCTAATTACTACTACTCCTATATAACTTCTAAGGTAAAATCCTATAATAATACTATCACAGAGTTAAAGCTGGAATTAGAACTTAACAACCTGTATTTTGGGAAGTGGATGTTCCTCTAGTCTGTGGGGTGCCTTCAAGAATTAATTCCTGATGCTTCAGCTCCCTTAAGTTCACATCCTTGCTCTTCCTGTTCTCTTAGGTGCCATGATCTTAATGAGTTTTAACTCAGTGATCATGGCAAATCACACCAAACTTAGAGGTTTGCTTGTCCTCAAGCAAAAGAAAGGAAAAGAGAGGAGTAGAAGGAGAGGCAGTTTCGAAAAAAAAAAGAGTTGAAAAAGATATGAGAAGAAAAAGATATAGTTTAAAAAGAGAAAGATATGAATAATATTTAAAAAGATGGATTTGAATTTTTAATTTTGAAAAAGATTTTTAAAGAGATAATTGAGTTTTGAAAACAAATTTTTAAAAGAGTTTGATTGGATTGAAAAATAATTTGTCTTTATGGATTCAGATACATTTGATATTTTTGAAAAAGGGATTTTAGAAATTAGGATTTTTAGAACACTAATTTGAATTGAGGGATGATAATTTAAAATATGTTTATGCAAGAAATCATGAATTGAAACATAAAAAATTAGAAAATTTGTAAAGAGAAACGAATTTTACCTCCTCCCCACCATCCTGGCGTTAAACGCCCAACTGCTGCATGGTTTGGGCGTTTAACGCCCAAATGTTGCTTCTCCTGGGCGTTCAACGCCCAGCTGATGCTTCTTTCTGGCGTTGAACGCCAGGAAGTCCTTTGTTACTGGGCGTTTTTCTAAACGCCCAGGATGCTGTCAATCTGGCGTTAAACGCCCAGAAGATGCTTCTTTCTGGCGTTTAACGCCCAGAAGATGCTCCTTTCTGGCGTTTAACGCCCAGAAGGCTACCCTTACTGGCGTTGAACGCCCAGTGGGTGCTTCTTTTGGGCGTTCAACGCCCAAAATGTTTCTTACTGGCTTTTTCACGCCAGTGAGCTTCCAATTTCTCTTATAACTCTGTGAGTCCAATTAATTGCTATTTTTACCCTTTGAAGATACTTGGACATATACCTGTAAAAAAAGAAAATTTATATAATTAGTAAATAAACTTTGTAAATGGCTGGGTTGCCTCCCAGCAAGCGCTTCTTTATTGTCTTTAGCTGGACTACCACTGAGCTCTAATCAAGTCTCAGTTTCGAGCATTCTTGCTCAAAGTTACTTTCAAGATAATGTTTAATTCTCTGTCCATTAACAATGAACTTTTTGTTGGATTCATTATCCTGAAGCTCTACGTATCCATATGGTGATACGCTTGTGATCACATATGGACCTCTCCACCGGGATTTTAATTTTCCGGGGAATAATTTGAGCCTGGAATTAAATAGCAGAACTTTCTGCCCCGGCTCAAAGACTCTGGATGACAATTTCTTATCATGCCATCTTTTTGCTTTCTCTTTGTAAATTTTTGCATTCTCGAAAGCATTGAGTCTGAATTCCTCTAGCTCATTTAACTGAAGCAATCGTTTTTCTCCAGCTAATTTGGCATCAAGGTTTAGGAATCTGGTTGCCCAGTAGGCCTTATGTTCCAGTTCCACTGGCAAGTGACATGCCTTTCCATACATAAGCTGGTATGGAGAGGTCCCTATAGGGGTCTTGAATGCTGTTCTGTATGCCCACAGAGCATCATCCAAGCTCCTTGCCCAATCCTTTCTACGGTTAATTACAGTCCGTTCCAGGATTCTTTTGAGTTCTCTATTTGAGACTTCAGCTTGCCCATTAGTCTGTGGGTGATATGGAGTAGCTACCCTGTGGCTAACTCCATAACGAACCAAAGCAGAGTAAAGCTGTTTATTGCAGAAATGACTGCCCCCATCACTGATTAATACTCTAGGGGTACCAAATCTACTGAAGATGTGTTTCTGGAGGAATTTTAACACTGTTTTAGTGTCATTGGTGGGTGTTGCAATAGCTTCCACCCATTTGGATACATAATCCACTGCCACCAGAATATAAGTGTTTGAGTATGATGGTGGAAAGGGTCCCATAAAGTCAATACCCCATACATCAAACAACTCAATCTCTAAGATCCCTTGCTGAGGCATGGCATAACTGTGAGGCAGATTGCCAGATCTTTGACAACTGTCACAATTAAGTACAAATGCTCGGGAATCTTTATAGAGAGTAGGCCAGTAGAAGCCACATTGGAGGACTCTTGTGGCTGTTCGCTCACCTCCAAAATGTCCTCCATATTGTGATCCATGGCAGTGCCATAGAATCTTCTGTGCTTCTTCCTTAGGCACACATCTACGGATTACTCCGTCTGCACATCTCTTGAAGAGATATGGTTCATCCCAAAGATAGTACTTTGCATCTGTGATCAATTTCTTTGATTGCAGCCTACTGTACTCTTTGGGTATGAATCTCACTGCCTTGTAGTTTGCGATGTCTGCAAACCATGGCACTTCCTGGACGGCAAAGAGTTGCTCATCCGGAAAGGTTTCAGAGATCTCAGTGAGAGGGAAGGACGCCCCTTCTACTGGTTCTATTCGGGACAGGTGATCTGCTACTTGATTCTCTGTTCCTTTTCTGTCTCTTATTTCTATATCAAACTCTTGCAGAAGCATCACCCATCTTATAAGTCTGGGTTTTGAATCCTGCTTTGTGAGTAGATATTTAAGAGCAGCATGATCTGTATACACAATCACTTTTGATCCTACTAAATAGGATCTGAATTTATCAATGGCGTAAACTACTGCAAGTAGTTCTTTTTCTGTGGTTGTGTAATTCTTCTGTGCGTCATTTAAAACACGGCTGGCATAGTAAATGACGTGCAGAAGCTTGTCATGCCTTTGTCCCAACACTGCACCAATGGCATGGTCACTGGCATCACACATTAATTCAAATGGTAATGTCCAGTCTGGTGCAGAGATGATTGGTGCTGTAACCAATTTAGCTTTCAGAGTCTCAAATGCTTACAGACACTCTTTATCAAAGATAAATGGCATGTCAGTGGCTAGCAGGTTGCTCAGAGGTTTAGCGATTTTTGAAAAATCCTTTATAAACCTCCTATAGAATCCTGCATGCCCCAGAAAGCTTCTGATTGCCTTAACATTGGCAGGTGGTGGTAATTTTTCAATTACCTCTACCTTAGCTTGATCCACCTCTATTCCCTTGTTCGAAATTTTGTGCCCAAGGACAATCCCTTCAGTCACCATAAAGTGGCATTTTTCCCAGTTTAAAACCAGGTTGGTCTCTTGGAATCTCTTTAGAACAAGTGCTAAATGGTTAAGGCAGGAGCTGAATGAGTCTCCAAACACTGAAAAGTCATCCATAAAGACTTCCAGAAATTTTTCCACCATATCAGAGAAAATTGAAAGCATGCACCTCTGAAAAGTTGCAGGTGCATTGCATAGCCCAAATGGCATCCTTCTGTATGCAAATACTCCAGATGGGCATGTGAATGCCGTTTTCTCCTGATCCTGGGGATCTACTGCAATTTGATTATAACCTGAATATCCATCCAGGAAGCAGTAGTATTCATGACCTGCTAGTCTTTCTAGCATCTGGTCTATGAATGGTAAAGGAAAATGATCCTTTCTGGTAGCTGTATTGAGCCTTCTGTAATCAATACACATACGCCACCCAGTAACTGTTCTTGTAGGAACCAGTTCATTTTTTTCATTATGAACCACTGTCATCCCACCTTTCTTAGGGACGACTTGGACTGGGCTCACCCAGGGGCTGTCAGAAATAGGATAAATAATCCCAGCCTCTAGTAATTTAGTGACCTCTTTCTGCACCACTTCCTTCATGGCTGGGTTCAGCCGCCTTTGTGGTTGAACCACTAGTTTGGCGTCACCTTCCAATAGGATCTTGTGCATGCATCTGGCTGGACTAATGCCTTTAAGATCACTGATGGACCACCCAAGAGCTGTCTTGTGTGTCCTTAGCACTTGAATTAGTGCTTTCTCTTCCTGTGACTCTAAGGTAGAGCTTATGATTACAGGAAAGGTATCACCTTCTCCCAGAAATGCATATTTCAGGGATGGTGGTAATGGTTTGAGTTCGGGTTTTGGAGGTTTCTCCTCTTCTTGAGGGATTTTCAGAGGTTCTATTATCTTCTCTGACTCCTCCAGATCAGGCTGGACGTCTTTAAGGATGTCCTCTAGCTCTGATTCGGGACTCTCAGCCATATTGACCTCTCTTACCAGAGAGTCAATAATATCAACACTCATGCAGTCATTTGGGGTGTCTGGATGTTGCATGGCTTTGACAACATTCAACTTGAACTCCTCCTCATTGACTCTCAAGGTTACTTCCCCTTTTTGGACATCAATGAGGGTTCGGCCAGTTGCTAGGAAAGGTCTTCCTAGAATGAGAGTTGCACTCTTGTGCTCCTCCATTTCCAGCACCACAAAGTCAGTAGGAAAGGCGAATGGCCCAACATTGACAATCATGTCCTCAATCACGCCTGATGGGTATTTAATGGAGCCATCAGCAAGTTGAAGACATATCCTGGTTGGTTTGATTTCTTCAGTTAAACCAAGCTTTCTGATAGTAGATGCAGGTATTAGATTGATACTTGCCCCAAGATCACATAAAGCTTGCTTGGTGCAAGTGCCCTCTAATGTGCATGGTATCATAAAGCTCCCAGGATCTTTAAGCTTCTCAGGTAAGCTTTTCAGAATGACTGCACTGCATTCTTCAGTGAGGTAAACTTTTTCAGTTTCCCTCCAATCCTTCTTATGACTTAAGATCTCTTTCATGAACTTAGCATAAGAGGGTATTTGCTCAAGTGCTTCTGCAAACGGAATCTTTATTTCAAGAGTCCTGAGATAGTCTGCAAAGCGGGCAAATTGCTTATCTTGTTCCGCTTGGCGGAGTTTTTGAGGATAAGGCATTTTGGCTTTGTATTCCTCAACCTTAGTTGCTGCAGGTTTATTACCTACAGAAGTGGGTTGGGAAGCCTTCTTAGAAGGGTTGTTATCAGCACTTGTATGTGACTGATTCCCTACTGGCATTTGAATGCCAGTGGTGGGAGCTGGAGTGGTGTTAGACGCCACTTCCTTGTTTGTCACTGGCGTTTGAACGCCAGAACCATGCTCCCTTTGGGCGTTCAACGCCGGATTCATGCTTGTTTCTGGCGTTGAACGCCAGGAATGAGCATGGTCTGGGCGTTCAGCGCCAGCTTTATTCCTCTCTGGGCTCTGATTGTCCTCAGAGGGATTTTGAGTATCCACCTGTTCATTTCTTGGTTTCATGCTGCTTTGAAGTGAGGTATTTAATGTTTTCCCACTTCTTAATTGAACTGCTTGGCATTCTTCTGTTATTTGTTTTGACAGTTGCTTTTCTGTCTGCTTTAATTGTGCTTCCATGTTCCTGTTGGCCATTCTTGTTTCCTGTAATATTTCCTTGAATTCGGCTAGCTGCTGAGTTAGAAAGTCTAATTGCTGATTGAATTCATTAGCCTGATCCACCGGACTGAGTTCAGCAGTTACTGTTTTAGCTTCTTCTTTCATGGAGGATTCACTGCTTAGGTACAGATGTTGATTTCTGGCAACTGTGTCAATAAGCTCTTGAGCCTCTTCAATTGTTTTTCTCATATGTATAGATCCACCAGTTGAGTGGTCTAGAGAAATCTGAGCTTTTTCTGTAAGCCCGTAGTAGAAGATGTCTAATTGCACCCATTCTGAAAACATTTCAGAGGGGCATTTTCTTAGCATCTCTCTGTATCTCTCCCAGGCGTCATAAAGGGATTCATTATCTCCTTATTTGAAGCCTTGGATGCTTAGCCTTAGCTGTGTCATCCGTTTTGGAGGGAAATAGTGATTCAGGAATTTTTCTGACAGCTGCTTTCATGTTTTTATGCTGTTCTTAGGCTGGTTATTTAACCACCTCTTAGCTTGATCTTTTACAGCAAATGGAAACAGTAATAATCTGTAGACATCCTGATCCACTTCCTTATCATGTACTGTGTCAGCAATTTGCAAAAATTGTGCCAAAAACTCTGTAGGTTCTTCATGTGGAAGACCAGAATACTGACAGTTTTGCTGCACCATGATAATGAGCTGAGGATTCAACTCAAAGCTACTAACTCCAATGGAGGGTATACAGATACTACTCCCATATGAAGCAGTAGTGGGGTTAGCATATGACCCCAGAGTCCTCTTGGACTGTTCATTCCCACTTAATTCCATGTTGGAATAAAAGAAATGGTATATATGTTGATATTATTTATTTTATAAAAATAAATTTTTATAAAATAAAATAAAAACGAAATAAATAAAAGAAAGTGGAAATATTTTGAAATTGAAAATTGAATTTTTATATAAAATTTTCGAAAAATGTAGTTCAAAATTAGTTAGAAAATAAAAATTTTTTGAATTTTGAATTTTATGATGAAAGAGAAAAACACACAAAAGACACAAGACTTAAAACTTTTAGATCCAATGCTCCTTATTTTCGAAAATTTTTGGAGGGAAAACACCAAGGAACACCAAACTTAAAAATTTTAAGATCAAGACACAAGAAAAACTCAAGAACACCTTGAAGATTCACAAGAACACCAAGAACAAAAGGAAGAACACCAAACTTAAAATTTTTAGAAAACTTTAATAAAATTTTCGAAAATTATGAAAGATTAACAAGAAAACACCAAACTTAAAGTTTGGCACAAGATTAATTCAAGAAAAATTATTTTTGAAAAGGTTCCAAAGCGTATACCCAATTATCAAGAATATAAACCAATACTCTAGCCAATTGGGAATAAATGTAACACTTGTTCTAGATATTCCAATTAATGCTTTAAAAAGAACACAAGTGAAACAAGAAAAGACACAAAGCAAGAAAAACTCAAGATTAAACAAGAAAAATAAGCAAGAACAACTTGAAGATCAATGAAGAACAAAGAACACAAGTCGAAATTTTTAAATAAAATATGAGATATGCAATTGACACCAAACTTAGAACAAGACACTAAACTCACGAAAATTAGCAATTAATTAAAAGAAAAATAATAAATTTTGAAAAGAAATTTTTGAAAAGAAATTTTTGAAAAGAAACTATCCTATCAAGATTTAATGACTCTATAACAATAAAAATAAAAATAAAAATAAAAATAAATTATTCCTAATCTAAGAAATAAAATAAGCCTTCAATTGTCCAAACTCAATAATCCCCGGCAACGGCGCCAAAAACTTGGTGCACGAATTTATGATTCGCACAACTAACCAGCAAGTGCACTGGGTCGTCCAAGTAATACCTTACGTGAGTAAGGGTCGATCCCACGGAGATTATTGGTTTGAAGCAATCGATATTTATTTTATTATTCTTAGTTAGGATGTCAACAAGGTTATTTGGATTTAATTGTAAGAAGTCAAAGTGTTTAAAATTGTAAGTTGGAATTATTAGATTTGATTATAAAAATAAAAGAGAATAACAATGTTACTTGTTGTGCAGTAATGAGAAATATGTTGGAGTTTTGGAGATGCTTTGTCCTTTGACTTCAACTCTTCCTTGAAATCCTTCAATACACGCAAGGCTCCTTCCATGGCAAGCTCTATGTAGGGTGTCACCGTTGTCAATGGCTACTTCCCATCCTCTCAGTGAAAACGTTCCTATGCTCTGTCACAGCACGGCTAATCATCTGTCGGTTCTCAATCAGGTTGGAATAGAATCCATTGATTCTTTTGCGTCTGTCACTAACGCCCAGCCCTCAGGAGTTTGAAGCACGTCACAGTCATTCAATCCCAGAATCCTACTCGGAATACCACAGACAAGGTTTAGACTTTCCGGATTCTCATGAATGCTGCCATCAATCCGGCTTATACCACGAAGATTCTGATTAAGGAATCTAAGAGATATTCATTCAATCTGATGTAGAACGGAGGTGGTTGTCAGACACACGTTCATGAATTGAGGAAGGTGATGAGTGTCACGGATCATTACCTTCTTCACAATTAAGCGCGAATAAACATCTTAGATAAGAACACGCGTGTTTGAATGGAAAACAAAGGAATTGTATTAAATCATCGAGACGCTGCAGAGCTCCTCACCCCCAACAATGGAGTTTAGAGACTCATGCCGTCAAAAAGTATGTAATTCAGATCTGAAAATGTCATGAGGTACAGAATAATTCTCTAAAAGTTGTTTAAATAGTAAACTAGTAACCTAGGTTTACAGAATATGAGTAAACTAAGATAATTGGTGCAGAAATCCACTTCTGGGGCCCACTTGGTGTGTGCTGGGGTTGAGACTAAAGCTATCCACGAGTAGAGGCCTTTCTTGGAGTTAAACTCCAGGTTATGACGTGTTTTGGGCGTTCAACTCCGGATCATGACGTTTTTCTGGCGTTTAACTCCAGACAGCAGCATGAACTTGGCGTTCAACGCCAAGTTACGTCGTCTATCTTCGCGCAAAGTATGGACTATTATATATTGCTGGAAAGCCCTGGATGTCTACTTTCCAACACCGTTGAGAGCGCGCCAATTGGACTCCTGTAGCTCCAGAAAATCCATTTGGAGTGCAGGGAGGTCAGGATCCAACAGCATCTGCAGTCATTTTTCAGCCTAAGTCAGATTTCTGCTCAGCTTCCTCAATTTCAGCCAGAAAATACCTGAAATTACATGAAAATACACACACTCATAGTAAAGTCCAGAAATATGATTTTTGCTTAAAAACTAATAAAATTCTATTAAAAACTAATTAAAACATACTAAAATCTACATGAAATTACCCCCAAAAAGCGTATAAAATATCCGCTCATCAGCCAACTCTTCTAACACCTTAAATTTTTCATCTAAACCACTATGTAAACTTGCACCATCCAAATATCCATTCAAATAAGCCAATTCACTTCGATCTGCTACGTTGTCATTCACAAAACCAAAAATATCATCAAACCACCGAAAAAAAATTTCACAATGTGGTTGATTTTTCTACAAACAGAATAACACATCCAACAATCACCAACTAATTCTTAACAAACTCCTTCCAAACTAAGATTTTCACACTGAACAAAGCCTATACCTTGAAGTAAGGTGATGAGCGGATAATTTATACACTTTTTAGCATTGTTTTTAGTATGTTTTTAGTATGTTTTAGTTAGTTTTTATTATATTTTTATTAGTTTTTAGTTAAAATTCACTTTTCTGGACTTTACTATGAGTTTGTGTGTTTTTCTATGATTTCAGGTATTTTCTAGCTGAAATTGAGGGACCTGAGCAAAAATCTGATTCAGAGGCTGAAATGGACTGCAGATGCTGTTGGATTCTGACCTCCCTGCACTCGAAGTGGATTTTTTGGAGCTACAGAAGCCCAATTGGTGCGCTCTCAATTACGTTGGAAAGTAGACATCCTGGGCTTTCCAGCAATGTATAATAGTTCATACTTTGCTCGAGATTTGATGGCTCAAACAGGCATTCCAAGTCAGCTCAAGAATTCTGGCGTTTAACGTTGGAACTAGCACAAGAATGGGAGTTAAACGCCCAAACTAGCACAAAAGCTGGCGTTTAACTCCAAGAAAAGTCTCTACACATGAAAGCTTCAATGCTCAGCCCAAGCACACACCAAGTGGGCCCGGAAGTGGATTTTTATGTCATTTACTCATCTTTGTAAACCCTAGGCTACTAGTTCTCTACAAATAGGACCTTTTACTATTGTATTCTCATCTTGGTAGCTATCTTTTGATCATGTTTTGATGATTGAACCCTCTTTGGGAGGCTGGCCATTCGGCCATGCCTAGACCTTGTTCTTATGTATTTTCAACGGTGGAGTTTCTACACACTATAGATTAAGGTGTGGAGCTCTACTGTACCTCGAGTATTAATGCAATTACTATTGTTCTTCTATTCAATTCGGCTTATTATTGTTCTAAGATATCACTTGTTCCTCAACTTGATGAATGTGATGATCCGTGACACTCATCATCATTCTCACCTATGAACGTGTGCCTGACAACCACCTCCGTTCTACCTTAGATTGAGTGGATATCTCTTGGATTCCTTAATCAGAATCTTCGTGGTATAAGCTAGAATTGATGGCGGCATTCAATAGAATCCGGAAGGTCTAAACCTTGTCTGTGGTATTCTGAGTAGGATTCAAGGATTGAATGACTGTGACGAGCTTCAAACTCCTGAAGGCTGGGCGTTAGTGACAGACGCAAAAGAATCACTGGATTCTATTCCAACCTGATTGAGAATCGACAGATGATTAGCCGTGCTGTGACAGAGCGCGTTGAACATTTTCACTGAGAGGACGGGACTGTAGCCACTGACAATGGTGATGCCCAACATACAGCTTGCCATGGAAATGAGTAAGAAGGATTGGATGAAGACAGTAGGAAAGCAGAGAGACGGAAGGGACAAAGCATCTCCATACGCTTATCTGAAATTCTCACCAATGAATTACATAAGTATCTCTATCTTTATTTTATGTTTTATTCATCTTTTAATTATCAATCCTCCATAACCATTTGAATCCGCTTGACTGAGATTTACAAGATGACCATAACTTGCTTCATACCAACAATCTCCGTGGGATCGACCCTTACTCGCGTAAGGTTTATTACTTGGACGACCCAGTGCACTTGCTGGTTAGTTGTGCGAAGTTATGATAAAGAGTTGAGATTGCAATTGAGCGTACCATGTTGATGGCGCCATTGATGATCACAATTTCATGCACCAAGTTTTTGGCGCCGTTGCCGGGGATAGTTTGAGTTTGGACAACTGACGGTTCATCTTGTTGCTTAGCTTAGGTATTTTTTTCAGAGTTCTTAAGAATGAATTCTAGTGTTTCAAAGTGATGTTCTTATCATCACCAAAGCTAATTGATTCTCATCAATTTAGCTCTTGAATGTAATGTCCTGCTGAAGCTTGGCTAGCCATGTCTAATTTCTTTAGACTAAAGCTTTAGACTAACATTGCATGATTCCTGGGATTCTCATTAAGAATTTTGATACCCTTATTTTCTTTTTTCAATCAATTTTCGAAAAAAAAATTATAAAATCTTAAAATCAAAAAAATATTTTATGTTTCTTGTTGAGTCTAGTGTCTCATTTTAAGTTTGGTGTCAATTGCATGTTTCTATTCTTCTTGCATTTTTCGAATTCATTCATGTGTCTTCATTAATCTTCAAGTTGTTCTTGATGATTCCCTTGCTCTGATCTTTACATTCTCTTGTATTGAGTGTTTTGTTGTTTCTCATATGCATTCTCAATTTGTTAGTGTCAGTAGTATACAAACTTCTAAGTTGGTGTCTTGCATGCATTGTTTATTTGATTTTAGTTGCATTTTGATTATTCCTCATCATTAAAAATTCAAAAAATTTTTTATTTGTGTCTTTTCAAGTCAATAATACAGAGAATTGAAGATTCAGAACATACAGCAGAGAAATTACACAGAAAAAGCTGGGCGTTCAAAACGCCCAGTGAGGAAGGAAAACTGGCGTTTAAACGCCAGCCAGGGTGCCTGGCTGGGCGTTTAATGCCCAAAAGGATAGTGTTTTGGGCGTTAAACGCCATAATGGATACCATTCTGGGCGTTTAACGCCAGGATGGCACAAGAGGGAAGATTTTGTTTTTAACTCAAATTTTTTTCAAGTTTTCAAATTTTTTCAAAATCAAATCTTTTTCAAATCAAATCTTTTCAATCATATATTTTCAAAATCAATTTCTTTCCATTTTCAAAAATACTTGCTATCAATTAATGATTTGATTCAACATTTCAAGTATGTTGCCTTTTCTGTTGAGAAAGGTTTAATGTTTGAATCATATCTTTCTTGTTAGGCAGGTCATTAATTTTCAAAATCAAATCTTTTTAAATTGTTTTTCAAATCATATCTTCTCAATCATATCTTTTTAAAACTATATCTTTTCAATCATATCTTTTTATCACAATTTTTTTTAAAATAGTTTTCAATCATATCTTTTTTATTTCTAATTTCAAAATCTTTTTCAAAAATCACTTTATTTCTTTCCCAATCATATTTTTCAAAAATCATTCTTCATTTTTTCAAAATGTTTTTAAAATATTTTATATTTATTTTCGAAAATTTCTTCCCCTCTTCTCACATCCTTCTATTTATGGACTAACACTACTCCTTAATGCACAATTCGAACTCCATCTTTCTTGATAAGTTCAAATTCTTCTACCTCTTCCTTCTATTTTTCTTTTCCTCTGACACCTCCAGGAATCTCTATACTGTGACTTAGAGGATTCCATATTTTCTTGTTCTCTTCTCTTTCATATGAGCAGGAGCAAAGACAAAAGCATTCTTGTTGAGGCTGACCCTGAACCTGAAAGGACCTTGAAACGAAAGCTAAGAGAAGCTAAAGCACAACTCTCTGTAGAGGACCTAACAGAAATCTTCAAACAAGAAGAAGACATGGCAGCCGAAAACAACAACAATGCTAACAAAGGAAGGAAGGTGCTGGGTAACTTTACTGCACCTACTCCCGACTTCTATGGGAGAAGCATCTCTATCCCTGCCATTGGAGCAAACAACTTTGAGCTTAAGCCTCAATTAGTTTCTCTAATGCAACAGAATTGCAAGTTCCATGGACTTCCATTGGAAGATCCTCATCAGTTTTAAGCTGAGTTCTTGCAAATCTGTGACACTGTGAAGACTAATGGGGTTGACCCTGAGGTCTACAGACTTATGCTATTCCCTTTTGTTGTAAGAGACAGAGCTAGGATATGGTTGGACTCACAACCTAAAGAAAGCCTGAACTCTTGGGAAAAGCTAGTCAATGCCTTCTTGGCAAAGTTCTTTCCACCTCAAAAATTGAGTAAGTTTAGAGTGGAAGTCCAAACCTTCAGACAGAAGGAAGGTGAATCCCTCTATGAAGCTTGGGAAAGATACAAACAATTAATCAGAAAGTGTCCATCTGACATGCTTTCTGAATGGAGCGTCATAGGTATCTTCTATGATGGTTTGTCTGAACTGTCTAAGATGTCATTGGATAGCTCTGCTGGAGGATCTCTTCATCTGAAGAAGACGCCTACAGAAGCTCAAGAACTCATTGAAATGGTTGCAAATAACCAATTCATGTACACTTCTGAAAGGAATCCTGTGAACAATGGGACGAATCAGAAGAAAGGAGTTCTTGAGATTGATACTCTGAATGCCATATTGGCTCAAAACAAAATATTGACTCAGCAAGTTAATATGACCTCTCAAAGTCTGTCTGGAATGCAAGCTGCACCAGGCAGTACTAAGGATGCTTCATCTGAAGAAGAAGCTTATGATCCTAAGAACCCTTCAATGGAAGAGGTGAACTACATGGGAGAACCCTATGGAAACACCTATAATCCTTCATAGAGAAATCATCCAAATCTCTCATGGAAGGATCAACAGAGACCTCAACAAGGTTTCAACAACAATAATGGTGGAAGAAACAGGTTTAGCAATGGCAAGCCTTTTCCATAATCTTCTCAGCAACAGATAGAGAATTCTAAGCAGAGCCACTCTGACTTAGCAACCATGGTCTCTGATCTAATCAAAACCACTCAAAGTTTCATGACTGAAACAAGGTCCTCCATTAGGAATTTGGAGGCACAAGTGGGACAGCTGAGCAAGAAAATTACTGAACTCCCTCCTAGTACTCTTCCAAGCAATACAGAAGAGAATTCAAAAGGAGAATGCAAGGCCATTAACATGACCCACATGGCCGAACTTGGAGAGGAGGAAGAGGCAGTGATCGCCACTGAGGAAGACCTCAATGGACGTCCACTGGCCTCCAATGAGTTCCCTAATGAGGAACCATGGGAATCTGAGGCTCATAATGAGACCATAGAGATTCCATTGGATTTACTTCTGCCATTCATGAGCTCGGATGAGTATTCTTCCTCTGAAGAGGATGAAGATGTCACTGAAGAGCAAGTTGCTAAATACCTTGGAGCAATCATGAAACTAAATGACAAGTTATTTGGTAATGAGACTTGGGAGGATGAACCCCCTTTGCTCACCAAAGAACTGGATGACTTGTCTAGGCAGAAATTACCTCAAAAGAGACAGGACCCTGGGAAGTTCTCAATACCTTGTACCATAGGCACCATGACCTTTAAGAAGGCTCTGTGTGACCTAGGGTCAAGCATAAACCTTATGCCTCTCTTTGTAATGGAGAAGCTAGGGATCTTTGAGGTGCAAGCTGCAAGAATCTCACTAGAGATGGCAGACAATTCAAGAAAACAAGCTTATGGACTTGTAGAGGATGTTTTGGTGAAAGTTGAAGACCATTACATCCCTGCTGATTTCATAGTCCTAGAGACTGGGAAGTGCATGGATGAATCCATCATCCTTGGCAGACCCTTCTTAACCACAGCAAAGGCTGTGATTGATGTTGACAGAGGAGAATTGATCATTCAAATGAATGAAGAATCCTTTGTGTTTAAGACTCAAGGATACTCCTCTGTAACCATGGAGAGGAAGCATGAAGAGTTTCTCTCAAAACAGAGTCAAACAGAGCCCCCACAGTCAAACTCTAAGTTTGGTGTTGGGAGGCCACAACCAACTTCTAAGTTTGGTGTTGAACCCCCACATTCAAACTCTAAGTTTGGTGTTGGGAGGTTCCAACATTGCTCTGAACATCCGTGAGGCTCCATGAAAGCCCACTGTCAAGCTACTGACATTAAAGAAGCGCTTGTTGGGAGGCAACCCAATGTTATATTTATCTATTTTCCTTTGTTATTTTATGTTTTCTATAGGTTGATGGTTGATAAACCCCATTTGTAGGGCTTATCTTATGCTTGATTTAGGGGATTTTATAACCTTTTACCCACATTTATGCAATGAATTAGCATGGTTTTGTATATTCTCCTTTAATTATGCTTAAGAGTGAAAACATGCTTTTTAGGTCTTAAAATAAATAAATTTAATTCACCTTGATTCCATTAGATGCCTTGATATGTTTGTTAAGTTATTTAAGGTTTAGGAGGCAAAAATTGGATCAAGGGAATGAAGAAAGAAAGCATGAAAAGTTGGAGAACTCATGAAGAGATGAAAGAACCGGAAAGCTGTCAAGCCGACCTCTTCGCACTTAAATGACCATAACTTGAGCTACAGAGGTCCAAATGATGCAGTTCAAGTTGGGTTGAAAAGCTAACATCCGGAGCTTCGAAACGATATAAGATTTGCCATAGTTGCATCGCGCATAGGGGTGCGTACACGCACGATACGCGGACGCACCGATGGTGGCACATGACCCACTTAATGCAACACGTGGCCATCGATTTTAGAAGCCTTGTGGGCCCAATCCAACTCATTTCTGATGCTATTTAAGCCAAGTATTGAAGAGGAATCAACATACTTTTAACCAATTAGCTTAGTTTAGTTTTAGAAGTAGTTTCTAGAGAGAGAAGCTCTCACTTCTCTCTAGGATTAGGATTAGAATTAGGTTTAGTTCTTAGATCAAGATTTTAATTTATCTTCTTCTACTTCTATCTTCTCAATTCCTTGTAGTTACATTCATTCTTCTTCCATTCCTTTGTTGAAATTTCCTTTATGTTGTTCTTATGCTTTGTTGTAGATCTACTATTGTTCATTTTATTTTCTTTCAATTCAATAAGAGGTAATTCATAATAATTGTTCTTCTTTGCTTTTCTATTGTTGATCTCTTGCCTTTGTAGTTAGATCTCTCTTTAATTCTTGCAATTTATATTGTTTACTTTTATTGCCTTTTATGTGTTTGCTGAAATGCCTCTTCTAGATATAGTATAGATTTTGTTCCTCTTGGCCTAGGTAGAGTAATTAGTGATACTTGAGTTATCTAATTCCTTTGTTGATTGGTAATTGGAGAGATTGCTAATTGGTTTGGAGTGCACTAAAGCTAGTCTTTCCTTGGGAGTTGGCTAGGACTTGTGGCTCAAGTCAATTCATCCACTTGACTTTCCTTTATTTAGTAAGGGTTAACTAAGTGGTAGCAATGAACAATTATCATCACAATTGAGAAGGATAACTAGGATAGGACTTCTAATTTTCATACCTTGCCAAGAGCCTTTTATAGTTGTTAGTTTATTTTCATTGCCATTTACTTTTCATGCTTCTTATCCAAAACCCCAAAACACATTTCTAACCAATAACAAGACACTTTATTGTAAATCATAGGGAGAACGACCCGAGGTTTAAATACTTCGGTTTATAGATTTTAGGGGTTTGTACTTGTGACAAACAAATTTTTGCATGAAAGGATTATTGTTGGTTTAGAGACTATACTTCAACGAGATTTCATTTGTGAAATTCTAAACCGTCAAAAATCCGTTCATCAATGATCATGGGAAGTCACAAAATCAATTGAAAAAGCAAAAACAGAATGAAAAACAGAAAGAAAAATAGCACACCCTGGAGGAAAACCTTGCTGGCGTTTAAACGCCAGTAAGGGCAGCAAATGGGCGTTTAACGCCCAGTCTGGCACCATTATGGGTGTTTAACGCCAGAAAGGGGCACCAGAATGGCGTTTAACGCCAGGAATGGGCATCAAGCTGGTGTTAAACGCCAGAAATGGGCACCAGCCTGGCGTTTAATGCCAGGATTGGCAGAAAGAGCAATTTTGCTTGCCACTTGGTGCAGGGATGAATTATCCTTGACACCTCAGGATCTGTGGACCCCACAGGATCCCCACCTACCCCACCACTCTCTCTCTTCTTCACCTATTCACCAATCACCTCAACACCTCTTCCCCAAAAAACCCCTCACCTATCAAATCCCACTATTCTCTTCACCACTCACATCCATCCTTCATAAAACCCCACCTACCTCACCATTCAAATTCAAACCACTTTTCCTCCCAAAACCACCTATAATGGCCGAACCATACACCCCCTCTCCATTCCTATATAAACCCATCTTCACTCCTTCATTATCACACAACCTAAACATTACTTCTCCCCCTTGGCCGAACCACAAAGCCACCTCCATCTCCTCTATTTCTTCTTCTTCTGCTCTCTTCTTCCTTCTTTTGCTCGAGGACGAGCAAACCTTCTAAGTTTGGTGTGGTAAAAGCATTGCTTTTTGTTTTTCCATAACCATTTATGGCATCTAAGGCTAGAGAAACCTCTAGAAAGAGGAAAGGAAAGGCAAAAGCTTCCACCTCCGAGTCATGGGAGATGGAGAGATTCATCTCAAGGGTGCATCAAGACCACTTCTATGAAGTTGTGGCCATGAAGAAAGTGATCCCCGAGGTCCCTTTCAAACTCAAAAAGAGTGAATATCTGGAGATCCGACATGAGATCCGAAGAAGAGGTTGGGAAGTTCTTACCAACCCCATTCAACAAGTCAGAATCTTAATGGTTCAAGAGTTCTATGCCAATGCATGGATCACCAAGAACCATGATCAAAGTGTGAACCCGAACCCAAAGAATTAGCTTACAATGGTTCGGGGGAAATACTTAGATTTTAGTCCAGAAAATATAAGGTTGGCATTCAACTTGCCCATGATGCAAGGAGATGAACACCCTTACACTAGAAGGGTCAACTTTGATCAAAGGTTGGACCAAGTCCTCATAGACATTTGTGAAGAGGGCGCTCAATGGAAGAGAGATTCAAGAGGGAAGCCGGTTCAACTGAGAAGGCATGACCTTAAGCCCGTGGCTAGGGGATGGTTGGAGTTTATTCAACGCTCAATCATTCCCACTAGCAACCGATCTGAAGTTACTATAGACCGGGCCATCATGATTCATAGCATCATGATTGGAGAGGAAGTAGAAGTTCATAAGGTTATAGCCCAAGAACTTTATAAGGTGGCGGACAAGTCCTCTACCTTAGCAAGGTTAGCCTTTCCTCATCTTATTTGTCACCTCTGTTATTCAGTTGGAATTGACATAGAGGGAGATATCCTCATTGATGAGGACAAGCCCATCACTAAGAAAAGGATGGAGCAAACAAGAGATCCCACTCATCATGAAATCCCTGAGATACCTCAAGGGATGCACTTTTCTCCACAAAACTATTGGGAGCAAATCAACACCTCCCTAGGAGAATTGAGTTCCAACATGGGACAACTAAGGGTGGAGCACCAAGAACATTCCATCCTCCTCCATGAAATTAGAGAAGACCAAAGAATCATGAGAGAGGAGCAACAAAGGCAAGGAAGAGACATTGGGGAGCTCAAGCACTCCATAAGATCTTCAAGAGGAAGAACAAGCCGCCATCACTAAGGTAGACCCGTTCTTTAATTTCCTTGTTCTTTATTTTCCTGTTTTTCGAATGTTCATGCTTATGTTTATCTATGTTTGTGTCTTATGATCATTAGTGTCTTAATGTCTATGCCTTAAAGTTATGAATGTCCTATGAATCCATCACCTTTCTTAAATGAAAAATGTTCTTAATTGAAAAAGAGAAGAATTGCATGAATTTTGAATTTTATAACAGATTAATTATTTTGATGTGGTGGCAATACTTTTGACTTCTGAATGTATGCTTGAACAGTGCATATGTCTTTTGAATTTGTTGTTCATGAATGTTGGCTCTTGAAAGAATGATGAAAAAGAAGACATGTTACTGAGGATCTGAAAAATCATAAAAATGATTCTTGAAGCAAGAAAAAGTAGTGAATAGCAAAAAAAAAAAAAAACGAAAAGGAAGAGAAAGAAATAAAGTTGTGATTCAAGGCAAAAAGAGTGTGCTTAAGAACCCTAGACACCTCTAATTGGGGACTCTAGCAAAGCTGAGTCACAATCTGAAAAGGTTCACCCAGTTATGTGTCTGTGGCATGTATGTATCCGGTGGTAATACTGGAAGACAGAGTGCTTTGGGCCACGGCCAAGACTCATAAAGTAGCTGTGTTCAAGAATCATCATACTTAACTAGGAGAATCAATAACACTATCTGGATTCTGAGTTCCTATAGAAGCCAATCATTCTGAATTTCAAAGGATAAAGTGAGATGCCAAAACTGTTCAGAGGCAAAAAGCTAAAAGCCCCGCTCATCTAATTAATACTAATCTTCATAGATGTTTTTGGAATTCATTTCATATTCTCTTCTTTTTATCTTATTTGATTTTCAGTTGCTTGGGGACAAGCAACAATTTAAGTTTGGTGTTGTGATGAGCGGATAATTTATACGCTTTTTGGCATTGTTTTTAGTATGTTTTAGTTAGTTTTTATTATATTTTTATTAGTTTTTAGTTAAAATTTACTTTTCTGGACCTTACTATGAGTTTGTGTGTTTTTCTGTGATTTCAGGTATTTTCTGGCTGAAATTGAGGGACCTGAGCAAAAATCTGATTCAGAGGCTGAAAAGGACTGCAGATGCTGTTGGATTCTGACCTCCCTGCACTCGAAGTGGATTTTCTGGAGCTACAGAAGTCCAATTGGCGCGCTCTCAATTGTGTTGAAAAGTAGACATCCTGGACTTTCCAGCAATGTATAATAGTCCATACTTTTCCCGAGATTTGATGGCCCAAACAGGCGTTCCAAGTCAGCTCAAGAATTCTGGCGTTTAACGCCGGAACTGGCACAAGAATGGGAGTTAAACGCCCAAACTGGCACAAAAGCTGGCGTTTAACTCCAAGAAAAGTCTCTACACATGAAAGCTTCAATGCTCAGCCCAAGCACACACCAAGTGGGCCCAAAAGTAGATTTTTATGTCATTTACTCATCTTTGTAAACCCTAAGCTACTAGTTCTCTACAAATAGGACCTTTTACTATTGTATTCTTATCTTGGTAGCTATCTTTTGATCATGTTTTGATGATTGAACCATCTTTGGGAGGCTGCCCATTCGGCCATGCCTAGACCTTGTTCTTATGTATTTTCAACGGTGGAGTTTCTACATACCATAGATTAAGGTGTGGAGCTCTGCTGTACCTCGAGTATTAATGCAATTACTATTGTTCTTCTATTCAATTCGGCTTATTCTTGTTCTAAGATATCACTTGTTCCTCAACTTGATGAATGTGATGATCTGTGACACTCATCATCATTCTCACCTATGAACGTGTGCCTGACAACCACCTCCGTTCTACCTTAGATTGAGTGGATATCTCTTGGATTCCTTAATCAGAATCTTCGTGGTATAAGCTAGAATTGATGACAGCATTCAAGAGAATCCGGAAGGTCTAAACCTTGTCTGTGGTATTCTGAGTAGGATTCAAGGATTGAATGACTATGACGAGCTTCAAACTCCTAAAGGCTGGGCGTTAGTGACAAACGCAAAAGAATCACTGGATTCTATTCCAACCTGATTGAGAACCGACAGATGATTAGCCGTGCTGTGACAGAGCGCGTTAAACATTTTCACTGAGAGGACGAGACTGTAGCCACTGACAACGGTGATGCCCAACATACAGCTTGCCATGGAAAGGAGTAAGAAGGATTGGATGAAGATAGTAGGAAAGCAGAGAGATGGAAGGGACAAAGCATCTCCATACGCTTATCTGAAATTCTCACCAATGAATTATATAAGTATCTCTATCTTTATTTTATGTTTTATTCATCTTTTAATTATCAATCCTCCATAACCATTTGAATCCGCCTGACTGAGATTTACAAGATGACCATAGCTTGCTTCATACCAACAATCTCCGTGGGATCGACCCTTACTCGCGTAAGGTTTATTACTTGGACGACCCAGTGCACTTGCTGGTTAGTTGTGCGAAGTTGTGATAAAGAGTTGAGATTGCAATTGAGCGTACCATGTTGATGGCGCCATTGATGATCACAATTTCATGCACCATAAGGACACCCAAAGAATAATCTATTAGGGTTCTCCATTGTCTGAGACTGGAAGACTATAGCATACATCCTGCACTTGCACTTAGGGTATTCTACTTTTCTAAAACACCTCTTACTCCCAACAGTGGTACTTTCAACGCTCAACCCATCGTTGGAAGGTCTCCCTCCATGACGCCTACTTGTCGATGTGCTGCCTTTACTTGCCATTACCAATTAACTTCCCTCAATCTACGTTGATTTCGATAAAAAGCACAGGGAAAAAATCAGTTATGGTTTACGTTGGAAGAGAGTTTAAGAGAAATCCTAATTTCATAGAAGGTCCAAGAGAAAGGTTGAGGACTAATTTTTTCTATTCAAAATGACGTCATTTGGAGTTGTCAAAAACGACATGGTTTTAGTCACGTGTGTAGAAACTAATGTGTCATGCGAGTGATGCGTAACATTTTACCTGACACATCACACTTACAACCTCCACGTAGGAGAAAGAGTGTTTTGTTAACCGGCTAAACTTGGGAGGGAGACATATTTAGTATATATCTAAAATTCTTAGGGACTAGAGGACCTAATTAATTTTTTTTAAGGATAAATTTATCGGATGGCCAAATTTTTGAGGACCAATTTGGAGTATTATTATAAATTGTAAAATATAAAATGTGATATCGAAATTATTAGTTGTCAAAGGCTATTAAAAATCTATATCCCACATTTCAAATTTCTTTTGAAAAGTGTCACATTTATCAAAATAAGTAGGATAAATACGTTTAAATAAAACTTTTTTTATTGTCTTTTATATCAATATTTGGATATACTGTTGGATATATGAAGATGGTTTCAAGGTACAATTTATACTTTATTGTATATGTATAATTTTTTTCTTTTTTGTAAGTTTATGTACTAGTCATTCTACAAATATTTCATGATTAGTAAAAATTTTTAAGAGTAAAATTATAAAAATTTGAATTTATTTAGAATAAAAGTAATGTGATTAAGTTTAATTTACTTAGATGTGGTTAAAAAAATAATTGAATAACTATGTACCGTAAAAAATAATATTATTTAAAAATAAAATTAAAATTTATTTTTATGTATCGTTTTTGTCCCCAACATTTTCGTCCTATTTAAGTCCCTAGCTAACGTTTCAAAATCATCTCAATGTTGTCCACCGTCAATTCTGTTAATAGATCATTAACGACAGGACAACATTGAGCCAATTTTAAAAAGTTAGGGACTTAAATAAGATGATTTAAATGTTAGGAATACTTTTGGGACTTATCATAAACGTTGGGGATAAAAACGATACTTTACTCAATCTTGTTTGTCACAAAATCTCTAGTTCCTTCTATAAAAAAGGCGATAGCTTGAGAAGAAATAAAATCTGGACCCAAGTCCTTTTTTTTTATCTCATTCTCAATTTTTTTCTTGGTTCAATCAATTCTTTGTCACTTAGACGTTATTATTTTGATTATTTATTTCTTGTAAAATATTAGTACCATTTTGGGAATATTCTGAACTAGAAGTTGAATCATTGATAAATTTATTTTCAATAAATTTTATCTTTCTTGATTTAATAACTATATTAGACACTAAGTCTAATATTCTATATGCTTTAAAATTTTGAGCATATCCTATGAAAGTTCCTTTTTTGACTCTTGGCCCCAATTTGATTTTCTTTTGATCAGAAACTCGATAAAAGGCTAAACACCCCTACACTTTTAGATAATTCAAATTAGATTTTTTTTCTTTCCGAATTTATAAAGAAAAACCTTTCTATGTCTTAAGGTATCCTATTATGGATATGACATGATGTCAATAACGCTTCATCCCACAAATTGTAAAACAATTTTACATTTAGTAACATTGAATTAACCATATCCACTAAGGTACAATTTTTTTTGTTGTTATGTGTTCTGTAACCATGCCAATATGCATATTTTAGACTTTTTTTTGCAACTATAGTAATTAGATCATTCTCTTCCACGCACTGAGTTGATCTTTGGTACTTTCTTTTTTAGAAGTTTATATTTTTTAATGTAATGTCCTTTCTTGTGACAATGATAACACTTTTTATCTCTTTTTGCTTACTTTGAATCTTTTTGAAAACTTTTTTTTCCTTCTTGTTGGTGTTGTTTTCACCAATATGATTCACTTTAAAACTTTGAGAAAAATACACAGTATCACGTTTTGAAGTTTCCTTCTCTATATGTATATACCTTAGTAATTTCTCAATTGTGAAATCCTACCAAGATGTAAAAGTTTGTTCCTATAACCATTTCAAGATGAAGGCAATTTTGAAATAATTGCTCCAACTTGTAATAATTCAAGGATCATTATTTATAGATCACGAAATCTATTTACAAAGATTTGTATTTCATGAATTTGATCCATAACAGGCATAATATCATTCATAATAAATTCAAAATATTTCAACATAATAAACTTTTCTGTTCCTTGTCGTTTAATATTGTACTTTTTTCCCAAAGACTTCCAATCCTCCAATGGTGATTGAATTGAAATGTAGAGATCATAGAGTCGGTAGGATAAAGTATTGAGAATATGACCTCGACATGCAAAAATATTTTCATCTCATTTCTTCTTCAATTGAACAATTTTTTCTTTCTCTTCCAGTGTGGAATTTTCAGCAACATCGATAATTGGGGTAGTTTTCGCGTCAATCACATATGCAAGATTAAGAATCGAAAGAAGAAACATCATCTTGTCTTTCTAACGGTTGAAGTTTGTTATATCAAAGCGATCCAACTTGACAAACTCTTGATTCATGACCTTGAACGTGGTATTTTGATCTTGTACCATCTTCAAGAAATATTTCTCTAAAATTGTTGAATATATATGAAGATGGTTTCAAGGCATGATTAGATCGTTTTCTTTAAAGAGATATTTGTCCACACTTAGTTGCTATAGGGTTGATGACAATACTCTCACAGGATACAATGAAACTTAAAAATTTCTTAATTAGCAATAATAAAATATTCTCAACTCTCTTAAACAAAAAGATCTTTTAATAATTAAAATACACACTTGATTAGTATATTTAAATAGTAAACAAAAATTTTATTTATATCTATTGTATATAGCAATTATAATTTATCTATGTACATAAATAATTATGACTCTATGTACTATTATCATAATTTATAATATATAAACGATTAATAACTATTTTTAATACTAATAATAACATTAATAATAATATATTAATTAATCAAATTTATAAATACTTCTTATACAAGCTCACAAATATAAGTAGGCTATTATAATTCGTGAAAGAAGAGAAAAAGTAAAGAATTTAGTTTGCAACTAAAATAAATAAATTTTTTATGATAAAATTTTGATCATTAAAATATCATTTACGTTACAAATAAAATAAGTAATACGTAACCCTTATGTCGTTTGTATATTACGCAAAAATATAAATAATTTTAAATATTAATGTATGTATAAAACTATAAATAATGAATTTAATTTATTTAATTAAAAAAAGTCCAGTTCCAACTTCCAACTCAATTTATTGGCGATAATAATATCTCCGGCAGTTTCTGAGCGCGAGTGCCACGTGAATAGTGCACATTCAATGAACCTCGTCAAGTCGTCGTCCGTCGCCACTCCAAACGCATAGGTGTCAAAAATACAAAAATGTGTATAAAACTATAAATCAAAATCACAGTGGCAATATGCGCAATTGTCTCAAAAATGCATGGGCACTTTTGTAAATCCAAAATACGTAGAACTTATAAGCTTCTTTCCCTTCTCTCATTCTCTCTCTCACTCGCGTCTTCGAGGTTCTCAGCGAAGTCGTAAAAGGTACTCTCTCTTTCTCTTTCTCTCTCTGCGCTTTGGATCCTCAAATCTAGGGCTTCATCCTCATCCATCCTTCTTTGAAATTTCCCTGATCGGGTCAACAGTTTTCGTTATCCAAATCTAGATATGCAAGGCTAATATTCATTTCTTCCATCTTTCAGTCCTTGTAATGTTACTCACTAAACTTTTCTTGAGTTCTGACTTTTTGGCTCTACCTCAGTAAATTGTTCTCATAATTGTAAAATACATCTTTGAGATCTTTGGTTCCTTTTTTCTGATCATAGTTCTTTCACTTAATTTGCGGAAGTGCGGATTTTTTTCGTAGATTTGATTTTTTTTCTCTTTTGCTTGTTCCGTTTCTGTGTTTTGTTTATTGTGGTGCTGCGATCGTTATGGTAACTTTATTATTGTGATGGAGTTTCTTCAAAGCTACTCAGCCATGAGAAATGGATCTCATGTTACCAGAGTTGTGGTTATCAATCTGAAAATTTGACCGGTTGATTCGATGTTTCTTTTCTTTTTCCTTAACATATTTAAGATGGCTTCAGAATTGATATGATTGGTCTCTTGATTGAATTTGCGAGCTGATTGCAAGCTCTGAAGACGATGTTTATTCAATTTAACATTTAAAGTTAGAATTATTGCTTGTCTATTGTTGGAAATAGATTAGATGGCACTAGTACCAGTGGGTCAGTTTCTGCTTTTTGTGAAATGTTATATAATATCTGTGGTGTCTTGTACCATTTCTCTTGATTATACTAGTTTGGTGGATTTTACTTCCTCACTTTTTTTTATTATTTAATACATAAGTAGATGGACTTCAAATATCAATCTGCAACAATTGTATTCTTTTTCTGATTGTTTACTGCTATTTCCTGTTCTCACTGTATTTATTTATTTATTTTCAAGTGTTTGGTGTGCTGCTTGAATAAGGTTTGTGTTGTTAGGGTTTCACAAGATGGAGGGCATGCATAGCTTCTGGCAATTGGGTGATGAACTTCGTGGTCACTCAAAGTCATCTGAGGATCACAAATGGTTGATGGTTGCTTCTAAATTGGCTGAGCAGACAAGATCAAAGGGAGAACGAGTGAATAACTTAGATCTCTCAAAGGGCCCTATTGAACCAAAGCCAAGAGATAAATTTGGGTTCCAGGAGGAGAACAAGTTTGACACACTTAACTTAAGCATGCTAAATCTGGACCCGAAAGTTACTGAAAATGTGAGCAAAAGCTCGCTACGGAACAGTGCTTACAATATTAATGCTGTGTACCACAAAAGCAATGCAAACTTGGTGGGAAACTTGAACAGCAACAAGTATAGTGCTAATATTCCGCACAACAAAGAGTCCAACAATAACAGCAATATCAATAACAATGAAAACAACAATTCAAATGCAGCTGACAAAAGGTTTAAGACCCTACCTGCAGCAGAGACACTCCCACGGAATGAAGTGCTTGGGGGATACATCTTTGTCTGTAATAATGACACAATGCAGGAAGACCTCAAACGTCAGCTATTTGGTAAGCAATATTATGGCTATTTGATTATATTCTCTTATTCAAATACTTGAGGACTGATGCTTGCATTTATTTTGTAGGTTTGCCTCCAAGATATCGAGATTCTGTTCGGGCCATAACACCAGGATTACCTCTTTTTCTGTATAACTATACTACTCACCAACTGCATGGCATTTTTGAGGTGGGCTATTCTTAATTTTTCAGAGTATGCTTGAATATGTTGTGTGAAAGAGGCTACATTCATTGGAAAAGCCACAAAACCTGAGAACTGTTGTGTGCTGATTTGTGTGGTCAAAGAACAAGAGTGCACTACCAGCAGATTTCATTTTGGTTTTTGTGCCATTTATAGAATTAGAGAGGTACACTGTTTGGGGATTTATGTTTAGCTGCAGTTTCATAGGTCGTTTTGGGGTATCTACTACTTTTTCCGAGTACGAGGGCATGATAATGACTCTGTTTGAATTCGCTCTCCAATAATTTTGTTATTCTTCATCTAGTGGGGTATGTTCTGTTTTGGGAATCTTGTGTTTTTGAAGAGGTCTGTCGTCTCTTGCTTCTTCTCTTGCTTCTTTTAAATAGCTAGAGTGTAATGGTGGAAAATAGAGAAGAAAAAGTTAATGATAGCCTAAGTGAGATTTAGTTTATTTAGTCATTAAGATAATTCTTGGTTGCAGGCAGCAAGTTTTGGTGGCTCTAACATAGATCCAACTGCATGGGAGGACAAAAAGTGCAAAGGCGAGTCAAGGTTCCCAGCTCAGGTAGAAATGGAAGAGTCCATATATTTAGAAAGACATATATTTAGCTTGTCTTTCTCTAAGATACTGAAGGGATAGTCAATTTTCTTCCAAATCTTCATATGTAGGTGAGAATCCGTGTCAGGAAAGTCTGTAAGGCATTGGAGGAAGACGCATTCAGGCCAGTGTTGCATCACTATGATGGTCCAAAGTTTCGTCTTGAGCTGTCAGTTCCAGAGGTATGACAGTATTTCTGTTCTCATTTACCAATATATGTATGCTCTCTCTCTAATGGTGTGGAATTCTGAATTGATTTTTAGACTCTGGATTTGATGGATCTATGTGAACAAGCTGGTTCGGCTGCATAAGCAAACAACCGAATATGCAACAAAAAAGAAAAAAGGATGGTAAGGCTTGGTGTGACAGCTGTGTGCTTTTTCACAGATTTTCCATGAAGCGTAAGCTTGGAAAGCCAGTTACGTGTTGAGTGTTGAGAAGCTGCTGAATAAATGATGTGGTGTCCACATGAAGATGCGTTGTAGCTTAAGCTTTTGCATGACATTTTAAATGTATGATTAAGTACAGACCTGCTATGAAATCATAGAGATGGCTGTCTGTACCAAGTAAAGTGTTATATATTTCTGTTAAAACCAAAGAAGAAAAAAGTGGTGTTTTTTGTAAGATTATCAAATATTAAGTTGCTTGAAGTGAATCTTTACTTACTGTCAGTTTGATGTCCTCTCAAAATGAGAAATGGATTTTTCTTTTTAATAATTTTTTTAATATAAAAGAAGAGAGTTCATTTAGAAGCTGCTAAACACAAAGCACCGACATTCCACCAAATTAGACAGAAAAAGCCAAAAAGGCATACCATTCTTGTTTCAATTATAGAATATCGATGAAGGACATGGAATGGCATGGGTTGGCTTTCCGTGTCAATATGATTAAACAAATCACATTTTCCAAAGGAATATAACATGACAGAGGGGGTGTGTGTGCTCGGTCCGGTGATCTGGATTTGATTTTAGTATTTTGTTGGTTTATTGTGAAGTTTTGAATTTGATTTTAAATTAATTTGAAATAATTTGGATTCAATTTGATCATATATAGTTAGTATAATTTTATAAATTTTAAATACTAAAATAAAATGACTTTAATTAAATTTAATAAATATTATATAATATCTATATAAATATATTTAAAGGTATCATTAATTTTATTATAAAAAATGTATTTTTGCTATAGAGTATAAAAAGAATAGTGCATACATAAAAATTAATTACCAAATCAATTATTATGTATTTATATATAAATATATATTTAATTTATTTATAATATATATTTTATAAAATTTACTAAATTTGGTGATTGCTTTTTGTTGTATATAATTAGAATATAATTTTGGGATAGATTTGACCAATCCTTAATCCTAAACATAACCCAAAACTGAAACAAGCATCCACCCATGACTTGTGATGAAAATTGAATCAGTTGCCACCAAGTGCAGAAGTGCTTATGTTTGAAAAAACAGAACTTGAAACATAATTTATTTATTTCTAACTTCCTTATTTTTTGAGGCTGGTTTCTTTTTCCAATTTATCTTGAGGGGTCGATAGAACGAAGTGTTTTATTTTCTGGGTTTGAAAAACATAATCCATTAAAGTTGAATTAAACTCCAAAATAGTCCCTGAGATTGGCGTTTTGCACTAAAATCGTCCTTGAGATTTCAATTGCACCAATTACGTCTTTGAGATTGACAAAAATGCATCATATTAGTCCCTGACCTATTTTTCATTAACGACGTGATGACATGGCATGATGACGTGGACTGTAAGTGACACGTGTCACTTCATGATTTGACCACGTGTAATGGTATGATGATGTGGTGACTAGTGACATGTGGCATGCTGACGTGGATGGTTGTGCCACGTGTCATAATATTATTTGGCCACGTGTTCGATTGTGCCACGTGTCGCAGCAGTATTCGTCCACGTGACATCCATTATGCCATCGTTGTATATGCACTAAATTAGTCCCTCACTTTGCATTACGTGACTCATTTTAGTCCCTGAAATTGAATGTCGTGCACCAGACTAGTCCCTTCACCAATTTTTTCTCATTTTTTTTCTATAAATTCAAAATTCTCAATATTTTTTAATGCATCAATTTCAATTCTATTTTTTCACATATTTTTCAAATAAAAGTGTTTTTATAAAATATTTTTTCTCTAACGAATACCCAAATCGCCGACTTGGAGTTGACGTGAAGGCTTTTCAAATACCTTCACTACCATCTCCGACCTCTTTCAGTACTTTTATAAAATATTTTTTTTTTCTTGCGGATACCTCTAATAGCCGCCGTCTTGGAGTTGACGTGAAGGCATTTCAAGCTTCCCTCATTACCATCTCCGACCTCTTTCGTCTAGACTGCAGAGGTCAAAGGTGGTAATGAGGGTGCTTGAAGTTCCTTCAATCTAGCTCATTTATACATAACGAAAACGTGTATTTCATAAGAAAAAAAATATTTATTTTAATTATTAATTTCTTGTTAAAGTGAGGGCGCTGGGCTCCCTTAGGGGGGTGGATTGTAAAGGTCCCACATCGGTTGGAGAGGGGAACGAAGCATGCCTTATAAGGGTGTGGATACCTCTCCCTAGCATGACGCGTTTTGACGAGTGAGTGTGTGGGGTTTCGGCTATCATCCTTATCGTAAAAGGCAAAATCGTGAGACCTTGTGTGCCAAAGCGGACAATATCGTGCTAGCGGGTGGTCTGGGCTGTTATAGATGGTATCAGAGGCAGAACCCGGATCGATGTGCCAGCGAGGGCGCTGGGCTCCCTTAGGGGGGGTGGATTGTAAGGTCCCACATCGGTTGGGAAGGGGAACGAAGCATGCCTTATAAGGGTGTGGATACCTCTTCCTAGCATGACGCGTTTTGACGAGTGAGTGTGGGGGCTTCGGCTAGCATCCCTATCATCAAAGGCAAAACCGTGAGGCCTTGTGTGCCAAAGCGGACAATATCATGCTAGCGGGTGGTCTGGGCTGTTACAACATGTTTTTTTATGAAAAAAATGTGTCTAATCAATCATATAATTATTTTTTTTATAATAACATACTTATATATTACAAAATTTACCAATGTTAAATTATTAAAAAAAATTATATAATTAAAACTAAAATCTTAAATTTTTTATAAAAGCAGTTGTATTTAAATGATATATGAAAAAATAGAATTGAAATTAGTGTATCCAAGATATTAAAATTTTAAATTTGAAAAAAATGAGAAAAAAATCGGTGAAGGGACTAGTTTGGTGCACGACATTCAATTTCAGGGACTAAAATGAGTCACTTAGTGCAAAGTGAGGGACTAATTTGGTGCATATACAACGACGACAAATGGATGACACGTGGACGAATACTGTTGCGACACGTGACACAACAGGACACGTGGCCAAATAACAGTGTGACACGTGACACAACCATCCACGTCAGCATGCCACGTGTCACTGGTCACCACATCATCATACTATTACACGTGGCCAAACCATAAAGTGACATGTGTCACTTACAGTCCACGTCATCATGCCATGTCACATGTCGTTAATGAAAAATAGGTCAGGGACTAATATGGTGCATTTTTTTTCAATCTCAGAGACGTAATTGGTGCAATTGAAATCTCAGGGACGATTTTAGTGCAAAACGCCAATCTCAGGGACCATTTTAGAGTTTAACTCATTAAAGTTTCACGAATTGATTTTTTTTAATTTTAATCAACAATTCAGGTGATGACCCAAAAAACTTTTTTGAATAATTATTTTGTTCTATAATTTGTATATTGCTTGAAAATTTCGAGTATAATATATATATATATATATATATATATATATATATATATATATTCCAATGACTTTATTATTATCTTCATATGAAAATATTTTTTTAATTGGTGGAATGTAGAATTTATTTTTAGCATGTTATAGAAGTCTTATCTTTATCTAAAAGTATCATTATTCTCTTTAAATAGTTATTTTTTTCTAATAAGCTACACTTTTAGAGTGTGGCTAAACAAATATCTTTATAAAAAGATATTTTTAACATTTTCATTGGGCTTAATAAAAAATAATGAAATGAAATTGTTTGATGCAAAAATCATTTCGTAAAAAATTGAAGTATAATTATTCTAATATCTTTTGAAAATGAGAGGATAAATTATTCTGTCATGTTCTCCACTTTTAACACAAATTGGAGGATAACTTATCTAATGACTTGTGTACTTCTAACACCTCACACACTCATGATACCATGGATTCCACATCTTGATGGATCTGTCTCAAGCTTGGGTACTTGCACATGCAAAACCTGAATAAGATCTAGCTGTAATGGGTCTGGTTGTGACTGCGAAGTCAAAAAGTATAACGAGTTTGCAATAATTGATGGAGTCGCTGAAAGTCGAACAATGACCCAAATCCTCCAACGGTGGCGCTAGGGGGAGATAGCGATAATCTAGTGTAGTCCACTCTGTTGTGGATTTTACATCAGATGTTGTGCAACGCCTAGTGACCTGATTACGAGTACCGTCCTTAGTGATACTCAGACGTGACACGTCGAAGCTCTTCATCTGTAATGTGAGCCACATCGAACATGTCATCCATATCAATGGCTAAGTCATCATGCAACTAATCGGCCACCGATGATGATCTAAATTAGTACACCGTGTGCCTCGGAGGCTGAGATGGCTGCGTAGTGGATGCCTCATTCGCCGACCATCTTCTGGCTTCTCCTGTCGATGGTACTTAGGCTCCTCATCCTCCTCAACATCTAGCTGTTCCCTATGCTATTTGTCTCTCACCGATGTGTGCTTGTATGTGCCTTTGTCTCCGATGGGGATAATCCACTAGAAGTTTTCGAGGCTCATACAACGGTGCATACTGTAGGCTACACGAAGGTAGAACATGTAACAATGTGCATCCAGACGATCCAGGAAATTGCTACGGCAATTGCTAGCCCACCAAGTAAAGTACTGTACTGATGGTCGCATATTTGTTGTCAATATGACAATTGTTTGACGGTGATACTGAAAGCGGGCTCTTCATGCACCGTACAATCTACAAGTTCCGATGGTCACCACTTGTCCTCTAGTCTAATGTAGAAACGATAGAGGAGGAGCGTGTTTAATAGTCCTTAAACAAATCTCTATTTCTCTTAAGAAACAAGACCCTTCGTCTTTGCTGAATTTTAAATAAACAATCCCGCTACGTTACTAACAACATTTCTGCCAACTTCTGTCAATTCTTATTTATAATTGTATTTAATAGAAATATTTTTGTAGATGTGTCTAATAAAAATGTCTTTTTTATGGTTGTGTTTAAGAGAAATGTCTTTATAGATATATTTTCTGGATATGTCTTTATATATGTGTTTAAAATATAATAATTAATTATTGTTGGTAATAAATTAGTAGATAATATGTTAGAACTCTATACTTTTTCTTAAATAAATAGTATATTGACAAATTTAATAAAAAATAAATTGACATTAATCTAATAAACTGTATATCCTTAAACCACATATATACAATGTCTACATTTTGTATTCACTTGGAGCATAAATAACTTGCTTACAATTTAATATTTTGTTAAGTACCAGTACCAAGACAAATGACGTAACAAAATATAAAGATAAAAAATTAAAGATTTATATAGAATAATTTTTTTTGAGAATTACAATTTTTTTCTATTATTGGGAGATTATAATAACACTTTCTCTTAATAAAGAAAAGATTACACCTCTCTTTAATTATAGGAGAAAACTTCTAAAAAAACTCTTTATGTAACTCAATGTTACTATTGTTCTTGTTGAAAGGATTGATTGAAAACAAAATGAAAAAGTTTTCAATTTATAAGCGAATTCATGTTACGTAAATCACTCGTAACATGAGATTACTATTCCTTCTCTCTCTCCATCTATCATCAAAGTTTGATGGCTATTACGTATGAGTATTTTTCTTCTTTTATTATTTAGTTTTCTTTTTATTTTCTATAATTAGCTTCACTAAACATACAATCTCCTACTTAAAGTTAATTTTGAAAAATTTCAAAATTTATGTTGCTCATGTATTCGATAGGCCATATGAGAATCTATACTATTCAAAATTTTTTGTGTTGATTAGTTTTGTCATGACATCTGCTAGGTTATCTTTAGTGTGAATCTTTCGCATATCAATAGTTTCTTCCTCTACTATTTTCCGAACAAAGTGATATTGTACTCCAATGTGTTTTGTTCTCGAATGAAAAGGCAGGATTCCTTGCAATGTGCAAGGCATTCTGATTGTCACAATACACAAGAATTTTCTGCTATTTGTGGCCGAGTTTCTCCATTAATTTTTGGATCCAAATAGCTTCCTTGCATGCTTGTGTAGCTGCCATATATTCAACTTCTATAGTACATAGAGCTACAACAATCTATAACTTAGATAGCCAGCTCACAGCTCTTTCTGCAAGTATAAACACATATCTTGTAATAGATTTTCGTTTATCAAGATCACCTACAAAGTCTGAATCAACATATCCATTGGCAATGAATTCCGATCCTCCAAAATATATTGTAACATTCGAGGTCCCTTTGATTTATCTTAGGATCCTTTTAAGAGCATTCCAATGCGCTTTACCCGGATCTGCCATAAATCGACTTACTACCGCAACTGCTTGAGAAATATATGATCTTGTACATATCATGGCATACATAAGGCTTTCCACCACTGATGCATACGGTACTCGAGACATTTCCATCCATTCTACTTCATTACTAGGGCACATACTTAAGGATAATTTAAAATTCATAGGAAGTGGGGTTGAAATTAGCTTACATTCTTGCATGTTGAAGCATTGCAAGATCTTTTTTAAATAGTTCTTTTGCGATAGCCAAATCTTCCTATCCCTTTTGTCTCGGTGGATCTGTATCCCTAAAATCTTGTTTGTTGGTTCCAAGTCTTTCATATCAAACTCTCTAGCCAACTCAGCCTTTAATTCTTGGATTTGATTTTTGTTAGAGCCTACCATCAACATGTCATCTACATAAAACAGTAGAATAATGAAATCATTAACACCAGACCTCTTGTAATAGGTACAATGACCTGAACTAAGAATGTTGTATCGAAGGGTAATAATAAAAGAATCAAGTCTCTTGTACCAACACTACCTTGGCGCCTGCTTTAGACCATATAGGGGTTTAGTTAACCTACAAACCAAGTTTTCTTCACCTTGTTCTTCAAAACCTTCTGTGTAATACCCTTACTACCAGAATGTCACACTTCCGATTGCTTCACTCTGATAGCGAAGACATTACGACAACATCCATATATTTAACAATAAGATAGGAGTCTTTTAACTCGAAACCATATAAACTTTTCTTTTGAAAATCTAGAAATACTTTTTCTTGAAAACTTATGCACATACATACAAAACCAATCACAACACTTCATATATATAAAAAACAACTAATAAAAATCCAGAGTTTTTTTATACAACAACTAATAAAAATTACAAATCATGACTCCTATATCATTTCCCTATTACAAAATATAATAATAATGGCGAGAAAAAAAATCACTAAGCTAATACAATGATATAACATAAATCATTAGCACAAGAATCCCTTTATAAGCTTCTTCGTCCATCCTAAAAGAGAAGTCTGTAGGGGGTGAGAACCTAACCACACGATCTCACAATAGAAATTTCAGAATTGTCATAAGATATATAGAAGAAAACTGTTTTCAATCGCAATGATCATCACAAGTCTTATGAATTTTTTTAAAACCAACGGTTAATTATCCGAAAATCCAAATTCATATTTTATTTGTAAAAAACTCTAAACCAAACATAATATTCAATAATGTTCCACTGAGTTATTCAATCACGACCTCCGGCCCAAACATAACCAAATCACAGCCTCCGGCTTAACACAAATCAAATTACGGCCTCTGCCCTAACACAAAATCAAGTCACCACTCAAACCACCATATTCCAAACCAACCAGTTACAAACACAAGTAATGGAGTTCAAACACAATCAAGAGCAATTACAGAAAATATGGCAATTAGTAGTTAAAAATCAATATTTACATAGGCAAACCAAATACAATATGCATACCTAAACAATGTCACACATAAATGGATATGATGCATGCTTGTCCTACTAGCCATGAGCTCATGCTCCAGTTAAACTGCCAAAATCCGACACACCCGATAGCTAACCTGAATTTGGTCTCTCTGTTGTGCATCTCAAGGAGGCATATAATCGGGGGATTAGTGCCCTACCACCTTTTCATAGAGGTAGACATCAGGGGGCATAAATCGGCAGAAAAGTGTCCTACCACCTTCTCCTAATGAGACCATGCCATACAGATCGGGGGATTAGTGCCCTACCACCTTGCAACTAGAGAGAAAACCACGAACAAGCGGGATTAACCAAACAGCCCTTGTTTGAATTGTCATACATATCTAGGAGAAATCAAGAAGGGGATCCTAACCTTCCACCCTCTTTCTACAGGCGATCTTACATTCCCAAGAGGAACAAAAAAGAGGATCCTCTCCTTCCACCATCTCACCAGGGTCGCACTTCTGACATATACAACTGGGATATAGTGCCCATGCACACTCTTGGGATATAGTGCCCGACACACTTTTCAATCTCAATCAAACTCAATTCATAATTATAATCTGCAAGCGGTATTAATCCTAGCCCTTGCCAGCATAGTGAATCACATCTCATTTCAAAGCTTAAAAATCAATTTTCAAATGTCAAATGGGGTTTTCAAACTTGCAGGAAAGGTTGAACCGGTCCAAAAATGGAGTTCTTCAAAAAAATAGGACGGGTGCTACAAAATTTCTAAGTTTCAGTTTTAAAGCCCAGTTTTCAAACCTTCATAACTTTGTTTCAAAAATTCATTTTTTTTGCCCGTTCTTCGAACGTTATAATCTCGTCAAACCTAGTTTTCGTTCAAACGAATTTCACAAATTTTCGAGATCCAAAGACCAAGTTATAACTTGTCAAATTTAGTTAAAAATGACTTTTTAGCCAAAAACTCGACTCTTTCAATATAGACTCCTTTCCAAATTCATTCTTTTCAAAACTTTGCTTTTCTTACATCACACAATTTAACACTTTTTCTCGAATAATTTTCCTTTAAAAACCAATACCACCTTTTATAACCTTTTCTGAAAACTCTGAAACTTCACTTAAAACCATTTCTCTTTTATAAAAACTCATTTTCACTTAACCAAAACCTCAAACTAACTTCAAAAACTATTTCAAGTGATTCAAATATCATTTATCCTTAAATCAATCACTTAATTAAATCCAAACTTATAAAAAATTTGATAGCACCTCCTATAAAATCCGGACTTTACCACCCTTCACGGATTCCATCCAAACCATATTTCTCAGCCCTTCTCAACAGTTTCAAAATCAAACAATTCCTCAATATAAATATATAAACCATATTTCCGATACAAAATCATTTCTCAATATAAATATATAAATCTGATTTCCGATATGAAATCATTTCTTAATATAAATATATACATATGGTTTTTAACATAAAAATAATTTCTCAGTATAAGCATTCAAATCAGCTTTCCCAAATCTATTTTCATCAACAACCGCATGCCAACTCAAGAAATTAATAATTCAATTAATAACCAATATAACCATCAAGCGACCACTTCGATAACAACCAATGATTTCTAATAATTCAAGATAACCAATTCAACAACACCAACCGACAAACCAGAGTATCCAACTTCTCAAATAGTTAATAAATCAATCTATAAAATTCACGAAATCATAAAGATATATTTTCCATGGTAATATCAACATGTAATAATTCTAGATAATAAAACAGTTTTAAGAAAAGACCCCTACCTCGAATAGTCAAAACTCAAAAGCTACAAAATGCGTCAAAACCCCTCTTACTCCTAGCCTACAACAGCGACAGCCGTAACTTCAGCTCCACTCCACTTTTGCAACAACCGTAGCAACTTTAGTCGTACATGCAAGAACCAAAATTCTACCCTAAGGAAATAACGCTGCAAAAATGTCAACAACATGTATTAGAACAGCGATTAAAAAGGTTTTCAAAGCAAAGATAACTTACTGTACCAAAAGGAACTAAGTACAGCATAGCCACAACTCCGGCGGTTAACTTCGGCGAGCTCCAACAGCGGCGGAAAAACCCACTGTGACAACATCATCCAATATATACGACTTAAGCGACAACCCTCATGGTAATTACGACTTTGGCGTCACAAAAAAGAATCAAAAATAGGTGTAGAGCTTACCAAGAGGGCGGCGGATCCAACGGTGGTCAGAACGGAGGCATGGAGCTCCACTTTACTTTTTAAAATTAACGTAATACATAAAATATTACATAGTTTCAACACTTTACTTTTTAAACACCTTATGGAAAAAGCAAAAGTTTCAGCATAGATATGTATATATAGTTTCAAATACCAGGATATTCATATGGTATAAAATATAAGAAAAAAAGTATGATGCAAAACATAAGCTATAAGGTAGGCTTGATGTGTAAAAGATTACATGGTTCAAACATGTGATGGTAGGGTAATATGGCGAAAGGTTACAAAATAGGTTGGTATTAAAACCCCGGGGATAACGTTCGCACACTGATCTCGTACTAACTTCAGAACTTTGACGTGACGTACCTTCACCATTCCCAACCGTGCTTTATCGAATGACTCATCCGAAAGTTCTCAACATCATCAGTCACTTCGTAAACATATAACTGGTCACAAGTCTAACATTCACAAAGCTCTTTCACGTGAATCAAAGCTCCACTTTCTGTGATGTCACACACTTACAAGCTTCACCTTCCGCATCTACCAACCGTGTCCTAAGAACTAATGCATCGCTCACTATACCTAAAGGTCGCACGTGACACTAAAACAAATCTCAAGTTTACTTAGAAGGATACAAGACCTTGGAAAAAAGACCAGCGATAAGGACAATATCCGCAAGAGTTTGAAAGAATTGTTGAAATCACAAGTAATGAAGAGTGTCAGAAAGATAATCAATTTGGCAATCTTAAGAATAACTTCCGAATCAAAGAAATCCGATAGAAATAATAAGATGAAAAATAATACAGTAATTTGAAACGAATTCAAGCTGAGTCAAAGAAGTATGAAATTTTATTGAAGAAAAGTGGCTAAAGCCAACGGTAGCGCGCAAAATTTAAGAGTATGATTTGAACACCTTTGAATACATGGTTTTTAAAGAATGACAAACTTAAGGAAAATTATTTCACATTTTAAAAGAAAAGGTACGCAACCAACATTTTGCAAAAGAATGACAAGAGCACAAATGTTACGTCATGTTAGAACAAGTGCAAGTTGATTATGCAAAGTTTGAAAAATGAAAACTAGTTTGGCTAAGAGCATAAATATTTTCTCAAATATCTTGAAAGATATTTAGGTGCACAACTAAACAAAATAATGCATATAACTGTAATATGGTCAGAAGAAAATCAAGTTGCATTCTGTCAAAACAATTTCTAAGTTAAGGATAGAATAGGTGAGATTTGAAAGATGAAAATTTATTGAGCTAAGGTCCAAAACAAAATTTCTCGAAAGATACTTAGGTAGTTAATAAATAAGGTATGCAGTGAAATTGCAGCAATGATGGAAGAGAATCAAATTTTATTCAGAAAAGAAAAACTGAGGTAAGATTTTAAAATACATAAGTTTTCAGAGTTCATATAAAGAAGTGAATGCAGAACTAAAAACAATCTTATCAAAAATTCAAAAGGTTATGGACATAATTAGGCAAGAGAAGAATCAAACTGAAATCTTCTTCAAAGAGAATCCGAAACAAGAACTTTAGAAGCAAGTTACAAGAAATGATGGGTTGCACCAAAATGAATCTAAATCACAACAATGAGTCGCACAGCTCAAATAAAAGAATGCAAAGTCAAGGACAATCTTGCATAAGAATAAACCAAAACTTCTTTAAAAAGGTTTAAAACAAAATTTTGAGAGAATACTTGAACTTATAATCTTATAAGGATATTCAAGAATATTGAGATATGTTAAAGAAGGAAATAAATTCACATTTCAGGAAAGAAGCTTAAATCAAAGGATTCAGATACGATTCACAAAGCACATCAAATCAAACAAGTTTTTATCTTATTCAAAGGAATACATAGCTCACAAAGAGAGACAACTCAATCAGTAGCGAATTCTCGAAGGTTTCAACGATTACTTTGATGCATCAAACAAGTTCAAAGTTACGTTAAAGAGTATAGGAATCAAGAAGAGAAGTTTAAACAATAAAAGGCAAACATCCCAAGGAGTTTAGGTAGACATACACAATTAAGATCAAACGAGAATGCATATAAACAAGAGAATAGAGTTGAAAGATAATCAAATTACTTTCCAAGAAAGAAAGAAATCCCAAATGAGAACACTCAAGGCAGACCATGAAAGAACAAGATAAGTAACCAAGTAACCTCGAGAAATATCTCCTAATATTCCCAAAACCTGCGATATGCGTTACTGATAACTCCTATATCGTTTATGATAATACTTTAATGTTTTCATATACATAAACCATTAGTGTTAAACTGGTCAAACTTAATACCATGAGGTATGCAGAGATAGACTAACGGCATTAATCAATAGACCATCATGTGCATAAAGCTCTAACTCTTGTCATCTGAACAAGACCTACTACATGACAGATGTTCAGAGTATGCAATTGAAGCATAGTCAGCCCATTCCTTATGCTCTACAAGAAAGACTGCTCTGATACTATAAGGTAACACCCTTACTACCAGAATGTCACGCTACCAGTTGCGCCACTCTGATAGCGAAGACATATGACAACATCCGCATATTTAATAATAAGATATGATCCTTTCAACTCGAAATTGTATAAACTTTTTTTTTTGAAAAATTGAAAATACTTTTTCTTGAAAATGTACGCACATACATATAAAACCAATCACAACACTTGATACATATATATCTATATATATACAAACACACACATAATAATCCAGAGTTCTTTATATAACAACTAATAAACATTACAAATAACGACTCCTATCCCTCTTACAAAAATATAATAATAATGGCGAGGGAAAAACAATCACTAAGGATACCGTTTGTTTATAAAGATAGGACACTGAGACAGAGACACAGAGACACAAAATCGTGTTTGACAGAGAAGACATGGACAGAGACAATGTGTTTAAGGACACTGAATTAGTGTATTTTGTGTCCATCCTGACAGGAAGGACACAGAGACACTAACAAGGGAAACAACTTATTTTTCATTTTTTCTATCATTATTCTTGTTAATTTTTTATAATTATATTTTTTATTATTATATTTTTTGTCTCAAATTTTTTAATGAAAAAAATTAGAAAAAAATTAGATTTTCATAATTTGTTCTAGTTTATCACCAAACACGATACAAGAACACAGAATTTCATATCTCTGTCCTTTATGTCTTGTTCTCAGTGTCTTGCTTTGTCCTATTCTCATAAATAAACGCAGTCTAAGCTAATACAACGATATCACATAAATCATTAGCACAAAAATCCCTTCACAAGCTTCTTCCTCTATCCTGAAAAAAGAAGTCTGTAGGGGCAGTGAGAACCGATCCAATCCGAACAAAGCCGATGAACCGAACCAAAAAAATCGAAAAAATAAAAAATGACCTTTTGCAGTTTTTGTTGCGGTTCAGTTTGGTTTTTGATTTTGCTAGGAAAAATCCTAACCAAACTGAACCGAACCGGAATTTAATGAAAACCCTAAATTTTAATAGCCCTCAAGACCCAGGCCCAAGCCAAATGACCTAACCCCTCTCCCTCTTCTCTCTTCGATATTCACACTTGTAGCGCTGTTTCACTCCCTCCCAGTCTTCCACTTCCTCTCACTCTCTCACTCTCTCACAGCAATGAAATTATCAGCGCTCTTCTCCACCGTCGACGCCGCCCCACAAGCCACATCACCTTGACTCGCCCGCATCACGCGGCGGTGCGACCCAGCCCTCTCGCTCGAAGAGCTTCTCTTCATCCTCCTCATCGCAACGCTTGAATCCGTTTGTTGTTGTTGAAGTCGTGTGCCGTCTGCCTAGCCCGTTCGTCTTCGTCGCTGAAGCTGCGCCGTCCGTCCAGTTTCTTCTCCGTCGTTGAAGCCGTTTTGTCCTTCCGCCTCAATTTTTTGGTTCATCACCGTCGTCGTCTCATCATTTTGCATCTCCATCGTCCTCTGTAATAAAGCCTAAGCCTTAGTTTTGTTTTGATTTTTTTTATTGTATTCTTTTTTTAATTTTGGTTTAGTCATCTTGTTGTTGATTCTAATTTATAATGAAAACTTGGTTGGATTGTTCTTGATTCTGATTTTTTTAAATCAAAATTTTTTGTTTTGTTTCTGATTTAGGATAATTCTGGTTTAGAGTTGAAGCTATGGTTCTATTTTATTTATTCTTGTATGCAGCTCTAGAGTTGTCAGTTCTGATTTTTTTAACCAATATGGAAGAATAAAATGTGAAAGGAGGAACAATCTCTAGCCTCAAGGAATTTGAAGCAGTGTCACAAAAATTTTTTGTAGTTCCTACAAATGCAACAAATTTATTGATTGAAAATGAATCATTTTCCATTGATTTTTGAATTGGATAATAACATGGAATCATGGATATTGTTAATTCAGTGTTAATGCAAGAAAGAGGAAGAATTTGTAGAATTGGTGCATTGACAATTTTTTTTGAATGAAATAAAAAACTGAACAAACCAAACTGAATCAAACCGAATTTAATAGGTTTGGTTTGGTTCGGATGATCTTAATAAAAAATCGAACCAAACCGAACTGCACTATTAATATAAAATTGGATCAGATAGTTTTTCTTTAAAAAATCGAATCAAACTGCACTGCGAATACCCTTACTAACGACACTTTCTCACTATAAGAGTTTCAGAATTGTAATAAGAAGATATATAGAAGAAAACTATTTTCAACCGCAGTGATCATCATAAGTCTTATGAATATTTTTAAAACAACGATTAATTATCCGAAAATCCAAATTCATATTTTATTTGTAAAAAACTCCAAACCAAACATAATATACCATAACGTTCTACTGAGTCATCCAATCACGGCCTTCGGTACAAACACAACCAAATCACAGCCTTTGACCCAACACAAACCAAATAATGGCCTCTAACCCAACACAAAATCAAGTTACTACTCAAACCACCATATTCTGAACCAACCAGTCACAAACACAAGTAATGGAGTTCAAACACAATCAAAAGCAATTTGAGCAAATATGGCAATTAGCAGTTAAACATCAATATTCACATAGGCAAACCAAATATAATATGCACACCCAAAATAATGTCACTCATAAATGCATATGATACATACATGTCCTACTGGCCATGAGCACACGCGTCGGTTAAACTGGCAGAACCCGACACACTCGGTAGCTAATCCAAATATTGTCTCTCTATTGCACATCTCCAGGAGGCATATAATCGAGGGACTAGTGTCCTACCACCTTCTCCTAGAGGTAGACATCATGGGGAATAAATCGGGGGATGAGTGACCTACCACCTTTTCCTGGTGAGAATGAGCCATACAGATCGGAAGATTAGTGCTCTACCACCTTGCAACTAGAGAGAAAATCACAAATAAGCTTAATTAACCAAACAACCCTTGTTCGAGTTGTTATACACATCTAGTGGGGATCCTAACCTTCCACTGTCTCTCTGAAGGCGATGTTACATTCTCAGGAGGAACAAAAAAGGGGATCCTCTCCTTCCACCATCTCACTGGGGTCGCACTTCTGACATATACAACTGTGATATAGTGCCATGTACACTCTTGGGATATAGTTTCCGACGCACTTTTTAATCTCAATCAAACTTAATTCATAATTATAATTTGTAAGGAAGATTAACCCCGACCTTTGCCAGCACAGTGAATCACATCTCATTTTAAAGATTAAAAATCAGTTTTCAAACGCCAAATGGGATTTACAAGCTTGTCAGGAAGGCTGAATAATCCAAAAATGGAGTTCTTTCAAGAAAATAGGATAGGTGCTACAAAATTTCTAAGTTTCAGTTTTAAAGCCTAGTTTTCAAATCTTCATAACTTTGTTTTAAAAATTTAATTTTTTTGTCCATTTTTTGAACGTCAAAAACACGTCAGACCTGGCTTTAATTCAAACCAGTTTCACAAATTTTCGAGATCCGAGGACAGCCTGTCAAATTTAGTCAGAAATCACTTTACACAAAACTTTCAATATACACTCCTTTCCAAATTTGTTCTTTTCAAAACTCCACTTTTGTTACATCCCACCATTTAACATGTTTCCTCGAATCGTTTTCCTTTAAAAACCAATACCACCTTTTATAACCTTTTCGAAAACTCCAAGACATCACTTAAAACCATTTCTCTTTTATAAAAATTCGTTTTCACTTAACCAAACCTCAAACTAAATTCAAAAACCATTTCAAGTTTGAGCCTTTTTTAAAAAAGACTCAAAAATTATTCATCCTTAAATCAATTGCTTAATTAAATCCAAACTTATAGCAATTTCAACAGCACCTCCTCTAAAACCTAGACTTTACCACCTTTCACGGGTTCCATCCAAACTACATTTCTTAGCCTTTCTCAACAGTTTCAAAAACAAACAATTCCTCAATATAAACATATAAATCCGATTTTCAAAACAAAATCATTTCTCAATATAAATATATAAATATGATTTTTAACATAAAAACTATTTCTCAGTATAAGCATTCAAATATGCTATTCCAAATTCATTTTCATCAACAACCGCATGTCAACTCAAGAAATCAATAATTCAATCAAGAAACCAAAATAACCATCAAGCGACCACTTCGATAACAACCAATGATTTCCAATAATTTAAGATAACCAATTCAACAATACCAACCGACAAACCAGAGTATCCAACTTCTCAAACAGTCAATAAATCAATCCATAAGACTCACAAAATTATAAAAATACATTTTCCATGGTAATATCGACTCGTAACAATTTTGGATAATAAAACAATTTTAAGAAAAGTCCCCTACCTTAAATAGTTGAAACCCGAAAGCTATAAAATGCGTGAAAACTCCTCTTTCTCCCGGCCCACAACAGCGGCAGCCGTAACCTCAAATCCACTCCATGTTTGCAGCAATCATAGCAACTTTAGTCACATATACAAGAATCAAAACTCAACCTTAAGGCAATAATGTCGCAAAAACCTTAGCAACATATAATAAAACAACGATTAAAAGGGTTTTCGGAGTAAAGATAACTTTTGTACCAAAAGGAACTAAGTACAGCACATCCGTAGCTCCAACGGTTGAGTTCATCGAGTTCCAACAACGGCGGCTGCACCCAGTGGCGGAAAAACTCACAGTGACAACATCATCCAACATATACGACTTAAGTGACAACCCTCACGGTAATCACCACTTTGGCATCTCAGAAAGGAATAAAAAACAGGGGTAGCGCTTTCCAAGAGGGTGGCGGCTCCAATGGCAGTTTCCGATGGCTAGAACGGCGGCGTGGACCTATGGCAACGGCGACAGAAGCTTCGTCGATGGCAACGCGACAGCGGTGACGAAAATAATTCTCCCTTCATGGCACAGCTTCATGCATTTCTCTTCCTCTCTCTTTCTGAGTTCCTCGATGTCCCTCTCAGTGACGGTGATAGATCTGACGGTGACAGAGGCACGAACGGTAGCGACGGGCTTCCTCTCAGCGACAGCATCGGGCACGACAGCGACACGAGTTGGCAGCAGCGTTCAGACTCCCTCTCTCTCTCTCTCTCTCTCCTCAATGTCGCAATCTCTCTCTCTCTTCCTCTTCGGGTTGACGTCGACGGCTTTTGCGAGGAGCACGGCGGCACGTCAGAATAGCGAGTTAGACGGTGCTATGGAAACGTGGCGCAGTGGCAGTGCGGGACAGTTCCATCCTCTCTTCTCTTTGTTGTGTGGGTGTGGGTGTGTGCGTTTGTGTGTGAGTTTGGGGCAGGGAGCTGGCGGCTGTGAGGGAGGTAAGTGAGGGTGAGTGTGTGTGTAAAGTATGTTTGGATTAGGGTTTGTGTAGATTATTGAAAATTTTGGAGTTAAGATAGTGTAGTAATTTTAATAAAAATAAAGGATAAAGTGATAAATTAAAACCAAATTAAATACAAAATAATTATCTTTGAAATATCATTTTACTATCAACTTGTAAATTATTTTCAAATAGATACTAATTCAATAAAAATTGGAGATAATTAAATTAATTCTCTTTTATTTATAAAATAAGGTTCAAAAGCTTAATATTTAAATTAAAGTACATAAAATTCTCATTATTTTTCAATTATTAAAGCTCTAAATTGTAAATAAGAATTTTCTAACTTATATATAAAAATCTCTAAAATATAGTCTTAAATAAATATAATAAATCGTAAGTAACTTATTATTTAATTTTAAAAAATCCGGGGCCTTACATTCTGGTTGGTTCATATATATCTCTTTTTCAGGTTCTCGATGAAGAAAAACATTATTTACATCTAATTGCTCTAGATATAAATCAAATGCAACATAGATAGGCAAAACTACTCTAATAGTAGTTAGTCTCACTACTGGAGAAAATATTTCATTGAAGTTAACACCTTCTTTCTTAACATATCCTTTGACAACCAATCTTGCACGATATCATTTCCCTGATCATTACTATCTCACTTGATCTTGTAAACTCATTTGTTACTAATGGTTTTTCGACTTTCTAGAAGTGTAACAAGTTTTCACATGGTTCCTATGCAATGCCTCAATTTCTTCTTGTACTGTCATCCACATAGAAGCATCTGGATTGTGCATAACCTCCATAAAAGTTGTTGGCTATCCATCTTCTGTCAAAAGACAATATGCATCATGGCTTGTCAAAACATAATTTGAATGTCATGATGGTGTTTTTCTTTGTCGAGTGGATCGACGAACTTTTATGTCATCGGCCTCTACTTCTTGTTCTGTGTGTTTTGGTTCTATTTCAGAAAAATCACATTCTCTACATTTCTCATCTATTTGAACAGTTGTTATTTCTTTAATAATGCTGTCATTTTCTTGTTCTCTTCGGAATTCATCTTCTGAAAATATTACATTTCTGCTGATAACTACCTTGCGGGTGGTGGGATCCTACAAGCGATACCCTTTAACTCCGTCAACATAACCCAAGAATATATATTTTCTAGACTTTGGGTCCAACTTTGTTATTTCTTAGGAATTGTACATCACATACACAGGACAACCAAATATATGCAAAGAAGAATAATTAGGTGGCCTATCTTGCCACATCTCCATTGGTGTCTTCAATCCAATTGCAGTTGATGGTGATCGATTTATCACATAACAGGCAGCTTTAACAACTTCTACTAAAAAAGACTTAGCTTAACCTGCAGTTTGCAACATAACTCTCATGCTCATTCTAGGATAGTCCTATTCATTTGCTCTGCTACACCATTTTGCTGAGGCGTATATGCAATTGCGAATTGTCGTTGAATATCTGCTTGCTTGCAAAATGTTAGAAAATCACTATCGATGTATTCCCTTCCATTATCTGTCCTTAAACACTTGATCTTCTTTCCAGATTCAAGTTCCAACTTTGCTTTGAACTTCTTAAACATCGCAAACACATATGACTTTTTCTTGATCGGGTACACCCATAGTCTCCTAGAGTTGTAAGAACCGTGAATTAATTAATCGATTAATTAACGTTAAATAATAATAATTTAATTGCCCGAATTAGATTAAAAAATTTAGAATGTTAATTAGAAATATAAATATGATATTTGGACTCAGCAAATTTTTCTGAGTTGAAAAATATAATTTTCTTTGGAAAATTGCATAAAAATGTGTACCGGTAAATTAACCGGCAGTACCGGCTTAAGTCTGTCTGGTACTGTGCGAGAATAAAAATAGCAGAAAACCTTAGAAAAATATTTAGAATTGAAAATCGGGCACTAATTTTAAAGGTTTGGCCTAGCCAAAAATGCTAACGGGTTGGACCGGGCCCAAGTATAAAGCCCCTTAAGTGGCAAAGTCAGCCATTTCCACCACATACCAGCAGTAGCAACGTGAAATTGAAGAAGAGGAGAGGTGAGGGTTTTGAACACTATTCACCATCTTCTTCATTCAACCATAACTTGAGCTACGGTGCTCCAATTCGCGTGTCGTCAGTGGCTACGTGAAGCTCTTGCCGAGCCTGTCACTTATAGCTAAATATTGTGGTAAGCTTTTCATTCATCTCTTCCCAGTTTACTGCCCTAAGAATTTTGAGTTTGTGGGTTTCGGTTTTGAGTGAAATTGTATTTTAGTTGTTTAGGTACTAATCATTAGAGAGAGATTGTTGGGTTCTATCCCAAATTTCAGTGGATAAGGTAAGGTGATGAGCGGATATTTTATACGTTTTTTGGGGGTAATTTCATGTAGATTTTAGTATGTTTTAATTAGTTTTTAATAGAATTTTATTAGTTTTTAGGCAAAAATCATATTTCTAGACTTTACTATGAGTTTGTGTATTTTTCTATGATTTCAAATATTTTCTGGCTGAAATTGAGGGAGCTGAGCAAAAATCTAAGTTAGGCTGAAAAAGGACTGTTGATGCTGTTGGATCCTAACCTCACTGCACTCGGAATGGATTTTTTGGAGCTATAGGAGTCCAATTGACGCGCTCTCAATTGGGTTGGAAAGTAGATATCTAGGGATTTCCATCAATATATAATAGTTCATACTTTGCGCAAAGATAGACGACGTAAACTGGCGTTCAACGCCAGTTCCATGTTGCAGTCTGGCGTCCAGCGCCAGAAACAGGTTACAAGTTGGAGTTCAATGCCCAAAACACATTACAACCTGGCGTTCAACTCCAGAAACAGCCCAAGCACGTGAGAGGCTTAAGTCTCAGCCCCAGCACACACCAAGTGGGCCCCAGAAGTGGATTTCTGCACCAATTATCTTAGTTTACTCATTTTCTGTAAACCTAGGTTACTAGTTTACTATTTAAACAACTTTTAGAGACTTATTTTGTACCTCATGACATTTTTAGATCAGAATTTTATACTCTTTGACGACATGAGTCTCTAAACTCCATTGTTGGGGGTGAGGAGCTCTGCAGCGTCTCGATGAATTAATGCAATCACTTATATTTTTCCATTCAAATATGCGTGTTCCTATCTAAGATGTTCATTCGCGCTTAATTATGGAGAAGGTGATGATCCGTGACACTCATCACCTTCCTCAACCCATGAACGTGTGTCTAACAACCACCTCCGTTCTATATCAGATTGAATGAATATCTCTTAGATTCCTTAATCAGAATCTTCGTGGTATAAGCCGGATTGATGTCGGCATCATGAGGATCTGGAAAGTCTAACCTTGTCTATGGTATTCCGAGTAGGATTCCGGGATTGAATGACTGTGACGAGCTTCAAACTCCTTAAGGCAGGGCGTTAGTGACAGACGCAAAAGAATCATTGGATTCTATTCCAACCTGATTGAGAACCGACAGATGATTAGCCGTGCTGTGACAGAGCATTTGGACCATTTTCACTGAGAGGATGGGAAGTAGCCATTGACAACGGTGACACCCTGCATAGAGCTTGCCATGGAAGGAACCTTGCATTATGCTATTGAGTTGAATATTACATTGCAGGAATTCAGAGGACAAAGCATCTCCAAAACCCCAACATATTCTCCATTACTGCACAACAAGTAATTATTTCACGCTCTTTTATTTTTCTAATAATTCAAACTGATAATTTTAATTGATATCCTGACTAAGAATAATAAAATAAACATAGTTTGCTTCAAACCAATAATCTCCGTGGGATCGACCCTTACTCACGTAAGGTATTACTTGGACGACCCAGTGCACTTGCTGGTTAGTGGTACAAGATCATAAGAAATCTTGATTTTGATATTAAGATTAAAAATTTCGTGCACCAAGTTTTTGGCGCCGTTGCCGGGGATTTTTCAAATTTGAACAACTAAAGGTTTATTTTGTTGCTTAGATTTGGAATAATTTATTTTTGTTGTTATAGAGTTATTAAATTCTAAGTCCTTTATTCCCTTTTCAAAAATTTTTTCAAAAATATTATTTTTCTTTATCAATTTCTAACTTTTTTCGTGAGTTTAGTGTCTTGTTCTAAGTTTAGTGTCAATTGCATGTTTTTCCTTGTCTCTTAATTTTTCGAATTGAATGTTCTTGATCTTCCTTGATCTTCAAATTGTTCTTGTCAATTTCTCTTGTTTGATCTTTGGTTTGTTTTGTTTTGTGTATTTTTCGTGTTTTTATGGTGCAATTTCAAATTATTAGTTTTCAAAAATAAATCTTTTTATATACAATATTAAAACACGTTACATTTGTAAATCAGTTGGCTAGAGCGTTGGCTTATGTTCTTGGCAATTGGGTATCTTCCCTTTTTAAAACCTTTTTTAAAAAATTTTTCTTTGATTAAATCTTATACCAAACTTTAAGTTTGGTGTTTTCTTGTTAATCTCTCTTTAATTTTCGAAAATTTTATTGTGGTTTTCTAAAAATTTTAAGTTTGGTGTTCTTTCTTTTGTTCTTGGTGTTTTTGTGAATCTTCAAAGTGTTCTTGAGTCTTCTTTGTGTTTTGATCTTAAAATTTTTAAGTTTGGTATTTCTTGGTGTTTTCCCTCCAAAATTTTCGAAAACAAGGAGCATTAGATCTAAAAATTTTAAGTCTTGTGTCTTTTATGTGTTTTTCTCTTTCATCATAAAATTCAAAATTCAAAAAAATATATTTTCTAACTATTTTTAAGCCATATTTTCAAATTTTTTTTATAAAAATTCAGATTTTAATTTCAAAATTTTTCAAATCTTATCCTTTTAAGATTTAAAAAAAAATTTATATTTTCCTTCTTAAAATATTTTCAACTCATAAATATCTTTTTCAAATCTTCACAATATCTTTTTCAAAACAAATTTATCTTTTTCAAATACCTTTTATATCTGTTTAATCTTCAATTACATCTGTTTCCTATCATATTTATCTTTTACAAATCATATCTTCTATCTTATCTTTTCTCAAAATTTTCGAAAATATCCTAACCAATTTCACTCTCCTCATTTTTTTTTCGAAAATCTTCATAAAATATTTTCAAATTTTTATTTTTATTTTTATTTTCATTTTTATTTCGTTTTATTTTATTTTATTTTATTTTATTTTATTTTATTTTATTATTTCGAAAATATATATAAATTTTTTTTTTCAATATCCATATCATCTCCCTTGCTCCATCATGGAACTAAGAGGAAATGAACAGTCTAGAAGGACTCTGGGGTCATATGCTAACCCCACTACTGCTTCATATGGGCGTAGTATCTGTATACCCTCCATCGGAGCCAGTAGCTTTGAGTTGAATCCTCAGCTCATTATCATGGTGCAGCAAAGTTGCCAGTATTCCGGTCTTCCACAGGAAGAACCTACAGAGTTTCTGGCACAATTTTTACAAATTGCTGACACAGTACATGATAAGGAAGTAGATCAGGATGTCTACAGATTATTACTATTTCCATTTGCTGTAAAGGACCAAGCTAAGAGGTGGTTAAATAATCAACCTAAGGACAGCATAAAGACATGGAAACAGCTGTCAGAAAAATTCCTGAATCTCTATTTTTCTCCAAAACGGATGACACAGCTAAGGCTAAGCATCCAAGGCTTCAAACAAGGAGATAATGAATCCCTTTATGATGCCTGGGAGAGATACAGAGAGATGCTAAGAAAATGCCCCTCTAAAATGTTTTCAGAGTGGGTGCAATTAGACATCTTCTACTATGGGCTTACAGAAAGAGCTCAGATTTCTCTAGACCACTCAGCTGGTGGATCTATACACATGAGGAAGACAATAGAAGAAGTTCAAGAGCTCATTGATACAGTTGCCAGAAATCAACATATGTACCTAAGCAGGGAATCTTCCATCAACAAAGAGGCTAAAACAGTAACTGCTGAACTCAGTCCTACAGATCAAGCTGCTGAATTCAATCAGCAATTAGATTTTCTAACAAAATAGTTAGCCGAATTCAAGGAGATACTACTAGAAACAAGAATGGCTAATATGAATATGGAAATACAGTTGAAGCAGACAGAACAACAGTTATCAAAACAAATAACAGAAGAATGCCAATCAGTTCAATTAAGGAGTGGGAAAACATTAAATACCTCACTTCAAGTTGGCAGGAAGCCAAGAAATGAGCAAACCACCCAAAATCCATCTGAGGACAAACAGAGCCCAGAAAGGAATGACTCTGGCGCCCAAACGCCAGAAAATGGGGGGAAAGCTGGCGCTGAACGCCTAGACCATGCTCAGTCCTGGCGTTCAACGCCAGAAACAAGCAATGAATTGGCGTTGAACGCCCAAAGGAAGCACAGTTCTGGCATTCAAACGCCAGAAACAGGTAAGGAGCTGGCGTCTAACGCCACTCCAGCTTCCACCCCTGGCATTCGAACGCCAGTGGGAGATCAGACACATACAAGTGCTGATAACAAGCCCTCTAAAATGGCTTCTCAGCCCACACCTGTAGGCAATAAACCTACAGCAACTAAGGTTGAGGAATATAAAGCCAAAATGCCTTATCCTTAGAAACTCCACCAAGCGGAATAGGATAAGCAATTTGCCCGCTTTGCAGATTATCTCAGGACTCTTGAAATAAAGATTTCGTTTACAGAGGCACTTGAGCAAATACCCTTTTATGCAAAGTTCATGAAAGAGATCTTAAGTCATAAGAAGGATTGGAGGGAAACTGAGAAAGTTTACCTCACTGAAGAATGCAGTACAGTCATTCTGAAAAGCTTACCTGAGAAGCTTAAAGATTCGGGAAGCTTTATGATACCATGCACATTAGAAGGTACTTGTACCAAGCAAGCTCTATGTGATCTTGGGGCAAGTATTAATCTAATACCTGCAGCTACTATCAGAAAGCTTGGGTTGACTGATGAAGTTAAACCAATTCGGATATGTCTCCAACTTGCTGATGGCTCCATTAAATACCCATCAGGCGTGATTGAAGACATGATTGTCAAGGTTGGGCCATTTGCCTTTACCACTGACTTTGTGGTGCTGGAAATGGAGGAGCACAAGAGTGCAACTCTCATTCTGGGAAGACCTTTCCTCGCAACTGGCCGAACCCTCATTGATGTTCAAAAAGGGGAAGTAACCCTGAGAATCAATGAGGATGAGTTCAAGTTGAATGTTGTCAACGCCATGCAGCATCCAGACACCCAAAATGACTGCATGAGCGTTGATATTATTGACTCTCTGGTAAAAGAGGTCAATATGACTGAGAGTCTCGAATCAGAGCTAAAGGATATCTTTAAAGATGTTCAGCCTGATCTGGAGGAACCAGAGAGAATAGTAGAACCTCTGAAAATCCCTCAGGAAGAGGAGAAACCTCTCAAACTCGAGCTCAAACCATTACCACCATCTCTGAAATATGCATTTCTGGGAGAAGGTGATACCTTTCCTATAATCATAAGCTCTACCTTAGAGCCACAGGAAGAGGAAGCACTAATTCAAGTGCTAAGGACACATAAGACAGCTCTTGGGTGGTCCATCAGTGATCTTAAGGGCATTAGCCCAGCCAGATGCATGCACAAGATCTTATTAGAGGGTGACGCCAAGCCAGTGGTTCAACCACAAAGGCGGCTGAATCCAGCCGTGAATGAGGTGGTGCAGAAAGAGGTCACTAAATTACTAGAGGATGGGATTATTTATCCTATTTCTGATAGCCCCTGGGTAAGCCCTGTCCAAGTCGTCCCTAAGAAAGGTGGCATGACAGTGGTCCATAATGAAAAAAATGAACTGGTTCCCACAAGAACAGTTACAGGGTGGCGTATGCGTATTGATTACAGAAGGCTCAATACAGCCACCAGAAAAGATCATTTTTCTTTACCATTCATAGACCAGATGCTAGAAAGACTGGCAGGTCATGAATACTACTGCTTCTTGGATGGATAATCAGGTTATAATCAAATTGCAGTAGATCCCCAGGATCAAGAGAAAACAGCATTCACATGTCCATCCGGAGTATTCGCGTACAGAAGGATGCCATTTGGTCTGTGCAATGCACCTGCAACCTTTCAAAGGTGCATGCTCTCTATTTTCTCTTATATGGTGGAAAAATTTCTGGAAGTCTTCATGGATGACTTTTCAGTATTCGGAGACTCATTCAGCTCCTGTCTTGACCATCTAGCACTTGTTCTAAAGAGATGCCAAGAGACGAACCTGGTTTTAAACTGGGAAAAATGTCACTTTATGGTGATTGAAGGAATTGTCCTTGGGCACAAAATCTCGAACAAGGGTATAGAGGTGGATCAAGCTAAGGTAGAGGTAATTGAAAAATTACCACCACCTGCCAATGTTAAGGCAATCAGAAGCTTTCTGGGGCATGCAGGATTCTATAGGAGGTTTATAAAAGATTTTTCAAAAATTGCCAAACCTCTGAGTAATCTGCTAGCTGCTGACACACGTTCTTTGATAAGGAGTGTCTGCAGGCGTTTGAGACCCTGAAAGCTAAGCTGGTCACAGCACCAGTCATTTCTGCACCAGACTGGACATTACCATTTGATTTGATGTGTGATGTCAGTATCATGCCATTGGTGCAGCGTTGGGACAGAGGAATGACAAGCTCATGCACGTCATTTACTATGCTAGCCGTGTTTTAAATGACGCACAGAAGAACTACACAACCACAGAAAAAGAATTACTTGCAGTGGTTTATGCCATTGACAAGTTCAGATCTTATTTAGTAGGATCAAAAGTGATTGTGTACACTGATCATGTTGCTCTTAAATATCTACTCACAAAGCAAGATTCAAAACCCAGACTCATCAGATGGGTGTTGCTTCTGCAAGAGTTTGATATAAAAATAAGAGACAGAAAAGGGACAGAGAACCAAGTAGCAGATCACCTATCCCGAATAGAACCAGTAGAAGGGGCGTCCCTCCCTCTTACTGAGATCTCTGAGACCTTTCCGGATGAGCAACTCTTTGCCATACAGGAAGTGTCGTGGTTTGCAGACATTGCAAACTACAAGGCAGTAAGATTCATACCCAAAGAGTACAGTAGGCAGCAATCAAAGAAGTTGATCACGGATGCAAAGTACTATCTTTGGGATGAACCATATCTCTTCAAGAGATGTGCAGACGGAGTAATCCGTAGATGTGTGCCTAAAGAAGAAGCACAGAAGATCCTCTGGCACTGCCATGGATTACAATATGGAGGATATTTTGGAAGTGAGCGAACAGCCACAAGAGTTCTCCAATGTGGCTTCTACTGGCCTACTCTCTATAAGGATTCCTGAGTGTTTTTACTTAATTGTGACAGTTGCCAAAGATCTGGCAATCTGCCTCACAGTTATGCCATGCTTCAACAAGGGATCTTGGAGATTGAGTTGTTTGATGTATGGGGTATTGATTTCATGTGGCCTTTCCCACCATCATACTCAAACACTTACATTCTGGTGGCAGTGGATTATGTATCCAAATGGGTGGAAGCTATTGCTACACCCACTAATGACACTAAGACAGTGTTAAAATTCCTCCAGAAACACATCTTCAGCAGATTTGGCACCCCTAGAGTACTAATCAGTGATTGGGGCACTCATTTCTGCAATAAACAGCTCTACTCTGCTTTGGTTCGTTATGGAGTTAGCCACAGGGTGGCCACTCCATATCACCCACAGACAAATGGGCAAGCTGAAGTCTCAAATAGAGAACTCAAAAGAATCCTAGAACGGTCTGTAATTAACCGTAGAAGGGATTGGACAAGAAACTTGGATGATGCTCTGTGGGCATACAGAACAGCATTCAAGACCCCTATAGGGACCTCTCCATACCAGCTTGTGTATGGAAAGGCATGTCACTTGCCAGCGGAACTGGAACATAAGGCCTACTGGGCAACCAGATTCCTGAACCTTGATGCCAAGTTAGCTGGAGAAAAACGATTGCTCCAGTTAAATGAGCTAGAGGAATTTAGACTCAATGCTTTCGAGAATGCAAAAATATACAAAGAGAAAGCAAAAAGATGGCATGATAAGAAATTGTCATCCAGAGTCTTTGAGCCAGGGCAGAAAGTTCTGCTATTTAATTCTAGGCTCAGATTATTCCCCGGGAAATTGAAGTCCCGGTGGAGAGGTCCATATGTGATTACAAGCGTGTCACCATATGGATACGTAGAGCTTCAGGATAATGATTCTAATAAAAAGTTCATTGTTAATGGACAGAGAGTCAAACATTATCTTGAAGGCAATTTTGAGCAAGAATGCTCAAAACTGAGGCTTGATTAAAGCTCAGTAATAGTCCAGCTAATGACAATAAAGAAGCGCTTGCTGGGAGGTAACCCAGCCATTTACAAAGTATTTGTTAATTAATTCATTTTTTTTACAGGTATATGTCAGGTATCTTCAAGGTAAAATAGCAATTGCTTGAATTCACAAAGTTACAAGGGAATTTGGAAGCTCACTGGCGTGAAAAAGCCAGTAAGAAACATTTTGGGCGTTGAACGCCCAAAAGAAGCACCCACTGGGCGTTCAACGCCAGTGAGGGTAGCCATCTGGGCGTTAAACGCCAGAAAGAAGCATCTTCTGGGCGTTTAACGCCAGATTGATAGCGTCCTGGGCGTTCAGAAAAATGCCCAGTGACAAAGGACTTCCTGGCGTTCAACGCCAAAAAGAAGCAACAGCTGGGCGTTGAACGCCCAAGAGAAGCAGCAACTGGGCGTTAAACGCCCAAAACATGCGGCGTTTGGGCGTTTAACGCCAGGATTGTAGGGAGGAGGTAATTTCGTTTTCAATTCAAATTTTTTCCAATTTTCACGTTTCAATTCATGATTTCTTGCATAAACATGTTACAAACTCTCATCTTTCAACTTCAATTTCAAAAAATTTTTAATCCTAAACATATTTCTTGATTTTTCTTTAATTTCTTTTCAAATCTTTTTCAAAACTCATCTATCTTTTTGAACTCTTTTCAAATCTTTTTAATTTCTTCTCATATCTTTTTCAACTCATCATATCTTTTGAATTTCGAATTTGCCTCTCCTACTATTCCTCTCCTTTCCTTTTTTTTGCTTGAGGACAAGCAAACCTCTAAGTTTGGTGTGATTCGCCATGATCACTGAGCTAAAACTCATCAAGATCATGGCACCTAAGGGAACAGGAAGAGTGACAAACCCCATTTTGAGGGTTTATCTTGTGCTGATTTCAGGGGTTTTATCAATGATTCCACACACTTTCTATATGAAAATAAGAGATTTTGTGTTCCTTTCCTAGTTTTGCCCCATGAATGAAAATATGCTCATTTTGCACTAAAATAGATACATTTCTAATCTTCTCTCGATGCCATTTGATACCATGACCTGGGTGTTAAGTGGTTTCAGAATATAGAGCAGGAATGGACAGGAAGAGAGAAGGAAGACGGGTGCAAAGGAAGGAAGCATGAGAATTGAGCTTTGGAAATCTCAGCATGGGCGTGTGCGCGCGCTTGGCGCGTCCGCGTGGATAGAGCAACTTGAAGCCGAAGCCAAGAGCCAAGCCACGAGCCGACTTGAGTAGTGGCTAAGCCATAATCTTCATGGGCGTGCACGCGTACATCACGCCTCCGCGCACATTACAAGACGCTTCGGTGGCGCGCGCGCGTACCTTGCGCGTGCGCGCCGATCTGCGAATATGATTTTTTAAGAGGTCACGTGACTTAGGCATGGAGTTAGTTGAGAATCCCATCTTTAGGGAATGCCTTGGCGGGAAAAGCTTAAGAAGACCAAGGGAGCAAGGGTTAAGGACTTTTAGTTCATTTTTCTATTTTTTAGATATTTTGAGGGATAGTTAGTTACACTCTTGGAGGAGGAGAGAGAGATTCCAAGCTTTTCACTAGGGTTCATCCTCATCCAATTTCTGAATTTTCAATCACTTTTTGGTGAGATCCATTACAATCCCCACTCCATTTTGTTCATGTCATAGATTTTCTTCTCCAATTTCAAGTAGTAGTTGTAATTGATCAATTCTCATAGATCTAGAATTCAACTTTGTAATTTTGGATTTCATCAAAACTTTGAGAATTTGATTTTCATTGTTGCTCTTTGATACTTGTTGTTAGTTCCTTGTGTTGCAATACTTTTAATTCTACTTTTCTTCTCATTTTACTATGACTTCCTTTCTTGCTCATCACATGTTTGATAAAATGTCAACACTAGTTATGGAGTAGAAATTTCTCACTTGGCATAGGGTTTGGCCATTAGAAGAAGTTGAATAGTTGTGTCAATTGTTGATTTGGAATTAGGAATTGCTAATTGGCTTGGAGTGCACTAAAGCTAGATTCCCATGAGGTGAAGCTAGGACTTGTGACTCAAGTTGATTATTTTCATTTGACTTTCCCCTATACCTAGGGGATGACTAATTGAAGCAAGGCCTAATTGTTGTCATCATTGAATGAACTATGAGGATAGAATTTCTAATGCCAACCCTAAGCCAAGTCTTTTAATGATTGATTGCTTGTTTCTCATTACTTTGCTAAAACCTTCAAAGAAATCCAACAAGGCTTACTAATCAATAAGATGCACACTTTGGCAATTCCAAGGGAGGACGACTCGGGAGACTAGTACTCTCGGATATAGATTGTAGGATTATTTGGTACGAGATTTAAGTGTCGATTAGACTATACTCACGATCATATTCATCTTTGAATTCTAATTCGGCATGCTAAATTTCGTTTATCAAAGAGCAAGGATGTGACTTAAAGAAACTGAAGCGTCAGAAATTATCTCTTGAAGGACCAAGCACCCCACAGACTAGAGAAACATCCACTTCCCAAAATAAAGGTCGTTGAGTTCTAATCTTTGCCTTAACTCTATGATAACTGTTCTTATTAGGAATTTACCTTAGAAGTTATATATTAGTAGTAGTAATTAGTATCTCTACTTTGATTTTAATTCCAATTAAGTTATAATTTATTTTTCTCATCATCATCAAACATGAATAAAATAGTAGATTTTTAGAATAAAGAGGCAATATTTTTTTCGAGTTCTTAATAAGAAAAATTCTAATTATTTATATGTGGTGGCAATACTTTTTGTCTTTTGAATGAATGCTTGAACAGTGCATATTTTTGATCTTGTTGTTTATGAATGTTAAAATTATTGGCTCTTGAAAGAATGATGAAAAAGAGAAATGTTATTGATGATCTGAAAAATAAAAAAATTGATTCTTGAAGTAAGAAAAAGCAGTGAAAAAGCAAAAGCTTGTGCGAAAAAAATAGAAAGAAAAAGAAAAAGCAAGCTGAAAAAGCCAATAGCCCTTAAAACTAAAAGGCAGGGGTAAAAAAGATCCAAGGCTTTGAGCATCAATGGATAGCAGGGCCCAAGGAAATAAATCCAGGCCTAAGCGGCTAAATCAAACTGTCCCTAACCATGTGCTTGTGGCATGCAGGTCCAAGTGAAAAGCTTGAGACTGAGTGGTTAAAGTCGTGATCCAAAGCAAAAAGAGTGTGCTTAAGAGCTCTGGACACCTCTAACTGGGGACTTTAGCAAAGCTGAGTCACAATCTGAAAAGGTTCACCCAGTCATGTGTCTGTGGCATTTATGTATCCGGTGGTAATACTGGAAAACAAAATGCTTAGGGTCACGGCCAAGACTCATAAAAGTAGCTGTGTTCAAGAATCAACATGCTAAACTAGGAGAATCAATCACACTATCTGAATTCTAAGTTCCTATGGATGCCAACCATTCTGAATTTCAAATGATAAAGTAAGATGCCAAAACTGTTCAGAGGCAAAAAGCTACTAGTCCCGCTCATCTAATTAGAATCTGGGCTTCACTTAAAACTCTGAGATATTATTGCTTCTTGACTTCTTTTTATCCTCTTTTATTTATCTAGTTGCTTGGGGACAAGCAATGGTTTAAGTTTGGTTTTGTGATGAGCGGATATTTTATACGCTTTTTGGGGGTAATTTCATGTAGATTTTAGTATGTTTTAATTAGTTTTTAATAGAATTTTATTAGTTTTTAGGCAAAAATCATATTTTTGGACTTTACTATGAGTTTTTGTATTTTTCTGTGATTTCAGGTATTTTTTGGCTGAAATTGAGGGAGCTGAGCAAAAATCTGAGTTAGGCTGAAAAAGGACTGCTGATGCTGTTGGATCCTGACCTCCCTGCACTCGGAATGGATTTTTTGGAGCTACAGGAGTCCAATTGACGCGCTCTTAATTGGGTTGAAAAGTAGACTTCCAGGGCTTTCCAGCAATATATAATAGTTTATATTTTGCGCAAAGATAGACAACGTAAACTGGCGTTCAACGCCAGTTCCATGTTGCAGTCTGGCGTCCAGCGCCAGAAACAGGTTACAAGTTGGAGTTCAATGCCCAAAACACGTTACAACCTGGCGTTCAACTCCAGAAACAGCCCAAGCACGTGAGAGGCTTAAGTCTCAGCCCCAGCACACACCAAGTGGGCCCCAGAAGTGGATTTCTGCACCAATTATCTTAGTTTACTCATTTTCTGTAAACCTAGGTTACTAGTTTACTATTTAAACAACTTTTAGAGACTTATTTTGTACCTCATGACATTTTTAGATCTGAATTTTATACTCTTTGACGGCATGAGTCTCTAAACTCCATTGTTGGGGGTGAGGAGCTCTGCAGCGTCTCGATGAATTAATGCAATCACTTATATTTTTCCATTCAAATATGCGTGTTCCTATCTAAGATGTTCATTCGCGCTTAATTATGGGGAAGGTGATGATCCGTGACACTCATCACCTTCCTCAACCCATGAATGTGTGTCTGACAACCACCTCCGTTCTACATTAGATTGAATGAATATCTCTTAGATTCCTTAATCAGAATCTTCGTGGTATAAGCCGGATTGATGGCGGCATTCATGAGGATCCGAAAAGTCTAACCTTGTCCGTGGTATTCCGAGTAGGATTCCAGGATTGAATGACTGTGACGAGCTTCAAACTCCTGAAGGCTGGGCGTTAGTGACAGACGCAAAAGAATCATTGGATTCTATTCCAACCTGATTGAGAACAGACAGATGATTAGCCGTGCTGTGATAGAGCATTTGGACCATTTTCACTGAGAAGATGGGATGTAGCCATTGACAACGGTGACACCCTGCATAGAGCTTGCCATGGAAGTAACCTTGCATTATGCTATTGAGTTAAATATTACATTACAGGAATTCAGAGGACAAATCATCTCCAAAATCCCAACATATTTTCCATTACTGCACAACAAGTAATTATTTCACGCTCTTTTATTTTTCTAATAATTCAAACTGATAATTTTAATTGATATCCTGACTAAAAATAATAAAATAAACATAGTTTGCTTCAAACCAATAATCTCCGTGGGATCGATGATGAGCGGATAATTTATACGCTTTTTGGCATTGTTTTTAGGTAGTTTTTAGTAAGTTCAAGCTACTTTTAGGGATGTTTTCATTAGTTTTTATGCTAAATTCACATTTCTGGACTTTACTATGAGTTTGTGTGTTTTTCTGTGATTTCAGGTAATTTCTGGCTGAAATTGAGGGACTTGAGCAAAACTCTGAAAAAGGCTGACAATAGGACTGCTGATGCTGTTGGAATCTGACCTCCCTGCACTCAAAATGGATTTTCCGGAGCTACAGAACTCCAATTGGCGCGCTCTCAACGGCGTTGGAAAGTAGACATCCAGGGCTTTCCAGAAATATATAATAGTCCATACTTTATTCGTAAATTGACGACGTAACTTGGCGTTGAACGCCAAGTTCATGCTGCTGTCTCGAGTTAAATGCCAGAAAAACGTCATGATCCGGAGTTGAACGCCCAAAACACGTCATAACTCGAAGTTCAACTCCAAGAGAAGCCTCAGCTCGTGGATTGATCAAGCTCAGCCCAAACATACACCAAGTGGGCCCCGGAAGTGGATTTATGCATCAATTACTTACTCATGTAAACCCTAGGAGCTAGTTTATTATAAATAGAACATTTAACTATTGTATTAGATATCTTTTGATCACTTTAGATTTTAGGATCAGATCTTTGAACGCATAGTTCTTAGACCATGGGGGCTGGCCATTCGGCCATGCCTGAACCTTTTGCTTATGTATTTTCAACGGTGGAGTTTCTGCACACCATAGATTAAGGGTGTGGAGCTCTGCTGTACCTCAAGTATTAATGAAATTCTATTTTCTTTTATTCAATTCTCTCTTATTCTTATTCCAAGATATTCATTCGCACCCAAGAACATGATGAATGTGATGATTAAATAACCCTCATTATCATTCTCACGTATGAACGCACGTGATTGACAACCACTTCCGTTCTACATGCAACAGAGCTTGAATGTGTATCTCTTAGATTCCCCAACAGAATCTTCGTGGTATAAGCTAGATAGATGGCGGCATTCATGAGGATCCGGAAAGTCTAAACCTTGTCTATGGTATTCCGAGTAGGATTCTAGGATTGAATGACTGTGACGAGCTTCAAACTCCTGAAGGCTGGGCGTGATGACAAGCGCAAAAGAATCAATGGATTCTATTCCAACCTGATTGAGAACCGACAGATGATTAGCCATGCGAGTGACAGCCGCAGAGGACCATTTTCACTGAGAGGATGGGATGTAGCCACTGACAACGGTGATGCCCTACATACAGCTTGCCATGGAAAGGAGTAAGAAGGATTGAGTTGAAGCAGTAGGAGAGCAGGCGTCCTTGAGCCATACAGTAACTCCATATGCTTATCTGAAATTCCCACCAATGAATCTGCATAAGTATTCTATCCCTTTTATTATTTCTTTTATTTTCTTATTTCTATTTTTGAACCCATAAACAATTTTAATCTGCCTAACTGAGATTTACAAGGTGACCATAGCTTGCTTCATACCAACAATCTCTGTGGGATCGACCCTTACTCACGTAAGGTATTACTTGGACGACCCAGTGCACTTGCTGGTTAGTTGAGCGAGACTGTGAAGTTGATTTTAGACCATGGTATTGTGCACCAAGTTTTTGGAGCCATTACCGAGGAATATTATTCGAGTTGTGTGAAAGTATAAATCACAATTTCGCCCACCAATCGACCCTTACTCACGTAAGGTATTACTTGGACGACCCAGTGCACTTGCTGGTTAGTGGTACGAGATCATAAGAAATCTTGATTTTGATATTAAGATTAAAAATTTCGTGCACCATAAGGTTTCTCAAAAACCTTTGTAAATTGATATATTATGAGTATTAGGTTTTGATTTATATGAAATATATGATGTTTGTTTGAATATTGGAGCTTGTTGGAATTGTCTTGGATACTTGGGAGCATTTGGAGATTGATTGGTGGCTTGATTGAGTTTGAGAGCTTGTAGAAGTTTGGTTGAGGTCAATTTGGTGATTTAGCAAATGTTGGGAATGGGCCAAGGTATGGTTTCGATTTTCTCTATGTAATATATAATATTTTTGGACACTTAGGCTAGTTGACCATAGGATAGGATTGAAATTGATTGTTGATAATTGTGAGGTATGATAATTTTGATGATTGTGTTAAGTGTGGTAAATAATGATGTTGAATTATGAAATTGGGTGGAATAATGATGATGGTGTGGGATGATAATGAATTTTATGTGTGTTGATGTTGGAATATGCTTGTGAGTAAATGAGATTTTTATAAAGTTGGTGATAGTGAAATATTGATGTGCAAATTGTAGAGTTGTTGAGTTTATGAAGAAGGAATTGATTGGTATAAGTGTTGAGTTGGTTGAATTATGATGGAAAGGTAAAGTATAGCATTTGGTTATGTTTTATGGTGAAATTGAATAGGCTTTGAAATTGGTTTGGTAGAGAATTTTGGAGGTTTAATAACTTAGTGAACTTTTAGTAAAAACCAGTTTTTGATGAACTTCAACGGATCATATCTTGAGCTACTGTTTTTGAAAATTAATGCTTTTTATATCAAATGAAAGATAATTTAACAAGCTTTAAAATGGTTTAAATTCTGTGGAAATCTGAATTTTGTAGAAAAAGATATGATCGTTGAAAATTTGGTGTTGAAATCTAAATTCTGTGAATGTTGTAGAATTTGTGATTTCTGGTTTATGTGTGCACGCACAGACTTGCGCGCACGCACATCCTGTGTGTTTTTGAAAGTGTGCGGATGCACAGCCTTATGTGCACGCACACACAGGGGAAAGCTTGCTGATGAGAGCATTAGCACGCCCTGTGCACACACACAACCAACGAAGTTTTCCAAGCTGTGCGCACGCACACGTTGGAAGGTGCACGCTGTTGAGGGTGGTCACACGCCTTGTGCGGATGAACAGAGTTGAAATTTTTACTCTTTGTGTGCACGCACACCTCTATGCGTACGGACACATCTTGAAAATCGTCCTGGGTGTGCGCACGCACACCCCTGTGCTTACGCACACTGCCCTGTTTTTCAACAAAAATATTGTTTTTTAACAGTTTCACCTTTCCAACAAGTTTGTAAACTTCTGTGACACCTATCTGAGACTGTTTGGCTTGTTTTTGAATGTTAAAACACAGAGAAGGTCTTGGGTGAAATTATTTTGGTATTTTTGGTAAAAGTTGGAAAATGGAGGCTTAGGTTTCTGGTGTACTGAGGATGGGTTTGGTTGAGTAAGAAGGAAGAATAGTATATTGGTGATTATTGAGAAGAAATTGCAAAAGTGGTGAACTGATGAGTTCGGAATGAAAATTATGAATTGACAGTGGTTGAAATGAGTCTGGGACTCGGAATGGAATGATGGATTCATGATATATTGAAGAAAAATGTTTTCTAAAAACTACTGAATCACTGTTTTATACTGAGATTGTTGAGACACTATGCGCCCGGCAGGGACGGTTTGGTTGGATCCCGCCTGTCGAGGTAGCGGCGGCGGCGTAAGGACGGTAGTACGTCCTGCTTACGTTGAGATATGAGGTCCATAGGAATAGTATCCCGCTCGCATCCCTTCGGATCACTAGAGTGTGCAGGCACAAAATCCTAAACGGTGTTCCGAGCACCATATCTCAGGGATTACCATTATGATTCCGAAGGGCGACGTCTCCATGGAGATGTGTCGGGTGGCAGTTGAACCGACAATGTGATATCACAGCTAATAGGTCAGACATTCATCATGTTCATTTTCTATGTGGTTTCTTGCTTTGTCTACCTGCATACTATGCCTATTTGTATAACATGCCTAATTACTACTTGATTTACTTGTTATACTTGATTATTTCTTGTGTATTACTTGTATGTAATTAATTGTGCTTTCTTCTGGGATTGAGGAGGCTCGGTAGGCGATGGCGATGGGATCGCATGGCGGTTAGGCTGGTGTTGATATGAAGCTCTAGGATTGCCTCTGGCATCCCGGGATCTTATATCTTACATTACTGGGCACTGTTACCATACTGAGAACCTCCGGTTCTCATACCCTATTCTGTTGTTGTTTTTCAGATGCAAGTCGTAACCCACCTCGGTGAGTTGCTTTTATGGTGACAAAGCAGAGGATCCTGGATATATTTTTAGAGTCTTTTTATTTATTAGTACTCTCACTTTTGTATTTTTCTTGCCTTAGAGTCTTACTTTATGAGAGATATTTTGTATAAGTTGTTTTACCTTCAAAACTCTGTTTATTTGTATATAACTAGCTGGCTTAAACTCCGCGGGTGGTGGCTAGATCCTTATTACCATTGTACTCTCTTATATACTTATATCTTGTTATCTGATATCTATATCTTGTGCCTTAAGTTTGTAGCTTCGTGTGAACGTTTCACGCATTTTGTATCTTGGAATTTGAGCTTATTATTTCTTCATCGGGCTTCTAGAATATATTATTCCTTATATATATATATATATATATATATATATATATAACCTTAGAATTGTTGTAACCTTTGATTAACCTTTGCTTTACGGCATGAGGTAAGGCTTAGGGTAATTAGGGTGTTACAAGAGTAATCATCAATAAATGATACAAGATATTTTGTTCCTCCTAGGAATATCTACAGTGATTCCTATACATCAGAATGAATCAACTCCAATATGTGCTTGCTCTTAGCAGTTGATCTATCAAACATCAATCTATGTTGCATGCTTTTAAAACAGTGCTTACAAAATGGTAAGTTTACCGATTTGAGCCCAGGAATGAGATTACGTTCGACAAGAATTTTCGAGCCTCGTTCTAACATGTGGCCTAGTTGCAATGCCATGTCATCATCATTTTTTCTTGGCTTGCTGAAGTAACTGATGCCTCTGTCTCTTGCAAAGTATCTCTCGTAAGTATGTATAGATTTGCTGCAGTCTTTTCTACTTTTATTATCATAAGAGTACCTTTAAAAACTTTCAAGATCCCACCTTCAATATGGATCTTGTAACCAAGTTCATCCAGCTGTCCAATCAACAACAAATTCTTCTTCAAGCCTTTCATGTGTCTTATCTTTCGAAGTGAACGAATAAAAGCCTTAACCATTTTTATTTTGACAATACCTTTTCCAACAATTTCTAAGACATGATCATTTTCCATAAACACATATCCTTCTAAGATAGGTTTATATGTACAAAACCAATCACGATGAGGAGGCATGTGCCAGGTTGCTCTTGAATCAACAATCCAAACATCAGTAAGATGCTTGCTACCTTTAGAATCAATTTTTTGCTTTACCATACAGGATTTCTCCATCATCAAAAGTACTTGCAACACATCTTTAAGAATTTGATCCTTCTGGAACCTTCTCTATACTCTTCTTATTCCAACAATCTTTCTTGAAGTGTCCTTTCTTGCCACACTTGTAGCATTTGAATTGCTTATTTCCTTGTGACTTTGGTCTACTTTGTCTCCCATTAGAATCACGCTCCATTGTTCTTCCTCTCATCATCAATAACGTCTCTTCTTGCTTTGAGCTCTCTAATCTATCTTCCTTATTCGTATGCCTATATTCTTCTTCAAGAATCACAGCAGCCATATCATCAAAGAAGAAGTAGTTTGTCAAAACATTATTGGTTAAGTTAATGATGAGCTGATCATATGAATCTGGTAGACTTTGAAGTAGAAGTTTTGCACGTTCATTTTTTGCTATGTTGTAATCCAATAATGGGAGTTGGGAAAATAGCATATTTAGATTGTTGATGTGATTTGTTTCCGATGTAGAATCACTCATTTGAAGAGTATAAAATCTTTTCTTTAAGAATATCTTGTTGTAAAGTGACTTGACTTCAAATAATTTGGTGAGAACATCCTAAATTTCTTTTGCTACCCTTTTCTCTACTACACTTGACAAGACTGAATCATCTAGTCCCAAGTGTAAGTTTGCAACAGCATTGTCATCTATCTCCTTCCATTTTTTATCTGTAATCCTAGTAGGTCTACCTTCAGTTGCTGCCACACAATTGTCTTTCCTCATAATTGCTTTTATTTTCAATTTTCATAAGGAAAAATTACTCTCACTAAATTTTGAAATCTCATACTTTACTGCCTTTTTTTGGACAGCAACTTATAGCAGAAGAAAAAATTATTAATGAACAACATTTGGCTCTGATACCACTGTTAGGTAGCAAACAAATGACGCAGCAAAACATAGAGATGTAAATTTAGAAATTTATATAAAATAACTTTCTTTCAGAATTACAATTTTTTCTACCACAAGGAGATTACAATAACACTCTTTCTTGACAAAAAGAGACTACACCTCTCTCTAATTATAGGAGAAAATCTCTCAAAGAAAAAATTCTTTATGTAACTCAATGTTACTATTATTTTTTCATTGGATGGATTGATTGAAAACAAAATAAGGAAGTTTTCAAATTATAAGCGAACCTCAGTTACGTAAATTACCAATAACATGAGGTTACTATTCATCTTCTCTCTCCACCATCAAAGTTTAATAGTTATTACGTAGGAGTATTTTTCTCCTTTTATTATTTAATTTTTTTTCTTTTCTATAATTAGCTTTACTAATCTGACATATTTTTATAATTTAATTTCCTATATCTAAAATGCATTAAAAACATACATTTATTCAAAAAATATAAAACAAATATAAATTACAAAATCAATATAAATATAAATATAAATAACCTCCTTGTTCAAATACCTATAATGTGTCCATCTTTATTGAGTCAGTTAATATCAACACTTCATATTATATTTAAATTTGTTTTCTTTCTTCCTTTTTCTCTTGCTCCCTCCAAATCTTTCCTTCTTTTCTCAAATTTTACATTGTGGCAAGAGTTGTTTATGCTCCATTGACATCGACAAAAATGTGTTTATATAGAACTTTGTTGTCCATTTTCACAACCTCCAACACCTAAAATGGGAGAAAAAATGTGACATATTTTTGTAGCCACAATTCACAACTTAAAAATACAAAAATGGAAGGGGAGATAGGTTGCATTTTCACAGTTTTCAAAAGCGAAAATGGAAAAAAAAATTATTTACATTTTCACAGCTTTCGAAAATAAAAATGATTGAAAATTTTAAAATTTTCCTCATATTTACAACCAAAAATAATAAAAATGTAATGTATATTTTTTGCATTTTGTGGCTATAAAATTACAATTAAATACATAAATTAATAAACTTCTATATTCTAATTTAAATTGATAAATAATTTTTTGCATTTAAATAAAAAGTGTTACTTGAGATGATGACTCAGCATTGTGTAAAGTCTGTTAGAAAACATCAGCAAGTTAGTTAGAGTAATTATGTAGTTTGTTAGATGGTAGAAGTGATTGGAAGGTTCTGGCTCTTCGTGTGTGACTGATAACTTAGGACACAAGTAATTTAAGTAGCTTAGCAAAGTAGATGTTATAAATAGGAAACTATTAGCTATTGTAACTAGTGAGAAAACTCATTTTTGAGATATTGAATTTCATAGTGCAGATTTTCTTCTCCAAATTCTAACTTCCCTTTTTTCTGTTCTATCCCTCTTAATCACATTTCTCTTCCACATCCCTTTTATCTTCTCTTCACAGCTGAACTCGTATAACAAAGATGATGAGAATGCTTTACCTTCAACCATAGTTCTTCATCATGGTGCGGTGAGCGTGAAAGAAAGTAATGACTCCGATCTTGACATTAGGTGTGAAAAAGGTTTAAGCATCTCAGAAACAGTGAAAAAAGCATTGTGAGATCTGCATGATGAATCCTAAACAACAACCACTAACAATGGCAAATTCGATAGCAAATCTTGATATTCAAACGATTGTAAACCTGGTGAATCAAGTGAATTAGCTGTAGTTTATCATGAATCGCTCGAATATGAGTCCGATTTCAGATCCAGTGAGTCCATACTATTTATATCCTAAAAAAAGTCCAGAAACTCCATTGATTTCTGTAGTACTTGGATCTAATAACTATCATTCTTGAAAAACTGCAATGTCTAGAGCTCTTATGTCCAAAAATAAATGGCAATTTGTTAATGATTCTATTAAGAAACCAGTAAAGGAATATCCACTGCTTAGAGTGTGGGAGGTGCAACATGTATGTGGTGTCATGGCTAAATTTGTCACTGAGCCAGATATTGCTTATAGTGTAATGTGGATTAGTGTGGCTGAAAATTTGTGGAAAGATCTGAGACATAGGTAATACCAGGGGATATTTTTCAAATTGCCGAATTGCAAGAAGAGCTATTTGCAATAAAGTAAGGAGATCTCAAAATCACATATTATTTCATGAAATTGAAAGAAATTTGGGAAGAATTAGAAAATTTTGATCCAATATTAGCTTGCAAGAGATGCAATAAAATCTGTGATTGTGGTTTAGATGTTCGAATAAGAAAAGAGGAGACTTATGTAGTAAGATTTTTAAGAGGAATTAATGATCAATTCTCTGTGGTGCAATCTCAAATGGTGCGTATGAAACCCCTTTCAAGACTAAATGCTGCTTTTTCTTTGCTGCTTCAACAAGAAAGGAAGAATGGAGAAATTATTAAGTGCAAGACCCTAGCCACCACTGCTAATCCAAGATTTGACACACAAGGATTTCAACAAAAAGGATTTCAACCAGCAAGAGGAGGAAGAACCTTTCGAGGTCGAGCAGGAAGAAATAGTGGCAGAGGAGGTGAAAGCTATAAGCAGTGCACCTTTTGTGGTAGAAGTGGCCATATAGAAGATGTTTGTTACAAAAAATATGGTTTTCCATTTCATCTGAGGAGTAGCAGTGGAAATGGCATGAGAAATAGTGTTGTAGCTTATGAGAAAGTTGTAATTAGCAACTCCTACTTTTACTCAGGTAGCAAATAAGGGTTCTAAATTTTCATTTTCTACAAACCAAAAATTGGCATTACTAGCTCTTTTAGAAAAGGAGAATACACGACATCGAAGTTATCGTAACAAAAATCAAGGTATAGCATATATCATGTCTCTTTCAACTTTTAGTTCAAGTTCCTGGGTCATAGACGCAGGAACAATACATGATGTAGCATTTTAAATTAAAGCATTCAAATTATTACATCATATAAGACTTAGGCATGTGAATCTTCTGGAACCTAAACCATCACCAACATAGTTAGAATAGTGCAATTTACAAAACCTTTTTATTTAGCACATGCATTGTATATACCAAATTTCAAGTTCAACTTAATTTCAGTATACTAATTGCTAAATTTAGATGCAGATTCATTTTTAATGACTTTTTTCTTTGAGATTCATGATCAAATCTCCAACAGGATGATTAGAGTAGCTAAGCAAAAGAGAGACCTCTATGCATTTAAGAACCTCACACCAATTTCATCTTCAAGCATTGCATTAGCATTGGCATCAACCATTTTACCCTCTAGTTCAAGCAAGAATGACACAATAGTTTTTTGGCATTTTAGATTAGAACATATTCCATATCAAAGGTTAAAAATAATGCAACAGTCATATAGGTTTTTAGACAATAAAGGTCAGATTGACTCTTGTGATTTATGTCACTTAGCAAAGTAAAAAAGACTTTCTTTTTCCATTAGTAATACAGAATTTGTATCCTTGTTTGATCTTATTCACATGGACATTTGGGGGCCACTTGGCACTCCATTTATTCAAGGACACAAATACTTTCTTACTATAATTGATGATAAAAGTAGATATACATGGTTGTTTTTCATTAAATCAAAGTATGAAGTTTCATAGATGGTTCAAAATTTTGTGCATTTGGTTCAAAACCAGTTTGACACATCTGTTAAGAAAATTCGAACAAATAATGGTTTAGAATTCAAGTTACCTCATTTTTACAACTCAAAAGACATTGTTCATAAAACTACTTGTGTTGAAACACCTCAATAAAATGGGATTGTAGAACAAAAACATCAACACTTACTTGAAGTGACAAGAGCGCTAATATTTCATTCTACAACACCAAAGAAGTTTTGGAACTATGCTACTGCACATGCAGTGCACATTATAAATAGATTACCAAGTACTTTATGACAAAATGCATCACCAAATCAGATTTTGAAAAACAAATTACCATCAATTAAATATTTGAAAGTTTTTGGGTGTCTTACATATGAATTTACTTTGATAGCTCATAAAACTAAATTATATAAAAGAGCAAAGAAGTGTGTAAATCTTGGACACAAAATTGGTGTAAAAGGATACCTCATGTATGATCTTTCAACTAGAGAAATCTTCATTTCTAGAAATGTAATATTTTATGAGAATTTTTTTCATTTCACATCTAGCACCCACACTAATGCACTCACATTCATTTGCACAGATTGACCATGTTCGGTTGCTCAGGTGAATGGTGGTTCGGTTGGAGTCGAGGTTGGAGCAACGGGTGTGATAGAGGATTTGGACCTGAGTGCGAACTTCGAGAAAGAGATGATCGTCCGAGTCATCGATGGGTCAGCGGGTGGGGCCACCTGGAAGGACACTCCGGCGCTCAAGTTAGTGTCTGTATGAAAAGGCAGCCGAATAGGGTAAAAAGGTGGCGTACCTCTGGGGAGGGATAGGTCCCTCCCCTCTTATACTCTGTACTCGGGTGGGCCCATCATCTTGGTGCCACCCGTCTAGAAGCTTCTGCAAGCTGTCCCGGTTCTTAGTAGGTCATGAGGTGGCATGCACATCACCTCTGGGCGCGGGTCAAATGCTCGTCGGGTCAAGGATCCATAGGTGGATCCATGGTCCCTGCTGGATTGGACTGGAACAGACCCTTTTGACATATTAACACACAATGCATTACTTGATTTTTCATCAGAAATATCTAATCCACCCAAGCATCACCTCACTTATCTCATCACTCCACACCATATACTACACCTCGTGAAACTCCAAATCAATTTGAAATCCGTAGTGAAATAACTGCTGACACTATTGGAGGATCATAAGCAGATACCTTAAGTTAGAATCCATTTTTTAGTGCTCATCCTAAACAACAGCATACTCTTAGAAGGTCAGAAAGGGAAAGAAGGCCCCCTTCATATCTAAGAGACTTCCATTGCATGCTTGCATCCTCTAATGGTTCATCTAACTCTAACTCATCACCAAAGAGCAAATATCTTCTCTTTCTCAGGTATTGTCATATAATTTCCTCTCTTCAAAACACAAATCAGTTGCATTAGCTACATCCATGTATTTAGAACCTAAGACCTATGATGAGGCTGTTCTAGATTTGAACTAAAAAGAAGCAATTAACATTGAACTTTTTATTTTGGAAAAGAATAAAATTTATACTCTTACCAAACTACCGGTGAAAAAGAAGGTAGTAGGGTGTACATGGGTATTTAAACTGAAGCTCAATCCTGATAGTTCTATAAAAAAGTATAAGGCACGATTCATTATCTAAGATTTCTCAAACACAGGGTGTTGACTATAAAAACACATTCAATCTAGTCGTTAAAATGAATACCTTTCTAATATTGATGGCCATAGCAGCAATTAAGAATTGAAATTTGCATTAATTAAATATAAATACAGTCTTTTTATATGGAGATTTGAATGAAGTTGCTTTTTTTTATAAGTGGATGAAGTTCTATATAGACACCCCCTCTATATAAATCTTGACCATCTATCACAATTTATATAAATCTAAATCAAAATAAAAGTATAACTAAATCTATTTTAGAAGAATTGGGTGAAATGACTAAAAAAAACTAATAACTTTTGAATGTATAAATTCTATTTAATTGGAACGATTGACATTTAACTCACGTTAACCAAATAAACTAAAGTTAGCCTTGGTGGCGGTTTGCAAAGGAAGAGTGTCCATTGTGGAAGAAGGTCGTATGTTCGTGTAATAATCTGAATCCCAATGAACTACTGTCAACTCAAATGTTACCTACTAGGGGAGGTCCATGGAAGGATATTTGCAAGCTACAAATCACGAATCAACGTATAAGGGATAAGATGGTTACAGGTTTGTCTATGGAGATTAGTGATGGGCGAAGAACTCGGTTTTGGGAGGATGTATGGTTACTTTGTGGATCTCTGAATGATCGGTTCTCGATACTTTTCTCTGTTTCAAACCAATGTGGATCTGTTATTGGGGACTGCAGATTTTGGGATGGGTTAGAGTGGATCTGGAACTTCCAATGAAGGCGTGAGTTTTTCCAATGGGAGTTGGAACTCCTGAGTCAATTACATGAGGCTTTGAGACCTGTGAAATTAGTCAATAGCCAAGAGAATAGAGTGGTGTGGAAATACGATAGGCAATGTATTTTTTCAACTAACTCATTTGTGCAGGTGCTGCAGGAGGAAATGCTTCCAGAGGAGGTAACCAGCTACAGCTTCACTAGGACCATTTGGAAAGGTTTGGTTCTACCAAGAGTGGATCTATTTGCTTGGTTTGTATTGATAGGCAAGGTGAATACAAAGGAGAGGCTAAGCCGGTTTGAAATTGTCAGTCCAGAAGATATTGTTTGTGTTTTATGCAATAAAGATTTGGAATATGTACATCACTTGTTTCTAGGCTATGCATATGTTTGGCAGGTGTGGAGTGTTTGGATATCAGGGTTTGGCCGTCATTGGTCTTGTCCGGGTTCGATAAAAGAGCATTTTCTGAGCTGGACAGAGGAACCAAGGAGTAAGGAGGGTCAAAAGCAGAGGCTGGGGAGCTTTTGTGCCATTATTTGGAACATTTAGTTGGAAAGGAACATGAGGATTTTCAAGAATAAAAGCAAATGTGTTGAAGAGATCATCAACATGACCGTGACTAGTGTTAATGAGTGGACAGGTGTTGATCGTTTTGTTGTTGATGGTTATGCCGAAGATGACTTGGAGACTTTTGCTATTTGTTGTGATTATTTTTTTTAAAATAGGATTGTGGTGTTTGTCTAACTTTGTATGCTCCACTTTATTGTGTTGAGCTTTTACTTAAAAAAAAAAGTTAAAGTTAGCGTTAACCCTTTTTTTATTTTTACTAGTTTATGTTTCCGTACACTGTACGGGATAATTAATAAAAATATATAATTTTTTTTATTAAAAGAGATTAAACAAAAAATATATATAATAATTATTACTATAAATATTTTACAAAATTATCATTAAAATCAAAGTTTAATTATTTTGAATGTTAAAAATATTAAAAATAATTAGTATTTGTCTTAACTGATTTGAATTGGTTGAGTGGTCATCTCACTCGTCTACCTAAGTAAGTATTAGAGTTTCGAATTCCATCTTGTGTATGTAACAACTCATTGGCTAGCGGTAGACCCTTAATAAATAGAGTTTCAATCCGTAGAGAATTAGTTCTCGACCTATAACAATTTTATTTATTGGTATCATATTCATTCAGGAAGTCAAACAATATGATCAACTTTGTTACCGGTTAAAATTTTATATTTTATGACATGATTTCCAAGTTTCTAAACTTATAAACTTATGTCATTACAAAAACTATTAGATTGATTAATATTTGTTGGTAATATTACCAAAACACCGTCGTTGAGTATTAGTTTGTGTAAAAAGAAACTATAATAACTTTATTATTCAATATATAATTTATTCTATTAAAAAATGAATTATTATTCCTAGATTGGTAAATATTTTTTTTCTATTTTTATATCATTTTATTTGGCAATAATTGCCATTAAAAAAAACGAATGACTACACTATCTTATAATATGATGTACAAAATAATTTTTTATTTTAAAATTAATTCTAGTTAATGAAAAAAATTCAAAATATTTTCTTACACAAATTTAAATTTAAATTTGAATTTAGAATTGATTAACAATTCACCTTTTTTAAAATTTTAATAACAAAAACAAAATTACTTAGGTATAAAATATTCAGCATTTAATAATTTCAATCATTTAAATTTTAATTACTAAAAATTGAGTTAGAAATTAATTATAACTTAACAATTGATATTATTATTTGTGTACTAATATATATATATATATATATATATATATATATATATATATATATATATATATATATATATATTAGTACACAAATAATAATATCTAGCATATAATTTAATTTTTTTAACAGAACTAATGTATAATTTATTGAATATTAATTTATTCTCTAAATTTTTTTTATAAACTTTGTAGTATATGTAAAAATAGTGATCTTATTTTTTATTATCATTTGAAAAATTATTCATAATTTTTAATTATATAATTAACTTAATTAATAACCTTTATTATTGCTTTTCTACAAAAAAATATGTTTATATTATTTGTATATTTTTTTAATACTAATAAATATGTAGGCATTTGTACTATTATATTTATTGTCTTAGATAATGGTTTAAGTTACTTATTTCGTATGTTAAATTATATAAATTATATTTTGTATATTAAATTTATCAATTTATCGATATTAAGAGGAGAAACATTATGCAATAGATCGTATGTTATAAAGATTAGTTGATTTACATATAAATTATCTTTAAAAAAATAAAAAATAATTTATCACATATAATAATCCTTGATATATGTAGTGTCATGTATATATTAGGATGATCTATTTTAATTATGTGAGTGACTATTATTATTCACTTTTTTGTTAAGATAGTAAATAATATTAAAAATAAAAAAAAAAAGATAATTAAATTTTTTTTAGGTTGATTATAAAATCTATTGTAAGTATACCTAACTTTTATATATACTAAATATAATTATATTTAATAGTATAGTATTTATTACAGTAAAGACTCAAAATATTAACTCAAGTGAGTAAGATCAACCTAGGTCTATTGTTAGGATTCTAAATTCGAATAAGGTTCAATGTCTTAAAACTCAATGCAGATAAAGTTCACGTGTCCTATCTCAAATCGGCTCAAATTGAATTTTCGTTGTTAGTTAGATATAGTAATAGATACTCGTGTGGGCACGACGAACTCCTTTTCCCGTCCTTCACTCCCGTTAAAAAAAAAATATATTCCCTGTCCGCTCTCTATCTTCATCGCAAGTTCTCCTATTTAATTATCCCCTTAACGAATGCAGATACCCACAATTATCTATGAATATTCTTTGAAATTTTTTTAAAAAAATAACAAAAAATTATAATATAATAATCATTAAATAATAAATTCAATATAATTCAACACAACTCATAATATATTCATTATAAAAAATAAAATTTAAAAAAAATATAAAAACATCTTTCAGCATAATAACATAATATAATATTTTAGGGTGAGACTAAGCGACATAATGACGAACTTAAGAGGTAGAGAAAGTGAGTTAGATAAAGAATAGATATAAAATCAAGGCTAAGGATGAGTCTAAAGAAAAAAAAAAGAGTTTAAATTCGAGACATGAATTAGGATTTCTAAATTTAAGAAATGAATATATATATATATATATATATATATATAAAAGGATAAATCAGTAATTTTATATTTGCGTGGATTTAATGGGTCCCTTGAAGATGGTACCTATGTTCCCATCCCAGTCTATTTTACGTGGATAGGTCTCCACCTATACAAATTTCACAGATCCTCATTTAATCCCAAATTACAAGTAATCTGACAAAAAATAGGAAATAATATATTTAGTTATAATTTTTATTTATTTATAAATATATTATAACAGAAGTACAAAAAAAGAGAGAAAAAGAAGGTATAAAGTGTTCCTACCCTGTTCCAACACTGGGGTCCAGATGCAAATAAACCAAAAAGCCCAATCCAAAGATTGGCCTCCCTGCGTACCCGACCTCCTCCCAAGAGGTCGGATTCAACACAGACTTCACTCCAAGGAAGTCGGGATCGAAGGTTGGCTAGCATATAACACTTATTCAAATAAGTAACTGCCCCTAAAATCTCTCAACCCACTTCCAGGAGCCATACCTCAACTACCCTAAGATAAAGGGACAGTTATCCACCTTAAAAGGTGGCACTACTCCAACGGTGGTTATTGGATCACCACTATAACTACCCTGACACCCCTCAGGTATCTCTAAGTTTCAATACTCAAAACCTGCTTACCCCTTTGCTGACTTAGGCATCGGAGTGTCTTTGCAAGTACCACCCCCCATTCTCTAAACGCACAATTCGAACGACGGCTCCCAGACGTAGATCAAGTCGGAGACCACCCTCCTCTATCGCTTGGGCCTCACGAACAAGCCCAATCACCATCCGGTTCTAGGTAACCCCCGAAACATTGGCGCCGCTATCGGAGACCTGGAGCTCAACCCTTGATAATGGTGGATGATCAACAAAATGGTCAGACAACCACTCGACATACATAAGATACAAGCATATTAAAAAGAAGCTGGAGTACAGTTTCCATGGATACCAGAAACTCCTTAAAAACTTTTCTCAATGGGCAGAGGTATCAAATAGGGATGATGATTCTACTTCTACAGTTAAATTGGATTAAATATACCAAATGGCAGAGACCAGGATAATGCACTCGTAGACACCAACCATGGTGGATGGAAAGCCACAAATTCAACAAGGGAACGTGACTGATCCCAACCTCTTCGTGGAATAGGATGGACAACGCCGACTTACAACCTCGGGAAAAATCATGATGCCCACTCATGTTAATGAAGCAGTTGCATGTTCCAAATACACAGTATCAGCCAATTTGAATGCAACCCAATCCGACAATAGATTGATGAATCCAATTTTTTCTTCATTGGATTCAAATCACAATAAAGCATTATAGAATTTGATGGTATTTACACACCAATCAAGATGGATGGCATTTAGAAAGAAAGCACACCACAACCAAAACAAAGAAGAAGAAAGCACCGTCCCAAGGTTATTGTATAAAGCGAACCAAGACAAACTCGAAAGCCAACTGAATAAAAGAATTTTCAATTCGGAAAATTCAATTGGCAAAAGAAGATACGTGAAAAAAATGGGGACAATAAACCAAAGTCCTACTACTCCAGCAGAAGAAGCAACAAGTCTGATTAAAAGACTTAACGGTAGAATCTACAAAAAAGTCCTGTAAAAGGACTTTGTTTGACGAATTTGTTGGCACAAAAAATACAACCGCACAACCAAATATAGTGAAATTAGAGACAACATAAATTTAAGTCTTTCTTGTGGTATAATCACTTCCAAGAAAGAGGCATCAAAGTCATCAAGAGGAAGAAAAAAAGTCCGACCTCTATTGAAGGTGGACTTTACAACAAGGTCAGATAAGCTGGGAGCTTACAAAGAAAATCCGACCTCTTGTAGAGTTCATGAAAGAAAAGTCCGACCTCTTTTAAAAGGTTTGACTCTACAATGAAATCGAAAACTCCAAGCTTACAAAAGAAATTCCGACCTCTTTTAGAGCCCACAATGAAAAAGTCTGACTTCTTTTAAAAGTCAGATTCTACAATAACGTCGAAAACCTCCAGGCTGATAAAGAAAAATCTGACTTCTTTTAGATCTCACAAAGAAAAGTCCGACCTCTTTTAAAGGTCAGACTCTACAATGAGGTCTAAAATCTCATTGCTCACAAAGAAGAATTCGACTTCTTTAAAGCTGACAAAGGAAAAATCTGACCTCTTTTTGAAGTTTGTGAAAACATCTGACCGCCTTCATGATCAACTCTGCAATGAGATCAAAAACCTCCAAGTTTAGAAAGAAAATCCGACCTCTTTCCAAGCTTAAAAAGAAAATCTGACCTCTTTTAAGGGTTGGACTACAATGAGGTTTAAAATCTCTGAACTTAGAAAGAAAAATCCGACCTTTTTTAAAGGTCAGACTTTACAACATGGTCGGATAAGCTTAGAGCTTACAAAGAAAAGTCTGACCTCTTTCTTAAGGTATGACTTCAAGAAACCAGATCCCTAGCATAAAAGGCCATGAGAAAGTCATACGAAGAAATTTCTCAACTGGCGACCTCGTCTTGATCCAAAATAACATCGGGTCAAAGTCATACGAAGAAAAGCCAACATCAAAATGAAAAGATCCCAACAAAGTCACTTAAGACTTGGAAAAACTACTACAACATATCTGACTTACTCGAAAACGATCTACCTAAATTGCACCATGTCTACAAGAAAAGAGATACTACAGCTAGAGAGCACACCTTACTCCCTAATACACACTTTTTTCTGACTTGAAATGATGAAATTCAAAGTGGGTAAGAAGTTATAAATGCAAATTATGGTCCGACCTCACTAAGCCACTTGTACTAAAACAAGCTGGCAAGGGAAAAACCTAAAATGAATCGCAAAAATAACTTGAGGACAGCGTGATCATAATCAAACATCAACACAAAGAAAATGTAAACCCAACCTCACAACAATTTGTCTAAAACAAATTGAAAAAGGATGGTGATTTTTAAGAAGGCCTCCTCAAGTCAAGAGATAAATATCCGACCTTACCAAGTCGGCACAACAAGTATAAAACAAGTTATCCAAACTCCCAGAAAGAGAGTTTGAAATAACTTGTAAAAATCACATGGCAACAAATAGTAAGATTCAAGAATGACATCACTAAGTGCTCGAGTCCGACTTCATGAAGATCGACTTCGAGTAGGGGCACTATTCATGCACTGGCTTATTATGAGAGTCAAGTCCAAAATTATTAAAAACCAAAGACAACATTCTACAATGATGTTAGAGCACGAAAAAAGAACTTGACCTTCTTCCAGAAATATGAGAGCAAACTCAGATAAGAAAAGAGGTTTTGAAAAGTTTTACAATGAAATTGATAACATTTAAGTTCAAAAGAAAAGCTTGACCTCCTTCTAGAAATTCAAGAGCAAACTCGGATAAGGAAAGATCTTTTGAGACAAAGGATGACTACGAGATTCGCCGCAAAAGACCTCATCCTGACAAGACAAAATATCAGGTTACAGAGGTCGGACAAAGAAAAGCTGACAACGAACTGGATAGGACCCTAGAAGTCTTTAGAAAGGTGTTACTACAAAATGCCCAACTTGAACGGAGCTGAGCTCCCAAGGTCGTGACATGCTTGCAATTTGAAGAGGAATTTCTATTAGTATTTCTACGACATGCACCGACTTAAGCTCAAAAAACTGCAAAAATCTGTTGCCCGACCTACATGGTTGGCAAGATAAAGCAACGAGGTACAAGTCGGTTGGTGGACGAAATTGTATCTCTTTATGGAATATGATAATAGAGCCTGGTCCAAAACCAACTTCACAACTTCGTTCAACTAACCAGCAAGTGCACTGGGTCGTCCAAGTAATACCTTACGTGAGTAAGGGTCGATCCCACGGAGATTATTGGCTTGAAGCAATCAATACTTATTTTATTTGTCTTAATCAGGATGCCAATAAGGTTAATTGGATTTTACTTGTAAAAAGCCAAACTACTTAAAATTGTAAGTTGGAATAATAAAGAATACTAGAGTTACTTGTTGTGCAGTAATGGAGAATATGTTGGAGTTTTGGAGATGCTTTGTCCTCTGAATTTCAACTCTTCCTTGAAATCCTCTTCTCACACGCAGATTCCTTCCATGGCAAGCTCTATGTAGGGTGTCACCGTTGTCAGTGGCTACTTCCCATCCTCTCAGTGAAAACGTTCCTATGCTCTGTCACAGCACGGCTAATCATCTGTCGGTTCTCAATCAGGTTGGAATAGAATCCATTGATTCTTTTGCGTCTGTCACTAACGCCCAGCCCTCAGGAGTTTGAAGCATGTCACAGTCATTCAATCCCAGAATCCTACTCGGAATACCACAGACAGGGTTTAGACTTTCCGGATTCTCATGAATGCCGCCATCAATCCGGCCTATACCACGAAGATTCTGTTGGGGAATCTAAGAGATATTCATTCAGTCTGATGTAGAACGGAGGTGGTTGTCAGGCACATGTTCATAGATTGAGGAAGGTGATGAGTGTCACGGATCATCACCTTCTTCACAGTTAAGCGCGAATAAACATCTTAGATAAGAACAAGCGTGTTTGAATGGAAAACAAAGGAATTGTGATAAATCATCGAGACGCTGCAGAGCTCCTCACCCCCAACAATGGAGTTTAGAGACTCATGCCGTCACAAAGTATGTAATTCAGATCTGAAAATGTCATGAGGTACAAGGAATGTCTGTAAAAGTTGTTTAAATAGTAAACTAGTAGCCTAGGTTTATAGAAAATGAGTAAACTAAGATAATTGGTGCAGAAATCCACTTCTGGGGCCCACTTGGTGTGTGCTGGGGCTGAGAATAAAGCTATCCACGAGTAGAGGCCTTTCTTGGCATTAAACTCCAAGTTATGACGTGTTTTGGGCGTTCAACTCCGGATCATGACGTTTTTCTGGCGTTTAACTCCAGACAGCAGCGTGTACTTGGCGTTCAACGCCAAGTTACATCGTCAATATTCGCGCAAAGTATGGACTATTATATATTGCTGGAAAGCCCTGGATGTCTACTTTCCAACACCGTTGAGAGCGCATCAATTGGACTCCTGTAGCTCCAGAAAATCCATTTCGAGTGCAGGGAGGTCAGGATCCAACAGCATCAGCAGTCCTTTTTCAGCCTAAGTCAGATTTTTGCTCGACTTCCTCAATTTCAGTCAGAAAATACCTGAAATCATAGAAAAATACACACACTCATAGTAAAGTCCAGAAATATGATTTTTGCTTAAAAGCTAATAATATTTAACTAAAAACTAATTAAAACATGCTAAAATCTACAAGAAATTACCCCCAGAAAGCGTATAAAATATCCGCTCATCACAACACCAAACTTAAACTGTTGCTTGTCCTCAAGCAACTAGATGAATAAAATAGGTTCTAACAGAAATTAAGAAGTAATGATATTTTAGAGTTTTAAATGAAGCTCAGATTCTTATTAGATGAGCGGGGCTTGTAGCTTTTTGTTTCTGAACAGTTTTGGCATCTCCCTGTATCTTTTGAATTTCAGAATGATTGGCATCCTTAGGAACTCAGAATTCAGATAGTATTATTGACTTTCCTAGTGTAGTATGTTGATTCTTGAACACAGTTATTTATGAGTCTTGGCCGTGGCCCTAAGCACTTTGTTTTCCAGTATTACCACGGATACATAAATGCCACAGACACATGACTGGGTGAACCTTTACAGATTGTGACTTAGCTTTGCTAAAGTCCCCAGTCAGAGGTGTCCAGAGCTCTTAAGCACACTCTGTTTGCCTTGGATCACGACTTTAACCACTCAGTCTCAAGTTTGTAACTTGGACCTGCATGCCACAAGCACATGGTTAGGGACAGCTTGGTTTAGCCGCTTAGGCCTGGATTTTATTTCCTTGGGCCCTCCTCTCCATTGATGCTCAAAGCCTTGGATCCTTTTTACCCTTGCCTTTTGGTTTTAAGGGCTGCTTGGCTTTTATTCCTTTTGATTGTATATATATATATATATATATATATATATATATATATATATATATATATATATATATATATATATATAAATCTCTTCCTTTTTTTTTGATTGCTTTTTCTTGCTTCAAGAATCAATTTCATGATTTTTCAGATCATCAATAATATTTTTCGTGTTCCTCATCCTTTCAGGAGCCAATATTCATCAAATTCAAAGTACAATTTATGCACTGTTCAAGCATTCATTCAGAGAACAAAAAGTATTGCCACCACATATAATTAATTATAGTCTTTATTACTAAGAACTCAAAAAATATAGATTACTTCTTAATTCTAAAAAAAATCTACTACTTTATTCATGCCTGATGATGATGAGAAAAATAAATTATAGCTTAATAGGAAATAAAATCAAAATAGATATGCTAATTACTACTACTCCTATATAACTTCTAAGGTAAAATCCTATAATAATACTATCACAGAGTTAAAGCTGGAATTAGAACTTAACAACCTGTATTTTGGGAAGTGGATGTTCCTCTAGTCTGTGGGGTGCCTTCAAGAATTAATTTCTGACGCTTCAGCTCCCTTAAGTTCACATCCTTGCTCTTCCTGTTCTCTTAGGTGCCATGATCTTAATGAGTTTTAGCTCAGTGATCATGGCAAATCACACCAAACTTAGAGGTTTGCTTGTCCTCAAGCAAAAGAAAGGAAAGGAGAAGAGTAGAAGGAAAGGCATTTTCAAATAAAGATAAGATGAGTTGAAAAAGATATGAGAAGAAATTAAAAATATTTGAAAAAAAATTGGATTGGAAAAAAAATTTGTGTTTATGAATTAAGATACATTTGATATTTTTGAAAAAGGGATTTTAGAAATTAGGGTTCTTAGAAAACCAATTTGATTTTGAAGGATGACATTTTGAAACATGTTTATGCAAGAAATCATGAATTGAAACTTAAAAATTTAGAAAATTTGTAAAGAAAAACGAATTTTTACCTCCTCCCCACCATCCTGGCGTTAAACGCCCAACTGCTGCATGGTTTGGGCGTTTAACGCCCACATGTTGCTTCTCCTGGGCGTTCAACGCCCAGTTGATGCATCTTTCTGGCGTTGAACGCCAGGAAGTCCTTTGTTACTGGGCGTTTTTCTAAACGCCCAGGATGCTACCAAACTGGCGTTAAACGCCCAGAAGGTGCTTCTTTCTGGCGTTTAACGCCCAGAGGATGCTCCTTTCTGGCGTTTAACGCCCAGAAGGCTACCCTTACTGGCGTTGAACGCCCAGTGGGTGCTTCTTTTGGGCGTTCAACGCCCAAAATGTTTCTTACTGGCTTTTTCATGCCAGTAAGCTTCCAATTTCCTTTATAACTCTGTGAATCCAACCAATTGCAATTTTACCTTGAAGAGATTTGGACCTATACCTGTAAAAAAAGAAAATTTATATAATTAGTAAATATACTTTGTAAATGGCTGGGTTGCCTCCCAGCAAGCGCTTCTTTAATGTCATTAGCTGGACTTATTACTGAGTTTTTTAATCGAGTCTCAGCTTTGAGCAGTCTTGCTCAAAATTGCCTTCAAGATAATGTTTGACTCTTTGTCCATTAACAATGAACTTTTTGTTAGAGTCATTATCCTGAAGCTCTATGTATCCATATGGTGATACGTTTGTAATGACATATGGACCTCTCCACCGGGATTTTAATTTCCCGGGGAATAATTTGAGCCTAGAGTTAAATAGCAGAACTTTCTGCCCCGGCTCAAAGACTCTGGATGACAATTTCTTATCATGCCATTTTTTCGCTTTCTCTTTGTAAATCTTTGCATTTTCGAAAGCATTGAGTCTAAATTCCTCTAGCTCATTTAACTGGAGCAATCGTTTTTCTCCAGCTAGCTTGGCATCAAGGTTCAGGAATCTGGTTGCCCAATAGGCCTTATGTTCCAGTTCCACTGGCAAGTGACATGCCTTTCCATACACAAGCTGGTATGGAGAGGTCCCTATGGGGGTCTTGAATGCTGTTCTGTATGCCCACAGAGCATCATCCAAGCTTCTTGCCCAATCCTTTCTACGGTTAATTACAGTCCGTTCCAGGATTCTTTTGAGCTCTCTATTTGAGACTTCAGCTTGCCCATTAGTTTGTGGATGATATGGAGTAGCTACCCTGTGGCTAACTCCATAACGAACCAGAGCAGCATAAAGCTGTTTATTGCAGAAATGAGTGCCCCCATCACTGATTAACACTCTAGGGATACCAAATCTGCTGAAGATATGTTTCTGGAGGAATTTCAACACTGTTTTAGTGTCATTAGTGGGTGTTGCAATAGCCTCCACCCATTTGGATACATAATCCACTGCCACCAGAATATAAGTGTTTGAGTATGATGGTGGGAAAGGTCCCATGAAGTCAATACCCCATACGTCAAACAACTCAATCTCCAAGATTCCTTGTTGAGGCATGGCGTAACTGTGAGGTAGGTTGCCTGATCTTTGGCAACTGTCACAATTAAGCACAAATGCTCGGGAATCTTTATAGAGAGTAGGCCAGTAGAAGCCACTTTGGAGGACTCTTGTGGCTGTTCGCTCACTTCCAAAATGTCCTCCATACTGTGATCCATGGCAATGCCAAAGGATCTTCTGTGCTTCTTCTTTAGGCACACATCTACGGATTACTCCGTCTGCACATCTCTTGAAGAGATATGGTTCATCCCAAAGATAGTACTTTGCATCTGTGATTAATTTCTTTGATTGCACCCTACTGTACTCTTTGGGTATGAATCTCACTGCCTTGTAGTTTGCAATGTCTGCAAACCATGGCACTTCCTGGATGGCAAACAGTTGCTCATCCGGAAAGGTTTCAGAGATCTCAGTGAGAGGGAGGGACGCCCCTTCTACTGGTTCTATTCGGGACAGGTGGTCTGCTACCTGATTCTCTGTCCCTTTTCTGTCTCTTATTTCTATATCAAACTCTTGCAGAAGCAACACCCATCTTATAAGTCTGGGTTTTGAATCCTGCTTTGTGAGTAGATATTTAAGAGCAGCATGATCAGTGTACACAATCACTTTTGATCCTACTAAATAGGATCTGAATTTGTCAATGGCGTAAACCACTGCAAGTAGCTCTTTTTCTGTGGTTGTGTAATTCTTTTGTGCATCATTTAGAACACGGCTGGCATAGTAAATGACGTGCAGAAGCTTGTCATGCCTTTGTCCCAACACTGCACCAATGGCATGGTCACTGGCATCACACATCAATTCAAATGGTAATGTCCAGTCTGGTGCAGAGATGATTGGTGCTGTGACCAATTTAGCTTTCAGAGTCTCAAATGCCTGCAGACACTCTTCATCAAAGATAAATGGCGTGTCAGCAGCTAGCAGGTTGCTCAGAGGTTTGGCGATTTTTGAAAAATCCTTTATAAACCTCCTATAGAATCCTGCATGCCCCAGAAAGCTTCTGATTGCCTTAACATTGGCAGGTGGTGGTAATTTTTCAATTACTTCTACCTTAGCTTGGTCCACCTCTATTCCCTTGTTCGAAATTTTGTGCCCAAGGACAATTCCTTCAGTCACCATAAAGTGACATTTTTCCCAGTTTAAAACCAGGTTAGTCTCTTGGCATCTTTTCAGAACAAGTGCTAAATGGTTAAGGCAGGAGCTGAATGAGTCTCCAAATACTGAAAAGTCATCCATGAAGACTTCCAGAAATTTTTCCACCATATCAGAGAAAATGGAGAGCATGCACCTCTGAAAGGTTGCAGGTGCATTGCACAGGCCAAATGGCATCCTTCTGTATGCAAATACTCCAGATGGGCATGTGAACGCCGTTTTCTCCTGATCCTGGGGATCTACTGCAATTTGATTATAACCTGAATATCCATCCAGGAAGCAGTAGTATTCATGACCTGCTAGTCTTTCTAGCATCTGGTCTATGAATGGTAAAGGAAAATGATCCTTTCTGGTGGTTGTATTGAGCCTTCTATAATCAATGCACATACGCCACCCTGTAACTGTTCTTGTAGGAACCAGTTCATTTTTTTCATTGTGAACCACTGTCATGCCTCCTTTCTTTGGGACGACTTGGACAGGGCTCACCCAGGGGCTGTCAGAAATAGGATAAATAATCCCAGCCTCTAGTAATTTAGTGACCTCTTTCTGCACCACTTCTTTCATAGCTGGATTCAGCCGCCTTTGTGGTTGAACCACTGGCTTGGCGTCATCCTCCAGCAAGATTTTGTGCATGCATCTGGCTGGGCTAATGCCCTTAAGATCACTAATGGACCACCCAAGAGCTGTCTTGTGTGTCCTTAGCACTTGAATTAGTGCTTTCTCTTCCTGTGGCTCTAAGGTAGAGCTTATAATTACAGGAAAGGTTTCACCTTCTCCCAGAAATACATATTTCAGGGATGGTGGTAATGGTTTGAGTTCGGGTTTTGGAGGTTTCTCCTCTTCTTGAGGGATTTTCAGAGGTTCTATTATCTTCTCTGACTCCTCTAAAGCAGGCTGAACATCTTTAAAGATGTCCTCTAGCTCTGATTCCAAACTCTCAGCCATATTGACCTCTCTTACCAAAGAATCAATAATATCAACACTCATGCAGTCATTTGGGGTGTCTGGATGTTGCATTGCTTTGACAACATTCAACTTGAACTCCTCCTCATTGACTCTCAAGGTTACTTCCCCTTTTTGGACATCAATGAGGGTTCGGCCAGTTGCTAGGAAAGGTCTTCCTAGAATGAGAGTTGCACTCTTGTGCTCCTCCATTTCCAGCACCACAAAGTCAGTAGGAAAGGCGAATGGCCCAACCTTGACAATCATGTCTTCAATCACGCCTGATGGGTACTTAATGGAGCCATCAGCAAGTTGAAGACATATCCTGGTTGGTTTAATTTCTTCAGTTAAACCAAGTTTTCTGATGGTAGATGCAGGTATTAGGTTGATACTTGCCCCAAGATCACATAAAGCTTGCTTGGTACAATTACCCTCTAATGTGCATGGTATCATAAAGCTCCCAGGATCTTTAAGCTTCTCAGGTAAGCTTTTCAGAATGACTGCACTGCATTCTTCAATGAGGTAGACTTTTTCAGTTTCCCTCCAATCCTTCTTATGACTTAAGATTTCTTTCATGAACTTAGCATAAGAGGGTATTTGCTCAAGTGCTTCTGCAAACGGAATCTTTATTTCAAGAGTCCTGAGATAGTCTGCAAAGCGAGCAAATTGCTTATCCTGTTCCGCTTGGCGGAGTTTTTGAGGATAAGGCATTTTGGCTTTGTATTCCTCAACCTTAGTTGCTGCAGGTTTATTACCTACAGAAGTGGGTTGGGAAGCCTTTTTAGAAAGGTCAGCACTTGTATGTGACTGATTCCCTACTGGCATTTGAATGCCAGTGGTGGGAGCTGGAGTGGCGTTAGACGCCACTTCCTTGTTTGTTACTGGCGTTTGAACGCCAGAACCATGCTCCCTTTGGGCGTTCAACGCCGGATTCATGCTTGTTTCTGGCGTTGAACGCCAGCAATGAGCATGGTCTGGGCGTTCAGCGCCAGCTTTGTTCCTCTCTGGGCTCTTATTGTCCTCAGAGGGATTTTGAGTATCCTCTTGTTCATTTCTTGGTTTCCTGCTGCTTTGAAGTGAGGTATTTAATGTTTTCCCACTTCTTAATTGAACTGCTTGGCATTCTTCTGTTATTTGTTTTGACAGTTGCTTTTCTGTCTGCTTTAATTGCACTTCCATGTTCCTGTTAGCCATTCTTGTTTCCTGTAATATTTCCTTGAATTCGGCTAGCTGCTGAGTTAGAAAATCTAATTGCTGATTGAATTCATTAGCCTGATCCACTGGACTGAGTTCTGCAGTTACTGTTTTAGCTTCTTCTTTCATGGAGGATTCACTGCTTAGGTACAGATGCTGATTTCTGGCAACTGTATCAACAAGCTCTTGAGCTTCTTCAATTGTTTTTCTCATGTGTATAGATCCACCAGCTGAGTGGTCTAGAGAAATCTGAGCTTTTTCTGTAAGCCCATAGTAGAAGATGTCTAATTGCACCCATTCTGAAAACATTTCAGAGGGGCATTTTCTTAGCATCTCTCTGTATCTCTCCCAAGCATCATAAAGGGATTCATTATCTCCTTGTTTGAAGCCTTGGATGTTTAGCCTTAGCTGTGTCATCCGTTTGGGAGGGAAATAGTGATTCAGGAATTTTTCTGACAGCTGTTTCCATGTTTTTATGCTGTTCTTAGGCTGGTTATTTAACCACCTCTTAGCTTGATCTTTTACAGCAAATGGAAACAGTAATAATCTGTAGATATCCTGATCTACTTCCTTATCATGTACTGTATCAGCAATTTGCAGAAATTGTGCCAGAAACTCTGTAGGTTCTTCATGTGGAAGACCAGAATACTGACAGTTTTGCTGCACCATGATAATGAGCTGAGGATTCAGCTCAAAGCTACTAACTCCAATGGAAGGTATACAAATACTACTCCCATATGAAGCAGTAGTGGGGTTAGCATATGACCCCAGAGTCCTCTTGGACTGTTCATTCCCACTTGCTTCCATATTGAACAATAGAGTTATTTGTTTATAAAGGACTGTGGAATATGTTGGTATTATTTATTTTATAAAAATAAAAACGAAATAAATAAATGAAAGTGAAAATATTTTGAAATTGAAAATTGAATTTTTTTAATTAAAAATTTCGAAAAAGTAGTTTTAAAATTGGTTAGAAAATAAAATTTTTTTTTTTTGAATTTTGAATTTTGAATTTTATAATGAAAGAGAAAAACACACAAAAGACACAAGATTTAAAATTTTTAGATTTAGTGCTCCTTATTTTCGAAAATTTTTGGAGGGAAAAACACCAAGGAACACCAAACTTAAAAATTTTAAGATCAAGACACAAGAAAAATTCAAGAACACCTTGAAGATTCACAAGAACACCAAGAACAAAAGAAAGAACACCAAACTTAAAATTTTTAGAAAACTTTAAGAAAATTTTCGAAAATTATAAAGAGATTAACAAGAAAACACCAAACTTAAAGTTTGGCGCAAGATTCAATCCAAGAAAAATTATTTTTTTGAAAAAGGTTCCAAAGGGTATAACCAATTATCAAGAACAACTTAAAGATCAAGGAAGAACCAAGAACACCAACACGAAATTTTCAAAGAAAATATAAAATATGCAATTAACACCAAACTTAGAACAAGACACTAAACTCACGAAAATTTAACAATTAATTAAGAAAAATAATATTTTTGAAAAGAAATTTTTGAAAAGAAACTATCCTATCAAAATTTAATGACTCTGTAACAACAAAAATAAATTATTCCTAATCTAAGAAATAAAATAAGCCTTCAATTGTTCAAACTCAATAATCCCCGGCAACGGCGCCAAAAACTTGGTGGACGAAATTGTATCTCTTTATGGAATATGATAATAGAGCCTGGTCCAAAACCAACTTCACAACTTCGTTCAACTAACCAGCAAGTGCACTGGGTCGTCCAAGTAATACCTTACGTGAGTAAGGGTCGATCCCACGGAGATTATTGGCTTGAAGCAATCAATACTTATTTTATTTGTCTTAATCAGGATGCCAATAAGGTTAATTGGATTTTACTTGTAAAAAGCCAAACTACTTAAAATTGTAAGTTGGAATAATAAAGAATACTAGAGTTACTTGTTGTGCAGTAATGGAGAATATGTTGGAGTTTTGGAGATGCTTTGTCCTCTGAATTTCAACTCTTCCTTGAAATCCTCTTCTCACACGCAGATTCCTTCCATGGCAAGCTCTATGTAGGGTGTCACCGTTGTCAGTGGCTACTTCCCATCCTCTCAGTGAAAACGTTCCTATGCTCTGTCACAGCACGGCTAATCATCTGTCGGTTCTCAATCAGGTTGGAATAGAATCCATTGATTCTTTTGCGTCTGTCACTAACGCCCAGCCCTCAGGAGTTTGAAGCACGTCACAGTCATTCAATCCCAGAATCCTACTCGGAATACCACAGACAGGGTTTAGACTTTCCGGATTCTCATGAATGCCGCCATCAATCCGGCCTATACCACGAAGATTCTGTTGGGGAATCTAAGAGATATTCATTCAGTCTGATGTAGAACGGAGGTGGTTGTCAGGCACACGTTCATAGATTGAGGAAGGTGATGAGTGTCACGGATCATCACCTTCTTCACAGTTAAGCGCGAATAAACATCTTAGATAAGAACAAGCGTGTTTGAATGGAAAACAAAGGAATTGTGATAAATCATCGAGACGCTGCAGAGCTCCTCACCCCCAACAATGGAGTTTAGAGACTCATGCCGTCACAAAGTATGTAATTCATATCTGAAAATGTCATGAGGTACAAGGAATGTCTGTAAAAGTTGTTTAAATAGTAAACTAGTAGCCTAGGTTTACAGAAAATGAGTAAACTAAGATAATTGGTGCAGAAATCCACTTCTGGGGCCCACTTGGTGTGTGCTGGGGCTGAGAATAAAGCTATCCACGAGTAGAGGCCTTTCTTGGCGTTAAAATCCAAGTTATGACGTGTTTTGGGCGTTCAACTCCGGATCATGACGTTTTTCTGGCGTTTAACTCCAGACAGCAGCGTGTACTTGGCGTTCAACGCCAAGTTACGTCGTCAATCTTCGCGCAAAGTATGGACTATTATATATTGCTGGAAAGCCCTGGATGTCTACTTTCCAACACCGTTGAGAGCGCATCAATTGGACTCCTGTAGCTCCAGAAAATCCATTTCGAGTGCAGGGAGGTCAGGATCCAACAGCATCAGCAGTCCTTTTTCATCCTAAGTCAGATTTTTGCTCGACTTCCTCAATTTCAGTCAGAAAATACCTGAAATCATAGAAAAATACACACACTCATAGTAAAGTCCAGAAATATGATTTTTGCTTAAAAGCTAATAATATTTAACTAAAAACTAATTAAAACCTGCTAAAATCTACAAGAAATTACCCCCAGAAAGCGTATAAAATATCCGCTCATCATCGGTGTAAAGAGGTTATAAAAGACGATCATAAGAACTCGGCAATAAGATGGCAAACGACTAGTAAGTCAGAAAAGCCCCGGAGCAGAATAAAATGTATCGCAAAAATAATCTAAGTTAAGAAAACGATTCAATGATAAGTCAAATTGATCATCCGAACTAAGTAATGGAAAATCCCTCCTCTAAATCCTAAAAGTCTAAGGTTCCCAGTAAAGGCTCATGCCAAAACCTCACGGCTCAATAACAGATGAGTTGACCTAGGTTATAAAGGCAAGCCTAACAAAAACATAAAGACGAAGGATAAAACACAGTAAAATCTTGAGAAAAAGGTTCAAACAAAGGCTCAAACTCCTTTGAAATAATTTTAGTATTGCAGCAAGCAAAGAAAGTTGGTAAAACCCACCTAAAGGGACCAATATCAAGTAATATGAAAGTTATTAAAGTCCTTTGTTAAAGGACCAAAAGTCAACCATATTTTCAACGAACTTGTGTCAAGTCGTCTCAACCTGAAAGCAAAGCTTTAAAAGTGATTCATATAAAAATCACTAAAACAAAGTCAAAACAACTCGATATAAAATGAGTTGTAAAAAATCAAAAGGATAAAAACAAAAATCCTTCAACCAACTGACTCGTACAGAAACGAGTTGGAAAGGAAAGAAATCATTATAAGCGTTTTGAACAAAAGAAAAACAGCTCCGGTAAAATGAGTTGTTTCATACACAAGGATAACAACCTTGTAAAAACTAGAAAGGGAAGGGAATAAGAATATAATCCTTTCATCTAAGGCGCAGCAATTTGTATTAAAACAAATAGCGCAAAACAACTTGATATATAACGAGTTGTGCTTCAAAAACGTGACTTGTATAAAAAACAAGTCATCTATAAAAAACTCAGAATGAACGAGTTGAACAAATCATTGAAAAGCTTCATTCGATAATCCAATCTGCTTGATTGCTCGAGTTCGACTTTATAAAGCTCGACCTCGAACAGGGGCACAATGGATAAAACAACGAAGTCCGATAACTACAAAGATGATCTGATATTTTAAAAGGACTCAAAGTAAAACAAGTTGTACTTAAAACAAGTTGTGGAGTCCTGAAGACAGCTCAAATTTAAACGAGTTGTATGTAATCAGATTAAGAAATAGCCACGTTTTAATCAAACGATTTGAAATAAAGCAAATCGTAAAACCTTAAAACTACTTGTATCAAACGATTTAGACGAGGTTATAATAAAAAATAATTACGAGTCTCAAAACAAGCGATTTGTATTAAAACAAATCATGCATTCTCAAAACAACTCGAACTGAACAAGTTGTACGAAATTAGGATAAGAAATATTTTCTGGTTAAGCAATTTGTGCTAAAACCAGTCATACAGAGCCTACAAGCCTTAAATAACTCGGAAAGAACGAGTTGTACCAATTAGTCTTAGAAAAAAGACTTGGCCAAAAATAAGTCTTATAAAGAGAGAAAAAGTGGAGCATTTATAAGAGACAAGGGGCAAAAAGAGACATTTTGCACTCTCTTTAGATGCTGAGCACTAAAGCCAAGAAAACTGCCGCGTAACATATGCCGAAGAAATGCGCTATTTCAAAATTTTGAAACATGTCGTGCACTCAACCTCACGAAGGCGGCGTACCTGACAAAGGAAATTAGAACCACGAATGCTTGAGCCCGACCTCATGAAAGCTCTGACTCAAGCAAGGGCACTGTTTTTACCCTGACCCAACACTGGAGTCCAGGTCCAAATAAACCAAAAGGCCCAATCCAAAGATTGGCCTCCCCGCGTACCCGACCTCTTCCCAAGAGGTCAGATTCAACACATACTTCACTCCAAGAAAGTCGGGATCGAAGGTTAACTGGCAGATAACAATTATTCAAACAAGTAACTGCCCCTAAAATCTCTCAACCTACTTCTAGAGCCATATCTCAACTACCCTAAGATAAAGGGACGGTTATCCACCTTAAAAGGTGGCACTACTCTAACGGTGGTTATTGGATCACCACTATAAATACTCTAACACCCCTCAGGTATCTCTAAGTTCCAATACTCAAAACCTGCTTACCTCTTTGCTGACTTAGGCATCGGAGTGTCTTTGCAGGTACCACCCCCCATTCTTCAAACGCACAATTTGGACGGCGGCTCCCAGATGTAAATCAAGTCGGAGACCACCCTCCTCTAGCGCTTGGGCCTCACAAATAAGCCCAATCACCATCCGGTTCTAGTTAAGCCCTGGAGCATAAAGTATATTCTAATTATATATATATATATATATATATAATAATAATAATAGGTGAAAATTTTAAATTAAATTTATTTATTTTATTTTCTTATTCATTATTTGTTAAATAGTTTAATATTTATTTTGGTCAAATCAAATAATTAGTATAATTAATTATTTATACTTAATGTTATTTATCTAGTAATATAACTGAAACATATTGAAATATCAAAAATAAAATTAAAACTAAATATTAAGGATAAAATTAAAAAATTTATATTTACTATCGTTTAATTTTTTAAATAAAAATAGAAAATAATATATTTATAAATAAATAAAAATTATTATTAAAAATTGAATATCCAGATAAAATAAAAATAAATTATAACTTGTAAAAGTAATTTATAAGATTTGTTACATAAATATTAAAATATATGAACCGTGATGTCACTAACACAAATACAAATCATATAATATAAACAAATGTATAAAAATAGAAGTAAAATTTTCAAACTCAAACAATATATCAATAAATAAAAATTTTGTTATTTATCTACTAAACGCGGTAGTAAATACTAGACAAAATAAAATCATATTTTTATAAATATATTTACAGATAACTAAAAAATTAAAAACAAACACACTAAACAACATAGAACATCAATGGTAAAATATAACCTAAAAAAATCACTTAAATTCCAAAAGAACATGCATGTGATGAATTATAATAAATTTATATATGAGGAGTAAAAATAAAATAAAAAATTAAAAATAAAATAAAGAGAACAACTAAAAGAAGTAAAAGAAGGTGAAACAAATAATGTGTGGAATAAATAAAAAATGTATTGTAATGGAAGATTAATATAATCAATGAATATAAAAGATAAAAGTGAAAAATTAAAATACGATCTTATTAAACAAATTTCAAGAAAAAAATTTTAAAGAAGAATCTATTAATCAACTTTTATAAAAAATTTAAAATGTATTTAAATAAAATAATTCTATTAATCAAAATACATAAAAAATAATTGATATAAAACAACATTGTAAAAAAAATTAGCAAAATTAAGATAGAAAAAACAAAAATAAAGAAATTACAAACATTACACTCAAAGCATAAAATAAAGAGAAAAAAGGAATAGAAAACACATTCTAATTATATATAATTAAAATATGTTATTAAATTGTTAAATTAAAAAAACTGAATTAATGACTAAAAATAATTATTAAAAAACAATAAATTTTGATAACTAAAAATAATAAATTAAACTAAAAAAATTGAAAATATTATCTAAGAATATAGGAATCATAGAATGTATAATATAAGAGTATATATACATTAATAACAAAATAAAATCGTAGCATATAGAATTGGAATCTTCAATATTTTTTAATGAATTAAATGAATTCATTTAAAAATAATAAATATTCATTCACTATAATGATTAATACCTGTTTTATTTATTAGACCGTACTAATAAGAGAGCAATTAAAAAATATATGTGACCAATTTAAATAATTTATTTAAGTATCAATTAATTAATACATAGTATAAACTCGTTACCTTCTCAATAATTAATACTCGTTTTATTTAAGTATCACTTAATTAATACTCATTTTATTGTGTATATATATATATAATAAGATAATAAATTAAATTAAATAAATTTATTTATTTTATTGCCTTATATATTATTTATTAAATCATTTAATATTTATGTAATTTAATGAATCAAACAAAATTTTAAATAATTTAATATCTATTCTAATTAAATTAAATATTTGATTAGTTATGATTGATGTAATTTAATGAATCAAATAAAATATTAAATGATGGAATATTATTTATTCTAATAAAATTAAATTAAATATAATTAATATAGTTAAATGAATCAAGCACATTAAATTAAAAAATAATGTAGTTAACTTGTCTCTTAAGGACACGTTTTAAAAATATTTATTTTTCAATAATTTTTATCAAATATTTTTTTTATAATGTTTCTAGCCTATACTCTAAAAGCACAGTTAGCAGACCCATTAAAAAAATACTTAATTAGTTAATACAAATAATTAGTATACTTGATTTGGTTCAATAAATTAAAAGAAACAAATATGAAAGAAAGAGATAAAAAAAAGTGAATGAATAAAAATGCGTAACTATCAAAAGACAATAATAAAAAAAAGTATTTTTTAGTTTTTTTATTTATTAATTATTAACTTATTATAATTAATTTCATAATATTTATTATGTGTTATTCATCTTACAAATTAACACAATCAATTAATTTAATTATAGATAATTAATGATAATTGATATAACTCATTTTACTATACTTTCTAAAAATATAATTAAAAAGATACGTTTTAATTAAATGTTAAAGTAAAATAAAATAAAATACATAAATTGAATAGATATAAATCTGAAAAATTATAAAATTTTATTAACAATTCAAATAAATTAGTACCATAAAACTAAATTCAATGTCTATTTAAAATAATTATCAACCTTCTATTTTTCTAATTATTAATAATAAATAAAATAATACCATATAACTTATTATTTATTTATTTTAAGCAATTACTAACATTTTATTTTTCTAATTATTTTTTTGTCTTATTTATCATTCATACTTTTGATTAAATATATTAATACACAAATAAACTAAATTAACTACCTCAATTATACTTAGATTATTCAACATAATCTTTTCAATTTGTGATTAACTACTAACCATAGAAAATAAAAAATTTAGAGTAATTTATTATTATGAACATTAATTATGTATTGTGAAATAACCTAAAATTATAATGTAATTTATTTTTAAGGAAATAATCAAGCATAATTGTTAATTATGAAATAACCTAAAATTATAATACATTTTATTTTAAAAAAACAATCAACGATTAATATCCATAAATAGAAACCATCGTCAAAATGCTTTGATTAAAAATATGAAGGCTTAATTACTATTTATTATTAATAATATATCAATTATATCAAAAAGTAAAAATATAATTATCGACATTTACATCATTAGAAGAATTAGCATCACAAGTAAAATTTTATAAAAAAAAAAGTAAAATTGCATATTGGTGCGCGAAATTGTGATCACTACACAACTTTGCACAACTAACCAGCAAGTGCACTGGGTCGTCCAAGTAATACCTTACGTGAGTAAGGGTCGATCCCACGGAGATTGTTGGTATGAAGCAAGCTATGGTCACCTTGTAAATCTCAGTCAGGCAGACTCAAATGGGTATAGATGATGAGTAAAACATAAAGATAAAGATAGAGATACTTATGTATATCATTGGTGAGAGCTTCAGATAAGCGTATGTAGATGCTTTCCCTTCCGTCTCTCTGCTTTCTTACTGTCTTCATCCAATCCTTCTTACTCCTTTCCATGGCAAGCTTATGCAAGGGTTTCACCGTTGTCAGTGGCTACCTCCCATCCTCTCAGTGGAAATGTTCAACGCACCCTGTCACGGCACGGCTATCCATCTGTCGGTTCTCGGTCAGGCCGGAATAGAATCCATTGATCCTTTTGCGTCTGTCACTAACGCCCCGCCTGCTAGGAGTTTGAAGCACGTCACAGTCATTCAATCATTGAATCCTACTCAGAATACCACAGACAAGGTTAGACCTTCCGGATTCTCTTGAATGCCGCCATCAGTTCTTGCCTATACCACGAAGACTCTGATCTCACGGAATGGCTGGCTCGTTTGTCAGGCGAGCACTCGGTTGTCAGGCGATCAACCATGCATCGTGTATCAGGAATCCAAGAGATAAACATTAGAGCCTCGTTTGCTTGTAGAACAAGAGTGGTTGTCAGTCACTTTGTTCATGAGTGAGAATGATGATGAGCGTCACATAATCATCACATTCATCAAGTTCTTGAGTGCGAATGAATATCTTAGAATAAGAACAAGCGGAATTGAATAGAAGAACAATAGTAATTGCATTAATACTCGAGGTACAGCAGAGCTCCACACCTTAATCTATGGTGTGTAGAAACTCCACCGTTGAAAATACATAAGAACAAGGTCTAGGCATGGCCGAATGGCCAGCCTCCCAAAGTGATCAAAAGATCTAAAGAACAAAAGATTCCAAAGATCAGAAGATGAAAAATACAATAGTAAAAGGTCCTACTTATAGGGAACTAGTAGCTTAAGAATTACAAAGATGAGTAAATGACATAAAAATCCACTTCCGGGCCCACTTGGTGTGTGCTTGGGCTGAGCAATGAAGCATTTTCGTGTAGAGACTCTTCTTGGAGTTAAACGCCAGCTTTTATGCCAGTTTGGGCGTTTAACTCCCATTTAGGTGCCAGTTCCGGCGTTTAACGCTGGGAAATCTGAAGGTGACTTTGAACGCCGGTTTGGGCCATCAAATCTTGGGCAAAGTATGGACTATCATATATTGCTGGAAAGCCCAGGATGTCTACTTTCCAACGCCATTGAGAGAGCGCCAATTGGGCTTCTGTAGCTCCAGAAAATCCACTTCGAGTGCATGGAGGTCAGAATCCAACAGCATCTGCAGTCCTTTTCGGTCTCTGAATCAGATTTTTGCTCAGGTCCCTCAATTTCAGCCAGAAAATACCTGAAATCACAGAAAAACACACAAACTCATAGTAAAGTCCAGAAAAGTGAATTTAAACTAAAAACTAATAAAAATATACTTAAAACTAACTAGATCATACCAAAAACATACTAAAAACAATGCCAAAAAGCGTACAAATTATCCGCTCATCACAACACCAAACTTAAATTGTTGCTTGTCCCCAAGCAACTGAAAATCAAATAAGATAAAAAGAAGAGAATATGCAATGAATTCCAAAAACATCTATGAAGATCAGTATTAATTAGATGAGCGGGGCTTTTAGCTTTTTGCCTCTGAACAGTTTTGGCATCTCACTCTATCCTTTGAAATTCAAAATGATTGGCTTCTTTAGGAACTCAGAATCCAGATAGTGTCATTGATTCTCCTAGTTAAGTATGATGATTCTTGAACACAGCTACTTATTGAGTCTTGGCCGTGGCCCAAAGCACTCTGTCTTCCAGTATTACCACCGGATACATACATGCCACAGACACATAATTGGGTGAACCTTTTCAGATTGTGACTCAGCTTTGCTAGAGTCCCCAATTAGAGGTGTCCAGGGTTCTTAAGCACACTCTTTTTGCCTTGGATCACAGCTTTATTTCTTTCTTTTTCTTTTTCTCCCTTTTTTTTCTTTTTTTTTTCTTTTTTTTGTATTCACTGCTTTTTCTTGCTTCAAGAATCATTTTTATGATTTTTCAGATCCTCAGTAACATGTCTCCTTTTTCATCATTCTTTCAAGAGCCAACATTCATGAACCACAAATTCAAAAGACATATGCACTGTTTAAGCATACATTCAGAAAACAAAAGTGTTGCCACCACATCAAAAATAATTAAACTGTTATAAAATTTAAAATTTATGCAATTCTTTTCTTTTTCAATTAAGAACATTTGTTTAAGAAAGGTGATGGATTCATAGGACATTCATAACTTTAAGGCATAGACACTAATGATCATAAGACACAAACATGGACAAACATAAAGCATAAATTTTCGAAAAACAAGAAAATAAAGAACAAGGAGATTAAAGAACGGGTCCACCTTAGTGATGGCGGCTTGTTCTTCCTCTTGAAGGTCTTATGGAGTGCTTGAGCTCCTCAATGTCTCTTCCTTGTCTTTGTTGCTCCTCTCTCATTATTCTTTGATCTTCTCCAATTTCATGGAGGAGGATGGAATGTTCTTGGTGCTCCACCCTTAGTTGTCCCATGTTGGAACTTAATTCTCCTAGGGAGGTGTTAATTTGCTCCCAATAGTCTTGTGGAGGAAAGTGCATCCCTTGAGGCATCTCAGGGATCTCATGATGAGAGGGGTCTCTTGTTTGCTCCATCCTTTTCTTAGTGATGGGCTTGTCCTCATCAATGGGGATGTCTCCCTCTATGTCAACTCCCACTGAATAACAGAGGTGACAAATGAGATGAGGAAAGGCTAACCTTGCCAAGGTAGAGGACTTGTCCGCCACCTTATAGAGTTCTTGGACTATAACCTTATGAACTTCCACTTCTTCTCCAATCATGATGCTATGAATCATGATGGCCCGGTCTAGAGTAACTTCGGACCGGTTGCTAGTGGGAATGATTGAGCGTTGGATAAACTCCAACCATCCTCTAGCCACGGGCTTGAGGTCATGCCTTCTTAATTGAACCGGCTTCCCTCTTGAATCTCTCTTCCATTGGGCGCCCTCTTCACAAATGTCAGTGAGGACTTGGTCCAACCTTTGATCAAAGTTGACCCTTCTAGTGTAAGGATGTTCATCTCCTTGCATCATAGACAAGTTGAATGCCAACCTCACATTTTCCGGACTAAAATCCAAGTATTTCCCCCGAACCATAGTAAGCCAATTCTTTGGATCCGGGTTCACACTTTGATCATGGTTCTTGGTGATCCATGCATTGGCATAGAACTCTTGAACCATTAAGATTCTGACTTGTTGAATGGGGTTGGTGAGAACTTCCCAACCTCTTCTTCGAATTTCATGTCGGATCTCCGGATATTCACTCTTTTTGAGTGAAAAAGGGACATCAGGGATCACCTTCTTCAAGGCCACAACTTTCATAGAAGTGGTCTTGGTGCACCCTTGAGATGAATCTCTCCATCTCCCATGACTCGGAGGTGGAAGCTTTTGCCTTCCCTTTCCTCTTTCTAGAGGTTTCTCCGGCCTTGGATGCCATAAATGGTTATGGAAAAACAAAAAGCAATGCTTTTACCACACCAAACTTAAAAGGTTTGCTCGTCCTCGAGCAAAAGAAGAAAGAAGAGAGTAGAAGAAGAAGAAATGAGGAAGAAGGGTATGGCTTTGTGTTCGGCCAAGGAGGGGGAGAAGTGGTGTTTAGGTTGTGTGAAAATGAAGGGGTGAAGAAGGGTTTATATAGGAGAGGTGGGGCTTATGGTTCGGTCATGTAAGTGGTGAAGGGTTTTTGGGGAAGAGGTATTGAGGTGATTGGTGAAAGGGTGAAGAAGAAGAGAGAGTGGTGGGTTGGTGGGGATCCTGTGGGGTCCACAGATCCTGAGGTGTCAAGGAAAAGTCATCCCTGCACCAGATGGCATGCAAAAACACGTTTTGTGCCAAATCTGGCGTTAAACGCCGGGCTGGTGCCCATTTCTGGCATTTAACGCCAGGCTCTTGCCCTTTTCTGGCGTTTAACGCCAGTCTGGTGCCCCTTTCTGGCGTTAAACGCCCAGAATGGTGCCAGACTGGGCGTTAAACGCCCAACTGCTAGCCTTACTGGCGTTTAAACGTCAGTAGGTTCTTCCTCCAGGGTGTGCTATTTTTCTTCCTGTTTTTCATTCTGTTTTTGCTTTTTCAATTGATTTTGTGACTTCTTATGATCATCAACCTAAAAAAAACATAAAATAACAAAAGAAAATAACATTGGGTTGCCTCCCAACAAGCGCTTCTTTAATGTCAGTAGCTTGACAGAGGGCTCTCATGGAGCCTCACAGATACTCAGAGTAATGTTGGAACCTCCCAACACCAAACTTAGAGTTTGAATGTGGGGGTTCAACACCAAACTTAGAGTTTGGTTGTGGCCTCCCAACACCAAACTTAGAGTTTGACTGTGGGGGCTCTGCTTGACTCTGATTTGAGAGAAGCTCTTCATGCTTCATCTCCATGGTGACAGAGGGGTATCCTTGAGCCTTAAACACAAAGGATTCTTCATTCACTTGAATGAGCAATTCACCTCTGTCCACATCAATCACAGCCTTTGCTGTGGCAAGGAAGGGTCTGCCAAGGATGATGGATTCATCCATGCACTTCCCAGTCTCTAGGACTATGAAATCAGCAGGGATGTAATGGTCTTTAATCTTCACCAAGACATCCTCTACAAGTCCATAAGCTTGTTTTCTTGAGTTGTCTGCCATCTCTAGTGAGATTCTTGCAGCTTGTACCTCAAAGATCCCTAGCTTCTCTATTACAGAGAGAGGCATGAGGTTTACACTTGACCCTAAGTCACACAGAGCCTTCTTGAAGGTCATGGTGCCTATGGTACAAGGTATGGAAAACTTCCCAGGGTCTTGTCTCTTTTGAGGTAATTTCTGCCTAGACAAGTCATCCAGTTCTTTGGTGAGCAAAGGAGGTTCATCCTCCCAAGTCTCATTTCCAAATAACTTGTCATTTAGCTTCATGATTGCTCCAAGGTATTTAGCAACTTGCTCTTCAGTGACATACTCATCCTCTTCAGAGGAAGAATACTCATCAGAGCTCATGAAAGGCAGAAGTAAGTCCAATGGAATCTTTATGGTCTCATTTTGAGCCTCAGATTCCCATGGTTCCTCATTAGGGAACTCATTGGAGGTCAGTGCACGCCCATTGAGGTCTTCCTCAGTGGCGTTCACCTCCTCTCCAAATTCGGCCATGTTGATGGCACTCTCCTTTTGGATTTTCTTCTGTGTTGCTTGGAAGAGTACTTGGAGGGAGTTCAGTAATTTTCTTGCTCAGCTGTCCCACTTGTGCCTCCAAGTTTCTAATGGAGGACCTTGTTTCAGTCATGAAACTTTGAGTGGTTTTGATTAGATCAGAGACCATGGTTGCTAAGTCAGAGGTGTTCTGCTTAGAACTCTCTGTCTGTTGCTGAGAAGATGATGGAAAAGGCTTGCCATTGCTAAACCTGTTTCTTCCACCATTATTGTTGAAACCTTGTTGAGGTCTCTCTTGATTCTTCCATGAGAAATTTGGGTGATTTCTCCATGAAGAATTATAGGTGTTTCCATAGGGTTCTCCTAGGTAATTCACCTCTTCCATTGAAGGGTTCTCAGGATCATAAGCTTCTTCCTCAGATGAAGCATCCTTAGTACTGCTTGGTGCATTTTGCATTCCAGACAGACTTTGAGAAATTAAATTGACTTGCTGAGTCAATATTTTATTCTGAGCCAATATGGCATTCAGAGTATCAATCTCAAGAACTCCTTTCTTCTGACTTGTCCCACTGTTCACAGGATTCCTTTCAGAAGTGTACATGAATTGGTTATTTGCAACCATTTCAATTAGCTCTTGAGCTTCTGTAGGCGTCTTCTTCAGATGAAGAGATCCTCCAGCAGAGCTATCCAAAGACATCTTGGATAGTTCAGAGAGACCATCATAGAAAATACCTATGATGCTCCATTCAGAAAGCATGTCAGACGGACATTTTCTGATCAATTGTTTGTATCTTTCCCAAGCTTCATAGAGGGATTCTCCATCCTTCTGTATGAAGGTTTGGACTTCCACTCTAAGCTTACTCAATTTTTGAGGTGGAAAGAACTTTGCCAAGAAGGCATTGACTAGCTTTTCCCATGAGTCTAGACTTTCTTTAGGTTGTGAGTCCAACCATGTCCTAGCTCTGTCTCTTATAGCAAAAGGGAATAGCATAAGTCTGTAGACCTCAGGGTCAACCCCATTAGTCTTGACAGTGTCACAGATTTGCAAGAATTCAGCTAAGAACTGATGAGGATCTTCCAATGGAAGTCCATGGAACTTGCAATTCTGTTGCATTAGAGAAACTAATTGAGGCTTAAGCTCAAAGTTGTTTGCTCCAATGGCAGGGATAGAGATGCTTCTCCCATAGAAGTCGGGAGTAGGTGCAGTAAAGTCACCCAGCACCTTCCTTGCATTGTTGTTGTTTTCGGCTGCCATGTGTTCTTCTTCTTTGAAGAATTCGGTTAGGTCCTCTACAGAGAATTGTGCCTTAGCTTCTCTTAGCTTTCGCTTCAAGGTCCTTTCAGGTTCAGGGTCAGCTTCAACAAGAATGCTTTTGTCTTTGTTCCTGCTCATATGAAAGAGAAAAGAACAAGAAAATGTGGAATCCTCTATGTCACAGTATAGAGATTCCTTGAGGTGTCAGAGGAACAGAAAAATAGAAAGAAGAGGTAGAAGAGTTCGAACTTAATTAGATAGAGTTCGAATTGTGCATTGAGAAGGAGTGGTACTCCATAAATAGAAGGATGTGGGAAGAGAGGAAGAAATTTTCGAAAATCAAGTGAAATATTTTGAAAACATTTTTGAAAAACTTTAATTGATTTTCGAAAATCAAGAGTGGGAAAGAAATCAAGTAATTTTTGAAAAAGATTTTGAAATTAGAAATCAAAAAGATATGATTAAAAACTGTTTTGAAAAAGATGTGATTAAAAAGATATGATAAAAAATTATGCTTTTAAAAAGATATGATTGAAAAGATATGATTTGAAAACAATTTTAAAAAGATTTGATTTTAAAAATTAATGACTTGCCTAACAAGAAAAGATATGATTCAAACATTTAACCTTTCTCAACAGAAAAGGCAACATACTTAAAATGTTCAATCAAATCATTAATTGTTAGTAAGTATCTTTGAAAAAGGAAAGAAATTGATTTTGAAAACATTTGATTGAAAAGATTTGATTTGAAAAAGATTTGATTTTGAAAAACTTTGAAAACTTGAAAAAAATTGATTTTGAAAACAAAATCCTCCCCCTTGTGCCATCCTGGCGTTAAACGCCCAGAATGGTGCACATTCTGGCGTTTAACGCCCAATGCACTACCTTTTTGGGCGTTAAACGCCCAACCAGGTACCCTGGCTGGCGTTTAAACGCCAGTCTGTCCTTCTTCACTGGGCGTTTTGAACGCCCAGCTTTTTCTGTGTAATTCCTCTGCTGCATGTTCTGCATCTTCAGTTCCCTGTACTATTGACTTGAAAATAGAACCAAGATCAAATAAACAATGCATGCAAGACACCAAACTTAAAATTAGACACTAGACTCAAACAAGAAACATAAAATTTTTTTGGTTTTTATGATTTTTATAAAATTTTTTTGTGGTTTTTTGAAAATTATATGAAACTAGAAAATAAAAGTTTCAGAATTCTCAATTTGGATTCCAGGAATCATTGCAATGTTAGTCTAAGACTCCGGTCCAGGAATTAGACATGGCTTCACAGCCAGCCAAGCTTTCAAAGAAAGCTTCGGTCCAAAACACTAGACATGGCCAATGGCCAGCCAAGCCTTAGCAGATCATTGCTCCAACAGCAAGATTGATAGAAATCAACAAGCTCTTGTGATGATAGGTTGAAACCTCGGTCCAATAAGATTAGACATGGCTTCTCAGCCAGCCAGACTTCAACAGATCATCATGAAACACTAGAATTTATTCTTAAGAACTCTGAAGAAAAATACCTAATCTAAGCAACAAGATGAACCGTCAGTTGTCCATACTCAAAACAATCCCGGCAACGGCACCAAAAACTTGGTGCGCGAAATTGTGATCACTACACAACTTTGCACAACTAACCAGCAAGTGCACTGGGTCGTCCAAGTAATACCTTACGTGAGTAAGGGTCGATCCCACGGAGATTGTTGGTATGAAGCAAGCTATGGTCACCTTGTAAATCTCAGTCAGGCAGACTCAAATGGGTATAGATGATGAGTAAAACATAAAGATAAAGATAGAGATACTTATGTATATCATTGGTGAGAGCTTCAGATAAGCGTATGTAGATGCTTTCCCTTCCGTCTCTCTGCTTTCTTACTGTCTTCAACCAATCCTTCTTACTCCTTTCCATGGCAAGCTTATGCAAGGGTTTCACCGTTGTCAGTGGCTACGTCCCATCCTCTCAGTGGAAATGTTCAACGCACCCTGTCACGGCACGGCTATCCATCTGTCGGTTCTCGGTCAGGCCGGAATAGAATCCATTGATCCTTTTGCGTCTGTCACTAACGCCCCGCCTGCTAGGAGTTTGAAGCACGTCACAGTCATTCAATCATTGAATCCTACTCAGAATACCACAGACAAGGTTAGACCTTCCGGATTCTCTTGAATGCCGCCATCAGTTCTTGCCTATACCACGAAGACTCTGATCTCACGGAATGGCTGGCTCGTTTGTCAGGCGAGCACTCGGTTGTCAGGCGATCAACCATGCATCGTGTATCAGGAATCCAAGAGATAACATTAGAGCCTCGTTTGCTTGTAGAACAAGAGTGGTTGTCAGTCACTTTGTTCATGAGTGAGAATGATGATGAGCGTCACATAATCATCACATTCATCAAGTTCTTGAGTGCGAATGAATATCTTAGAATAAGAACAAGCGGAATTGAATAGAAGAACAATAGTAATTGCATTAATACTCGAGGTACAGCAGAGCTCCACACCTTAATCTATGGTGTGTAGAAACTCCACCGTTGAAAATACATAAGAACAAGGTCTAGGCATGGCCGAATGGCCAGCCTCCCAAAGTGATCAAAAGATCTAAAGAACAAAAGATTCCAAAGATCAGAAGATGAAAAATACAATAGTAAAAGGTCCTACTTATAGGGAACTAGTAGCTTAAGAATTACAAAGATGAGTAAATGACATAAAAATCCACTTCCGGGCCCACTTGGTGTGTGCTTGGGCTGAGCAATGAAGCATTTTCGTGTAGAGACTCTTCTTGGAGTTAAACGCCAGCTTTTATGCCAGTTTGGGCGTTTAACTCCCATTTAGGTGCCAGTTCCGGCGTTTAACGCTGGGAAATCTGAAGGTGACTTTGAACGCCGGTTTGGGCCATCAAATCTTGGGCAAAGTATGGACTATCATATATTGCTGGAAAGCCCAGGATGTCTACTTTCCAACGCCATTGAGAGCGCGCCAATTGGGCTTCTGTAGCTCCAGAAAATCCACTTCGAGTGCATGGAGGTCAGAATCCAACAGCATCTGCAGTCCTTTTCAGTCTCTGAATCAGATTTTTGCTCAGGTCCCTCAATTTCAGCCAGAAAATACCTGAAATCACAGAAAAACACACAAACTCATAGTAAAGTCCAGAAAAGTGAATTTAAACTAAAAACTAATAAAAATATACTAAAAACTAACTAGATCATACCAAAAACATACTAAAAACAATGCCAAAAAGCGTACAAATTATCCGCTCATCACACACACACACACACACATATATATATATATATATATATATATATATATATATATATATATATTAATTTAAAAAAATAAAGATTGTTAAACAATTATAATTTTTTTTGAAATAAATAGTAAAAAAAATTAATGTTATAAACTATATTCTTTCATAAATAACCCTTTTAAATTATACGTTATATTTGGCATGATTTATTTGTATATCATTTAAATTATCATTGTTTTTATAACGATCATTTATTCTTAATAATTGTTAGAATTTTTGATGCTTTACAATAATTATCTATAAAAAAAGAAACATATATATTCTGAAAAAGTTATTAAATAAATTTATTCTTTTTGTCCTATTTTCACATTAAAAAATTTTTGTTCTGTCTTTTTTTAACTATTATTATGTTATTATAATTGTTAAATAATATTTAAAAAATCTTTAAAAATAGAAACAGCAATAACACTTCGAATAATTAATTCAATAGAATTAAACTTAAACGAATAAGATGATTCAATTAATTATACAGATAATAGTATATTTATAAATATTAAAAATAAAAATAGTCTCACTAATGTAAATGACCAATACAATAATTATATAAAAAAATAAATAATTGCATAATTGCATCATTTTCAAGATCCAATATGATTAAATTTAATGGATAAATCTAAAAATATCTATACGATAATATCCTAATATTTTAGCATACTGTAAATCATATTATAATTTTATATATCATATATATACATATATATATTGAATTTAAAAAAATTAAGATTGTTAAGCAATTATAATTTTTTTTGAAATAAATAGTAAAGAAAATTAATGTTATAAACTATATTCTTTCATAAATAACCCTTTTAAATTATACGTTATATTTGGCATGATTTATTTGTATATCATTTAAATTGTCATTGTTTTTATAACGATCATTTATTCTTAATAATTGTTAGAGTTTTTGATGCTTTACAATAATTATCTATAAAAAAAGAAACATATATATTCTGAAAAAGTTATTAAATAAATTTATTCTTTTTGTCCTATTTTCACATTAAAAAATTTTTGTTCTGTCTTTTTTTAACTATTATTATGTTATTATAATTGTTAAATAATATTTAAAAAATCTTTAAAAATAGAAACAGCGATAACACTTCGAATAATTAAATCAATAGAATTAAACTTAAACGAATAAGATGATTCAATTAATTATACAGATAATAGTATATTTATAAATATTAAAAATAAAAATAGTCTCACTAATGTAAATGACCAATACAATAATTATATAAAAAAATAAATAATTGCATAATTGCATTATTTTCAAGATCCAATATGATTAAATTTAATGGATAAATCTAAAAATATCTATACGATAATATCCTAATATTTTAGCATACTGTAAATCATATTATAATTTTATATATCATATATATACATATATATATTGAATTTAAAAAAATAAAGATTGTTAAGCAATTATAATTTTTTTTGAAATAAATAGTAAAAAAAATTAATGTTATAAACTATATTCTTTCATAAATAACCCTTTTAAATTATACGTTATATTTGGCATGATTTATTTGTATATCATTTAAATTGTCATTGTTTTTATAATGATCATTTATTCTTAATAATTGTTAGAGTTTTTGATGCTTTACAATAATTATCTATAAAAAAAGAAACATATATATTCTGAAAAAGTTATTAAATAAATTTATTCTTTTTGTCCTATTTTCATATTAAAAAATTTTTGTTCTGTCTTTTTTTAACTATTATTATGTTATTATAATTGTTAAATAATATTTAAAAAATCTTTAAAAATAGAAACAGCGATAACACTTCGAATAATTAATTCAATAGAATTAAACTTAAACGAATAAGATGATTCAATTAATTATGCAGATAATAGTATATTTATAAATATTAAAAATAAAAATAATCTCACTAATGTAAATGACCAATACAATAATTATATAAAAAAATACATAATTGCATAATTGCATCATTTTCAAGATCCAATATGATTAAATTTAATGGATAAATCTAAAAATATCTATACGATAATATCCTAATATTTTAGCATACTGTAAATCATATTATAATTTTATATATCATATTATAACTTTAAGTCAACTCCTTAAACACATGAAGTACACATGGCAAAAGAGAATATTACAAAATAAAATTATAGTAAAATTATTTAAAAATATCGTAAAAAAGACACATTTCTTTTTTTAATCAAAAGTTAGAAGGGAAAAAATATGCACCTAATAATGAGCAACTAAAATAGACAAAAAAACTTTAAAAAATATAAAAAAATGAAATGTATAAATAGAGATAAAAAATAAAAATGAAATAAATTACAAAAATTGTACCTTAAACATAAAAAAGAGAAAAGAGAACCAATGAATAAAAAATACATTATGATCTCGTATGAATAGATAACACTAAAAAAAATAAATTAATTAAATTAATTCATGTATTTTGTTATTATATTTATTATTTCCTAAAATAATTTGATATTTACTCTAATAAATTAAATCAAATCAAATAATTAATATAATTAATTAATTTATATAAATTATAATAAATTATAAAATTTAAATGTCTAATCAAATTAATTAATTAATATCATTAATTAGTTATAATTGATTTGCTATATAGAATTAAAAGAAATAAATTAAAAAATATTTTTAAAAGTATATCATGTCAGTTTTATTATTAAATACAAAAATTTAATTTTTATATAATAAAATAGATAGATTTTTATCTGTTATTGTTGAATCTTGAAACAATTTCAAAGCAAAGTAAATAATGTGTGACTCCCCAAAGGTAATGGGAAAACAAAAATATACGACCTCGCTCTTTCTCCTCGCTTTCCTCGGCTTGTATGTGCGTTTGTATTGTTTTCTACTTTCCTTAATTCCTTTCCTCATCAAAACTTTATGACTTGTATGGGTGCGTAAATTGAGTAGGACAAGTAGCATTTCTCCCGTAACCGCCATAAATTGTGTAAATACAACAAACAAGGAAACATCGTTGGTTCCATTCAAGCATTATAATCGTGGATCTGACATCAGCTGCCAAAAATGCGAAACCTGCGTGCAATTCCAATCAAAACGCCATTTTATGATCAGTAACCTCTCCTTTTTTTATATTCTTAGGATCCGACGGATGAAAAACTAATCCCGCACGAATTTAAATTATATTTAAGAATTTTTTATTGACTAATAAATTAATTAATAAATTATTATATATATAAAAAAATTAAATTATTTATATTTATTTAAATAAATTAGTAAATAAATTATTTGACCAACTCAATTTAAATAGTTACTTCTTCTTCTAAAACTTCTTATAAATAAAGGTGAAGTATTAAACTATATATATTTGTTAAAAATTTATTTATCACTTTCAAATTTTGGTATATATTACAAATTTTTAAGAATATTTAATATCAAATGTAATGCTTAATTTCTCGTGGATCGTTAATGATCTAATTGAAATTTATGTTAAAATATATTTAGTTGCAGAGATATACCAAAATTCTAAAGTAATAATTTAGAAAAAAATGCTTTTATTTAAGTTAGAGATATACTAAAATTCTAAAGTCAAAAATTAAAGAAAATAATTATATGGCCAGTTATCTCCTCTTATAGTGTCACATGAAAATTTTGATATATTTAAATTTGGGTGAATGCTATTCTACCCTTTCTAAAGTAACATGTAAATTACTCTCTCTGATGTGTCATATTCTAATTGGGTGCTTATTTTAACCTGAGTTACCTTCTCCACTCTTTTGTCGTCGTTGTGCCTTTCAAGCATCGCCGTGTCATTGGTGTTTCGTTTTCTCTTCCCAAATCATTCTTCTAGAAAGGTACTCTAACTCTCTCTAATTGCGTTTATTCCTCCACACTCCTTCGTCGTTATCATTACGCCTCCCAAGTATCACCGTCTCATTACCGACTCATTGGGTGTTTCGTTTTCACTTCTCAAATCATTCTTCTAGAAAAGGTACTCCAACCCTCTCTAATTGCGTTTACTCCTTTTCATTGTACTCCTTCGTCGTCGTTACGCCTTCCAAGCATCACCGTTTCATTAGGTGTCTTGTTTTCTCTTTCCAAATCATTTTTTCAGAAAAGGTACTCTAACTCTCTTTAATTGCATTTACTCTTTCTCACTCCTTTGTCTCGTCGTTGTGCCTCCTAAGTATCACCGTCTTTCAAAAATATTATTAACTCTCATGAGATTAGAGTAACTCAGGTTAAAATAAATATCCAATTAGAATATGACACATCAGAGAGAGTAACTTACATGTTACTTTAGAGAGGGTAGGATAGAATTCACCTTAAATTTTTAATAATAGTTAGTGATAGAATATATTGACTAATAAGAGAAAAACGGCTTACCACTAATCCCTCACTGCCAGGATATTTATATTTTAATTACTTTTCTTAATTGAATTTCCACTTTTTAAATTTTATTTTTTATAAATAGTTATGCATTTGTGATACGAGTCCTATGGGACAAACTGAGAACTGTCATATGCCAATTGGTCCAATTACAAGAGCAACAACCAAGAGAGTAAAAGAAGGTTTTGCAAACATGGCTAAATCATGTGTTCAGGAGATGCATCAAGAATTAGACAAGAGAATGATTAACGATTATCAAAAGTCACACGTCTTACTATTTTACAAGATGCATTGAAGACTCTCATTAGTCAAGATGGATTAAAAGAGACATCACCTTCTTAGAATTTATTCTATGTTTATTTTATTTTTTTGTTATTTGTTTGTTTTAGGCCCAATTATGATTTGGCCCATATTTTATTATAGTGAACTTATGAGTTAGGGATTTAAATTTAAGAGGTATAAAAACCCTCTAAAACCTGGTAGCCATTTTTTTTCTTAATTTGATGAATGAAATTTTCTTTGAGTTTCTTTGAGAAACTTGGGTGTGAACAGGTGAGGTAGAGTGATTCCCTTAACTGTTGTATCAGGAAATCAAATTGAGGTAGAGGAGTCCCTTTCTTTGATCTTCCATCTTATCCTGGGTTTCGTTCCGTATCATTTGGTATCAGATTTCAGGTATTAGATTAATTTTCATTAGTCTACGTTCACCCTTTTTGTGTTCTATATAAAAAAAAAAATTCCAGCCACGCATAGTCAATTTATCCTTACGTCTTATTCTTTTCTTGTTGATTGGCTTTTAATTCCTTTTCCTAGGATTATTTTCTTTCCTTGGTGTCTTTGTGTTCATCATTATTCTTTTCGTCATTCCTTTTTATTATTTTATTATCATTCTTCTCATTATTAGTAAAAAAAAAAAGAGTACGTACTTTGCAGTTTCTTCTTATTATTAGTAAATTTTCTTTTGCCAACACACCTTGAGTACCCAAAAAAAAAATACATATTTGAGAGTACATACTTTGAAGTTTACACAGTAGCACTCAAGCAAAAAAAAACACAAAAAAAAGGCATTGTGTTCTTATCAAAAAAAAAGAAAAAGAGAAAAAAAAACAAAGCAACAATCTCACAAATTTTTTTTTTATTATTCTTCTCTTTTGTCTTTTGTGTCTTTGTCCCTTTTTATTTTTCTGTCAATCTTTTCCTCTTATCGTTGTGTCGGATTTTTTCTCTATCTTTTATTTTTATTTGCTTTCTAAAGTGCAACAGTCAAAGAGATTCAAGAGTGGTAAAAGGCAAGAGTGGTAAGTTCAATAGAGGGTAAAAGCCAATTTTGAGAATAAACACGAGTGTCCATCTTTGAGTGAAACACGTGAGCGAGTGATTGTGAGGTCCTTTTATAACATTCTTGTTACAGGTTCATTGTTATGGCAGCTCATTTCGAAGATACTTTAGTTGACATGGAGTTAATGCAAAGGGCCATTCAACACTTAACTAATCGCTTGACTGAATTGGAAACATGGAAGCAAGAGGTTACACAGACACTATCCAAGATTACTAAACAAGGACCTTTCCGAAATCGGCGTCAGAATCATGTACCCTCTGATGATGACTCTGATGGGGTTATAACACCTCGACATAAAAGTCAAGATAGCAATATCAACGCCATCAAGATGCAAATACCACCGTTCAAAGGGAGAAATGATCCTGAAGTTTATTTGGAGTGGGAACGTAAGGTGGAAAGAATTTTTGCTTGTCATAATTATTCTGAGGCAAAGAAGGTTCGTTTGGCAGCAGTTGCATTCTCTGACTATGCCTTACTTTGGTGGGATGAACTAGTGAAGACACGACGGCGAAATGATGATCACCCTATAGAGTCTTGGGATCTTATGAAGCGCCTCATGAAGAAACGATTTGTGCCTTCGTACTACTACAGGGAAGTGCATCAAAAGTTACATCGACTGACTCAAGGCTCCAAGTCCGTTGAAGACTACCATAAGGAAATGGAAATGCTTATGATTACTGCCAATATAGAAGAGGACACTGAGGTTACTATGGCACGATTTGTGGGTGGTTTGAATAGAGCAATTGCTGATGTAGTGGAGTTACATCATTATGTGGAGATAGAGGATTTGGTCAGTATGGCAATGAAGGTGGAGAGGCAACAACAAAGACGAGCACCAAGAGGATTATCGCATGCTAATCCAAAGTGGGAATCTCGTAGTGCTGACACAACAAAGACTAAGGGTGTTGAATCCAATGCATTGCTTGATGCTACGAAGAAGAAAGGTAATTCTAACTCTTCTTCAGCTACTTCTAGACATCGAGATATTAAATGCTTCAAGTGTCATGGTATGGGTCATTATGCTAGTGATTGCCCAAATAAGAGATTGATGGTTATTAGAGGAGATGATATTGTGTCTGATTCTGATCATGGTGATGACTCTGATCATAATAGCATGCCATCTTTGGAGGATTGTTCTGATGGTGATGTTGAGTATGCAGTCCATGGTGAATCTCTTGTTGTTAGACGCGCTTTGAATTTGCAGGTGAAAGAAGATAGTCTAGAGCAACGCCACAATCTTTTTCACACTAGATGCTTAGTGGGTGGAAAAGTGTGTAGTCTAATTATTGATGGCGGGAGTTGGACTAATGTGGCTAGTACACTTATGGTGGAGAAATTGGGTTTGACATGTGTTCGACATCCTAAACCATATACGTTGCAGTGGTTGAATGACAGTGGAGAGATCAAAGTTGACAAACAGGTGACAATTGCATTCTCTGTTGGCAAGTATGTTGATGTGGCATTGTGTGATGTGGTGCCAATTCAAGCTTGTCATTTATTATTGGGGCGACCTTGGCAGTTCGACCGTCGAGCTTTTCATGATGGTTACACGAATCGATTCTCCTTTGATTTTAATGGTCGCAAGATCACTCTTGCTCCTTTATCACCTAAGGAGGTTTACATTGACCAGTTGAAGCTTCAACAGGATACCAAGGGGCACATGGGATGTGAGATCACAGAAAAATCTGAGAGAAAAGAGGCTATGAGAGAAAAGAATATAGCAAAAGGCCCAAAGGTGAGTGAAAAGAAAGAAAAGAGTCCATGTCATGAGAGTAGTACAAATACAAAAAAAATTGAGAAAGTTGAGAGCAAATTGTGTTTCTTTGCAAAAGAGAGAGATTTAAAGAGTGCTTTAATAGGCAAGAAAGCTTTGTTTATGGTTCGGTTTAGGGATACTTTATTCTCTGACATTGACCTTAACCCAAATTTGCCAAATAGCTTTGTCTCTTTGTTGCAGAAATTTGTCGATGTCTTCCCTACTGACGTACCACGTGGTTTGCCTCCATTACGTGGGATTGAGCACCAAATTGATTTTATTCCTGGTGCTAGAATTCCTAATAGACCAGCCTATAGGAGTAATCCTGAGGAGACAAAGGAGCTTCAAAAGCAAGTGGAGGAGTTATTAGCCAAAGGTCACATCCGGGAGAGTATGAGTCCATGTGCTGTACCAGTTTTGTTGGTTCCAAAGAAGGATGGTACTTGGCGAATGTGTGTGGATTGTCGTGCAGTCAATAAAATTACGGTAAAGTATCGTTACCCTATCCCTAGGTTAGATGACATGCTTGATGAGTTATATGGTGCATGCATATTCACTAAAATTGATTTGAAAAGTGGGTATCATCAAATTAGAATGAAATCAGGGGATGAATGGAAGACTGCATTTAAAACAAAACATGGGTTATATGAGTGGTTAGTCATGCCTTTTGGGTTAACTAATGCCCCTAGTACTTTTATGCGTCTAATGAACCATGTTTTGCGAGACTTTTTGGGTAAATTTGTTGTTGTTTATTTTGATGATATTCTCATTTATAGCACTTGTTTGGATGACCACTTGTCACATGTTTCAGCTGTTTTGGAAGTGCTTCGAAAAGAAAAATTATATGCTAATCTTAAAAAGTGCACCTTTTGCATTGATCGAGTTATATTTCTTGGTTTTGTTGTGAGTGCGCGTGGAATTGAAGTTGATGAGGAAAAGGTAAAGGCCATTCGTGAATGGCCAACGCCTAAGAATGCTTCTGAGGTACGAAGTTTTCATGGGTTAGCTGGGTTTTATAGAAGATTTGTAAAAAAATTTTCTACCATTGCTGCGCCTCTCACAGAGGTTATAAAAAAGGATGTTGGATTTAAATGGGAAAAAGAACAAGACATTGCATTTCAAACCCTAAAAGACTGTTTGTGTTCTGCTCCTATTCTTGTTTTACCTAACTTTGATAAAACCTTTGAGATTGAATGTGATGCTTCTGGGATCGGTATAGGTGCTGTTTTAATGCAGGAAAAACGAGCCATTGCCTTCTTCAGTGAAAAGTTGAATTTAGCTCAGCGTAAATATTCAACATATGACAAAGAATTATATGCTTTGGTTCGGGCTTTAGAGGTTTGGCAACACTACCTCTTACCTAAGGAGTTTGTGATTCACACGGATCATGAATCTTTGAAGCACTTAAAAGGACAAGGTAAGCTTGATAAAAGACATGCTAAATGGGTGGAATTTATTGAAACATTTCCCTATGTGATTGCCTTTAAACAAGGTAAAGATAATGTCGTTGCTGATGCTTTGTCTCGGAGGTATACTTTGATTACTACACTTACCTCTAAGTTATTGGGATTTGAGTTTTTAAAGGAGTTATATGTCACTGATTCTGACTTTTCTGCTATTTATGCCTCTTGTGAACATAGTGCATTTAACAAATTTTATAGACATGAAGGTTTTCTGTTTCGTGGTAATAGAATTTGTGTGCCTGCTTGTTCTATGAGGGACTTACTTGTTCTTGAATCACATAATGGGGGTTTGATGGGTCATTTTGGTGTGCATAAGACATTGGACGTGTTATCTGAACATTTTTACTGGCCACGCATGCGTAGAGATGTTGAAAAATTTTGTGCTAAGTGTGTTGCATGTAAACAGGCTAAATCTAAGTCTTTACCACATGGTTTGTATGTCCCTTTACCTGTTCCTATGCATCCGTGGGTTGATATTTCTATGGATTTTGTTCTTGGTTTGCCTCGAACAAAAAAGGGTCGAGATAGCATTTTTGTTGTGGTAGACAGATTTAGTAAAATGGCTCATTTTATTGCATGCCATAAAACTGATGATGCAACAAATATTGCTGATCTGTTCTTTAGAGAGGTTGTGCGTTTGCATGGTGTTCCCCAGACTATTGTTTCTGATCGTGACGTAAAATTTTTGAGTCATTTTTGGAAAGTTTTATAGGGTAAATTAGGCACAAAATTATTATACTCTACTACTTGTCATCCTCAAACTGATGGTCAAACTGAAGTAGTAAATAGAACATTAGGGACCTTATTACGTGCTGTTGTTGGTAAGAATTTGAAAACTTGGGAAGATTGTTTACCTTTTATTGAGTTTGCTTATAATAGAACTATTCATTCTTCTACTGGGTTTTCTCCTTTTGAACTTGTTTATGGTTTTAATCCTTTAACTGTTTTAGACTTATTACCTTTGTCTTTGAGTGATATTGTTAGCTTGGATGCAGAAGGTAAAGCTGAAAAGGTTAAAGCAATGCACTTGAAAGCACGTGAATCTCTTGAACAGAAAAAATAAGTTGATAGCCCAACGGGTGAATAAAGGTCGAAGACAACTTATCTTTGAACCTGGTGACTGGGTATGGGTTCACTTGAGAAAGGAGAGATTTCCTACTCAAAGAAAATCCAAATTAGACCCTAGGGGTGATGGTCCATTTCAAGTGCTCGAAAGGGTCAATAATAATGCTTACAAGATTGACCTTCCAGGTGAGTATAATGTATCAGCTACTTTTAATGTCTCTGACCTATCTCCTTTTGCTTGTGATGCAGATTCGAGGACGAATCTTTTTCAGGAGGGAGGGAATGATACGAGCCCTATGGGACAAACTGAGAACTGTCATATGCCAATTGGTCCAATTACAAGAGCAACAACCAAGAGAGTAAAAGAAGGTTTTGCAAACATGGCTAAATCATGTGTTCAGGAGATGCATCAAGAATTAGACAAGAGAATGATTAACGATTATCAAAAGTCACACGTCTTACTATTTTACAAGATGCATTGAAGACTCTCATTAGTCAAGATGGATTAAAAGAGACATCACCTTCTTAGAATTTATTCTATGTTTATTTTATTTTTTTTGTTATTTGTTTGTTTTAGGCCCAATTATGATTTGGCCCATATTTTATTCTAGTGAACTTATGAGTAAGGGATTTAAATTTAAGAGGTATAAAAACCCTCTAAAACCTGGTAGCCATTTTTTTTCTTAATTTGATGAATGAAATTTTCTTTGAGTTTCTTTGAGAAACTTGGGTGTGAACAGGTGAGGTAGAGTGATTCTCTTAACTGTTGCATCAGGAAATCAAATTGAGGTAGAGGAGTCCCTTTCTTTGATCTTCCATCTTATCCTAGGTTACGTTCCGTATCAATTTGAAAGAAAACTAATTTGTCTCATAATAATAAGTTTTAAAATTTAATTATCTTAAATAAAATTTGTTAAAACTTATTTATCTAATATATATATTAAAAGTTTTATTAAAAACTACCTAAGGATCAATCTGTCCGATAAATGTTAGAGTAATAAAAATGTATTAGATACCAAAATGTACAATTTGAAATTCATTGGGAGCTAATTTGAATGTTTATTCTATAATTTATATTTATATTCAAATATATTAAATTATAAATTTATTAAAATTCTAAAATTAACCGTACTTGTACACAAAAAATTAATTACCAAGATAATCATTTATATTAGCATACAAAATATACATTAAGAGTGAGTAAAATAACAAATTTTTTTATTTAAATTAAAAAATATAATATTTACCGATTTAAATAAACGTGTAAGTATTTATCAAAATATATTTTTATTCACATCTCGGATAGAACGAGAAAAACTAAAAAATAAATATATCTCGGGTGTACTGATTTCGCTTTGTGATACAAAGTCTGAGAGTCATATCTCGGATGCACATGAGATATGAGCATGAGCGCATCTCGGATGCACTGCGTCTGAGATATGCTTATATTCTAATATGGAGCAGTGCATCCGAAATATATGCGAGGATGCAGGACGAAGACACTACATCTAAAATATAGTCAAGATCCGATATGTTTAAAAAGTTTCTTCTCTTTATTTTAAAATAATTAAATATTGTATTTTATATATGTTTTTAAAATTAATTTGATATATTAACAATTCAAAGAATATTAATAGGTAGATAATATTCTTTTTTATCTTAACAAATTTTTGAAAAAAAAACTTATAATTTCACTTATGTTTAGACAATTAAATTTTAGGTTAGTAATTAATTAAGTTTGGTTAGTTTTAAAAAATATATTATATATCAATATTTATTAATGTTGAATTTGTTTATTTATTTATTTTTATTTTTGATACTTATAATAAGATAAATATTGTTTTATGTTAAATTTAATCATATAATTTTTTTAACATAAATTTCAATGAGAACAAAGATAATATAATAATAGAAATAAATATATTAATCTCTATGTGTTTATTAATTTATTTCCAATAGAAATAAATACCTTCCTTTTAGTCATCTTTGTTTGTCTCTCTTTAAATTATAAATCATAAATAGGATATAAAAGTATTGATATGCTCTTAAATTTTATATATAACGGTATTTAAAATAAAAAATTTTAAAATAATATGTATTTATGTACAAATACCTAATAGTTAATTTAATGATTAATTTATAGTCTACACATAACATTTTTATTCTGTAATATAAAAGAATTTAATTTTAATGTACTATCCATATAAAATAATTTTACAGGTATATCTAATAATATAATATTATATTAATAAAAATAATAACTTTTTATATTATCCGTATGAAATAATCAGAAAAAAATAGATGCTATTAAATTATATATAAAATATTTTACAACATCGAATTATCAAAATTACTGTCATAGTATATAACGAAACAAATGAGAAATAACCAGAGAGAGAGCAGTTTGATGTACAAACAGCTCGCACTATTGCAGAATTGGAAAATGACCACCCCCAAGAAAAGAAATCCTTTGGTCACATGTAACATCACTGCATTCTGCATACATGGGTAGTGAGGGTTAGCTTATAAATAGATTCCTCTGAAGGGTGGGATGAGCATCCTACAGGCCACAGCCACAAAGAAGCCAAAAATTCACAAGGCTTTGTATTCTTTGTATTCCCCCTTCTTTTTCTACCATGGCTTTGCTTTTTCTTTTGCCCCTAGTCATTTCCCTGAGTGGTGTTTCAGCCATTGAATTAGCAACTGAGCCAATATCTCCATCTCATGCATTCCAAGAAAATAAACCAATAGCCCCAACTCCATCTCAAGCTTTTCCTGCAAGTTCTGAACCTATAACACCATCTCATGATTTGCCTGAAATTGAGGCAATAACCCCGACACAATCTCCTTCCCCTGCAAAAGAGCCTATAACACCATCTCATGATTTTCCTCAAAGCAGGTCAATGACCCCAACCCCATCCCATGCTCCTACAAATGAGCCTATAACTCCTCATATTGTGCTTGCAAGTGAGCCTGTAGTCCCATCTCATGATTTGCATGCAAACAGGGAAATAGCCCCAACCCCATCTCCTGCATTTTTCGCAAATGAACCAATAGCTCCTCATGCTTTCCTTGCAAATGAACCTTCTGCTGATGATGAGTCAGACCCCCCAGTTGATTCAGTGTCTCACATTCGCAGCTTCTACAGTTCCAGAAAGATTAACATTTAAACACGCCAATCATGTCTGAAATCGAGCGATCATGTATCTTAGTATCCATCAATAATAATTTTGAGAGGGAAATATTCAATATCAAAAACGGTTGATTATATACAATATCTTAGTATTCAACGGCATTATATCTTTCTGAATACTATAGAAACGGTTCATGTTTCAGCATCTTTCTTGCGTGAAATTAATATGCAACATCAGTGTTAGAACAGAACTGCTTATAGGAGTTATTATGTTTTATGTAGCGGTCATCGCTTTTATCATCTTTCTACTTTGCTTCTTTACTCTTTTTATCTTTTGTTTTTTATTTTTCTGGGTATCTATCTGATCAAGGAAGATTGTTGAGAACCGGCAACCAATAGCAGATTGGTTGGAATTAGTAATTTTATTATTTCAACACCATTAATTTTTGAAAACAAATAACTACTAATTTAATTAACAATTTTATCATTACAAACATTATGAAATGTGTGGGATTAAAAACAAAAATCTAATTTAGGTGAACTGGATAAAAATGTTTTAATTTCCAGTCATCATGGTAATATACCTCCCTTGAGAATTTCATAGAAGTAACAGTGTTATAATTACCTCTCACCCTTCCAAACTGAATCTTTGCTTTTTCTATCTGTCTTGTCAATGTCGGAAGACTAGTTTTATTTTTGGGCTGCTGAATGGTCTGAAGAATTATCACATAAAGGAAGTTAATAGAACTAGTATAAAAGGAAAACACTAACAAACTCAGGCACTTAAAAAATCACTGCAGATGGTTACAACTTACACGGTTAGGAATCACTTCCTGCATCTTTGCAGGTTACCAGATGCGCAATCTTGAATATTATAATTTCCTCCTTCCTACAAGAATCAGTGGCGATTCTTTCCTTTTTTTTCCCCTTAAATTGTTATGAAAAGTTAGCACCTATAGCCATAACTACCACAAATCACATGGTTTGCATCCCCTGCCTCTGTCCAGTTCCTTACATGCTCATCTGCGTAGCTTTACGGTCCATTTTTTCCGTAGTCGTCTGTCAGTGGCGTGTCAACCATTGAATATGTGAGGCCACAACTGCAACCTCCATTAGTTAATGTTTTGCTTGTAAGCCAATAAACAGGAGCCGCAACATGAACACCATGATTATGAGGTTCCAGAGTAAGAATTTCTTTTACGACTCTTTTAGCAACCTTAGTATTTCTATTATTTTTGCAAGCTGCCAACAAAGCTCCTAAAATAACAATATCAGGCTTCCAAGGCATTCCTTTTACCAGTTCCTCTGCCTCTACTAACTTACCCTCTTTCCCAAGAAGATCCACCATGCACCCATAATGTTCAATCTTCTGGTCAACCCATACACATTTTTCATCGAATAAAAGATCTCACGACCAACATCAATCAAGCCAGCATGGCAACAAGCCGACAAACCCCCTAAGAAAGTTAATTGTTGGGGATGACAAGTTGCTCCTCCTTCAGCTTCTCAAAGAGACCAAGAGCATCTTCAACATGTGCCTGAGCAGCCAACCCAGAGATCATCACATTCCAAGTAGCAACATTTCTCTCAATCATTTCATCAAACAACTTCCGAGCCATAAAAATCTCCCCATTCTCCGCATACATGTAAACCAACGCCGTCCCAAGAATCACTTCCTTCAAACCTCTTCACCTTCATGAACTCATGAATCCTCTGCCCAAGCTCAAGATACCCCGCCCGAGCGCAAGCCGATAACACCGAAGCCAGCATGGCAGCATTGGGCTCCAATCCATCTCCAATCATCTCATTAAAAAGCCCCAAAGCCTCGTCATAACATTGATTCTGAGCATACCCACAAACCATCGTCGTCCAATGACTCAAACTCCTGGCCGGCATTTCATCGAACATAAGGCGTGCACGGGCAAAATCACAACAGAGTAACACCTGACCAAACCATTGGCCACGTGGGAATCAAACCACATCCCGAATTTCTGCACGTGTGTGTGAACCTGGGTACAGGCTGGCAGGGAGGAATGTTAGAGCAGGCTTTAAGGAATATCGCCCAGCTTCCTCATGGAGACGTGAAGGCAGAGAGAGTGATGGGAATTGGGGCTAGAGGCGTGAGCGCGGATGAGGGTGTTCCACATGAAGGTGTTGGGTGAGTATGGGAGGGAGGAAAAGATCCTAGAAGCGACGGTGAGATCGGCGAAGCGGGAGAGGGCAAAGGAGGAGAGGAGGCGGCTGGCGGCGAATGGTCGTGGCGGATGCGGGCGGTGAGGATCATCTGGGCGAGGACTTGTTTTAGATGGTGTATTGTGGTGCATTGGTCGGCGAGGAGAGAGAGACTGGGAGGAGTTGGCGGCGGAAGTGGAATGGTTGAGAAGAGTGAACGGGGAAAGCGGTGTTTGAGCGAGACGTGCAGTTTTGCGGCAACATTCGAAGAAAGGTGGTTGGTGATCAGAGACTCGAGTTTCCCAAGTTATCCACCACCGCCGGCAGCAAAGCAAGGTTGTTGCGGAATTCAATTCCCGACCGATCAGGTGCTTCGTGCAGAAGGCGGAATTCAATTCCCGACACAGAAGAATGAAGTAACCATTCAACCAAGCTAAGTGTACTTTCACTGATTCTTTTCATACATATATATGCATGTTATTTGGCTTCAACTCGTTAGTTTTGTATGAGTCAAAAGTCAAAACTTTACATTCGGCCAATATCTAGTGCCAACTGGCAACTTAACAGATAATTGTGAAGACACACGGCACATCCAAATTTAACGAAGATTGTGAGTGCTGTCTTACCCATTTCAAATCAAGAAACTCAAGGCCAGAACACGAAACATCTGCCCAGAAACACGCAGATAACAAGAATCCTCTCCCGCATTCACACAAAAGGCAAAAGTTTTAAAAAAAAAAAAAATCACATCGCAAACCCTCACCCAGACCGCCAGAATACGAAGCATCTGCTCCTCATCCCTTGACAAAGCACCTTGTGCCACACCTCCTCATTCCCTATTTCCCTTATGGCTTTTATAATTTTTCCACATTATGTTCAACAGCGTAAATTCTTATTCTATTCTGTCCAAAAAGGAATTCTTCTTCTAATTCCGAATCCTTTCTTTCTTTAACAAACAAAAATAAGGTTTTTCTTTTTCAATAAAGCTGCTTAGAAAATTAAAACAGAAAACAATATAAAAAAGAAAAAAAATTGGGAAAGAGAACTCCACACAAAATGCATAATTTTATTCACATGATGAATTACAGCCAAATTACACAGAATCAACTAACTAATTTTTTTTCATGATTAAATGCAAATACTATTCACATTATGAACTAGAACCAAACTACACAAAAGAATCAAGTAACTAATTTCAATTTTTATTTACATTTTTGACGATTTAATTTGTTGGCATCGGATAGCGACATAAAGGGCATAAATGACTAGTCTTGAGCCAGCGGATGATGCATTCTTGATGATACACATGCTTACAAGGCATTGATAAAACTTGTTCTGCATCATCACCGTAATCAAATTCAGATAGACAAATACTGCACCTCTCTGTTGCATTGTTATTCTTTTCAAGCTTCACTTCCTCAAGAGAATCAATGGCACTCTTCGAAGTAGGAACCATCTTAATATTAGTATTTCCCATGGACTCTTCAATGATGAAGTCGGTGATAATGTCGCCGTAGTCATCAACAAACTCTAACGAATTCTGGATAATGATGTCCAAATTCAAACTGAACAAACGAAAATCAGGTCTTTCGTAGAGGAATCCGGGACGACGAGTTTGAATTATGGTTTCCGCGTAGGAGATGACATCTGGCATCATGTGATGAATCAAGACATTTGGTATAACATCATCAGGAAAATGCAATTGCATGTGTGATGAACCGTTTTGAAGGAATTCTTGCGCTTGCATTAGAATTGAGCTGTGACATGCAAACGTATCAGTGGCTCCTAACACTGGATAATGTGATTGTGGTTGTTGAGGATGAGTAGTCCAGCACCTTTGATGCCTAACTCGTACCTTGAGAATGAAGTAATCTGCTATTTTATCTCCGATGAGAGTTAGATAAAGTTGCAAATCTTCCTCCTGTTCTTGCAACAATGAGGGAGATGACACTTCCCAGGAAAAACCAAATGGCGACGTCATGATGATGAAATTGAGAACTGGTTTGATGCTTCAAGTTCGTTTATCAGAAATATAAGAAACTTTCTCTAATAGAAATAAGAATCAAACTGAGAATTAATCTTGTTGCTTTCTGCTTACTTGTATATATAAACAAGAGTTCCTAGTAAAATTTGGTACTGAATCTCAATTGGATACTAATTTTTTTTTTTACAAAGTGACATTACTTTAAGAGAGGGAAGGTAATTGGATCTTAATTGTATATTAATTGACCAAACTATCTTTTTTAGTTTAATTAGGATAATAATCTTTTAGGATAATTATTTTATATGATTTTCTAACTACTTTTATTTTCTTGGATTATCATTCATAATTTAAAAATTAAAAATTAAAATTTATTATTTTTGTTAAATTCAATCTTATTTTATTTTTTTACTAACTCACTGAAACTAATTGTTTGAGATAAGTAAGAAAAAAAATATATCGATCATTATTTATAAAAAATAATTAATATTTATTTTATTTAAAAATCAAAATAACTGCCAATTATTTGAATTAATGTGTTTTCTTTCTTGGAGTAGTTATAAATAGATTGATAAATTGATTAGACAAAAGAAATAAATTGATTTACAAAGATTATGTACAAAATTATTATCAAGTGGTTGAATACTTGAATCCTAATTTATAATTTGGACGATCTTTCATTTTATAGAAATTTAGTAAGCACAGGCATACTTAGAAGATTTTCGATCCCTGTAAAAAGAGTTCAAACATATTCTGTTTAAATACTTCATAATCCCTAATCACTTGCTTCAAATCTCATGATAAACACTCTTCAATTAATTTTTGTTTGCTCCTATTCTTTTTTAAACAATGTTTTTTGTAATGGACTTCTCTACTTATCCTCGATTATCAAAATATTCAAAATACAAATATATACCGCTAATCCATTTCAATTCAATTAACTTGAATTTTTTAGGATAACATTACATCTATCAAAAATCAATCCCTGTTAGCATAGAAAAATACGATTTAGCATCTCATAATTTTTTATATTATTACAAATAAATTTGATTATTTTAATTATTAATTATTTAATTAAAAAATACATAAATCAATATATATATAAATATATACAAATATATAATAATTAATTTGATAATTAATTTTAAAAATATTTTTTATCTAATTTTTCTATTTTGGACGATACAAAAGAAAAAAAAATCAACACTAACTTTATTAAAAAAGAAATTTTAGATGATCAATATTTTTTATTATTTTTATTTTATATTAAAAATATTAATTTCTTAATATTTCTCCTATTAAAATTGTTCGTTTAAAATACCTCAAAATATTATTTGAAAAGGGAAATAAAAAAAGAATTTTTTATTTTTAATATTGAAGTAGTAATGATATTTTTTTAAAATATGGATTGTTAAGGTGTTATTATTAAATGTAGAGCCATTTAATTAGAGAAGTAGAAATTAGACCGTTCGATTTATTAGAGGTACAAAAATTGGATGTTTGATTTGTAGAAGTACACAAATCCAATCGACTGATTTATTGTTTTGCTTTCAATCTCCAGAACACGCTGAGCGATTCCAGGATTAAATGAATTGGGGAAAGCACTTCTAGGTAATAATAATATTAAAATTGAAGTATCCCTTGTGAATTGGGATCCTAAGTGATGCAGTTTAGTGTTGTATTTCATTGATTCTGTTGATTAAGCTTTTGAATTTTCATGAATCTTTGTATTCCTCTATTGCAAGCTGTGTTCCCCTTAGAATGCTTTGTTTACATGATTTCTCTCTCTCTCTCTCTCTCTCTCTATATATATATATATATATATATATACTCACTTCTACCTCATACACTAAGCTGACAAACACTAGCCGTGTGCATCTCACCGGCACAACTCATGTAACTGATATATGGCATAAGATGTATATACAAAATCACACGACCCTCACAAGTTTTCTGCCTCATGTAGTTGGGCCATTGGATAAAACTTGTTCCCCCGTATAAATCCTTCCCTGAATGGTTCAAATTGTCTATATTTAAGCTTGCTTTTTCCTTTTCACAAATAGCTTATCAAAGTTGGTTTTTGACCAATAGTTTTCTAAAACCTGTAATACCAGTTTTTGGTAAACCAAACTAAAAATTATTTTTAGAAAGTATCCTTTCTATGGAGATAAATCTTTGTCTGTTAGGCAAGAAGATAGCAAGTTATAAATTTTATTTTTTTTTTTTGTAGGGCATGTATTTTACTATAAAATTGAAGTAGTTAACAGCGGGGTTATCTCTATTGTGGTGACGAATCTTGTATGTATTCCTAAGAAAAAGGAATTTGTTCAATTTTTGGGGTCTCGAAAGGGAGCGTGGAAAATTCCGATACCTACCAAAGAAAATCCCGAAACAACAACAATTGTATTTGATAAAATAGTTTTAAAATTTAAAATGATTATGATAGACATAAGTAGTAGGAGAATCTTTTATCGTGAATGAAATTTCACATTAATAATATAACTAACGGTAAATTTGAATATTTATTAATATGAGATTATATTAGATTTTTATTTTGATAAACACAAATCAATTTATTCTCAAAAACATCCTTAATTTTTTAAAACTACAAGTACAAGCACGTAATTTTTTTTTTTATTTACAAATACAAAGCACCTCTCAAAACAGTTTTACCAAATGATGCCTAAGGGCAAGATTCAAGGCTATAAATCTTTCCCCTTATGCAATTGTCATTGGCTAAACTGTTCTAGTTGGTAGAAAACGTCATTCTCAATATTTCCATGCACGGATACCCACCAAAAATTTTCACTTTTTGCAGAACCATTAACATTGGGTGATCTAGGCTTGAGTTGCTTCTTAGATGGAATACAATACTAGTTTTGTTTATCTCTAACAGCAAGGACTCCCCATGTGTGCATGATTGCATCTGAAAGGCATAGTTATGTTGTTGTTGATTTGATCAATGATGAATTACTGGGCTCACCTGGCACCAAAGCCAACCACTTTTTGCTGTACTAATTATGAATTTATACATGCTTTTCAGATCCTAATGGCCATCTGTATATGATGCTCTCAAAAGACATTGCTTTTTGTTTCACGCAAGTTCCTTATATTCAATGACATCTTAGAATGTTCAATAACACGGTTCCCCTAAAATGAATTGCAGGAAGTGTCGCAGAGCAGGTCATGCTCCTAGAGAATATAGGGACATCTGTCCTTGTTTCCAAAAATCAGGTATCCCAAACACTTAGAAAAACAAACATTTTGTTCAGCTTGTACTCAGTAAACACACTTGGTTGGAAGGCAATATATTAGATAAAATATACATGCTCTATGGTGCTTGATCTCAGTGGAAATGCTAGGTTTTGTGGTAACACACAATTAGTTTATGCAAAAGGAAAACAAACAAAGATGCAAATGTACAAGCATGTATACACACAGCACAACTTCGCTAATGGCCTTGTACATAAAAATCACATGCATGTTGCCACAGCGGTGAATTATTTTGCATGAACTCCATTACTTTTCTTCCTCACAACTGAAGAGCCAGTGTTCATTCCATTAATTCTATGCTTGTATATGGATATGCAAGCACATTTGTGTAACCATTCTTGAAACAATTTAACTAGTTCCTCTTGCAATTACCAACTTAGGAATGATAATTTCGGTTAAGTATAGGAGCAATGAAGTTTCTGCATTTAACATATGATAGTTATGAATTTGCAGAGTATGGCTGCATGACATAATATACTTGTTATAAGGAGTTCTATTTTTATTATGCAACTTGGACCAAGAAGTAATTTCAATTATGCTGCCAGCAAAGTTGTTATTAAAAGTTGAATAACTAACAATATCTCTTGTTATGTCAGCTTCCTGATCTTCACCACTTGATGGTTGAAGCTGCACAAATATTAAATGTTGATGCCCCTGATCTATATGTTCGTCAAAGTCCTGTGCCGAATGCATACACACTAGCTATAAGTGGCAAACGACCATTTGTTGTTATTCACACTAGCCTTTTGGAGCTCTTGACAAGAGCAGAGTTGCAGGTTATATTATATATTTTTTTTCTTTTTTTTTTCACATCTTTTTTTCTTTACATTTATATTCATTGAAAATGAATAAATAAATATGCTAGTTACAAAGTAAAGTTAATTGATTTTCATATCGATCATGAAAAGTAGAAAAGCAAGATGCTTTGACCTTTCAATCCACCACAGTTTCTCCCATAGTTCACCTTCCAAGCTCTTCAATGAACTATTCATTACATCAATTACAAAGTTGTCACCTGGACTCATATTGCAACATTAATATCTAGGAACTAAAGAGGACTTTTTCTAGAACAGAACATAAGAGAAATAACTTGGAAAAAGGGGAGACAGATTTAACCTCTAAGTACCTGCTGAACTATACATCACATGAACTAAGCAGGCAAACCTGAAAATTAGAAATGACATGTAGTAACATAGAATGATGGAAATTGCAAAAGCTTGTTAAAGAAAGGTTTAGAACATTGAAGTCCTACTCAACCTTTGCACCAGCATTAGCCAGTCAAACTCACCTAAATTATCTTTGCATGCATCTTCTATTGTAAAAGCTATTTTGCCAATTTTATTAACTAGTGTAGCATCCGTGAAATTCTTCTCCTTAATCTATGTGGGCTATGACTTATGAGTAGTAACGGGATGTAGTAGGAAGTTATACTTCAAGGGTTTGTGTTTTACATGATAATATATTTCTTCTTTTCCATTATGCTTGATCAAAAATGTTAAAATTATGCTTTTCAATCTTTTCCGATGTTGTGGTTCAAAAAATGCTATTAACTCGCCATCAGCTTATTTCAACAGGCTGTTTTGGCTCATGAGTTGGGTCACCTAAAATGTGATCATGGAGTGTGGCTGCAAGTATTCTAACCCTCGGAGCTTATATTGTACCTGGTATGTGAAACAGTCTCTTGTTTCAGTTTTTGATAAATTGTGATACACAAGAACAAACACATGTATTATATATTATTTATATTGTTTATACACTGATTTGTCATAAATATTAGTAGAATTTGAACTCATTGGAGAATTTGGAGTACCCCCCAACATTTTTCTAGTTTCTAATCCCAAATTATTTTATATCTTCCGGTCAAGTAGTTAACTGTGTCAGATGATAAAAGTTGGGGAGACACGAGTAGTCCAACGCGTCCTAAATGAAGTAGGGTAAAAAATCCATGTGACATTCTTTTTTCCAATTGAGTAATAAGTTAACAATCATGAAACATTGAATATGATGCCTACTTTCAAGCTCGTCCTTTGTTGTAGGCATTGGAGGTATGATAGCTCGGACTATGGAGGAACAGTTATTCTGGTGGATACGAGCTGCTGAGTTGACTTGTGATCGAGCAGCTCTACTTGTTGCTTAGGACTAAGGTATTCTATTGGCAAACATCATCATCTATATATATATATATATTGGTTCTACGGACATGGACACCGACACTACATGGAATATGCTGACACACGAATTTAACATTCTTATAAGATACGGGTACGTAATATATATATAAAATATAAAGTATTTTTAGATTAATTTTAATGATATTTTGGTATTTTATTGATATAAAAATATAAAGTATTTAAAATATGTGTTGTTTTAATAATTGTAATGGTACCAGACTTTCAATCAAAAAGAAGAGGAAAAAGGAAAGGAAGACTGAGAGTGCAGAATCAGAGAAAGCAGAGAGAAGGAGAGAAAACTAAAGCTGTATTGATTTGGATTTTGTGAACAGTAAATCACCAAGCATGAATTTTTGGCTTGGGACTTAACTATATATACAAAGGGTAAATCTAGCTGTCATAACTAACTTCTAACACGTGCTGCAATTACAAAAACTAACTCTAACAGTAATGTCTAACTAACTGTGTTTACTAACAGCACTAGCTAACTTCACTTGGCTAACTTAACTCTATCATGACCCCTGCTGATTGGTCTTTCTGTTATTGCTTCAGACTTGTTAACTGAATAGCTCCATCATGACCCCTGCTAATTGGTCTCTCTGCTGTTGCTTCATCATTCTTTTTTGAGTTTTCAGGATGCTCCCTGACTGCTTTCTCCCTTGACTCTTCTTGATTGAGTCTAGTAACATTGAGCTTCTTCAAGTCTTCCACCATTAGCTTAGACCTGAATTCTAGAAACGCAGCACTTGGCAAGGGCTTTGTCAACACATCAGCTAGTTGTACTGTACCAAGGACATGACTAACTTGAACCACCTGTTTGGACACATAGTCTCGAACAAAGTGCAAATTAGTTTCAAAGTGCTTAAACTTTGAGTGCAGAATTGGGTTGGCAGCAAGCATACAGCACTTAGATTATCACAGAACATTAAAAGGGGTGTTGGGAGTTTGGCACGAAGCTCAATCATGAGATTCTTGATCCAGATTAATTCAGCCACAAGATCAGCCATAGCTCTATCTTCAGCTTCAGTGCTAGATCTGGCAATAGCACCTTGCTTCTTTGAACTCCAGAAAACTAAATTTTCTCCAAGAAAAACACAGAAGCCTCCAGTGAATTTTCTGTCATCCGAATCTCCTCCCCAATCAGAGTCACTGTAGGCTCTAATGTTGTGGATGGTAGTTTTATGCAAGTGTAACCCAAAACTTGTTGTACCACTTACATATCTAAGCATCCTTTTTACTAGCTTCCAATGCTCATCTAAAGGTGTTTGCATGAACTGAGGTACTTTGCCAACACTATAGGATTATTCTGGTCGAGTGATGGTTAGGTACTGCAGGCTACCCATCACTGACCTATATAGCTTTCGGTTTTTGAACACTGAACCACCAAATGCAGAGAACTTTACTGAAGAAGGCAAAGGAGTCTGACATGGTTTGCAATTTTTCATATCAGCCTTCTTGAGTAAGTCTTTGACGTACTTATCTTGTGAGAGTATTAGACCACCCCCAGTAGTTTTAGTGACTTGAACACCAAGAAAATAATGTAGTTCACCCATGTCTTTTAGTGCAAACCGATTGTTCAACTGCTGAATTACCTGAGAAACTACTTCATCAGAGTCCCCTGTGATGAGTATATCATCTACATATACCAACGCAATCACCACTGAGTTATGCCTAAATCTAATGAAGATAGACACATCAGATTTTGTGGCATTAAACCTAAGTGTTGCAAGGTTGTGGACAGCTTGTGATACCAGATCCTTGGTGCCTGTTTTAAGCCATAGAAAGCCTTTATGAGCTTGCATACTAAGCTGCCATCACCAACTTCATAACCCTTTGGCTGTTTCATGTAGACATCCTCGGCCAAGTCACCATGTAGAAAGGCATTATTTACATCAAGTTGCCTAATTTTTCAGCTTTTGGACAAAGCCAGTGTGAGCACAATTCTGATTGAGGTAAGCTCTACCAATCAACATAAATTTAATGCATGAATACACATATCAAAAGGTCTTTTCAAGGGTTGTAATAGGGTTAGGGTCAAGGTAGGAATGTATTTTGTTAAGTGGACTAAAATCTGAATCCTTGATTAACCTAAACTTCCCACCTAACCTAAGATACTCCATGTAATTACAATGCAAAACCTAACTACCCATTGACTATCTTTCCACAAATTTATGCATCCCAAATTTGAGTACAATACATATGCATTGCTACTACTATTTACTTTGGGGCATTTTGTCCCCTTTTTATTATTTTTTTTCTTTTTTTTTTGTTTTTTTCCTTTTTTTTATTCTTTTTATATATGTGGTGGATAACATATATGCGAGAGATCAATACATATGATTAAGGTATTGAATGCATGAATATATGCTCAACTATCTTTTTCACATTTCACAAAAATATACAATACCCAATTTCCAAACCAAATGTTCCCAAACCCAATTTCCCCACACTTAAATCATGCACACTCTCACTAGTCTAAGCTAACTAAGGATTCAAATTAAGGACATTCATTGTTTTTCGCTTAGAGTTAGTGATGTGTTAAAATAAAAAACAAATGGGATAAAATAGGCTCAACATTGGTTTACAAAGGATGATGAAAAGGTAAGGTCATTTGGGTGTGTGAGCTTAGTGAAACAAAGGCCTCAATCACATAAGTACATGCATACATCAAACAATGAAAATATAGAATCAAGCAAGCCAAAGATCACAATTTTAGAGAGAACAACACACACCAAAACAAAATATTGGTTGATAAGATGCAACCGATCAATAGGCTCAAAATCTCACTAAGCTTGTGTGTTCTAGCTCTAAAACCATGTTCCAAAATAAATTTCTTCAAGCAAGTTCAAAAATGTTAATTCACATTAGTGAGATGTACTAAAAGAGTTTCTTAGGAAAAAAATCATCACTTCAACCAAGTAGTCCTAACAAAAAGGAAGTAGTAAAGTATGCACAAACTCTAACTATAATGCAGTCTATCATGCAATGCAACAACTAGCTAACAAAGAAGATTAAGAATTGGTGTTAGAAAAGGAAGTAGTTACCCACGGAAGTCGGTCCTCGACCTCCCCACACTTAAAGATTGCACCGTCCTTGGTGCATTCAAAGATGAACAAAGTGGATTAGAGTTGCTACAACTGATGAGGTCTTTCAAAAGATTGTGCGGAGGAATTTGTTTGTCACCCCATGTAGAAGTTTTTCCTTTGCCCTCTTGCTGGCAGCCTGAAAGGAGAGAAAAAAAAATAGGATTAAGCCCAAAAATAAAGATATGAAAGCAAACAAAATATAGATGGAGCTAATGCCAAATAAGAGTAGAATTTTCAACTACATGGTAGCTTCAACATGTAAGTGAAAAAATAATATAAGCGAATGGCATATCAACGGTGCAAGAATTACAACAATAAGTAAGAAAAAGTGGGTCATGAAAAACAATGTGATTTTATATCAATGCACAAAGAGTGCAAGTATCAATAGAGATTAAGTATTGACCTAAAAATTTCATCACCCATTCAACATGAAGCAAGTCACGAAGCACCAAAATAATGCAAGAAATAGTCAATAATTGAGTAAGAAAAGTCAACACCAATAAAAAATAGCAAACTTAGAAAAGAAAATAAGAACAAGCACAAAGTTAAAATGCAATGAATGAAAGTATGCAAATGCAATAGACAAAAGAAAATGAAAGAGAATAAAGATGAGAAGTTAAAGGAATGAAGAAGAAAAAGGGTAGAAAGAAAGAAGAAGGAGAGAAGAAAGAAGAAAGAAATGGGAGAAGAGAAGCGACGTGGATGCGTTGTCCACGTACACGCGTGGAAAGCAGAAGTAGGAGGCGACGCTTACGCATCAGTCACGCGTACGTATGAGATGCAGAAAAGAGAAGGTGACGCGTACGCGTCAGTCACACGTATACGTGGAGACTTCTCATGCTCCTCGCACAGCACTTGCATGGTTCCATCACAACTCTCTGGCTTTTGTACGATGCAGCAACATCATCCCAGCGATGCGTATGCGTCGCTCACGCACACGCGTGGGATGCTTTTTTTTTTCAAAAGTTTAATGAGAAATTAACAAGCTACCAAAACAATGTCAAATACTATTAAACAAGCTAAATCACAACTTAAACTAAATAAGCCTAACTCAAAATGAAAATTCAACTTATTAGCAATATAAACAAAAGAAAAAAATGAAAGGATGTTACCATGGTGGGTGTCTCCCATCTAGTACTTTTATTTATTGTCTTTAAGTTGGACAGTTGGGAAGCTCCTTGTCATAGTGGCTTGTACTTGTACTCATCCTTGAACTCCCACCAATGCTTGGACTTCCAATAAGCTCTAAAGTTCAAAATTAATAAGTCCAAGTTTTGATGGAGTTCCACACAAGCTAAGGGCTCCCAAAATTGATCCTCATGTATGTCGGGATCCCAAACTTTGTTTCTACACCCATTTTCAAGTTGATAATTATTGTTCCAATCGGATGGCATAACCTTAGAATTCTCCTTTAGGCACCAAACTATCTTCCTAGACCCGTTCAATGTAGCATGCCTCCAACCTTTGTAATTAAACTTTGACCTCTCAACCATAATGAACCTAGGCTTGTATTTCCAACCACTAACCATTTCTCTCTTGCTCTTAATTCCACAAAGAGCCCTAAGTTGATCATCCGTCTCAAGCAAACCATATTCAAGCGAAAAAGTAAAGCTTAGGGATAAGAATTTTACCCACTTGAATATTGTGTTGGATGGTGAGTTAGGAAGGGTTATTTCCAACGGCTTTGACAATGTATGCCTCACTCCCTTGTGGTCTTCCTTGACTACTTTCACCTCTTGGCAAGCTTCGTCAACTTCAACCTCTTCCTCTTGGTAGCTTTCTTCTAATTCAATTTCTTCTTCATTGCTTACCAAGGGTATGAGAGGTTGTGTATCTTCTTTTTTGGCCTCTATTTCATGTCCAATGGGAGAGGATTCAATTGTGGATAAAAATCCTTCAATGATTGAATCCATGTTTTCCAGTTCTTCATTCATGACATGCTTTGGAAGTTGTGCACCCTCCTCAACATCAAATTCAAACTTTTTGGAAGGAGGCTCTGTGACTTGAGATTCCCATGGAGGTTCTGCATCTCCTAAGTCTTTAACCACTTCCTCTTCTTTGATAATTTTGGCCTTCTCCACTTGCTCTAGTACAAAGTCCAACTTCTCATTCTCCATCGGAGTTCCTAATCTCTCCTTCACGGTACGCTCCTCAGTTGATTCTCCACATGTGGCCATGGAAGTGCTTTGAGTGGCCAAGCATTGCGAAGCTAGAATATTTACTACCTTGGTCAAAGCAGCCGTGAATTCTAGTGTCCTCCTTTGAGTTTTACGATGCTCATGAAGTAGTGAAGTGAGAGAATCATCTATTGGGGCTTGGGGTGGATAGGAGAGTTCATTGGTTGGGAGAAGGGGCTCATAATAGGAAGGTGGTTCATCTTGATAAGGATATGGAGATGGTGTATACTGAGGTGGTGGTTCTTGGGAGTAATTGTGTTGGAATTGGGATGGTTCTATGTATGGTTCATATGGCGGTTGGTATGTTGGATAGGGGTTAAGGTCATATAGAGGTGTTTGGTGGTATGAGGCTTGTGAGTATGGTGGTTGAGGGCTATGTTGAAGATAAGGCTTATAGGTATATGGTGTTGGTTATTGATAATTGTAAGCAGGTCCACCATAACCATTGGATTAGAATGCATCTTGGAATGACTCCTACTCATAGTACATTTATGGAGGTTGTTGCCATGAATATTGATTATATGCTTGAGGCTCCTCCCACCTTTGATTGTTCCATCCTTGATACATGTTCTCGTTATAATTCCCATTTTCTAAAACATAGTTAGAACCAAACTCATAGCCAAAGTGATGAGAATTCATAGTGAAAAAACAAAATAAAATAAAAAACTAATAAGAAATAATGAAAACAAACTCCTAAAATTAGCAACAACTAATAAAGAAGCAAAAGGCAAACATATTCATAATATATACAATAACCAATAATAAGGCACACATTTGTAATTCCCCGACAACGGCGCCAAAAACTTGACTGAGGATAAATGTCGGTACACATTGCAAGTATAGTTCCAAACCAACCAATTATCCTCGGTCAACGTTTTATTTGTTTGTCACTTAAGAAAACCCAATAAAAACCAAAGTATTTAAATTCCGCGTCGTCTCTCAAAGGAATTACAGGGAAGTGTACTTATTATTAGTTATGAAAAAAGTATTTTTTGGGGTTTTTGAATGATGAACAAGAAATGTAAATAACAAGAAAATAAACTAACAACTAAGAAAAGTCCTAGCAAGGGTTGAGAATTGGAATTCATATCCTCATTATCATCATCAATTGTGATGGTAATTGCCTTTTGCTCTCACTTAATTAACCTCTAACAATTGAAGAAAAGTCAAGTGAGCAAAATCAACTTAAGTTCACAAGTCCTAGTCAAAGACTAGATTTAGTGAAGCTCAAGATAGCAACTTTCAATCATCAATCAACAAGAGACTTTGACAATTCAAGAGTCTCCAAATTACTCAATCCAAGTCAAGAACACAAAAATCTATTTTAAAATCCAACCAAGCATTTTATCAAACACTTGGAAGGCATAAAATAAAAGCATACAAAATTAACAAGAAATAGTAGAATCTAAAACTAACAATTGCAAGAGAACAAAAACAACAAATTAAAGAAAGCGACAATAAACATAAAATACATCAAAATGCATTAAAAGGAAATTGGAATCAACAAAGAGTCATGAACAATAAAGCAACAAGGTAAAGGAATTAACATATAAATCTAAGAAAGCAAAGAGGTAATAACAAGAAATTAAAAGAGGAACTTGAATCAAAATAAGTAGAACCTAAACCTAGATGAAATTAAAAATAAAAGAAGAAACCCTAAAACCTAGAGAAAGGACTCCCTCTCTAGAATTCTACATCTAAAAACTAATGTGTGTATGAATGAATGGTTCGTTCCCCTATCCAGCTCCACTCTGTAACCTCTTGTCTTTCTTTTTGGGCTTGAAACTGGGTCAAAAGCAGCCCAGAAATCGCCTCCAGCGTATTCCATTTAATGAGGCACGCGTCGCTCGTCACACTACGCGTCAGCCACGCGTACGACGCTCCTGGTCATGTGCACGCGTCAGCCACGCGTACGCGTCGAAGCCAGCTTCTCAAATCTTTAATTCTTTGTGTTCCTTCCACTTTTGCATGCTTCCCTTCCATCCTCTAAGCCATCCTTGCCCTATAACCCTGAAAACACTTAACAAACATATCACGGTATCAAATGGTAATAAGAGATGATTAAAAATTAGCAATTTTAAGGCCTAGGAAGCACGTTTTCAATCATAGCACAAAAGTCGAAAAGAAACTTAAAAATACGCAAATTATATGAATAAGTGTGAGTAAAGTTGATAAAATCCACTCGATTCGATACAAATTAAGTCATAAAATAGTGGTTCATTAATATGTCAATTGTTCTCGGACTTCATCCAAGTACTTCTTCATAGTGGGATCTTTGGCTTGGTAGGTGCCGTTAATTTGCGAAGTTATTACTTACGAATCACTGAACACTATCAACTATTCCACCCCTACTTCTTTGGCCAGCTTCAAGCCAGTAAGTAACCCCTTTTTATCTTCTCGGATCAAGGCTGAAGTTATAGCTCGGCTTCCTACTGCCAAGTATAGCACGAGCTCTTTCCCTTTGATAGGTCGGGTAAGTATAGGGGGCTCTCTTAGAAATTCTTTGAAGTTTTGAAAAGCTTGATCACATTTTGAGGTCCACTCAAATTGCTTCTCTTTTCTTAAGATTGAGTATAGGGGTAGTGATTTCAGAGCTGATTTGGCTAGAAATTTGGATAGAGCTACCAACCTTCCATTTAGTTGTTGGACCTCTTTAATACAAGTCGGGCTCTTCATGTTGAGTATAGCCTGACATTTGTCTGGATTTGATTCTATATCTCTTTGGGTTAACATAAAGCCCAGAAACTTTTCTTCTTCTACTACGAAGGTGCACTTTGAGGCGTTTAACCTCATTTCATGCTTCCTTATTGTGGAAAACACCTCGGAGAGATTGAATAGCAATGTTATGTTTTCTTTGGTTTTGACGAGATGTCATCTACGTACACCTCCATGAGTTTTCCCATGTGAGAGAAAAATACTTTGTTCATTAGTCGCCGATAAGTAACCCCCGCGCTCTTTAACCCAAAAGGCATTACTACATAGCAATAGTTATCTTTTGGAGTTATGAACGATGTCTTTTCTTAGTCTGGTTTGTACATCGGGATTTGATTATATCCCGAGTAATCATCCATAAAGGACAGATATCGGTAGCCTGAGGCTAAGCCTACCAAAGCATCAATGCTAAAGAGAGGATATGGGTCCTTAGGGCAAGCTTTGTTGAGGTTGGTGTAGTCTATACACTTCCTCCACTTTGCGTTTTGTTTTTTCACTAAAACGATGTTAGCTAGCCACAATGGATATTTTACTTCCTTTATGAACTCTGCTTCCAACAAGGCTTGCACTTGCTCTTCCACGACCTGTGTCCTTTCTAGTCCCGAGCTTCCGATGTTTTTGTTGAATAGGTCAGGAGCCCAGGTACACTACGAGTTTATGGGACATCAAGTTGGGATCTATGCTGGGCATATCAGAGGCCTTCTAGGCAAAGTGGACGAAATTTTTCCTTAGTAGTTCGACAAGCTGTTCCTTTTGACTTTCCTCCAGGTTAGCTCCGACGTTTGTTGTTTGGTCTGGGTGATCTTTGATTTGCACCTCTTCTACCTTGTCTCCAAGTTAAGGGTGTAGTTTTCCTCGAGTTCGGACTCCACCTAGTTCAATTGTGTTGACCTCTTTGCTTTTAGGACTGCCTTTTAAATTAAGACTTTCATTGTAGCACTTATGTGCTAGCTTTTGGTCTCCCTTAATAGTAGCAATTCCTTCTGTTGTAGGAAACTTCATACAAAGGTGAGGTGTTAAGACGACAGCCGTAAGTCGGTTCAAGGTGGTCTGACCTATCAAGGCGTTGTACACCAAGTTTACATCAATGACGATGTAATCGATACTTAGCGTCTTTGATCTTGCACCCTTTCCAAAGGCAGTGTATAAGGAGATATACCCAAGGGGTCGGGTTGGCGTATCCCCCAATCTAAAGAGGTTATTTAGGTAGGCCTTTAAGTCCTTTTTTTCCAACCCGAGTTTGTCGAAAGCAGGTATGAATAGGATGTTCGCCGAACTGCCCTGGTCTATCAAGGTTCTATAGAGGTTTGTGTTTGTAAGAATTATTGTTATCACCACGGGATCATCATGCTCGGGTGTTATCCTTTGGCTGTCTTCTATGATAAACGAGATGGTAGGCAAGTCGAGTAGTCTGCTCCCCCCCCCCCGCCCCCACAGATTTGGTATACCTCTTTGAGATGTCTTTTCCGTGATAATTTTGACATTCCTCCTCCAAAGAATCTCTCATTAATCATGTGTATGTGTCGTTCTGGGGGGGTCTGAGGTGGACGCTCTTATTGTCCTTCCTCTTCCTCCCTCCTTCTTTTCCTCGGGTCGCCCAATCTGTCAGCCAGATATCCATCTAGTCGGCTTTCTCTAACCAACTTTTCTATGATATTCTTTAAGTTGTAGCATTCGTTGGTGGAATGTCTATAGAGCTTATGGTACTCACAGTATTTAGTCCGACTTTCTGCCTTCTTGTGTTTAATTGGAAAAGGATGTGGGAGCTTCTCCGTGTGCCATATCTCTCTATAAACATCCACTAGAGAAACTCTTAGAGGGGTGTAGTTGTGGTACTTTCGGGGATTTTCTGAGTTTTGGTCTTCCTTCTTTTTGGATTCTTTTTCTTTTTTCCGAGATGGATAGGGTAGGCTGGGTCATGGAAAAGGTTTCCTTAGTCGGAAATTCTCTTCCATGTTGATATATTTCTCTGCCCTTTCTTGGACTTCATTCAGAGAAGATGGATGCTGCTTAGATATTGACTGATAGAATGGCCCTTCTCTAAGGCCATTGACCAATCCCATGATCCCAGCTTCCATGGACAGATTTTGAATCTCCAAACATGCCCTATTGAAACTTTCCATGTAATTACGGAGAGTTTTCCTGACCTCTTGCTTAACTTCCAATAAGCTCAGAGCGTGCTTTGTTTTATCCTTTTGTATAGAGCTATGAAGCACGGACACTCTGCTGAATTGCCGTGTCCACGTGTCGGACACATTTCGGACACGACATTCATCGACACTCATCCGACACGCGTGTTTGCTATGTCCAACCGTGTCTTAATAAAAATTAAAAAATTCTTCTCCAGACACGCCTGGACACACCTAAATACCATCATGTGTCAGCGTGTCCAGTCTTATTCTTAACATATATTCTTAAAATAAATTTAGATATAGTATATATTATTATTTATTAAACAAAAAAATATTTTAAAAAATTTTTATAATTAAATAAGACATTAAAAATAATTAAAAATTTTAATTTATAATTGAATATCAATAAAATATCAAAATATCATTACGATTTATCTAAAAAATACTTTATATTTTATATGAATTCGTGTCCCCGTGTCATGTAAGATTTTAAAATTCGCGTGTCGACGTGTCTTGTGTCGTGTCGTGTCCCGTGTCCGTGTCAGTGTCCATGCATCATATGTATAGAGAATCTGGTTAAAAATTTCCTAGCCATGTCGTCAAAGCCAGTTACCAACCAGGGGGTAGGTTATCAAACCACTTTATTGCTGTCTTGGTCAGGGTGGTCAGGAAGGCTTTGCAACGAGTGGCGTCAGAGGTGTCAGCCAGGTACATCCTGCTTTTGAAGTTGCTGAGATGGTGCCTTGGGTCAGTTGTCCCGTCATAGAGATTCATGTTGGGTGTTTTGAAGTTCCTGAAAATTTTGGCTCACATGATCTCTTATATGAACGGATCTTTTCCACCAAGGGTGCTTTCTTTCCGATCTGTTCAGTTGTTTTGATTGCGAAGGTCGGCTTCTAATTTCAGGAGCTTTTCTTCTAACTCCTTTCGTCGCGTTACTTCTCTCCGCAATTCTCGTTCTACTTCTCGTTGTCGCTCGGCCTCATACTCCAGCTGTTCTAGCCGTTCTCACTGGCCACGGACTTGGCCCATTATCTCGGCCGTTTGTGGGGGGTTCTTTGTCTTCAGGGTGACAGATTTTTGAATAAATCCGCCTTGGCTAGGGGTTTGCCGATGGCCCTTCCCCATGAGGACCATGCGTCTGGTGTGGTGAAGGTAGTATAATGGTGTTGCCCTCTGGTTGGGGCTCAGCTTCAGATTCAGATGCCGTGTGGCCATCTTCATACTGGTGGTCCGCCATTATCAGAGGGTGAATCCCAGGTCCCCGATAACGGCGCCAATGATTCGAGGGTTACCTGAAACTTTGCTTTGTGCCTGAACATGAGGTTCAGATCCCTTTGTGTGGTAGTGTCTGACTTGTTTAATGTCGAGGTGCTGCCTGTCCGAGTTCTTCGTGAGGAGGTGGGGGTGGTACCTGCAAAAGACTCATATATTTAAGTTAGCAAGGACTTTAGACAAGTTTTTAGTAGATTAGAACGTGAATATACCTTAGGAGTGTCAGTGTATCTATAGTAGAGTAGATAACCACCTTTGTTGGAGTAGTTCCATTTTTATCGATGGATAACCGTTCCTTTTGTCTTGGGAGTTTGTTAAGATCTATCTTTCATGGGTGATAGAGATAGTTGGAGAGATTTGGAGAGACAATTACTTACTTAGATAAGTATAAGTTGCCCCTTTTCATCGTGTCTGACCTTTTTAAAGAGGTCGAGTGTGCAGTAGAGGCCACCTTCTTAAGTGGACCTTTCATCCTTATTGGGCCTAACTTCTGTGTTTTGGGTCAAGGTATGAACAATATCCACTATTTTATTATCAAGATTTATCCAAACGAACAAATATATTAGAACAAATAACTTTTTTTAAATATATCAAAACAAAAAGAAATTATATTAAAGAATCTAAAAAAATTGTAAAATACTATAAACAAATATTATATTATTCGTATCATCTTTAAAGTTTTCTAATATATTTTTTTCATAATTTATAGTGATACATAATGACAGTCTTATTTGTTTAATATCATTTATAATATTTTTTTATTAATATATATAATAAAAATATACTAAAATAAGATAAGATATAATTTATACTTATCATTTATCTATTAGTCTTATTGTATATAATTACACATAAAACCTACAAAAGGTTGGGAAAACAACGAAAAAAAAAAGACATACAATACTCTCTTCCTTATCTCAATCCATAAATTACAAATTTCTCTATTTTAATAGCTCGCGAAAGATCTATTTTCTTTGTTAATAAAAGAGGTATATAGACGCCAGTCTCACTTAGCACTGAAGAATACTACAAATAAAGAGGTAAAAATAATATGACACCAAGGGCATAATATTTAAAATCATATTTTTTCATATAAATTATTATGTTACCAATCATATAATTAATAATAATTAAATTAAATTAAATAATCTTATCCTATTTATAATTATATTATCAATTAATATATGATACTAAATAAATTAAATTAAATTATGTAATATTTGGATAACTAAATAAATTAATTATTAATTTAGTTAATTAGTTATAATTGATTGAATTTAAATAATTAAACAAAATAAATTATAAAATACTTTCGAAAATATGCCACGTCAACTCATTAACAGCAGAAAATGAATATAAGATTAAGATAATAATAAAATGATTTTGACGTTGTATCAATAATTAAAGTATAAAAAGCATTTTATATTGTTATTTTATTTGTCCTATTCTTTTGGTCATATAATTTTGTGAGAAGATGGAAGAATTCTGTAATAAAATTCTGATATTTTTTGTTATCTTTTTTAACATGTCTTCAAATGTAAGGATAGTTTCAAATGATAATGGTCAACATATAGGACATGCTATTCAGGTTTAAAATAACTATGATGCTTATTTCAATCGTTAACTTTTATCTCTTTTTTTTCTCCTTTTTAATTTATCATCTCTGAAGAATTTGCAAATAAAATTTTACTTCTTGTAATGGAATAGGCCCATAGAGTTAAGGTACGAATGCCTCTCGTCTTATATGTTTTTTATTGGACACATTTTTATTTAGCCGGCTCCCTGCTAATGCAAGCAGTGACTTCAAATACTGAAAAATGATATTTTCATCTCATTTGGGTCATATATAAAAAATAATAGCAACCTGCTTCATTAAGTTCTAAATATTATGATTACAACCATTTTTTGTATACATGCAAAAATGTAACATCTACCATTTAGGTCTTTATGCACTCTTTGAATGGTGATTTGGTGTCACATTATATATTTATGCACATTCTTCCATTTCTATTTCATAAATAAAATATTAAAAATTTGAATTTATTTAAAAAAATAGTATAGTTAAATATGTGGAAAATTTTAGGATTCTTTAATTCCAAAATCATTCATGTTAAATCTTTAAGAAAGATATCTGAGAGCGTGAAAACGTATTTGAATTTGTGAGTATAATTGAGAGAATTTTGGTTTTTTGATCTTCTTCAACCAAAGCCTTTTGTATTTTTTATAGGACTAAATCACAACTCCTTCAATGGGAAAAGAGCTACAGAAGCGACTTTAATGCGTTGGGGACTAAAATCCTGAAATCACTATTTACATTTGAGTATAGCATTTATTAAATCCTAACACCCAAATAAAATAGCATTTAATTTCAAATAAAAAATAATAATGACTTATTTAATTCAATATTTATGATAATAAATGAGATTACCGTTATATAAGTTATTTAATATAAAATAGTTTAATTTGTAATTATAATTAGGGTTAAGTATTGTTTTTGTCCTAAGGTCTGGGGTAAAAATCAAAATCGTCTCCGGCCTTTTTTTGTTATTAAAATCATCTCCAACATTACAAAACGTTATACAATCGTCCTTTTTTACTTTAATTTCATTTTCTTGACCAAATTACCCTTAAAATTAATAAAAATAAAAAAAACCCTAACACCCCTGGTGCACGAAATTGTGATCATCAACAATGGCACTAACAACTTGGAGCTCTCAAACGTGAATCACACTTTGTTACAACTTCGCACAACTAACCAGCAAGTGCACTGGGTCGTCCAAGTAATACCTTACGTGAGTAAGGGTCGATCCCACGGAGATTGTTGGTATGAAGCAAGCTATGGTCATCTTGTAAATCTTAATTAGGCGGATTCAAATTGTTATAATGGTTTTTGAATAGAAAGATAAATAAAGCATAAAATAGAGATAGAGATACTTATGTAAATCATTGGTGGAAATTTCAGATAAGTGTATGGAGATGCTTTGTTCCTTCTGAATCTCTGCTTTCCTACTGCTTTCATCCAATCATTCTTACTCCTTTCTATGGCAGGCTGTATGTAGGGCGTCACCGTTGTCAATGGCTACTTCCCATCCTCTCAGTGAAAATGGTCCAAATGCTCTGTCACAGCACGGCTAATCATCTGTCGGTTCTCGATCATGTCGGAATAGAATCCAGTGATTCTTTTGCGTCTGTCACTACGCCCAACACTCGCGAGTTTGAAGCTCGTCACAGTCATCCCATCTCAGATCCTACTCGGAATACCACAAACAAGGTTTAGACTTTTTGGATCTTAGGAATGGCCGCCAATAACTCTAGCTTATACCACGAAGACTCCGATCTTTCTAAATGGAGGCTAAGAGACACGCGCTCGATCTAAGGTAGAACGGGAGTGGTTGTTAGGCACGCGTTCATAGGTGAGAATGATGATGAGTGTCATGGATCATCACATTTATCATGTTGAAGTGCAACGAATATCTTAGAAGAAGAATAAGCTGAATTGAATAGAAGAATAATAGTAATTGTATTAATACTCGAGGAACAGCAGAGCTACACACCTTAATCTATGGTGTGTAGAAACTCCACCGTTGAAAATACATAAGTGATGGTCCAGGCATGGTCGAATGGCCAGCCCCCATGAAGGTCTAAAATCGCATACACTGATTAAAGATCCATCCCCAGACAAGACTACAATAGTAAAAAGTTCTATTTATACTAAACTAGCTACTAGGGTTTATAGAAATAAGTCTAAGTGTAGAAATCCACTTTCGGGGCCCACTTTGGTGTGTGCTTGGGCTAAACTTGAGCTTTACACGTGCAGAGGCTTCTCTTGGGGTTAAACGCCAAGTTGTAACGTGTTTTTGGCGTTTAACTCTGGTTTGTGACGTGTTTCTGGCGTTTTACTCCAGAATGCAGCATGGAACTGGCGTTGAATGCCAGTTTGCGTCATCTAAGCTTGAATAAAGTATGGACTATTATATATTGCTGGAAAGCTCTGGATGTCTACTTTCCAACGCAATTGAGAGTGCGTCATTTGGAGTTCTGTAGCTCCAGAAAATATATTTCGAGTGCAGAGAGGTCAGAATCTAACAGCATCAGCAGTCCTTTGTCAGCCTCCTATCAGATTTTTGCTCAAGTCCCTCAATTTCAGCCAGAAAATACCTGAAATCACAGAAAAATACACAAACTCATAGTAAAGTCCAGAAATGTAAATTTTGCATAAAAACTAATAAAACATCCCTAAAAATAGCTAGATCCTACTAAAAACTACCTAAAAACAATGCCAAAAAGTGTATAAATTATCCGCTCATCACAACACCAAACTTAAATTGTTGCTTGTCCCCAAGCAACTGAAAATCAAATAGGATAAAAAGAAGAGAATATACTATAAATCTCAAAATATCAATGAATATTAGTTCTAGTTAGATGAGCGGGACTTGTAGCTTTTTGCTTCTGAACAATTTTGGCATCTCTCTTTATCCTTTGAAGTTTAGAATGATTGGCATCCATAGGAACTCAGAGTTTAGATAGTGTTATTGATTCTCCTAGTTAAGTATGTTGATTCTTGAACACAGGAACTTTTATGAGTCTTAGCCGTGGCCCTAAGCACTTTGATTTCCAGTATTACCACCGGATACATAAATGCCACAAACACATGACTAGGTGAACCTTTTCAGATTGTGACTCAGCTTTGCTAAAGTCCCAGTTAGAGGTGTCCAGAGCTCTTAAGCACACTCTTTTTGCTTTGGATCACGACTTTAACCACTCAGTCTCAAGCTTTTCACTTGGACCTGCATGTCACAAGCATATGGTTAGGGATAGCTTGATTTAGCCGCTTAGGCCTGGATTTTATTTCCTTGGGCCCTCCTATCCATTAATGCTCAAAGCCTTGGATCCTTTTTACCCTTGTCTTTTGGTTTTAAGGGCTATTGACTTTTTCTGCTTGCTTTTTCTTTTTCTTTTATTTTTTTCGCCATTTTTTTCGCAAGCTTCTTCTTTTTCACTGCTTTTTCTTGCTTCAAGAATCAATTTCATGATTTTTCAGATCATCAATAACATTTCTCTTTGTTCATCATTCTTTCAAGAGCCAATAATTTTAACATTCATAAACAACAAGATCAAAAATATGCACTGTTCAAGCATTCATTCAGAAAACAAAAAGTATTGTCACCAAATCAATATAATTAAACTGATTTCAAGGATGAATTCGAAACTCATATACTTCTTGTTCTTTTGTATTAAAAACAATTTTTTTTATTTAAGAAAGGTGAAGGATTCATGGAATTATTCATAGCCTTAAGACATAGACACTAGACACTAATGATCATGTAATAAAGACACAAACATAGACAAACATGAAGTTCAAAAACCGAAAAACAGAGAGATAAAAACAAGGAAGTTAAGGAATGAATCCACCTTAGTGATGGTGGCGCCTTCTCCTTGAAGGACCAATGGTGTTCTTGAGCTCCTCTATGTCTCTTCCTTGCCTTAGTTGCTCCTCCCTCATAGCTCTTTGATCTTCTCTAATCTCATTGAGAATGATGGAGTGCTCTTGGTGTTCCACCCTTAATTGGTTCATGTCATGACTCAATCCTTCTAGAGAAGTATTGAGTTGTTCCCAATAGTTGTTTGGAGAAAAATGCATCCCTTGAGGTATCTCAGGAATTTCTTGATGATGAGCTTCCTCATGCGTCTCTTGAGATCCATGGATAGGCTCTCTTGTTTGCTCCATCCTCTTCTTAGTGATGGGCTTGTCCTCTTCAATGAGGATGTCTCCTTCTATGACAACTCCAGTTAAGTTGCATAGATGGCAAATGAGATGAGGAAAAGCTAGCCTTGCCAAGGTGGAGGGCTTTTCGGCTACTTTGTAGAGTTCTAGAGATAACTTCATGAACTTCTACTTCCTCTCCAATCATGATGCTATGGATCATGATGGCCCGATCCACAGTTACTTCGGATCGGTTGCTAGTGGGGATGATGGAGCGTTGGATGAACTCAAACCATCCTCTAGCCACAGGCTTAAGGTCCAGTCTTCTCAATTGAACCGGCTTGCCTTTTGAGTCTCTTTTCCATTGAGCTCCTTCCACATATATGTCCATGAGGACTTGGTCCAACCTTTGATCAAAGTTGACCCTTCTAGTGTAGGGGCGTGCGTCTTCTTGCATCATAGGCAAGTTGAATGCCAACCTTACATTTTCTGGACTGAAATCTAAGCATTTTTCCCGAACCATTGTAAGATAATTCTTTGGATTCGGGTTCATACTTTGATCATGGTTCCTAATGATCCATGCATTGGCATAGAACTCTTGAACCATTAAGATTCCGACTTGTTGAATGGGGTTGGTAAGAACTTTCCAACCTCTTCTTTGGATCTCATGTCGGATCTCCGGATACTCATTTTTCTTGAGCATGAAGTGGTCTTGATGGGCTTTTGAGATGAATCTCTCTATCTCCCATGACTCAGAGGTGGAAGCAATTGCCTTCCCTTTTCTCTTTCTTGAGGTTTCTCTGGCCTTAGGTGCCATCAATGGTTATGAAAAAATAAAAAAAGCTATGCTTTTACCACACCAAACTTAGAATGTTGCTCGTCTTCGAGCAAAAGAAGAAAGAATAGATGAAGATGAAGAAGAGATGGAGGAGAGGGAGAGTGGTGTAGGTTTCGGCCAAGGGGGAGAAGAGAGGGTTGTGTTGAGTGAAAATGAAGAAGGATGGGGGGTTTATATAGTGGAGGGAGAGGGGTTAGGATTCGGTCATTTAGGGTAGGTTTGGGTGGGAAAGAGATTTTGAATTTGAAGGTAGGTGGGATTTATGGGGAAGAGTGGATGGATGTGAGTGGTGAAGAGGTGATGGGGAAGAGTGATTGAGGTGATTGGTGAATGATGTTTGGGGAAGAGTGTTATGAAAAGGTGTGAGAAAGAGGGAGAAGGTAGGTGGGGATCCTGTGGGGTCCACAGATCCTGAGGTGATCTTGTGGGGTCCACAAATCCTGAGGTGTCAAGGATTTCTCATCCCTGCACCCTTTAGGTGTGTAAAATGCCCTCTATGCAATCCTGGCGTTTAACGCCAGACTGATGCTTGTTTCTGGCATTAAACGCCAACTCTATGCTTGTTTCTGGCGTTAAACGCCACTTTGCTGCTTGTTTCTGGCGTTTAACGCCAGCTCTCCTCAGGGTACAATCCTGGCGTTTAAAAGCCAGACTACTACTTGTTTCTGGCGTTCAATGTCAGCTTCATGCTCTGTTCTGGCATTAAACGCCAGCCAAATGCTCCTTACTGGCGTTTAAACGCCAGTAAGCTCTTCCTCCAGGGTGTGCTTTTTCTTCTACTGTTTTTGATTCTATTCTTAATTTTTGCAATTGTTTTGTGACTCCACATGATCATAAACCTAATAAAACATAAAAGAACAATAGAAATATAGATAAATAAAAATTAGGTTGCCTCCCAATAAGCGCTTCTTTAATGTCAATAACTTGACAGTGAGCTCTCATGGAGCTTCACAGATCATCAGAGCATTGTTGGGACCTCCCAACACCAAACTTAGAGTTTGAATGTGGGGGTTCAACACCAAACTTAGAGTTTGGTTGTGGCCTCCCAACACCAAACTTAGAGTTTGATTGTGGGGGCTTTGTTTGACTTTGTATTGAGAGAAGCTTATCGTGCCTCTTTTCCATGGTTACAGAGGAAGATCCTTGAGCTTTAAACACAAGGTAGTTGATGAGCGGATAATTTGTATGCTTTTTGGCATTGTTTTTAGTATGTTTTTAGTAGTTTTAGTTGAGTTCTTAGCATATTTTTATTAGTTTTTAGTTAAAATTCACTTTTATGGACTTTACTATGAGTTTGTGTGTTTTTCTGTGATTTCAGGTATTTTCTGGCTGAAATTGAGGGACCTGAGCAAAAATCTGATCCAGAGACTGAAAAGGACTGCAGATGCTGTTGGATTCTGACCTCCCTGCACTCGAAGTGGATTTTCTGGAGCTGCAGAAGCCCAATTGGCGCGCTCTCAACGGCGTTGGAAAGTAGACATTCTGGGCTTTCCAGCAATATATGATAGTCCATACTTTGCCCAAGATTTGATGGCCCAAACCGGCGTTCAAAGTCACCTCAAGAAATTCCAGCGTTAAACGCCGAAACTGGCACCTGATTGGGAGTTAAACGCCCAAACTGGCATAAAAGCTGGCGTTTAACTCCAAGACAAGTCTCTACACGAAAATGCTTCATTGCTCAGCCCAAGCACACACCAAGTGGGCCCGGAAGTGGATTTTTATGTCATTTACTCATCTTTGTACACCTTAGGCTACTAGTTTTCTATAAGTAGGACCTTTGACTATTGTATTAGAAATCAGAACTGGATAGAGAGTCTTTTGATCATGTTTTGATGATTGAACTCACTTTGGGAGGCTGGCCATTCGGCCATGCCTAGACCTTGTTCTTATGTATTTTCAACGGTGGAGTTTCTACACACCATAGATTAAGGTGTGGAGCTCTGCTGTACCTCGAGTATTAATGCAATTACTATTGTTCTTCTATTCAATTCCGCTTGTTCTTTTACCAAGATATCACTTGTTCTTCAACTTGATGAAGGTGATGATTGACACTCATCATCTTTCTCACCTATGAACAAGGTGACTGACAACCATTCTTGTTCTACGAGCATATGAGGCTTAGTGAATATCTCTTGGATTCTTTAATCGGAGTCTTCGTGGTATAGGCAAGAACTGATGGCGGCATTCAAGAGAATCCGGAAGGTCTAACCTTGTCTGTGGTATTCTGAGTAGGATTCAATGATTGAATGACTGTGACGTGCTTCAAACCTGTAACCTACTGGGCGTTAGTGACAGACGCAAAAGAATCACTGGATTCTATTCCGGTAGGGGAGGGAACCACACCGGTGATTGGCAGTACTGTGACAGAGTGCGTGCATTAGCTTTCACTGCGAGGATGGGAGGTAGCCATTGACAACGGTGAAACCCTACACGAGCTTGCCATGGAAAGGAGTAAGAAGGATTGGATGAAGACAGTAGGAAAGCAGAGAGACGGAAGGGAAGGCATCTTCATACACTTGTCTGAAGCTCTTACACCAATGATATACATAAGTATCCCTATCTTTATCTTTTATGTTATTTTCGTTCATCACCATTATACATTTGAGTCTGCCTGACTGAGATTTACAAGATGACCATAGCTTGCTTCATACCACCAATCTCCGTGGGATCGACCCTTACTCGCGTAAGGTTTATTACTTGGACGACCCAGTGCACTTGCTGGTTAGTTGTGCGAAGTTGTGTTTATGCCATGGTATTGAGCACCAAGTCTTTGGAGCCATTACCGGGGATTAATCGAATATGGACAAAGTAGTGATCACAATTTCGTGCACCAGTAGTCTCCATTCAATTGAAGGACTAGCTCTCCTCTGTCAACATCAATCACAGCTCCTGCTGTGGCTAGGAAGGGTTTTCCAAGAATGATGGATTCATTCTCATCCTTCCCAGTGTCTAAGATTATGAAATCAGCAGGGATGTAAAGGCCTTTAACCTTTACCAACACATCCTCTACCAATCCATAAGCTTGTTTTATTGACTTGTCTGCCATCTCTAATGAGATTCTTGCAGCTTGTACCTCAAAGATCCCCAGCTTCTCCATTACAGAGAGTGGCATAAGATTTATACCTGACCCTAGGTCACATAGAGCTTTCTCAAAGGTCATGGTGCCTATGGTACAGGATATTAAGAATTTACCAGGATCTTGTTTCTTTTGAGGTAAAGTTTGCTGAACCCATGTATTTAGTTCACTAATGAGCAAGGGAGGTTCACCTTTCCAAGTCTCATTACCAAACAACTTGGCATTCAGCTTCATGATGGCTACTAGATATTGAGCAACTTGCTCTTCAGTTACATCTTCATCCTCTTCAGAGGAAGAATAGTTCTCAGAGCTCATGAATGGCAGAAGAAAGTTTAATGAAATCTCTATGGTCTCTATATGAGCCTCAGATTCCTTTAGGTCCTCAATAGGGAACTCCTTTCTGTTTGGAGGACGTCCTATGAGGTCTTCCTCATTGGGATTCACGTCCTCCCCTTCCTCCTTGGATTCGGCCATTTTGATAATATCAATGGCCTTGCACTCTCTTTTTGGATTCTCTTCTGTATTGCTTGGGAGAGTACTAGGAGGAGTTTCGGTGATTTTCTTACTCAGCTGACCCACTTGTGCCTCTAAATTTCTAATGGAGGACCTTGTTTCACTCATGAAACTTAAAGTGGCTTTAGATAGATCAGAGACTATATTTGCTAAGCTAGAGGGGCTCTGCTCAAAATTTTCTGTCTGTTGCTGAGAAGATGATGGAAAAGGCTTACTGTTGATAAACCTGTTTCTTCCACCATTATTAAAGCCTTGTTGAGGCTTTTGTTGATCCTTCCATGAGAAATTTGGATGATTTCTCCATGAGAGATTATAGGTGTTTCCATAGGCTTCACCCATGTAATTCACCTCTGCCATTGTAGGGTTCTCAGGATCATAAGCTTCTTCTTCAGAAGATGTCTCTTTAGTACTATTGGATGCATTTTGCCATCCATTTAGACTCTGAGAAATCATGTTGACTTGCTGAGTCAACATTTTGTTCTGAGCCAATATGGCATTCAGAGCATCAATTTCAAGAACTCCCTTCCTCTGAGGCGACCCATTATTCACAGAATTCCTTTCAGAAGTGTACATGAACTGGTTATTTGCAACCATGTCAATGAGTTCTTGAGCTTTTGCAGGCGTTTTCTTTAGGTGAATGGATCCACCTGTAGAATGATCCAGTGACATCTTAGAGAACTCAGATAGACCATCATAGAATATATCCAAAATGGTCCACTCTGAAAGCATGTCAGAAGGACACTTTTTGGTCAACTGCTTGTATCTTTCCCAAGCTTCATAGAGGGATTCACCATCTTTTTGCTTGAAGGTCTGAACATCCGCTCTAAGCTTGCTCAGCTTTTGAGGAGGAAAGAACTTGGCCAAGAAGGCTGTGACCAGCTTATCCCAAGAGTCCAGGCTATCTTTAGGTTGTGAGTCCAACCATGTTCTAGCCCTGTCTCTTAAGTAAAAGGGAAAAGAATGAGCCTGTAGACTTTAGGATATACTCCATTAGTCTTAACAGTATCACAGATCTGTAATAACTCAGTTAAAAACTGATAGGGATCTTCTGATGGAAGTCTATGAAACTTGCAGTTCTGTTGCATTAGAGCAACTAGTTGAGGCTTCAGCTCAAAATTGTTTGCTCCAATGGCAGGGATTGAGATGCTTCTTCCATAAAAGTTAGAAGTAGGTATAGTATAATCACCAAGCATTCTCCTTGCGCCTCCACCATTGTTATTGGGTTCGGCTATGTCTCTTTCTTTTTCGAGATTCTCTGTAAGGTTTTCTCTGGATTGTTGTGTTTTAGCTTCTCTTAGCTTCTTCTTCAGAGTCCTTTCAGGTTCAGGATCTACTTCAACAAGAATGTCCTTGTCCTTGCTCATGCTCATATGAAAAAGAAGAGGACAGAAAAGAAGAGGAATTCTCTATGTCACGGTATAGAGATTCCTTTATGTGAGTAGAAGAAGAAGAATAGAAGAAGGAGAAGAGAAAAATTCGAACACAGAAGAGAAGAGAGGGTTCGAATTTTTAGATGAAGAGAAGAGTGTTAGTAATTAAATAAATAAATAGAAGAAGATGAGAGGGAGAGAAATTCGAAAATTATTTTTGAAAAGAAAATAGAGATTTTTGAAAATTAGGAGAAGAAATAAAATTAAAATTAAAATTTGAAACAATTAGTTAATTAAAAGAATTTTGAAAAAGTGTGAGGAATTTTCGAAAATTAGAGAGAAAAAAGTAGTTAGGTGGTTTTGAAAAAGATAAGAAATAGTAAAACAAACAAAAAGTCCATTAGTTAGTTGAAAAAAATTTGAAATTCAATTTTGAAAAGATAGGAAGTTAGAAAAGATTTTTGAAATCAATTTTGAAAAAGATATGATTTAAAAAAGATATGATTGAAATTTGTTTTGAAAAAGATTTGAAAAAGAAATTAAAAAGATTTGTTTTTTAAAATTAAAATTGATTACTTGACTAACAAGAAACTAAAAGATATGATCCTAAAAATTAAAGATTGAACCTTTCTTAACAAGAAAGTAACAAACTTCAAATTTTTAAATCAATCACATTAATTGTTTGTAAAGTTTTTGAAAATTATGAAATAAAATTAAGAAAGAGATTTTGAAAATCAATTTTAAAAATATTTTCGAGAATATAAAAGAAAAATGAAAAAGATTTGATTTTTGAAAAAGTTTTGAGAAGATAAGATTTTTAAAATTGAAATCTTGACTTGACTAACAAGAAACAACTTATTTTAAAAAAATTTTACTAAGTCAACCCAAAGATTTCGAAAATTATGAGTTAAACAAGGAAAAGATATTTTTTGATTTTTTTGAATTTTTAATGAGGAGAGAGAAAAACACAAAAATGACTCACAACATGAAAATTATGAATCAAAACACATGATGCATGCAAGAACACTAAGAATGTCAAGATGAATACCAAGAACACTTTGAAGATCAAGATGAACATCAAGACTTATTTTTGAAAAATTTTCAAGAAAAGAAAACATGCAAGACACCAAACTTAGAAATTTTCATGTTTAGACACTATGAATGCAAAAATGCATATGAAAAACAACAAAAGACACATAATAAGAAAATATGAAGATCAAACAAGAAGACTTACCAAGAACAACTTGAAGATCATGAAGAACACCATGCATGAATTTTTTGAAAAAAATGCATAAATTTTAAAAACATGCAATTGACACCAAACTTAAAAATGACACTAGACTCAAACAAGAAACACAAAAATATTTTTGGTTTTTATGATTTTATTTTTTTTTGGATTTTTCGAAAATTACTTTTTTGGAAAAACGAGAACAAAGAAAAAATTTTTGAAAGATTTTTGAAAACTTTTTGAAAAGAAAATTACCTAATCTGAGCAACAAGATGAACCGTCAGTTGTCCAAACTCGAACAATCCCCGGCAAAGGCGCCAAAAACTTGGTGCACGAAATTGTGATCATCAACAATGGCGCCAATAACTTGGAGCTCTCAAACGTGAATCACACTTTGTCACAACTTCGCACAACTAACCAGCAAGTGCACTGGGTCATCCATGTAATACCTTACGTGAGTAAGGGTCGATCCCACAAAGATTGTTGGTATGAAGTAAGCTATGGTCATCTTGTAAATCTCAGTTAGGCGGATTCAAATGGTTATAATGGTTTTCGAATAGAAAGATAAATAAAGCATAAAATAGAGATAGAGATACTTATGTAAATCATTGGTGGGAATTTCAGATAAGTGTATGGAGATGCTTTGTTCCTTCTGAATCTCTGCTTTCCTACTGCTTTCATCCAATCATTCTTACTCCTTTCTATGGCAGGCTGTATGTAGGGTGTCACCGTTGTCAATGGCTACTTCCCATCCTTTCAGTGAAAATGGTCCAAATGCTCTGTCACAGCACGGCTAATCATCTGTCGGTTCTCGATCATGTCGGAATAGAATCCAGTGATTCTTTTGTGTCTGTCACTACGCCTAACACTCACGAGTTTGAAGCTCGTCACAGTCATCCCATCTCAGATCCTACCCGGAATACCACAGATAAGGTTTAGACTTTCCGGATCTTAGGAATGGCCACCAATAATTCTAGCTTATACCACGAAGACTCCGATCTTTCGGAATGGAGGCTAAGAGACACGCGCTCGATCTAAGGTAGAACGGGAGTGGTTGTCAGGCACGCGTTCATAGGTGAGAATGATGATGAGTATCATCGATCATCACATTCATCATGTTGAAGTGCAGCAAATATCTTAAAAAAAGAATAAGCTGAATTGAATAGAAGAATAATAGTAATTGCATTAATACTCGAGGAACAGCAGAGCTCCACACCTTAATCTATGGTGTGTAAAAACTCCACCGTTGAAAATACATAAGTGATGGTCCAGGCATGGCCAAATGGCCAGCCCCCATGAAGGTTTAAAATCACATACATTGATTAAAGATCCATCCCTAGACAAGACTACAATAGTAAAAAGTTCTATTTATACTAAACTAGCTACTAGGGTTTACAGAAATAAGTCTAAGTGCAGAAATCCACTTTCGGGGCCCAATTTAGTGTGTGCTTGGGCTGAGCTTGAGCTTTACACGTGCAGAGGCTTCTCTTGGGGTTAAACGCCAAGTTGTAACGTGTTTCTGGCGTTTAACTCTGGTTTGTGACATGTTTCTGGCGTTTTACTCCAGAATTCAGCATGGAACTGGCGTTGAACGCCAGTTTGCGTCATCTAAACTCGAATAAAGTATGGACTATTATATATTGATGGAAATTTCTGGATGTCTACTTTCCAACGCAATTGAGATCGCGCCATTTGGAGTTCTGTAACTCCAGAAAATCTATTTCAAGTGAAGGGAGGTCAGAATCCAACAGCATCAGCAGTCCTTTGTCAGCCTCCTATCAGATTTTTGCTCAGGTCCGTCAATTTCAGCCAAAAAATATTTGAAATCACAGAAAAAAACACAAACTCATAGTAAAGTCCAAAAATGTGAATTTTACATAAAAACTAATAAAAACATCCCTAAAAGTAGCTAGATCCTACTAAAAACTACCTAAAAACAATGCCAAAAAGCGTATAAATTATCCGCTCATCAACCCCCCAACCCCCATCCTGTCTCCGTATCTCTCCCTATCTTCCCTTTCATCTCCTTCTTCCTACCCCTCTTTGGAACCCTCCCTCCCAACCACAACCCCAATTCTTCCTCTCTCTCTTTCCACCACCGTATCATCTCCACCCCCACCTCCTTCTCCACATTCTTCTCCCTTTCCATCACCAACCTCAACCCTTCCTCCATTAACGTTGGCATTACCTTCCTCATCTCCCATGACGATCACTTTTTTAGTGATCTCGGCCTCTCCTTATCCCTCGACGATAACCATGTCCTCTGACTCTTCTTCGGCGCCGACTCCTTCTCCGTCGCGCTCTTTCTCTCGCAGCGCCGGCATGCGTTCTTCCTCTCACAGCGCCACGCCTCCGTTCTGCCTCTTGCAGTGTTAGAAACGGGGGGAGAGAAAGAAGGGGTGGCTCTGCTCGACGGTGACGGTGGTGGATCTTAGTGGCAACGGTGGCGTTTCTCGGCGGCAGAGGCGCGGCGGTGGCTGAGCACGGGTTTCCCTTCTCTCTCCTCTACTCCCGAGCTCTCTCTCTCTCTCTCCTCAGATCTCGCTTGCTCTCTTTCTCCTATGGCTCTCTCTTCCTCCAGCGACCACCACGGCCACGACGCACTCAACGACGGCAGCAGTTTTGCCCGCTGATAAACCACTATTTTATGGTTTATATTGTGTTTAATTGTGTGGTTTTATCATGATCCTTACCCACTTATTCATTAAAATAGCATGCATTTAGATTTTCTTCCTGAATTCATTACATGTTTGAAAACTGCTTCCCAAAGGCTTTAATTATGCACTTTTAATTCTCCTTTATTCCATTCGATGCTGTGATCTGTGTGTTGAGTGTTCCAGACTTTACAGGGCATGAATGAGTTAGAGATTGGAAAGGAAGCTAGCAAAAAATAGAAGGAACACAAGAATTTGAGGAGATAACCAGCGAGAAGTGACGCGGTCGCATGGCTCACGCGACCGCGCGAAGGAGAGCAAATCGTAATGACGCGGCCGCATGGCTCACGCGGCCGCGCGAATTGGAAAAGCTCAAGCGACGCGGTAGCGTGGACGATGCGAACGCGTGGCATGGAAAAGCGTGAGTGACGCGTCCGCATGGGTGACGCGATCGCGTGACATGTGCGATCTGCATAATCTGCAGAATTCGCTGGGGGTGATTTTGGACCCTATTTCGACCCAGTTTTCGGCCCGGAACAGCAGACTAGAGCCAGAGAACATGCAGAAACAAATACAACATTCATTCCAGACAGTTGAGAGTTTTTAGATCTAGTTTTACTCCTCCTCTAGGTTTTTCTCTCTAGGTTTTAGAATTTTAATTTTCAATTTGGTCTTAGTATTGGAACATTGAGAAGAGTTATTTTCTCATCAAGACTTCGTCATTCTAGTTCGTTCTCTTAACTTGGTTTTATTCTTCCATGTTCTTTGCTTTGTTCAATTTTGTCATTTGAATATTTTTATGATTATTTAATACAAGAATTATTCCTTTCATTTTAATCCATTTTACCTTCCAATAATCATGTCTTCTTTTAATTCCTTTTCATATGTTATGGATTTGTTATTTACAATGAGCGAGTAGTTTCCCTCACTTGATAGGGAGTTGATTGAAAGGAACTCTTGAGTTGGAAGGATTGAAAGAGAAATTGTAATTGGGATAATTATTGGATTGCTCTCTAGTCACTAATACCAACTCATTTTTATTAATTGAATTGCAACTTGTGAATAGACATGTCATTCCAATTTGTTTGACTTTCCCTTACTTAGTAAAGGATAATTAAACAAACCAATCTTTAATTATCAATTACTCTGAGAGAATTCCAACAACATTAGAGATTCTAACTGATCAACTGCCAGTCAAGGCTTTCTATTTACATTATTCAATTTTATTAACTTTAATTTTCCTATTACTCAATTCACTTCTCTGAAAACCTCTGGTTAATAAAATAGCACACTTTCTGCAACTCGTTGGGAGATGACCTGGGATTCATACTCCCAGTAATTTTTAATTTAAATTTTCTGTGACACATTTTAAATTGATAGGCAGATTTTCGGTGAGTTAAGAACTATACTTACAACGTAACCATTTTAATAATTTTTAATTCACCAACTTCTGTGTTCCATCAATTTTTGGCGCCGTTGCCGGGGAGTTGCAATAGAGTACTAAAGTTATTAATTAGAATTTATTTATTTGCATTTTATTTTATTGTTTTTAATATGAGCTGCGTATTTCTTTCGTCAAATGACGCGTTCTCTACCTGACCCTAACCTGCCAATATTCGATCCTGAAATTGAAAGGACTATTTCACGAATAAGGCGAGTTAAGCGTCAGTTAGTCCTCTCTGAGGACGAATCTGAAACGTCAGTTGAGGAAGAAACCAGCCTCTGTCCTACTAATCCGGTTGTTTTACGTGCAGAAAACATGGCAGCTAGGAGAGTTACCATCCAGGAGGAAGGAGCTCCTGATTTTACAATGCAACCGTTCCAAGTGCATCATCCAGCGGTAGCTACAGATTTTGAAATAAAGACCGCACTGCTAAATTTGATGCCCAAGTTTCATGGCTTACCTGCTCAAGAGCCCATCAAGCACATGAGAGATTTCCAGGTAGCCTGTTCTACTGTCAGGTGTGATGGTACTGATGAAACTTCAATTTTGCTGAAAGCTTTCCCGTTTTCTCTTGAGGGAAAAGCAAGAGAGTGGTACCACACTCAACCTCTAGCGAATGTATCCAACTGGGATACACTCAGAAAGGAGTTTTTGGAGAAATTCTTTCTATCTGAAGTTACTGATAAACTGAGGAAGGATATTTCCACCATTGTTCAGGATGACAATGAATCTCTTTTTGAATACTGGGAGCGCTTCAATAATCTTTTGGAAGCATGCCCCCACCACATGATTGATAAGATAGTGTTACTCAGCTACATCACACAGGGTATGAGGCCCCAAGATAAGACCACATTGGAAAGTGCTAGCAATGGGTCTATGAAGAAGTACAAGACCACTGATGAAGTATGGCAACTGATCAGTGATTTAGCTGAATCTACTAGGAACCACAGGCAAAGGCAAAATCGTTCAAAAGTCGTTGCAGAAGTATCCTCTAACAGAGAGACTGCGGCTCTAGCTTAGAGTATATGTGAGATGACCAACTTGCTGAAGCAGATGCAATTGAATCAACAACAAGCTCAACAAGCTCAACCTCCTCCACCACAGATAAACCAACAGCTAGTCCTCCAGAGAGTTTGTGGAATCTGTGCTGATTATAGCCATTACACTGATGAATGCCCGCAGTTCCAACAAGAAGACAACATGGTAGCATCCTGATGAGCGGATAATTTGTACGCTTTTTGGCATTGTTTTTAGTATGTTTTTAGTAGTTTTTAGTTTAGTTTTTATTATATTTTTATTAGTTTTTAATTAAAATTCACTTTTCTGGACTTTACTATGAGTTTGTGTGTTTTTCTGTGATTTCAGGTATTTTCTGGCTGAAATTGAGGGACCTGAGCAAAAATCTGATTCAGAGACTGAAAAGGACTGCAGATGCTGTTGGATTCTGACCTCCCTGCACTCGAAGTGGATTTTCTGGAGCTACAGAAGCCCAATTGACGCGCTCTCAACGGCGTTGGAAAGTAGACATTCTGGGCTTTCCAGCAATATATAATAGTCCATACTTTGCCCAAGATTTGATGGCCCAAACCGGCGTTCAAAGTCACCCTCAGAATTCCCAGCGTTAAACACCGGAACTGGCACCTAATCGGGAGTTAAACGCCCAAACTGGCATAAAAGCTGGAGTTAAACGCCAGGAAGAGTCTCTACACGAAAAATGCTTCATTGCTCAGCCCAAGCACACACCAAGTGGGCCCGGAAGTAGATTTTTATGTCATTTACTCATCTATGTACTAGTTTTCTATAAGTAGGACCTTTTACTATTGTATAGAGATCATCTAGGAATCTTCGGACATCTAGTTCTTAGATCAGATCTTGGTTCTTCTGGTTCCCTCTTTGGGGCCGAAACCAATGATCACTTTTGTTCTTATGTATTTTCAACGGTGGAGTTTCTACACACCATAGATTAAGGTGTGGAGCTCTGCTGTACCTCGAGTATTAATGCAATTACTATTGTTCTTCCATTCAATTCCGCTTGTTCTTTATCCAAGATATCACTTGTTCTTCAACATGATGAAGGTGATGATTGACGCTCATCATCATTCTCACCTAAGAACAAGGTGACTGACAACCATTCTTGTTCTACAAGCATCCGAGGCTTAGTGAATATCTCTTGGATTCTTCGGAATCTTCGTGGTATAGGCAGGACCTGATGGCGGCATTCAAGAGAATCCGGAAGGTCTAAACCTTGTCTGTGGTATTCTGAGTAGGATTCAATGATTGAATGACTGTGACGTGCTTCAAACCTGTAACCTACTGGGCGTTAGTGACAGACGCAAAAGAGTTATTCTATTCCGGTAGGGGAGGGAACCAAACCGGTGATTGGCAGCACTGTGACAGAGTGTGTGCATTAGCTTTCACTGCACGGATGGGAGGTAGCTGCTGACAACAGTGAAACCTTACACGAGCTTGCCATGGAAAGGAGTAAGAAGGATTGGATGAAGACAGTAGAAAAGCAGAGAGACGGAAGGGAAGGCATCTTCATACACTTGTCTGAAGCTCTTACACCAATGATATACATAAGTATCACTATCCTTATCTTTTATGTTATTTTCGTTCATCACCATATATATTTGAGTTTGCCTGACTAAGATTTACAAGATGACCATAGCTTGCTTCAATACTAACAATCTCCGTGGGATCGACCCTTACTCACGTAAGGTTTATTACTTGGACGACCCAGTGCACTTGCTGGTTAGTTGTGCGAAGTTGTGTAATGCCATGGTATTGAGCCACCAAGTTCTTGGAGCCATTACCGGGGATTATTTGAGTTGTGAAAAAGTAGTGATCACAATTTCGCGCACCAAGTTTTTGGCGCCGTTGCCGGGGATTGTTCAAGTTTTGAGCAAGCTTTTGGTAACATCAGTGCCAAGATCCGGCAACAACATCAAGTTCTTGGTGTTATTGCCCGGGATTGTTTAGGCTGGACAACTGACGGTTCATCTTGTTGCTTAGATTAGGTATTAATTTTTTTTCGAAATTCTTGAAGATGAATTCTAGAGTTTCATGATGATTTGTTGAAATCTGGCTGGCTGAGAAGCCATGTCTAATCTGATTGGACCGAGGTTTCAACTTATCACCACAAGAGCTTGTTGATTCTCATCAATTTTGCTCTTGGAGCAGTGATCTGCTAAGATTTGGCTGACCTTTGGTCATGTCTAGTGTTTTGGACCGAAGCTTTCCTTGAAAGCTTGGCTGGCTGTGAAGCCATGTCTAATTCCTGGACCGGAGTCTTAGACTAGCATTGCACTGATTCCTGGAATTCTCATCAAGAATTTTGATACCTTTTCCCACTTAATTTTCGAAAAACACAAAAAAATTTACAAAATCATAAAAACCAAAAATATTTGATGTTTCCTGCTTAAGTCTAGTGTCTCATCTTAAGTTTAGTGTCAATTGCATGCATTCATTCATGTGTCTTAAGGATCCTCAAGTCATTCTTGATGATTTTTGTGTTCTAATCTTTGAATTCTATTGACTTGAAGCATTTTGTGTGTCTCATATGCATTCTCATATTGTTAGTGTCAGTAGTATACAAACTGTTAAGTTTGGTGTCTTGCATGCATTGTTAATTGATTCATTTTGCATTTTGATTATTAAAAATCCAAAAAATATTTTTTAATTTGTGTCTTTTCAAGTCAATGATACAAAGAATTGAAGATTCAGAACATACTGCAGAGGAATTACACAGAAAAAGCTGAGCATTCAAAAATGCCCAGTGAAGAAGGCAGACTGGCGTTTAAACGCCAGCCAGGGCACCTGGTTGGGCGTTTAACGCCCAAAGAGGTAGCATTTTGGGCGTTAAACGCCAGAATGTATACCATTCTGGGCGTTTAACGCCAGGATGGTGCTAGGGGGAAGATTTTGTTTTCAAATCAATTTTCTTAGTTTTTCAAAATCAAATCTTTTTCAAATCATATCTTTTCAATCAAATGTTTTCAAAATTAATTTCTTTCCTTTTTCAAAGATACTTACTAACAATTAATGATTTGATTGAAACATCACAAGATTGTTACCTTTTCTGTTGAGAAAGATTTAAATGTTTCAAATCATATCTTTTCTTGTTAGGTAAGTCATTAATTTTTAAAATCAAATCTTTTCAAAGTGTTTTCAAATCATATCTCTTAAAATTGTTTTCAAATCATATCTTCTCAATCACATCTTTTTAAAACCATAACTTTTCAATTAAATCTTTTTAACCACATCTTTTTCAAATTAGTTTTCAATCAAATCTTTTTAATTTCTAATTTCAAAATCTTTTTCAAAAATCACTTGATTTCTTTGATTTTCGAAAATCAATTAATGTTTTTCAAAAATGTTTTCAAAATATTTTAATGAATTTTTGAAAATTCTCTTCCCTCCTTCCCACATCCTTCTATTTATGGAGTACCACTCCTTCTAAATGCACAATTCGAACCTTATCTAAGTAAAGTTCGAATTCTTCTTCTCCTTCTTCTTTCTATTTCTCTTTTCCTCTGACATTTCAAGGAATCTCTATACTGTGACATAGAGGATTCCACACTTTCTGTTTCTCTTCTCTTTCATATGAGCAGGAGCAGAGACAAAGGCATTCTTGTTGAAGCTGACCCTGAACCTGAGAGGACCTTGAAGCGAAAGCTAAGAGAAGCCAAGGCACAACTCTCTTTAGAGGACCTGACCGAATTCTTCAGGGAAGAAGAACACATGGCAGCCGAAAACAACAACAATGCAAACAATGCAAGGAAGGTGCTGGGTGACTTCACTGCACCTACTCCTGATTTCTATGGGAGAAGCATCTCTATCCCTGCCATTGGAGCAAACAACTTTGAGCTTAAGCCTCAATTAGTTTCTCTAATGCAACAGAATTGCAAGTTTCATGGACTTCCAATGGAAGATCCTCATCAGTTTTTAGCTGAGTTCTTGCAAATCTGTGACACAGTCAAGACTAATGGGGTTAACCCTGAGGTCTACAGACTGATGCTATTCCCTTTTGCTGTAAGAGACAGAGCTAGAATATGGTTGGATTCTCAACCTAAAGAAAGCCTGGACTCTTGGGAAAAGCTAGTCAATGCCTTCTTGGCAAAGTTCTTTCCACCACAAAGATGGAGTAAGCTTAGAGTGGAAGTCCAAACCTTCAGACAGAAGGATGGAGAATCCCTCTATGAAGCTTGGGAAAGATACAAACAGTTAATCAGAGGATGTCCCTCAGACATGCTTTCTGAATGGAGCATCATAGGTATTTTCTATGATGGTCTCTCTGAACTATCCAAGATGTCTTTGGATAGCTCGGCTGGAGGATCTCTTCATCTGAAGAAGACGCCTGCAGAAGCTCAAGAATTGATTGAAATGGTTGCAAATAACCAATTCATGTACACTTCTGAAAGGAATCCTGTAAACAATGGGACTAGTCAGAAGAAAGGAGTTCTTGAGATTGACACTCTGAATGCCATATTGGCTCAGAACAAGATATTGACTCAACAAGTCAATTTGATTTCTCAAAGTCTGTCTGGAATGCAAAATGCACCAAACAGTACTAAGGATGCTTCATCTGAAGAAGAAGCTTATGATCCTGAGAACCCTTCCATGGAAGAGGTGAATTACCTAGGAGTACCCTATGGAAACACCTATAATTCTTCATGGAGAAATCACCCAAATCTCTCATGGAAGAATCAAGAGAGACCTCAACAAGGTTTCAATAATAATGGTGGAAGAAACAGGTTTAACAATGGTAAACCTTTTCCATCATCTTCTCAGCAACAGACAGAGAGTTCTAAGCAGAATACTTCTGACTTAGCAACAATGGTCTCTGATCTAATAAAGACCACTCAAAGTTTCATGAATGAAACAAGGTCCTCCATCAGAAATTTGGAAGGACAAGTGGGTCAGCTGAGCAAGAAAGTTACTAAACTCCCTCCTAGCACTCTCCCAAGTAATACAGAAGAAAATCCAAAAGGAGAGTGCAAAGCCATAGACATGGCCGAATATGGAGAGGAAAGAAAGGAGGAGGACGCCACTGAAGAAGACCTCAGTGGGCGTGTACCAATCTCCTCTGAGTTCCTCAATGAGGAACAATGGGAATCTGAGGCTCAAAATGAGACCATAGAGATTCCATTGGACTTACTTCTGCCATTCATGAGCTCTGATGAGTATTCTTCCTCTGAAGAGGATGAGTATGTCACTGAAGAGCAAGTTGCTAAATACCTTGGAGCAATCATGAAACTGAATGACAAGTTATTTGGAAATGAGACTTGGGAGGATGAACCACCCTTGCTCACCAAAGAACTGAATGACTTGTCTAGGCAGAAACTGCCTCAAAAGAGGCAAGATCCTGGGAAGTTTTCTATACCTTGTACCATAGGCACCATGACCTTCAAGAAGGCCTTGTGTGACTTGGGGTCAAGTGTAAACCTCATGCCCCTCTCTGTAATGGAGAAATTAGGGATCTTTGAGGTGCAAGCTGCAAAAATCTCACTAGAGATGGCAGACAATTCAAGAAAACAAGCTCATGGACTTGTAGAGAATGTTTTGGTGAAGATTGAAGACAATTACATCCCTACTGACTTCATAGTCCTAGAGACTGGGAAGTGCATGGATGAATCCATCATCCTTGGCAGACCCTTCCTAGCCACAGCAAAGGCTGTGATTGATGTTGATGGAGGTGAACTGATCATTCAAGTGAATGAAGAATCCTATGTGTTTAAGGCTCAAGGATATCCCTCTGTCACCATGGAGGGGAAGCTTGAAGAGCTTCCCTCAAATCAGAGACAAATAGAGCCCCCACAGTCAAACTCTAAGTTTGGTGTTGGGAGGCCACAACCAAACTCTAAGTTTGGTGTTGAACCCCCACATTCAAACTCTAAGTTTGGTGTTGGGAGGTTTCAACATTGCTCTGATCATTTGTGAGGCTCCATGAGAGTCCTCTGTCAAGCTAATGACATTAAAGAAGCGCTTGTTGGGAGGCAACCCAATGTTTTATAATTAATTATTTTCTTTTGTTATTTTATCTTTTTTGTAGGTTGATGATCATAAGAAGTCACAAAAACAATGAAAAAAGCAAAAACAAAATGAAAAACAGGAAGAAAAACAGCACACCCTGGAGAAGAAGAAGCTGGCGTTCAAACGCCAGTAATGCTAGCTGTTGGGCGTTTAACGCCCAGTCTGGCACCATTCTGGGCGTTTAACGCCAGAAAGGGGCACCAGACTGGCGTTAAACGCCAGTAAAGGGCAACAACCTGGCGTTAAACGCCAGGAATGGGCACCAGCCCGGCGTTTAACGCCAGAAATAGCTCAAAACGTGATTTTGAGCAACATTTGGTGCAGGGATGACTTTTCCTTGACACCTAAGGATCTGTGGACCCCACAGGATCCCCACAAACCCCTCACCTATCAAATCCCATCTCTCTCTTCACCACTCACCTCCATAAAACCCCACTTACCTCACCATCCAAATTCAAACCACTACTTCTTCCCCTTTTGGCCTAACCACAAAGCCATCTCCCTCTCCTCCATTTCTTCTTCTTCTACTCTCTTCTTTCTTCTTTTGCTCGAGGACGAGCAAACCTTTTAAGTTTGGTGTGGTAAAAGCATTGCTTTTTGTTTTTCCATAACCATTTATGGCATCCAAAGCCGGTTCAACTGAGAAGGCATGACCTCAAGCCCATCACTAAGAAGAAGATGGAGCAAACAAGAGACCCCTCTCATCAAGAAATCCCTGAGATACCTCAAGGGATGCACTTTCCTCCACAAGACTACTGGGAGCAAATTAACACCTCCCTAGGAAAATTAAGTTCCAACATGGGACAACTAAGGGTGGAGCACCAAGAACATGCCATCCTCCTCCATGAAATTGGAGAAGATCAAAGGATCATGAGAGAGGAGCAACAAAGACAAGGAAGAGACATTGAGGAGCTCAAGCACTCCATAGGATCTTCAAGAGAAAGAAAGAGCCGCCATCACTAAGGTGGACCCGTTCTTTAATCTCCTTGTTCTTTATTTTTTTGTTTTTCGAATTTTAGTGCTTTATGTTTATCCATGTTTGTGTCTTATGATCATTAGTGTCTTAGTGTCTATGCCTTAAAGCTATGAATATGAATCCATCACCTCTCTTAAAAGAAAACTGTTTTTATCACAAAAGAACAAGAAGTACAGGATTTCAAATTCATCTTTAAAACTAGCTTAATTAGTTTGATGTGGTGGCAATGCTTTTGTTTTCTGAATGTATGCTTGAACAGTGCATATGTCTTTTGAATTTGTGGTTCATGAATGTTAAAATTGTTGGCTCTTGAAAGAATGATGAAAAAGGAGACATGTTACTGAGGATCTGAAAAATCATAAAAATGATTCTTGAAGCAAGAAAAAGCAGTGAATACAAAAAAAAAAAAGAGAGAGAAAAAGAAAAACGAAAAAAGGGAGAAAGAGAAAAAGAAAGAAAAAGAAAGAAATAAAGTTGTGATCCAAGGCAAAAAGAGTGTGCTTAAGAACCCTGGACACCTCTAATTGGGGACTTTAGCAAAGCTGAGTCACAATCTGAAAAGGTTCACCCAATTATGTGTCTGTGGCATGTATGTATCCGGTGGTAATACTGGAAGACAAAGTGCTTTGGGCCACAGCCAAGACTCAATAAGTAGCTGTGTTCAAGAATCATCATACTTAACTAGGAGAATCAATAACACTATCTGGATTCTGAGTTCCTAAAGAAGCCAATCATTCTGAACCTCAGAGGATAAAGTGAGATGCCAAAACTGTTTGGAGGCAAAAAGCTACTAGTCCCGCTCATCTAATTTGGAGCTATGTTTCATTGATAATTTGGAGTCTATAGTATATTCTCTTCTTTTTATCCTATTTGATTTTCAGTTGCTTGGGGACAAGCAACAATTTAAGTTTGGTGTTGTGATGAGCGGATAATTTGTACGCTTTTTGGCATTGTTTTTAGTATGTTTTTAGTAGTTTTTAGTTTAGTTTTTATTATATTTTTATTAGTTTTTAATTAAAATTCACTTTTCTGGACTTTACTATGAGTTTGTGTGTTTTTCTGTGATTTCAGGTATTTTCTGGCTGAAATTGAGGGACCTGAGCAAAAATCTGATTCAGAGACTGAAAAGGACTGCAGATGCTGTTGGATTCTGACCTCCCTGCACTCGAAGTGGATTTTCTGGAGCTACAGAAGCCCAATTGACGCGCTCTCAACGGCGTTGGAAAGTAGACATCCTGGGCTTTCCAGCAATATATAATAGTCCATACTTTGCCCAAGATTTGATGGCCCAAACCGGCGTTCAAAGTCACCCTCAAAATTCCCAGCGTTAAACGCCGGAACTGGCACCTAATCGGGAGTTAAACGCCCAAACTGGCATAAAAGCTGGAGTTAAACGCCAGGAAGAGTCTCTACACGAAAAATGCTTCATTGCTCAGCCCAAGCACACACCAAGTGGGCCCAGAAGTGGATTTTTATGTCATTTACTCATCTATGTACTAGTTTTCTATAAGTAGGACCTTTTACTATTGTATAGAGATCATCTAGGAATCTTCGGACATCTAGTTCTTAGATCAGATCTTGGTTCTTCTGGTTCCCTCTTTGGGGCCGAAACCAATGATCACTTTTGTTCTTATGTATTTTCAACGGTGGAGTTTCTACACACCATAGATTAAGGTGTGGAGCTCTGCTGTACCTCGAGTATTAATGCAATTACTATTGTTCTTCCATTCAATTCCGCTTGTTCTTTATCCAAGATATCACTTGTTCTTCAACATGATGAAGGTGATGATTGACGCTCATCATCATTCTCACCTAAGAACAAGGTGACTGACAACCATTCTTGTTCTACAAGCATCCGAGGCTTAGTGAATATCTCTTGGATTCTTCGGAATCTTCGTGGTATAGGCAGGACCTGATGGCGGCATTCAAGAGAATCCGGAAGGTCTAAACCTTGTCTGTGGTATTCTGAGTAGGATTCAATGATTGAATGACTGTGACGTGCTTCAAACCTGTAACCTACTGGGCGTTAGTGACAGACGCAAAAGAGTTATTCTATTCCGGTAGGGGAGGGAACCAAACCGGTGATTGGCAGCACTGTGACAGAGTGTGTGCATTAGCTTTCACTGCGCGGATGGGAGGTAGCTGCTGACAACAGTGAAACCTTACACGAGCTTGCCATGGAAAGGAGTAAGAAGGATTGGATGAAGACAGTAGAAAAGCAGAGAGACGGAAGGGAAGGCATCTTCATACACTTGTCTGAAGCTCTTACACCAATGATATACATAAGTATCACTATCCTTATCTTTTATGTTATTTTCGTTCATCACCATATATATTTGAGTTTGCCTGACTAAGATTTACAAGATGACCATAGCTTGCTTCAATACTAACAATCTCCGTGGGATCGACCCTTACTCACGTAAGGTTTATTACTTGGACGACCCAGTGCACTTGCTGGTTAGTTGTGCGAAGTTGTGTAATGCCATGGTATTGAGCCACCAAGTTCTTGGAGCCATTACCGGGGATTATTTGAGTTGTGAAAAAGTAGTGATCACAATTTCGCGCACCACATCCACTCATAATTTCTATGACCGTCCCAACCAAGGGTACAATCAAGGTGGAAACAATAACCATGGATGGCAGGACAATTATAACCAGAATTGGAGGGACAACAATAACAGAGGAGGCAGAGATAATCAGGGAAATCAGAGGTGGAATAATAACAACAACAGGCAGCAGAATCAACCTTACAGAGCACCTCACCTGAGGCAAAACCAAGGACCACAGAATAATCAACAGCAGACCTCTCAATTTAATCATTCTTCTTCATCTCATAATGAAGAGTTACTACAATCTTTTGAACGAAGACAGCAGACCATGGAAAACAATATCATGAATAGTATTAATGCCAGTTTGAATGGTCTGACCTCTACTTTGCAAGCTCTTGTCTCACAGATCGGAGCTTCACAAAATTCCAGTAACCAACCTTCAAGTTCCACTGGAATCCCCTCTCAACCATTACCCAATCCAAAGGAAGGCATTAATGCCATCACCCTGAGGTCCGGAACCACACTGCAGGAGAGGAACCAGGAGGAGCCAAGCTCACCAGAACACGCCTCAGCTGAAGAGGTGGTAGAAATAGAAGATGTTGAAGAAAAATAGGACATACAGGACATAGCTGAAGAAGAAATAGCTCAACCACAAGAGGAAGCACCAAAAGGCGCAGACACTACAGACAACACTACTCCTATTCCATTTCCACAACTTGCAAGGAAGCCCAGGAAGCAGCTGGAACCCGATCCTAAAATGGTAGAAATATTCAAAAAGGTCGATGTAACTGTTCCTCTTTTTGATGTTATTCAGCAAGTACCTAAATATGCAAAGTTTCTAAAAGATTTATGTATCCATAAAGACAAAATTAATGAATTATAAACTATTCCTTTAGGTAGTTCTATATCTGCTTTAATGGGAGGATTACCTGAAAAATGTAGTGATCCATGTCCTTGTATAGTTAGCTGTACTATTGGTGGTGTAGTAATTTATGATTGCATGTGTGATTTAGGAGCATGTGTCAGTATAATGCCTTTGTCTATATATGATATTTTGAGGCTCCCTCCCTTAAAAAGGTCGACAGCTCGTTTTGTGTTAGCAGATAAAAGCATTATTACAGTTGCTGAAGATGTTCTGGTGAATATTAAAGGGCTTACATTTCCCACTGATTTTTATATTTTGGAGATGCCCCAAAATGATTCAGATAAGCCATCATCAATCCTACTTGGAAGACCATTCCTGAAGACGTCAAAATTCAAATTGGATGCTTTTTCAGGAACATACTCCTTTGAAATAGATGGCCACATTGTGATCTTCAATCTGAATAGAGTCATTAATAACCCTCCAGAAGATCGCTCTATCTTCCAGTATGATGTCATAGATGAAAGTGTAGCTGAAGTTCACAAGGAAGAGTTAGAAGAGATACACACTGGACAAGGTCCAAGTGTGGGGACCCTCTTAACTGACAATATGGGCACTTCATCATTTTCACAAGCTCCAGATAATCCAGAACCTGCCCATGAACAGAAGTTAGAATTGAAACCCCTCCCTCCACATCTCAAATATGCTTATCTTGGAGATGAGCAGAAGTTTCCAGTTAATATTGCAAGAGAACTTACTTCTCAACAAGAAGAGCAGTTACTTGATGTGCTGAGGAAGCATAAGAGGGCAATTGGGTGGAGTTTGGCAGACATAGTAGGAATCAACCCTCAAGTATGTGAGCACTGAATATTTTTAGAAGAGGGAGCAAGACCTGTCTGTCAACCCCAAAGAAGATTGAATCCCACCATCTTGAAAGTTGTCAAAAAGGAAGTGACCAGACTATTGGAAGCAGGTATCATATATCCCATTTCAGACAGTGAATGGGTAAGCCCAGTACAAGTGGTGCCCAAGAAGTCTGGAGTCACTACAGTGAATAATGAGCATGGAGAGCTCATAGCAACTAGATTTCAGAATGCTTGGAGAGTCTGCATTGATTACAGGCGTCTCAACCAAGCTACCCGTAAGGATCACTACCCACTTCCATTCATTGATCAAATACTGGATCGCCTGTCAGGTAAATCACATTATTGCTTTTTAGATGGTTACACAGGTTATTTCCAGATTCATATAGCCCCTGAGGATCAGGAAAAGACCACTTTTACATGTCCTTTCGGAACGTATGCTTATAAGAGAATGCCCTTTGGCTTATGCAATGCACCAGCTACTTTCCAAAGGTGCATGATGAGTCTTTTCTCTGACCTTATTGAAGATTGTATGGAAGTTTTTATGGACGATTTTAGCGTTTATGGTGATTCTTTTAGCCTTTGTTTAGATGGATTATCTAGAGTATTAGATAGATGTGTTAATACAAACCTTGTATTAAATTTTAAAAAATGTCACTTTATGGTAAAACAAGGGATTGTATTAGGACATGTGGTATCTAATAATGGTATTACTGTAGACCCAGCAAAGGTAAATATTATTTCTAGTTTACCTTACCCCTCTTCTGTGAGGGAAGTCCGTTCGTTCCTTGGCCATGCAGGTTTTTACAGGAGATTTATCAAGGACTTTAGTAAGGTAGCACTTCCCTTATCCAGATTACTGCAGAAGGATATTGAGTTTGAGTTCAGTGATGATTGCAAACAAGCGTTTGATAAGCTGAAGACTGCTCTGACTCAAGCTCCAATTGTGAGAGGACTAGACTGGAGCCAGCCGTTTGAAATCATGTGCGATGCTTCCGACCATGCAGTAGGAGCAGCGCTGGCTCAGCGTGAAGGTAAGGATCCTTTTGTTATTGCGTATGCGTCTAAGACTTTAGACACTGCCCAGTCCAATTATAGTACTACTGAGAAAGAGCTTCCTGCTATTGTTTTTGCTCTGGATAAATTCCAAGCTTATTTACTTGGTACTAGAGTAGTAGTGTATTCGGACCATGCAGCTTTAAAGTATCTATTAGCTAAAAAAGAGTTCAAACCAAGACTTATACGTTGGATACTGCTGTTACAAGAATTTGATTTAGAAATAAAGGATAGAAGTGGTAATCAGAATTTAGTGGCAGACCATTTGAATCGCCTTGAGCATATTAAGGATGATTCTACTCCTATAGATGATAATTTTCCTTTTGATAACCTACAAGCAGTATCTGCGGTAGTCTCTTGGTATGCACCTGTTGCTAATTATTTGGTTAGCCGCACATTTCCTCCAAATTTTTCTAAGCATCAAAGAGACAAGCTGAAAAGTGAGTCTAAATATTATATATGGGATGACCCATATTTATGGAGATATGGTGCTGACCAAGTAATTAGACGCTGTGTGCCTCAATCAGAATTTCAGTCTATCTTAGAGGCCTGTGGTGCACGAAATTGTGATCACTACTTTTCAAAACACAAACAATCCCTAGTAATGGCTCCAAAGACTTGGTGCTCAATACCATGGCATAAACACAACTTCGCACAACTAACCAGCAAGTGCACTGGGTCGTCCAAGTAATAAACCTTACGCGAGTAAGGGTCGATCCCACGGAGATTGGTGGTATGAAGCAAGCTATGGTCACCTTGTAAATCTCAGTCAGCCAGACTCAATTGGGTATAGTGATAAACGAATAAAGCATAAAGATAAAGATAGAGATACTTATGTATATCATTGGTTAGAGCTTCAGATAAGCGTATGAAGATGCCTTCCCTTCCGTCTCTCTGCTTTCCTACTGTCTTCATCCAATCCTTCCTACTCCTTTCCATGGCAAGCTTGTGTAGGGTTTCACCGTTGTCAGTGGCTACCTCCCATCCTCTCATTGGAAATACGTCCCTGATGCTCTGTCACAGCATAGGCTATCCATCTGTCGGTTCTCGGTCCGGCCGGAATAGAATCCAGTGATTCTTTTGCGTCTGTCACTAACGCCCCGCCTTTCGGAGTTTGAAGCACGTCACAGTCATTCAATCATGGAATCCTACTCAGAATACCACAGACAAGGTTAGACCTTCCAGATTCTCTTGAATGCCGCCATCAGTTCTTGCCTATACCACGAAGACTCTGATCTCACGGAATGGCTGGCTCATTTGTCAGGCGAGCACTCGGTTGTCAGGCGAGCACTCGGTTGTCAGGCGATCAACCATGCATCATGCAATCAGAAATCCAAGAGATATTCACTAAGCCTCGAATGCTTGTAGAACAAGAATGGTTGTCAGTCACCTTGTTCATAGGTGAGAATGATGATGAGTGTCAATCATCACCTTCATCAAGTTGAAGAACAAGTGATATCTTGGACAAAGAACAAGCGGAATTGAATAGAAGAACAATAGTAATTGCATTAATACTCGAGGTGCAGCAGAGCTCCACACCTTAATCTATGGTGTGTAGAAACTCCACCGTTGAAAATACATAAGAACAAGGTCTAGGCATGGCCGTGAGGCCAGCCTCCCAAATGAGGGTTCAATCATCAAAACATGATCAAAAGATGAAAATACACTAGTAAAAGGTCCTATATATAGAAAACTAGTAGCCTAGGGTGTACAGAAATAAGTAAATGACATAGAAATCCACTTTCGGGCCCACTTGGTGTGTGCTTGGGCTGGGCAATGAAGCATTTTTGTGTAGAGACTCTCCTTGGAGTTAAACGCCAGCTTTTATGCCAGTTTGGGCGTTTAACTCCCATTTAGGTGCCAGTTCCGGCGTTTAACGCTGGAATTTCTTGAGGTGACTTTGAACGCCGGTTTGGGCCATCAAATCTTGGGCAAAGTATGGACTATTATATATTGCTGGAAATCCCAGGATGTCTACTTTCCAACGCCGTTGAGAGCGCGCCAATTGGGCTTCTGTAGCTCCAGAAAATCCACTTCGAGTGCAGGGAGGTCAGAATCCAACAGCATCTGCAGTCCTTTTGAGTCTCTGGATCAGATTTTTGCTCAGATCCCTCAATTTCAGCCAGAAAATACCTGAAATCACAGAAAAACACACAAACTCATAGTGAAGTCCAGAAAAGTGAATTTTAATTAAAAACTAATAAAAATATACTAAAAACTAACTAGATCATACTAAAAACATACTAAAAACAATGCCAAAAAGCATACAAATTATCCGCTCATCACAACACCAAACTTAAATTGTTGCTTGTCCCCAAGCAACTGAAGATCAAATAAGATAAAAAGAAGAGAATATGCAATGAACTCCAAAAACATCTATGAAGATCAGTATTAATTAGATGAGCGGGGCTTTTAGCTTTTTGCCTCTGAACAGTTTTGGCATCTCACTCTATCCTTTGAAATTCAGAATGATTGGCTTCTTTAGGAACTCAGAATCCAGATAGTGTTATTGATTCTCCTAGTTAAGTATAATGATTCTTGAACACAGCTACTTATTGAGTCTTGGCCGTGGCCCAAAGCACTCTGTCTTCCAGTATTACCACCGGATACATACATGCCACAGACACATAATTGGGTGAACCTTTTCAGATTGTGACTCAGCTTTGCTAAAGTCCCCAACTAGAGGTGTCCAGGGTTCTTAAGCACACTCTTATTGCCTTGGATCACAACTCTTTTTTCTTTTTTCTTTCTTTTTCTATATTTTTTTTCGGTTTTTTTTTTTTTTTGCTTCTCTTTTTTTTTGTATTCACTGCTTTTTCTTGCTTCAAGAATCATTTTTATGATTTTTCAGATCCTCAGTAACATGTCTCCTTTTTCATCATTCTTTCAAGAGCCAACAACTTTAACATTCATGAACCACAAATTCAAAAGACATATGCACTGTTTAAGCATACATTCAGAGAACAAAAGTGTTGCCACCACATCAAAATAATTAAACTGTTATAAAATTCAAAATTCATGCAATTCTTTTCCTTTTCAATTAAGCACGTTTTTATTTAAGAAAGGTGATGGATTCATAGGACATTCATAACTTTAAGGCATAAACACTAAGACACTAATGATCATAAGACACAAACATGGATAAACATAAGCACTAAAATTCGAAAAACAGAAGAATAAAGAACAAGGAAATCAAGGAACGGGTCCACCTTAGTGATGGCGGCTCTTCCTTCCTCTTGAAGGTCCTATGGAGTGCTTGAGCTCCTCAATGTCTCTTCCTTGCCTTTGTTGCTCCTCTCTCATGATTCTTTGATCTTCTCTAATTTCATGGAGGAGAATGGAGTGTTCTTGGTGCTCCACCCTTAGTTGTCCCATGTTGGAACTCAATTCTCCTAGGGAGGTGTTTAGTTGCTCCCAATAGTTTTGTGGAGGAAAGTGCATCCCTTGAGGCATCTCAGGGATCTCATGATGAGAGGGGTCTCTTGTATGCTCCATCCTTTTCTTGGTAATGGGCTTATCCTCATCAATGGTGATGTCTCCCTCTATGTCAACTCCAACTGAATAACAGAGGTGACAAATGAGGTGAGGAAAGGCTAACCTTGCTAAGGTGGAAGTCTTGTCCGCCACTTTGTAGAGTTCTTGGGCTATGACCTCATGAACTTCCACTTCTTCTCCAATCATGATGCTATGGATCATGATGGCCCGGTCTAAAGTAACTTCGGACCGGTTGCTAGTGGGAATGATTGAGCGTTGGATAAACTCCAACCATCCTCTAGCCACGGGTTTGAGGTCATGCCTTCTCAATTGAACCGGCTTGCCTCTTGAATCTCTCTTCCATTGTGCGCCCTCTTCACATATGATTGTGAGGACTTGGTCCAACCTTTGATCAAAGTTGACCCTTCTTGTGTAAGGATGTTCATCTCCTTGCATCATAGGCAAGTTGAACGCCACCCTCACACTTTCCGGACTAAAATCCAAGTATTTCCCCCGAACCATAGTAAGATAATTCTTTGGATCCGGGTTCACACTTTGATCATGGTTCTTGGTGATCCATGCATTGGCATAGAACTCTTGAACCATCAAGATTCCAATTTGTTGAATGGGGTTGGTAAGTACTTTCCAACCTCTTCTTTGGATCTCATGGCGGATCTCCGGATATTCACCCTTTTTGAGTGAAAAGGGGACCTCGGGGATCACCTTCTTCAAGGCCACAACTTCATAAAAGTGGTCTGGATGCACCCTTGAGATGAACCTATCCATCTCCCATGACTCGGAGGTGGAAGCTTTTGCCTTCCCTTTCCTCTTTCTAGAGGTTTCTCCGGCCTTGGATGCCATAAATGGTTATGGAAAAACGAAAAAGCAACGCTTTTACCACACCAAACTTAAAGGTTTGCTCGTCCTCGAGCAAAAGAAGAAAGAAGAGAGGAGAAGAAGAAGAAATGAAGAAGGAGGGAATGGCTTAGTGTATTCGGCCAAGGAGGGGGAGAAGTGGTTTTTTGGTTGTGTGAAAATAAAGGAGTGAAGAAGGGTATTTATAGGAGAGAGGGGAGATGGGGTTCGGCCATATTGTTTGGGTTTGGGAGGGAAAGTGGTTTGAATTTGAAGGGTGAGGTTGGTGGGGTTTATGAAGGATGGATGTGAGTGGTGAAGAGAAAGATGGGATTTGATAGGTGAAGGGTTTTTGGGGAAGAGGTGTTGAGGTGATTGGTGAATGGGGGAAGAAGAGAGAGAGTGGTGGTGGGGTCCTGTGGGGTCCACAGATCCTGTGGTGTCAAGGAAAAGTCATCCCTGCACCAAATGTTGCTCAAAATCACGTTTTGAGCCATTTCTGGCGTTAAACGCCGGGCTGGTGCCCATTCCTGGCGTTTAACGCCAGGTTCTTGCCCTTTTCTGGCGTTTAACGCCAGTCTGGTGCCCCTTTCTGGCGTTAAACGCCCAGAATGGTGCCAGACTGGGCGTTAAACGCCCAACTGCTAGGTTTACTGGCGTTTGAACGCCAGCAACATCTTCCTCCAGGGTGTGCTGTTTTTCTTCCTGTTTTTCATTTTGTTTTTGCTTTTTCAATGGATTTTGTGACTTCTTATGATCATCAACCTAAAAAAAAAACATAAAATAACAAAGAGAAATATATAAAATATAATCATTGGGTTGCCTCCCAACAAGCGCTTCTTTAATGTTAGTAGCTTGACAGAGGGCTCTCATGGAGCCTCACAGATACTCAGAGCAATGTTGGAACCTCCCAACACCAAACTTGGAGTTTGAATGTGGGGGTTCAACACCAAACTTAGAGTTTGGTTGTGGCCTCCCAACACCAAACTTAGAGTTTGACTGTGGGGGCTCTTCTTGACTCTGATTTGAGAGAAGCTCTTCATGCTTCATCTCTATGGTGACAGAGGGGTATCCTTGAGCCTTAAACACAAAGGATTCTTCATTCACTTGAATGATCAGTTCACCTCCATCAACATCAATTACAGCCTTTGCTGTGGCTAGGAAGGGTCTGCCAAGGATGATGGTTTCATCCATGCACTTCGCAGTCTCTAGGACTATGAAATCAGTAGGGATGTAATGGTCTTCAATCTTAACCAAAACATTCTCTACAAGTCCATAAGATTGTTTTCTTGAGTTGTCTGCCATCTCTAGTGAGATTTTTGCAGCTTGTACCTCAAAGATCCTTAGCTTCTCCATTACTGAGAGAGGCATGAGGTTTACACTTGACCCTAAGTCACACAGAGCCTTCTTGAAGGTCATGGTGCCTATGGTACAAGGTATGAAAAACTTCCCAGGGTCTTGTCTCTTTTGAGGTAATTTCTGCCTAGACAAGTCATCCAGTTCTTTGGTGAGCAAAGGAGGTTCATTCTTCCAAGTCTCATTTCCAAATAACTTGTCATTTAGCTTCATGATTGCTCCAAGGTATTTAGCAACTTGCTCTTCAGTGACATACTCATCCTCTTCAGAGGAAGAATACTCATCAGAGCTCATGAAAGGCAGAAGTAAGTCCAATGGAATCTCTATGGTCTCATTTTGAGTCCCAGATTCCCATGGTTCCTCATTGGGGAACTCATTGGAGGCTAGTGCACGCCCATTGAGGTCTTCCTCAGTGGCGTTCACTTCCTCCCCTTCCTCTCCAAATTCGGCCATGTTTAGGGCTTTGCACTCTCCTTTTGGATTTTCTTCTGTGTTGCTTGGGAGAGTACTTGGAGGGAGTTCAGTAACTTTCTTGCTCAGCTGTCCCACTTGTCCTTCCAAATTCCGAATGGAGGACCTTGTTTCAGTCATGAAACTTTGAGTGGTTTTGATTAGATCAGAGACCATGGTTGCTAAGTCAGAGGGGTTCTGCTTAGAATTCTCTGTCTGTTGCTGAGAAGATGATGGAAAAGGCTTGCCATTGCTAAACCTGTTTCTTCCACCATTGTTGTTGTTGAAACCTTGTTGAGGTCTCTCTTGATTCTTCCATGAGAAATTTGGGTGATTTCTCCATGAAGAATTATAGGTGTTACCATAGGGTTCTCCTAGGTAATTCACCTCTTCTATTGAAGGGTTCTCAGGATCATAAGCTTCTTCCTCAGATGAAGCCTCCTTAGTATTGCCAGGTGCATTTTGCATTCCAGACAGACTTTGAGAAATCAAATTGACTTGTTGAGTCAATATTTTATTCTGAGCCAAAATGGCGTTCAGAGTGTCAATCTCAAGAACTCCTTTCTTCTGACTAGTCCCATTGTTCACAGGATTCCTTTCAGAAGTGTACATGAATTGGTTATTTGCAACCATTTCAATGAGCTCTTGAGCTTCTGTAGGCGTCTTCTTCAGATGAAGAGATCCTCCAGCAGAGCTATCCAAGGACATCTTGGATAGTTCAGAGAGACCATCATAGAAAATACCTATGATGCTCCATTCAGAAAGCATGTCAGAAGGACATTTTCTGATTAATTGTTTGTATCTTTCCCAAGCTTCATAGAGGGATTCTCCATCCTTCTGTCTGAAGGTTTGGACTTCCACTCTAAGCTTACTCCATCTTTGTGGTGGAAAGAACTTTGCCAAGAAGGCATTGACTAGCTTTTCCCAAGAGTCCAGGCTTTCTTTAGGTTGAGAGTCCAACCATATTCTAGCTCTGTCTCTTACAGCAAAAGGGAATAGCATCAGTCTATAGACCTCAGGGTCAACCCCATTAGTCTTGACTGTGTCACAGATTTGCAAGAATTCAGCTAAGAACTGATGAGGATCTTCCATTGGAAGTCCATGGAACTTGCAATTCTGTTGCATTAGAGAAACTAATTGAGGCTTAAGCTCAAAGTTGTTTGCTCCAATGGCAGGGATAGAGATGCTTCTCCCATAGAAGTCGGGAGTAGGTGCAGTAAAGTCACCCAGCACCTTCCTTGCATTGTTTGCATTATTGTTGTTTTCGGCTGCCATGTCTTCTTCTTCTTTGAAGAATTCGGTCAGGTCCTCTAAAGAGAGTTGTGCTTTGGCTTCTCTTAGCTTTCTCTTCAAGGTCCTTTCGGGTTCAGGGTCAGCTTCAACAAGAATGCCTTTGTCTCTGCTTCTGCTCATATGAAAGAGAAGAGAACAAGAAAATGTGGAATCCTCTATGTCACAGTATAGAGATTCCTTGAGGTGTCAGAGGAAAAGAGAAATAGAAAGAAGAAGGAGAAGAAGAATTCGAACTTTAATTAGATAAGGTTCGAATTGTGCATTGAGAAGAAGTGGTACTCCATAAATAGAAGGATGTGGGAAGGAGGGAAGTAATTTTTCGAAAATTAATTAAAATATTTTGAAAACATTTTTGAAAAACACTAATTGATTTTCGAAAACAAAAGTGGAAAAGAAATCAAGTGATTTTTGAAAAAGGATTTGAAATTAGAAGTTAAAAGATTTGATTGAAAACTTATTTTGAAAAAGATATAATTAGGAAGATATGATTGGTTTTAAAAATTGTGATTGAGAAGATATGATTTGAAAAACATTTTAAAAAAATTTGATTTGAAAACAATTTTAAAAAGATTTGATTTTAAAAATTAATGACTTGCCTAACAAGAAAAGATATGATTCAAACATTAAACCTTTCTCAACAGAAAAGGTAACAAATTTGAGATGTTCAATCAAATCATTAATTGTTAGTAAGTATCTTTGAAAAAGGAAAGAAATTGATTTTGAAAACATTTGATTGATAAGATTTGATTTGAAAAAGATTTGATTTTGAAAAACTTTGAAAACTTGAAAAAAAAAATTGATTTGAAAAACAAAATCTTCCCCCTAGCACCATCCTGGCGTTAAACGCCCAGAATGGTATCCATTCTGGCGTTTAACGCCCAAAATGCACCCTTTTTGGGCGTTAAACGCCCAACCAGGTACCCTGGCTGGCGTTTAAACGCCAGTCTGCCTTCTTCACTGGGCATTTTCGAATGCTCAGCTTTTTCTGTATAATTTCTCTGCAGTATGTTCTGAATCTTCAATTCTCTGTATTATTGACTTGAAAAGACACAAATAAAAAATATTTTTGGATTTTTTTAATAATCAAAATGCAACAAGAATCAAATAACAATGCATGCAAGACACCAAACTTAGCAGTTTGTATACTATTGACACTATATGAGACACATAAACACTCAAGTCAAAAGAATTCAAAGATCAGAGTCAGAAATCATCAAGAATTACTTGAAGATCCTTAAGACACATGAATGAATGTATGCAATTGACACCAAACTTAAGATGAGACACTAGACTCAAGCAAGAAACATCAAATATTTTTGGTTTTTATGGTTTTTGTGAATTTTTTTGTGATTTTCGAAAATAAAAGTGGAAAAAGATATCAAAATTCTTAATGAGAATCCCAGGAATCAGTGCAATGCTAGTCTAAGACTCCGGTCCAGGAATTAGACATGGCTTCACAGCCAGCCAAGCTTTCAAAGAAAGCTTCGGTCCAAAACACTAGACATGGCCAAAGGCCAGCCAAGCCTTAGCAGATCACTGCTCCAAAAGCAAGATCAACAAGCTCTTGTGATGATAAGTTGAAACCTCGGTCCAATGAAATTAGACATGGCTTTACAGCCAGCCAGATTTCAGCAAATCATCATGAAACTCTAGAATTCATCTTCAAGAATTTCGAAAAAAATAAATGCCTAATCTAAGCAACAAGATGAACCGTCAGTTGTCCATACACAAGAACAATCCCCGGCAACGGCGCCAAAAACTTGGTGCACGAAATTGTGATCACTACTTTTCAAAACACAAACAATCCCTAGTAATGGCTCCAAAGACTTGGTGCTCAATACCATGGCATAAACACAACTTCGCACAACTAACCAGCAAGTGCACTGGGTCGTCCAAGTAATAAACCTTACGCGAGTAAGGGTCGATCCCACGGAGATTGGTGGTATGAAGCAAGCTATGGTCACCTTGTAAATCTCAGTCAGCCAGACTCAATTGGGTATAGTGATAAACGAATAAAGCATAAAGATAAAGATAGAGATACTTATGTATATCATTGGTTAGAGCTTCAGATAAGCGTATGAAGATGCCTTCCCTTCCGTCTCTCTGCTTTCCTACTGTCTTCATCCAATCCTTCCTACTCCTTTCCATGGCAAGCTTGTGTAGGGTTTCACCGTTGTCAGTGGCTACCTCCCATCCTCTCATTGGAAATACGTCCCTGATGCTCTGTCACAGCATAGGCTATCCATCTGTCGGTTCTCGGTCCGGCCGGAATAGAATCCAGTGATTCTTTTGCGTCTGTCACTAACGCCCCGCCTTTCGGAGTTTGAAGCACGTCACAGTCATTCAATCATGGAATCCTACTCAGAATACCACAGACAAGGTTAGACCTTCCGGATTCTCTTGAATGCCGCCATCAGTTCTTGCCTATACCACGAAGACTCTGATCTCACGGAATGGCTGGCTCGTTTGTCAGGCGAGCACTCGGTTGTCAGGCGATCAACCATGCATCATGCAATCAGAAATCCAAGAGATATTCACTAAGCCTCGAATGCTTGTAGAACAAGAATGGTTGTCAGTCACCTTGTTCATAGGTGAGAATGATGATGAGTGTCAATCATCACCTTCATCAAGTTGAAGAACAAGTGATATCTTGGACAAAGAACAAGCGGAATTGAATAGAAGAACAATAGTAATTGCATTAATACTCGAGGTACAGCAGAGCTCCACACCTTAATCTATGGTGTGTAGAAACTCCACCGTTGAAAATACATAAGAACAAGGTCTAGGCATGGCCGTGAGGCCAGCCTCCCAAATGAGGGTTCAATCATCAAAACATGATCAAAAGATGAAAATACACTAGTAAAAGGTCCTATATATAGAAAACTAGTAGCCTAGGGTGTACAGAAATGAGTAAATGACATAGAAATCCACTTCCGGGCCCACTTGGTGTGTTCTTGGGCTGGGCAATGAAGCATTTTCGTGTAGAGACTCTCCTTGGAGTTAAACGCCAGCTTTTATGCCAGTTTGGGCGTTTAACTCCCATTTAGGTGCCAGTTCCGGCGTTTAACGCTGGAATTTCTTGAGGTGACTTTGAACGCCGGTTTGGGCCATCAAATCTTGGGCAAAGTATGGACTATTATATATTGCTGGAAAGCCCAGGATGTCTACTTTCCAACACCGTTGAGAGCGCGCCAATTGGGCTTCTGTAGCTCCAGAAAATCCACTTCAAGTGCAGGGAGGTCAGAATCCAACAGCATCTGCAGTCCTTTTGAGTCTCTGGATCAGATTTTTGCTCAGATCCCTCAATTTCAGCCAGAAAATACCTGAAATCACAAAAAAACACACAAACTCATAGTGAAGTCCAGAAAAGTGAATTTTAATTAAAAACTAATAAAAATATACTAAAAACTAACTAGATCATACTAAAAACATACTAAAAACAATGCCAAAAAGCATACAAATTATCCGCTCATCAGCCTGTCACTCATCTGAGAGTGGAGGACATTTTGGTCCTCAAAGAACAGCTAGAAAGATCTTAGACTGTGGATTCTGGTGGCCTACTCTTTTTAGGGACGCTGCTAAATTTTGTAAATCCTGTCTCCCATGCCAGAAATTTGGTAATATATCCAAGAGGGATGAGATGCCTCAACAAATTATGCTTTTCTGTGAAATTTTTTATGTTTGGGGCATTGACTTCATGGGTCCATTTCCAAATTCTAATGGTTATTTTTATATATTGTTAGCTGTGGATTATGTTTCCAAATGGGTAGAAGCAATTCCTACCCGTACTGATGATGCTAACACTGTTGTTTCCTTTGTGAGAAACCATATTATATGTCGCTTTGGATACCACGAGCAATCGTGAGCGATCAAGGCACCCATTTCTGTAACAGGAGACTAACAGGATTAATGAAAAAGCATGGGATAATCCATAAAGTCGCAACAGCTTACCATCCCCAAATTAATGGGCAAGCCGAGGTGTCAAACAGAGAAATCAAGCGTATCTTACAAAAGATAGTAAAGCCTCATAGAAAAGACTGGAGCACCAGGCTACAAGATGCACTTTGGGCATATAGAACAGCATATAAAACACCCATTGGGATGAGTCCTTTCCGCTTGGTTTATGAAAAAGCTTGTCATCTCCCAGTTGAAGTAGAACACAGAGCCTTTTGGGCAGTTAAGGAGTGCAACATGGGAATTGATAAAGCCGGAGCTGAAAGGAAGTTGCAACTGCAAGAATTGGAGAGCCTTCGCCTAGAAGCTTATGAGAACTCAAGAATATACAAGGAGAAGATGAAGGCTGTACACGATCAAAACATCAAGAAGAAAGAGTTCCAACCTGGAGATTTAGTCCTCCTTTACAAATCTCGACTAAGGCTCATGCCAGGTAAGTTGAGATCAAGATGGGAAGGTCCATATAAAGTAGAGAAGGCAGAACCATACGGAGTTTATCACCTAAGCAATCCTTCAAGCTCTGAACTCATTAAAGTTAATGGACAATGTCTGAAGCTATACCATGGCGAGAAGAGGCAGAGAAACAAGGAGCTTGAGATCTTCCTCTTGGAAGATCCCCACATAGCAGAAGATTGAGCTAGTGGAGCGTCCAACTTAAGGACGTTAAAGCAAAGTGCTAGGTGGGAGACAACCCACCATGGTATGATCGTTCTTTTCCTTATTTTTAGTTTTTCTTATTCAATAACTCTTCTCTTTATTAGTACTTTCGTGCATTTTCATTTACATGTTTCATTTCTTAATTTAAAAAAAAAATTTTCGCTACGCGACGCGATCGCATCAGTGACGCGTCCGCGTCGCTTGGAGAGAAAGGAAAAATAAAAGAGAATAGAGAGTCACGCTGGAGCGTGGCTGGAGGCGTGCTAATGGCACATATCGACCCACGCGACCGCGTGCCCCACGCGGCCGCGTGCCCTAGGTTTTCGACGTAAAAGGGTGCACAATAAAATATTGTGCGAGAGTGGTGCTGGATTGGTACTGGAAGCACAATCCTTATCACGCGACCGCGTGCCCCACGCGGTCGTGTCCTCCATCTTCTGAAGCACACTCACGCGATCGCGTGCCCCACGCGATCGCGTCACCCCAATTTTGGCAAATAAATTAATTTGAACAGAGAGTTGTGCTAGCGCGAGTGCAGCATAACATGGGTCACGCGACCGCGTGACTGACGCGATCGCGTGCCCATACTTAACGCGCATCCACGCGAACGCGTGCCCCACGTGGCCGCGTAGCATGCGCCGCACAGCTCACCCTAAAATTGCCACATATCTTATCTTTCTCTCCTCCAAATCCTAATTTTTCTTTTCCCTCCTTATTTCTTCCTTTTCCCTTCTTCTTCCTATCTCACCTTTCACTTTCTCTCTCTCACCTCCATTCCTAAGGTTCTATTTTCTTCTTCCCTCTTCACTTTTCTATCATTCTTATTATTTTATAAGTTATTTTCTTTTTCTTTTCTTCTTCTTTTCATTATTCTTATTTTCTTTTTTCTTCTTTTTCTTTTTACATGGTGTTAGAAATTTATTTGAGTCATTATTCCTCATTATATGCTTGTGAATTGTTACAAATTGTTTGACAATTATTATTCTTATTTTTTAAAGGATTACTTGCATGTTCACTTTCATACTTTTTATATCTTATCTACCATGCATGCCATGTGTTTGTGAAAAAGCCCATATAGCATTATGCACTTTTCTACATTACTTTACTCTACCATTCAATGCTTGCTTTTCACAAATTCTCTTTCCTATTGTTTTACTTGAATTTAATTGTCAATACAAATAATTTTGGCTTGTTACAACTGATGCTTGGTCTATGCTACTCATGCCCTTTTCCGGCATGCCAATAAACACCTTGCATCCACTTATGTTTCAATGCGCTTCCTACTTTTCATTGATGGCTTTTCACATGTACTCGAGAGCATGTGTTAATGTCATTTACATTCTTTTGTACATTCATCACCACTCTTCCGTTCTCTTCCTTGCTGTATATCTATTTGAATTTAATTTACTTTATCCTCCCTTTTTCAGGATGGCCACCAAGAAAGGAAAGGAGAAAGCAAATCCTAAATCCCCAGCAAGAAGAGGAACTAAAAGAGCATTAGTGGCAGAGCCCCCTTCAACCGCAGTCAAGCCCTCAACAAAAAGAGTTAAGAGGATAATAAAGGTTGATGAAAAGGAGAAAGCCTTTCCAGCAAAGGACACTGCGCGATTTCCCAATCACTACTGTGAGCAGATGTTCCCTATCCTAGCAGAAAGGAACTATAACAATGAATACCTTCTTATCCTCCCGTCCAATATTGCTTCCTTTGTTGAGCCGTAAATTGAACGAAGACAATGGGGTTTCCTACGGAGACTGCCAAGGCAGGTCAATCTTTCTTGGGTAGTTGAGTTCTACTCCAACTTCTACATGCCAACCCTGTAGTCTGTTTATGTCCGGCAGAAGCAAGTCCCCATTACAGAAGAGGCCATTCAGCAAGCTCTGAGTCTTCCCCCTATTCCAGAAGGAATTGATGCCTTCCAAGAAGCCACACTTAAGCGCCAGAGGTACCAATTTGACTGGGACTCCGTTCTCGGAGTTATCGCACTACCTGGCAGCCGTTGGATCTACGGATACCATCGTACCCGCCCTAAGGGAATCTTGGCTTTAGCACTTACCTTGGAGGCTCGCGTCTGGGCACAGATCATGTCCCATTACGTCTTTTCGAGCACTCACAAGTCCTCCTTCACTGCGAACATGGCTGTTCTACTATGGTGCATCCTTACAGACCAACCTTTGAATCTCTCAAGCCATATCCGGAATGCTATGGGACACGTACAAATTGTGGGCAATTTACCTTTTCCCGCCTTGGTCTCAGATCTTGTCTCAGCAGCCAGAGTCGCCCACAGAGCTGGGGACACCAAAGTCGTGCTTCCACGGGATGATCAGTATGTCCCTAACGGGAAATACCTCAGACTTCAAGCAGCCACTACAAGCCTTCCTACTGCTCCAGTTGAAGATGATCCTTCTTCAACACCACAAGCACCTACAACTAATGAATTGCTCCAGCAGATAATCAAACGGTTAGATCGGCAAGAACACAAAGCTAAATTGAGAGAGCGCCGTAACAACCGACGATTCAAACACCTCAAGGAGCTACTTAGAGGAGATTGCAAAGACTCCGACACCCCGTAATCCACTTCTTTCACTAGCACAGGGAGCCATGACGATCCCGATTGTGGAAATACTGCTACCAGCCCACCCCTGTTCCTAACAGATGGCACCGAGGACGGTGCAAAGCCTTAAGTGTGGGGAGGATGGTCAGTACCTGACTTCCGGAGGTAATTTCTCTTCTCTAGCACCAATAATTAGGATATTTTAGTTAGATTTTCTTTCTTTTATAGAATAGAATAAATTGCATAGGTTAGGATAGTTGCATGCATGTTCTACTTGATTGAAAAGACAATAAGTTTCTTCTAAGACTCTATCTTTGGAACAAAAATTTCACTAATTTTTCAAAAAAATTTTATGATAAATTTGCTTGAGTTGTATTTGGAACATGATGTTTGAGCTAAAGAACACACAACCTATGAAAGATTTGAGCTTTTATGTATGGTTACATTATTTAACCATAATTATTTTATTCTTATGTGTTTATTTCTCTATGATTGTAATCTATATTTTGTTTTATCTTATATGTCCAATATTTATTATATTTGCATGCTTGCACATGATTGAGGCCATTATTTGTTTAAACTCACTTATCCAAATTAAGCCTACCCTTTTCAATTACCTTTGTTAACCATTTTGAGCCTTTAAATCCCATTTGTTCTATATTCTACCACATTAATAACCTTAAGCTGAAAAACAATTGTATATCCCAAATTGAATCTTTGGTTAGCTTAAGATAAAATTGTGTGTGCTAATTAAGTATGGGAAATTGTGGGAACAAAGGTTGTTAAAGGAATGTGTCATTTAATAGGAATTTGGATACCTACTCATGTGAAACTACGAGAACTGAAAATTCATGTGCATTGATAAGATATATTTATTTTAATGTCAAAAAAAAAATAATAATAATAATAAATAAAAAATAAATAAATAAATGAATAAATAAGGGGACAAAATTACCCCAATGTTGAATTCAGAATTCAAAGATCAATGCACATATGATAGAACCAAAATATAAGTTGATACATGAGTATGGATTGGAAAAGGGAATTCTGGGTAGCTAGGTATGAACTTTAAGATTACATTAAAATATATAGGTTGGGTTGAAGCTTGGGTTAATTAAAGATTCAATTTATCAGCTCACTTAACCAAATGTATATCCATACCCTCACCTTGGCCCCATTACAACCTTGAAAAGACCTCATGATGTTTGCATTGGTATATTAACTGTTGTTGCTTGGTTAGGAGAAAAACAAAAGTTAGAAAGCATGATTAGAGAAGGATAGAGCGATTACCCTATACACTAGAGATTAGAGCTACATACATTATCAGTGAGGGTTCAATGCTTGAATTTTCATGTTCCCTGCTTTCATGAGCTATCTTCTTGCATTTTTATCTGTGTCACTGTAAAATGATAGAATTAGTGGAATTTGATTTGTAATTGTTTTGAAGAGCTTATTTACTTTTGATCAAGTGGGCAAGAATCATATAGTTGCATTTGTTTATATATATAGGATTGTATTGCATGGGTTTCTACATGTTCATACTTATTCATTTTATCTCCTTCAATTAAGCATGAGGACATGCTAATGTTTAAATGTGGGGAGGTTGATAAACCACTATTTTATGGTTTATATTGTGTTTAATTGTGTGGTTTTATCATGATCCTTACCCACTTATTCATTAAAATAGCATGCATTTAGATTTCCTTCCTGAATTCATTACATGTTTGAAAACTGCTTCCTAAAGGCTTTAATTATGTACTTTTAATTCTCCTTTATTCCATTTGATGCCGTGATCTGTGTGTTGAGTGTTCCAGACTTTACAGGACATGAATGAGTTAGAGATTGGAAAGGAAGCTAGCAAAAAATGGAAGGAACACAAGAATTTGAGGAGATAACCAGCGAGAAGTGACGCGGTCGCATGGCTCACGCGACCGTGCGAAGGAGAGCAAATAACAGTGACGCGGTCGCATGGCTCACGCGGCCGCGCGGATTGGAAAAGCTCAAGCGACGCGGTAGCGTGGACGACGCGAACGCGTGGCATGGAAAAGCACGAGTGACGCGTCCGCATGGGTGACGCGATCGCGTGACATGTGCGATCTGCATAATCTGCAGAATTCGCTGGGGACGATTTTGGACCCTATTTCGACCCAGTTTTCGGCTCGGAACAGCAGACTAGAGCCAGAGAACATGCAGAAACAAATACAACATTCATTCCAGACAGTTGAGAGTTTTTAGATCTAGTTTTACTCCTCCTCTAGGTTTTTCTAGGTTTTAGAATTTTAATTTTCAATTTGGTCTTAGTATTGGAACATTGAGAAGAGTTATTTCCTCATCAAGACTTCGTCATTCTAGTTCGTTCTCTTAACTTGGTTTTATTCTTCCATGTTCTTTGCTTTGTTCAATTTTGTCATTTGAATATTTTTATGATTATTTAATACAAGAATTATTCCTTTCATTTTAATCCATTTTACCTTCCAATAATCATGTCTTCTTTTAATTCCTTTTCATATGTTATGGATTTGTTATTTACAATGAGCGAGTAGTTTCCCTCACTTGATGGGGAGTTGATTGAAAGGAACTCTTGAGTTGGAAAGATTGAAAGAGAAATTGTAATTGGGATAATTATTGGATTGCTCTCTAGTCACTAATACCAACTCATTTTTATTAATTGAGTTGCAACTTGTGAACAGACATGGCATTCCAATTTGTTTGACTTTTCCTTACTTAGTAAAGGATAATTAAACAAACCAATCTTTAATTATCAATTACTCTGAGAGAATTCCAACAACATTAGAGATTCTAACTGATCAACTCCCAGTCAAGGCTTTCTATTTACATTATTCAATTTTATTAACTTTAATTTTCCTGTTACTCAATTCACTTCTCTGAAAACCTCTGGTTAATAAAATAGCACACTTTCTGCAACTCGTTGGGAGACGACCTGGGATTCATACTCCCAGTAATTTTTAATTTAAATTTTTGTGACACATTTTAAATTGATAGGCAGATTTTCGGTGAGTTAAGAACTATACTTACAACGTAACCATTTTAATAATTTTTAATTCACCAACTTCTGTGTTCCATCACCCGCTTCTTCTTCTAAACTGGATTTTTGTTGTAGAATTTCTGAATTTTTTGTGAAATTTGTTATAGAATATCTATAATTTAATTTTTTGTGATTTGGCTTAAATTTAAAATATTGTTGTTGCTGAATTTGTTGATTATTGTTCAAAGTGCATGTTACTTGAATTTCTTTAAAAGAAGATGAAGAAGCAGAACAAGAATAACAGAGGAAGAATTTTAGTTTTGAAGTTTGTTGATGGTTCTGAGTTTTGATTATTCTGATTTTTTGAGTTTTAATTTTCTGAGTTATAATTTTCTGAGGTGGGGGTGGTGGTGGGTTCTAGGGGAGGGGTTACGGGAGTGGGGTGAGGAGGTTACAGGATGGTGAAGGGGTGAGGGGGGTGAGGGAGTGAAGGGAGGCGGAAGTGGGGCGAGGGGTGAGGGATGAGGGGTGGGGGTGAGGGAGTGGGCCGAAGGAGTTACGGGAGGGTGAGGGAGGGGGAGGGGTGAGGGAGTGGGCTGAGCGGGTTACAGGAGGGTGAGTGAGGGAGGGAGTGAGGGAAGGGGTGGGAGGGTTTGTTTTAATTTTTTAATATTATTTTTAATTATTTTTATTAATAATGAAGGGTAATATGGTAAAAAAATAAAATTGAAGTGGAAAATGACGATTTTATAACGGTTTGTAACGTTGTGGATGATTTTAATAACAAAAAAGGTCAGGGACGATTTTGATTTTCACCCCAGACCTTAGGGACGATTTAAATACTTAACCCTTATAATTAATATATGTGTTGTCTATAAATAGATTAAGAAATAATAATTTTTTTAATAAAATAATCATTCAATTTAAATTACAATTAATTAATTGATAAAAATTATAATAAATTATGTGATATTTAAATATCTAATTAAATTAATTAGTTAAAACCATTAATTTCTTATAATGAATTAAATTAAAAAAATATATTAAAAAATACTCTTAAAAATATGTCACATAATTTTTATCATTAAATATAGAAATTAAATTTTTATTAATAAAATACATAACCAAAGGGGATCCTAGTTAGCGTTGAAACTTATGTAATAGTGGGCAAGCATTATTTTTTTGTGAGTATTTGATTTAATGTGTTAATTTTTTTTTTTTTTTTTTTTTGCAAGTGAAATAATTTTTCTTGTATATTCTGGTGCGAGATAGATACCAATTTTGCGTGATAAGCATGAAATGGGCTGGTTGTTATGGGTTTAAGGTTTGTCTAGGTTGGAGCGGCCAGTGCACCCAATTTTGTGTAGGTCCATCTGTGCTTACAGGGATTGGACTGCCATTAGCCCATTACAATTATACTATTATTATTTTGAGGAAGATCGTTTTCTTGGTCAGAATAGTTGGTTGAGGTAAATTTCTTCACCAGAAACAATCTATGCCGCTACATTCACCCTTTTTGCCGTAAAAACCCTTAGCACTTCTCACATACTGTCACCACCTTTTCCCACATGTTAATGCCTCCCAGACACTCACCATCTTCAATATATATATTTTTTTTTTAGTCTTGACCCCCTTCAATATCAAAGCCACTTCCCAGTAAAATGTAAATAGACTCTTTCTCATATGTTAATGAATAAAATAATTTATGTTTAGCCATTCATCTGAAAAATTATCACATAAAGGAAGTTAATAGAACTAGTATAAAAGGAAAACACTAACAAACTCAGGCACTTAAAAAATCACTGCAGATGATTACAACTTACACGGTTAGGAATCACTTCCTGCATCTTTGCAGGTTACCAGATGCGCAATCTTGAATATTATAATTTCCTCCTTCCTACAAGAATCAGTGGCGATTTCTTTCGTTCTTTTCCTCTTAAATTGTTATGAAAAGTTAGCACCTATAGCCATAACTACCACAAATCACATGGTTTGCATCCCCTGCCTCTGTCCAGTTCCTTACATGCTCATCTGCGTAGCTTTACGGTCCATTTTTTCCGAAGTCGTCTGTCAGTGGCGTGTCAACTATTGAATATAATAGGCCACAACTGCAACCTCCATTAGTTAATGTTTTGCTTGCAGGCCAATAAATAGAGAGCCGCAGCCTGCATCAGTTCACATTAGAAGAGTAGCTCTGGGTGATTATAGTGAGTCAGCTACTTCAGTGTTTAACACGGTTGCTTCAATTCTAATGTCTCATAGCTCTTTACTAGACTGGACACAAACCAAGAGGGGAAGATACATCGGGACCAAGTTCATCACTGATTCTTATCATACATATATAATTATAGGAGAATTTTAGTGTACAGAGCAAAATTGGTACAGATTTAAAGATTTGTTTACACCACGCTTTCTAAAGCCACACTTTAAACCGTAACTCTTCACAAAGAAAAGCGTCACCTAATGGAAAAAAGTAAATTAGAAGATTTAAGAGAAGAAATAATCAAGTTATCAAAATTAATAGATAAAAGATTAATGATTTTAACTAATGTTAACTGTAATGACACCGAATTCTTAAAATCAATACAAAATGATTTTTCTCAAAATCTTTATTTTACTATAAGTTTTATTGAAGGATTTCAAAAACCTGAAAAAACTTATTTTTCACACGGAATTTCTAAGAAATGTTACCATGGAAATGATTCCCCACATCTTTATCATACTTTTAACCCACAATTAAATTCTATAGTAGATATGTTTGAAGAAATATTAGTATCCATAAAATTTCAAAGAAATAAAGAAAAAGAGAATCCCAAAGAAGAAAAATTTCAAAATATAATCAACATAATAGATCTAAAAGTAAAACCACCACTAAAATTATGAATTTTGAAGAAAAATTAGAAGAAGTTACAATGCTTTTTAAACAATTAAAAATGGCTCAAGAAAATAATATTATGGAACAAGGATTTCAAATAGAAGAAGAATTAGTAAATTCTGAAAATATAGAAAATGAAGAACACATCCTAGATTATTCAAGTGACGAAGAACCAGCAATTCCAATACAAGTAAAAAATGAAGCTGGAACATCTAAAGATAACCAATCTCAATACAAATGGGAAACAGGTTTTGATAATTATGCTTTTAAAAAAGGGTTTATAAATAAAGATTCAAAATATACAAAAATACCATCAAAATACGTTCCTAAAATCCAGGAAATGGAAGTAGAAAGAATGCTTGATTTAGACTGTAAAAAGAATGAAAAAGAAATTTTCAAAAATTGGTTGAATTCCTTTTTATTAGAAGCTTTTACTAATCCAAAGCTTAGTGAATTGTCTGGAAGAGATATTTGGAATTACATAGGATTTCATACTAAAGGAACTATAAGAGATTATATGACATCAATAGAAAACCAAATAATAGAAGATTTAGCAACAAAAACAACAGCTTATGATAAGATATTATATATAATGATGATTCTATATAAAGAATTTTTTGGAAAAAATATTATAGATCATAGACAAGAAGTCTATAATAAGGAATATCAAGAAGCAAAAAATCATTTAGCTAATATCCAGATATATGATCTATGTAATGTGGAATCTTATATATGTGAATATAGAATACATTATTACAAATTAAAAGAAGAAGATAAAAATCATTATCTTAGTATGTATATAACAAAACTTCCATATCCTGCTAATGAATTTATAATGGGAAGATTTATAAGAGAAATAAATAGAGGGACAATTGAAAATAATTTTGGTGGAGCAACCGCTGCAATAAGAGAGGAAATAAAAGAACGTTGTATGCAAGAAGCCACTCAAAAAAGATTTGCGAATATAATTAGAATTTGCTGTCAGGATAATGAAGAGATACCCCAAAAATATGGGCTTAATAAAAATTTTCAGAGAAAAAGAAAATATCAATTTAGAAAAAGAAAATACTATCCAAACTGGAGAAAAAAGAGGTATTTTAGAACAAGAAATAACAATAAAAACAAAAGGAAAAAAAGTGACTATTGCCCAAATAAAAAAGAAAACTGTAAGTGTTGGTATTGCCAAGAAGAAAGACACTATGCAAATGAATGTCCGAAAAAGAAGGATAAAAAAGATCTTACTAAACAAATAGAAATTGCTAAGTCTTGTTTTATGGAACCTTTAGAGGAATCTGATGATAACCTAGACTATATTTTTGAATATGTCTCAGAAACAGACTCAGAGACTGAGTAATAATGCCACATTTATTACTATAAAAATAACAGAAAAATTTATAAATGCTTTTATAGACTCTGGAGCAACACAATGCTTTGCTAGTTCAAATATAAAACTTGATTGGAAAAAATTAAAGAAACCATTAAGAGTTAGAATAGCTGACAAATCAATACATAAAATTGACCAAAAAACAGAGATGACTGAAATTTTTATTCAAAATTATAGGTTCATTGTTCCATCTATATATATGTTAGATTCTGGAATGAATTTTATCATAGGAAATAACTTTTTAAAACTATATCATCCATTCATTCAAGAATTAACATATATAGTTTTAAAAGCTCCACACGATTCTTCAATAAATCAAAAATCAAAACGTATAAAAATACCAACTACTACTATAGATAAGATCTTAAAATTTAAAATATTTTCTATATTAGAAACATGTTATTTAAATTTATACTTTCAGATAAACATTCCAAAAAATAATCTTGAAATAAAGATAGAGGAATTTTTGGATGAAATTTGCGCTGAAAATCCTTTAGATATTAAAAATACAAATAACGAATTAGTAAGCATTAAATTAAAAGATCCTACAAAAGAGATAAATGTTCCAAATAAAATTTCTTATTCCGCAAGAGATAGAGAAGAGTTCTTTTTAGAATGTAGAGATCTTTTGGAAAAAGGAATTATAAGATTAAGTAAAAGTCCTCATGCGGCTCCAGCCTTTTATGTCGAAAACAATAATGAAATTAAAAGGGGAAAACGAAGAATGGTTATTAACTATAAGAAGATGAATGAAGCAACTATTGGTGATGCTCATAAACTTCCAAGAAAAGATTCTATTTTAGAAAAAATAAAAGGAGCAACGTGGTTTTCATCTCTTGATGCAAAATCAGGATATTGGCAACTTCGTTTAGACGAAGAAACAAAGAAATTAACTGCTTTTACTTGCCCAACAAAAGAATCAACAAGTGTGTTACTCTATGAATGGAATGTATTACCATTCGGATTAAAACAAGCTCCAGGTATTTATCAAAGATTTATGGAAGAAAATCTAAAAGAGTTAAATGAATTTGTTTTAGTGTACATTGATGATATACTAATTTTTACAAAACAGGATAAAGAAGATCATCTTCAAAAATTATTAATAGTTTTAGAAAGATGTAAAGAAAAAGGACTAGTTCTTAGCAAAAAGAAAGCAAGAATAGCAAAACAAGAAATAGAGTTTCTTGGATTAATTCTATCCACTCAAGGAAAGCTAAAACTTCAGCCAAATGTCCTAGAAAAGGTAAATTTATTTCCTAATAAAATAGAGGATAGAAAACAATTACAAAGATTTTTAGGATGTATAAATTATATTTCTGATCAAGGATTTTTAAAGAATATAACAGAATACACTAAAAGCTTATTTCCAAAAATAAGTACTAAAAAAGAATGGAAATGGGATGAAAAGACAGTATGCAAATTCAAAGGATTAAAGAATTATGTGAAAAACTTCCAGAACTTTATATTCCAGAAGAAAATGACTACTTAATAGTAGAAACAGATGCTTCAGACATAACCTGGTCAGGATGTCTAAAAGCTAAGAAAGCTATAAAAAGTTTGGAACAAGAAAAAGAATCACTAGATTCTAAATATTTCCCAAAGGAATTACTTTGCAGGTATATTTCAGGGACTTTTACTCCAACAGAACAGAGATATACCACTCATGAAAAGGAAACTCTAGCAGCAATTAAATCTCTTAAGAAATGGAAAATTGATTTACTACCCAGAGAATTTACATTAAGAACAGATTCAAGTTATCTAACAGGTTTCATACGATATAATTTAAAAGTTGATTATAATCATGGACGATTGGTAAGATGGCAATTATTTTTGTTACAATATCCAATAAAAATTGAATATATTAAGGGTGACAAAAATGTTATTACAGATACATTAACAAGAGAATGGAGTTCGTCTACAACGCATTAGATCAAGAAATTCAGAAATACGAACAAGAACTCGAAAAATGCAAGCATTGTCAGCAAATAAGGACACAGATCCAATCCCTCAAGAAGGCCATCGAAGCAATGAAATCAACACAACAACCAAAACCATCAGAGTTCAGCCAGCTAAGCGTGGTGGACAAATCAGGTGAAGAAAAAATTCCAGAAAATAAAACAATTGCTGAAATTATCAAAAAATCCACCCAAGATAAAAAATATTATGTAATTTATAATGGCCCCATGAAAGGAGTATATGATGCCTGGGAAAAAGCAGCACCATTTACACATCAATCAAGGATAATTCATAAAGGAGGGTTTTTAACACTGGAAGAAGCAAAGGAATCTTTCAGGGAATATGAAGCTCTTCATCCAGAGAAAACCCTAAAAAGAGCAGATAAAGCTCCAATTCAAACCCAGAAAACAGGGATAATAAGAAACATTCCTACAAGGGCTGAAATCAAAGAAAAGAAAAGGGTCTGTAGATCAAATCTCAGAGAAACCCTTAATATAGTCCTGAATTGGACTGAAGAAAAAAGGGCAATTTTGGGATATTATCCTATTGCCAAAGAACAGTTAACAAAGCTGGTTATATTTCCAGATGCTTTCCCATCGGACACCTATCAGTTTTTCCAGTATGGATTAATTGATACAATTTTAATTTTTAATGATCTAAAAATTATTAGTGAGTTTCCTGCAGGATTCGTTGATGCAGTAAAGAGATTTAAAAATATGATTGACAATGTAAATCCAAGGGATATATCCCTAAAATTTACAAACAGTCAACCTATTTTTAATGAAGAAGAAGAATGCTTGGTTCCAGCACACCAAGTAATATTCATGTCCGTCTTCCCAGAAAATTTTCAACCAATTGATCAGATTCAAGACTTAACAATTTACAGTCATGAAGGAAGGCTAGCCAGCACATTAGCAAGGGTTTTTGAAAGAACTCAAAAAATAACGAAGGAATCTCACACAAGGATTAATTATAAAAGTAGAAATACTTTGCTTGTGTCCAGTAAAAGAAATGAAATTGAAGAAAGAGAGATGAGACTCTTGGTGGAATTTGAATCAGCATTCTACAACTTATCTGGACTCTTAGAAAAGCTCCCTGAAGGGATAAAAAGGAATCTCTGCTATTTGATAAAAGACAGAGAAGACCACAAGTGCCAGCTATGTGTCTCAGAGTTTTCTGAAGAAAGCAATAATGAAACGGAATCAACCCACATGATAAAGGAAGAAGACAACGCATCTGAAGGCCACATGATGAAAGAAGAGGACAGCACATCTGAAGCATCTCTCAACATTATTGCATAGTGACGTAAGCGCTTAGGTCATAGAGCACCAACAATGTAGCTGGTGCAAGATAATAAACAATGACGTAAGCAATGACGTCATAAGAAGGGTAAGGATGGGAATTGTCCATCAGACCCAACCATTATAAATAGGTTGCTTAGGCAATCGTAGAAAGCATCAAACCATAGAAAGCAGGAGGCTAAGAGTACTCATATGCTAGGAGAGCAAGGAGGAAGCTGCCGAGGCGATTCTATAGTTTGAAGAAGAATTCCCTTAGGGAAAACCAATTCTAAACTCCCCTCTGGAGTTAGTATCTATAATCTCCCCTCTGGAGATAAAAACATCTTATGTAAAATATATTAAATAAAGGAAGTTTTTCTCCAGAAAGGTACGCCTTTATCCTAATCTCTTAGTTATGAATTATTTAGAAAGCTTAGAATTAACATAAGAATCTGATTATTATAGATTAACTGCTTTATTAGATAACGAAAAACAGGCTGTTCTAAAAACAGAATTAAACCTCAAATCAAATGAAAATTTTAATATACAAAATCTTTTAAAAGAAGTTTTTAACAGAAAAAATATAATATACCATGGAAAAATTCAACTTGAAAGTCCTATAAAGATAAAATCTGCTAATGGAGAACTTGAAATAGCTCTGATAAATGATGAAGAGTTGAGTAAACAGATTGAGAAAATTAAAGATCAACAAAAGAGATCGAAAATTGGATGGATTCATATTAGTACTATACAAGTCTTAATCAAATCTACATATATGAAAGGAATTAATTCACCAATAAGCTTAGCGATTTGTGATAAAAGAATTACTGATGACCCAATAGATCAAATAATTGGAATTGTTCATGGAAACTCGGCAAATGTAAATGTAAAATTCAATGCCCATCTTGGATATGCTATACCTTTTTCAACTGAAAATCTTGGAAGATCTATAAGTTTGGCTTATAAATTTCACAGAAAGAATCTAATGGAACAAGACGATGAACCATTTTCAATTACATATGCAATAAATTATGCTTTAACAAATAGCCATCATAGTATAATATTTAAAAATAGAGAAAGAATTTATGTTGATGAATTATTTCAGAAAATTGTAAAAACAGAAATACCAAAATATAAAGCTATTGAGAACCCAGTTCTATTATTAAAAGAACCATCAGGAAAATTAGTTTCATCGAATTTTCAAATAAGAGAATCTAAAATTAATAGCCCTTTAAGTTTATCCAAATTAAAGATTAAAGAAGAAAATTTTGAAATAAAAGAATTAACAAAAAAGGTCGAAAAATTAAATGAAACCCTAAACATTAAGTTATGACAATAAATAAAGAAAAAATATATGTAACTTATCAAGACAAGAAACAAGAGTTCTTTGAAAGAGAAAATCGGTTGAATTATTTACAGTTTTCTGAAATAAATCAAAGAGCATTTGAAGCTCTAAAAACAATCTATGACAAGTTAAAAAGAGAAGTCGAAGAGCTAGAAAAATTAATAGAATCTCTAGAAAATAGCGATGAATCGATGATAGAATTTGCAGAAATTCTAAGATAAATAATGAAGCATACAAAAATTGAAAGACCAGAAAATAAAATAAAAAGGAAAAGGGCGAAAAAATTAAAAAGTAAAATAAAGGAGTATAAAAGGGAATTAAATAATCTTCAGATCGAAATTGATGACCTTATAATAAAAAGGGTAGAAACAAGAATAAATATAAACAAGTTGGAGTTAAACTTAAAAAATTTATAAATGCCTGGAAAACCATATTATGACTTAAAAGAATTAAAACTGTTAAAAGAAAAAATGGAAAATGAAGTTGAAAAATTAAAAAGATATTTAGAAACAACAAAAAATGTAGAAATAAAAGAAGTTTTTGAGGATTTAAGAAATTATATTAAAGAAAAAGACAACCAGATAAAAGGTTTTATATACAATAATCCATGCAAAAAAGAATATTATAAACTAAAACAAGATTGAAAAACTATAAAAATCAGAAGTATAAATACTAGTAATACGGTCAATACTTTTTTTGGAAAATTATTCGAAGAATAAATAGAAATTTCGAAAAAGAAATTAAAAGAAAAGATGACTTTAAAATTTGGTCAGAGCCAAGTTAACGATTAAGGGTAACACTTTCTCTTTAAGCAACACTTTTAATGACACATTTTTTCAGCCACAAAAGGACAAAAATCTGTACAGGCACGTTATTTGACTTCAACTCGTTATATATGCATGTTATTTGACTTCAACTCGTTAGTTTTTTTATGAGTCAAACCTTTACATTCTAGTGCCAACTGGCAACTTAACAAATGATTGTGAAGACACACGTCACATCCAAATTTAACAAAGATTGTGAGTGCTCTCTTACCCATTTCAAATCAAGAAACTCAAGGCCAGAACACGAAACATCTGCCCAGAAACACGCAGATAACGAAGAATCCTCTCCCGCATTCACACAAAAAGTAAAAATTAAAAAAAAAATCACATCGCAAAAAACCCTCACCCAGACCGCCAGAACAAGAAGCATCTGCCCCTCATCCCTTGGCAAAGCACCTTGTGCCACACCTCCTCGTCCCCTATTTCCCTTGTCGCTTTTATAATATTTTAAAGGAAAAATTTAAGAGCCAGCAATTTTATTGCATTCTGGCCAGCATATAACCAGCAAAGAAAGGTGAGTCATTGGATGAAATCTCAAATCAATCTCACACAATCAAATCATCATTGATAACTAGTTGATGGCTACCAATCACAAATATTGCTGTCTTCTAGCATTGCCCTTTTTTAAATTATTTTAACTGAATTTTTCCACATTATGGTGAACAGCGAAAGTTCTTATTCTATTTTGTCCAAAAAGAAATTCTTATTCTAATTCCGAATCCTTTCTTTCTTTAACAAACAAAAATAAGGTTTTTCTTTTTCAATAAAGCTGCTTAGAAAATTAAAACAGAAAACAATATAAAAAAGAAAAAAAAATTGGGAAAGAGAACTCCACACAAAATGCATAATATTGTTCACATGATGAATTATTGAATTACATCCAAATTACACAGAATCAACTAACTAATTTTTTTTTTCATGATTAAATGCATAATACTATTCACATTATGAACTAGAACCAAACTACACAGAAGAATCAAGTAACTAATTTCAGTTTTTATTTACATTTTTTACGATCTAATTTGTTGGCATCGGATAGCGACATAAAGGGCATAAATGACTAGTCTTGAGCCAGCGGATGATGCATTCTTGATGATACAGATGCTTACAAGGCATTGATAAAACTTGTTCTGCATCATCACCGTAATCAAATTCAGTTAGACAAATACTGCACCTCTCTGTTGCATTGTTATTCTTTTTAAGCTTCACTTCCTCAAGAGAATCAATGGCACTCTTGGAAGTAGGAACCATCTTAATATTAGTATCTCCCATGGACTCTTCAATGACGAAGTCGGTGATAATGTCGCCGTAGTCATCAACAAACTCTAACGAATTCTGGATAATAATGTCCAAATTCAAACTGAACAAACGAAAATCAGGTCTTTCGTAGAGGAATCCGGAAGGACGAGTTTGAATTGTGGCTTCCGCGTAGGATGTGACATCTGGCATCATGTGATGAATCAAGACATTTGGTATAACATCATCAGGAAAATGCAATTGCATGTGTGATGAACCGTTTTGAAGGAATTCTTGCGCTTGCATTAGAATTGAGCTGTGACATGCAAACGTATCAGTGGCTCCTAACACTGGATAATGTGATTGTGGTTGTTGAGGATGAGTAGTCCAGCACCTTTGATGCCTAACTCGTACCTTGAGAATGAAGTAATCTGCTATTTTATCTCCGATGAGAGTTAGATAAAGTTGCAAATCTTCCTCCTGTTCTTGCAACAATGAGGGAGATGACACTTCCCAGGAAAAACCAAATGGCGACGTCATGATGATGAAATTGAGAACTGGTTTGATGCTTCAAGTTCGTTTATCAGAAATATAAGAAACTTTCTCTAATAGAAATAAGAATCAAACTGAGAATTAATCTTGTTGCTTTCTGCTTACTTGTATATATAAACAAGAGTTCCTAGTAAAATTTGGTACTGAAGCTTTTCCAAAGTGACATTACTTTAAGAGAGGAAGGTAATTGGATCTTAATTGGATATTAATTAACCGAGTTATATTTTTTAGTTTAATTAGGATAATAATCTTTTAGGATAATTATTTTATATTATTTTCTAACTACTTTTATTTTCTTGGATTATCATTCATAATTTAAAAATTAAAAATTAAAAATGATTATTTTTGTTAAATTCAATCTTATTTTATTTTTTTACTAACTAACTGAAACTAATTGTCTGAGATAAGTAAAAAAAAAATATAACGATGATTATTTATAAAAAATAATTAATATTTATTATATTTAAAAATTAAAATAACTGCCAATTATTTGAAATAATGTGTTTTCTTTCTTGGAGTAGTCATAAATAGATTGATAAATTGATTAGACGAAAGAAATAAATTGATTTACAAAGATTTTGTACAAAATTATTATCAAGTGGTTGAATACTTGAATCCTAATTTATAATTTGGACTATCTTTCCTTTTATAGAAATTTAGTAAGCACAGGCATACTTAGAAGATTTCCGATCCCTGTAAAAAGAGTTCAAACATATCCTGTTTAAATACATAATCCCGTATCACTTGCTTCAAATCTCATGATGAACACTCTTCAATTAATTTTTGTTTGTTCCTATTCTTTTTTAAACAATTTTTTTAATGGACTTCTCTACTTGTCGTCTTGTCCTCGATTATCAAGATATTCAAAATACAAATATATACCGATAATCCAATTCAATTCAATTAACTTGGATTTTTTAGGATAACATTACATCTATCAAAAATCAATCCCTGTTAGCATAGAAAAATTCGATTTAGCATCTCATAATTTTTTATATTATTATAAATAAATTTGATTATTTTAATTATTAATTATTTAATTAAAAATACATAAATCAATATATATAAATATATACAAATATATAATAATTAATTTTAAAAATATTTTTTATCTAATTTTTCTATTTTGGATGATACAAAAGAAAAAAAATCAACACTAATTTTATTAAAAAAGAAATTTTAAATGACTAATATTTTTTATTATTTTTAATTTGTATTAGAAATATTAATCTCTTAATATTTCTCCAATTAAAATTGTTCGTTTAAAACACCTCAAAATATTATTTAAAAAGGGAAAGAAAAAAAACTACTCAAAAATCAAAATATCTTAATGCAAGACAACGAAGTGAGCACACATTTGGTTAGTTAATCTTCCCACAAAGTCAACAGAAAATGAAGTGGCGCGAAACAGGTACCATAGGTTATCGGCTGTGGCCACAACCACCTTTACGTTAAGAAACAATCACCAACGCTGTGTGCACTGCGCACCCATTCCTCCTCACAACATCAGAAACACCATTACTAAGCTAATCTGCGCTTCTGCTTCTGCTTCTTCTTACTATTATTATTGCTATTATTCTTCAATGGCTTCGGTAACTTTTTCCGCGCACTGCCTCCTCCACAAACCCAATTCTCTTTCTTTCAGTTTCTTAGCCTCGGACAAATTCAGGTTCGGACGAGTCGGAAAGAACACGAAACTTGGATTAACGCTGTGCAGAGCAGGTTCGGCTCTTGCCTTTCGAGATCTCGACGCCGATGAATTTCGCCACCCTCTTGATAAACAGGTCTGTGTGTGGCTTCTGAACCTTTTCATTTTTTTTTCTGAGAACTCGTTCGGAACTTTTTCAGCGCTTAATTTTTCATGCACTCATGTTTTTTTTTTTTTCTTGTTTTGCTTTCAATCTCCAGAACACGCTGATACTGAGAGCGATTCCAGGATTAAATGAATTGGGGAAAGCACTTCTAGGTAATAATAATATTAAAATTGAAGTATCCTTTGTGAATTGGGATCCTAAGTGATGCAGTCTAGTGTTGTATTTCATTGATTCTGTTGATTAAGCTTTTGATTTTTCATGAATCTTTGTATTTCTCAATTGCAAGCTGTGTTCCCCTTAGAATGCTTTATTTACATGACTACTCTCTCTCTCTCTCTCTCTCTCTCTCTCTCTCTATATATATATATATATATATATACTCACTTCTACCTCATACACTAAGCTGACAAACACTAGCCTTGTGCATCTCACCGGCACAACTCATGTTGCTGATATATGGCATAAGATGTATTCATGTATACACAAAATCACACAACCTTCACAAGTTTTCTGCCTCATGTAGTTGGATTTGGATAATACTTGTTTCCCCGTATAACTCCTTCCCTGAATGGTTCAAATTGTCTATATTTAGGCTTGCTTTGGTAAAATTTTTCCTTTTCACAAATAGCTTATCAAAGTTGTTTTTGAAAGATGGCTTTCTAAAAATTGTAATACCAGTTTTTGGTAAACCAAACTAAAAATTACTTTTAGAAAGTACAAGCAACAACAATTGTATTTGGTAAAATAGTTTTTAAAATTTAAAATGATCATGATAGACATAAATAATGGAAGAATCTTTTATCGTGAATGAAATTTCACATTAATAATATAACTAAGGGTAAATTTGATAAGCACAAATCAACTGTTCTCAAAAACACCCTTAACCTTTTAAAACTACTAGTACAAGCACATAATTTTTTTTATTTTCCAACTACAAAGCACCTCTCAAAACAGTTTTACCAACCAATGCCTAAGGGCAAGATTCAAGGCTATAAATATTTCCTCTTTTATTCTCTCTAGTCACTTGATTACTAATAATTGCAAGTTGTAACAAACATATATTGTTCGATTAGAGATCATTTGATTCATTAGTGAAATTGTGGAAGGGCAAACTCACATTTATAACTTATAAGTAGGTTGCCGCAGCCATTCAGGTTGGACTGGGAACTGCACGTAGTTTATGCAATTGTCATTGGCTAAACTGTTCTAGTTGGTAGAAAACGTCATTCTCAATATTTCCATGCACGGATACCCACCAAAACTTTTCACTTTTTGCAGAACCATTAACATTGGGTGATCTAGGCTTGAGTTGCTTCTTAGATGGAATACAATACTAGTTTTGTTTATCTCTAACAGCAAGGACTCCCCATGTGCACATGATTGCACGTGAAAGGCATAGTTATGTTGTTGATTTGATCAATGATGAATTACTGGGCTCACCTGGCACCAAAACCAACCACTTTTTGCTGTACTAATTATGAATTTATACATGCTTTTCAGATCCTAATGGCCATCTGTATATGATGCTTTCAAAGACATTGCTTTATGTTTCACGCAAGTTCCTTATATTCAATGACATCTTAGAATGTTCAATAACACGGTTCCCTTAAAATGAATTGCAGGAAGTGTCGCAGAGCAGGTCATGCTCCTAGAGAATATAGGGACATCTGTCCTTGTTTCCAAAAATCAGGTATCCCGAACACTTAGAAAAACAAACATTTTGTTCAGCTTGTACTCAGTAAACACACTTGGCTGGAAGGCAATATATTAGATAAAATATACATGCTCTATGGTGCTTGATCTCAGTGGAAATGCTAGGTTTTGTTGTAACACGCAATTAGTTTATGCAAAAGGAAAACAAACAAAGATGCAAATGTGCAAGCATGTATACACACAGCACAAGTTCGCTAATGGCCTTGTACATAAAAATCACATGCATGTTGCCACAGCGGTGACTTATTTTGCATGAACTCCATTACTTTTCTTCCTCACAACTGAAGAGCCAGTGTTCATTCCATTAATTCTATGCTTGTATATGCAAGCACATTTGTGTAACCATTCTTGAAACAATTTAACTAGTTCCTCTTGCAATTACCAACTTAGGAATGATAATTCCGATTAAATATAGGAGCACTGAAGTTTCTGCATTTAACATATGTAGTTATGAATTTGCAGAGTGTGGCTGCATGACATAATATACTTGTTATAAGGAATTCATTCTTTATTATGCAACTTGGATCAAGAAGTAATTTCAATTATGCTGCCAGCAAAGTTGTTATTAAAAGTTGAATAACTAACAATATCTCTTGTTATCTCAGCTTCCTGATCTTCACCACTTGATGGTTGAAGCTGCACAAATATTAAATGTTGATGCCCCTGATCTATATGTTCGTCAAAGTCCTGTGCCGAATGCATACACATTAGCTATAAGTGGCAAACGACCATTTGTTGTTATTCACACTAGCCTTGTGGAGCTCTTGACAAGAGCAGAGTTGCAGGTTATATTATATATTTTTTTTTCTTCTAGTTACAAAGTAAAGTTAATTAATTTTCATATCGATCATGAAAAGTAGAAAAACAAGATGCTTTGACCTTTGAATCCACCACAGTTTCTCCCATAGTTCACCTCCCAAACTCTTCAATGAACTATTCATTACATGAATTAAAAAGTTGTCACTCGTATTACAACATTAATGTCTAGGAACTAAAGAGGATTTTTTCTAGAAACAGAACATGAGAGAAATAACTTGGAAAAAGGGGAGACAGATTTAACCTCTAAGTACCTGCTGAACTATACATCTCATGAACTAAGCAGGCAAACCTGAAAATTAGAAATGACATGTAGTAACATAGAATGATGGAAATTGCAAAAGCTTGTTAAAGAAAGGTTTAGAACATTGAAGTCCTACTCAACCTTTGCACCAGCATTATTAGCCAGTCAAACTCACCTAAATTATCTTTGCATGCATCTTCTTTTGCAAAAGCTATTTTGCCAATTTTATTAACTAGTGTAGCATCAGTAAAATTCTTCCCCTTAATCTATGTGGGCTATGACTTACGAGCAACGGGATGTAGTAGGGAGTTATACTTCAAGGGTTTGTGTTTTACATGATAATATATTTCTTCTTTTCCATTATGCTTGATCAAAAATGTTAAAATTATGCTTGTCAATCGTTTCCGATGTTGTGGTTCAAAAAATGCTATTAACTTGCCATCGGCTTATTTCAACAGGCTGTTTTGGCTCATGAGTTGGGTCACCTAAAATGTGATCATGGAGTGTGGCTTACATATGCAAATATTCTAACCCTCGGAGCTTATACTGTACCTGGTATGTGAAACAGTGTCTTGTTTCAGTTTTTGATAAATTGTGATACACAAGCACAAACACATGTGTTATTATTTATGTTGTTTATATTCTGATTTGTCATAAATATTAGTAGAATTTGAATTCATTGGAGAATTTGGAGTACGCCCAACATTTTCTAGTTTCTAATCCCAAATTATTTTATATCTTCCGGTCAAGTAGTTAACTGTGTCAGATGATAAAAGTTGGGGAGACACAAGTAGTCCAACCCTTCCTAAATGAAGTAGGGTAAAAATCCATGTGACCATTTCATTCTTTTTACCAATTGAGTAATAAGTTAACAATCACGAAACATTGAATATGATGCCTACTTTCAAGCTCGTCCTTTGTTGTAGGCATTGGAGGTATGATAGCTCGGACTATGGAGGAGCAGTTATTCCGGTGGCTACGAGCTGCTGAGCTGACTTGTGATCGAGCAGCTCTACTTGTTGCTCAGGACCCTAAGGTATTCTATTGGCAAACATCATAATCTATATATATATATATATATATTGGTTTAGTTCTAACATACGGACATACGACACGGACATGACACGACACGGGACACATAGATACACGAATTTAAAATTTTTATAAGATACGGAGACAAGGCATATATATAAAATATAAAATATTTTTTAGATAAATTGTAATAATATTTTGGTATTTTATTGATATAAAAATATAAATTAATTTTTTATTATTTTCAATTTTTTTAATTATATAAAATATTTAAAATATTTGTTGTTTTAATAACTAATAATATAAATTATTTCTAAATTCATTTCAAGAATATATGTTAAGAATAAAGATAGACACACTAACATGTGATGGTATTAGGTGTATCCAAACATGTCTGGAGAAAATTTTTTTATTTTTTATTAAAATTTAAGACACAGAAGACACACGTGTCAGACGAGTATTCATGAGTGACGTGTTCAACACGCGGACACAACAAATAAAAAAAAGTGTCTGTGCTTCGTAGATTCTAACTTTCTATATTGTACATTGGTTTAATTATAAAAATTAATTTTTGGTATCCTACAAGAGGTAGTCATCTCTGTCCTCATGAAATTAGCTGGTGGATGCCCATCTATGGCTGATCAACTAAATGTCGATGCATTCTTGGAGCAAGCTCGCTCTTATGAAAAAGCTGCTTCCAGCCCTGTTGGGTGGTACATAAGGTGTGTAGCTTTCTGCATACAACACTGGAATCTTGGGAATGTTCTTATTTGGAATCTAAACTTAAACATTTTCTCTTTTTTTTGTCCCTGTTGTCAAGGAATGCACAAACAAGGCAACTGTCACACCCTTTGCCAGTTCTACGCGCTAGTGAAATCGACGAATGGTCTCGAAGTACAGCTTATCGATCTCTCCTGAAACGTGGAATACAGATTGAATCACTACAACAAAAAATCTAGCACTTCCTTATAGGCTTTGTTTGTTCAAAATGTGTTACTGCTCAATGTTCTTCCTGGTTAGTTTCTTAAAACTATACAAGCTCCATGCATAAACTATATATTTGCAATTGATATTGGCATATTGCATATGGTTTTATAATGGATTACATATACGTACTGGAAGAAACGGACTACATTTTCAAACTGCCTTTGTTCAGGAAATATTTTTCCCTTAATGTTGGTCTTAGTAAATACTCTCGTGCATATAGATTAAGTGTGCAATTTCAGAATTCTACTTCAGCACAAATAACTGTCCCCCTAGACTTTTCCTTTTTTTTTCACCATCTGCTATCCTTATTCATTTTTTTTTCACCATCTGCTATCCTTATTCATGTACGATAATGTTAGGAAGACAAAAAAAAAGTTCAATAATGTAAATGTCTTATTTAGTATTTATTTATTACAGATTTACAGGGTATATTAAATAAAGCCAAAACTAATAAGTTTTGGCAGTTTTTGACTAAAAATTTTTATTTTCTGAGATTTTTCGATTCAAGTATAATACATTTTCTCAATCTTATTAAATGTTCTTAATATTATTAACATTATAATGTTAAGATTTTTTTTGTAATTTCAATATTTTTTAATATTTTTTTTAATTTATGTGTGCATTTAAAACGGGACACTTACTTGATAATGCATGGATGGAGTAGCAAGTCATAAATAACCTTTACTTATTCCTGAACATAATACACTATTTATATGCTTTTAATTTTTAAATCCATTATGAAACCTGCTACGTATTTTATTTCTCACTTTTTATTTTATGCAGCATTTAGTGCAACCGAACGTGACAGATGATCAAATGGTGTCAGGAACCAGTAGAATTTATGATGGATATACGACTACAGGAGACAAAATTTCTTATTCTATAATGTAAATCTACAAATGCATCACTGTGATTTTTATATATGTCAGCTATATTGTAAGTATAAATTTAGCCAGAAGAATGATTAATATCTCATAGATATATATTACTCTTTGAAAGGAAGTAATTACTTGTATAATTCTAGGATATAAATTCTCTTCACTTTTGACAATCCATTATGTAAGTATATTTTTGAAAGTTTGAATGTGTTGTGATGTAAACATTTTATGAGTAAATCGAGCAAATTATTATTTTTATTTATTTTATAATGCTGATAAATTTATTTATAAATAAATAATTAATTTTATATCTATTAAAAATGAGTAAATTATTATTTTTACTTTTAAAAGCTTTAGAATAGTTATAATTTTATTCATAAACGAAATTAATGTTTTGATACTTTAATTACACCGAGACTATTTTTTTTGAAAATCAAAGTTAAGTTTATTGGAAAGTTTTCATATGTTCTAATACACGTTAATTTTTGGTCGGTGGATTGGACAACTCCCAATTTTAAGTACATAATACACACTCACACACTACTCACATATTTACCAATTTTTCTTTTTGGTTGCAGCTGATATGTGATGCTGCATATACTTGTTATGCTACGATTTTAGGAAATTGCACAAACGGCAAAATTCCTTCCGACAAGTGCACCGGTTATCGTCAAGTAAAAACTCACAATAGAGTGAGGTCGAATCCCACAAGGATTGGTTGAATGAGCAATTCGAATTAGAAGTTTGATTAGTTGAGCGGAATCAACTTTTAGATGTGAATTTCATAAAGTAAATGTGGTAGGAAACGTAAATTGCAAGGAATTGAAATTGCATAAACTTAAATTGCGAGAATTAAAGTGCGAGAATGGTAAATTGCTGAAATTAAAAGGGATGGGGTGATTGCATGAAATTAATGGCAGAATGTAAAAGAGAGTGTAGATCAGAAATGGGGAGTTCATTGGGTGTTAGGAGATATTGAGATCTCCGAATCAAAACAACTTCATCTCTTCCTCAACCAATGCATTCATTGAATCTTGCTTGGCAATCTTATATGATTGGATCCCAATTTCTTGGCTCACCAATTCTCTCTAAAAACAAACAAATTCCCAATCCCTTGGTTTAAATGTTCATAAGAAGAGATGATGCTCGATCACTGATTATACCACACAGTTTCATGAACCACAATTTGGTAGGATTACATGTCACAATATCCATCCAAACCCCAATTCAATTCACTGTGAGAAAGCTTCTCTAGCATGAATCCATCATTCCTTTCCCAAGGTTCCGAAGGATTCCAATTATGGGTAGTTTCTTTCCCAAGACAACTACCCAATGGAGTTAGATCGAGAAGCTTTCTAACAAAATTCAAGAGAAAAGATTGAAGAAGAAGATAAAACTATTATTGATTCATTGAATTACAATAGAGCTCCCTAACCCAATGAAAGGGGTTTAGTGAGTCATAACTCTGAATTCAATTACAAAAGATGAAAAAAAAGTTCCGAAGTGTCAAAAAAAATCCCAACTAACTTAAACTCTATCCTATTTATACACTTTCTAAATTGAGCTTCTGTTGTGTTTCTTGGGCTTTGAGGCCTTTCCCTGCATTCCTTTTGCTTTTGGGTTTATGGTCCATAATCCTGATGAGGCTGTGATTCAAATCTGTAACATTCATTGAGCAAACTTAGTGATAAACAAGTAATGACACAAGACTCAACAAATGGATGCTCCAGACTCATCAATTCTTCAAGCCCAATCCCATAAACCATGATATTCAATTGGGTTTCATACCATAATACGTTTAAGTTAATAATTGTGCTCAAATGCTAACTTAAACTTCAATATATTTGGCCCAGAAACCCTTTCAAAAGGTGGCGTTTAAGTTGAAGTTTAAGTTTCAGTTTAAGGTTAAACTGAAACTTAAACTTGGAATTGGAAGAAAGCAACCCAGGAGGGTAATTAATCGAACACGTTTAAGCTTCAGTTTAAGGTTAAACTGAAGCTTAAACGTGGAAATGAATATTGCAACCCTGGAGGCAATTCTGGTCGAACACGTTTAAGCTCCAGTTTGAGGTCAAACTGGAGCTTAAACGTGGAAATGAGAAGGCAACCCTGGAGGAGCAAAAACGCCGAACACGTTTAAGCTCCAGTTTGAGGTCAAACTGGAGCTTAAACGTGGGAATGAAGAAGGTAGCCCAGGAGTGTGAATGTCGAACACGTTTAAGCTCCAATTTGAGGTCAAACTGGAGCTTAAACGTGGAAATGGCTTCCTGGTGCATAATGTGGTTCGAACACGTTTAACCTCCAGTTTGAGGTTAAACTGGAGGTTAAACGTGGAAATGCTCCCTTTGTGCCATTCTCATTCTGGCGTTTAACCTCCAGTTTGAGGTTAAACTGGAGGTTAAACGTGGGAATGCTCCTTTGGTTCAATTCTCATTCTGGCGTTTAACCTTCAGTTTAAGGTTAAACTGGAGGTTAAACGCCAGTTTCCTCTTTTCTCAGCTTTCATGATTCTGGCGTTTAACCTTCAGTTTAACCTTAAACTGAAGGTTAAACGCCACTTTCAGCTTTGGTGCCTTTCTTGTTCTGGCGTTTAACTTCCAGTTTAAGGTTAAACTGGAGGTTAAACGCCAGTTTCAGCATTATATGGCTTGGCACATGTGATCTTCAAGCTTTCTTTATTAATTTTGTTGCTTCTTTGCCTAGCCTCTTCCTCCCTGAAATCATCCAAACAATTGCATCAAAGTCTTGCAAAATTTCATGATAAATCTTCCATTCATAGCATTCAAGTAATATAACTAAAACTCATGGAATTTGCATCAAAATTATACTGCTTGGATGATTCATTACTTTGTTGTTCATTTAATCTTCTTGGTTACTTTAAGTTCAAGAAAATGCATAAAACAACTAAAACTAACATAAAAATGCTAGTGAAACTAGCCTAAGATGCCTTGGCATCAATATGACTCGAACCCGAGACCTTTGAGATGGGGAGGGAGTGAAATGCCGTGTGAGATAGGCTTGAGCGAGGCTTTTAGTCGGTGACAATTGTACGTATGATAATTTTGTGGGGAGTACACTTATTGTTCCCGCTACCCAGAAACACATGATCAAAAAATTTAGGGGTGTCCTATAGTAGTCTTTCAGGCTTGTTTATAGTCAGCGATGTGGGAACCACGCCGGGTTGATGATAATATGGGCCATCTGGAATGGGTCACAAATATGGATAATTGTGGGCTGCATTAAATTGGACCTATAAAGTAGTATTGTGTATGGGATGGAGATTATCGGGATGAAGTAGGTCTTCATTAAAAATGTTTAGCAATGAATAATTTTTATAATGTATGTAGTAATAGTAAGAACATTTTAATGACCGTATTTTGGGGATGTGACAATACTTGTAGGATAATTTGGACTTTGGCGCATGATATCTAAATTTTTCTCGTGCATGGATACTTGTTGTAGTTATTGGTCGTTTAGAAAATGGGATTGCATATATAATGGGATGTCTGGGTTCTAACCAGAAAAAAAATAAAAATATTTACGTGGATAATAAATAGCATAACAAACATTAAGATAAATTATGAGAGTAGTTACGAAATATTTAGTTCATTACTTGGAGGCTGCAGTCAGTGATATATTTGAAACGGAAAAATTAAATACCAAACAAGGGAAATAGAAATAAGATGGTAGTGGTGGGTGCTAGTGTTACAAATATGTTTTCATAATAGAGTAGTGGCAAACTATAGAGTAGTGTGAGGAGTGGAATATTTACATGAAATCTTGTTTTATCTATTAACTAGTTTATTGCACGGATAGATTCAATTTAATTTAAATTATAAATATTATTAAGTATTATTATAAATTATACATATAATTATTAAAATAAATTATATTTTGTGATTTTACAATATTTATTTTCGTAAATTTTTTTGTCATTTTTATTTGCAATTTGACTTATTTCAATTCTTTAAAATTATTAAAATAAAGTTTGGCTATTAAAATTTTGAATTATATAAAAATGCTTAATTTTGATTTGGTTTTTATATTCACAATATAATGAATTAGTCTATATAACTCATTATTTTGAGTAAATTGTTTTTTTTTATCTTTAAAAAAAATTATATTTAATTTTTTCATAATAAAAATTATAAATGTATTTAATTCCTTTAAATTAAACTTAATTTCGGTATTTATCTACCACATTTATTAAAATTAGATCTTTTATATTACTTTAAGCTTTTAATTTTATCAAAAGAATTTTATAATTTAAAAATTTAATTATTAAGTAAATTAATAAATCATCAATGTGAATACATTAAATTGAGTAAAATTTTTTTCAAATAAAATATGTTAATGGTATTTACTATTTCAATCCATAATATAACATGAGGCGGTAAATTCAAGTAGGATAAAATAGCATATTAACAACTCCTTCATATGTATAAAATTTTTAAGGAAAAACTACCAAAAGTACCTATGAAATTTACAAACGCTGACAATTAATTATGTACCTATGGAAGATGGATTTCGTATGACAAAAATATCCAAATCCTAATTTTTTTTACGGAAAAGCTCTGCATACAAGCCATTAGGGCTTGTATGCTTTACAAGTTCATTAAAGAATAAAATCAAAATACGTGCTGCTCCACGTACGTTGATTACACGCGCTATATAACATTCCGCGTATATCTAACTACCAAATTTAAAATATTTGTTTCCTTCTTCGTTTTCGTTATTTTGAGATTTGGTTGTTCTTCTTCTCGCGCGTCTTCCCTCCTTCTTCTCCATCCTTCTTTTCCTCTCCTTTTCTCACTGGTATGTTCTTCGTTTACGTTACCTTTTTCTCTCTCTACAACTCGAGCTTCGTTTTCTATTTTGATTTGTTGTTTTCTGAAATCAAAGTTTGAACTCGTTTTGAAGATAATGGATCATTCAACCTCAGATTGTCAACTGAATCCAGGCGAAGTGGATTATGAATTTGAATCTAACGAAGTTCCTGAGGTTTGATTTACATAGGATTAGTATGAATTTTCTTTCAGTAATTGAGTTGTTGTTGTTCAGGTGTATTATATCAGACATGATTGGGTGTGTTTTTAGTTTTTGACATGGTGTATTCTGCAGCCTGTGTATTTACAGTTTATGGCTTTAAAGGTCATTCTGTAGTTGAGTTGTTGCGGTTCGGGTGTATCATATTAGACATTATTGGGTGTATTTGAATCATATCTATGGGTGTATTCACAGTTCTGACACGGTGTATTGTGCAGCCTCTCTCGGTTGTTGATGACGAGCTTGTTCCGAAGGTCGGAATGACCTTTACCACCCTTGAAGATGCTGGAAAATTTTATAGGAACTACGCCAAGGCTGCAGGTTTCTCTACAAGAGTTCGGTGCACAAATAGGAAGGGAAACGAGATTAAGAATCAACTGATTACATGTAGCAGAGAGGAAAAATGGAAATCTAAAATATCTCCGACCGAGAAGACCAATCCGACAGCTGGTTTAAACTGTCCTGCAAGAATTTATATACACACATTGAAGGATGTCGGTGCTTGGATCATTTCAAAGGTTGTGCTGGATCATTCACACCCCTGCTGTCCAAGCAAAGCAGAGATGCTCAAACAGCACAGGGAACTAAGCATGTCCATTCGTCGTACGATAGAGAATAACGAGGAGGCCGGTATCAGACCAAGCAAAACCTACCAATCATTTGTTGCGGCTGCCGGGGGTCACCGCGAGTTAAATTTTATCGAAAAGGACGTTAGGAATTACATTACCAGGGAAGTGCGGAATGTTTCCGAACAAGAAGATGCAAAGGAATTCGGGAAATATTTCTTAAGAATGAAAGAGAAGAATCCGAATTTCTTTTTTGAGCTCGAACTCGAGGAGGATCAATCGATTAAGCTGGCTTTTTGGGCCGATGCAAGAAGCAGAGCCGCCTTTGAGTATTTCGGAGACGTCATTTCGTTCGACACCACCTACAATACAAACAGGTAATAAACTGTCCCTGTTTATGATGCTAAATTAATTTATTTTTTTGAATCCGCAGCAGAGGTGTATATTGGCTGTTTCATTGGGTGTATTCGAAGCATTTTTTGGGGTGTACCTAATGATTTTGCATTCTGGACCATGGTAATTTGTTTCAGGTATAATTTGGTCTGTGGTTCTTTTGTCGGGGTGAATCACCACGGTCAGTTAACACTTCTCGGATGCTCTTTGATGAAGAACGAAGAAATTGAATCATTCAAATGGTTATTTCAATGCTGACTTCGTTGCATGGGAGGAAACGCTCCGAAAGGGTTTCTCACCGATCAGTGCGCATTAATGAAAAGGGCTTTAGAGGCCTGTATGCCAACAACAGTTCACCGCTGGTGTATTTGGCACATCATGAAGAAGATTCCAAGCAAATTAAACGGGTACAAGGGACATGCCGATATCGAACAAGAAATGAGCCATGTTGTTTGGAACTCTCATAGCAAAGACTCATTCGATAGGAATTGGAACGATTTTCTGCTGAATTTTGGTCTTGCGAACAACAAGTGGCTTTCAGGTAATGTGTTTTTAAAATCTGCATCAGAGGTGTAAATTGTATGTTCTGTCGGGTGTATTTTACAGTCTGTGTTTGAGTGTATTATGCAGATCTGTACGAAGACCGTCACATATGGGTTCCTATCTATCTGGATCACCACTTCTGGGCAGGGATGAGAAGCACACAAAGGAGCGAGAGCATGCATTCATTTTTTAACAAGTACATCACCCAGAATAGCTCGCTTATTCAGTTCGTCAAACAATACGATAATTGCCTCAGAAGCAGGGAGCAAGCAGAGAGAGAATCAGATGCTGCAGATTTTCATACGGTCATACCATGTGCAACCAAATCCTCCATTGAAGCTCAGTTTCAAGATGCGTACACTCAAGCAAAGTTTAGGGAAGTCCAAGCGCAATGCAGAGGAAAGGCGAATTGCATCACCAGATTAAAGAATTCCGCTCTAGGCTATTCAATATACGAAGTCGGAGAACAAGTTTCCAGCTCAATATTCAACAAGTTCGCAGTTACCTACGACTCAGTTGCAGCCGAGATAAAATGCCAATGCTTATTATTCGAGTCGAGAGGGATACTATGCCATCACGCACTAAGCGTGTTAAGCTTCGAACAAGTAAGCCAAGTGTCCCCTAGATATATACTGGAACGATGGAGTAAGAAGGTAAAGAGGCGACACACACACATCAAGAACAGCCACGACGAGCCACTAATGGAGCCAAGAAGTAAGAGGTTCGACCAATTGGTTTTTCGTTCGCAAAATATTTGCGAATTTGCCTCCGAATCGGAGGAGCTGACTGCAATTCTACACCGTGCGTACGATAACGTCATGGCCGAGATGGAAGCATTAAAAGCGAAAAGGAAGGGGAGATCTTCTTTATCCCACGAAGACGCCAACTTGGAATCCGTTAACGAGCTTCAAAGCCCGCCAAGGATTCGAACAAGAGGACGTCCAAAAAATAGGCTAGGTTCAAAGCTGGAGAAACAGATTGCAAATGCCACAAAGAAGAAGAAGACGAAAGTTTTAAGCGAGGTACAAGGAAATGTTCTTTAAATTTGTGGCGATTGAGTTTATTTTTCTCGTTAATAGTTTAGCTAATGTGTGAGTGTTATATTCAGATAAACGTGTTTGATGCTGCATCAGCGGCGCATTCAAATTCCAACCAATATCAAGGACACGTTATGAATTATCAGCTCAGGGTACCAGCAGCAGGGAATAACTCTTTGGGTATATAGTTTTATAGAATATGGGTGTAAAAGCACTGTTTCTTTTGGGTGTATTTTTGTTAATTCACAATTTACATATAGACACATATATAGATACATATAGAACAAAAGCTGTAAAAATTCGCAGGTTATGGGTGTATATTTCATTTGATGTTTTTCTTCATATTTTAGTACATGTAATTCATACATTTTGAATACAGCACAGACAGTTGGGTGTATATTTTATGCAATCTTGGGTGTATTATTAGACTTGCGTTGGGTGTAACATTTTATAATTTGCGTTTATATATGCCTTGATTTTTTGCTTCATATTTACCACCTGTAATACAGTTTTTGAATACATCACAGACAGTTTACCAGCACAGATAGTTTAACTATGGGTAAAAATATACATGGAATAGAAGTTGTTGATAAATGGCAAATATTTACATCATTTGTTCAATTTACATACTACCCAGCAGTTTCTATATCAGCAGAATTAATCTGACAAAATGGACTCAATAATACAGAGGATGGCTTCGACAGCCTTATAGCACTACTCTCTCTAATTGCCCGATCTCTCTATTTATTCATCTCACTGAATAGTATCCGGGAAGCATACTCCACTCTATAGTGGTCCACCTCCTCCTACAATTAAAAAGTATATTCTGTTTAAACAACAATATTAATTCAGTAAAGTAATACAGAGTTATATAGTTCTAAAGACAGTTACCTGTGGCCAATTATTCCATTCATACTTCCCCTTTTTGATGTTTTGCCGGCTCAATTAACTCAAGCCACTTCATAACGTAGATAGCGCAGTCATAGCTGAAAACGAAGAAAATAAATTACAAATCTTATTTAGGAAAGTTTAATGTTCAGAGTCAAATTTTATGCCTTGTTTTTTGGCCTGATATTTTAACATATGATGCTTTAATTTTCTTCTCGTTCTCCCCTTTCTGCAGAGGTTCTCCGCCGGCATATGTTATCAATCTTGAAAATACATATCCCTTAAATACCAAAACAAATCAGAAAATACACCCGAATGAATGGACAAAATACACCCAACTGAATGGACAATATACACCCAACACAACTAACGAAATAGACCTATCTATTAAAGTAAAGAAGACAGAGGCAACTTACAGTGAATTTATTAATGTCCTTTCTCTCATCGCTTGGAGCTTTTTTGTGTAACGGGTCAAGTATTTGACATTTCCGCTTTGTTGTATTTATCAGCCATAACCACCAATGCCCCGAGTGGCAAACAGGAGCAAAAATCTGAAGGATTGCCACATTTCAACAGTGTGTTATTTTATTTGGCATATAAGTAAATAAGCGTACTAACAAATTTAGCAAACGAAAACTTACATATGGATGCGAAATTAATTTTTTTCTATCTATGAAGGGAATGAAACTCGGGTAGGCTTCCACCCTGAATTCCTTTTTCGTTTTTGGTGATATGAATTCCCCCTTTGGGTGATCCGAAAGTGCCATGCTCTGCAAGAATTGCGAAACAAGAAATGAAATACTGAAAATACACAACTTACACCCAATCGAACCTAAAAAATACACCCAAATCAATACAGAAAATACACCCAAAGTTCGTAGAAGTAACACTTACCACAATATCGGGGGGAGACAGTATATTTGTTCCTGAAACCTCTTTCCATTTTTTTGGTTCAGGATGAGGCAGATGCAGGGGCGGAGCTAGAAAAAATATTAGAGGGGGGCTAAAATTATTTACACAATAAAATAATATTAAAATAAATTTTTTAGGGGGGGCTAAACTGAAATTTACATATAATTTACATGTAAAAAATTAAAATTAGGGGGGGCCGTTGCCCCCCTTTCCCAGTATGTAGCTCCGCCCCTGGGCAGATGGCAGATACAATCTAAAAATATATGCCGAAATCAATTTTACATTAATAAACATTGCAGTTGTCTTTGGTGTAAAAACATTAATATTAGTCTAATATTACTTGAGATTCTATATCACTTTTTGCCTGGAGGGATGCAAGGTGCATTCTCATCAAAATGTATTCTCCTTGGCCAGTCAGAGTGTACATCTCCTCATACTCGTTAGTATTGCCATCTGCGTCTTCCTTCAGTCTCGTCCCCCAGATGTAGCACTTTTGTTTCATATCATCTGGAATTTGATTTATTCCCCCAGGAGTTTCAAACTTTGCAGAACTTTCTCCCCCAGTCTCCCTCTGAATTTGTGGACTTTCGTCTTTTCCCTTCGCCGCATTGCTTGCTAATTTTTGGACCAAATTGTCTAATTGTTCTAGCATACTTGCAGTTTCTGGAGATTTTTCCCTTTCTGTCTCCTGCGTTGACACCCCCTCCTAGCTTGAATCAGTCAATCCAAGGCTGAATGATGGCATCCCTGGATCTGTTTTAGGAACATAGGTTGCTGTCCGTGCCATCATCAACAGGGCAGCAGCGTCTTCTGCGGCTGGATGACTGCGTCATGATGTATAAGAATAAGAGTAAGAATAAGAATATACGGATGATAAGCAAAGATTGATTTTAGTCTGATGAACTTACATTTTAGTTGGAGCTGGGGGAAGCGTGGGTGTGGTTTCTTGAAGTTGTTTGGGGGATTCAAGAGTTCTACACAGTTACACAAAATTAATCATGGCGTAAAAAAAAATTGATCAGGAACAATATACACCCAAACTGTTAGCAAATATACACCCAAACCCTAAACAAATATACACCCAATACTATTTCTTACGTTTCTCTAGTCCCTTCAATCCGTAGCATAGGGGTTGGTTCGAAATCAGTGTCAGTGGTTGTTTGGGATGCCGGCACAAAAACCTGGATCGGGACTCTAAACAAGAAGAAAAATGAAAGGTTAACAACGTATTGAAAATAATAAGGTTACAAGGTTGAAATATTCTTGGGAAAACTCACATTGCAAGCGCTTCCGACGGTGTTTTTTCCCTCACAACCATCATATTCGATTCAGTCGGACTCAACCTAAAATACACCCAAAGAAGGTCAAAAAATACACCCGAACAATTCAAAAAGAACACAGGCTTTGTTTTTTGAGAACTTACATACTTGCAGTTTTTGCTTTTTTTTGCTTCCTTTTTTTTCTTGAATAAAATAATAAAGGGCTTTTTTTCTAAAAAAAATATATACAGAATTAGAAGTAGAAGGTATTAGAAGAACAAAAGTAACGGTTATTTGAAAGAGAAATTACATGCTCTGTGACGGCTGGTTTACACTACTCTGTTCTGTGCGTCCTTGAGAGGAAGGATCATCACTTCCCAAGTTCACAGCCGGTAGTCTAAACAGATTTCATGTTATTCAGACAAAATAAGATACAGGTATAAAATACACCCAAATGAATGCACAAGATACAACTAACCGAATGGACAATATACACCCAACAAAACAAACGAAATATCCCAACTTAGAAAACAACATACACCCAACTTGATCCACAAAATACACCCAAATTGTTTCACAAAATACATCCAAATCATGATAACAAGATTTTATTAAATTATAAAGCTTCTTACGTTTTAGAGGACACATAGCGACCTTCTGTCGATCGCAGGTCAGCTTGGTTCTCCCTGCGAAACAAGATACAATTATTAGCAAACAAAAGACACCAAAATCTCAAATACACAGCCCAGCAAGACATACCCATCTGCAGCAGATTTATCAACGTTTTCCCTTAGCCATTCATCGAGTTCATCACTTGATATTTCATATCTCTCACTACATTCATAAAATAAGATGTTAACAAAAATAATTACGATGATAGACCATAGTATAGCTTACGAGGTACTGTACCCGTCAAAGTATTGATCTTCTTCAGGAGGTGAATCCTCCACAACAACTTTTTTCTTTTTTTGTTGTGTTCTGGGTGGAAAAAAAAGAGTACCAATCAGAAATAAAAAATTAATTTTATCACAGAATTTTATCCAAAGAATTGCTTACTTTTTTGGAGTTGTTTTTGTTTTTTTCTTTTTCTTCTCCTTCTCCGCAGGTGATGATTCTTCGCTCCTATAAGTTAATAATAGACACTTCAGTTAATACACGAAATCTTTATAATGAAGCCAAAAGAAAGGAGTAATAATTTCAGGACATTACTCATCACTTGGTTCAGATTCAGATTCTGAATCAGAATCTGACTCCTCTTGCCTCTGCTTTCTTTTTCTGGAGTCCATTCTGGAAGGCAAACAATCATCATTTAGAACATACTAATAATACACCCAAATGAATTCACGAGATACACCCAATTGAATATACAATATACACCCAACGCAGCAAACGAAACACACCCTGCTTAATAAACTACATACACCCAACGTGATCAAACAAAATACACCCAACTCAAAAAAGAAATTACACCCAAGTATGGTACTTACTTTTTTCCCTTTTTGCTGGGGTGTTTTCTTCCCGAATCCTCTGAGTCTTCTTGAGCCTCAGACTCAGAGGTAGAAGTGTCACTGTCAGTAGTTTCTGTCTCTGAAGACGATGTTGGACTCGCCTTCCTTTTTTTGTTTTTTTTATTTCTTGTTTTTTTTCCTTTTTTTCTTTTTTTTTTTCATTTTTTCTCTTGTCTCTGCCATCTTCACAATCCCCTGAAACATGAGATATTTTAGTTAGCAGCATTCTGGTAAATAAAATACACCAACTTATTATGTTTACTTACCAAAATTTCCTCTCTTTCTGCAGTCATTCTTTCCACCAACTGCTCCTTAGTCCAGTTGGCAATCCAGGGCTTTGGTGGTCTTTCAGCCCTGTTCTTGCCTTTGTTTTTTGAAAGATGAAAGTAGATTATCATCAGGGCGAAGAGGCAGCCATTAATTGCCTTCTTCTTCTTCTCCTGGTAGTCTGTGATGCCCTTTACCATGAAGGTCAAAACATGCCCCCCCCCCAGTTTCTTTCCGATATGCCGTCCATCTTAAAATTGGGGCCAGGTTCACGGGCGATATTTTGTTTATCGTCGTTGGCAAAAGGAACGCCATCTGTATGTAGAGGATGAATATCCTCTTGAACATCAGGCGTTCCTCTTCGTTGCCAACGCCGATTTCCATCATTTCATCGGTAAGACTTTTGAGGGTCTTACCCTGGAATCTTCTATAAATTATTTTGTCATCATCAGAAAGTTTCTTATACTCAACTTTCTCAGGAAATAGATCTCCTACAAAAAGGAAGACAACAAAGTATCCAAGTCGGTTCAGATACACCCAAGCATCAACTTAAATTTACCCAAGCAACAACTTAATATACACCTATAATTTTAAGCTAGTTACCTGTTGCATTGATGCCAAGCGCATGACCTATTTTTTTTGGGGTTATTTGGAAAGAACCATATCCTGTCTTCAGTTTGTTCTCCCCAAGTTTGAAGTTGTTTGCCAGCTCCCTTAAGAGTTGGTGATCCACCCTTAGTGGTGGGATGTGCATCAAGCCACCAAATCCGAGATCCCTCACAATCGCCTTCTTCTCCTCAGTCATGTTTCTGAACTTATCACTCAGGAGATGTGTGGCACACTTAAGGTCTTTTGTTTGGTTTCTTGCTGCCATTTTCTCTGAAACGAACAATACACCCAAAGATACACTACAACAAATAAGGGTTTTCGCAACGTTCAAAAACCGTTACCGTAGATTGAAAAACCGTTCCTAAAACTTTAGGTAACGGTTTGGCAACGGTTTTTGACCTGTGGTATATGCGGCCGTTGCCAATGCTCAAAGACAACGGTTTTTTACCTAAGACAACAGTAACAAAAAAACCGTTGCCAAAGTCATTGGTATAAACAACGGTTTTGACAATAATTTTTAAAGAACAGTTTAGAACCGTTGCTGGATAGGCAACGGGTTAAAATCGTTCTCTTTCATGACACAACGGTTTAAAACCATAACTGAATAGGCAACAGTTTAAAACTGTTGTAGTTTTATTATTCACAAAGCCAACGGTTTTAAAGCGTTGCCATTAGTGTCATTTTTTGGCAACGGTTTTATTACCATTGCCATTTTATAGTTGTCTTTGACAACGGTTTTAACACCATTACCTTTTATGACTTTTGACAACGGTTTTTTGTAATATATAATTCTTTGGTTTCTCATGTTTTATTGAAATTAGTTCCAACTATTTTTTTAATTTAATGTGAATAAATAAGCTTAACTATTTAAATCAAACCACTAAAGAAAAATATACATAATAAAGAAAAGTAGTACTTATTGCTTTGCATCATTTTACAACTTAAAATACACCAAACGAAATTCAAATCCAAATTAGAATCAATTAATTCATTGTTTGCACACTCAAAAAAATTCAAAGTTTAAAATCTATACATGTTGACACTAGCCAAGCCATTACCGACTAAGAACCTGATGTAGCAAGTAGCATTCTCAATCAACATGTAACTGCTAAAGTAACTAAAAGAACATTGATTAGCATCAAACATAATGCAAACTACAAGAAGCATAGAAGAGAAACATGCAACACAAAGCATATCACAACTTTGATCTTAGCAACATTGTTTGCTCTCTCTTTATCTGATGAGGAACTCCTAAGGACTTGGATCTTAGACAAGCTGCGGAATTTGTTTCCAAGTCTGCTGCCACTGAGAATGTACTCAGCTGAGTCATCAAACAAATTTAATCCCTGAAAATTACCATAATTTAAACACTCGTTTTGTGAAACACTAAGACATCCATTGAGAGAATCAACTCGGAATTCTCAGCCATTTTACATGCTAACAAGATAAACCAACCAGCAATTAAAAGACAACCATTAGTAATAGAAAATAAGCTTAATCCAAAACTAAATTGAATTCAAACAAAACTTCTATGCTTAACTTTTTACATAGAGAGAACATATTCATCTAAATGACTCTTAGATTTATAATAGAAAATAAGCTTAATCCAGACACACACCGAACCTCAGCAGACCAAGTGGGGGACAGCACAGTGGACGCAAGTAGAGAGGAGAGCACGGAATAGCAGTGGATGACAAAGTAGGAACCGATGACGACGCAGAACTATTTTTCCTAACATTGCTCAGAACAAAATCTCATTAAAGAAAAAAAATCCAATTAACAAAGTAACTAATGGCAGAATAAACCAACATCATCATAGCAACAATCAACAAAATTCATAATAAGTGAAACCAATTCATAAACCAAGCAATGAAATCATGGGGTTCTTCCCAAAAGATTTTACCATAATAGAAGAATAGTTTTTATAGTTTATATCTCAAAGCAAACAGGGCAATTGTGATGCATTGTTCTTTTCAAACAGTGATGACCAGCTTCTAATAATTTAGAGTAGCAGCACCCTAGAACATATAATGATTAATTTACAAGGATCAAGAAAAAAAGATATAACTATGCAGAGAAAACAGGAAAAAAATAAGGAACAATGAATAAACTCACCATATTTCTCACCTCAATTCACCATTCACAGTAGTATCATTAATCAATTACTCATTTAATCAAATTATAACTCAATAGCTGAATAACTAAAAAAAAACTATACCTGACACTTATTGATGTAGGCAGGTGACCCACAATCAATTTTATTTGCATTGAACAGTTCCAGCCAAAACAGAATTAATATTTTCCTATTTTGAATCAATGACCAAAATAGAGCAGTGACCAAAATAGAAAATACATTTCCAGCCAGAGAACCAGTGACCAAAACAGAAAATGCACTTTTAGCCAGAGAACCAGTGACCAAAACAGGCAGTATTATACCAAATCAATATTCAAATAAAAACAGAAACTAAATCAATTAAAATCATAGAACAAGAGACACCTGAGTTACCTAAACAGAGGTTGAGCCACAATGAGGAGGCAGAGAACCAGTGACACGGCACGATTCAGAAGCAACGACATCCAGATTGTAATGCCCCCAAAGAGAAATACTTAAAGCCAAATCAGGCATGAAACACAACCAAAAAAATATAATACAGATTAAAAGCCACAATACAATGAACATAACTATTGAACTATCCACATAAACTACACATAACTTATATCCACTAAAGTGGCTACTTTCCTCAATATGTGGGGAGAAGTTAGAAATACCGAAAAATGGTTGTTTCACTTTAATGGTGCTGTTATTTCTCAATTCATTCAATTAAATGAACATATTGTATACTTAATTGCACGCCCAATCAAATTCTAGCAATTCAAACAAGTGATGGTTTTGTAGTAAAATAGCATCCCTTAAGTAAAAAAAAAGTAGGACTTTCCTCAATATGTGGGGAGAAGTTAGAAATACCGAGAAATGGTTGTTTACTTTAATGGTGCTGTTATTTCTCAATTCATTCAATTAAATGAACATATTGTATACCTAATTGCACGCCCAATCAAATTCTAGCAATTCAAACAAGTGATGGTTTTGTAGTAAAATAGCATCCCTTAAGTAAAAAAAAAGTAGGAACAGCACAATTGCACAACATACCCCTGAACTAAACTGCAGACAACTACAACTAACTTCAATGAACCATATTCTGAATACAATGATGTTTTTTTCTAGTACCTTGTTAGGGGATTACATTCTATCAAATAATCCAACTAATCCTAACAAAAATCATAGACTACAGTTTATGTTTAGACAATAATTTGAACAATATTCAATCCAATGTCACAACACCTAATCAATTTTCCTTTTTGAATTAAAAAAAGCAGTTAGTGTAGCATGAGTAAGAAAGGGACTTGCAAAAAACACGGTTACAAAGTTAAAAAATGGACAAATAAATAACTGTACTAGAATTAGAAGAAAAAGAAACTCACTCTGCATGAAGGAAACATGTATTTGAAAATGTAGGAGAGCAGACGATGGCGTGACAGCAGAAGCAGCAAAGCAGAAGCAGAAGAGGTGACAACCCACAAACGACGATGAGAAGCATCGACGGTCAGGGCAGTAACAACAACGGTGACAACACGCAGTAGCAACTCCGTCTTCCTCATGCAACACATCTCTCTCCTCGACGATGACGCGGGTGACGGCTGCAGCAGGACGCAGCGGCAAGCTGGGCGCCACGGGGTGCGGTGGCGGCGTGGCTCCCTCCCCTCTTCTCCCTTCTTCTTCATTTTCTCTTTCTTTTCTTTCTTTTGTGGGTGTGTTGGCGTGTGTATTGTGTTGTGTGTGTGAGGAATGTGGCGGCAATGTGAGGAGGGAGGGAGGGTGAGCATGAGTTAGAGACTTAGAGTTAGTGTCAATTAGGATTTTGTTTTGGGGGAAAAGGGTTAGAAATTAGTATAGGTATTTTTAATAAAAATACGAATAATTTAAAAATTAAAAATTAATTTTTTTTTCTAACAATAATATATATAAAAATATTATTTAATTGTCAATTTGTAAATTATTTTTAATTAAATACACTAATTTAATAATTAGAGATAATTAAATTAATTTTTTTAAATTATAAATAAAATTTAAAATTTAATTATTCAAATTAAAGTATATAAAATTTTTATTATTTTTCAATTAGTAAAATTTTTATAAATAAAAAATATCTAATTAATATAAAAAAAGTTTGAAAATACAATTTTGAATAAGTATAATAAACCATTTATATATATATTTTTTAATTTATATAATTATTTAAATATTAAAAATTGTTGTAATGGTTATAAAACCGTTCTTTAAAATAGTCTAAGAGAACGGTTTTATTTTGTTGTTATAACGTAAAGAAAAATTGAACTTCAACTACAACATTATAAAAACCGTTGTCTAAGACTATCTAATAGAACGGTTTTAAAGTGTAGCAATTTAGGCAACGGTTTTTAAGCGTGTCATTTGTACAATTATTTAAACAATATTTACAAACCGTTGCTTAAAACAAATCCTTGTAACGGTTATAAAACCGTTCTTTAAAATAGTCAAAGAGAACGGTTTTATTTTGTTACTATAAAATAATAAAAAATTAAACTTCAACAGCAACACTGTAAAAAACCGTTGTCTAAAATCATCTAAGAGAACGGTTTTAAGCCGTTACAGATTTTAACGTTGCTGAAGCCCATATTTGTTGTAGTGATATCAGTAAGATACACCCATATATATGAGTCAGATACACCCATTAATAACAATAAGATACACCCATTGATAACAGTAAGATACACCCATATATATGAGTCAGATACACCCATTAATAACAATAAGATACACCCATTGATAACAGTAAGATACATCCATATATATGAGTCAGATACACCCATTAATAACAATAAGATACACCCATTGATAATAGTAAGATACACCCATATATATGAGTCAGATACACCCAAAGATATCAGCAAGATACACCCATTGATAACAGTGAGATACACCCATAGATATTATTCAGATGCATGCGTATAGATATTAGTCAGATATCACTCAACCATGCTTCAATATCAAGCCACATTACAAGGTTATGCAGTATACACCCCCCAATCTACGGAATAAACCTCCAAAAATCAACAACAATAGCAGAAAAACTTAGAACAACAACGTAGAACGAACTTAGAAGAATGACGTAGAACTTAGAACAGTGTAACAAAGAAGCAAGAATAATAGTAAACCCTAGAAGAACGACGTAGAAGAAAAGTAAAATATACAGGAATCTTAATGGACTTACGTTGAGTATTGTTGCTTTGTTTTCTCTTCAAATTCTTCACGGAGAGTTTGATGGTGTTTTGATGGAGGTTTCGAACAACGATTTGTATATTTTGAACTTTGATTTTCGCTCGAAAATGGGAGGGTTTCCTTGTTTTCAAAGCGCCTTGAGAAGTGGAAGAAGTGGAAGAAGTGGAAGAGTCTGCCATACGTAACCGTTTGAGTGTTGAGCGCGTGATTTTGACGCGCCGTGTTATCTCTCTTCATGCCCGTGAGTTCTATGTGGGTTGGGCCAACTTGTAAGCTTGTAAACTTGTATGTGTAGCAGGCCCGTTTTTTTTATTAATTTTTTAATAAAATTTCCAAACTATCCTGACTCTCAACCTCAACTCACTTTTTCAACCTTTCATAACTCAATTTGTACCTTTAAAACCTTTGTCATGGAGTCCAAAACTACTCCTATAATAGACCAGGCCAAAATCAATGGTGGTGGTGGTGGTAGAGGACTTCGACTTATTCCTAGCAAATAAATTTAGTATGATGAGCTCTTTTCCATTTTTTTCGCCAATCCCTTCATACAAAGAAAGCCCTCAAATTAAGAAAAAAAGGAAAAAACAAATGAAACGATTAAAACTGTTCCTTTATGATTCTTTCTCTAATTCTTCATCGGTATTGATTGATTCTTTTGTTAATATCGGTGCTGCAATCCTCTGTTGCGTTATTATCCAAAATTTGCACCATAAAAGGTTCATTTCATCTGTTGTAGGAGTAATTTTGGACTCCATGACAAGTTTTAAAGGTGCATGTTGAGTTATGGAAGATTTAAAAAGTGAGTTGAGGTTGAGGGTGGGGATAGTTTAGGAATTTTATTAAAAAAATCAACAAAAAATTAGGGTTTGGATACTTTTGTCATGCGGCACTCATCTTCCATGGGTACATCGTTAATTTTCTTAATTTATGGGTATTTTTATCAGCGTTCGTAAACTTCATAAGTACTTTTGATAGTTTTTCTAATTTTTAATTAAAGTAAAATGGCAATATACTTTGCAACTAAAAAAAATTAAAGTAACCATAAATTTTATATCAAAATTAGAGTCAGATGTCAACGAAGCGGGATGGAGATCAGAGTGGGAATGCCTCCAAACTCTTTGTTCTTGAACCTTGACCTTCTTTCCGTCCTCATCCTCAATTTCCGCCGTGAAAAATATTACCTTTATTTCCATTATTCTCTTGTGTTTTTCGCAAGACTCTATTTTCTATCTATTTTTGATAATTTATATAAAAAATTTAATGAATTTTTTAAAAAAAATTAAAAATAAAAAATTATAAAAATATTGAAACAACTTACAAATACATCTTATCGAGAATTATAAATTAAGTAAAATTTAATATCATATTCAAAAAAATAAATAATACACCATAAAATTTTAAAGACAATTAAGTAAATTTACCTAATTTGAAGATCACGAAGAATAGGATAGGAATCTTCATTCAAGTCTAATCTACAATTGTCTTTGAAAAATTTTATTCTCCATTTTTGTCTTTACAAAAAAAAATTGTCTTTAAATATCTATTCCGAACCGTTCTTACGATGATTCATGTGCCTTAAGCAATTTTGCCACACCTAACTAAAAAAATAATATATTTTTGTTCAAATTTTACAAATGATAGATATTACATAAATTTACAATACAAATGAATAATAATGAAAGTATTACATATAATATAATTAGAAATAATTTGTATTTACTATTAATATAATATCTTTTATACAAATAATTGTTAGAATTTATTGCTAGAATTAATTATTCAAAATTTGTTAAGTTGGATTAATAAAAAAATATCATAAGAACATGTTATGACAGCATAAAATTAATGGTAAAAATAATCCGATTTTAATTATATATAAAATTAATGGTTATTAAACTTGGCATAAAATAACATTAGGTTTTATCTAAATATAAAAATTATAAATAGAATCTCACTATTTGTAATTATCGCATTCAATTTTAATAACAACAAATTATTCTATATTAATTCAATTGATTCATATTATCTATTTATGATTTTTTAAAAAGATACGTAAATAGACCTAATATAATACACAAAAACAGAGAACCAACTTAAGAATAACTAATATAAGATATTATTTCATCAATTAATACCATTATCATTTTTTTCAAAATTAATCATAAATATAACATATCAAATCAAATAATCAATTTAAAATAATTAAAGAGAGAAAACCAAATTAATTGGCTAGGTTCATATCTAAATCTATTAGATGTTGAAACTCACTCCATAGTTGGTTCCAATTCGAGTGAATGTCCGCGCCAGAAGCAGCTGCTTTGGCCATACAATCTGCAACACTATTTGCATTCCTCTGAATTAAAAGAATAGAGACTCTCCAATTCCAATTCATAACCTCTTGTATATGCTTTGTCAAATTCCATTTCGGAATATCCTTACCAATCATTCTTTAGTTTACCAAGAAAAGAGCTTTTAAACCGTCTGTTTCACAAATAACTTCACGAAATCCACTCTCCCAAGTAAGAAGTAAACCTCTCCAAATTACATACAATTAAATAGTGACAATTTGATTAACTTAAATTATAGAACAAATTAAATAATTTTAATTAAGGTTAATATTAATAATCTACTTAATATACTAAAACTGGGTTTTCCCCCGGCTAATAAGGGTGACGTGTCAATCTCTCGTGAGTCCGTTTTCCCTCCAAAACGAATGAAATTTTTCATCTATTCTAAATTATTTTATAAAAAATACCTTTATTATAATTATATTATTATATTATAATTAATATTTAATGAATAATATATAATTATACTAATTTAGGAACATATCTTCATTATAATTATATCAAATCAATATTTAATGCACTATTAAACTACTTATTAATTATAATGCGTAATTACAGTACATAATAAAAAATTGCCTTAATAATAAGTAATTTACATATTTATTTTTGTTTTACTAAGGTTTATAAATAGTGTTTTTCTGTGGTACATGAATCTAAATTTGAGAGTCAGTTCATAATTTTATATTTAGTATTTTTTTTACTACTTCATAGAATAAGAATGTATTCTTCATTTTTTATTGAAGTTGATCTTTTTAAGGTATAATTTATAATTTTTTATAATATTTTTCATATACTCATTCTATTATATTATTCTTTTAATAATTTATTAATTGTTGTTACTCTAAGTTATTCTTATCGCCTAATGTTCCAGTTCGATTGTCTTTTACCACAATCGTTTACAATGCATCACATCCATGAAATACCTCATCGAGTTATCTTCACTGATTCAGGTTCAAACTACATGGATGTAAGCGTTCAAAGAAGAGACAATAATCTCTACTTTACCGAAAGATGGTTGGATCTACTCACCTATGATGACCAATCTAATGGAATGTGGTTAAAGTTAGCTTTCTTGGGAGGAGCTCAATTTTTGATTGAGGAATTGCATCCACGGAATTTTATAAGGCAAGTTCAAGTTCCATCTCCTCCATACTTTTTACGTCTGCCTGAAAATCTTCAAAGTGGAACACATAATGAGATTGAATTCTCTCAGTTTAAGTTCAATTTTGCTAAATTCGTGACAAACTCGAATATGCAATTTCAACGATTGGTAATATATTTAAATTTTCTTATTTTAAGTTGTTCATTATTAGAATAATTTTATAACATATTGTGATTTTTTTCAGAAATTACCGGCTTTCTTTTGCATGCATGCAATGCCATTGAGAGGAATAAGAGTTAGTTTGGTTTCTCGATGTGGCAATTCTATACTTTGCCACATTGCATGAATAGTGGATGATGAAGCTTATTTAACAAGAGGATGGTTTGAATTTGCATGAATTCTAAATATTGATATTTACGATGTTATTTCAGTTGGTTATCGTTACGAGAATGACTCTATATTATACGTGACTAAGAACTAAAATAGATTCAATATTGTTTAAGTAATTTTGTTTTAATATTAGTATTTGATTAAATTATAATTAGAAAATTTTAAATTATTGCCTCAATTTATATATTATAAGTATTTTTCGTGGATGTACTATTTTTAAATAATTTAATAATTAATAAAATGAAGTGGTGCCAGATATATTATTTAAGTTTATTTTTATCTTTTATTTCTTTATTTGTATTTTCATTATATTTGACAAAAAATCTTTATCTAAACATATAGTTTTTGTTGACCTAAATACAATTTAGTTGCCAATAAAAATCGATTTTATTTATAAAAAATAATGAAACATGTATCTTTTAATATTATATTAATATAGTAAGTAGACATTATGATATAATAATATCTTTAATTGTATTATAATTAGCTCATAATAATGTATGATTATATTATTTTAGGAAACTTTTTTCATTATAATTATATCAAATTAATATTTAATTACGATAAAATATGTTAATTATAATTATATCATAAAATTATAATAATTACGATAGTTATGTTATATATTTTAATCATTTATGTAAGTAAATAAACTAGAAAACAATCAAATCAAATCATGACGGTAAATAAATAATATAAAATAATATTATATATTTAATTAATTGCATTATAATTAACTCATGAATAATGTATGATTATATTATTTTAGAAAAATATTTTTATTATCATTATATCAAATTAATATTTAATATATTATTTAAATCTATTTTTTATATAACAATAATATTATATATATTTATATATCACTTTTTTAAACTCATTCTTACAAATATTGGCATATAATTAATATAGATAACATATATACTTAATAAATATCTTTATTAAATTAATTATAACGATTAATACAAATAATCTCATAAGTATAATCTAATTATAGCAAAAATTTTCATAAAATAATTGATACTAATTTGAATATAATTGATATAGTTAAATTGATACAACCGATAAGATTGAGAATATGTAGCAATTATAGCAATTATTATATCAATTATAATAATAATTCACGTGACTTCATATATAGTAATTTTTGAATTATAATTGTCACATAATTATACTTGAATATTATTTAATTTTAGATGTTTTATAGGTAATATTCATTATCACATGAATTATCATCATTTCTCAATAATAATAATAATAATAATAATAATAATAATAATAATAATAATAATAATAATATAATTGATATAGTTCTAATTCTCATTTGTATGTAATAATTTTATTAGTATGTATTCGCAATTTTAATCAATATATAACAATAATAATATTATATGGACATAAAATTAATTAGTTAACAAATTGAATTTAGTTTATAGATTTTTATTTTCTACTCAAATTTTTAATCATTAGTGATTTTATTTTTTATATTTACAGTAAATTTTGACTATAAAAAAATTAATTTTGATTATTTTCTATTTTATTTATTTACCATCATAATTAAATTTGATATAATTATAGTAATATAAAACTGCTTCATATATAGCAATAATATTTTGTAGAATAAAAAATAATCATATATATAAAACGAAATAATTATAATAAAAAAATTAATACATACATGTGATTTAAATGTTTTTAATAGCTGGTAATATGGAGTTTAACAAAATATAATTTATATATTTTTTATTTATGTATATGTATATAATTATTTATATATATATAATTATTTAACAAAATTAATATATACGTATATACAAATAAAAAAATTATTATAATTTCTGAAAATTATACATGAATTTTTTTCTCAAATAAATTTATTTTAATTATATTACAATTAGCTCATAAATAATGCATGATTATATTAATTTAAGAAAATATCTTCATTATAATTATATCAAATTAATATTTAATGCGTTATTAAACTACTTATAAATCATCGATATTTTTAATCATTCTAATTATATCAATTGATATAGTTCTAATTCTCATCCAAGTACAATAATTTTATTAGGAGATAATTGATGCATACATTAATAGTGACCCATTTAATTTGATATCAATTAGTGGATAACAATAAAGTCTACACGGTACATGCATTATATTTTAAAAAGGTAAAATATATTTTAAAAAATTATAGTATTAATAATCAATTATGATTAATATCAATATCAATAATTAATTTTTATAATTATTTTTTGTACTACTAAAGGCTACATATAGTGTTTTTCTTTTTTGTAGAATAAAAAAAGTTGTGATTCATAACATTTTTGTAAAGTTATATAGTATGGACACAAGATTAATTAGATAACAAATTGAATTTTAATTAATATATTTTATTTTCTGCTCATATTTTTTCATTAATTAATTTACTTTTTATATTTACAGTAATATTGAATGTAAAAAAAGAAAAAAATAATATTGAATGTTATCTATTTTATTTATTTAGATTCATAATTAAATTTGATATAATTATAGCAAGTATCTAGGATTAATAATAACATGATAGTATAATTTTAAGTTGTATAACATAATAAAAAAATGTAGCAATTTATGTATGCTTCCTATATAGCAATAATATTATATATTTATATATATCCTCTTTTAGCTCTTTCTTAAAAATATTGGCATATAATTAATGTCGATAACATATATATTGAGTAAGTATCTCCATTAAAAATATTTGTTAACTATTACCGTGTATAATTAGTGTGTGTATATATATATAAGGATTAATAGTGAATTGTTGTAATTATTTATCATCTAGAAAATTCGTATCTCAGACATGAAACTTCTTCTGTTTATTATTTTTCATACCTAAAGGATACTAACTACGATTCTATCAACAGTATTAGTTATGATAGATTATATAATGAAAAAGTTTGAAAAATAAAGGCAAGAATTATAAGGTTATGAAAAGTCTCATCCAAATTTGACAAGAACAACACGACTTACATAAAAATGGTTCTTATGGATGATAAGGTAAGTTTATTATTTTCCATGATTCTTTGGAAAAACTACCATTTGTACCCATAAATTTTGAGAACGCTGACAAAAATACCCATCAAACAAGAAAACTAACGTTGTACCCATGAAAGATGGGTTCTGTGTGACAATAGTATCCAGACCGTAATTTTTTGTTGATTTTTTAATAAAATTCCCAAATTAACCCTTCTATCTTCATCCCCAAATTCCAAATTTCACAACCCTAATCCTTTTTCTTCCTCTGCACCTCCGGTGAGTTCCCACAAAACCCTCCAAGCCACCTTCTCCAACCGCAAACAAGATTTTCATTCTCGATCTCAATCCTCTCTCTTCTTCATCTCCGTCTCCATCTTCTCTGCCTTCTTCATCATCAACTCCCTCGTCTCCCTCTTCGACGCACACAACTCAAACGACGCCGTTGGCTCCGTCCTCCAACTCCAGCTCCTACCAATCGCCCTCCTCTTCCTCTCTTACTCCCTCCTCTCTCTCTTCACCTTCCCCCTCCCTCTCCCCTCATCATTATTAGAACTCCTTGCCGCCTTCGCCTTCGTCCAAGAGTTCCTCTTGTTCTCTACCTTCAGAGGAAGGATCCAAGCGGGGTCGAAAATCGTTACTACAGTCTCTTGCTGGTTCCCATCGCTGTATGTGTTTTCTCCACTTTTCTTGAATTGAAGTCTCCGGGCTCCGCTTTCCCCAAATTGGGCGGTGGAATGGGCTTCATCCTTCAGGGCACGTGGATCATTCAGATTGGCCTGGCTTTGTTCTCCGGCTGGGTGGCGCAAGGGTGCTCCCTGCACCAGCTGAGCAGGGGAAACTATACTCTGAGGTGCAAGGGCCACATGGACTACCACAGAGCCAACGCCCTTGCCACGCTTCAGTTCAACTGCCAACTTGCTTTCATGGTTGTTCTTTCTGTTGGTGCTTATTCGGTAATCTCTGCGAGGAGTGGAGGATCTCTAGAATCTTCTTCTGCTGCTGCCAGTTATAGGCCGATTGGTTTTGCTGAGATGCAGCAGTTGGAGAATTCCATGAATTTCACTTTGGATTCTAATGATGATGATGGTGAAGAGAGATAGAAGGGGACTGTTGTTGAACATGGTAATGGGTTGCGAAATTTGGAATTTGGGGATGAAGATAGAAGGGTTAATTTGGGAATTTTATTAAAAAATTAACAAAAAATTATGGTTTGGATACTATTGTCACACAGAACCCATCTTTTATGGGTACAACGTTAGTTTTCTTGTTTGATGGGTACTTTTGTCAGTGTTCGCAAAATTTATGGGTACAAATGGTAGTTTTTCCATGATTCTTTCAAGCGATGCTAGGTCCATTTTATAAATATTTTTTGTTTATATTTTAAGTTTATTTGGTAAATAAACCCTTGCACGAATTAAAGATAGTGCGATTTTATAGATTTATAAGTGCGTGCTAATAGCCTTTATATTTAATTTGTTTTAGAGTGTGATAATAGCCGATATGTTTGTGGGTAGATTTAACTATTACTATATTATTTATAATCACATTCAGTATATATGTCTGATTTATTGAAGAAAGTAGATTATTAAAATCGATTAATAACTATTTTAGAGTTAATCCAATTAATACTAAATTAAAAAAAACAAACAAACAATCCATAACATATTAATTTTTTATTAATCAAATTATTATAATTTAAATTAATTTTAAAAAATAATTTAAAATTATAATTTCAATCTTATAACGTGCATGGCACGGGTAATTACACTTGTTAAAAATAAAATTAAATAAAATTATTTTGGTTAAATATTTGAACAAATTAAATCATTTTTAAAATTAGAAATGATGACATTTAGTTTAATCTAAATTAGAACAATTATATAGTAATAAAGTTAGATAAAATTAGACCAAATCTATCATTTAATAATTAATATCATTGTAAATTTATTGTTTTATCTCCCTCATTACCATAATTATTGATAGCATCTTTATAAAAATAACAATAATAAAATAATTATATGAAAATAATATATTTTTTAAAATTAAAAAATAAGATTGAATCGTATCTAATTATATATAATATATATTGGATTAATGAATCATTTTCATATTGGATTAATGAATCATTGATGACTATATTTACATTATCAATATTTATACTATTAAGATTATTTATATTTTATTTTAAATTGATCATATTTTTGTATAATATTAATTAGACTAACATTTATTAGAAGATCAAAAATTATTCTTTTAGAGTGTTAGATACTCTAAAAAATATATACTCTTTAATATTTATATATTTTATAATTTCATGTAAAATTTGAATTTTATTATTTAATATTCATATTCACTATTTTTTTATCGAACAAATATGTTGTATTACTAAGACCAAATACATCAAATATTTTCTCATTAATCTATCATGATTACTCTTCCAATTTACATCTTTAGTGTTAGCATCCCTTAAACTAGTCCTTCTTGACCAACCTTCACCCTTATTTGCTATAACAATGTGAAACAATTGATTCCATCTACACCAACTTCCTCGTGTTCAGCCACATCTAATATCTAATTTTGAAGCCATGCAGGTGCAAATGATTATTAGTCATATCACAATACATAAATATTTGTAAGACGAAACTTAATACATGGACATCTTGAAAAGAACTTTTGACCTTAATGGTTTGGTGTTGAACATATACGCAACAAAGTCTCGCTACCTTAAAAATACTCAAGTTTAATCCTTCAGTCGATCAAACGACATATTGTACATCCACAAACAGTGAGTTGAAACTATTATTCTACAAAAATACAAAACAATTTAGACATTAATGATATTTAAGGATGACAAATAAACCGAAATCTGTCGGATCGATTCGCATAATTCCTTAAAAAAGGTAGGCTGGGTTAAAAATATAAAACCACCAAATTTTAAATTTTCATCTAATTTGTACCATCTAATTCATGAGTTTTAGCAAGGTGAGATGGATTTAGCTGATAAACTAGACTTTTTTTTTGTCAAAGTCCTTTTTTACAAACTTCTATGATATTATTAATTTATAAAAGGATGAAGATAATAATTGAAGATGTTTTGAATTATATTTTGGATTATATTTTATGTTTGATTGATTATAAACTTGAAGATGTTTAATTATATGTTTTGGATAATTTTAGTTTTATTAGTTTGTTTTAAAAAATTTGGTTTATAATTATATTTATTACATATTTATAATTATAAAGATTTTAATATTTGTAATTTAGAAATTATAATTTTTTTATTCTTTAGAAATTATAAATTTATTGAAATAGTTAAATTTATTATAAAACTTTAAATTTATTAAAGATGTTTAATTGTATATTTTGGACGATGTTAGTTTTATTATTTTGTTTTTAAAAACTTGGTTTATGATTATTGTAACAGTCCAAACCACCCGCTAGCATGATATTGTCCGCTTTGGCACACAAAGCCTCACGGTTTTGCCTTTGACGATAGGGATGCTAGCCAAAACTCCCACACTCACTCGTCAAAATGCGTCATGCTAGGGAGAGGTATCCACACCCCTATAAGGCATGCTTCGTTCTCCTCCCCAACCGATGTGGGCCTTACAATTCACCCCCCTAAGGAGCCCAGCGCCCTCGCTGGCACATCGATCCGGGTTCTGACTCTGATACCATCTATAACAACCCAGACCACCCGCTAGCACGATATTGTCCACTTTGGCACACAAGGCCTCACGGTTTTGCCTTTGACGATAAGGATGCTAGCCAAAGCCCCCCACACTCACTCGTCAAAACGCGTCATGCTAGGGAGAGGTATCCACACCCCTATAAAGCATGCTTCGTTCTCCTCCCCAACCGATGTGGGCCATACAATTATGTTTATTATATATTTATAATTATAAGAACTTTAATGTTTGTAATTTAGAAATTATAATTTTTTTTTATCTTTAAAAATGATAAATTTATTAAAATAATAGTTGTGAAATTATATATATTGTTTAATATTTAATGATTTATAAAAAAAATTGACGGGCTTGGCCCGCCAGCCCGATGTTAAGCAAAACGGGAGAGAAATCCAGGACTGTCTCACTAGGCAGGACGGAGTGGTCGGACTTCTCTATTTGCCACCCCTAATAATATCATAGCTTTAAATTTTATTTTAGTTTTACAAAATTTCAGCAAAGTTTTCCTTTAAATTAGTGATCTATACCAAACAATATTTTTACTTTCGGTAATATTAGGGAGATAAAAAAAAACAGACAGAATTTGTCTTATTTAATATTTATTAATTATTAAAATAATTAATAAATTAATAAATATTAGGATAAAGTATACTTTTTGTTATTGAAATTTGGCAAAAATTTTAAAAACACCCCTAAATTTTATTTTATTTCAATTTTGTCCCACAAATTTTCGATTTACATCAAACATATCCCTAGAAGCTAATTTTTCAAAAAATTTAGGATCAATTCAATAACAATTTCATAACAACCTTCAACATAAGCAAATCAAACATAATATGGCATGCATTATTGTTGAATTAGTCTTAAATTTTTTGAAAATTTAGCTATTGAGAGTATATTTGATGTAAATCGAAAACTTTTAGGATAAAATTAAAATAAAATAAAACTTAGGGATATTTTTAAAAAGGTTAAGTACGATTTTGATCCCTAAGATATAGGCCAAAATAATTTTTTTGTTCCAACTTTTTTTTACATACAAAATTGTCTCTTAGATTTAACTTAATTTTAAAGTCGTCTTTTTTACTTAAATTTTATTACTCAATTACCCCTAACAAAAAAATTATAAAAAAAAAAGAGAAAGAGAAAGAAAGCGAGAACGGATGAGAGAGAGAAAGGGAATCATGTGAGAGGGAGGAAAAAAGAAGGAGAAGGAAAGAAGAAAAATAAAGGAAGAGGAAAAAGGGGGGTCGGCGTCGGCAAGGCTTGGAGCTACCTCGCTGTTGGGAATCAGAACCAAAGGGAAAAAGAGCTCGCAAGAGAGAGAGGAGATACGATTGCGCCGAACTCGCCAAGAAGGTTCAGCTCTTCTGTGACAACTTCCACTCCGTCATCCGTGCCGCCACTCTCTAATCCTTCAACGAGCATCCACTTAACTGCACTCTCATCTTCCTACGTCGTTGTCGCCTGTAAGACTCTAGATTTTTAAAAATTAAATAATTAACTATTTATAAGCTAATATATTATATTAAGATGTAATTTTTAAAAAAATTATTTTTAACAAAAATAATTAAATAAAATTTTATGATTATTAAAGTTTAATTTAATTATTACTTATTCTATTAAATTTGAATTATTTATCAAAAAAATAATTTAATAAAACAAAAATTAAATTGATTTTTATTGTTATTATGATTGGTTCCACTCCATAAACCAAAATTATTAAGGGGAACAAAGTTAAAAAAAAGGGGGATTGAAGATTGAAAACGTGTAATGCATAGCCGCCTTTATATATATGACCAAAAAGAATTAGAAACTTGGCTTATGCATGCATATATATGTATATGAATGTGACACATAATCCACCCTTTTAATTAATCATCATCATACCCGCAAGGCTTTCATTCTTTGAAGAAAAAAGAAACCAAAGTGCCGAGGGAGAGAAAGAGAACCGTGACCTCCTCAATAAACTTCTAACTTCGATTTTTTTGAACCGTAATTCCAATAAAAAATCTAATTTGATAAAAATGTTTATATCTTTTTTTTATATATTGGTGTTATTTTTATTTGATAGAAGTTGATGGTGACGTAACTCCTCTTCCCTTTGAGTTCGACCAATTAAAATTTCAGGAGGCACAGACAACTTCTGACGTTTTCTTCTTCCGCAGTTCAGTCAGAAAACTTTTCAAAATTTTCGTTGATTCTGATTTCGTATAAAGGTAGGAAATTTCATGTTAAAATTAATTGTTTTGATTTATAAATGACATGAAAATCTTGTAGATGTTTGTAAATAATTTATGATTGTTTCGAATGACTGAATAATAATTTTGAATTGTATTTGTGACTGAATGTGATGAATATGTATTTGATTTCTTGATTATTTAGGAATGTTGAGAATTCTGATTGTTAAGTTGGAAAGTCGGTTTGATTTGTTGGTATTGAACTGAGATTTGAAAATGATTTCTGATTTTGGAAATGTTTGAAAAGAGGTTGAGAATGGTTCGGTTGGAACCCGAAAGGGGTGGCAAAGTCTAAGATTTAGGGGAGATGTCAAAATTTTATTATGAAACTTAAGATTTTGTTTGAAATATTTAGAAAAATGTTAGACTTGAGAAATAGTATTATTTGGCTTTTGATTTATTAAGAAAAGATTTACGTTTGGGTATGATTTATTAAGAAAGACTTTATGTTTTGACTTTGATTGCCGTCCTCCCTAAAGTCTCGAGACCCTGCCGTGAGATTTATTTAATAAATGATTCTTTTAAAGAGGTTTAAATCTGAAATAGTTTTGAAGTTGGGTTGGAAAAATCATAGTTAAGAAAGAACTGTTTTTGTATGAAAGAAGAACTTGTTGTAAGTAAAGTGGTTTCGGAGGTTTGGAAAGGTTATAAAGAGAGGTGTTGGTTTTAAATAAAAATGACTTGAATCCAGTTTATTAAGTAAAGGAAATTCTGTCATAGAAGAGCAGAGAGCAGTGACTGAAAAAATATTGAGTGTTGTTGGGCTTTAGTGCCAAGTGTCTATTGAGGACGGCGATACGTAACACTCACTTGACACAATAGAGACGGCTCAGTGAGGACGGCGATACGTAACACTCACTTGACACAATAGAGACGGCTCAGTGAGGACGGCGATACGTAACGCTTACTGGAGGTCATGGGCTTTGTGTGTGAATGATTGTGCAGGGTTGCCCGTGTGTATGGAATGGCTTCCAGGAGAAAGTGGCACATGCTTTAACTGGAGAATCAGCGCCTACAAGTACTTGCAGAGGTCATGTTCGGCATACTTCAGCTAGAGAATCAGCGCCTGCAAGAAGTAGAACTTGCAGAAGTTATGCCGCTGAAATGCCTTATTTGACTTGCGAGTCAGATTGCGTCGGGTGCAGGTCGAAACCGACAAATGAGCTCATTACCTGCGATAGGACTAGACATGCATCATCATTGTTTGCACATTTGTATTTGATTGTGTTTGCTTATCTTGTCTCTCTGTGATTGTGCCGTTTGTCTTATTGCTATTTGTTTGTGTATTGAGGTGACTGAGAACTGAGGTTGTGATTGAGATTTGTCTTGAGTTCGAAAATTTAAAGAAGGTCATTAATTATATAAAGTAATAGTAAAAAGTATTTTCAAAAGGTTTGATAAAAATATAGTTTTATTGAGTAAAGTTAATTATTTGCATTTTATTTCATTACTCTTACGGCATTCTCATTCCCTATTGAGAACGCGTGCTTTGTTCTCACCCAAAATCTTCCACCCTTTCAGTGACACAGGTTCAAAGACACAGTTTGAAACTGCGGGCGATTATTAGTCTTATTTGAGTTAAGTTTATGTGCTGAGTCGCTTTCCTAGAATTCCTTCGCCTTTGTTAGTTAAGATTTTATTTTATACAGAGGGATAGGAGTTGTATCTGAGTTTTATTTGAATTCTTTTGTATGATATTTATTATTCTTACTAACTATGTGACTAGTATTGCTTGGAGATTTTTTATATATGATTTTAATTAATAGAAACAAAATTTTGTCTTTTTCTTAAAAATTGAAATACGAAATCGAACTAAAGGCTCAGTATTAGATAGTAAATACGGAAAATAGGTCAGTAATACCTCACTTTTGGTACGATCACGACGTGTTGAAAGTTAGGCTGTTACACCGCCTCAAGGGCGGCGTCCTCTGCCAGGTTTTCTCTATCACGACCACCGCCGATTTCCACAAGGTTTGAAAAATCTATCATCTCTAGATTTCAATTCTACTTTTGTTTCTAATTTTGTTAATCAAATTATTAATCATATTGTTTTTAATTCTAATTTTGTTAATCCATCCATTCTGATTCTGCTTATGTTTAGGATTATGTTTCTATTTCTATTTCTAATTCTACTTCTGTTTTTGTTTTCAATTCTGTTTATGCTTCTGTCTCTTCTATTTATGATTCTGTTTTTATTCTTGTTTTTATTTTTTATGTTTATTATATTGTTTTTATTTTATTATTGTTGCTGAAGAAGAAGAAAAAGAAGAGATGCTGCTGTGACAGAGAAGAATAGAAAATGTATTTTAGTGAAGAATGAGAAAAGTATTTTGATCCGAATTACGATTTTAAAATCATGGGAAATCTTAAGGACGGGTTTCATATCCAAAAAAATGTTGAGAACGAAAAACATTTTCGTCCTATATCTTAGGGGACCAAAATCGTACTTAACTTTTTTTAAAACTTTTGTCAAAATTTAAGAATAAAAAACATTTTATCTTAAATATTAAATAAAATAAATTTAGACTGATTTTGACTATTTTTTTTACTAAACATTTTTGTTTTATTTTTTACAAAATAAATCATTTCAGTAACAACCTAAACATTAATGATATCATAACTTCAAAAAATTATTTCAAAATTTTGGTAGAATTTTTTTCAAATTAGATACCTCCACCCACTAATATTTTTTTTTTCATAAAATAATCAATTTCAAACAAATATTTCATTAAACATGCACTCGTGACCTTCCTATTATGCCCCCTTTATTACTCCAAGGGCGATGCTCAATTCTAGGAAGGCTCCTTGAGGACCGTCTTAAGGAGCGAACTCCTGAGCACAAGCCTTAATTCCAATGCAATAATAAGAGTAACCATTCAATTTGGTTCTTGTCTATTTTCACAAAAAATAAAGTGATTTCTATAAAAAAAAAATAGACATTTTAACTCTCAATTTTTTTATTTTGAAACAATATGATCCCTTTATTAAAAAAATTATTTAAATAATAATAAAAATTAATTTTGTGGGAGTTTTATTTGTATTTTGTGAGGTTTTTAAACCTCCACAAACTATTAATAAATTTGTTTTTGAAAAATTCCTTTACCAATGATGGTTAAGTGAAGAAAAATTATCAATGAAATGATGCCACAAAAAATAGTAATTGTAGTACAAATATTTTTTAAAAGAAAAAATAACATCGAATAAGAAATAAAAAAAAACTTTAATGTTGAAAATATTGGTATTAGTGATGATGATGGTAGAGGAGACAATGATGATGATAAATCAATAAAAATAATAGAAGTAGGAGCCATAATAATGAGGATGAATAAAGTAGTGGTAGTAATTAGCTATATTATTGAAAATAATTTTGTGAAGGATTAAAATCTCCCACAAAATACAAATAAAACCCCCACAAAACTAATTTTTATTATTATTTAAATAATTTTTTTAATAGAGGGATCGTATTGTCCCAAAATAAAAAGGTTGAGGGTCGAAGTGTCCCTTTTTTTTGGACAGAGATCGCTTTGTCCTTCGTGAAAATGGACAAGGACCGGATTTGGTGTTTACTTGCAATAATCATTAAGAACTCAGCCATAAAAAAACATGCATAAAGACCGGTCATCGAAATTCCAATTTCGTAAGTCCCTTTTGGATGTCATGGTATCTCTGCCACCTTTTCCAATCGGTAGCATAGTAGTAAGAATTGAACTGAACCAGTTGATTTGACTAAAAAATCAATAAATTAATTATTTGACCGATTCGGTTAAACAATATAATCATATAAAGAACAGAATCAGATAGAATTAGATTGAACCGTTCGATTTTGATAAAAACTAAAAATTGGCAATTTTTTTATCACTCAGCCAGTTCAAAACTTTTTTTTATTTGCCAAAACGACGTTGTTTTGGATTTTTAGAAAAAAAAAAAAGAAGAAACACTCGAATACCGAATACACCCATTCCCATTCCCCCTAACCCTAATCCCCTAAATGGTAACCCTCATCCTCACCCTCACCTCACCACGATACCGCCGGCCGTGTCGTCTTCTTTGTCTCGCCGGACACGGTACATCTCCGACAATGTCTCTTGCATCGCGGCTTTTTCATCTTCTTCGTCGCGACAACGGCGACGACGTTGTCTGCATCCTCTGCTCTCTCAGACAGGTTGGTGGTCTCCATCGTCTGCGTCCTCTGCTCTCTCAAGCAAGTTGGTGCTCTTCTTCTAATACAGTTGAAATAGTTTAAATTTGAGCATGACTTTTGAGATTTGAAAAGGGATGGGAGTACGAGTATCCTTCATTGATAATTTAACCAACCATTCTAGTATACATGCCCTTCTTCTGTTTGATTGTAGTTTGGCTTCCCTATTAGTAGCACTGCCTTCATAGTCTTCTAATAAAGATCCAAAGGTTTCTGGCTTTTTGCTCTTATCCACAGTCCCAAATCGCTTGTGGTCTCTCTTAATTTCTTGAATTTGTTAAGTATGAATCTGTTTTTTAAATTTCTTGAATTTGTTGAATTTTTTAGTATGAATCTGTTTAGATTAATTTTTTGAATTTATGAATTTGTTGAGTATGAATCTGTTTGTTGAATTTATTGAATTTCTTGAATTTGTTGAATTTTTTAGTATGAATCTGTTTAGGTTAATTTCTTGAATTTCTTGAATTTGTTGAGTATGAATCTGTTTGTTAAAATTTTTTGAATTTGTTGAATTTTTTATGTCTTTTTTCTTATTATTAGTGTTTATAGTCGTTTTGTTGATGTTGCTGTGAATTTAGAAGTTGATGCTTTACGAAATGATCTTGTAAATATGTCTCTTCAATCACCTTTAGATGATTTAGGTATGCTTTCTTTAATTTATTTATAAATTATGATCAACTGTGATTTTGGTATACTTTATAAGATATTTTATATTATTCTTTATCCTGATTTGTGAAACATTATCTATAATACTAGATCAATTGGATTTGGAAGATGATTGGAATGATGATGGAGCTTATAATTCTGTGAAAAATGCAAATTAAAATGAAATCAATCAGGATGTAGCTCCACATTTGTCAGATAAAGAACGATTTTCCGACTTTGAAATCACTCTTTGGATATAGTTCATGGATTGTTATCTTTATTGTGTCTAATTAAGATACTATTGTAGTAGTACTAACTAATTTCATGTCTATCTTTGTACTAGTTATCTTTAGAATTTGAGACTTGGTTATTTTAAAATGTTAGCGAAAATATGTATTTTGAATTTTTTAAGTTTATGACTATTTTATATTTTTTATTTACGTGAAACTGATTTTACCGATTCAACCAGTAATTTATTGATTGAACCAATAAACTAATAACTTGATCGGTTTGATTCTCGTTTCGGTTCTTACAACTATACTTAGTAGTTAGTGAGATACTAATGTCAATGGTTGTTAGGGAAAAGCAGTAGCAACTGATAGGTGAGAATTTTATCTCGGCCTATACGTTTTCCGGGCTATCAATCTCAAACAAAAAAATATGATATTTATATTGCTCTTTCATTTTTATTTTATCTTTTTCCATGTTCAATGAGTTGCTATATACAAGAAAGAATTTAAACTCTCGACAATCGTTTAAGCAAAATAATAAGTTAACCACTCAATCAACCTAAATTAGTTACTATTAACTACAAAATTAGAAAAATTATCATTTTGGTTGAACTCATTAATATTAATTACTATCTAAAGCATTAATAACATAAATAAAAAACAAAAATACTCTATCAAAAAAGTGAATTAGTTGACATATTAATTTATATTTTATATATACATAATATATACTTTATTCTAATGTAGTAACATGATAATAAGGTGAAATCATACTTAAAATATCATATCTAAAATAAATGAAAATATGTAAGTAAAAAATAAATGAGAATCAAATTCTAAGTAATAATTCATTTTTTTCTTCGGTTTATTTTCAAATTTTATACTTTTTCAATATTGTGAAAATTTTTTGTTGTCCATGATAATCTTGACAGATCAATGACTAATTTGTTGTGGATCTGAGCTCCATATAAGAGTCTGTCACTGACTAATAAATTATTGTATGCACAAGGCGAAATTCAAACCTCCGACACTTAGTTAAGTAAATGAATAAGTTGATTACTCTAACCATCCAAATTGATTAATGCCATGAAATTATAATGATAACCATGGTTCTGAAAACTGACTCGAACCGATCGATCGAACTAGTTGAACTGTGAATTGGGAAAAAAAACTATTCGGACAAATGGATAAACCAACTATTTCAAAGACTAAAATTATACTGTCGGACCGGTCAGAAATCGATCGATTGGACCGAACTGAACTGGACCAGTTTTCACATTTCTGCCCATCGTTGTGAATTTTAAATTAAAGAAAAAAGAAAATCGAAAAAAATAAAAAAAAAAGCCTCACCATCACCCTCTCTGTCTCTCATTTATCATCCCTCTGCTTCCCTCTCTCAAAAGAAAAACTCTAGCCTCCATCACTACTCTCTTCTTTAAGTTGTTAACATCGTCATCCTACCACCGCCGTCGAATCTAGTCCACCCGTCGCCCCACTACTTTAGCGTTGTCTCTGCTCATCTCTGTCGTCACGTCGCTTCGCATATGTTCGAAGCCACCGTCCCGCTGCAACTCATCTCGTGTCATTTCTCTGTTGTGCAACATCTATTTTGCCACATCGATTCTGTTCTACCGCGCTCTAGCCCTCCTCTGCTCCAATTCCACCACGCTCCACCCTCCTTTGCTCCAGTTCTGCTGCGCTCCACCCTCCTCTGTTCTAGTTTCGCCGCGTTCCACCCTTTGCGGCTCCAGTTATGCGACGATCCAACCACCCCTTCTCCAATTTCGCGATGGTCCAGTCACATCTTGATGAGCGGATATTTTATATACATTTTGATGTCATTTTCTTAGTGTTTTCAATATATTTTGTTAAGTTTTATTATGTTTTATTAGATTTTAATGCAAAATTAACTTTTTGGATGCTACTTTGAGCTTTTGTGTTTTTCTTATGATTTTAGGTGAATTTTGGGTGATTTTATCAAGTTTTGGCAAAGTCTAATTCAAAGGCAAGGAAAGTATAGCAGATGCTGTCAGAATCTGACCTCCGTGCATTTAAATGAGCATTTCTAGAACTACAGAGGTCCAATTGACGCGTTCTTGACGGCGTTAGAAAGCTAACTTTCAGATCTTTTCAGCAATATATAATGGTTTAAACGTTTTTTCATATTGAACTGCCCAAAACGGGCGTTGAATGCCCAAATTACCTCCCTTTCTGACGTTCAACGCCCAAGAAGGACCAACCTCCCAAGTTGAACTGGCGTTCAACACCACAAAGGGAGCAAGGAAGCAGCATGGACACTCCTTAATGGGCGTTCAATACCCACTCCCTTAAGTTGGACGCCAAACTCAGCCCAAACACTCACCAAGTGGCCCAGAAGTGGATTTTAGCACTCCTTAGCTTAGTTTCGCATATCTTTGTACTTTTAATTTTAAATTAACATCTTTTAGGGTTAGCACCTTCTATTTAAAGAGGAGAACACTTAGGAATTAGGCACGCCTCCTAGGGGGGACGGATCATACTTCATAGACCTAAGTTTCTCTGTAAATTATAAGTAACTAAACCTCCTAGGTTAAAGTTAGGAGCTCTGCTGACTCCTATGGATTAATACAATTACTTTTCTATTCCAATGAATGTTTGATTATATTCTATGATGCATTGTCGTTCTTCATCATTATGAATCTCGATTCTACATGAGTTCCTTACGAGTTCTGACCCGGATAGTATTAAGCTACAGCTTGAGGATGCATTACGGGTTCTAACAGAATTATCTGGACTAATTGGTGTATGTAACATATAACCTCGTTAGTCAGGGGCAATTGAGGTTCCTGTAACTCTAAGGGCTAGAACCATTAGAGCGTCAGTCTCTGATCCGAAAGATCTGACCTTGTCTGTGGCGTTTTGAGTAGGATCATCAAAGAGATTGAATTGCGCGCGCTTCACCCTCTCCCAAATTGATCTAGTTCATTTGGATGTTTGGTTTGGACTTGAGGAGATTAATGACCACAACTAATGGCTTAATCACTTACAGCCTTGCCATTGAAGGAATCATCCATCATTGCAGTAGTGAGTATGACGTGTTAATATAGAAGATGAAGCACCTCCGAAGCCTTAACTGATTGCTAATTATTGTTTCTACGTTCTTTTGTTATTGCTTGTCTATGCACCTACAACAAACAACAACTATCCTTCTATTCACCTGACTAAGATCTGCAGGATAACCACAACTTACTCAATCCGGCAATCCTCGTGGGATTTGACCCTCACTCACCTGAAGTATTACTTGGACGACCCAGTGCATTTGTCGATTCAGTTGTGCGAGTCACAAATTCGCGCACCACCTCTTCTCCAGGACCCTATGTCTATACCTTCATCATATAATTGCTTCAATTTAGAAATGGATTCATATACTTCATCACCCTTTTATTTCTGTTATGTTGTTGTTCTGTTGTTTTTAATATTTTTGTTTTTATTGTGGTTTTTTATTTTTAAACTTGTTAAGTTAATAGCTAGATTATTGGACTGCTATTTTGTTAATTTGCTAAATTATTAGGTTGCTGTGATTTAATTTGTTGAATTTTTCTATTTAAATTTTGTTGTTATTTATTTGATAAATTGTTGATGTATACATATTATTGTTCTTGAGATTATTGGTTGCTGTGTTTTTTTTTAATTATTAAGTTGTTAATTTTTTAAATTGTTGTTATTGTAATTCTTAAGATATTGAGATTCAGATTGTTTTTGTTTTTTTATTATTAGATTGTTAAATTTTTTATTCAAATCTTACTCTTGCTAATTCATTAAATTATTGTTATTATGATTTTTTGCTATTGAGATTATTCTTGCTGATTATTTTTAGATATAAATTTAATTATATTAATTTAAATAATATTTTAAAATTTATGTTAGACTATAACTATATTTTGTTGTATTTATAATAGAAGACTAGAGAAAATAATAGCTAGCATAACAAACTCAGCTAGAATAACAAATTTAAAACAGAAACAACAAACTTTCCTTGAATAACAGCAAGTATATAAACAAGTAAGATATCTAAGAATTGGTATGGATGTTGTAAGCTCTCACTTTCTTCCCCTGAAATTAATTACTCTTCCTTTGATATTCTTTTCTCTTGAATTATTCTGATAAATTCTCCCTAGCTCACCCTCTCACTAATTTACTCCTTTTTTTAATTGTTTTGAATTATTTATACTATACCTCATACTTCTCCCGATTTGATATAATTGTTAAGTTTGTATACATTATTAAATGATATCAGTTTATTTATATTTTATTTATTATTTTATTATAAAATAATTTTTTTAATTAAATGATATTTGGATCATTGAACTAATAAATTAATAAATTAATAGTTAAAACGATTCAATAATCAGTTCGATTATCAGAACCATGATGATAACAATGACACATACAAAAGAAATTTTATATTGACAGCGAAAAAACATCATATTCTTATTAAACATACAAGTATTCACGTTGAATTAGATTCACACTTTTTATCAATTTTTTTAAAGGGTAAAGTATATTTTTTATTTCTGAAATTTGTCAAAAATTTTAAAAATATTCTTAAATTTTATTTTGTTTTAATTTTGTCCAAAAATTTTCAATTTGCATCAAATATATCTCCAACGACTAAATTTTAAAAAAATTTAAAACTAATCTAACAATAATACATGAAAATAATAATTGATTTGCTTATGTTAAAGGTTGTTCTTATAAAATTGTTGTTGAATTGATTTTAAATTTTTTGAAAAATTAAGCCTTAAAGGTATAATACAAATCGAAAATTTTTAGATAAAATTAAAACAAAATAAAATTTAAAAATATTTTTATCAAATTTAGAGGACAAAATATTATCAAATTTTTAATTTTGTTTTGTTTTTGCACTCATACAGTTTTCTTCTAATCTCTCAACACCACAATTTTACTACTCGTCAGTGAATACTCGTTGATAGCCAATTGACACAGCTGCTACTAAGCCAACAGTCTAACAAAAAATTTAAATAAAATAAAATATTTTTATACTAAAATCCAACCATTCTTATGTTAACACTTAACCTTTTAGGGAAAAAAAATAAAAATATACATTTTATTTTTAATGTTAATATTTTTTTTTAAATATTCTTAATATTTAGTTATATTTAATTTTGTCTTTAACATTTTTAATTTATGTCAAAATTATTTTTAAATATTAATTTTATATAAAATATTAAAGATAAAATTAAAAATATTTAGGGATAATTTTGATGCAAATAAAAAATATTAGAGATAAAATTAAAAAATCAAAAATATTAAAAACAAAACTGATTAAAATTAAATATTAAGAGTACTTTTAAAAAAAAATCACAAATATTAAAAACAAAAAATATAATTATCCAAAAAAAATAAAAATTTTTGTAAAAGAAATACATAAATTTTTGGATTAAAATTTTGTATAAATAACAAAATATAAAAAAAAAAAACTCAAAAAAAAATATTTAAAAGATTGCCCCAAATCAAATCCTACTCTAAATATTCCATCACCATCAAATATTCAGACATTAACACGCAACCCGACAAATTAAATTCCTATAATAGTATAGCGATCATGCTTATATTATATACAAATTAAACGATCATGGCAGAGTCAACCCAGAATAGCCAACGAATTTTCCCAGTGCTCTCCATATATTATTAACTAGAACGGTAGTGCCCAAAGCCCCAAGGGGGCAAAAGGCAAATACTAATAATAATAGTAATAACATGGGAGTTCTCATTCCCTTCTTCCTCCTCCTCCTCACCCACTTCTTCTTTCAGTTCTGGAGAACAAAGAAGCTCTCACACCTCATTTCCTTCTACAGGAACCGTAACCGCTTACTCGAATGGTTCACGGAGCTTGTTGCTGAGTCACCAACCAACACCATCGTGGTTCACCGCTTAGGCTCACGTAGGACCATTGTAACAGCCAACCCTTCCAACGTTGAGTACATACTCAAGACCAACTTTTTCAACTTCCCCAAAGGCAAGCCTTTCACTCACGTACTGGGTGATTTTCTCGGAAACGGGATTTTCAACGTGGACGGTGACCGTTGGTTTAGTCAACGTAAGGTCGCAAGCCATGAGTTCTCAGCAAGGTCGCTAAGGAAGTTCTTAATGTACACTCTGGCGGAAGAGGTGTACGGGAGGCTCGTCCCTGCGCTAGAGGGAGTTTCGTACGGTGGAAGCGTTCTTGACTTGCAAGAGATTCTCGCGAGATTCTCGTTCAACGTGATCTGTAAGTTCGCCATGGGGAGTGGTAATGCGTGTTCTTTGGACCCTCGTGTCCCCGTTTCGTCGCTCTGGAGAGCGTTCGATGTGGCGGCGGCGATATCGGCGAGGCGAGGGGCGGCACCGTTGTTTGTGATATGGAAGGTGAAGAGATTGCTTGGAGTTGGATCTGAGCGGAGGCTTAAAGAATCGATTCTTGAGGTTCACACGCACGTGATGAAACTGATACATGAGAAGAAGAAGAAGAAGACGATGAAAAATAATAAGGAGGATTTCTTGTCAAGGCTTATATGTGCTGGTTATGAAGATGATGTTGTTAGGGATATGGTGATAAGTTTTGTGATGGCTGGGAAGGACACAACTTCAGCGGCATTGACATGGTTCTTTTGGATATTGTCACATTATCCCGACGTGGAGGAAAAGATTTTGAAAGAGGCAGAGGCAAATGAACCATTAAATTATGAGTCACTTAAGAGGTTGAATTACTTGAAAGCGTGCCTATGCGAGTCAATGAGGCTTTTCCCACCAGTGGCATGGGACTCTAAGCATGCCTCATGTGATGATGTGTTGCCAGATGGCACTGTGGTCAAAGCAGGAGATAGGGTCACTTATTTTCCATATGGAATGGGGAGACTGGAAGCATTATGGGGGTTGGATAGGTTTGAATTCAGGCCGGAGAGATGGTTTACTGGAGGAAAGTGGACTGAGGTTTCTCCGTACAAGTTTCCAATTTTTCAGGCTGGTCCAAGGGTGTGTTTGGGCAAGGAAATGGCTTTTGTTCAAACGAAGTATGTTGTGGTTTCAATTCTCAAGAGATTTAAGATCAGACTCGTTAGCACAAATAAGCCTACGTTTGTGCCACTTCTCACTGCACACATGGCCGGCGGCTTAAAGATATTCATTTCAAATAGGGAGAAAAGAAAATGAGTTAGAAGAGCACAATTTTTTATGTTCTTTTTTTCTTTCTTAAGGTAGTGATTAGCTCAATTCTTTTAAGGTGGCAGATTAGCCCAATTTTTTAATATTAAAGTGTACTAGATTAAATATTTTAAGGGGACAATTTGGAGGCTCACCATTTTTCTTTTCCTTTTATGTTGGCGTTTCGAGACCACCGAGAATGAAAGGGAAATGGTTGGTGTACCATATTACATCGTATTGATTCTATTGAATAGATGGATATTTGCGACTTGCATGTACATATTTATTTCTTGTATAACGAAAACGATTAGGAGCAAACAATTCTTACAGTTGTGTTTTGCACAAATAATTCAAATAGAGAAATTAGTTCCTGTAAAACGTGCTTTGTACATCTACGACCTAATTTTTAAAGATCTGGACGGAATAATGCTTTATGCCTGGCGCAATTGATTATTTATTTCATAACCCGTGGTTGATCTACGTACGGAAGTGATTTAAATATAACTAACGTTTGGGACCTGCGTAGTTCATTTTTAATTCTTTTTCCCCATCAATGTGTTCCTTAAAGTATTTACCTATTATTAATTATTAACTATACAATACCCGGTGTATGCAGGGATTGCAATTGAAATTAATTTTGCTATCCATTGTCTAATTGATTTTTTCAAAACCGTCTCCATAGAATGATAAGATGAACCTCTACAGTCTACCGTGATAGGCTTCCAAACTGGTTGTTCCATTCATCGTAGGTGCCAAGTTCGTTAGTGGAAACAGAAGGCCTCACTTCTTTTAGGGCATTCTCGAAGTCCTAGATGAAATTCAAATTAATCAAGATGAGATTTAAAATTTGGAAGAAGCAAAAAAGGTTTTCTTGGTTATTTGTGCTAATTGTGCATACCTGAAGGGTTACTGGCCTCATATCCTCCTTCTTCAACTTTGAAATTTCTATACCCTGTTTTAGGGCCTCTCTTAGGGGACCCATAGATGCATCCTTCACTAAGTTTTTCATGTCAGATCCTGAATAACCTAGTAAACGACATTATTAAGCAGAAACATAACCATTTGGTTAGTCAACACCCAACAGAAATTAAGGAAAGAATTTTTTCCCCCCTACAAATTCAAATAGGAATTTTCAATTGACAATAAAAATATTATGCAGAAGATACTGTAGCCAACTTGGAAAAATGTTGATACCTTCGGTTATGTTACATATGATATCTATTTCCTCCCTTGATAGACTGAATAATCCATCTTTCTCTAGTAGGTTACGTATAATCCAAGCTCTAGCTTCTTTATGAACAAGACAAAAGCTTTGTCAGTCAAATGGTGCTAAAGAGTTTGAATAATTTAGAAAATGATAATATAAATAGATAGTACCTGAGGAGGGTAGGGGGATATATAGTCTTTTGGTAAGTCTCCTTCTTGCTGCTTCATCAAGCTCTTGGGGACGATTTGTTGCCCCTATATAATTAATATTATAACAGTACCAAAAAATAAATAATATAACATGACAACACAAGCTATATTTAGAAGCTTACTGCCATAAAGTTGAACATGTCCAAATTATTCTTGTCCTTAAAAGCTCAATTTACTTGCATTACAATTACAGCAGTAAATAAACAAACTCGGGATTATGACTGATATCTGAAAAAGGCGTAACAAGATAGTACTAGAACGAAGTGTTAGGTCCAACTTCCTTTTATTTTTTCTTGTGACATGATCTTCCATTGCATTCCATAAATTCAAAAACCAACCCTCATATAATTCCCTAGATATTTGTGTAATGATAGACGTGATCTTCCATTCTAGGAAGAAACTAGTTTATTCAGGTATATCCTATAGGTACCATCCCTAATAATAGTAGGAGTAAACTACTTTGATCTCCCCTAAAATTTGGCAAAATTGATAGTTGCTCTTTTATTTGTCCAAGTGACACTGCCTTCCGTCACCAAAAAAAAAAAAAAGTGACACTGCCTTCCTCAAACTTCTCTTTAAAGAAAGTTAGTTTCCATATGTTCACAGAACTGTTTAGTGTTATATTTCACAAAATACAAAGATACCAAGTGTATTATCAACTAATTCTCAGGGGGAAGATAAATATTTGTTATAGAAAAGTAGAGAGGAGTTGAGTTGAAATTTTCCCCCAAATCTGAGATAAAATGATTGTAATTAGTCCTAATAAAGAAAATCACCTTGCAGATTAAGCAGAGGAACCACTAAATAGGAAGCATGCAAAACTAGCCAGGTGTTACTTATTTTGAATACACAAACAAAATTATTCATAGATTAGGAATTATGACAATGACCACATTAGCCATATGTATGGTGCTTCATAACCCTTTATCTGGGTAATAATGCTTATGAGTTATGATGCTGGTGCACATTTCAACTTGCAAATATTAAATTAGCTTGTTCTTTGGTTCTATCCCCACAGAACTATATTTAAGCCATACCCATGCCATGCATAGATTATAGATATTGAGCTAAAATGGGAATACTACCAGAGGAAAATGACAAAAAGGAATCTGAGCCCACTCTTAATAATTACCTATAAGTAGAATCTGTTCGCTGCCACTATCGAAGCCTTCCATTTCTATGAGAAATTGTGTCTTAAGCCTTCTACTTGATTCATGCTCACCATCTGACTTGCGCTGTGACAATACATATACAATAAAATAAATAAACAATGCAGCATATAGTGTGACAAGGCATACACAATAAAAGAATACGGGGAAAAATAATGCAGCATATAGTACAACTAAAAATATTATAAGCAAATTGTAAAAGTTTCAGGCATTGTGCAGAAATAAAGTACAATTTTCCTAGTTTATTTTATTTTTCACTGCGATCCATAGGATTCCTGTCGTGAACATCCATACATATTAGAATGCTACAGTTCAAATTTTTAAAAATCCTAAAATGCCTTTGGTCATAAACTTCCATATAGCATCAAAATGTTTGGATTTAGTGGGAAAATCTTATAGGTTACCTGAGAGAGGAGTGAATCTATCTCATCAACAAAAATTACTGCTGGCTGACGACAACTGGCAACTCCAAAAAGGGCTCTTACTAGCTTTTCGCCTTCACCAATCTATGATCATCAGTAGATATAACATGTATTCGAAATAGGCTCGTTAGGATATGATAAAAATACAGTTAATGAGTGAAATAAGAAGAAAGATATTGTAAAACATTCTGGGGTTCAAGTTCAACAATCTAACTAAGACTGCAGGAAAGTAGTTAAGGTTGTGTTCCAAAAAAAGGGGAAAAAAAGCATAAGATATTTAAGTTTTACGAGAAAAATATTAGCTAACCTTCTAAAGCATATAAACAGCTAAAACTCAGAAGAATTTCTAACTTACCCACTTGCTTGTCAATGAACTTGCAGATATGTAAAAGAAGGTTGCCTTTGCCTCCCCTGCTATTGCTTTGCCTATCATCGTTTTACCAGTTCCCTTGTATGCAAAGTAGTACATAAATTAAACACTAACCAGAGTAATTTTAATCACATCATTAGGAAGAGAACGTTGCATTTACCGGTGGACCAAATAAGAGCAAACCCCTACCAGGTGACCGGCATCCCTTAAATATGTCTGGACGTAGCAGAGGCCATATAACCATTTCAGTTACACATTTCTTGGCATGCTCCAACCCAGCTGCATTATCATCAATGTATAAAGAGTATATTTAGTTTCACAGGGATGCAAATTGCAAGTTTGTGAACAAAGAGAGGAAAGATCAATAGCTAATTATATTACCAATGTCATCCCAACGGACATTAGGATCTCTATCCATAATCTCATTACTAACATGCTCGATGAGGCGAGGTTCCAAATTCCTCAATTTCTCAGGAAGCTCACCATCAGGCCCACACAGCATTTCCAAACTAGAAGCAAATTATGAAACACATTAAAAATTTAATGCATATATCTTGCCTACAACTTTAGATTAAAAAAAAAGGGAATGGTGATAAAGGATAAACTCTACATGTTTAGAATGTCAATATCGAGGCCTACAAAATAGCGTGCCAAGTTAAGGGTTGATCGCACCAAAATTAAATATTAAGATGCAATCTACGAAGAACTTATCAAGAAACAGTTCTCTTTACACTTTGGAGTGCCTAAAGTCAATGAATTTAGGAGGATGCGAACTGGTGAGTAAAAAGCTAGTAACCTAGTACTATTCATATGATGGTTGTACCACTAACCATCTTTTGGTAGAATCATCTAGAGAATCATCTCCCTTTCCAGCAATTCGTGAAGTCACATTTCCAACATTACTCCCATTGGATTTAATGGGTGGGACAAAATTACCACGGAAGCCACGTCGTGAAATGCCATACGATCTCCCACTATATAACCTATTGGAAGGATTATTATCGCCTTGTGGGGATACAGGTGCATTGGGTGAACCAACTGCCCCTCTCTTTTGCCTTGCTTCCATTTCCTGTCCAAATTAGGTGTGTTATCAGGATTTCTAGACGCAAATGTAATGCATATCATATAAACTCAGATACGTTACAGATTAATTAAAAGAGAATCGTGAATCAAAGAGTAGTTCCTTATGTTTCATCCAGAAATTAATATTACCTGCTTCTGTAGAATCATTTGCAAAAGCAGTGATCATAAATAAATCATTACTAAGAGTTGAAGGAAACGGAATTTAGCACCAAATCAGAGAGAATGCAATGAGAAGTCATATGATCAATCATATGAATTAAAACAATTATCATTCATGCCCCGGATTCAAGACTTGACAGCAGAAGGACAAAGCACTGCAAGCAATAAGGCTCAATAACATTACCAATTTGGCTCTAGCAGTAACAAATCCATTGCCAGAAACTTCAGGGTTAACATCCTCTTTGCTTGAAGGTGACCTCGAATAACCAACTTTGGGACTATTATTAATTTCCATATGCACACGTTTCTTCCCAAACGAGTTCATTCTTTCTTCCTCTTCAACCTGCAAGAAAGAAGAAATAGTAGAACCCTTTGTATGGCTGTTCTGAAATTGAGGCCTCTCAACAACAACGCACTCCTCAGAGCAATTATCTTTCAAATTGAAGAAGTTCTTCATAGCATTATCATTCCTCAATGCACTCTTCCCATACGCTGACGTCAGCTTCGCTTGCAGCATTTCCTTTGACGGCTTCTCGCACGATCCGCCTTGCTTCCCAATTTGTTCACCCTGCAAACAGAAAACACCATTTGTTCACAAAAAGCACAGTCAGATGAAAATAACAGTTCAAGTACTTCGTTATCAGGTCCATCACCAACTGATTCTCGTCAATTTCATTAGATTGCGCGAGAAGAGCTCGAAAGTACTTCGACTTGCGGATCTTGTCAATGTCAATTTCACCTGATGTGGCAAAAACGCGTCCCTGAGGCTTCTTTGCTTGTTCAAAAGCTAGACTGAGGAAACAAAAAAAGCATTAAATTAAAAATAAATAAATACACAGGGAGAGAGAACTACTTTAGAAATTGAAGAGTTGGAGGCAATACCGATCGGAATCAGGAGTGAGGGAACGGCGAGCGGAGGCAAGAGTGGAGAGGGTTTGGCGGCGAATAGGGTGGATGAAGGCTTCGTCGACGTCGGAATGGGAGTGGGAGTCGAGGAAGCCGAGGAGGCGGAGGCCGAGGACATAGGCGGAGGAAAAGTCCTGGGTGGTGAGGGCGTGGTCGACGCCGAACTGAAGGGACTGGAGGCGCTTCAGATTCTCGTCGACTTCCATTCTCCAGCATTTTTCCTTTGTTGTTTCCTCCATTTTCGCTCTCATTGACGGAGAAGAAGACGGAACAGGAAGAGGCCTTTGCTTCATAGTGTTCTCTCCCGCCATTTTTCTTTTTGTCTGTTTTGCTTTCTTCTTCTCTCAAACTCAAATGTATTAACCGCGCCTCACTCCTACTGTCCAACATATGATTATTTTTGGGGGGAAGAAATGATTTTGACCTGAGCTTGATAGATGGGAAATCAAATCGATAATTTAAGTAAATTTAGAAAAAATGATAAATTCGTCCGACTTTTAATCGCAAATATTTAAATTTTCGAAAATTTAAAAATATATTTAAATTCTCGAGAATTTAAAAATATATTTAAGTTATTGACCTTTTTAAAATTTAGACATATTGATCTCTCATATTTACTTGAGTTTATCAAATTCAACAGAAAAATCAAGCGTAGCTCCCTTTGTATTGACCTGGTTGATATGGATGTACACGTAAAAAAGTTTTTAAAATTGAACAAATGAGACTCAAGGATCGATATGTCTAGATTTTGAAAATGTTCAGGAATTTAAATGTTCAGAAAATGTCTGCGGACCAAAAAGTTAGGGATTGATTTCTCCTTTTCTCTTAAATCTATTCAATCATTTTATATAAAAATACTTGTAGATTATTTTTATTTTATTTTTTTATGTTTTTAATATATCTATTCTTGTCTAGTTTGATTTTGGGATAGCCCTCGGTGGTTGTCTTCAAATTTTTCGAGATGAGTTATACCTCAGAATTAAAAGAATAAGCAGGTGTACACATGAAAAAGCACTCTTATCCTCAAGTGAGTGTGTGAATAATGAGGTCTGTCTAAAAAATAATTCTCAAATCCATCTCTTACCCTTTTCTTTTTGCTTATTTCCTTTTTTATAATAAGAATAAGCGTTAGTTATTTTTTCATTACCAATTTGTATTATTAACAGATAAAAGTATATCATAACGTTTTTTATATTTAATGGCCGAATTATAATGTATGAAGTCGAGTTATATTATGTAACTGATTTGTAACAAGCATATTATAGGGGAATAGATCCACTCAATTTTTTTTTAACAATTGAGGGAGTAAAGTATGATCTCTCACCATTAATTTTATAAGTGGGACAAAAAAATATGAGAGAGAGTGCAATGAAGAGTTAGAGATCACACTTTACTCCCTCAAATTTTTTTTATAATTAAGATGATCCATTCCCCATATTATAACCCCCAAACTTGGCATGGTGATATTTTAGTAAAGCAGGTTGAATTTTAAATGATGGTTTATAACTCGGCATCTTTTTAGTTATAGGTGTAGAGCCTCCAGGTCAACATACTTTATTAAAATAACCAAAATACAAAAATTTAAAAAAAGTGTTCCTTTAAAAGTAAATAGTTATTGTTTCATTTCCTTATGAGATCTGCATCGTTGGTTTGTGAAGAAAAGCAAACGAAGGCTAAGATCTTTAGAAGGAACCCAAATGATTAGAATTACAATGGTGGTTCTCATAAAGGCAACAGCTTCAAAGACGACACTTTCTAAGAGGGAATAATTATGAGCAAAAGAGGTGAGTTAGTTTTGTTGTCATTTTAACTATTGTTGTTGTTGTTGTTTGCTTTCTCAAAACAATGGGTATGGTGTTCCTAGATAAGGAGAGTGTAGATGAATTAGACAAATCAAAAATAGTAAGGGAGAATTTGGTGTTCGGGTGAATTTGATACCATGCACTAGGGTTGAACGAGTTTTTCACATAGGAAATGACTTTAAATTTTTATATATGCATAGTTGCATTTTACAAGAACTTCGAGTAAAACTTCCTCTCACTGATTTTGAATGTTGTGTGTTGAAACAATTGAACTATGCGCTATCTCAACTTCATCCAAATGGTTGCGCGTTTTTGAAATGTTTTGAAATTTTAATTGAATTTCTTGAAATAAAACCATCGCTAGAGTTATTTTTTTGCTTTTTCAAGCCAAGGGGTTTGAAAAAGGGTGTGCATGAATTTAAACAACACTCCTGGTTTAGAAATTTTCAAATTATATAAATCCTCATTTAAAGATTTTAAGGAGATATTTCTGAAGGTGAAATGTGTAGAAAAAAAATTCCGTTCTATTTGGATGAATACTTGGGTGAAAAGTTTATCCTTTACTGCTATTCATAGCCAGTGCATATGTTAGGCCCTGAAAAAATTAATAGTAGAAATTAATGTATAATAGAGTTTCTATTAGGATTGATTAAAATGAATAAGTTTGATATCTGTGTTTGAATTGCTTCCATAGGAAGAAGATAGAGGGTCTATGGTCAAATACCTTGCTAAGACTTATAATCGTGTTTTATTTTGAGAAAATTGTTGTTGTGTAGTGTTTTTAGAGATCATTTGTATTTTCTGTATGTGAAAAATATCCAAGTGTTACTGCAGTGTGTTTGAGAGCTTGGCTGAAGAGCAATAATGTGAAAAAAGAAGGATCTTCATCTGACCTGGCTAGGGGAGATGGAGAGGGCAAAGTTAATTAGCCAGCCACAAAAAGAAAACCCATGATTTTCAAAAAGAGGAAAATAGACTTAGTTGCTGGAGATGAAAATTTGTATGGGGGAGGAAAAGAGATTCCATTAGAGGAATTGACTACCTTTGTAAGTAATCAAGAAAAATTAAATTCCTTTTTGAATGTGGGTGATGGAACATCGATTTGGGATCGTAGTTTTTCTTTTATAGTGGTAGTTGATGAAGTGTTTAAATCATCATCTGATATTACACTGGTCAATATGAAGTAGGCGATATTGATATTGATCAATACTTATAGGTGTGTATAAGTAGAATTTTCGAGCAATATTTGTAAACTTTTTGTTTTATTATAAAGTTGTGTTTTTCCTACTAGGTGCTCGGCTTTCGCTTGGCAAGCATTGGCCGAAGTCAAGAGAATAAACACAAAAAGAATCTGGAGAAAAAAAGACTTTGAAGAGATAAAGGAGGAAGTAGCAGGAAAAAAATGATAGAAGAGTTGAAGGAGAAACTCGTCGGCGAAAAGGAAGAATTGAAAACAATTAAAAGTGTTCATGAAAAAGATGCCAAACTGTTGAAGAAAAAAGAGGGTGATATTGATAATATGAAAAATCAAGTGATAGAAACTACTATAAAAATGAAGAATTTGGAGAAAAGCAAAGAAACATAAATTCTTTATGCTTTTGCTGAAGGATTTGAACGAGCAGTTACCTAAGCAAAATTTTTGGTACCTGACCAGGACTTTTCTATCATGGATCCCACCAAAGTGGTATATAAGCGAATGCTCGTGAATGACGATGCTATTGCTGCGGAAGAAGAGGGTGAAATTGTGGCCGATGAATAGGGTTTTTACTTTCTTTATTTTGAGCTTTATTAGTGTGTGTTTGGAATAGCATCCTTTTGTTGAATGGATTTACTAATTGTGATCAGATGATGCTTTATTTTGTTATGTAGGAACTAATAGATTGTTGAATATTATTATTCAAACTTGGATTAGATCGATAATGAAGATAGTATTTTGAATGATACATGGTTAATGTATATAATCGATTGAGAGACTATTGATTTATAAGCTCGATTTGTCATAGCAATGATATATAGAACAAGTTGGTAATTGTTTAAAATGTGAGTTTGGTTATCATATTGATGACATGTAGGTCAGATTGATAGACCGCAGATATAAAATCCATTGAGTAAGTAGTAGACGTTTAAATCAGTTGGATAGATTTATGGAGACGAAATCCATATAAAAAATTGCCAACATATAAGTCGGTTTGAACTATAATGTAAAACATGTATTTGACCTTTATGTAAAAAGGTGCAGGTAGACATGCTTCATTAAAACCTCTCTAAGCAAAACCCTTTTTAAGAAAAATCTTGCAAGTAGAAAAAAGAGTACATGTTTGTCCCTGTCGTTTAGCTATAGTACCACTTTAAAGAAGAAATATTCTAAGTACTAGGTAAAGGTTTACCATCTAAAGATTGGAGACGATATGCTCCATTATCGAGAACTTCTATAACTTGGAACGGGCCTTCCCATTTTGCTAGGAGTTTTCCATTAGATAGAGGTCGGCGAGCATTCTCGGTCCTTCTAAGGACTAGATCATTAATTCGGAATGATCTAGGATGGATCTTTTGATTATATCGCCGAGTTATGTAATGTTGCATTGCTCAGTGTTTTAGAGTGGCTATGTCCGGAATTTCTTCGATAAGATCTAACTTTAATCTTCAAGCATTTGAATTTTTGTTAGAATTGGTCGTTTGAGTACGTAGTGATGACTGAGAGATCTCCAAAGGAATTATTGCTTCACATCCATAAACTAAACAAAATGGGGTTTCCTTTGTGGTAGAGTGCATAATAGTATTGTAACCCCAAATTATTTCTGGAATTAATTCGACCCAAAGGCCTTTAGCATCGTCTAGCTTCTTCCTTAGGGAATGTAAAACGACTTTGTTGGTTGCCTCGGCTAATCCGTTAGTTTGCGGATACTCAACTGAAGAAAAATGTTGATGAATTCTAAGGTTCTGTAGAAAATAGGTAAATGAATAATCGACAAACTGGCGACCATTGTCAGTGATAACATGTTGAGGTATACCAAATTTACATATGATATGTTTCCAGACAAAGGAAATCATTTTTTGAGACGTTATTTTAGCTAATGGTTGTGCCTCAATCCATTTAGAGAAATAATCAATAGCAACTACTAAAAATTTGATCTGACCTGGTGCTATAGGAAAGGGAACGAGAATATCAATTTTCCATTGGTAAAAAGGCCAACTTACTTCAGAATTATGTAATAGCTCGGCAGGTACATGTATTAATGGAGCATGTTTCTGGTAGCTGTCACAGGTCTTTACTTTTTCACAACAATCTTTTTGCAAACTCAGCCAATAGAATCCTGCCCGGGGTATTTTTGAAGATAAACTCCGAGCTCCCATGTGTGTACCGCAGATTCCTTCATGGGCTTCTGTTAAAGCAAGATCGGCTTCTGACCTGTTTGAGTATTTTAAAAGTAGGCAAGGAAAACCTTGTTTATAGAGGATGTCATTCAACAAGGTACAGAAAAAAGCTTGTCGCCAAAACCTTTTTAGATCGTCGGCTTCTGATGGTATATTTTCAGTTTTTAATACTGAATATAAGGCTATCACCTATCATGAACCTGAGTAACACTTAAAATATCGATCAAATTTACACTTGGTGTAACTAAGGTAGATTGTAATAAAATTGAAGTATGTGAGTGTGTACTTGCTAGCTTAGATAAAATGTCAGCTCTGTGATTCTGTTCTCTCAGGATGTGACGAATTTCAAATCTGGAAAAATGAGAAATGAGGGATTTGACAATATCTAAACATTTTACCAAAAGAGAGTCTTTGACTTGGAATAATTTGTTTACTTGTTGAACCACTAATAGAGAGTCACAATGTACTTTTAGTCCTAAAATGTGCAAGTCTATTGATAATATCAAGCCAGTGATGAGGGCCTCATATTCGGCCTAATTGTTGCTTGCCTTTAAAGAGAAATATAAAGAATGTTCTGGGACAATTCCATTACCATCATCAAGAAGGATGTCAGCTCCACACCCTTGTGAATTCAAAGCACCATTAACATAAAAGGTCCATTCAATGAAATGATCCTTTGGGTCAAGAGCGGTAAATTCGGCGATGAACTCTAATTTAGTAAGCATTTGTTGTAACGGTTGCTCAGTCCAAACAAGAATAACATGATTTTGAAAATAAGGTCGCCTAGCTGAAAACACGAAAGCCAGAGTGAGCTTCTCTATCTTCGGGTAACGAAGTTTGGCATGTTGTAGTGATTTACTTATGAAGTACACAGGTTATTGAATTTTATTCCTTTCTATAACAAGAATGGAGCCAATAACCCAATCAATAATGGATAGATAAAGATAAAGCACTCCTCTTCATGTTCAGGCTTTTGTAAGATAGGAGGTTTCAAAAGAATAACTTTAAGGTTTGTAAAAGTATTTTCACATGCATCATCCCAATTAAAATTATTTTTCTTTTTCTATGATTGAAAAAAGTAGAAAGATTTAAAAGTTAAGCAAGGTAAAAATCTAGATAAAACTACGAGTCTCCCTGTTAGTTGTTGAACTTCTTTGACAGTTTGAGGACTCTTCAATTCTAGGACAGCTCAATATTTGTCTCGGTTGCCTCTATACCTCGGCGTGTAAGTAAGAAACCAAGAAATTTATCTCCTTGATCACCAAAGGCACATTTTTATGGGTTTCATCCTATGTTGTATTTTCTTATTTCAGTGAAGATTTCAGCAAGATCGGCGATGTGTGATTGACCGATCTTAGTCTTGGCCACCATGTCATCAACATATACCTCCATGTTCTGACCAATTTGTTTGGCAAATACTTTATCCATAAGTCTTTGATAGGTATCCCCTACATTCTTAAGACCAAAAGACATGATTTTATAACAAAAGTACCATATTCGGTTATAAAAGCAGTTTTATCTTGGTCATAATGAAGCATTAAAATCTAATTATAACCAGAATATGCGTCCATAAAACTTAAAATACCAAAACCAGAAGCATTATCAACTAAAGTGTCAATAGATGGTAAAGGATATGCATCCATTGGACAAGCTTTGTTCAAATCAGTAAAATCAACATACATGCGACATTTACCAATATGTTTCTTTACCATAACAACATTTTCTAACCAAGTTGTAAACTTGATTTCTCGGAGGAAGCCAGCATCAATGAGTTTCTTAGTCTCCTCCAAGGATGCTTGATGGTTATCCATGCCAAGGTTCTGCTTTTTCTTTATGATATAGGCCGTGCAGAGGAACTTAGTGCCAGTTTCTGAGAAATGACAGAAAAGTCTATGCCAGGCATATCTGCAGGTGTTCAAGCAAATGAATATGCATTTTGTTGAAGAAATTCTCAAAGCCTATCTTTCTCACCCCTACAAAGTTGCACCTATATAGGTAAACCTGTTTGGATCCTTAGTGAAAAAAATCTTTTGTAATTCCTCCATTGTTGTAGGTTGGTCTTGGAGTTCAGCCCTCAGATCTAACTCGGATAATGTCGAAAGATCGACCGAGTTGTGAACAACATTGATATGGGCACCTATAGTTCTATCCGATGTTCTTAGACTGGCATTATAACAGTGCCGAGCTTCACGGTGATCATTACGGATGGTAGCAACAAATTGTCCTGCACATGAAACTTGACACACAGATGAATTATGGATACTATGGAATCAAATTTATTCAAAAAAATGTCAGCCAAGTATTAAGTTATAAAGACTGAAACAATTAACAACAAGATATTGAATGTCTAAAGTTTTGGTTAGAGGATGCTCACCCAGTGTGGTTTGTAACCACACAGATCTTGAAACAGGTACACGTTCACCTGAAAAACCCACTAAGTCTCCAGTGGATTATTGTAGTATGTGATTGCTTAATTTCATCTTCTGAAATGTAGAATAAAAAAGGACCTTTGCACTGCTTCCAAGATCCAAAAGTACTTTTAGAACAATTAAATCTCCCAATTGGATAGATTTCACCACCGGATCATCTATGTTTGTTACAGTTGTGTTGAAATCAGATGGATTGAATACCATTTCTGGAAAGGTGGGGGGAGGTTGGGGATTACTAACAGCATCTTCTACCGAAAGCATAGCTCGGTATGTACATTTGCAGGCAGAGCTAGTAAATCCTCCACCAGTGGTGCACGAAATTGTGATTCATTCTTTTCACAACTCAAACAGTCCCCGGTAATGGCTCCAAAAACTTGGTGCTCAATACCATGGTCTAAACATAATTTCACAACTTCGCACAACTAACCAGCAAGTGCATTGGGTCGTCCAAGTAATAAACCTTACGCGAGTAAGGGTCGATCCCATGGAGATTGTTGGTATGAAGCAAGCTATGGTCATCTTGTAAATCTCAGTCAGGCAGATTCAAATGGTTATGGATGATATATGAATAAAACATAAAGATAAAGATAGAGATACTTATGTAATTCATTGGTAGGAATTTCAGATAAGCGTATGAAGATGCTTTGTCCCTTCCGTCTCTCTGCTTTCCTAATGTCTTCATCCAATCCTTCTTACTCCTTTCCATGGCAAGCTGTATGTTGGGCATCACCGTTGTCAGTGGCTACAGTCCCGTCCTCTCAGTGAAAATGTTCAACGCGCTCTGTCATAGCACGGCCAATCATCTGTCGGTTCTCAATCAGGTTGGAATAGAATCCATTGATTCTTTTGCGTCTATCACTAACGCCCAGCCTTCAGGAGTTTGAAGCTCGTCACAGTCATTCAATCCTTGAATCCTACTCAGAATACCACAGACAAGGTTTAGACCTTCCAGATTCTCTTGAATGCCGCCATCAATTCTAGCTTATACCACGAAGATTCTGATTAAGGAATCTAAGAGATAAACATTCAAGCCTTGTTTGCTTGTAGAACGGGAGTGGTTGTCAGGCACGCGTTCATAAGTGAGAATGATGATGAGCGTCACATAATCATCACATTCATCATGTTCTTGGGTGCGAATGAGTATCTTAGAACAAGAATAAGCTGAATTGAATAGAAGAACAATAGTAATTGCATTAATACTCGAGGTACAGCAGAGCTCCACACCTTAATCTATGGTGTGTAGAAACTCCACCGTTGAAAATACATAAGAACAAGGTTCAGGCATGGCCGTGAGGCCAGCCCCCATGATCTAAGAACTAAATGTCCAAAGATGATCCTAAGATCTAAAGTGATCAAAAGATCCAAAGATGAAAATACAATAGCAAAAGGTCCTATTTGTAGAGAACTAGTAGCCTAGGGTTTACAAAGATGAGTAAATGACATAAAAATCCACTTCCGGGCCCACTTGGTGTGTGCTTGGACTGAGCATTGAAGCTTTCATGTGTAGAGACTTTTCTTGGAGTTAAACACCAGCTTTTGTGCCAGTTTGGGCGTTTAACTCCCATTCTTGTGCCAGTTCCGGCGTTTAACGCCGGGCAGTTTTGAGCTGATTTGGAACGCCAGTTTGGGCCATTAAATCTCGGGCAAAGTATGGACTATTATATATTGCTGGAAAGCCCAGGATGTCTACTTTCCAACGCAGTTGAGAGCGCACCAATTGGGCTTCTGTAGCTCCAGAAAATCCACTTCGAGTGCAGGAAGGTCAGAATCCAACAGCATCTGCAGTCCTTTTCAGCCTCTGAATCAGATTTTTGCTCAGGTCCCTCAATTTCAGCCAGAAAATATCTGAAATCACAGAAAAACACACAAACTCATAGTAAAGTCCAGAAAAGTGAATTTTAACTAAAAACTAATAAAAATATAATAAAAACTAACTAAAACATACTAAAAATATACTAAAAACAATGCCAAAAAGCATATAAATTATCTGCTCATCAACCAGCAAAGCCCCTAGATATGCAGTTAATAACACCTTGGGGTTGATCAGCTTCAGTATAAGTGATTTTGTATTTTTCACGAGAAAACTTCCGGCAGAAGAGTGGTTGGTAGAATGCTCGGTGCGCTTTTGAATGTGGCCACCGATGTATTTATCCAAATGCCCCTGCCGAGCTAATCGTTCTAGTAGGTCTTTGGCTACAACATACTCGTCAGTAGTGTGACCATATTATTTATAAAAGGCATAGTACTTCGACTTATCCACATTCTTCAAATCTTGATCATTTCTAGCCTTCTAAGGAGGTTTTATAAGTTTTCCGTTAAGTATCTCCTTGATTATTCTTCCCTTCTAGTATTGAATTGTGTATAAGAATCATAACGTGGCGTTAACCGAAAAGGTTATTGCTTTTCCGAGCTTTATCATCGTCTTTATTATTGTTGCTTTCCTCGGACCTTCGAGCTTATTAAAGCTCTTCAATCTCTATTTGACCTTTAAGTTTCTCACGAAACTCAGCTAAGGTTCGTGGTTTAGCAACAGCTATAGTTTCTTGAAACTTTTCTGAGCGAAGTCCACTTTTAGTAGCATGTAAATGTACCTCTAAATGGATATTCGGAATGCTCATGGCCACCTTAGTGAATCGAGTAACATAGTCCCAATGACCTTCATGTTGTCCCTGTTTGATCGTGCTTAAATAACCTGAATCATGCAAATAAATAGAAGATGCCGCAAACTGATATTCAAACAGCTTGGCTAGCTCCTGAAGACATGAAATAGATTCTATAGGCAAAGAAGAAAACCAATCAAGTATAGGACTGTCTAAAAAAGTAGGAAAATAATGACATAAAATAGGGTCAGAATCATCGTTTACTAACACCATGGAACGAAATTTTTCACATGTTGTTTCAGATCACCCAAGCCATCATAAGGAGTTAAAGTTGGTAATGCAAAGTTTCTAGGCAATTGGAAATTCATGACATCTTTGGTGAATGGACTAACTATGTTGTCTGATTCTGTTTCTATATTGAATGGTTAATCCTCACATGGTTCCTGAGTTTCAGAAAGATGAGTTAGTTTGGAGTTTGCTTCCTCATCATCTGGTTGTTTGTGATGATCATCATTAAGAGTTATCCAAGCATTGGTAAGCTCGGCTATCTGATTTGCCATTCTTTGATTTCTTCCATCATGTGCTGATTAGCCTGTTGTAACTCCGTTACAATCCGAAGAAGCTCGGATGGCGTTGAATGAGGATGGTCAACCACAGGCACACCTAAAAATCCTGGAGCCCAAAGAAAAATTTTAAATCTTTGGTCCCACTGTTGGTGCCAATTGTTCTTGTGTGGCTCGAATTTGGGATTGCTCGTCCTCCAGTGGCTGTCTTCGAACTTTCCGTCGGGATGAGGTATACCTTGGAACCAAGAGAGCAAGGAGGTGGACACCTACAAAATGTACTCTGATGCTTAAGTCAGTGTGTGAATAATGAGCTTTGTCTAAAAAGTAATTCTCGAATCCATCTGTTACCCCTTCCTTTCTGCTTATTCTCCTTTTATAATAAGAATAAGCATCAGTAGTTGTTTTTCCATTACCAGTTTGTATTAGTAATAGATAAAAGTATATCATAACGTTTTAATACATTTTTTATATTTAATGGCCAAATTATAATGTATGTAGCTAAGTTATATTATGTAACCGATTTATAACAGACCTATCAATATTAAAAACCATATATCTAAAATAATATATATTAAATATGGTGAAGAGTTTATCAATTTAATAGTTGAAAATTGTTATATGATTTGACGAATTTGAAAAAATTATTATCAAATAATTTTGAATTGTTAACTTCACACGAAAATAACTGTACGTAAATTTTTACCATTAAATATATTCTAAAATTATACAAATATCTCTCAAATTTTATAGTACTATAAAAGTAAAAATGATATAATAAATTTATTATTTAGATTTTAATTCAAACATAATATTTTATATGATAAAATACGACTTCGAACTATGTTAGGTTTATTCAAAGTATGACTCAAACTCGTACTAAAAATTATACCCAGTAGATTAACAAACTCAAACCTAACCCGACAAAAATGTCAAAATATGCTTTGAGGCCAAGCTAGATTTTGAACACTCCTAATATATTACGGTTAACAAAAATGCTCGATACCAAAAAACACAAAAATACGAACTTAGCTCTTTACATTGGACCATAAACGCAAATGGAGTGGGATCGTATCACTTGGGCCGAAGATAAATTTGACCTTTGAAGATGAGACCAAAATTTGTTTAACCAAACAAGATAGCTAAAGTACCAAACAAAAAAATTATATACATGCTTCCGTGGTTTTGGACCTCAAAGAAAGAAGGAAAGGAACGGAGGAAATTTCGTCAGACCAAAACCAAAACGGAAGGGAAGGTTGGGTGCCGCGGCTGTTGTGTTCATTCCTGTTAGGTTTGTAAGTTGTAACAAGCGTTAACATTGACAATTGAATAGCGGGGCCAAGGAGTGCTCACTCGTAAGTCAAATTTGATATTGTTCATACTTGACTCATGATACGGACTTAAGACTCGAGATCTCGAGGATGATTGTTCATAGTCCAGGCCGGGGGACAACCTGCGATGACACTCCAAAACTTAAGTTAGAAGTATTCTCTTAGTGTAAAATGATCATGGTCTTACCTGCGCTGGAGCCCCCTGTTTTATGTGCTTCTTAGTTGTATATCTAAAATAATATATATTAAATATGGTGAAGAGTTTATCAATTTAATAGTTAAAAAATGTTATATGATTTGACGAATTTGATTAAATTATTATCAAATAATTTTGAATTATTAACTTCACATGAAAATAATTGTACGTAAATTTTTACCATTAAATATAGTCTAAAATTATACAAATATCTCTCAAATTTTATAGTACTATAAAAGTAAAAATGATATAATAAATTTATTATTTAGATTTTTATTCAAACATAATATTTTATATGATAAAATACGACTTCAAACTATGTTAGGTTTATTCAAAGTATGACTCAAACTCGTACTAAAAATTATACCCAGTAGATTAACAAACTCAAACCTAATCCGACAAAAATGTCAAAATATGCTTTGAGGCCAGGCTAGATTTTGAACACTCCTAATATATTAGAGTTAACAAAAATGCTCGATACCAATTGATTTAATGAAGCACTAATCTATCTAAGTTCATCTCTCTCTACTTCATTTACCCTCACCCTTCTTTCGCATTTGCTTCCTGAAAACCTTCCCTTTGCCTTCTAAAGAAAGGATAATAGAGGGATTTTTTTCCTCTTCTTCTTTCTTATTGCTAGAGGTTATTTGGCTACTTACAGTCTTCATTCCTTATTTCTTCCCTATTGCAGCAACTATTGCGCTCAGGTAAGAGTTATGCATAGACTCTTCGGGATGCGCGCACGATGGGCTGTCCAGGGTTAGCTACCGGATATGTCGAGTTGACTTGATAATCGATAGATGAGACTTATCAGCCATAGGGTATGCATATATCATATGCATATGTTTGTTTTATTTGCTTGTGCATTATTTGAGTTTGCCTTTGTGAATCACTGTGCTTAATTGCCATACTTGCTATCTGTAGTAGCTGTACTTTAATTGTGCTTTTTCTTATTTGTTTTGTTTATTTGTACTACTGAGATGCCCCTTGTCTGGCAGATGAGTGACAAGGGCAGTTCCACTGGAGTTTTAGAGGATTGGGGGAAGGCAAAGAATTGAGGGATTTAGTTAAAGTTTAGTTAAGATTAAGAACCTTAGATGACTACCCTGCTTATGGTTTCCCGTTTTAAGTCTTTAAGTTCTAAATCTGAGTGTCAAAGTTCTAGGATCGCCTCTGACTTTCTGAGACCTTCTATATTATGTATCTTTGGCACCATTACCATGCTGAGAACCTCCGGTTCTCATTCCATACATATATTTTTTATTTTCAGATGCAGGTCGAGAGGTACCTCACTAGGCGTCTATAGTTCCTGTCGCAGCGGAGTTGGGATGTTGTATTTTGGGTGTTTTGATGTATATGTATATATTGTATAGACTTCTCCCTTATTTTGTTTCGCTCTTATACCTCATAGAGGCTTTTGATGGAGAATTAGGGTTATTTTGAGTATTTTGGAAACTTGGGACTTGTATATACTTATGTAAATATCCTCCAGCTAGCCTTAGCTTTGCAGGTTGAACCTGGAGTTTGAATATTGTATCCTTGACACTATGTTCTTATATATATATATATATATATATATATATATATATATATATATATATATATATATATATATATATATATATATATATATATATATATATTTACTTTTCTTCGTACGCAAGTAATCGTTAACCGCTTTTATTTTTCACGTTTTTGCTTAACCAACTTTCAAGACTCCTTAAATATTATATTCTTTCAATTATATTATGTATGTATATTTTATTTTAAAGGTTGTAATACCACACCATCTCTGTTTTACGACTTAAGTGTAAAACTCTGTGTGGTAGGGTGTTACACACCGCCATCGAGCAAATGTCGTCTCGGAGTTGCCAGAGGCTGCCTTCGCTACTGTCTGGGTCATGGTGGTCAAGGCAACCGTTGTTGGGATCCACCAGAGCTGCTTGGAGCTTGTCGCCACTTCTTTTGGCTCTATTATGACCTCATTGCCGTGGCTGTGGCCGTCGGAACCACTACTGGAGCTACTACTGTTCGATTTAGTAGTTCCTCTTTAGTTATGGTAAGCGTTTTCATTTTGGAACCTTTGAAATTAATATTCTGTTATATCTGTTAAAGATTCTGAGGTTTTGATAACGTAGGGTCGAGGTCTGGTTATTGCATGTCGCGATTAAAGTTGTCGTCGTTGTTGCAGAAGTGGAATGGAACTGTGGATGTAGTTGCCGCTATTACGAGCTGGGAGAAAAGGATTTTTGACGCATTTTACAGCGTTCGGGTTTCAACTATTCGAGGTAAGGTCTTTACTTAAAACGTTTTTATTTTCAATAATGGTTACAAGTCGATATTGACATGAAAAATATACTTTTATGATTTTGTAAGTTTTATGGATTGAACTAAGTTGTGTGGGATGGATGTAATTGTTTGTTTGATTAATTTATTAATTGATTGAGAATGCTTAGTTTGTGGTTGTGTGATAACGTGATATTTGCGTGGAATTGAAATATGAAGAGTAATTGATGATGTTGGGGTTTCATGGTTAAAGTTGTTTCTTGATTGAGTTGGTGATTGTTGAATTGGTTTTGCTTGAATTATTGAAAGTGATGGGTTGTTGTACTTTTTTGGTTACATTGAATTTCTTGATTTGGCCGTTGGATTGAAATTTGTTTGATGAAGTGTATTTTTTTGAGTTGATTGGATATTATTAAATCCTGAAAATTCTAATTGATTTGGTTCATTTTGGATTGAGTGCTACTTTTGGGTCAAGATAAATTGAGAAATTATGAAAATGAGGGGAACCCGTAAAGGTGATAAAGTCCGAGTTTCAGAGGAAATGTTGCCAAAATTTTTATAAAAATTTAAGTGAAAATTGAGTTATATTAATAATGTCTATGTGCATGATAATGACAGATCCATATTGATGTTTGGATTTAATATGAATTATTACGCTTTGGTTATTCAAAAGTTTGAAAAGCAATTTGGATATTGGTTGATATTGTTTTTAGTTGAAAATTGGGAGACCAAGTAGAGCTCCTCTATAAATCTAATAAGTTATCAAAACTTAGTTCTTTATTTTGATGATGAAAATTTGAATGTTCTGATATATTAATGCATTTCATTGTTTAAGGTTATGTTTGCGAGACTTTGGAAGTTTTAAAGCTTGTTTTGAAGTTTTATCTGAAAAAATTTGGATTAAAGAGTTATATTTTGAGAAGTTTTATTAAATTAACTTATTTTCGGTTAGCAACGAAAAGGAAGAATGCATAATGAAAGATTTCTTGAAAATGGGTTAGCTAAAGTAAAATTTTAAAAGTTAATTAATTAATTACCTAAAGGTTTTGAGAATAGGAGTGAGTTGGAGGTTTTAATAGAATCAAATATAAGAGTTGAGGAAGTTATTCAAAGAATATGAATTTCAAGTTGGGAATCCTAAGAATGAAATATGAGATTATGATTATATTAATAATGAATTTGATGAAGATGATGATTATAATTGATTTTTGTGGGGCTGTTGGTTTCTCACAGTGAGGACAGTGGTGATGTCCCGCTCACTAGATATATAGGGGCACTCGACCGTGCGAGGTGCATAGGACACTCAACTCTGCGAGATATATAGGGTACTCAATCCTGTGAGGTTACAGGGCACTCAACCCTGCGAGGTGTACACTGTACAGGGCACTCTCCTTGCGATGTGTCAGGTTTTGGCAATTTAACCGACATGTGAGCTTATGGTCAGTAGGATAGACATGCATTATATGCATCATTGTGACATTATTAGGATACACATATTGTATTTGATTTGCCTATGTGAATATTTCTGATTAACTACTAATTGCTATACTTGCTGTAATTGCTCTTAATTGTGTTTGAACTTCATTATTTGTGATTGTGACTAGTTGATTTGGATTATGGTGGTTAATTGTTAATTGATTGTGTTTGATTATATGTTGGGCCGGAGGTTAAGATTTGATTATATGTTAGTGATGAGCGGATAATTTATACGCTTTTTGGCATTGTTTTTAGTATGTTTTTAGTATGATCTAGTTAGTTTTTAGTATATTTTTATTAGTTTTTAGTTAAAATTCACTTTTCTGGACTTTACTATGAGTTTGTGTGTTTTTCTGTGATTTCAGGTATTTTCTGGCTGAAATTGAGGGACCTGAGCAAAAATCTGATCCAAAGACTGAAAAGGACTGCAGATGCTGTTGGATTCTGACCTTCCTGCACTCGAAGTGGATTTTCTGGAGCTACAGAAGCCCAATTGGCGCACTCTCAACGGCGTTGGAAAGTAGACATCCTGGGCTTTCCAGCAATATATGATAGTCCATACTTTGCCCAAGATTTGATGGCCCAAACCGGCGTTCAAACTCACCCTCAGAAATCCCAGCGTTAAACGCCGGAACTGGCACCTAAATGGGAGTTAAACGCCCAAACTGGCATAAAAGCTGGCGTTTAACTCCAAGAAGAGTCTCTACACGAAAATGCTTCATTGCTCAGCCCAAGCACACACCAAGTGAGCCCGGAAGTGGATTTTTATGACATTTACTCATCTCTGTACACCCTAGGCTACTAGTTTTCTATAAGTAGGACCTTTTACTATTGTATTAGACATCTTGGTTCTTCTGGTTCCCTCTCTGGGACCGAAACCAATGATCACTCTTGTTCTTATGTATTTTCAACGGTGGAGTTTCTACACACCATAGATTAAGGTGTGGAGCTCTGCTGTACCTCGAGTATTAATGCAATTACTATTGTTCTTCTATTCAATTCCGCTTGTTCTTTGTCCAAGATATCACTTGTTCTTCAACTTGATGAATGTGATGATCCGTGACACTCATCATCATTCTCACTTATGAACAAAGTGACTGACAACCACTCTTGTTCTACAAGCATACGAGGCTCTAGTGAATATCTCTTGGATTCTTTAACCGGAGTCTTCGTGGTATAGGCGAGAACTGATGGCGGCATTCAAGAGAATCCGGAAGGTCTAACCTTGTCTGTGGTATTCTGAGTAGGATTCAATGATTGAATGACTGTGACGTGCTTCAAACTCCTAGCAGGCGGGGCGTTAGTGACAGACGCAAAAGAATCGCTGGATTCTATTCCGGCCTGACCGAGAACCGACAGCTGATTACCCATGCTGTGACAGAGCATAGGCGACGTTTTCACTGAGAGGATGGGAGGTAGCCAATGACAACGGTGAAACCCTACATGAGCTTGCCATGGAAAGGAGTAAGAAGGATTGGATGAAGACAGTAGGAAAGCAGAGAGACGGAAGGGAAGGCATCTTCATACGCTTATCTGAAGCTCTCACCAATGATATACATAAGTATCTCTATCTTTATCTTTATGCTTTATTCATCATCTATACCCATTTGAGTCTGCCTGACTGAGATTTACAAGGTGACCATAGCTTGCTTCATACCAACAATCTCCGTGGGATCGACCCTTACTCACGTAAGGTATTACTTGGACGACCCAGTGCACTTGCTGGTTAGTTGTGCAAAGTTGTGTAGTGAACCACAATTTCGCGCACCAAGTTTTTGGCGCCGTTGCCGGGGATTGTTTGTGTATGGACAACTGACGGTTCATCTTGTTGCTTAGATTAGGTATTATTTTTCTTTAGAGTTCTTAAGAATGAATTCTAGTGTTTCAAGGTGATGTTCTTATCATCACCAAAGCTGATTGATCATCATCAATTTAGCTCTTGAATGCAATGTCCTGCTGAAGCTTAGCTAGCTATGTCTAATTCCTTTAGACTAAAGCTTTAGACTAACATTGCATGATTCCTGGAATTCTCATTAAGAATTTTGATACCTTTATTTTCTTCCTTTTCACTTAATTTTCGAAAAATAAAAAAAAAATTATTATTACAAAATCATAAAAACCAAAAATATTTTATGTTTCTTGTTTGAGTCTAGTGTCTCATTTTAAGTTTGGTGTCAATTGCATGCATTCATTCATGTGTCTTAAGGATCTTCAAGTAATTCTTGATTATTTCTTACTCTGATCTTTGAATTCTCTTGACTTGAGTGTTTATGTGTCTCATATGCATTCTCATTTTTTTAGTGTTAGTAGTATACAAACTACTAAGTTTGGTGTCTTGCATGCATTGTTATTTGACTTTAGTTGCATTTTGATTATTCCTCATTATTAAAAATCCAAAAATATTTTTAATTTGTGTCTTTTCAAGTCAATAATACAGAGAATTGAAGATTCAGAACATACAGCAGAGGAATTACACAGAAAAAGCTGGGCGTTTAAAACGCCCAGTGAAGAAGGACAGACTGGCGTTTAAACGCCAGCCAGGGTGCCTGGTTGGGCGTTTAACGCCCAAAAGGGTAGAGTTTTGGGCGTTAAACGCCAGAATGTGCACCATTCTGGGCGTTTAACGCCAGGATGGCACATGAAGGGAGATTCTGTTTTCAAATCAATTTTTTTCAAGTTTTCAAAGTTTTTCAAAATCAAATCTTTTTCAAATCATATCTTTTCAATCAAATCTTTTTCAAAATCAATTTCTTTCCTTTTTCAAAGATACTTACTAACAATTAATGATTTGATTGAACATCTCAAATTTGTTGCCTTTTCTGTTGAGAAAGGTTTAATGTTTGAATCATATCTTTTCTTGTTAGGCAAGTCATTAATTTTTAAAATCAAATCTTTTTAAAATTGTTTTCAAATCATATCTTCTCAATCACATCTTTTTAAAACCATAACTTCTCAATCATATCTTTTTAATCACATCTTTAAAAACCAATCATATCTTCTCAACCACATCTTTTTCAAAATAGTTTTCAATCAAATCTTTTTAATTTCTAATTTCAAAATCTTTTTCAAAAATCACTTTCCCACTCTTGGTTTTCGAAAATTAATTAGTGTTTTTCAAAATGTTTTTAAAATCTTTTACTTAATTTTCGAAAATTACTTCCCTTCTTCTCACATCCTTCTAATTATGGACTAACACTATTCCTTAATGCAAAATTCGAACTCCATCTTCTTTGATAAGTTCGAATTTTCTACCTCTGTCTTCCAATTTTCTTTTCCTCTGACACCTCAAGGAATCTCTATACTGTGACATAGAGGATTCCATATTTTCTTGTTCTCTTCTCTTTCATATGAGCAGGAACAAAGACAAAGGCATTCTTGTTGAAGCTGACCCTGAACCTGAAAGGACCTTGAAGCGAAAGCTAAGAGAAGCCAAGGCACAACTCTCTGTAGAGGACCTGACCGAATTCTTCAAGGAAGAAGAACCCATGGCAGCCGAAAACAACAACAATGCCAACAATGCAAGGAAGGTGCTGGGTGACTTTACTGCACCTACTCCCGACTTCTATGGGAGAAGCATCTCTATCCCTGCCATTGGAGCAAACAACTTTGAGCTTAAGCCTCAATTAGTTTCTCTAATGCAACAGAATTGCAAGTTCCATGGACTTCCATTGGAAGATCCTCATCAGTTCTTAGCTGAATTCTTGCAAATCTGTGACACTGTCAAGACTAATGGGGTTGACCCTGAGGTCTACAGACTTATGCTATTCCCTTTTGCTGTAAGAGACAGAGCTAGGACATGGTTGGACTCACAACTTAAAGAAAGCCTGGACTCTTGGGAAAAGCTAGTCAATGCCTTCTTGGCAAAGTTCTTTCCACCTCAAAAATTGAGTAAGCTTAGAGTGGAAGTCCAAACCTTCAGACAGAAGGATGGAGAATCCCTCTATGAAGCTTGGGAAAGATACAAACAATTAATCAGAAAGTGTCCTTTTGACATGCTTTCTGAATGGAGCATCATAGGTATTTTCTATGATGGTCTCTCTGAACTATCCAAGATGTCTTTGGATAGCTCTGCTGGAGGATCTCTTCATCTGAAGAAGACGCCTACAGAAGCTCAAGAGCTAATTGAAATGGTTGCAAATAACCAATTCATGTACACTTCTGAAAGGAATCCTGTGAACAATGGGACAAGTCAGAAGAAAGGAGTTCTTGAGATTGATGCTCTGAATGCCATACTGGCTCAGAACAAGATATTGACTCAACAAGTCAATTTGATTTCTCAAAGTCTGTCTGGAATACAAAATGCACCAAGCAGTACTAAGGATGCTTCAACTAAAGAAGAAGCTTATGATCCTGAGAACCCTTCAATGGAAGAGGTGAATTACCTAGGAGAACCCTATGGAAACATGACGAATGAATTTTTGCCGGTATAGAAATTATTAAGTAGTCAATCGTAGTATAGTCTAAACCGACGCAAAATCCATTTATCAAACAAATCTACAATCTATAATCGAGAGTATTAGTCCCGAGTCGTTCTTCCCTAGGAATGCTACAAGGATGCATGTATTGGTTAAGTGGTCTTTTTGTGGTTTGAAGAGTGTGGCATAAAAGTGTGAATAAAAGAAAACAACAATCAATCAATATTAAAAGCCTTGGCCAAGGTTGAACATTGGAAGTCCCATCACTATAGCTTCCTTCAATTGTGATAACAAAGGAGTATTGCTTCACTTAGTTAACCCCTAATTATAGAGGAAAGTCAAGTAAAAGTAATTAACTCAAGTCACAAGTCCTAGTCTTACCCTAGGTAAGTCTAGCTTTAGTGCACTCTAAGTCAATTAGCAATCCTCAATTCTTAATCAACAATTGACATCCATTATTCAAGTGTCTCCAATGACTCAACCACTAGGCCAAGTGAGGGAATTCTACTCCATATCTAAAGTTGGCATTTTCTCAAACATGTGGAGAGCAAGAATGAAAGACATAGTAAAATTGAGAAGAGATTTAGAATTAAAGCAATTCAACACAAGAGAAAACAACAATCAACAATGAACAACAATGAAAATGAGATCTTTATTGAATCAATAGAATCCAAAACAACAAAGCTAATTCTAAGATCTACAAGAATTGAACAATTACAACACTAATTGAGATTAGAGAAGATGATCTACAACATGGACAAAGTAAATTGAGAGTGGCAATAGATCTCACCAAGGAATGGTTGAGAATTGAGAAAATGAAGATGAATCCTAGAGAGAAGTTGGAGTTTCTCTCTCTACAAATGTAACTAACTACAAAAATATCTATCTAAGGATCTACAATTAGTCTATGGGTGTGAATGTGTCAAGTCCAGTTTTAATCCCCTTCAATCCTTGGCTCTTATATGCATTTTGGCACCAAAGTTGGTTGCTGAAACCTTCCAAAATCGCCAGGCACGTGTTGTAATAAAAGAATCACGTGCGGACTACGATGCGTGCGCGCACGGTACGCGTGCGCGTCCTTGTCCTTTATCGCAATGTGCGCGCGAGCGCCTTGTGCGCGTGCGCGTGCTTGGCCGAGATCAATTCTTTGGCTTTTTGTGCTTCTCTCCACTTGCATGCTTTCTTCCTTGCTTCCTTTGATCCATGCTTAGCCTATTTCAACCTGAGATTACTAGCAAACACATCAAGGCATCTTATGGAATCAAAGAGAAACTAGAATTCATCAAAATAAGGCCTAAAAAGCATGTTTTTACACTTAAGCACAAATATGGGAGAGATACAAAACCATGCTAATTCCTAGGCTAAATGTGACAAAAGGTTATCAAAATATTCTAAATTCAATACAAGATAAACCCTCAAATTGGGGTTTGTCAACCTCCCCACACTTAAGCCTTAGCATGTCCTCATGCTAAAATAAGAAGGAACTAAGGGGTATGACACTTATTAAATGCAATTAAGCTATATGAGTCCTATCTAAATGCAACTACCTAAAGCAATTGGAAATGCTTAGTTCAAACATATCAAATTGCCAAGAAAGCATGTGTAAGCACAAGGGCTAGGCAATAGGAATTAATTCCAAACCACAATTGGATTGAATTGCCAAAAAGAATTTAAACTTGCAAGAATATAGATAATATGGGTGAACACATGTAATTGAACTTTTGAACCCTCACCGGATATGTGTATCCGCTCTATTCACTCAAGTGTTTAAGGGTCAATTCACTCAATTCTCTTCTAATCAAGCTTTCCAAAATTTGATTTCCTTCTAACAATCAACATTTATTCAGTGCATGCATACATTCATCATGAGGTCTTTCATTTAGGTTGTAATGGGGTTAGGGTCAAGGTAGGGTCATTTATGGTTAAGTGGACTAGGGTTTGAATCTTTGATTAGCATAGACTTTCCCACCTAACCTATATAACGACCTATACATATTCAAACTATTCTAACTACCCATTCTTCACTTTTCTTACATAATCATGCATCCTTATTTGATTCATAACACCTATGCATTGATTCCTTTTTATTGACTTCATTTTGGGGCATTTTGTCCCCTTTTTTTATTATTTTTTTTCTTTTTCCATATACAATTTTTTTCTTTTCTTTCACTTTTATTTCCTTTTCTTTTCATCATTTTTTTCCATTTCTTTTTCTTTTGTTAAACTATATACAAGAACATCAATGCACAAGGTCTATTCATTTAATCAATACATGAGTATGTACCCAATTCCTAAACATGAAAGTGTACTACCCCTTTTATCCCCTCCAATGTTCCCAAACCTCACCAACTTTGAATAATGAACGCTCTCACTAGCCTAGGCTAATCAAAGATCCAAGTAAGGACTTTTCATTGGTTTTCCGCCTTGGGCTTGTAATGTGCTAAATTGAGAACAAGTTGGTTAAGCATAGGCTCAAAATTGGCTAACAATGGAGAGTAAAAGGTTGGCTATTTGGGTAAGTGGCTAATGAAGTAATGGCCTCAATCATATAAATGCATAAATACAAGAGATAAATGGATATATAGAATCAAGCAAATCAAGGATTACAATCATAGAAAGAGAACAATTTCACACAAGAATGGAAAATAAGTGGTTATAAAATGTAACCACATCAATAGGCTCAAGTCTCACAAGCTTGTGTTCTTAATTCAATACATGCTTCACAAGGTATGAAATTCAAGCAAGTTTTACCAAAAATTTTCTTTCAATCAATTGGGTTGATGCCCTCTATTTAAACTTCTTGAAAAATCTCAATGTTTGACTAAGCAGTAAAGGTATCTAAAATAAACTCAAAATACATCAAATATACAACAAAAAAAAGTGTGCAAAGTGAGATAGCTAGAAAAGTGGTTAAAATGTTCACCGGTATCTAATGATGCCACCGGCTACCTCCCCACACTTAAGATCAAGCATCGTCCTCGATGCTAATCCTGAGGATCCGAGATAGGTACACCGGTAGGCTCTGGCTGTGGCGGTGGTACCGGCTGAGCAGCGGCGATTATGGAGGGAGGAAGAAGAAAAAAAGAAAATGGGGAGGGGGAAGAAGGGAGTGCGCTGCGGCGCAACGCTCTTCGCGTCTTAGGATTCCCATTTTTTGAATCGGCGCGAGCGCGCACCTTGCGCGTCCGCGTCGATTGAGAAAACTTGAGGTCTACGCGTGCGCGTATAGCGCGCCTGAGCGTATGTGAGCAAAATGGGAAGGGACGCGTGCGCGTATAGTGCGCGCACGCGTGCATGGAGTTGGGCTAGGGGCTTAGAGTTGGCCCAACGCAGGCCTAACTCTCTGGACAATGGCCTGGAAGTCGCGCAATCAGATCGGCGCGCACGCGGCATGTACGCGTCCGCGCGAAGCAGGTTGGGCCAGGGGCTTAAGGTTTGCCCAAAACTGGCTCAACTCTCTGTGGATTGGCTCAATCGATGCAGCAGTGAACGGCGCGGACGCGGCAGGTGCGCGTCCGCGTAAACGTCCATGTGCTTAAGAACGGCGCGCACGCATGTTGTGCGCGTCCGCGTGTATTGCGTTGGGCTCAAGGCATGATGTTTGCCCAACGGAGGCCCAACTCTCGGGAGTGTGGCTCATGGTGCATCTACACAGGGACGCGTGCGCGTACATGGTGCGCTCGCGTCCAACCTTTTTTTTTTTTTTTTTTTTTGAAATGCCTAAAAACTCTAATTGCCCAAAGGCTCCCCATGGTGCCTACAAGGCTACAACTCCTTATTTAGTCAAAATCACACACTTTCTAAAATGCAAGTTGGTTTTGAGATTTATTCTATTTCTACTAAGCACAACATACATGTTAATATGCTAGCAACTAATGTACACAAACAAGCTAATTATGAAATGAAAAACTACCTACAATGGTAACTCAAATCACTTATTAAACAAGGTTAGAAGAGAGTGGAAAGAGTTTACCATGGTGGGGTGTCTCCCACCTAGCACTTTTAGTTAAAGTCCTTAAGTTGGACATTTGGTGGAGTCCTTGCTAGGGTGGCTTATGCTTGAACTCTTCTTCGAATCCCCACCAATGTTTGCTCTTCCAATAGCCTCCGGGATCCCAATTTAAACGTACAAGGCCTTCAAGGGGGCCTAAGCAAGTAACAAGGCCCCTAAGTTGATAGTGATCTATGTATGTTCCGGGGTCCCATACTTTGTTTGTTAACCCCTTTTCTTCTTGATCTTCATGCTTCCAATAGGGTGACAAACTTATTGAATTCTCCTTGTAACTCATACTCATCATCTTAATCCCATTGAATTTGGCTTCACTCCGCCTTTGAGATTCAAAGTTTGATATTTCATCCTTTATGCACCTTGATTTAATTTGTCCACCGACATCTAATCCGTTCTTACTCTCTAGCCCACAAAGAGCTCTAAGTTGGCCGTCCGTTTCTAACAACGCATATTGATATGGGCCAAGAAAGTTAAAGGATGAGATGATTACCCATTCAATTTGTAATTGGGACGGCGACTTAGCAAGGAAGATATCCAATGGTCTTGACATTGTAGGTTCCACTTCCTTTGGCTCCTCCATGATGATTTCCATCTTTTGATAACTCTTTTTAAATTCTTCTTGTTTGCTAACTTCCTTCAAACCTTTATCATTGATCAAGTTATGTGTTGGAGGTTGCGCACCCTCCTCAACATTGGTTTCACATTCGAAGGGGGAAGCTTCAACAAGATCACCATTATCACTTGATGCAGAGTTATTTTCGTTGATGGAACTTCCTTCTTGTTCAACCTCCTCTAGGTCTTCTTCCACTTCTTTATCTTCAACAATCTCCATTTCCTCCGCTTGTTGCAACATACACTCCATTTCCTTGTGCTCAACTTGAGACTCTAAAGTCTCTCTCATACCTCCATCTTTGGTTGCTTTCTCACAATCATCCGTGAACTCATTTCGCTTGTGATATGAATCCCAAGAATCTATCTTTTGACGGATGGTTGCTTGAAGTCGATCCATTTCTTCCTTGAAATGACCCCTTAATTCTTGTTCCGCTTTACTAACATAAGTAGGATCATATTGCTCTTGGATTAATGGACATTGATATGCTTCCATGGAGGTTTGTGGCGGGGAGGAGAAGTCATAATATGGTTGGAAAGAAGATTCATCAAAGCTTTTAGGTGGGAAGTTATTTTGGTTATTGGTAGAGGGTAAAATTATACGGGACGTAAATTCTTGGAAGGTGGAGGTGAAACTAGTGAAGGCGGTTTGGATCTCTTCTTGCTCTTGAAGAATGATACCAAGTGCATCATCCATGGGGACTTGGGTTGGAGGGTAAGAATGTTGGAGTGGTGGTGATTCAAGGGTTGCTTGTTCATAGTCGTCATGAGGGCATGCATAGGGGGAATATAGGTTTGGATCATATGTGGGCATTTGGTGGAAATAAGGTGTGGGTTGAGAGTATGGTGCATAGAATAGTGGTGGTTGAGAGGTATGACCATGATAAGAATCATCATATCCATAGGAATGATATGCATTATAGGGAGGGTTACCATCATAGTAGCTTGAAGGGGAAGGTTGCCATGATGATTGCTCATATGGATATGGCTCCCTTCCTAAGAATTCATCTCCCCCATAATGTGAGCCATCATTCAAGTTTTCATCGCCTACAAAATAGTCATAGTCATATCCAAATCCACAAGGCCGAGAATTCATAGTGGCAAATAGAAACAAAACTTATGGGATCCTAAAACTAACAAAAACTAACAAACAAACAAAAGATAAACATATTTACAATATTCACATATTTACATTAACCGAAAACATGGCACTCATGCACACTCCCCGGCAACGGCGCCATTTTGACGAATGAATTTTTGCCGGTATAGAAATTATTAAGTAGTCAATCGTAGTATAGTCTAAACCGACACAAAATCCATTTATCAAACAAATCTACAATCTATAATCGAGAGTATTAGTCCCGAGTCGTTCTTCCCTAGGAATGCTACAAGGATGCATGTATTGGTTAAGTGGTCTTTTTGTGGTTTGAAGAGTGTGGCATAAAAGTGTGAATAAAAGAAAACAACAATCAATCAATATTAAAAGCCTTGGCCAAGGTTGAACATTGGAAGTCCCATCACTATAGCTTCCTTCAATTGTGATAACAAAGGAGTATTGCTTCACTTAGTTAACCCCTAATTATAGAGGAAAGTCAAGTAAAAGTAATTAACTCAAGTCACAAGTCCTAGTCTTACCCTAGGTAAGTCTAGCTTTAGTGCACTCTAAGTCAATTAGCAATCCTCAATTCTTAATCAACAATTGACATCCATTATTCAAGTGTCTCCAATGACTCAACCACTAGGCCAAGTGAGGGAATTCTACTCCATATCTAAAGTTGGCATTTTCTCAAACATGTGGAGAGCAAGAATGAAAGACATAGTAAAATTGAGAAGAGATTTAGAATTAAAGCAATTCAACACAAGAGAAAACAACAATCAACAATGAACAACAATGAAAATGAGATCTTTATTGAATCAATAGAATCCAAAACAACAAAGCTAATTCTAAGATCTACAAGAATTGAACAATTACAACACTAATTGAGATTAGAGAAGATGATCTACAACATGGACAAAGTAAATTGAGAGTGGCAATAGATCTCACCAAGGAATGGTTGAGAATTGAGAAAATGAAGATGAATCCTAGAGAGAAGTTGGAGTTTCTCTCTCTACAAATGTAACTAACTACAAAAATATCTATCTAAGGATCTACAATTAGTCTATGGGTGTGAATGTGTCAAGTCCAGTTTTAATCCCCTTCAATCCTTGGCTCTTATATGCATTTTGGCACCAAAGTTGGTTGCTGAAACCTTCCAAAATTGCCAGGCACGTGTTGTAATAAAAGAATCACGTGCGGACTACGACGCGTGCGCGCACGGTACGCGTGCGCGTCCTTGTCCTTTATCGCAATGTGCGCGCGAGCGCCTTGTGCGCGTGCGCGTGCTTGGCCGAGATCAATTCTTTGGCTTTTTGTGCTTCTCTCCACTTGCATGCTTTCTTCCTTGCTTCCTTTGATCCATGCTTAGCCTATTTCAACCTGAGATTACTAGCAAACACATCAAGGCATCTTATGGAATCAAAGAGAAACTAGAATTCATCAAAATAAGGCCTAAAAAGCATGTTTTTACACTTAAGCACAAATATGGGAGAGATACAAAACCATGCTAATTCCTAGGCTAAATGTGACAAAAGGTTATCAAAATATTCTAAATTCAATACAAGATAAACCCTCAAATTGGGGTTTGTCAAAACACCTATAATTCTTCATGGAGAAATCACCCAAATTTCCCATGGAAGAATCAAGAGAGACCTCAACAAGGTTTCAACAATAATGGTGGAAGAAACAGGCTTAGCAATGGCAAGCCTTTTCCATCATCTTCTCAGCAACAGACAGAGAATTCTAAGCAGAACACCTCTGACTTAGCAACCATGGTCTCTGATCTAATCAAAACCACTCAAAGTTTCATAACTGAAACAAGATCCTCCATTAGGAATTTGGAGGCACAAGTGGGACAGCTGAGCAAGAAAGTTACTGAACTCCCTCCTAGTACTCTCCCAAGCAATACAGAAGAAAATCCAAAAGGAGAGTGCAAGGCCATCAACATGGCCGAATTTGGAGAGGAAGGAGAGGAAGTTAACGCCACTGAGGAAGACCTCAATGGGCGTGCACTGACCTCCAATGAGTTCCCTAATGAGGAACCATGGGAATCTGAGGCTCAAAATGAGATCATAGAGATTCTATTGGACTTACTTCTGCCTTTCATGAGCTCTGATGAGTATTCCTCCTCTGAAGAGGATGAGTATGTCACTGAAGAGCAAGTTGCTAAATACCTTGGAGCAATCATGAAGCTAAATGACAAGTTATTTGGAAATGAGACTTGAGAGGATGAACCTCCTTTGCTCACCAAAGAACTGGATGACTTGTCTAGGCAGAAATTACCTCAAAAGAGACAAGATCCTGGGAAGTTTTCAGTACCTTGTACCATAGGCACCATGACCTTCAAGAAGGCTCTGTGTGACTTAGGGTCAAGTGTAAACCTCATGCCTCTCTCTGTAATGGAGAAGCTAGGGATCTTTGAGGTACAAGCTGCAAGAATCTCACTAGAGATGGCAGACAACTCAAGAAAACAAGCTCATAGACTTGTAGAGGATATTTTGGTGAAGATTGAAGACCATTACATCCCTGCTGATTTCATAGTCCTAGAGACTGGGAAGTGCATGGATGAATCTATCATCCTTGGCAGACCATTCCTAGCCACAGCAAAGGCTGTGATTGATGTTGATGGAGGTGAACTGATCATTCAAGTGAATGAAGAATCCTTTGTGTTTAAGGCTCAAGGATATCCCTCTGTCACCATGGAGAGGAAGCATGAAGAGCTTCTCTCAATTCAGAGTCAAACAGAGCCCCCACATTCAAACTCTAAGTTTGGTGTTGGGAGGCCACAACCAAACTCTAAATTTGGTGTTGAACCCCCACATTCAAACTCTAAGTTTGGTGTTGGGAGGTTCCAACATTGCTCTGAGAAAATATGAGGCTCCATGAGAGCCCTCTGTCAAGCTACTGACATTAAAGAAGCGCTTGTTGGGAGGCAACCCAATGTTATATTTTATCTATTTCTCTTTGTTATTTTATGTTTTTTATAGGTTGATGATCATAAGAAGACACAAAAGCAATTGAAAAAGCAAAAACAGAATGAAAAACAGGAAGAAAAACAGCACACCCTGGAGGAAGAACCCACTGGCGTTTAAACGCCAGTGAGGCTAGCAGTTGGGCGTTTAACGCCCAGTCTGGCACCATTCTGGGCGTTTAACGCCAGAAAGGGGCACCAGACTGGCGTTAAATGCCAGAAAAGGGCAAGAACCTGGCGTTAAATGCCAGGAATGGGCACCAGCCCGGCGTTTAACGCCAGAAATGGCTCAAAACGTGATTTTGAATGCCACTTGGTGCAGGGATGACTTTTCCTTGACACCTCAGGATCTGTGGACCCCACAGGATCCCCACCTACCCCACCACCCTCTCTCTTCTTCTTCACCCATTCACCAATCACTTCAAACCACTTTCCCACCCATACCCACCCATAATGGCCGAAACACAAAGCCATTCCCTTCTTCCTCATTCCTTCTTCTTCTACTCTCTTCTTTCTTCTTTTGCTCGAGGATGAGCAAACCTTTTAAGTTTGGTGTGGTAAAAGCATTGCTTTTTGTTTTTCCATAACTATTTATGGCATCCAAGGCCGGAGAAACCTCTAGAAAGAGAAAAGGGAAGGCAAAAGCTTCTACCTCCGAGTCATGACAGATGGAGAGATTCATCTCAAGGGATGCACTTTCCTCCACAAAACTATTGGGAGCAAATCAACACCTCCCTAGGAGAATTGAGTTCCAACATGGGACAACTAAGGGTGGAGCACCAAGAACACCCCATCCTCCTCCATGAAATTAGAGAAGATCAAAGAATCATGAGAGAGGAGCAACAAAGACAAGGAAGAGACATTGAGGAGCTCAAGCACTCCATAAGACCTTCAAGAGGAAGAACAAGCCGCCATCACTAAGGTGGACCCGTTCTTTAATCTCCTTGTTCTTTGCTTTTCTGTTTTTCGAAAATTATGCTTTATGTTTATCCATGTTTGTGTCTTATGATCATTAGTGTCTTAGTGTCTATGCCTTAAAGCTATGAATATGAATCCATCACCTTTCTTAAATGAAAACTGTTTTTATTACAAAAGAACAAGAAGTACAGGATTTCAAATTCATCTTTAAAACTAGCTTAATTAGTTTGATGTGGTGACAATACTTTTTGTTTTCTGAATGTATGCTTGAACAGTGCATATGTCTTTTGAATTTGTTGTTCATGAATGTTAAAATTGTTGGCTCTTGAAAGAATGATGAAAAAGGAAACATGTTACTGAGGATCTGAAAAATCATAAAAATAATTCTTGAAGCAAGAAAAAGCAGTGAATACAAAAAAAAAAACGAAAAAAAGGGGAGAAAAAGAAAAAGAAAGAAAAAGAAAGAAATAAAGTTGTGATCCAAGGCAAAAAGAGTGTGCTTAAGAACCCTGGACACCTCTAATTGGGGACTCTAGCAAAGCTGAGTCACAATCTGAAAAGGTTCACCCAATTATGTGTCTGTGGCATGTATGTATCCGGTGGTAATACTGGAAAACAGAGTGCTTTGGACCACGGCCAAGACTCATAAAATAGCTGTGTTCAAGAATCATCATACCTAACTAGGAGAATCAATAACACTATCTGAATTCTGAGTTCCTAAAGAAGCCAATCATTCTGAATTTCAAAGGATAGAGTGAGATGCCAAAACTGTTCGGAGGCAAAAAGCTACTAGTCCCGCTCATCTAATTTGGAGCTAAGTTTCATTGATAATTTGGAGTCTATAGTATATTCTCTTCTTTTTATCTTATTTGATTTTCAGTTGCTTGAGGACAAGCAACAATTTAAGTTTGGTGTTGTGATGAGCGGATAATTTATACGCTTTTTGGCATTGTTTTTAGTATGTTTTTAGTATGATCTAGTTAGTTTTTAGTATATTTTTATTAGTTTTTAGTTAAAATTCACTTTTCTGGACTTTACTATGAGTTTGTGTATTTTTCTGTGATTTCAGGTATTTTCTGGCTGAAATTGAGGGACCTGAGCAAAAATCTGATCCAGAGACTGAAAAGGACTACAGATGCTGTTGGATTCTGACCTCCCTGCACTCGAAGTGGATTTTCTGGAGCTACAGAAGCCCAATTGGCGCGCTCTCAACGGCGTTGGAAAGTAGACATCCTGGGCTTTCCAGAAATATATGATAGTCCATACTTTGCCCAAGATTTGATGGCTCAAACCGGCGTTCAAAGTCACCCTCAGAAATCCCAGCGTTAAACGCCGGAACTGGCACCTAAATGGGAGTTAAACGCCCAAACTGGCATAAAAGCTGGCGTTTAACTCCAAGAAGAGTCTCTACACGAAAATGCTTCATTGCTCAGCCCAAGCACACACCAAGTGGGCCCGGAAGTGGATTTTTATGACATTTACTCATCTCTGTACACCCTAGGCTACTAGTTTTCTATAAGTAGGACCTTTTACTATTGTATTAGACATCTTGGTTCTTCTGGTTCCCTCTCTGGGACCGAAACCAATGATCACTCTTGTTCTTATGTATTTTCAACGGTGGAGTTTCTACACACCATAGATTAAGGTGTGGAGCTCTGCTGTACCTCGAGTATTAATGCAATTACTATTGTTCTTCTATTCAATTCCGCTTGTTCTTTGTCCAAGATATCACTTGTTCTTCAACTTGATGAATGTGATGATCCGTGACACTCATCATCATTCTCACTTATGAACAAAGTGACTGACAACCACTCTTGTTCTACAAGCATACGAGGCTCTAGTGAATATCTCTTGGATTCTTTAACCGGAGTCTTCGTGGTATAGGCGAGAACTGATGGCGGCATTCAAGAGAATCCGGAAGGTCTAACCTTGTCTGTGGTATTCTGAGTAGGATTCAATGATTGAATAACTGTGACGTGCTTCAAGCTCCTAGCAGGCGGGGCGTAAGTGACAGACGCAAAAGAATCGCTGGATTCTATTCCGGCCTGACCGAGAACCGACAGCTGATTACCCATGCTGTGACAGAGCATAGGCGACGTTTTTACTGAGAGGATGGGAGGTAGCCACTGACAACGGTGAAACCCTACATGAGCTTGCCATGGAAAGGAGTAAGAAGGATTGGATGAAGACAGTAGGAAAGCAGAGAGACGGAAGGGAAGGCATCTTCATACGCTTATCTGAAGCTCTCACCAATGATATACATAAGTATCTCTATCTTTATCTTTATGCTTTATTCATCATCTATACCCATTTGAGTCTGCCTGACTGAGATTTACAAGGTGACCATAGCTTGCTTCATACCAACAATCTCCGTGGGATCGACCCTTACTCACGTAAGGTATTACTTGGACGACCCAGTGCACTTGCTGGTTAGTTGTGCAAAGTTGTGTAGTGAATCACAATTTCGCGCACCAGTTAGATCGGAGGCCGATGTTTGATTATATGTTGGGCTGGAGGCCGTGATTGGTTATGCTTGGGCCAGAGGCCATTATTGGTAAGTTTGGATTGATTGATCCTTGGTATATATTGAAATGTTATGTGATTTATCGAGATTGGAACTTTTTGTAGATAAATATATGAAGTTAGATTTTTGGATTATTTAAATGCTGATTTTTGAATAGATTCATAAGACGAACGATAATCGCTCTGGAAATCCATACTCTTCTTTATATGTATCCTCTTATAATAATTCTGAACTTCTCTGCTGAGACCGTGTAGTTAGATTCTCACCCCTCTACAGGCTTTTCTTTTCAGGACGGACGAGGAAGCTTATGAAGTTTTCGTTAAGTCTTTAGCTGTTCTGTTTCTATTTGTATATATTAGTTATAGTTTCCCTTCGCCATTGATATTATATTTTTATAAAAAGGCTCATATTTTATTATTAAGTATATGGAAGTTGGTGCACGAAATGCAATCTAACTCTTTGGCAATTCGCACAACTAACCAGCAAGTGCACTGGGTCGTCCAAGTAATACCTTACGTGAGTAAGGGTCGATCCCACGGAGATTATTGGTTTGAAGCAAGCTATATTTATTTTATTAATCTTAGTCAGGATGCCAATAAGGTTATTTGGATTTAATTGTAAGAAGCAAAATTGTTTGGAATTATTAGAAAAATAAAAGAGAATAAAATCGTTACTTGTTGTGCAGTAATGAGAAATATGTTGGAGTTTTGGAGATGCTTTGTCCTCTGAATTTCTGAAATGTAACATTCAACTCAATTGTTTGTAAAGCACATCTACGGCAAGCTGTATGTAGGGTGTCACCATTGTCAGTGGCTACCTCCCATCCTCTCAGTGAAAACGTTCCTATGCTCTGTCACAGCACGGCTAATCAACTGTTGGTTCTCGATCATGTTGGAATAGGATCCATTGATCCTTTTGCGTTTGTCATCACGCCCAGCAATCGCGAGTTTGAAGCGCGTCACAGCCATCCAATCCTTGAATCCTACTCGGAATACCACAGACAAGGTTTAGACCTTCCGGATTCTTAAGAGTGGCCGCCATCAATTCTAGCTTATACCGCGGAGATTCTGATTAAGGAATCTAAGAGAAGTTCATTCAGTCTGATGTAGAATGGAGGTGTTTGTCAGGCACACGTTCATGGATTGAGGGAGGTGATGAGTGTCACGGATCATCACCTCCTTCACAATTAAGCGCGAATAAACATCTTAGATCGGACCACACACACGTTTGAGTGAAATAGAAACAATTGTAATAATTCATCGAGACGCTGCAGAGCTCCTCACCTCCAACAATGGAGTTTAGAGACTCATGCCGTCAAAGTGTATAAAGTTCAGATCTGAAAATGTCATGAGGTACAAAATAATTCTCTAAAAGTTGTTTAAATAGTAAACTAGTAACCTAGGTTTACAGAAAATGAGTAAACTAAGATAATTGGTGCAGAAATCCACTTCTGGGGCCCACTTGGTGTGTGCTGGGGCTGAGACTAAAGCTATCCACGAGCTGAGGCTTTTCTTGGAGTTGAACTCCAAGTTATAACGTGTTTTGGGCGTTCAACTCCGGATCATGACGTGTTTCTGGCGTTTAACTCCAGATAGCAGCATGTACTTGGCGTTCAACGCCAAGTTACGTCATCTATCTTCGTGTAAAGTATGGACTATTATATATTGCTGGAAAGCCCTGGATGTCTACCTTCCAACGCCGTTGAGAGCGCGCCAATTGGACTCCTGTAGCTCCAGAAAATCCATTTCGAGTGCAAGGAGGTCAGGATCCAACAACATCAGCAGTCCTTTTTCAGCCTAACTCAGATTTTTGCTCAGCTCCCTCAATTTCAGACATAAAATACCTGAAATCACAGAAAAACACACAAACTCATAGTAAAGTCCAGAAATATGATTTTTGCCTAAAAACTAATAATATTTAACTAAAAACTAATTAAAACATGCTAAAATCTACATGAAATTATCCCCAAAAAGCGTATAAAATATCCGCTCATCACAACACCAAACTTAAACTGTTGCTTGTCCTCAAGCAACTAGATAAATAAAATATGATGAAAGAAATTAAGAAGTAATAATATCTAAGAGTTTTAAATGGAGCTCAGATTCTTATTAGATGAGCGGGGCTTGTAGCTTTTTGTTTCTGAACAGTTTTGGCATCTCCCTTTATCCTTTGAAATTCAGAATGATTAGCATCCATAGGAACTCAGAATTCAGATAGTATTATTGATTCTCCTAGTGTAGTGTGTTGATTCTTGAACACAGTTATTTTATGAGTCTTGGTCGTGGCCCTAAGCACTTTGTTTTCCAGTATTACCACCGGATACATAAATGCCACAGACACATGACTGGGTGAACCTTTTCAGATTGTGACTCAGCTTTGCTAGAGTCCCCAGTTAGAGGTGTCCAGAGCTCTTAAGCACACTCTTTTGCTTTGGATCACGACTTTAACCACTCAGTCTCAAGCTTTTCACTTGGACCTGCATGCCACAAGCACATGGTTAGGGACAGCTTGATTTAGCCGCTTAGGCCTGGAATTACTTCCTTGGGCCCTCCTATCCACTGATGCTCAAAGCCTTGGATCCTTTTCACCCTTGCCTTTTGGTTTTAAGGGCTGTTGGCTCTTATTTCTTTTCTTGATCCAATGAAATTTTTTTTTAGTGCTACTTTTTCTTGCTTCAAGAATCAAATTCATGATTTTTCAGATCATCAATAATATTTTTCGTGTTCCTCATTCTTTCAGGAGCCAATATTCATAAAGTTCAAGATCAAAATCATGCACTGTTCAAGCATTCATTCAGAGAACAAAAAGTATTGCCACCACATATAGTTAATTATAATTTTTATTATTAAGAACTCGAAAAAAATAAATTACTTCTTAATTCTAATTATCTACTATTTTATTCATGCCTGGTGATGATGAGAAAATTAAATTATAACTTAATTGGAAATAAAACCATAATAGACATACTAATTACTACTACTACTATATATCTCCTAAGGTAAATTTCTATAATAACACTATCACAGAGTTAAAGCTAAAATTAGAACTCAACAACCTGTGTTCTGAGAAAGTAGATGTTCCTCTAGTCTGTGGGGTATTTTTCAAGGATTAATTTTTGGCGCTTCAGCTCCCTTAGATCACGCCCTTGCTCTTCTTGTTCTTTAAGCAGTTTGCAAAGCATGCTACTTTGGTTGTTCTGTTCTTCCTTTATTTGGTTCATAGCTTCTTGCAATTTGGAAATAGATGCTTCAATATGTTCCCAATATTCAAATTGAGGAAGTTCTGGGAGGACTTCCTGTGCTCTCCTCTTAATTGGATCATCCTGCAGCTGTTGTCTGTCCATTGATATTCTAGTGATTGGCCTTTCAACTGAGATATACTCTATTATTCCCATCTTCACTCCGACATCTCTGCAGAGCATGGAAATTAAGCTTGGATAGGCTAATCTGGCATCCTTGGAATTCCTGTTTGCTATTTTGTACAGTTCACATGAGATCAGTTGATGGACTTCTACTTCTTTTCCCAACATGATGCAATGAATCATCACTGCTCTTTTAATGGTGACTTCAGAACGGTTGCTGGTGGGCAGTATGGAACGCCCAATGAAATCCAGCCAGCCTCTGGCTACTGGTTTGAGATCTTCTCTTTTGAGTTGAATTAGGGTGCCAGTCGTGCTGGTGGTCCACCTGACTTCAGGGATGCATATATCCTCTAGAATCTTGTCTAGACCTTTATTTACCCTCATCATTCTCCTATTAAAGGAGTCTGGGTCATCTTTCAGTTGAGGAAGCTTAAATATCTCCCTGATCTTGTCAGGATGGGTATGAACAATCTTTCCTCTGACTAAGGTCCGATGGTCATAGAGAGCAGCTCCAATTATTCTTTGCCTGTCTGTCTGCCATAGATTAGCATAGAACTCCTAAACCATGTTCCTTCCCACTTTCGTTTCAGGATTGGCTAGAATTTCCCAGTTCCTGTTTCGAATTTGCTCTTGGATCTCTGGATATTCATCTTCTTTCAGATCAAATTTGACTTCTGGGATCACTGATCTGTGACTCATTATTTTGTAGTAATGGTCTGAATGTTCTTTAGTTAAGAACTTCCCTTGATTCCAAAGTGGCTTTGGAGTATTCTCTTTCTTGCCTCTTGGGGTGGGTTGTTTTCCTTTAGGAGCCATGATCTTTAATGAGTATGTTTTTGTGATCACGGATAAACACACCAAACTTAGAGCTTTGCTTGTCCTCAAGCAAAAGAGAAGAAAGGAGAGGGATAGGAGGAGAGCAAGTGTGGCATGGTGATGATGAGAGGGGCGTCGAAATCAATATATAGGGAGGGGGTGGGAATTTTCGAAAATAAGAAAAAGATAAGATAGAAGATATGATTTATAAAAGATAGATATGATAAGAAAAAAGATATAGTTTAAAAAGAGAAAGATATGAATGATAATTAAAAAGATAAATCTGAATTTTTAATTTTGAAAAAAGATTTTAAAAAGATAATTGAGTTTTGAAAACAAACTTAAAAGAGTTGGATTGGATTGGAAAACAATTTGTCTTTATGGATTAAGATATATTTGATATTTTTGAAAAAGGGATTTTAGAAATTAGGGTTCTTAGAAAACTAATTTGATTTTGAAGGATGACATTTTGAAACATGTTTATGCAAGAAATCATGAATTGAAACATAAAAATTTTAAAAATTGTAAAGAAAAACGAATTTTACCTCCTCCCCACCATCCTGGCATTAAACGCCCAAACGATGCATGTTTTGGGCGTTTAACGCCCAAATGCTGCTTCTCCTGGGCGTTCAACGCCCAGCTGATGCTTCTTTCTGGCGTTGAACGCCAGGAAGTCCTTTGTCACTGGGCGTTTTTCTGAATGCCCAGGATGCTAACAATCTGGCATTAAACGCATAGAAGGTGCTTCTTTCTGGCGTTCAACGCCCAGAAGATGCTCCTTTCTGGCGTTTAACGCCTAGATGGCAACCCTTACTGGCGTTGAACGCCCAGTGGGTGCTTCTTTTGGGCGTTCAACACCCAAAATGTTTCTTACTGGCTTTTTCACGCCAGTGAGCTTCCAAATTTCCCTGTAACTCTGTGAATTCAATCAATTGCTATTTTTACCCTTTGAAGATACTTGGACACATACCTGTAAAAAAAGGAAATTTATTTAATTAGTAAATAAACTTTGTAAATGGCTGGGTTGCCTCCCAGCAAGCGCTTCTTTATTGTCTTTAGCTGGACTACCACTGAGCTCTAATCAAGTCTCAGTTTTGAGCATTCTTGCTCGAAGTTACTTTCAAGATAATGTTTAATTCTTTGTCCATTAACAATGAAGCTCTACGTATCCATATGGTGATACACTTGTAATTACATATGGACCTCTCCACCGGGATTTTAATTTCCTGGAAAATAATTTGATCCTAGAATTAAATAGCAGAACTTTCTACCCCGGCTCAAAGACTCTGGATGACAATTTCTTATCATGCCATCTTTTCGCTTTCTCCTTGTAAATTTTTGCATTCTCGAAAGCATTGAGTCTAAATTCCTCTAGCTCATTTAGCTGGAGTAAACGTTTTTCTCCAGCTAACTTGGCATCAAGGTTCAGGAATCTGGTTGCCCAATAGGCCTTGTGTTCCAGTTCCACTGGCAAGTGACATGCCTTTCCATACACAAGCTGGTATGGAGAGGTCCCTATAGGGGTCTTGAATGCTGTTCTGTATGCCCACAGAGCATCATCCAAGCTCCTTGCCCAATCCCTTCTACGGTTAATTACAGTCCGTTCCAGGATTCTTTTGAGTTCTCTATTTGAGACTTCAGCTTGCCCATTAGTCTGTGGGTGATATGGAGTAGCTACCCTGTGGCTAACTCCATAACGAACCAAAGCAGAGTAAAGCTGTTTATTGCAGAAATGAGTGCCCCCATCACTGATTAATACTCTAGGGTTACCAAATCTGCTGAAGATGTGTTTCTGGAGGAATTCTAACACTATTTTAGTGTCATTAGTGGGTGTTGCAATAGCCTCCACCCATTTGGATACATAATCCACTGCCACCAGAATATAAGTGTTTAAGTATGAGGGTGGGAAAGGTCCCATGAAGTCAATGCCCCATACATCAAACAGCTCAATCTCCAAGATCCCTTGTTGAGGCATGGCATAACTGTGAGGTAGATTGCCAGATCTTTGGCAACTGTCACAATTAAGCACAAACACTCGGGAATCTTTATAGAGAGTAGGCCAGTAGAAGCCACTTTGGAGGACTCTTGTGGCTGTTCGCTCACTTCCAAAATGTCCTCCATACTGTGATCCATGGCAATGCCAAAGGATCTTCTGTGCTTCTTCTTTAGGCACACATCTACGGATTGCTCCGTCTGCACATCTCTTAAAGAGATACGGTTCATCCCAAAGATAATACTTTGCATCCGTGATCAGCTTCTTTGATTGCTGTCTACTGTATTCTTTGGGTATGAATCTCACTGCCTTGTAGTTTGCAATGTCTGCAAACCATGGCACTTCCTGGATGGCAAAGAGTTGCTCATCCGGAAAGGTTTCAGAGATCTCAGTGAGGGGGAGGGACGCCCCTTCTACTGGTTCTATTCGGGACAGGTGATCTGCTACTTGATTCTCTGTCCCTTTTCTGTCTCTTATTTCTATATCAAACTCTTGCAGAAGCAACACCCATCTTATAAGTCTGGGTTTTGAATCCTGCTTTGTGAGTAGATATTTAAGAGCAGCATGATCAGTATACACAATCACTTTTGATCCTACTAAATAGGATCTGAATTTGTCAATGGCGTAAACTACTGCAAGTAGCTCTTTTTCTGTGGTTGTGTAGTTCTTCTGTGCGTCATTTAAAACACGGCTGGCATAGTAAATTACGTGCAGAAGCTTGTCGTGCCTTTGTCCCAACACTGCACCAATGGCATGGTCACTGACATCACACATCAATTCAAATGGTAATGTCCAGTCTGGTGCAGAGATGATTGGTGCTGTAACCAATTTAGCTTTCAGAGTCTCAAATGCCTGCAGACACTCTTTATCAAAGATAAATGGTGTGTCAGCAGCTAGCAAGTTGCTCAGAGGTTTGGCGATTTTTGAAAAATCCTTTATAAACCTCCTATAGAATCCTGCATGCCCCAGAAAGCTTCTGATTGCCTTAACATTGGCAGGTGGTGGTAATTTTTCAATTATCTCTACCTTAGCTTGATCCACCTCTATCCCCTTGTTCGAGATTTTGTGCCCAAGGACAATTCCTTCAGTCAGCATAAAGTGACACTTCTCCCAGTTTAAAACCAGGTTAGTCTCTTGGCATCTCTTTAGAACAAGTGCTAAATGGTTAAGGCAGGAGCTGAATGAGTCTCCAAACACTGAAAAGTCATCCATGAAGACTTCCAGAAATTTTTCCACCATATTAGAGAAAATTGAGAGCATGCACCTCTGAAAGGTTGCAGGTGCATTGCACAGGCCAAATGGCATCCTTCTGTATGCAAATACTCCAGAAGGGCATGTGAATGCCGTTTTCTCCTGATCCTGGGGATCTACTGCAATTTGATTATAACCTGAATATCCATCCAGGAAGCAGTAGTATTCATGACCTGCCAGTCTTTCTAGCATCTGGTCTATAAATGGTAAAGGAAAATGATCCTTTTTGGTAGCTGTATTGAGCCTTCTGTAATCAATACACATACGCCACCCAGTAACTGTTCTTGTAGGAACCAGTTCATTTTTTTTCATTATGAACCACTGTCATGCCACCTTTCTTAGGGACGACTTGGACAGGGCTCACCTAGGGGCTATCAGAAATAGGATAAATAATCCCAGCCTCTAGTAACTTAGTGACCTCTTTCTGCACCACTTCCTTCATGGCTGGATTCAGCTGCCTTTGTGGTTGAACCACTGGCTTGGCGTCACCCTCCAGTAAGATCTTGTGCATGCATCTAGCTGGGCTAATGCCCTTAAGATCACTGATAGACCACCCAAGAGCTGTCTTGTGTGTCCTTAGCACTTGAATTAGTGCTTCCTCTTCCTGTGGCTCTAAGGTAGAGCTTATGATCACAGGAAAGGTATCATCTTCTCCCAGGAATGCATATTTTAGGGAATGTGGTAATGGTTTGAGCTCGGGTTTAGGAGGTTTTTCCTCTTCCTGAGGGATTTTCAGAGGTTCTACTATTCTCTCTAATTCCTCTAGATCAGGCTGAACATCTTTAAAGATGTCCTCTAGCTCTGATTCGAGACTCTCGGCCATATTGACCTCTCTTACCAGAGAGTCAATAATATCAACACTCATGCAGTCATTTGGGGTGTCTGGATGTTGCATGGCTTTGACAACATTCAACTTGAACTCCTCCTCATTGACTCTCAAGGTTACTTCCCCTTTTTGGACGTCAATGAGGGTTCGGCCAGTTGCTAGGAAATGTCTTCCTAGAATGAGAGTTGCACTCTTGTGCTCCTCCATTTCCAGCACCACAAAGTCAATAGGAAAGGCAAATGGCCCAACCTTGACAATCATGTCCTCAATCACGCCTGATGGGTATTTAATGGAGCCATCAGCAAGTTGAAGACATATCCTTGTTGGTTTGATTTCTTCAGTTAAACCAAGCTTTCTGATAGTAGATGCAGGTATTAGGTTGATACTTGCCCCAAGATCACATAAAGCTTGCTTGGTACAAGTACCCTCTAATGTGCATGGTATCATAAAGCTCCCAGGATCTTTGAGCTTTTCAGGTAAGCTTTTTAGAATGACTGCACTGCATTCTTCAGTGAGGTAAACTTTTTCAGTCTCCCTCCAATCCTTCTTATGACTTAAGATCTCTTTCATGAACTTAGCATAAGAGGGTATTTGCTCAAGTGCTTCTGCAAACGGGATCTTTATTTCAAGAGTCCTGAGATAGTCTGCAAAGCGGGCAAATTGCTTATCCTGTTCCGCTTGGCGGAGTTTTTGAGGATAAGGCATTTTGGCTTTGTATTCCTCAACCTTAGTTGCTGCAGGTTTATTACCTACAGAAGTGGGTTGGGAAGCCTTTTTAGAAGGGTTGTTATCAGCACTTGTATGTGACTGATCCCTCATTGGCATTTGAATGCCAGGGGTGGAAGCTGGAGTGGCGTTAGACGCCACTTCCTTATTTGTTACTGGCGTCTGAACGCCAGAACCATGCTCCCTTTGGGCGTTCAACGCCGGATTCATGCTTGTTTCTGGCGTTGAATGCCAGGAATGAGCATGGTCTGGGCGTTCAGCGCCAACATTATTCCTCTCTGGGCGCTGATTGTCCTCAGAGGGATTTTGAGTAGCCATATGTTCATTTCTTGGCTCCCTGCTGCTTTGAAGTGAGGTATTTAATGTTTTCCCACTTCTTAATTGAACTGCTTGGCATTCTTCTGCTATTTGTTTTGACAGTTGCTTTTCTGTTTGCTTTAACTATACTTCCATATTCCTGTTAGCCATTCTTGTTTCCTGTAGTATTTCCTTGAATTCGGCTAGCTGCTGAGTTAGAAAGTCTAATTGCTGATTGAATTCATTAGCCTGATTTACAGGACTGAGTTTAGTAGTTACTGTTTTAGCTTCTTCTTTCATGGAAGATTCACTGCTTAGGTACAGATGCTGATTTCTGGCAACTGTATCAATAAGCTCTTGAGCTTCTTCAATTGTTTTTCTCATATGTATAGATCCACCAGCTGAGTGGTCTAGAGAAATCTGAGCTTTTTCTATAAGTCCATAGTAGAAGATGTCTAATTGCACCCACTCTGAAAACATTTCAGAGGGGCATTTTCTTAGCATCTCTCTGTATCTCTCCCAGGCATCATAAAGGGATTCATTATCTCCTTGTTTGAAGCCTTGGATGCTTAGCCTTAGCTGTGTCATCCGTTTTGGAGGGAAATAGTGATTCAGGAATTTTTCTGACAGCTGTTTCCATGTCTTTATGCTGTTCTTAGGTTGGTTATTTAACCACCTCTTAGCTTGATCTTTTACAGCAAATGGAAACAGTAATAATCTGTAGACATCCTGATCTACTTCCTTATCATGTACTGTGTCAGCAATTTGCAAAAATTGTGCCAGAAACTCTGTAGGTTCTTCATGTGGAAGACCAGAATACTGGCAGTTTTGCTGCACCATGATAATGAGCTGAGGATTCAACTTAAAGCTACTAACTCCAATGGAGGGTATACAGATACTACTCCCATATGAAGCAGTAGTGGGGTTAGCATATGACCCCAGAGTCCTCCTGGACTGTTCATTCCCACTTAATTCCATGATGGAATAAAAGAGATGATATGTATGTTGATATTATTTATTTTATAAAAATTATTTTTTATAAAATAAAATAAAAACGAAATAAATAAAAGAAATTGGAAATCTGAATTTTTATATAAAATTTTTGAAAAATGTAGTTCAAAATTAGTTAGAAAATATATTTTTTTTGAATTTTGAATTTTATGATGAAAGAGAAAAATATGCAAAAGACACAAGACTTAAAATTTTTAGATCCAATGCTCCTTATTTTCGAAAATTTTTGAAGGGAAAACACCAAGGAACACCAAACTTAAAAATTTTAAGATCAAAACACAAGAAAGACTCAAGAACACCTTGAAGATTCACAAGAACACCAAGAACAAAAGAAAGAACACCAAACTTAAAATTTTTAGAAAACCAAGACAAATTTTCGAAAATTAAAGAAAAATTAACAAGGAAACACCAAACTTAGAGTTTGGCACAAGATTCAATCAAAGAAAAATTATTTTTGAAAAAGATTCCAAAGAGGATACCCAATTATCAAGAACAACTACTAAAGCTCCAGCCAATTGGGCAGCAACTTCAGAGTTGATTTTAAAAATGTATTATATTTATGGATAAAAGTATAAAGTTTTTGAAAGCTAATGTTTTGAAAAAGTACCAGAAAAACAAGAAAAGACACAACACAAGAAAAACTCAAGATCAAACAAGAAAATAAACAAGAACAACTTGAAGATCAATGAAGAACAAAGAACACAAGTTCAAAAATTTAAAGAAAAATATAAAAGATGCAATTGACACCAAACTTAGAACAAAATACTAGACTCACAAAAAATTAACAATTAATAAAGAAAAATAATATATTTTTTTTGAAAAGAAACTATCCTATCAGAATTTAATGACTCTATAACAATAAAAATAAATTATTCCTAATCTAAGAAATAAAATAAACCTTTAGTTGTTCAAACTCGAATAATCCCCGGCAACGGCGCCAAAAACTTGGTGCACGAAATGCAATCTAACTCTTTGGCAATTCGCACAACTAACCAGCAAGTGCACTGGGTCGTCCAAGTAATACCTTACGTGAGTAAGGGTCGATCCCACGGAGATTATTGGTTTGAAGCAAGCTATATTTATTTTATTAATCTTAGTCAGGATGCCAATAAGGTTATTTGGATTTAATTGTAAGAAGCAAAATTGTTTGGAATTATTAGAAAAATAAAAGAGAATAAAATCGTTACTTGTTGTGCAGTAATGAGAAATATGTTGGAGTTTTGGAGATGCTTTGTCCTCTGAATTTCTGCAATGTAACATTCAACTCAATTGTTTGTAAAGCACATCTACGGCAAGCTGTATGTAGGGTGTCACCATTGTTAGTGGCTACCTCCCATCCTCTTAGTGAAAACGTTCCTATGCTCTGTCACAGCACGGCTAATCAACTGTTGGTTCTCGATCATGTTGGAATAGGATCCATTGATCCTTTTGCGTTTGTCATCACGCCCAGCAATCGCGAGTTTGAAGTGCGTCACAGCCATCCAATCCTTGAATCCTACTCGGAATACCACAGACAAGGTTTAGACCTTCCGGATTCTCAAGAGTGGCCGCCATCAATTCTAGCTTATACCGCGGAGATTTTGATTAAAGAATCTAAGAGAAGTTCATTCAGTCTGATGTAGAACGGAGGTGTTTGTCAGGCACACGTTCATGGATTGAGGGAGGTGATGAGTGTCACGGATCATCACCTCCTTCACAATTAAGCGCGAATAAACATCTTAGATCGGACCACACATACGTTTGAGTGAAATAGAAACAATTGCATTAATTCATCGAGACGCTGCAGAGCTCCTCACCCCCAACAATGGAGTTTAGAGACTCATGCCGTCAAAGTGTATAAAGTTCAGATCTGAAAATGTCATGAGGTACAAAATAATTCTCTAAAAGTTGTTTAAATAGTAAACTAGTAACCTAGGTTTATAGAAAATGAGTAAACTAAGATAATTGGTGCAGAAATCCACTTCTGGGGCCCACTTGGTGTGTGCTGGGGCTGAGACTAAAGCTATCCACGAGCTGAGGCTTTTCTTGGAGTTGAACTCCAAGTTATAACGTGTTTTGGGCGTTCAACTCCGGATCATGACGTGTTTCTGGCGTTTAACTCCAGACAGTAGCATGTACTTGGCGTTCAACGCCAAGTTACGTCATCTATCTTCGTGCAAAGTATAGAATATTATGTATTGCTGGAAAGCCCTGGATGTCTACTTTCCAACGCCGTTGAGAGCGCGCCAATTGGACTTCTGTAGCTCCAGAAAATCCATTTCGAGTGCAGGGAGGTCAGGATCCAACAACATCAGCAGTCCTTTTTCAGCCTAACTCAGATTTTTGCTCAGCTCCCTCAATTTCAGCCAGAAAATACCTGAAATCACAGAAAAACATACAAACTCATAGTAAAGTCCAAAAATATGATTTTTGCCTAAAAACTAATAATATTTAACTAAAAACTAATTAAAACATGCTAAAATCTACATGAAATTACCCCCAAAAAGCGTATAAAATATCCGCTCATCAGAAGTCGTCGTAATATCCTCGCTATCAGAGTGGTGTAGCTGGAAGCGTGACATTCTGGTAATAAGGGTGTTACACAAGCTGCTGTGGATGGCGCTTTTGATATTGAGAAGAATATGCTGGACCAAGTCAAACTTATAGCTCATGACCTGGACGTCTCCAATGTCGGGGTCTTTAAGAAAGTGGCTGATAGAAAGATCGTTGACATAATATAACTTTGTAAAGAATTTTTTAAATGTCCTCTTGTAGTTAGGCCGGAACTTCCCTAAGTAGCATTTTATTTATGCTTGAATTATTGTAAGCAACTTGAGTGTTTGTTGCTTTTTGACGTTGTCAATGTGGCGCTAAATGCCACTACCTGACATTCAGCACCAGATGTCTTGTACTTTGTGCAAGCTCTCTATGAATCTGGCACTAAATGCCACGACTCGACATTTAGTGCCAGGTGCCTTGTAAAGCGTGCTAAGATTTTGCGAAGGTGCCGCTAAATGTCACTACCTGGCATTTAGCACCAGGTGCCCATAAAAGAAGAGAAACATTCTGTTTTGGTGGCACTAAACACCACTGCTCATTGTTTAGTGACAGGTCCGTGTTTCTAGGTGGGGACCACACACGCAGCTACTCTCCACAGAAGGGTCACTTATGTTTTTAATTAATTTTTGAATTGGAAAAAGATATTATTAGGTTTTTAGAATTTTAATTTCAAATCAGTTAGGATTAGATATAAAAGGAGAAAAGATTCAGTCTTGTGGGCTCTCTTCTCTTCTTTTTCCTCATTCTGCACTTTTAGACTTTTTATTCTAGGTTTTTCTCTGAGTCATGAGACACTAAATCTCCACTGTTAAGGTTAGGAGCTCTGTTTAATTTAATGGATTAATACTATTGTCATTCTACTCTTAATCATTGTACTGATTTGAATTCAAGGAATGATTTCGTTCTTCATCATAGGAATTAGAGTATATTAGAAAATAACTATTTTTCTAATTGAATTCTTGTTGAATCTTAGAAAAGTTAAATCACTTGAATAATAGCTTGAAATCAATTCTTGATAATTCTCTTATTATCTGGATTTAACGTGATACGTGTTAATGCAATTACTATTGTTCTTCTATTCAATTCAGCTTATTCTTGTTCTAAGATATCACTTGTTCCTCAACTTGATGAATGTGATGATCCGTGACACTCATCATCATTCTCACCTATGAACGTGTGCCTGACAACCACCTCCATTCTACCTTAGATTGAGTCGATATCTCTTGGATCCCTTAATCGGAATCTTCGTGGTATAAGCTAGAATTGATGGCGGCATTCAAGAGAATCCGGAAGGTCTAAACCTTGTATGTGGTATTCTGAGTAGGATTCAAGGATTGAATGACTGTGACGAGCTTCAAACTCGCGATTGTGGGGCGTTAGTGACAGACGCAAAAGAATCACTGGATTCTATTCCGACATGATCGAGAACCGACAACTGAATAGCCGTGCTGTGACAGAGCGCGTTGAACATTTTCACTGAGAGGACGGGACTGTAGCCACTGACAATGGTGATGCCCAACATACAGCTTGCCATGGAAAGGAGTAAGAAGGATTAGATGAAGACAGTAGGAAAGCAGAGAGACGGAAGGGACAAGGCATCTCCATACGCTTATCTGAAATTCTCACCAATGAATTACATAAGTATTTCTATCCTTATTTTATGTTTTATTCATAAATCATCCATAACCATTTGAATTTGCCTGACTGAGATTTACAAGATGACCATAGCTTGCTTCATACCAACAATCTCCGTGGGATCGACCCTTACTCGCGTAAGGTTTATTACTTGGACGACCCAGTGCACTTGCTGGTTAGTTGTGCGAAGTTGTGATAAAGAGTTGAGATTGCAATTGAGCGTACCATGTTGATGGCGCCATTGATGATCACAATTTTGTGCACCAAGTTTTTGGCGCCGTTGCCGGGGATTGTTCGAGTTTGGACAACTGACAGTTCATCTTGTTGCTTAGATTAGGTATTTTTCTTCAAAATTTTTAAGAATGAATTCTAGAGTTTCAAGGTGATGTTTTCATCATCACTAAAGCTGATTGATTCTCATCAATTTAGCTCTTGAATGCAATGTCCTGCTGAAGCTTGGCTAGCCATGTCTAATCTTTTTAGACTAAAGCTTTAGACTAACATTGCATGATTCCTGGAATTCTTATTAAAAATTTTGAATCTCTTTATTTTCTTTTCCATATAATTTTCGAAAAAAACCCAAAAAAATTATAAAATCTTAAAACCAAAAAAATAATTTTATGTTTCTTGTTTGAGTCTAGTGTCTAATTTTAAGTTTGGTGTCAATCGCATGTTTCTGTTCTTCTTGCATTTTTCGAATTCATTCATGTGTCTTCATTAATCTTCAAGTTGTTCTTGATGATTTCCTTGCTCTGATCTTTACATTCTCTTGTATTGAGTGTTTTGTTGTTTCTCATATGCATTCTCAAATTGTTAGTGTCAATAGTATACAAACTTCTAAGTTTGGTGTCTTGCATGCATTATTTATTTGATTTTAGTTGCATTTTGATTATTCCTCAGCATTAAAAATTCAAAAAAAAAATTTAATTTGTGTCTTTTCAAGTCAATAATACAAAGAATTGAAGATTCAGAACATACAACAGAGGAATTACACAGAAAAAGATGGGCATTCAAAACACCCAGTGAAGAAGGAAAACTGGCGTTTAAACGCCAGCCAGGGTGCCTGGCTGGGCGTTTAACGCCCAAAAGGGGTGAGTTTTGGGCGTTAAACGCCAGAATGGATACCATTCTAGGCGTTTAACGCCAGGATGGCACAAGAGGAAAGATTTTGTTTTTAATTCAATTTTTTTTTAAGTTTTCAAAATTTTTCAAAATCAAATCTTTTTCACATCATATCTTTTCAATCAAATATTTTTCAAAATCAATTTCTTTCTATCTTCAAAAATACTTACTAACAATTGATGATTTGATTCAACATTTCAAGTATGTTGCCTTTTCTGTTGAGAAAGGTTTAATGTCTGAATCATATCTTTCTTGTTAGCCAAGTCATTAATTTTCAAAATCAAATCTTTTTAAATTGTTATTCAAATCATATCTTCTTAATCATATCTTTTTAAAACTATATTTTTTCACTCACATCTTTTTCAAAATAGTTTTCAATCGTATCTTTTTTATTTCTAATTTCAAAATCTTTTTCAAAAATCACTTTATTTCTTTCCCAATCATATTTTTCGAAAATCATTCTTCAAATTTTTCAAAATGTTTTTAAAATCTTTTTAATGTATTTTCGAAAATTTCTTCCCCTCTTCTCACATCCTTCTATTTATGGACTAACACTCCTCCTCAATGAACAATTCAAACTTTATCCCTCTTGATAAGTTCGAATTCTTCTACCTCCTCCTTCTATTTTTCTTTTTCTCTGACACCTTAAGGAATATCTATACTGTGACATAGAGAATTTCATATTTTCTTGTTCTCTTCTCTTTCATATGAGCAGGAGCAAAGACAAAAGCATTCTTGTTGAGGCTGACCCTGAACCTGAAAGGACCTTGAAGCAAAAGCTAAGAGAAGCTAAAGCACAACTCTCTGTAGAGGACCTAACAGAAATCTTCAAAGAAGAAGAACCCATGGCAGCCGAAAACAACAACAATGCCAACAATGCAAGGAAGGTGCTGGGTGACTTTACTGCACCTACTCCCGACTTCTATGGGAGAAGCATCTCTATCCCTGCCATTGGAGCAAACAACTTTGAGCTTAAGCCTCAATTAGTTTCTCTAATGCAACAGAATTGCAAGCTCCATGGACTTCCATTGGAAGATCCTCATCAGTTTTTAGCTGAGTTCTTGCAAATATGTGACACTGTCAAGACTAATGGGGTTGACCCTGAGGTCTATAGACTTATGCTATTCCCTTCTGCTGTAAGAGACAGAGCTAGGATATGGTTGGACTCACAACCTAAAGAAAGCCTGAACTCTTAGGAAAAGCTAGTCAATACCTTCTTGGCAAAGTTCTTTCCACCTCAAAAATTGAGTAAGCTTAGAGTGGAAGTCCAAACCTTCAGACAGAAGGAAGGTGAATCCCTCTATGAAGCTTGGGAAAGATACAAACAATTGATCAGAAAGTGTCCCTCTGACATGCTTTCTGAGTGGAGCATCATAGGTATCTTCTATGATGGTCTGTCTAAACTGTCCAAGATGTCATTGGACAGCTTTGCTGGAGGATCTCTTCATCTGAAGAAGACGCCTGCAGAAGCTCAAGAGCTCATTGAAATGGTTGCAAATGACCAATTCATGTACACTTCTGAAAGGAATCCTGTGAACAATGGGACGAATCAGAAGAAAGGAGTTCTTGAGATTGATACTCTGAATGCCATACTGGCTCAGAACAAAATATTAACTCAGCAAGTCAATATGATTTCTCAAAGTCTGTCTGGAATGCAAGCTGCACCAGGCAGTACTAAGGATGCTTCATCTGAAGAAGAAGCTTATGATCCTGAGAACTCTTCAATGGAAGAGGTGAATTACATGGGAGAACCCTATGGAAACACCTATAATTCTTCATGGAGAAATCATCCAAATCTCTCATGGAAGGATCAACAGAGACCTTAATAAGGTTTCAACAACAATAATGGTGGAAGAAACAGGTTTAGCAATGGCAAGCCTTTTCCATCATCTTCTCAGCAACAGACAGAGAATTCTAAGCAGAGCCACTCTGACTTAGCAACCATGGTCTCTGATCTAATCAAACCACTCAAAGTTCCATGACTGAAACAAGGTCCTCCATAAGGAATTTAGAGGCACAAGTGGGACAGCTGAGTAAGAAAGTTACTGAACTCCCTCATAGTACTCTTTCAAGCAATACAGAAGAGAATCCAAGAGGAGAATGCAAGGCCATTAACATGACCCACATGGCCGAACTTGGAGAGGAGGAAGAGGCAGTGATCGCCACTGAGGAAGACCTCAATGGACGTCCACTGGCCTCCAATGAGTTCCTTAATGAGGAACCATGGGAATCTGAGGCTCATAATGAGACCATAGAGATTCCATTGGATTTACTTCTGCCATTCATGAGCTCGAATGAGTATTCTTCCTCTGAAGAGGATGAAGATGTCACTGAAGAGCAAGTTGCTAAATACCTTGGAGCAATCATGAAGCTAAATGACAAGTTATTTGGTAATGAGACTTGGGAGGATGAACCCCATTTGCTCACCAAAGAACTGGATGACTTGACTAGGCAGAGATTACCTCAAAAGAGACAGGACCCTGGGAAGTTCTCAATACCTTGTGCCATAGGCACCATGACCTTTAAGAAGGCTCTGTATGACTTAGGGTCAAGTATAAACCTCATGCCTCTCTCTGTAATGGAGAAGCTAGGGATCTTTGAGGTGCAAGCTGCAAGAATCTCACTAGAGATGGCAGACAATTCACAAAAACAAGCTTATGGACTTGTAGAGGATGTTCTGATAAAGATTGAAGACCATTACATCCCTGCTGATTTCATAGTCCTAGAGACTGGGAAGTGCATGGATGAATCCATCATCCTTGGCAGACCCTTCCTAGCCACAGCAAAGGCTGTGATTGATGTGGATAGAGGAGAATTGATCATTCAAGTGAATGAAGAATCCTTTGTGTTTAAGGCTCAAGGATATCCCTCTGTAACCATGGAGAGGAAGCATGAAGAGCTTCTCTCAAAACAGAGTCAAACAGAGTCCCCATAGTCAAACTCTAAGTTTGGTGTTGGGAGGCCACAACCAAATTCTAAGTTTGGTGTTGAACCCCCACATTCAAACTCTAAGTTTGGTGTTGGGAGGTTCCAACATTGCTCTGAGTATCTGTGAGGCTCCATGAGAGCCCACTGTCAAGCTACTGACATTAAAGAAGCGCTTGTTGGGAGGCAACCCAATGTTATATTATCTAATTTCCTTTGTTATTTTATGATTTCTATAGGTTGATGATCATGGAAAGTCACAAAATCAATTGAAAAAGCAAAAACAGAATGAAAAACAGAAAGAAAAATAGCACACCCTGACGATTGGATTTTTTGACGGTATAGAATTTCACTATTGAAGTCTCGTTGCAAGTATAGTTTCTAAACCAATCAAAAATCCTTTCATACAAAAGATTGTTTGTCACAAGTAACAAACCCCTAATTTTATAAACCGAAGTATTCAAACCTCGGGTCGTTCTCCCTAGGAATTGTAATGAAGTGTCTTGTTATTGGTTGTGAATTATATTTGGGGTTTTTAAGCTTTTGGACAAGAAATATAAATGACAAAGAAAGTAAACTAACAACTAACAAGCTCTTGGCAAGATATGAGAACTAGAAGTCCTATCCTAATTATCTCCTCAATTGTGATGACAAATTGTCCATTACTCCACTTAGTTAACCTCTAACTATGGAGGAAAGTCAAGTGGATGAATCAATTTGATTCCTCAAGTCCTAATCAACTCCTAAAGGAAAGACTAGCTTTAGAGGCATTCAAATTAATTAGCAACTTCTAATTATCAATCAACAAAGGAATTAGATAACTCAAGAGTCACTAATTACTCTACCTAAGCCAAGAGGAACAAAACCTACACTAAAATCCAACCAAGCATTTCATCAAACACTTGGAAGGCATGAAAGGAAAGCATAGTAAATTGATAACAAGAATAGAATCTAACAACAATTATTGCAAAGAATTAATAACAACAATAAAAAGAAACACATCTATGAATTACCTTGAATTGAATTTGAAGAAAGTAGAAGAAACAAAAGTAGATCTACAACAAAAACACAAGAACAATAAAGGAAATTACAACAAAAGAATAGAGGAAGATGAATGTAGCAACAAAGAAATTGAAAGGTAGAAGTAGAAGAAAGCAAAGACTAAAACCTAGATCTAAGAACTAATCCTAATATCCTAGAGAAGTGAGAGCTTCTCTCTCTAGAAACTAACTTCTAAACTAATCCTAAACTAATGGTAACTAGATGCCTCATCCCTCTTCAATCCTTGGCTTAAATAGCATCAGAAATGAGTTGGATTGGGCCCACAAGGCTTCTAAAATCGTTGGCCACATGTTGCATTAAGTGAACCAGAGGCAGCAACGGCGCGTGCGCGTACTATGCGCGTGCGCGCCACCATACGTGTAGCAACTATGGCAAATCTTATATCGTTGCGAAGCCCCGGATGTTAGCTTTCCAACCCAACTGGAACCGCATCATTTGGACCTCTGTAGCTCAAGTTTGGTCGTTTAAGTGCGAAGAGGTCGGCTTGACAGCTTTCCGGTTCTTTCATTTCTTCATGAGTTCTCCAACTTTTCATGCTTTCTTTTTCATTCCCTTGATCCAATCTTTGCCTCCTAAACCTTAAATCACTTAACAAACTATCAAGGCATCTAATGGAATCAAGGAGAATTAGATTTAGCTTTTAAGTCCTAGAAAGCATGTTTTCACTCTTAGCACAATTAAAGGAGAGTATACAAAACCATGCTATCTCATTGAATAAATGTGGGTAAAAGGTGATAAAATCTCCTAAAATCAATACAAGATAAACCCTACAAATGGGGTTTGTCAACCTCCCCACACTTAAACCAAGCATGTCCTCATGCTTAAACCAAGAGAAAGCAAAGGGATCAACATTTATTCAATGAAAACTAACTAAATGCAATACCTATATGCAACTATCTAAATGAGTGCAATTGCTTGGTCAAATAAATCAATTCCCAAGAAGCAATAAGCACGGGCTAAGGACTAGCAAGTCTAATCCACAATTGAATGAGTTATTAAAATATTTTACAAACTTGCATGAAGAGATGATCATAGGTGAAAACATGTAATTGAGCATCGAACCCTCACCGGAAGTGTTTGCACTCTATTCGCTCAAGTGTTAGGGTCGATTCTCTCAATTCTCCCCTAATCATGCTTTCCAAGATTGTTTTTCATCTCACAATCAACAAATATTTCATGCATGCATACATATATCATGAGGTCTTTTCATAGGTTGTAATGGGGTTAGGGTCAAGGTAGGATGCATATTTGGTTAAGTGAGTTTGAAATTTGAATCTTTGATAAGCTTAAACTTCCCACCTAACCTATGACATCCTATACAATTAAATTCCAACCTAACTACCCATTTTTTCACTCTTTCACATACTCATGTATTCCTTTTTAATTTCACAACACCTATGCATTGATTTTATTGGACTATACTTTGATTTGGGGCATTTTGTCCCCTTCTTATTATTTTTCTTCTTTTTCTTTCTTTTTTTTTCTATTTTTTTTCTTTTCCATATTACTTTTTTTCTTCTTTTTCTTTTGTTTTTCTCATTTTTTTTCTATATACAAGAATCTCAATGCATAAGGTTTTACATTTGATCAATACATGAGTATGTACCCAATTTCCAATATTTTCAATAACAATACAAAATTACCCTTTTATTCACCCAATGTCCCAAGATTCCCACACTTGAATGGTACTCACACACACTAGCCTAAGCTAATCAAAGATCCAAATAAGGACTTTTATTGTTTTTCGCTTTAAGGCTTGTAATGTGCTAAAATTAAGAACAAGTGGGTTAAGCGTAGGCTCAAATTTGGCTAACAATGGAAGATAAAAGGTAAGGCTATTTGGGTAAGTAAGCTCAATGAAATGATGGCCTCAATCATATAAATGCATGTATACACAAAATAATGGACATAAAGAATCAAACAAAGCAAGGATTACAATCATAGGAAGAGAATAATGCACACAAGAATGAAAATTAAGTGGTTATAAGATGTAACCACACCATTAGGCTCGAATCTCACTTGCTTGTGTTCTTAGCTCAAAACATGATCCACAAGATATATAATTCAAGCAAGTTCTATGAAAAGTTCTCACTCAAATCAATTGGTGCCCTATAGATAGAAATCTTGAAAATTTTCATTATTTTGACTAAGCTTATTGTGTATATATATGCAAAAATAAGAAAATGCAAGTAAAAATCCTAAAATCCTAGAATGAAATGCAAAAGTGTTGGGATTAGAAACTTGTCACCCAAAATCGTCGAACGGTCGGACGACCTCCCCACACTTAAAAGTTTGCACCGTCCTCGGTGCACTCAAAGATGAGCAAGGGGGTACGACGACTCTCCGGATTGCTACGTGTTCTTAGTCTTGCTTCCGTTATTGCTTGTGGTGTATTCATCATGAAAAACAAAAATATAACACCATAAGGTAGGGTAATACAAAAGCAAGGAAGCATAATTGTTGGAATGAGGTAAATCACTAGAATTGAGTGAGTGAATTAGTGTGACATTAATGACAAATAAGTGTGTGAATTCTAAATTGCGCGGTTTAGAACACACATTAGCATAAAAGTTATGTCACAAAAGAAGCATGCACTTTACTCATTCTAGTATGCCTGAGATGCGTTAAGTAAACTTGTAAGGTAAAACAAGCATTAAAGAAGCATGAAAGCATTCAAGCCAAACACATATGGATGCATATAATCATAAAATACAATGCATTAAGGTAAATGCACAACATCATCCATCAAGAGGTTGCCTAATCACAAAATAAGGCTCAAATCACATGGTGGCCAAATCATGTAATTCAAGAAGAGTTACAAGCTCGAAGGCAATTCTCATCACTTGGTATTTTTCAAAAGATAAGCATGAAAAACTCAAGACCAAGTAGCAAAATATAACCTCAATCATAGGATCCAACAAAGATTATCTAAAAACATTAATGCTAAATTAGCATTTAGGCAATAAAGGGGAAGCAATGCATAGTAAACAAAGTCAATAATCCAACACTTATGATGAAAAGAGAGAAAATAAAATGAAAACTAGACTAAAACCAACTAACAAACTAACCGACTAACTAATTAACTAACTAAAATAAATGGTTATCCATGGTATTTGGAAGTGTTGGATGAGGGGTAGGATGAGGGAAAAAGAAGGGAGGAGGAAAGAAATAGAAAGAGGAGAAGAAAAGAAATGTGGTGAAGGAAGGAAATCCACGCGTACGCGCGCATGCCGCGCGCGCGCGGATGGTTTATTTCGAGAGTGGCGCGTACGCGTCATGTGCGCATGCGCGCAAGTGGGGTTGTGCCAAAGGCACAACGTTGGCGTGGCGTAGGCATAACTCTCTGGAAAATGTATGGAATGTGGAACTTCTCAATCCACGCGTACGCATGCATGGTGCGCGCGCGTGGATGGTCGAAAATGCTTGATGCACGCGTGCGCGTGAAGTGCGCATACGCGTGGATGGTGCTTTGTTTTTCAAAAATTTTTGCTATGTTTTTGCACCAATCCAAGCATTCTAAACCTCCAAGCAACTACCAAAACACCCTAAAACCTTATTTAACATGATAAAATACTAAGTAAACTCAACAAACTAATCAAAACATGAAATTAAACTAGTTCTACCAATATGTACAAAAGAGAAAATGAAAGAATTTTACCATGGTGGGGTGTCTCCCACCTAGCACTTTATTTATTGTCCTTAAGTTGGACTTATGGGGAGCTTCTCTCAAGGTGGCTTGTGCTTGTACTCATCTTGGAACTTCCACCAATGCTTGGACTTCCAATAAGTTCCATCATTCAAGATTAATATCTCCAAGCTTTGATGGAGTTCTTCACAAACCATGGGCTCCCAATGTTGATCCTCATGTGTTCCCGGATCCCATATTTTGTCTTCACACCCATCTCCAAGTTGATTATCATTAATCCATGTGGGTGGTGAGCAAGGTGAATTCTCAACAAAGTGACCAAACATCCTTCTAGGCCCATGTATTCTAGTTATACACCAACCTTTACAATTAAGCTTTGAACATGCAACCATAATGAATCTAGAATGATATTTCCAACCACTAACCATCTCCTTTTTACTCTTAAAGCCACTAATTTTTCTAAGTTGACCATCCGTCTCAAGCAAACCATATTCAAGGGGAATAACAAAGCTTAAGTATAAGGAATTTACCCACTTGAATGCGAGAATGGATGGTGGTGGCTTGGGGAGAGGTGTCTCCAATGTGCTTGCGAGCTCTACTCCCTTGTTTGCTTCCTTGTCAATCTCCACCTCTTCATAAACTTCTTCATTCTCAATCCTTTGTTCATCAACTTCATCTAACTCTTCTCCATCACTCAAGTCATAAATAGGAGGTTGAGAGAAATCTACCTCCACATCACTTTTAAATTCATTGGGAGAAGGTTCTTCAAATTCAAAGGATTCTTCACCAAGAAGATTGGATGCATGATCTTCATCACCATGGAAACTCAATTCTTGCTTCATTCCTTCCAAGTCTTCATTCAAAAATTGTTTTGGAGATTGAGCACTTTCCTCCTCAACATCAAATTCAATCTTCTTGGAAGGGTTTTCTTCAATTCTAAGTTCCCAAGGGGGTTCCGCATCTCCTAAGTCTTCAACCACTTCTTCCTCTTCTTTAATGACCATAGGTTCCTCCAATTGTTCTAACACAAAGTAGCATTCCTCATTCTCCACCGGAGTTTCCAATCTCTCCTTCATGCTATGCTTTTCAATTGATTCTCCACATGTAACCATGGGAGTTCCTTGAGTACTCAAATATTGGGAGACTAAATTACTTACTACCTTGGTCAAAGTAGCCATAAATTCTAGTGTCCCCCTTTGCATTTCTCCTTGCCCTTGAAGTATAAGGCTAAGGGTTTCATCCATTGAAGATTGGAGTGGATAGGAGGGTTCATTGTCTTGGAGAAAGGGTTCATTATAAGAAGGTGGTTCTTCTTGGTAAGGTGGTGGTGTGTATTGAGGTGGTTCTTGGGAGTAGTAATCTTGGAATTGTGGTTCCATGTATGGCTCATATGGTTCAAAAGGTGGTTGGTGTAGTGGATATGAATCATGGTCATATGGAGGTGTTTGGTGAAAATAGGCTTGAGAGTGTGGTTGAGGCTCATGTTGAGGATATGACTCATAGGCATATGGTGGTGGTTCTTGAAAATCACAAGGTGATTCACCAAAGCCATTGGATTGATATGCATCATAGAATGGCTCTTCTTCATAGTGCATTGGTGGAGGTTGTTGCCATGAAGATTGATCATAAGCATATGGCTCCTCCCACCTTTGATTATCCCATCCTTGATACATTTCTTCATTGTAATCTCCACTTCCTACAACATAGTTGTAACTACACTCATAGCCAATATGAGAATTCATAGTGGAAAGAGAAAACAAAAATCAAAAGATAATAGAAAACAAGAGAACTAAAATTCTACAACTAGCAAATAAAGCAAAAAGCAAGATATTTACACTATTCACATATATACAATAACCAATAACATAACACCATTGCAATTCCCCGGCAACGGCGCCATTTTGACGATTGGATTTTTTGACGGTATAGAATTTCACTATTGAAGTCTCGTTGCAAGTATAGTTTCTAAACCAATCAAAAATCCTTTCATACAAAAGATTGTTTGTCACAAGTAACAAACCCCTAATTTTATAAACCGAAGTATTCAAACCTCGGGTCGTTCTCCCTAGGAATTGTAATGAAGTGTCTTGTTATTGGTTGTGAATTATATTTGGGGTTTTTAAGCTTTTGGACAAGAAATATAAATGACAAAGAAAGTAAACTAACAACTAACAAGCTCTTGGCAAGATATGAGAACTAGAAGTCCTATCCTAATTATCCTCCTCAATTGTGATGACAAATTGTCCATTACTCCCACTTAGTTAACCTCTAACTATGGAGGAAAGTCAAGTGGATGAATCAATTTGATTCCTCAAGTCCTAATCAACTCCTAAAGGAAAGACTAGCTTTAGAGGCATTCAAATTAATTAGCAACTTCTAATTATCAATCAACAAAGGAATTAGATAACTCAAGAGTCACTAATTACTCTACCTAAGCCAAGAGGAACAAAACCTACACTAAAATCCAACCAAGCATTTCATCAAACACTTGGAAGGCATGAAAGGAAAGCATAGTAAATTGATAACAAGAATAGAATCTAACAACAATTATTGCAAAGAATTAATAACAACAATAAAAAGAAACACATCTATTATGAATTACCTTGAATTGAATTTGAAGAAAGTAGAAGAAACAAAAGTAGATCTACAACAAAAACACAAGAACAACATAAAGGAAATTACAACAAAAGAATAGAGGAAGATGAATGTAGCAACAAAGAAATTGAAAGGTAGAAGTAGAAGAAAGCAAAGACTAAAACCTAGATCTAAGAACTAATCCTAATCCTAATCCTAGAGAGAAGTGAGAGCTTCTCTCTCTAGAAACTAACTTCTAAACTAATCCTAAACTAATGGTAACTAGATGCCTCATCCCTCTTCAATCCTTGGCTTAAATAGCATCAGAAATGAGTTGGATTGGGCCCACAAGGCTTCTAAAATCGTTGGCCACATGTTGCATTAAGTGAACCAGAGGCAGCAACGGCGTGTGCGCATACTATGCGCGTGCGTGCCACCATACGTGTAGCAACTATGGCAAATCTTATATCGTTGCGAAGCCCCGGATGTTAGCTTTCCAACCCAACTGGAACCGCATCATTTGGACCTCTGTAGCTCAAGTTATGGTCGTTTAAGTGCGAAGAGGTCGGCTTGACAGCTTTCCGGTTCTTTCATTTCTTCATGAGTTCTCCAACTTTTCATGCTTTCTTTCTTCATTCCCTTGATCCAATCTTTGCCTCCTAAACCTTAAATCACTTAACAAACATATCAAGGCATCTAATGGAATCAAGGAGAATTAGATTTAGCTATTTTAAGTCCTAGAAAGCATGTTTTCACTCTTAAGCACAATTAAAGGAGAGTATACAAAACCATGCTATCTCATTGAATAAATGTGGGTAAAAGGTGATAAAATCTCCTAAAATCAATACAAGATAAACCCTACAAATGGGGTTTGTCACACCCTGGAGGAAAACCTTGCTGGCGTTTAAACGCCAGTAAGGGCAGCAATTGGGCGTTTAACGCCCAGTCTGGCACCATTCTGGGCGTTTAACGCGGGAAAGGGGCACCAGACTGGCGTTTAACGCCAGGAATAGGCATCAAGCTGGTGTTAAACGCCAGAAATGGGCACCAGCCCGGCGTTTAACGCCAGGATTGGCAGAAAGAGCAATTTTGCTCGCTACTTGGTGCAGGGATGAACTATCCTTGACACCTCAGGATCTGTGGACCCCACAGGATCCCCACCACTCTCTCTCTTCTTCACCCATTCACCAATCACCTCAACACCTCTTCCCCAAAAACCCCTCACCTATCAAATCCCACTATTCTCTTCACCACTCACATCCACCCTTCATAAAACCCCACCTACCTCACCATTCAAATTCAAACCACTTTCCCTCCCAAACCCACCCATATTGGCCGAACCATACACCCCCTCTCCACTCCTATATAAACCCATCCTCACTCCTTCATTTTCACACAACCTACACACTACTTCTCCCCCTTGGCCGAAAATAAAAGCCCCCTCCATCTCCTCCATTTCTTCTTCTCCTACTCTCTTCTTTCTTCTTTTGCTCGAGGACGAGCAAACCTTCTAAGTTTGGTGTGGTAAAAGCATTACTTTTTGTTTTTCCATAACCATTTATGGTATCTAAGGCCGGAGAAACCTCTAGAAAGAGGAAAGGGAAGGCAAAAGCTTCCACCTCCGAGTCATGGGAGATGGAGAGATTCATCTCAAGGGTGCATCAAGACCACTTCTATGAAGTTGTGGCCATGAAGAAGGTGATCCCCGAGGCCCCTTTCAAACTCAAAAAGAGTGAATATCCGGAGATCCGACATGAGATTCGAAGAAGAGGTTGGGAAGATCTTACCAACCCCATTCAACAAGTCGGAATCTTAATGGTTCAAGAGTTCTATGCCAATGCATGGATCACCAAGAACCATGATCAAAGTGTGAACCCGGACCCAAAGAATTGGCTTACAATGGTTCGGGGGAAATGCTTAGATTTTAGTCCGGAAAATGTAAGGTTGGCATTCAACTTGCCCATGATGCAAGGAGATGAACACCCTTACACTAGAAGGGTCAACTTTGATCAAAGGTTGGACCAAGTCCTCATAGACATTTGTGAAGAGAGCGCTCAATGGAAGAGAGATTCAAGAGGAAAGTCGGTTCAACTAAGAAGGCATGACCTCAAGCCCGTGGCTAGGGGATGGTTGGAATTTATCCAACGCTCAATCATTCCCACTAGCAACCGGTCCGAAGTTACTATAGACCGGGCTATCATGATTCATAGCATCATGATTGGAGAGGAAGTAGAAGTTCATGAGGTTATAGCCCAAGAACTTTATAAGGTGGCGGACAAGTCCTCTACCTTGGCAAGGTTAGCCTTTCCTCATCTTATTTGTCACCTCTGTTATTCAGTTGGAATTGACATAGAGGGAGACATCCTCATTGATGAGGACAAGCCCATCACTAAGAAAAGGATGGAGCAAACAAGAGATCCCACTCATCATGAAATCCCTGAGATGCCTCAAGGGATGCACTTGACAAACCCCATTTGTAGGGTTTATCTTGTATTGATTTTAGGGGATTTTATCACCTTTCACCCACATTTATTCAATAAAATAGCATGGTTTTGTATATTCTCCTTTAATTGTGCTTAAGAGTGAAAACATGCTTTTTAGGTCTTAAAATAGATAAATATAATTTACCTTGATTCCATTAGATGCCTTGATATGTTTGTTAAGTGATTTCAGATTTAGGAGGCAAATATTGGATTAAAGGAATGAAGAAAAAGCATGTAAAGTTGGAGAACTCATGAAGAAATGAAAGAACCGGAAAGCTGTCAAGCCGACCTCTTTGCACTTAAACGACCATAACTTGAGCTACAGAGGTCCAAATGATGCGGTTCCAGTTGGGTTGGAAAGCTAACATCCAGGGCTTCGAAATGATATAAATTTTGTCATATGTTGCTTCGCGTTCAGGGGCGCGCACGCGCACTTTGCGCGTGCGCGCCGATTCTGTCCGTGGCCCACTTTAATGAAATCGTCCCCAGCGGTTTTAGGAGCCTTGTGGGCCCAATCCAACTCATTTCTGATGCTATTTAAGTCAAGTATTGAAAGGGAATCAACATACTTTAGATACTTTTGATCATTAGCTTAGTTTTAGGAGTTAGAGTTAGTTTTAGAGAGAGAAGCTCTCACTTCTCTCTAGGATTAGGAATTAGGGTTAGATTATAGGATCTCATAGTTCTAGGTTTAATTCAAGTCTCCTTCTACTTCTACCTTAAAGTGGTGATTGCTACACTTTGGTTCTTCTTTCTATCCCTACCCTCTTGTTGTAATTTCTCTTATTTTGTTTCTAGGTTTTGTAATTGAGATATTCTTGTTCCTTTGTTTTCTTTTAATAATGCAATTTGAGATAATTCATGTGATTGTGATGTTGTTGATTGTTGTTTTGTTAATTCTTTGTAATTGTTGGTTGTTGATTCCTTTTATTCTTACAAATAAAAATGCTTTCTTTCATTACCCTCCAAGTGTTTGATGAAATGCTTGAGAGGATGTTAGAGTAGGATTTTATGTTCTTGGCTTGAGAAGGTAACTTAGGATTTCTTGAGTCACTAGTGTCCAATTGATTGCTAGTTGATAGCCATTAACTCTAGCCTTCATTAATCCAATTAGTGGAAAGCTAGGACTTATGGACTATGATTGATATAACTCACTTGACTTTCCTTTGTTAATTGATTTAAGGATGACTAAGTGGGATTAATCCTTGCAACTACCATACTTGTGGCTAGTGATAATGATGAAGACCCTTGACAACCAAATCTTGCCAAGACCATTTTGTTAATAAAGTTTCCTTACCATTTACTATTCATGTTTCTCATCTAAAACCCCAAAATAACTCACAACCAATAACAAGACACTTTATTGTAAATCCTAGGGAGAACGACCCGAGGTTTAAATACTTCGGTTTATAGATTTTAGGGGTTTGTACTTGTGACAAACAAATTTTTGTATGAGAGGATTATTGTTGGTTTAGAGACTATACTTCGACGAGATTTCATTTGTAAAATTCTAAACCGTCAAAAATCCAATCGTCAGCACTTTCCTCCACAAAACTATTGGGAGCAAATCAACACCTCCCTAGGAGAATTGAGTTCCAACATAGGACAACTAAGGGTGGAGCACCAAGAACATTCTATCCTCCTCCATGAAATTAGAGAAGATCAAAAAATCATGAGAGAGGAGCAACAAAGGCAAGGAAGAGACATTGAAGAGCTCAAGCACTCCATAAGATCTTCAAGAGGAAGAACAAGTCGCCATCACTAAGGTGGACCCGTTCTTTAATCTCCTTGTTCTTTATTTTCCTATTTTTCGAATTTTCATGCTTATGTTTATCTATGTTTGTGTCTTATGATCATTAGTGTCTTAGTGTCTATGCCTTAAAGTTATGAATGTCCTATGAATCCATCACCTTTCTTAAATGAAAAATGTTCTTAATTGAAAAAGAGAAGAATTGCATGAATTTTGAATTTTATAACAGATTAATTATTTTGATGTGGTGGCAATACTTTGACTTCTGAATGTATGCTTGAACAGTGCATGTCTTTTGAATTTGTTGTTCATAAATGTTAGCTCTTGAAAGAATGATGAAAAAAAGGAGACATGTTACTGAGGATCTGAAAAATCATAAAAATGATTCTTGAAGCAAGAAAAAGCAGTGAATAAAAAAAACGAAAAAAAGAAAAAAAAGAAAAAAAATAATGAAGTTGTGATCCAAGGCAAAAAGAGTGTGCTTAAGAACCTTGGACACCTCTAATTGGGGACTCTAGCAAAGCTGAGTCACAATCTGAAAAGGTTCACCCAATTATGTGTCTGTGGCATGTATGTATCCGGTGGTAATACTGGAAGACAGAGTGCTTTGGGCCACGGCCAAGACTCATAAAGTAGCTGTGTTCAAGAATCATCATACTTAACTAGGAGAATCAATAACACTATCTGGATTCTGAGTTCCTATGGAAGCCAATCATTCTGAATTTCAAAGGATAGAGTGAGATGCCAAAACTGTTCAGAGGCAAAAAGCTAAAAGCCCCGCTCATCTAATTAATACTGATCTTCATAGATGTTTTTGGAATTCATTGCATATTCTCTTATTTTTATCTTATTTGATTTTTAGTTGCTTGGGACAAGCAACAATTTAAGTTTGGTGTTGTGATGAGCGGATAATTTATACGCTTTTTGGCATTGTTTTCAGTATGTTTTTAGTATGTTTTAGTTAGTTTTTATTATATTTTTATTAGTTTTTAGTTAAAATTCACTTTTCTGGACTTTACTATGAGTTTGTGTGTTTTTCTGTGATTTCAGGTATTTTCTGGCTGAAATTGAGGGACCTGAGCAAAAATTTGATTCAGAGGCTGAAAAGGACTGCAGATGCAGTTGGATTCTGACCTCCCTGCACTCGAAGTGGATTTTCTGGAGCTACAGAAGCCTAATTGGGGCGCTCTCAATTGCGTTGGAAAGTAGACATTCTGGGCTTTCCAGCAATATATAATAGTCCATACTTTTTCGAGATTTGATGGCCCAAACCGGAGTTCCAAATCAGCTCAAGACTGCCCAGCGTTAAACGCCGGAACTGGCACAAGAATGGGAGTTAAACGCCCAAACTGGCACAAAAGCTGGCGTTTAACTCCAAGAAAAGTCTCTACACATAGAAGCGTCAATGCTCAGCCCAAGCACACACCAAGTGGCCCCGAAAATGGATTTTTATGTCATTTACTCATCTTTGTAAACCCTAAGCTACTAGTTCTCTACAAATAAGACCTTTTGCTATTGTATTTTCATCTTGGTTCTTCTGGTTCCCTCTCTGGGGCCGAAGCCAATGATCACCATTATCACTTATGTATTTTTAACGGTGGAGTTTCTACACACCATAGATTAAGGTGTGGAGCTCTGCTGTACCTCGAGTATTAATGCAATTACTATTGTTCTTCTATTCAATTCAGCTTATTCTTGTTCTAAGATATCACTTGTTCCTCAACTTGATGAATGTGATGATCCGTGACACTCATCATCATTCTCACCTATGAACGTGTGCCTGACAACCACCTCCGTTCTACCTTAGATTGAGTGGATATCTCTTAGATCCCTTAATCGGAATCTTCGTGGTATAAGCTAGAATTGATGGCGGCATTCAAGAGAATCCCGAAGGTCTAAACCTTGTCTGTGGTATTCTGAGTAGGATTCAAGGATTGAATGACTGTGACGAGCTTCAAACTCGCGATACATGATCGAGAACCGACAGCTGAATAGCCGTGCTGTGACAGAGCGCGTTGAACATTTTCACTGAGAGGACGGGACTGTAGCCACTGACAACGGTGATGCCCAACATACAGCTTGCCATGGAAATGAGTAAGAAGGATTGGATGAAGACAGTAGGAAAGCAGAGAGACGGAAGGGACAAAGCATCTCCATACGCTTATCTGAAATTCTCACCAATGAATTACATAAGTATTTCTATCCTTATTTTATGTTTTATTCATAAATCATCCATAACCATTTGAATTTGCCTGACTGAGATTTACAAGATGACCATAGCTTGCTTCATACCAACAATCTCCGTGGGATCGACCCTTACTCGCGTAAGGTTTATTACTTGGACGACCCAGTGCACTTGCTGGTTAGTTGTGCGAAGTTGTGATAAAGAGTTGAGATTGCAATTGAGCGTACCATGTTGATGGCGCCATTGATGATCACAATTTCGTGCACCAGCTTGATACACAACCCAAAGAGAAACTGGATACATAGGATAATATGGTCAGCAGATTCTTGACCAAATTCTTTCCACCTTGGAGGCTGAGCAAGCTAAGAACTGATGTTCAGACCTTTAGGCAACAAGAAGGTGAATTTCTTTATGAAGCTTGGGAGATGTACAAGGTTATGCTTAGAAAGTGTCTTTCCAACATGTTTTCGGACTGGATACAGTTGTAGATCTTTTATGATGTGATTACTCAGGTCGCCATAACTTCTTTGGATAATTCTGTAGGCGGATCTCTTCATATGAAAAAAATCACTGAAGAGATAATATACTAATTGCTAATGAATTCATGTATTCTCTAAAAAACAAAAATTACGATTGCTATGATTTAGCTCTGAAGATAGATTAGTAAGGCTTATGACATAGTTAAATGATTTTTTGTTTGAGCAATGATAAGAAAAATAGAATTTTGCAATAGATGGATGGCTTGGATCAAGGAGTGTATGATTACAGTTTCATGCTCTATTACTGTAGATGGTTTAGCTCAGTTTTTTTCATTTTTTATTCTGCTGGTAATCATTGTTGGCAAGCTTTCCTTTTTTTCTATGGATAGAACTTTTTTATTATGAAAAAGTATAAGAACCAACTACAATCTAAGCCAATTCAAATCAATCTTTTATATTTTTAGTTTTGAAATTTAAAAAATTAGGATAACGGAGAGTTATTTTTTCTTTTTTATAAAAGATTTCATATTTTTCAACTAATTAACTCTAATTAGCTATTATCTTATTCAATAAAATATCTCTCTTAGAGAAAAAAATAATGAAGCAACACAAGATTGAAAGAGATGAAAACCAGATTTGGAGATTCTGCATCTTATTTGAAAGAAATTTTTAAAAAATTGAAAAATTATTGAGATGACGAAGAAGAACAAAGAATCTAAAAACGATTTTGATAAAATCTCATACATCGAAGTGCATGACTTTTTGCAAATAATAGTATAGACGATTTTTGTTGATTTTGCTTTTAGACCAATAAATTATTGGATCAATTTAGCTGGACTTAACTCCTAAAAAAGGCCTATTAATTTAGAATCAATAAATAATTAAATAAATAAATAAATAAACACAAAAATCATTCCCGCCCTGTGGTACCCAGATGGTATACTCCCGCCGAGTCGCTTAACTCAAGACTCAGATTTTTTTCCACACCCTACCAACCGAAAAATCTCCTCCATTTCCTTGTATCATTCAATCACAACCCACATACTCCTTATATCAGAACCCAATTGCTTCTCTTGGGAGCAATGTCTTCGGTTGCTTAATTCTGCAAAACCCGCAACTTGAACAAAGGAAGTACCCTTAATATCGACGCAGCCAGAAGCTATTAACAAAAGGATTTCGGAAAATGCCTCCAAAGAAGAAGAAGAACAACACTTCTTCTTCTTCTTCTTCTGCGTCCAAGAAGCATAACCCTCAACCTTCCAAGTTCGGCATCCAGCACTTCTTCGATCGCCACACACAGAACAACGCTCTCCTCGCCTCCCAAAAGCTCCAAACTAACAATGCTTCCGATTCCGCCGCTAAACCAGTTTCTGACCCTCTCCCTGCCCGAACCAGAGACCCGATTTTCAGCACCGTTGTGCAGGTGACTCCCCAACCGTCGCCGCAAAAACCTAGCCTCGACAAGGGTAATACAAATTATATTAGTAATAATGATAATAGAAGTAACAATGGACCGTCCCAGAATACTCCTACTGAGAAGTCGGTGGTGCCGGTTGATAATGTGATGGAAGATATTGTGTCTGAGGTGTCCCCAGATATTTCTAAAGCTATGCCGCTTAAGCGCTTCAAATTCTCACCTGGAATGGTAATTGCATTTACTCTTTGGTTTCCTTAAATTACTCTTTCAATGTTTAAATTGGTTCAATTTAAAGATCAAAAGTCATGAGCTGTATATCACTATCAATTCGGACGAGTATTCCCTACTCGATGCTCAAACTTGAGCCTTTTAGGAGTTTTCTAGCACAAGTTACATTGGTCTATTTTTCCCCGGCCTGTGCTTTCGTAAAATCATTAAGTGTGTTCTCTTGACCAAGTTTAGTGTGTGTTTTGGTTGCGGGCAATTCCCAATATTAGTATCTTTGTATTTTGCAACTGGCTGTTGTGTTCAAGTACAGTAGTTGAGTATGGTTCTTTATGCATCATGTTATGTTTGTTCTTCGTTCCTTAATGTTGAAATTTCCGCAATATGTTGTGAGGATAGTTTATAAAGCAGACTCAAGATTATGGGGTTGATGAGGTCACATGGAAGATATCTCCAGTGAACGAAAGACTCCAAGCTGTTTCTAAACATGTGCCAAATGTCATTAAAGCGTTGGCCGACTCTTCAAGACTCAACTTATTGCCATTTCGTAGCTGCTCAGAAGATAAGGCATGTTTATGAGAAGCATTTTCTTTTAATTAAATACTAAGTGAGGTTGTGTCATAACAATGAAGTTTGCAGATTTTTCGGGATAAAGATGACAAGGTTGACGAATTGCTTACTTCACCAACTCCCAAGGCTTCTGCAAAAGCTCTACCTTCAATGAGTAAATTAGGCTTGAAAAGGATAAATCCAAAACAAAGTGTGGATTTTGACACCAATCCAATTACTCTGAGCTACTCTGGAGTATCTAGCAGACAGAGTCCCTTCAGGACTCCACCCTCTTTGTCTCATTGTCCCGATAAGGTGATTTACTTTCTTTGTCTATTGGTTCTTAGGACCTGATAAATCTTCCATGAGGTTTCCACTATTTGTCTTGTAGAAAAAAAAGGTGCTCTTCAATGTTTACTTTTATTGGTTGAGTTGATTTTTACTCATATCTAAATGATAAGTTTGAATACCTTTCTTTCATATTGCTTCTGTAGGTGCATCCTATTAATGACATTCAATGCACTGGACCATCTGATCAACTTTATCTCAGACAGCACAAAAAGGTATGGTCCTCTGTTTGATCTTTGTGATAGAAATTCTTTCAGATCTAGCTTAACTATTGACTGTTCCATAACTAACTTGCAATTTACTACACCTTTAAAGAACAAGGACCTTTGCGAATTATGAAAATTGTGTGTGTATGTGCGTATAAAATAGATAATAGAAACAGTTGGATGGGGAAGGACCAGAAACTGAATAAACTTTGAATTATAAATTATTTAACATAAGTGAAACTTAAGTTAAAGGATGCCATCTCAAATGTGACACATCCAAACCATATCTGGAGGGTAAAAATTTGAATCTGAAACAATGGACAGCATGACTGTCATAAACATCTGGAATCAATTACTTTGTTTTCTTTGTGTTTATGTGCGTAGGTTTTAACTTGTCATATGTTAATCAATTTTTCTGTGTCTCTACTCTCCAGTTTCACAGAAAAATTACTATGTATATAATCAATGAATAAAAGGAAGTTTAACTCATAACCATAGCGAAACCATTTTTCTTATTTGATAAAGTTGCTTGTGAGTTACCATGATAAGAGGATTATCAAAGGAAGACACGTATATTGATATGAAATTTTTTTTCTCTAGACTTTGCTTGAACTGTTAGATCAAGTTGAAGATGCCATTGCTGTTGATGACGCTACTGTTTGTAACAAGGGAACTGATTCTTTAAAATGTTGTGATGGCATTGCTGATGAGCTCCCTGTTAGAGCCAACCATGCTGAAGAAAGAACAAGATCACATAGATCTAAAGAGGATATGGTTGCTGACTCTAGTTATCTGGTTTTGCAGGTATGCTCATGTTATTGTATTCTGTTTTTTAACTAATTTTCTGGTTGAAACATCATGAATTATCATGGGCATCCTTGTATTTGCTTTCTATTTTAGGTGTCTGAAAATTCTAGGTCTGCTGATTCATCTGCTGCTGATGCTCGATCCCCATACAAGGTGTAGTAAGGCTTATTTGGCAACTACTTATGGATTCTAAGCATCAGACTAATGTTTTAGTTGATCCACTGCTTTCCAGGTGCTTCGCTTACTAAATGAGCAAACTGGAGAGGAGCGGGTTGTAAACTTGAGGGATGAGTGGTAAGCTAATGTGCTTTAGTGTACTTGAACTTATATCATTGTGTTAAGCTAATGTGCTTTAGTGTACTTGAACTTATATCATTGACTATGTCTCATATTTTTGGCATTTCAACCTTTTAGTATTTGGAATATTATTGTACTGTTGAAAGAGAAGCTGTCAAGTAATTATAGTCTAGTTATTTGTTTGAGTTATTGAGTATAAGTGTTATACATATAGAGGCTTAACTCATGCATGGTTAGGTTGTCATTGAGACCTTTATTGAAACCCGTTTTTTCTTGAAAACAAGCCTACTGTGGCATTTCGTGATTGAGTTCTCATGCCTACTCTCATCTGAGAAGGAGATAGCCAGACGGGAACCTTTCTTAGCGCTTAGATAGATGGTAGTGAAGAGCAGATGAACTAGACCAGACAGCTCGATGGAAAGGATAAAGCCAAAACTCTTGCTCTTATCTATAAGTGGCCGTGATCTTATTATTCATTCTTTAAGGCGGAAAAAGAACTCTCTTTCAAGTCCCAGAGTCTATTCGATGCCATCCTTATTCCCTTCCTTGCAGTGATCTGTAGAAATTTATGTGACTCCAGTTGTTTGATTTACTACTAAAAGAAAATAAATTACTACTTCACCTTGTCAAATCTTATGCCTTTTTAGTTATTTTACTTGATATACTTGATGGAGTTCTGTTGAAAAATTTCGGAGTTAGTATATATCGAAAATTGAATAAGTATCTATTTGGTCCTTGTTTTTTAACCTGATAATCAATTTGGTACTTGTGTTTTAAATTTAGATGTGCTTAGTTTGGTCCCAGTTTCATAACTATGAATCAAGTTAGCTATTTCATCGGTTCATCGCCAATCTAATTAACAGGGTATTTAGCACCAAAGGAGTGAGACTCAATTTGGTCTTTCAATGGACTAAATTGAGCCATCCACCTCTATAAAGTTAGCTCATTGAATGGCCAAGTTAAGTCCCTTAAGAAACTAAATTCAGTTCAACACTTTCATTGTCATGTGATTTAGCTGTTAAACTGCCACTGTGGCAACAATTGCACACATAAGCCTTCTGGTGACTAGATTGGTGATAGAACTATAGAAGGATCAACTTGATTCACTGTTATAAAACTCAGGGACTAAATTGATTACAGGCAAAATCTCAGAGACCAAATTGAGCCTTGTCTCACTGAAAATTGCATTTATCTCATGGTTTTATTTCATTATTTATGGTGTTATTCCTATATAAAGTATCCTACGCAATCCCTACCCTATTTTTTGGAACTATTGTTAAACTATACTCCCTACCTGCACCTGTACCATACAACTCATGCTCATATTCGTGCAATTTACAGTGCCATTAAGTTAAATTGCTGCTAGGCACTATGGAACTCCATTCCTCAATAACTAGGTTTTCTCTATATATCTTTTGTTTATCTATTTTTTCAGTTATTTACTCCGGTTATAGTTAAACACGTAGCTGAGTTCTTCGATGAGAATAGTCACAAGTTTTAGTTCTTAGTTTTACATTTGTTCTTCCTGCCAGTTATTCTTCATCAAGTTATTATATTTCTAATTTTCTTTCTCCATGATCTCAGGTTTTTCAGTGTAATTGCACCTGGAGATACTGTAAACATAATCGGTCAATTTGATGAAGGAGGAAGTTGTGATATAGGCCATGAAAATAATTTCTTGATTGTGCACCCAGACATTCTGCTGTCTGGAACAAGGGTAGTTATCTTTTGAAATTCTCCTAAATTTACTATCTCATATTATTATTTAGTCAAAATTTATTTGGTGTCTTACAATCTCCAATTAAGCAGCTCTCATGTTACAAGATTTTCCTTCATATAAGAAATTATTGATCCTTATATTCTGGGTCTACAGTGAATTATGGTGGATTTATATGATAAATTGATAATCACTAGTCAGTGATGTGGTTATCGTAAACTTCATGACTTTGTTTAGTTTGCTAGTCATTGGTTAGTTTAGTTATTAGTAAGAAATGTAATAGTCTACAAGGTTCATTTGTTTATACTTTTCCAAACTTAGGAGCAGGGTTTATTGTTAACTGAACCTGGTGATTCTGGGTTCATCTCCAATTTTAAAGAGAGTAAAGGATGTCCGGTTGACTTGTTGTTCAAGTTATAGTCTCTCTTTCCTAATCTAATAATAATAATAATAATAATTTTTCTACACAAATTCTTTGAAGTTGTTTGTTGAAGCAGATATCTCCATTGCACTTCATTTAATCTTACAAAATTCTATCAATTTATTTTCATGTTCAATTTTTTTGGTGTATTTATTTATTTTATCCTATGGCGTATTTAAAGCCCTTTCAGTTTTATTTATCTGAGGTGAATGCCCCTATATTCAGAGAAATATTTGTGTGCTTGCTCATATTTGTGTTTATTGCTAACTTCCAGGTTGCTGGCAGTTTTGGTTGCCTTAGGAGAACTGTCTTAGATGAGAGGCTAAAATGCAATGAGTACTCTACTGCAGCATTGACTGGAACCTTGCTTCACCAAATTTTTCAGGTCTCTAAAATTCATATTGTATCATTTTTATCCATCTGTTTTCTCATCCTAATGATTAAGTTATAAAGATTCTGGTTCTTTTTTTTTTCTTCTTCACATTTATATTTCTTCTTTGGATGATGCTTTTTGGTTCATTGGTGTAGGCTGGGCTCACAGAAGACAATCCATCTATTGACTTCTTGGAAGGTTACACAGAAGTGGTATTACTTAGGAACATTGAGAGTCTGTATGCTTGTGGAGGTGTGAATTTGTAGTATTGTGTCTATATATGTATCATGTATTACATTATGCACCTCAAGTGTGGAATTTATCAGGAAGAAATTTTATTGATTTAGTTATTGAGATTTTCCACTCGAATACTTCATGGGGAGTATTAATTCCTCTGCATGTGAACATTGCAGTAAATGAAAGTGATGTTTGGAAAACCTTGATTGATGCTGTCCCGAGAATATTGAGTTGGATTTTACGGTTCACAAATAAGGAGGTATGTCAAAAGAGTGAGTGCTTTCTTTTGAAACTTTCTGCTGCCAAATGTTTGACTTGGTATGCCTATGTTCAATGTAAGAGAGTGGTTATGCGATGGTGGTCAAAGGAGGTAGAAGCTAGAAAAGAAGTTTTAAGATATTTTGAAACTGGATTCCCTAAGATGTATTTGGAAGTAAAGTTCATATTGAAGATCCCATTTCATTTTTTATTATTGGATGGATAACAATTAATTACTTGTCGTAAAATGTGTAGCTGTGAATGTAATTGGTTGGATATTATGGCAGAGTATTGAAAGAATATCTGCAAGTATATTAGCAGAATATTTGCTCGTTCAAATCTGCAAATTCTAAGGGGTTGTGCATATTTCATTATATAATCAAATTCTGTGTGATTGTGCAGATGTAATTATGTAATTATATCCTACATTAGCTTACCCGGCTGTAGGTTAGCATCTGAAATTAGTGTGTATTTACTCTCCATATATAGTATATATATCAGAATTCTCCAGCAGGAGAACACAGCTTTACATACAAATTTTCAAAGTTCTAACCATGTGTAACTCTTCTTTTTTCTGCGATAATTCTTTTTATATATTAATTTATCTATTTATTTATTTTCTTAGTAAAGTGTTTAATTTCTTTTACTCTTTTTGTTTCTTGGTTAAATGTTGTGACTGATGACATGGAGTTTTGGCAGGAAAATGAAGATCCTAATGTTTGTTTTGGATTTCACAATAGGCCTAACAAAGTTGCCATATCTGAGGCAAGCTCTAATCAAACCGATTCGTTTATTGTGTATTATTATGCGGGCATAGATATGCATATTGTAGTGGAAGGACCTTGCTAAGTCTCTTGAAGTTTTTATTTTACCATAAATATGCATCTGCTTGTTCAGTTTGTTTATTTTGGAGATTGCCTTATTGTACTATTTTATCTTGTCTATTTGATACAATTTTATCTTGTTCAAATAAAATGTGTGAAAGATGTTATTTGACTGAGCATTCTCTTAATCTAAGCATGAATATCAACAATGTAATGTATTGCATATCCATGATATGCTCATATCTGCCTATTAATTGATATTGCTCATTTCTGGATTCTGAACATTATTTGTAACATATATTGTAGGTAATTGATATTGAAGAGATGGCATGGGCTCCTAAATATGGTTTGAAAGGGATGATTGATGCTTCAGTCAGAGTGACAGTACAATCAGTAAAAGATGAACTGGAGGAGAAGATTATGCCAGTAGAGTTCAAAACCGGGAAATCACCAGCTGGCCAGGCGCGACTGTTATTAATTTATAATCAACCACAAACAAAAAACATCAATAGACATGCTTAAGACACTAGTAACATTACAGTAGATTAATGATATTTTTTACTTACAACTCTTGCATATTGTACCTGCAGTCATCAGCAGAACACAATGCTCAAGTAATCTTATATACTCTTCTGATGTCTGAAAGGTGCAAATGATTCATCACTAACAGCATATATGATGAAGAAGTTTTCGCGAAGACGTTTTACTTTTTGTTTTATTTACGTCGTTCTGATCATGTTATTAGGTATCAAAACACCATTGATTCTGGTCTTCTATATTATCTCCAATCAGATCAGACACAGGTAAGACTATATTATATTGGATTTTACATACTACATTATCTGCGTCTGTTAAGAAAGCTAACATTGTTTTAACTGTTATGTACAAAGGGTATTGTGGCTCAAAGATCTGACTTAGTTGGCCTAATAATGCGACGGAACGAGCTAGCAAGTGATATTCTTAAGGCATTAACCTCGCAACAACTTCCAGCAATGTTAAAGGTATGGGCTTTCCATTTTGTTTATATAATGTCATAACATGCTAAACAACTCAGGATTCTGATTTCACACTTTATGCTTGAATTGTAGAGTCCTGGCATTTGCAAAGGTTGTCGCCATCTTAATGTTTGTAGCATTTATCACAAGGTACTTCTTTTACCCATGGAGAATAGCAATTTGGTTAATAATAAGTACTTTTGAAGCCAATCCTATTACGGCTGTATCTCCTGATTCTTTTTAAATTTTATGATCGACTTAACATGTTCAAAACATAGACGACTAAAAAAAGATTCATTCTTAAATTTATATATATAAAATGTTCATTTGGGAATTGCATTTGTAATTCTAAAGATAGTGGCATTTTATCCATTAGGTAATGTCTATAGCTCCTCAATTCCAAATCATGATTACCAAACTTAATACCCTTGTCTAATCTAGTAAATATCATTTAGCACAGACGTGCTCACATGCATTGTAAGAGAACTACAAATGGAACATGTCACAGTTATTGCACAATGTGTAAGAATTTATTGGTAATATGTTTATTCATTTTTTTAATTGTTTTATTTGTGGTACTTTACTGCTTTAGTTACATGGTGGAAGCACAAAAAGCAGTGGATTGGAAGATGTATTTGATTCTCTTACTGACCACCTTACATCTTCCCATTCCAAGTTCCTCTGCCATTGGGATCGGCTGATTGACTTGGAAGCCAAGGAGACTGAGGTACAATCTAAATCTGTTTTATAGGCTTTTACAATCTGAGATTTAGTCTTGATCAAATTTGACATGGTTTAAAGTGTCTTATCTCACTGAATTCCTCTATTTCTCTCTTCATTCATTGCTTCAGCTTTTAAGGAAAGAGATGTGGCGATCACATAGTTTAAAAGCTCCAAACTGTGGTAGCCTTTCTTCTATTGTTCTCGATGCTTCATATGGAATTCCTCATCAGAAATCTGTCAAAGATAATCGCTTTGTTTATCGTTTTGTAAGACAAGATAATTGTCCCTCTGAAGTTTCTGATGGTGATCATTGTAGTACCTATTCAACAAATTTAGATCTTACACTTGCAAGTGGAGACTATGTGGTACGGATAATCTCCTATTTATTCTTTAAAACAAGTGAATTTAGTTATATGATAACCTTATATTTGACAAAATCAACATAGTTATCGAATGCAAGGTGGAGTGACCACATTCAAAATTACTACAGAAGCATGGCTAATAGAGCAAGTTAAGAACAGCTCAGTAAATCTAAGTTACAAGAGTAGATCTAGGCTTAATGTAACTGCCTCTGCAAGCTATGACACAGACAGACCTATAACTAACTTCCAAGTATATTTCCTGAATTACCCTCACAAGCTACTCTTAGATTTTACATAAGCTGAAAGCCATTCTGTTATGAGTCATTCACGTGAAAGTTAATGATAGAAGGTAGTTTAGGCAAGTTAGAATTCTGTTAGAAAGGAGTTAATTAGAGTAGGAATTAATAGAGTTAGTAAGCAGGCCACAATGGTAAGAAAGAGTGTGCAATTCACGATGATCAATGAATAAGTAACAACCTCTCCCTCCATCATTCTCTTCTCTCTTTCCCTCTCTATCCCCTTTCACCATTCTTCTTCAGATTCAGGTTTTTTTACACTCTCCTTTTTTTTTTTCTGTTTTCTGTTAATGAATTGGGAGGGACTGCGATAGTGAAGAACATATATATAATAGTTCTTGACTTCTTGGTGACAGTAGAGCTTTCTGCTGCGGCCCTTCTCTTGCATCAATATACATATGAAAAAATAAAAATCAAGCTCTTTGAAATTTTCTTCAGTTCTGATTTTCCAGAAATGCTGCCTACAGCTTGATATGTATAAGTTTATGTTGCTAAAAGACGTGTTATGCTGACATCTTTGTTGCTTGTGTGTCGTAAAATTTTGCCAAATTGAATAATTTAAATTCAGAATCAATAACTCCACATGTTGCTTGAATTTCTGATTGCATGTTCTTTGACACTGAGTTATTTCATTTTCATGAGGATTAGCTCTGTTTCCTTTAATGGAATTTTAACTGACGGAGGTCATAATGAAGGTGGATTAGTTTTCTAGCCAGGAATGGACATTTTTAATATTGCTTTAAATAAAGGGTTGTGTTGTGCAATTTCATTGCTTACTCTCTCTCTCTCTTTCTCTCTCTAATTTACCTCTTCTTCATTTTAGATATTGAGTAATGACTCTAGTGGGCAAATTATTGCAAAAGGGGTGATCTCTGATATTAGCCAGATTCATGTATCTGTAAGTGATAGTATTTTAATAACTTGTAATAATTGCTCCTCTTTTATTATATGTTGGCCACTTTTGACAAAATATTAGTATTACACTTGATCAGTCTGTCTTTGCAACAAATATTAGCTGAAGACAAGGTAGCATAATCCTTGATTAGACTGTCTTGTTATAATGATATGACTAATTACATCTAAGTATTTACTTCTTAAAATTTGTAGGTTTCCTTTTCAAAACGCTTACGAATTCCTGGAAGATGTTCCACTACACATGATCTCCTTCAACAGGTTTGGAGAATTGACAAGGATGAATTTGTGACTTCATTTGCATCTATGAGGTGCTTGTCTGACCACTGATTTTTTTTCAAACTTTAATTTGTATTGTTGTTTGCTGGTGTTCAAAGTTGTATGATTGCTTTCTAGCATTTTCCCTGAAGGTTTAATCTTGCACAACTTTTTCTACAAAATGTTCGGAGTACTCATCTGCGGAGGATGATTGTTGATCTTGAGGTTAATCATTTACTGCTTCTACATGAATCACCTCCCCCCCCTCCCCAAGTGCACAAAACAACGCGTGCACACACTCCCACCATAAAAGTTACCTTTAATGCTAATGACTTACTTTTCTCTGTGCTGATGCCAATGCTGATTACTTCTTTTCTCTGTCCTTATGGCAATGCTGAATATAGGCTCCTAGGTTTGACTGTGAATCTATAGTCAGTCAGGATCCAGCAATATCATATGTTCGGTCGAAGAAATCTTTGAATGATGATCAATGTAAAGCAATTCTCAAGGTTTGCAATGAAGCTCAAATTTGTTCAATTTTTCCTATCTAGCTGCTTATTTTATGTCAAGTTGAATCATCTTTCTTGTGGCTCTCCTTTATTTCTTGTTGTCAGATACTTGCAGCAAAAGATTATGCGCTTATATTAGGAATGCCTGGAACAGGAAAGACTTCTACGTTGGTTCATGCTGTGAAAGCCTTGCTGGAAAGGGGCTCTTCCATTTTGCTGACAGCCTATACAAACTCTGCAGTTGATAATTTACTCATGAAATTAAAAGCACAGGTATTTTATAAAAGAAGACCTAATATTGCACATGCAAAGAGCCATAAACGATATAATTGTTTGCAAAATATGAAAGTAGGTTAAAATTGAACAACAGATTTAGTAGTTTGACATTTTGGTCTAAAATATACTTAATAGCCTAAAACGCTTCAAAAGGAACATGGCATAACCTAAATGCAGCCAATGACTCCCTTCTTTATTTTTATTTTTTAGTCTCAGTGGTTGTTGTTTACTCTGTATGCTTTATGAAGCGCACAACAGACATCTCCAAGAGTAAAGAATGTATATAGAAGCATTTTTCTTTTCCATTCTGTATCATGATAGCTTCCACCATGTATCCTCCTTTTAATTTTATTTCATTTGTTCTCTCATTGTTCTGCTAAGTTGGGTGAGAGCTCATGGTATTGCTAGCTCAATCTTTAGAAATAATTGATGCATGCCTCTCCATTATCGGATTGTCTATAATATACAACATTTCCTCGAATTGTTAACTTTGAAGCGCCGTTTTATACAAATGGATTTAGGACATTGATTTTGTTCGGATTGGAAGACCAGAAGCAGTGCATGAGGTGGTCAGAGGACACTGCCTTTCAGGTTTGCCAATATATTCCTAGTGCTTCTCATTTCAATTTATCATTTTGTATAACATCTTATGAAATAAGTTTCCATCTCAGCAACAAGTATACAAAATGTTGAAGATATCAAAATAAGGTTGGGTCAAGTCAGAGTTGTTGCAGTTACTTGTCTTGGCATTTCCAGTCCCTTGCTTGCCAACATGAGATTTGATGTATGCATTATGGATGAAGCTGGACAGACAACCTTACCTGTATGTTTTTTAACTCTTTCATCATGATTCTCATTATTGACATATATGCAGATATATGAATGTATGATTGAAATATAAAAGATGCTGTAGAACCTTGTAGTTGTCACATGTTGCATGTAGTTTTCAAGGATTTTTTGTTTTTTGTTTCCTTAAGAATTTTTTTGAGAAAGCTAACTGATAAAGCATAACTAATTGGGTCATGCAACTAGGGATATCAACGTTGTAGCATATCTAGTATAGAAACCTCAAAGGAGAAGATGAGTAAAATACTAGAGAAGCAAAATTCATAACCCTGTCCCAGCTGTTGTCTGAAAACAAATAACTTCTTTTGATATCTTATAGTCCTAGGCTTCAAGGTGCTTGCTTTCTGCTTGTATTTGATAGTTGTTGTTCCTTTGGCCCTGTATCTGGTAGTCCCCATTTAGTCCTAACTGCTTAAGCTTGGACTATGTCTTGGTCTCAAAACTAGTAAGTCATTTAGGGATACATGCCTGATCCATACGAAGCTTCAATTCTGTATTAAATCAATGTTAATTTCTCAATCTCCCCAGGGTCTGCTTCTTTGAACACCCCCCCCCCCCCCCCCCACCCCCAAAAGCTCCTGATGTAGAGCTGTGACCTGTGGTCATCCACATCAGCAGCCCAGTCTGCACCACAAAAACCTTAAGTCCCAAAGATTGAAGAGGCCAAACTAGGTGAAGACCATGCTTCATTGTTCCTCCTAGATGATGCAGAATTTGTTTGGCAGCCTTCTAGTGTAATACAAGAGGATTAGCCATGAATTGACAAGCTTTATTCATGCTAAAGGAGATTTCTGGCGTGTAGCAATAGCATATTGTGGAGCTTCTACTACTGAGCTATAGAGTATATGATATAGTCACTCCCATGTTTGGGAATAAGGAATTCATTGGGCATAGCCTCGCACATGCACAACTTAGCTTCCCCGTGAAATTAGGTTTTGTTGAGTTACCATCTCTTGGAACAGGCTCAGTTCTTCCAAGACTCCAACAATTACAAATCCATTCGTAGGTCCACACCAGTCCCTCCTAACTTAAGTAGAAAAATTCATGACAAACATCTACCCTTTGGACGTGAAGCCTCAAAAGTTCACACTCCGATACATTTTTCTTGCTTGGCATTTTATGCTTCAAAATAACAATGAGCTTCGCAGTTTCCAGCAACTTGCGAGAAATAAAATTACTAGAGGTCCCACATCAACTAACAGCATCACTTTCTTACCTTGGGTGTGAAAACACAAGTTCAAAGTTTTGGTGACATCCCCAAAGTTTGCCTATTGTCCTTGCATTGGCACGAGTTAAGAAAATGAACAATTATTGTGTAGGAAAATTATATTGCAAATGTTGCCATTTCAGGTGTCCTTGGGCCCCCTAGCATTTGCTTCAGTGTTTGTACTTGTTGGGGATCATTATCAATTGCCTCCACTTGTCCAGGTAGGTGATTACTCATGTTTCTTGTGTATAACTCTTACTACGGTAAACTCTATTAGGAAATTCATACCTGATTATTCTCAGAGCATAGAGGCCCGAGAGAATGGCATGGGGATAAGTTTGTTCTGTAGGCTCTCCGAAACACATCCAGAGGCAATTGCGGAATTACGGAGCCAGGTATGCTCAACCACACATCACATTAGATCACAAAGTTCATTTTTATTCATTTTCCATTTTCCATTTACATCACGTGCAATTTTTAAATATATGCAGTACCGGATGCGTCAAGGCATTATGGACTTGTCAAATGCCTTGATATATGGTGACAGGTTGAGGTGTGGTTCATCTGAAATAGCTAATGCAACACTTGAGTTTTCTAATCTAAACTGTGGCTTGACTTGGCTAGAAGATGTAAGGCTTTTGATTTCCACATTTTCATTGGCTTAATTGTTTAGGATTTATCTCAACCTTGATGTTAAGTGACATTCAGATCTTGTTGGTAGAGTAAATATGTGGGCTGTGCTAGCAAGCCAAAACTATGCTACACGGTTCAATTGCTCTAAAATATCTTGATGATCTTCTTTCACATTTAATAAATGGTCATCTAAATGAATGAATCTGATTGGATAGATGGTGTAAAACACTAGTTTTGATTTAATTTCTATAGATTGTTAGTGGAAAAGACATTTTTCATAGATTCCCAGTCATGTATGATGTATCATCACATCAGCAATATTAACATTTTTCATACCCACTATAGATGGTCATCCATATGAATCAATATTATCTGTTTGTAACTTTGTATTCCATTAAATTATTAAATAAAGGTCTTATGAATTTGTATACCTATGCAGGTTTTAAATCCAAGCAGGCCAGTGATTTTTATTGATACTGGTTTGTAAATATCATTTTTCTTTTTCATCCTTTATTCTAAAATTCACAGCATTGATAGATCTATATTTCTTTTCTTTAGACATGTTACCTGCTTTGGAGGTAAGAGATCAGAAGACTGTCAATAATCCAGTTGAAGCTCACATAATTGCCGAGGTATGCCATTTTCCCTATGATACAGTGAGTGCTAAATCTTGGTCATTTCGAGGTGATTCAGTGATTCTCAATACACGAGTCGAGTGGCAACATACATGAATTCTGAAATCCTGTTTTCACTACTCATGCCACTAATTTTTTTTTTCATTCACTTTATGATGCAAGGTTGCAACGGAATTGGTTAGAAATGGAATTGTAGGAGAGCAGATTGGTGTTATTACCCCCTATAATTCACAGGCAAACCTCATCCGGAAAGCAGCTTCCGAGATTTCCATGGAGATACATACCATTGACAAATATCAGGTAAATGAACAAATGGAATTGTCAGGCATTACAAAGGTTTTACAGGGTTAAGCTTCTGATTCAATAGTTTACTACTTAAAAGCTCACTTTTGTTTTTTGATATGTATCTCCATATATTGGTCATTTGTTCGTCCAGGGTAGAGATAAGGATTGCATATTAGTCTCTTTCGTAAGATCTAGTGAAAACCCAACGAACCTTGCTGCTTCTCTTCTCGGAGACTGGCACAGGATAAATGTGGCACTCACTCGCGCTAGGGTAAGTTCAATGTGCTCCAATGCCTATATATATCTTTCCACCTAACATTTCACTATACTACATAATTTGTTAAGCTTTACTTGTCGTGCTATGGTTACTGTTTAAATAAATGCATGGCTAAACTACTAGAATGACCCTTAAAAAATTATATTGCTGATAAAACTAATTCTAGAAAATACAAACAGCAAATAAGTTTCCAAAAATTTAAAAGCATAACAAAAATAAAATTATCTTTCTTTTTTTTAAGTAGCCGACGAATTTTGTATTTGACAAATGTTTATATATTTAATCCAAATTATTGTGGGAATATTTAGTATAAGTATATAGGAGGTACATGCAAAAAACCGAAGCAAAATCCAATTACCAAACTTTTCATTTTTTTTTTATTTCTGTCCTCCACAAAAATATAAAAAAAATTAATATAAAATCACCAAATTTTAGTGATGAAAATACTTTTCTAATTATACTTGTAAAAAAATATTTTAAAATCTTATTTTTAAAATCTTTTTGAGAATGTATTTTTAATATATGGTTATTTTTATCATATTTTTAGATTCTTAGAGATTTTATTTGTCATCACTAGTATTTTTTGAAATTATTTTCATTAGAAATATAGACTTTTAAATATTATTTTAATAGTTTACCCTGCATATGCGTTGCATAACTTTAGGCTATCAAAATATTTCTTGCTCTGACAATTTATTTCAAACTGAAACTACACTTAACTAGATCTAGATCTACATTGCGTGAAAATAAAATAGATATATATTATATAAAATACATACATTAATTTAATATATATTTAAAATTTTATATATAAATTTGACTTTAAGTAAAATTTGAAAAATATTTAATTCAAATTTATTTATTTAATTTTATATTATTATCTTTATTTTTGTTCTTCTAAGCAGTCATTTTTATTTATTTATTTTTTTAAATTATATTTAAATATTATAATACAAATATAAAACTATTATATGAAATATAATTTTAAATATAATATTTCAATAGTCAAAATTAATATTTAATTTTTAAATTTTATTTTTCATGACTCATGATAATACTATATATTTTTAATAATATTACAATTGAATAATATTAAAAAATATAAATAATTGAAAGGGAAAAGAAGTTGGATGATATAATTAATGAATATAATTAGACTAAAAATGGAAAAACTAAAGACCTTGTAAAGGACATGATATATAATTGAAATTAACATTCAATTTTCTAATTTTATTTTCACGACTTACGATAGTAGTTAGTACCATATATTTTCAATATATTACAACTAAATGATATTAAAAATATAAATTGTTGAAAGAAAAAGATATAATATATAAATAATATAACAAATGAATACAATTAGATAAAAAATAAAATAAAAACTAAAAATTATAAAGGTATATCGTTTTAAGAATTATTACCTAATACATATGTTTAGCAAATTAAAAAAAAAGTTGTGGCCATCAACCGAATTCTTCAAATTTTTCAAATATTTGTAAAAAATATTAGTAAGAATGGAGGAAAGAGAATAAGAGATATGATATTATGTGAAAAGAGGAGATAAAGAAAAGGTGTGAAGTGAATGTTGATTTATATTAAAAAAACATAAGAAGGAGTTAGTACGAAAGAAGAGGATGAATTATGTTTTATTACTCAATTTATACTCATTAAAAAGAAATAATATTAACATCAAAACCATATAGTATTAAAAGTAAAAAGTAAGAGAATATAAAAAGTATTGAGTAATCTAAAAAAAAATAAATGACATAAAAGTGAGAAGAAAAATGAAGAAGAATTCTAAGTTACAATTTTATGTAATAATTATAAGAAAGAGTGAGTATAAAAGAGGATGAATTATGTTTATATCTAATAAAGAGAAATAATATTAATATTGAAGGCATATAGTATTATATAAAGTAAAGAGTAAGAGAATATGAAAATTATAGAATAACTTAAAGAAAAATAAATATTATGAAAGTAAGAAAAAAAATGAAAAAGAATTCTACACTATAATAATGAGTACCTGAGGAGTAGAAATAAAAAATTTAAAAATAATTTAACTAGACACCAAAGAATTAAAAAGTAATTCTATTAGATAAATAATAAACAGTTATGCCAATTAACTACTTATGTTGATGACATAATGTTAAAAAATTAAAAGATTAAAAATGCATTAGAACACTTGGTTCAGCTGTGTTTTTTAATAAATAGATAAATAGATTCGTGTTTGGTATGACAAACATTTCTATTACACTCTTCGGACATCTAGTTTATCTCCTATTCTCTCAAAAGCTGTTGGTGTTGGGTATGGCATTATTGTCATTTTGCATTTTGGAGCATTTGCAATTGTGTTCTCTAACAGTTATTGAAGCCATCGTTTTCTTCGTTTACGCAAAGCATTAATTAAACGTTATTAAGATGATTATAACCAATGATTTATGTTTTGTGCTTGTAGAAAAAGTTGATCATGGTGGGGTCTCGTAGAACTCTTTCAAAGGTTCTGCTACTGAAACTTCTCATTAAGAACGTTGAGGAACAATGTGGAATTATAAGTGTTTCGAAGAAGGATATCGTTCCAAAAGGTCAGCTCCGAAAATGTTCTCAAATGGGTTGAACTAAGAACATTTCCCTCGCATTGGAGGGAAGTTTTGTGAGAATCAAATGTAAATATGCATTCATTTTGTTTTGTTTGAACAGAAAAAAAATTGGCTTATGCAATTTTTGTTCGGGATAGTGGTTCTATAAAGTCTTCCTTATTGTAATATCTCCAAGGTTTAATATGTAAAGACCACAATTTCCTCATTAATTGCGGTTATTGAGACAATAATATATAAAGTTGCTGCCCCTAGATTTTTCCATATATAAATATAAGTTTGATAAAAACATGTCACAAATATAATTTGATTTGGCTCCTAGATAACATTTCTGGTTTGGTGTAAAAAGTATGTTCTTGATCAATGGAGATATCATAGAAAGTAGGAACAAAGTTTTCTGTTTTACACGCATGGTTTTGAAAATCTAATCAAATTGGCCGATTTAATCGCATTAATCAAAACTGATCACCTGACTTGTATGGTTAGACCGAAAATTCATTTGCAAAAGGTAAATTGGTTGAATTGATTTGGTTTTTTCTTATAAAAAATTGATTTAAAATTAGTTAAAAAAATCTTTTAGAAAATATATATTCTATATAAGATATATTAATTTTATTGTATCTAGTTTTTTTTTTTTCCAAAGTAAAAATAATTACATTACTCTAAGAAAGTGATACAAAGTTTAATATGGACCAAAGAAATAAAATCTTCTTTGCTTAATTAGAGATATTGGACAGAGGTCTTCTTCTTTTCAAACACTTCTTTATTACGTCTACAATGCCCAACAAAGAGCAACAAAAATGTTGAGAGCTCACTTTCTCTCCCACTTTCAGTACCTAATAGTACCTAGGTTCACTATTCCACAAAGAAGGAAACACTTTGCAATGGTGGCACTAGTTTCAAATCAACTACTTCCCATACCTCCTGAGCAAGACCGCACTATCGAAGACAGTAAATGATGGTTTTCAGGGCTAATCTACATCTGGGCCACAAATGTGGAGTCGATTGGAAACGTTGGTGGATGAGACTCAGTACAGGTAAACTTTCATGCACAATTCGCCACAAAAAAGTTTTTATCTTTGTTGGTAACTGTAAATCCCAAATTTTTCTCCAGCTTCTTGAATTTTGCATGATTGCAGGAAGTTGATTGATCGGCTCATGCGCAAAGCCATACGCAACCACATATTCAGACGTTATATCATATTGTTTCTTGGAGTTCAAGACCCAAATCAGAAAATCCTTGCCATTATTATTCAACTCTATAGAAAAAATGTGGGTGCTTATTTCAGGAGGAAAGATTAATTCGATAAGCTCTCCGTTTCATCTTCGTGTGGCCGTAAATCTTTTACTCTAGTTTAAAATCTTAGATTTATGTTTAATTAATCTCTTGAAAATATATTCATGTGTTTTTTAAATAGTATAAGTTGAGATATATGTAATTCAAAAAAAATTAAAAAATTATTAAAATTTATTATTTTTAGTTATCACTTTTAATTATCAATTTAATTTTCTTTAGTTTAATAATTTAACAAATATTTTAATTTATACTTTTAAATATTAATAGCTAATAATTAATAATCAAAAATAATAAATTCTCATAACTGCTAGCATTCCTCCTAATTCAAATAACTTGTCGCACCGAAGTTAAAATGTTAAATACACAGCATGATATAACAAAATAATAAAATATACATGATTGCAATACGCTAATATTAAAAATCTTTTAAATAAAACGTTTGAAATTAAACTATACTACTCGTATAGTAATTCTTAGCTATAATATTATCAAAAAAATTAAGCTCTCACTTTTAATTTTTAAACTTCTTCCATCACCCAAAAAATCAACCAATTGGATGATTTCATAATCAATCACTATTCGTTTTCCTTTTCTTTCCTAAAGTTTAAGATTGGAACGTAGCATATATAGTATAAATATAGCATTCCCATGATATGAAATATACATTAACGCCATTTAAGACATAATCATCACTATTTGTTTTCTTTTTTTCTTTTCCTTTCCTAAAGTTTGAATTTGAAAGGTAACATAAATAGTATAAAACTATAAATATAACATTTTCATGATATGAAATGCACGTTAACTGGATTTAAGACACAAATCATGAGTAACATTACAATATCATGTAGCCTTTAATGCTCCAATATGTTTCTTTTTCTAGTATGGATTTGAATAATTACATTTGCTATGTAATGCTATTGCATCAGGTAGACCCTGCATAATTTTAGACATTTCTATAAAATTGTCATAATAAAAGAATCTACATGGTTAAAAAAAAAGGTTGATCCATGAAGATTTTTTTCTAAATATTTGTCCATCTTATCTTGACAATATTAAGAATGATATGTATTTTTATTATTATTGAGTCAATATTTGATTTAATATCTTATAATAATAAATATAATTAATTACTTTTTAGTATAACTAATTTATTATGATAAGCATTATAGGAATCAATCACAATTAATCAAGTAAAATAGAATTGTGCAAATCATCAACATTAATATGCATATTACATCAACCCAAATTTAAAAAGAGATTGTACAGTCAAATATAGCAAGAAACGTTCCAAAAATCAAGCTCATAAGCAATTGAATAATTGCTGCGTTTTTATCAAGCTAAATAAGGAATGAATTTTGGTGGATGTTACAATACTCCCTTGATGTTTGGAGTTTTAAAACTTCATATAATTTTAACAAAAAAAATATTATTAAAATTTAAAATTTAATTTACTTTGCGTTGATTTAGGTTAACATTTAATGCATACTGATGAAATCAATAAACAATTAATACTTTTTTTTTTGAAAAACTACAAATATATTAATTACAACTTATAAAATATATTTTTAATAAATAATAATTATAATTATTATAAGAAATTTAATATGCTCTATTAGTATATAAGTTATTTAATTAGTTAATAAAATCTAATTAATTAATAATTTTATATTTTATTTATTTTAATTATTTATTTAAAATTATAATTTATTTCATAAAGTTTATTTAATATACTACTTTTTTTATTCATTGAAAATAATGAATTTATTCACTGACAAACTTATTCCTATTTCTATACAATTTGAATCGTATTCGTATATTTTTATTTTTTTATTAATCTAATTTTATTCACATATTTTACTTTTAAATTTTTAAAATTTTTTATTTAAAATTTAGATAGATATAATTTAAATTAATAATTTAATTTAATAAAAATAAATATATTCGTATTATTTTTTATTATCTTAAGCAAAAAATATCTCTAACTATATTTTTTAGGTAAGATTTATTAATCTTTTCAGATATTATGTATTTATATATACACTCTAATATTATTAATTTGAAAGATTACATATATCTATCTCTTTTGTTGAAATATTTAAAAATCATGTTTAATCATTTTAAAAAAATAATACGAGAACATTTATTTAAAATAAGATGAATATATTTATTTAAAATTTAAAAATTTTAAATAAATTTATTTATATTAATTTTAAAATAATATGAATATGTTTGTTTAAATAAAAAAATTTTAGAATAATAAGAGTATTATATCTTTTTAATTCTTTTAAATTTTTATTTTTATCATAATTTTATAATAATTTAATATCAATTTAAAAATAAAATAAATTTAAATTAAAACAAAAAATTTAACCCAAATAGAATTTAATGTTAATTCTTTTCTCTTTCCTTAATAATTAAATAATGATTCTTCTCTCTCTTCTTAATTAAGGAGTACTAAGACTCCAAATACGTTAACTTTTGTTTAACTCTCTTTAAGAAGAGTTTTAATACTTCAAACCTTCCAGGAGTATTGAATCAGGCGCCATGAATTTTTATTTAAAGCCAACTATTAAGACTTGGTTTGATAAAAGATTTATTTTTCAAAAGTAGCTTATGAAAGCTATCTTTTAAAAAATGATTTTTGAAAAATTGTAGTTTGATAAAATCAAATTAAAAATAACTTTTAATAATTAATAAGAATAATTTTGAATATTTATTATTATATAAAGTAATATTAGATTTTTTTTTTAATTTTGATAAGTATAAACTAACTTTAAAAAGCTCTCTTTTAAGTGCTCTTAAAAACACCACTAACTTTTAAAAGTCGCAAATACAAGTACTTTGACTTTTTAATTTATCAAACACAAAATGAGGTGCCACTTTTTTAAAGAATTTTACTAAACCAAGCCTAAGAACATTAAAAATGCAACTGCTAGCTTGATCAAATTAAAAATGATTCCAACATTAAAGAAGCAGTCAAGCTCTATGTATTAAGATTTCTTTCAAGAAGAAGCAATCATTTTCGTGCATATTGAAGATCATACAAACAACTATGATTTTTCTTGTTTTTAAGTGTGTTTTTGTTTCTCTTTTTTCTATATTCAAGCTTACTTTAAAAGATATAAAAAGATAAAGAGAGTAGTGTATAAAGAAGTCATTTATCTTTTATTTGAGTGTTTTAATTTTAAAAATGTGCTGAGTTAGAGTACACTTGATTTCTCTTAATTAGGTTGAGTTAGCACTTAGATGATTTACTAAATGAGTAATGCTAGGGAACCAAAAGAGTATTAGCAAAAAATTAGCCAAATACTTCTGCGTGAATCTAAAATCTCTACGAATTAATATATATGGATGTTTCTTCTGTTAAGTATCAGAATGTTTCTTTTTCATACTAAATAGATATTCTTTTATATATTTTTTGAATTTTATTTTGTATTACAATCTTTTTGGATATTTCTTTTGTAAAGTATTAGGATATTTTTTTTTCATATTAAATGAATGTTTTTTTTATATTTCTGTAATAGTTCAAGGACTCCTTTTGACTAAGATCAAGTGTGTAGTTTACCGTCTTTTTAATCATCAAAATGACATCTAATATCCCAAAACGCTCCCAAAACGCAGAGAACAATATCGTAATGAAGAAAGAAGAGAATTTCTCTAATGTTATTGGATTGGAATTGGAAGTTGGAAGGATACGGAGCGTAGAACCAACGGCAAAATAGAGAAATGATGCAACAGATAAATAAGAAATGGAAGAGCCTTTGGGAACTTATATCAAACACCTTGTGCGCTATGCACCCACAAATCCCATCCAGGAAACAAAATCCCACTCTAATTCTAATTCTCTTATTTCTGTCCCCTCGCCCTCGAAATTGCCGCCGCTTTAGAAATTGCACTCAAATTCAACTCCAACTGCAACGGCGGTTTCGGTAACACATCTGATTTACGAAAGAGAAGCGGTTCTTGTCGATGGTGGCAAATCCGACAAACCAGATATCAGTGATAGAAGAAGAGTGGGTCGCGGTGGAGAGGCAGAAAAGGCCTGACGGTGAGAGAGAGAAGTTTGTGTGTGTGATTGTTGGAGATGGGTAGATTAATGTGAGAGAGAAGATGAATGTTTTTATAGGTTTTAATTAGGTTTACTTAATCAATTTTTATTTTTTAAATTTTGAATTTTAAAAATATTAAAATTAATTAATTATTAATATAAATTAATGTGATTTTGTTTAGTTTTTGGCTGATAACCTTTTGGTTTCATATACTTTTCCTTATTAAATTTGGGATAACTTAAGTGATCTACAAGAGTGTGAATCTCTTGGTATTGGAATTTATAATCTATGTTGATTATAATAAAATTTCTACCATTCTTGTGGAGGAAATTAGACGTAGATTACATTGTACTTAGTAGCCAAATTAGGATATATCAAGGCATCACTCTTCTCCTTTCCTATTTTTTGCACTTTTTATTCTACATATTCGGAGGAGACAAAATCACAAATAATCTCTTAAAACCAAAAGTTCTGCACAATTTATTTATAAGCATTAAAAGTAATTTCTTGACTCAATCTTCCCCTTCTCAACTCTCTTGAAACCTTCAATTATGTTTAAACATTTTTATTATATTTTCATCTTTTTATCGTACTTTTTTTGAAGATTTTCAAATATGTTAAGAAGGGAGTTGAATCAAGAAATCATTTTCAATACTTAATACAAATAATAAAACAGTTTGTACAATACACTAAATTCAAGAAATTATTTGTAATTTTATCTTGTTCCATAGTATAGAACTGAGAATAAAAGAGTGCAGAGAATAAAAAAGAGAAGAGTAACGCCTCGATATATTTTAGTTCGGCCATGAAATACAATGTGTTTTATATTTAGTCTCTACTATAACAATGATAGAATTTTCACTATAATTAATAAGATTTATAAACACTAATTCTAAGAGACTCACACTCTTGTAAACTATCTAAATTATCCGAAATTTATCACCTAGATGCTAACCAAATTTAATTATAATCAAATTTAATTAAGAAAAATTAAGTGGATTTTAAATTCAGCATACTTTCGGAATCAAATCTCAAATAAAAAATTGAATGACTTTTATATGTATATATATATATATGAATGCACTCAAAAATAAAGAGTCAAAGACTGTTGGTATGATTTGCAATATGCAAAAGTTAATTAATTTTTCTTTGAATAAAATATTTTTTTTATAAATTTTGATTACTTTTTTCAGTGTTACAATCATTCCTAATTTAATCAAGGTAACCGTTTGTACTTTGTACATTCAATGAGTGTAGCCATTAACATCGAAGGAGAACCCTTTTCTTGTTTAACTCGACTGTGTACAACGCCTTTCCTCTTGCATAAAGATCATATTTTTGCATGTGATTTACTCAATTATGTATTCTCTTTATTTGAATTTTGAATTGCTTAATTTTAAACTTTAATTGTTAATTCATAAATATCTACAATATTCATTAAAAAAATATAATAAAAAATTATTAATTATGTTTATTCTTATAAGATACCAGATCAAATTTTAACTCAATACTTTTATATACGCTTTTTAATTAGTGTACAAGTAGACATGCATTATAACAATCTTCCAAAATTTATTGTATATAACAACAACGCTTATGAATTTTCCTTATGCTAAATAAAAGATACATCTCAATATGATAAATACAATGGCAAAATAAGTTGAAATAAACAATCTGTTGTCAAATTGGTCATCTTCTAAGATATTATAGGAACATCATGTAATTATACAAAAATATTATAATCTTCATGTGATGCAAATCTAAAAATACGAGGCATGTTACTTATACATTTTATAATAAAATTAAGATAATAAACAATATAAGGTGGCAAAAAAATATTCGAATGTTTTTGTTTAGGTAAAAACTCATATACGTTATTATTTTTATATAAAATTAATAATTAAAAATTATTAAATAATTTAATATATTCAACTAAATTATTATTTAATGATTATCAAATTACACATATTAAAATATTTTTCATTACATTTTTCTAACCGTTAGCCATAATAAATATGCAACAAGTTACTCTTCCAACACCTCTTATAATTTATCAGATTTTCATCTTAAAAAACATCTTTTAAAAAAAAAATAAAAAGATAAAAATACTGTGTTAGGATGGTGATTTTTAATTTTTATTTTTTAAACTAATAGTATATAATATTAGATAATTATTATAATAATATAAATAATTTGATTTACGCATAAAAACTTAAGACCAAATTGATTAATTTTAAAATTCAGCTATCATGTTATTTATATCTGACTTTATTAAATTGAACTCAATGAATATCTAAAACAAAATTTAATAAGTGATTCGGTAATCAAAGTTTATCTGACCCATTAAATAAAGTCAGATTAATTATTGAATTATAATATCTGACCAACAATAAATTTTTTATCTATCTCCCAGCCTCTAGTTTTTAGTCGTTTATTTCTTTTTTAAACGTAATCTTAAAGTCCAAGGCTCAGGAGAGTAAAAAAATCACATCAAAAGGTCTCTTTGAAAATTGGACCCACTCCTATTGGCAAGCAGGTGTTATGCAAGCATGGTAGGAAAAAGTTCGAAGCAATGGACTCCAACTTTTTGTTCTTGTCCTGCTTTAGCAAAAGTATCTGCACAGAAATTTGTTTCCCAGTAAATATGCCAGACGATGATGCACTCCAAGCCAACTAGAAGCTCTTTAATAGATCGAATCAGAGCAGATCGAGAATGCTTTTCCATTGGTGACTTTTGCACTAGTTCCAATGTACATCTAGAGTCAGACTCAACCACAAACTTGAGGATTCTCATCTCTGTTACTAGCTTGACCCCGAATGAAAAGGCAATCCCACGAAATGTGGAGTATCGTCTCTTTAACATCATGGCATTTGGGGCAGATACTATCTTCACTTAATCTTTTACTTTTCTTTTTGCTATTTTTTAAAAGAGTTTCATGAGTTAACATCTAACTGAAAGACTTCAGTCTCTGAGAAATCTTTAGTCTCCAAATTTTTCTGTACTTGTTACTACTTTTATTGTTATCCTTAAATAAAGCATCGTAGGTTGTTCTAATAGAAAATTTTTTATCTGTTGCCAGAGCCCAGCTCACACAATCCTCCTCTATAGAGATATTAGGGGCTTTCAGGATACGTAAATGATTAATCAACTCATCAGGTAAAACTTGAGAGATTTTTTTTCAGTCCCAATTCCCATGTTCATTTGCATAGTCTTAGCCCTTCTCTGCCATTCTGTTCTCGTCCAGGTTGATATTAGCAGCTTCTCTTAGTTGAGGAATTCCTAGAACCCAATGATCTTTCCAAAAAGAAATACCATTCCCATCTCTTATTCTCCAGACAAGATGGTTACAAAACTTCTCCCAAATAGAAGTGATTCCCTTCCACGCATTCGAGCTACTAGTTTTTTCGTGAACTTTAGGGATCTTGCCATTCCCACATCCGTACTTAACCTTCATGAATTAACCCACAGGACGTCCTTATTGTAAGTGAGACCCCAAGCCAACTTCATAAGGAATAACTGGTTAGTCTCATGAACTTTTCAAATATTCAACCCACCCTCTTCTTTGGTTCTACAAACTTTGTTCCAATTCAGAAGATGAACCTTCCTATCTTCTTCATTACTTTCCCGGAGAAAATTCCTATAAAATTTATCAATCTTATTATAAACCACCTTTTGAAGCTTCATAGTTTGCATATAGTAGCTAGGCATAGTGGATAGGGCAGATTGGACGAGCGTAGTTCTCCCGATGAGAGATAAAGTCCTCGTATTCCAAGATGAAAGCTTGGTTTGAGTCCGATCAATCACAAACTGGAAGTATTGCTGGTTGCATTTCTCATGAATGAGGGGAACTCCTAGATATCTTCTTAGATTAGATGTGAGGGGTACCCCAAGTTCTTGGCTAAGTTGTTGCTTGATATTGTGATTCACGTTCTTTGAAAAAAATATACACGACTTGCTAAAGTTAAACTTTTTCCTTGAATTGTCACAGAACATTTGTAGGGTCTCCTTAATAATTTGAACTTGTTTCAAGCTAGCCTTTGCAAAAAGCACTAAGTCATCTGCAAAACATAGGTGAGAAATATTAGGTTAATTTCTAGAAAGGGATATAGGTTCCCACTTTCTATCCTCTACTACTTTGTTAATAATATGTGATAGTCGTTCAATACATAAAACAAAGAGGTAGGGGGAAAGAGGGTCTCCCTGTCTAACTTTTCTGGTAGGATTAAATATTTTAGATGGCGAACCATTCCATAGGAGATTCATATTTGGGGATGAAATGCAATAGGCAACAACAATGATAGTGTTGTCCGGAATCTCCACATCCTTTAAAGTATCCACCACAAAATCCTAATTTAATATATCATAGGCCTTTTCTAAATCAAATTTTATCGCCATTAAACCTTTGTCTTGGTTTCTACTCCTCATGGTATGGACCACCTCCTTTACCACAAGAATATTATCCACACTAATCCTGCCAGGCACAAAATTAGATTGAGTGTTAGCAATAAGAGTAGGCATAAAAAAATTTAATCTAGAAATCACAATTTTAATAATCACTTTATAACATACGTTACAGAGACTAATAGGTCTAAAGTGACTAAAATTCTCAGGGGCTGAATTTTTGGGCATGATAGTAATCAATGTTTGATCAACTTCCTTAATGTTTCTCAGGTCTTGGAAGATATCCTTGACCCAACTGGTTAGAGATTCTACTACTATATCCTAGGAGTGTTTAAAAAATTTTGCTAGGATTCCATCGTTACCCGGTGCCTTCCAACTACCCATGTTAAAAATAATTTTTTTAACTTCCTCTCTAGAGACATCCTTCCCGAGATCAGCATAGTCTTCATCCTAGAGCATGGGAAACTGGTTATTAATTGAGTAGGGCTTGTGATTCGAGTCTGAAGAGTAGAGAGCCTTAAAGAAATTCGCTCTCCATCTCTTCAAAACAGAAATATTATCAAATATCAATTCAGTTTTCTTCCTCATTTTTAAGGGTAGTGACTTTATTTCTTCTACTTCTTCCATTGGCCTTCTAATGAAAGTATCTTGCGTATTTATCGCCAAAACTAATGTTATTACATCTAGACATTTGTTTTCAATAGCTTCTCTCTTGGATAACAATGATCTCATACTCCTTGTTGAGATCTTTTTGAAGTTTTTCTAAGAAAAGATTAGGAAGAAAAGACAAGTTGTTATTGACTCCCTCCAATCTGATCATAATTCGTTGCTTTTTTTTCTAAAGATGTATCTAAACACGTCCTTGTTCCATGACTTTGCTTGAGTCGTGAAGTTCCTGACATTTTGAAGTTCCTTTCACCATGTTATTATATTCTTCATGTAGAATCCAAGGCACGAGAAACCAAAAAGGTTTATCCCTCCCCTCATCATTAGCTACCTGAAAGTTAAGAAGGATACGTAAGTGGTCAGATTTTAATTTAGAAATATGCTTGACACCAACATCAAGAAAACGATCAGAGAAGAAAATATTACTGAGAAAGCGGTCAAGCCTTCTCTTAATATTTCTTCTTTGCCAGGTGAAAGGGCCTTGAAAAGCCCAAATCTCTTAACATTTAAACAATTTTGAAACTTATAAGTATCAAGAGAAATATTGGAGGATCCCCTTGTGTCGTTTATCGTAAGAATAGAGTTGAAATTCCATCCTAAACACCATGGGCCTGTTATGCTGTGAGCAATATCCTCCAGATTATCCCATAATGTATTGCGATTTTCTATTTGAGGACTCCCATAAACAGCTGTGAAGAACAAAGAAGCTTCTGTATTCCATTGAACCTCCAAGTGGATAAACTATCTATGTATAGTAATGGGTTTGATGTTCTAAAAATATTTCTTCCATAAACACCAAATACCACCCGAGAAGCCTTCAGCTTTACTGACACACCAGCTATCAAATCAAATTTTTTAATAATCATCTCTGTTTTTTTCTTAAAATATAGGTCTCAAGTAAGATGCAAAATTCACCTTATACTTAGTATATAAGTCAATTAACATAGAATGGAAATCCTTTGCAGAGGCTTCTCTACAATTCCAAATTAAAATATTCATCATAAAAAAAAGCTAGAAAAGATAAAGAGAAGACAAGGGAAGAAACTCCCTAGACAGAGGAGAGGAGAATTATATCTCCATATGCCGAAGGTCCTCGGCATCAGGTTGCTCTTTGACTTTAGAGTTGTCATCTTGCATAGGACTATCTATCACTTTAGTGTTTTCTGCCCTGGTATCCTGTTCATTCTCAGGTGCTTGTCTTTAATATTCCCTGTGTGACCTCCTACCCTTCCTCCCCTCATAGTGATGGCTATAAGATTTTCTGTGTGAGGGTCAAGATTGCTAATCAAAGGGATAAAGTTGCCCTCTTTATGACTGTTGTAGATATCCTTTCCTAACCTGTTGATTTGTTTCCAATATTCACTGTGGCTTCCTTCTTTACTTCTGTTATTTGTTGCAACGATTTGAGTGTTTTCTTGTCTTTCTTTATCAGCTTACTTTTTAGATTCAAATAGACTTGTTTGTGCTGACTTGTTGCTTGTGTTTTGAACTTCCTACTTGATTCTGGTTGATCCTTCTACTGTTGTTAGAGTTCTTACCTTTATTGGTTTTACTTGTTGTATAATTTTTTATTGCAGCATTGTGGTTTCTCTGTTGATTTTCTACGCTGGTATAGTTTTGCACTCCTTTTGCATTAGCATCATTTTTCTTTTTCTTATTGGAATGAATATTTCCTTCTGAATGCACTCCATTTCCCTCTTCTAGCTCTTGCTCCTTTAATGCATCAAACCTGTCCGCATAAGCATTTCTTTCCTTATTTTTATACGCATTACCAGTCTTTTGTTTATTCCTTCTTTGGGATTTTTTGACCACCATCTACGGTCTAAAGGAACTTTCCTTATTTGTTAACTCTTCAACATTCAAATTTTGATTGATTTGTGGGATTTGGTTATGTTGAATATTTTCAACGACTTGATTTTTCAAATCTACTCCCTGATATTCTGCTATCATATTTTCTTTTCCATTTTGTTCTTGTTGAATCTGCTTCCTTTGGCTTAGGTTTTCAGTGTTGTCACTTCCTCCATGGTGCCTCCAGCTAGATTTTTTCTCATGTTTTGCTGCACCCTATTTGGTCTCTTTTGTCAATTCAACACATCCATTCATTTTGTGCCCATATCTTCCACAGGAAAAATAAATTTGGTAGAGTCTTTCATATTCCAATTTGAAGTCTTTACAAGAGCAATGAAGGATGGTACAAGCTTTCTTCTAAGATCTATTCCAACACATATACGTGCGAATTTTCTTCTAGAATGGATTGAGGTGAGTTCGTTGACACGAAGCATGACTCCCAAGGAATTTTCCACTTTCCAAAGAAAATGCTTGTTGTAGAGCTCTGCCGGAAGGTTCAAAATTCTCATCCAAGTGGCCAATTTCTGCATCTCTGTTTCCTGTGGGATGAACAAAGGTCTCCATCTTTGTACTAACATATAGTGGTCAGCAATCATCCATGGTCCCTCGAAAAGAACATAACCATAGTCCTCATGACAAGAGAATTGGACCAGAAAAAACCCTTCTTCAAGATCCATCACCCATATAGCCTCCTTTCTGAACCATCTTCTATTTATCCATCTTTCCATAATTTGGGGGTTAATCTTTTTGTCTAGAGGTTTCACAATCAGCGTCTGTTTTCATGACCTGCACCACTCGTCATACTCCTCCAAGATCACTTCGATTGATGGTTTTGGATTGAAGGGAGCCTGAAACTCCGTACCAAGATCCACGGGTTCTTGATTAGAGAGATTGTCTTTCACCACCATCTCAATAATATCCTTTGGATTTAACTTATCTAGCCCATCTCCTATTAGACGATCTCTGTATGAGACTTTTACAGGTTAGGTCATAACAATTTTAGGTATCTCCACATCTGGGTTGATCTGCTGCCCATTTATAATTCCATTGGAATCTTTCCCTTAGCTAGATTCTTCTTCCATCACGACATCTCCTTGTCTTGTTGGAATTATCTTGATTTTTTTGTATTGGGTGGTGGTGTTCTATTTTTATTTAGTAAACTAATAGTATATAATGTCAGTTAATTATTATAATAATATAAACAACTTGATTTACGCATAAAATCTCAAGACCAAATTGATTAATTTTAAAATTCAACGACCAAATCTAGTGTCTGTTGTTTTGTATCTGAATTTATTAAATTGAACTCAATGAATATCTAATGCAAAATTTAATAAGAGAGTTTTTTTTTTTAAATTCGGCAATTTAAGTTGATCTGACCCATTAAATGAAATTAGATTAACCATCGGATTATAATATCTGACCAACAATAAATTTGGATTTTAAGACTACGTTTGAAAAAGAAATAGATCGAGAACGAGAGGCTGAGACACATAGACAAAAAAAAATTGAGACTAAATTAAATTTACGTATTGTATTTACTGTAAAATATACTGGATTGAGTTATATTTAAGTATTATATTTTAATTAAGATAAATATAAAAATTAAAGAATGAATTTAAAATTAAAAAAATTAAATAAAAATATTTTTTTAAAAAATATTATTAAAATTTCAGTATCTAGTCTAAAAATTTTTAGTTTTTTATTATTATTTTTTATAAGTACTAAAAAAATTAAAATTTTATATTTTGAAACTAAAATTTTAATTTTAATCTCTAACTATTAAATACAGATACTGGAACTCAATTTGAGTTTCAATTTTATTTTCTACAAATAAATACTATCTCCTACTCAAGTTCAATTGAAGGTAATTAAGAATTTTTTTTCTACTATTTCAATTATGTGGATTATACAGGTTTGTGAAGTTATCTCCGATTAAGATTAGATCTTATCGTCTAACTCATTTATAAATATCTAGATCAAAAGTAAATAATTTATCTAATTTTTACTTAAATATAAATATCAGAGTCAATTTGGATATTCTAAATTTTAAATTTTTATTTTAGAAGAAAAAATGTGATATCTTACCATTGAATGATTTCTTTCTCATATTTTCTCTTGGTCCCATTTATAAAATAAATGGTGAGAGATTACACTTTATACTTGTAAAATTCAAACTTTAGAGAATCTCTGTGGATCCCTATAATTTCACCAAATTTTTAATTAGGTTCTTATACTTTTTTTCCTTTTAATTAGGTCTATACACTGCTTTAATTTTGTAATTAAGTCCTTCATAGTGTAAAAAATATTAGAGTTAACTGAATATTTGTTCGCAAATTGAAGGTATTTATAATTAAAAACTTAATTAAATCTTTGACAACATGTATTTTGGTAAAAATATTATGTTAATTTTAACATTTTTAACTTGAAAATGACGTAATTACAAAATTAAAAGTAGTGTAAGAACCCAATTGAAAGAAAAAAAAATATAAGGACCTAATTAAAATTTGATGAAATTATAGAGACCAACAGAGTAATTAAACCAATCCAAATCTCAAATTAATTGCTATTTTTTTTAGTAAATGTATTTTTTTAATAAATTTAATTCTTACTACACTAACATAAATATATTTATTTTTTTGGATAATTATTCACATAATTAATATAAAAAATAATTATTTTTATTGAAATGACAATTAAATGTATTAAAATTAAATTTTTCCTTATAATTTAGTCATTATTTTAAATAAAAGGAAATATAATTAAAAAAAAAAGACACAGGGGCTTCATAACACGAGGTATATTCGAGTGGCTCACTTAATTAATTGGCACAATACAAACACCAACCTTGACCAAATTCAACTTCACTCCACCACCACTGCCTTCTCCACAAATATCAAAACACAAGAAGCAGCATCTCAACTCTCAACATAACATAACATTGACAGAGCGAGCGAGAGATGCCGGAGGAAACCACGTCGATCGACTATGTCATGGAGGCAGCCTCGGGGCCACACTTCTCCGGTCTCCGCCTCGACGGCCTCCTCTCCTCCCCGCCCTCCTCCTCTACCTCCTCCCCCGCCCACCGCTTCTCCTCCGCACCCGATCTTTCCTCCGCCCTATCCCCCGATTCTCTCAACCAGCCCTTCGTTATTGGTCACTCCTCCTTTCTTCCATTTTTCCCTATACTTTATATCTTTTAATTGTTTAAGTTAATTATTGAATGCAACTGAAACAAAGCTAAACATGCGTGCGCAGGTGTTTCTGGAGGTACTGCTTCTGGGAAGACCACTGTCTGTGACATGATCATTCAGCAGCTTCATGATCACCGCGTTGTTCTTGTCAATCAGGTTCCGATTTTTTTAAATAATAATAATAATAATAATTGTTAAGAGTATATTTTAGATGTTATATAATAATATAGTATCATATTTTGCCTTGTATTTATATTGTTTTAGTTTGATTGTAGTTTAATTTTCTTGATATAATTATATTGTATTTTTAGCCTATAAATAGACATTCATCATTGTACATTGACACACAACATCTAGGTTATTTTTGAGTTATTATCGTGAATTTTATTAATAATAATAATAATAATAATAATAATAATATAATAATAATAATAATAATAATAATAATAATAATAAGTTTAAAATTGTTGCATTAGGTGTATTTGGTTGTGTTTGTGTTTGTAGGATTCATTTTACCGTGGTTTGAGACCTGAAGAGTTGGAAAGAGTTCACGAGTACAATTTTGATCATCCAGGTATTTTTTTGAAAAATTATTTTATGTATTTATTTATACAAGCATGGCATCTTAGCTTGCAACTTCATAGAATGCAAATCAAGTTTAAAGAAACATTTTGATTTTTTCCCTTCTTGGATTGATTTTGTAACAATAGAATCTACTCAAATTTGGTTACATTTGATTATATGTGTGCTTGATTTGATTCTAGCTTTGTTTGTTGAAATTGACCTGTGTTCAGTAGTTAACCTTTATAACCGATTTTCTTTCAGGTAAAAGCTGGTAGTGCAAATTACAACTATAAAATCAACTTAATTCATATTTAATGTGTTACAACTTCCTAACATGGAAAGCGGAACTTTTTATCAAAAAATAAAAGGAAAGAAGAAATTGATTCATAAATCAATTTGATGATATGTTTTGGTTATGAGTTTCAAAGATGGGAGGTGGTTTTTGAAATCCAATTCAATTAAAATCATTTTCAGTTTTAAATAATTCCAAAATATCCTTTTTCTGGTAGTGAGTTCCAACATATCCTTAAATGATTCTATTGTTTTGCACACCAAAAAAAAAGGAAGAAAAGAAAAGTTGTTTTATTGCCTTTTTTTGTTTTTATCTTATTTCCATTGCCATATGTTGGATCTTTATTTCCTTGTAGATGCCTTCGACACCGAACAGCTATTAGAGTGCATGAGAAAGCTTATTGCTGGCCAGAGTGTGCAGGTGCCAATTTATGACTTTAAGAAGCACCAACGGTGTTCAGATAGTTTTCGGCAGGTATCATTTCCCAGAATGTTCAAGAATATTTATATATGTAGTTGATGGATAAGGTTTACAAGTGGTCTTAGCAGGTGGTGCTTTAAGCATGACATTAGCCATTTTTTGTGCAAGTGAAGATGCAATGCAACCTTGAATTAATAGCATGATAATTGAATTTGGTTATTGGACATTTCGAGCTGCCTTTGGATTTGCATTATTCATTTGTTTTCCGCCTGTTCTGATTTGTTTCAGTCATTGATGTTGCGAGTTATACCCAGTATGCCCTTCAGTTACTTTAGTCTTCTAGATACAATAAAATAGTCTTATCCAGGATTTACTAATGTGGTTAATGCATATATTTTATGATTGAAAGAAGAAATATAATTAGATGGAGGAGTGCAAAGCAGAATTAAGTTATATGAACTATAATTAGAAGAGAGAACAATCATGTAGGCCCATTGGTTTTTTAGGTTGATATCTGCATAAAAGTTAATGGTATACCAGATCCATAAGTAAAATCTTGTTTTAAGTTTGGCCTATATACCCTCACCCTGGAAAAATGGAGGTCATCATGTTATTAGGGAGAAAAGAAAAACAATGAGAGATGTAATGAAGCAGAGGAAGTCTTCCATTCCTCTTCTTATATTAATCTATGGAGCTTTCTTCCAAAATCATTGTGCTGACACCAATAAGAGGTCAAAAGAATGGAACACATGGCAGAAGTTTTCCTTTTTACTCTTTCCAAAACCTTGAAACCTTAAAACTTACTGGGTTTTAACTCAGTACAAACTCAAGTTCCACTGTGCACACCAAAAGCCTTTTCCATGCAATTGACTGTTGTTCAATTCAGAAACATTTGTGTTGCTGTCTAATTAAAATCTTTCATATGATGCATTTTAGTGGGAAAAAAAAAATTTGTTCAATTCCCACCAAATATAATAAATAGTGTATTTTGCACATGCAAAATATCCATTGAAATATTTTGTATGTCTTACGTGTGGTCCAAACTCCATTTGTTTTTACATAGAAGAAATTTTATACAGGATTAAGTGGAGAATATACAAAGAGAATGGAAGATAAGAGGTCCTTGTTAAACTGAAAACAAGAACCAACAAACGAAATCATGAAAAGAACAAATCTTCCCAATTTCTTAGGCTCATTATATTCGAGTGAGAAACCTCTACAAAATCTTGCACCAAGTAAAAGCCGAGCACGTAATCCTATACCACAACACCTGCTTGTCTGTATATTATTTGTCATTAAAGCAGCGTAGTTACATTCCAGAAAACTACATCAAACCTTTGAGCATAACGCTACAAGAAAAGTGATCAGCATTCTTACATAATTTGAAGCAAAGACAAACAAAGTTAGATTTAATAAAGCAAAGGACCTTTCTAATCCTCTGCATTGTCAATGACTTGGATGGCTTTTCTTTCAAAACCTTGGGTTGAAAACAACGATTGACCATAAGAGTGTAAACATGGCGAAAGTTTTCCTCCTTTCTCTTTCCAAAACCTTGAAAATCTTGTAATAATTATATCTGAATTTAGTCCAAACCATTTCTGAAAAAGCTCCAACATGAACCCTAAAATTTTCTGTAATGGAAAACACTGATGGTCAATGTAAAAACATTTCTGTTGTTTCCTTGATAGTCTTGCTTCATGCATACATCAGTAGATGAACTTAGTTCATGAGGTCCTACAAAATATAAGTACATTTTGCACCTGTTGAAGTATTTACCATATTTTATATTTTATGAGCATTCAAATGTATCAGACATTGCTGTGGCAATAAATTTTGTATTTTTTTATGGTTTTTGATTTGCCATCTCTAATTTCTGCTCAGGTCAATGCTTCTGATGTCATTATATTGGAGGGAATTCTTGTTTTCCATGATCAGGATGTCCGGGATTTAATGAACATGAAGATCTTTGTTGACACAGGTTTGTTTGATATGCCCCATCGCATGTCATGTATTTTTATAAAATACTGGGAATTTATTGGGAAAATTTTCCATCTCTATTTCTAACGTCCTCTTGTTTTGAATCGTATTTATGCAAGTGCTTTTAAAAAATAAATTGAAATGGAAACTTTCCCTATTAGATTGGCTGCCAGCTTAGGTTTGAATATCACTATGCATTATACAAAATCTATTATTCTTACACTCTATGAAAGCTATCCCTTGTTCCTTATTAACTCTAGTTTGATCTTTAACTGTCAATTGTTTGTTTGCAGATGCTGATGTGAGACTAGCTCGTAGGATTAGACGTGACACAGTGGAGCGAGGGAGGGACATAAACTCTGTTCTTGAACAGGTATTGCCAACAATATTCTCAGTAACCACAGTTTAATTGCACCTAGGCTAATAATGAGTATGAATTCTTATATATATTTTTTAATGAGTTTGACGCATGAGATTTGGATTGATAAGTTATATGCTAGACTATGTCAGTTGATATGTATGAAGAGTAGTTTGATCTAAGAGGTGAAGCTGAGTAAGGTATAGAATTAATGGGATATGCATGTATTAATGTGAAATAGGCTAAAGGAATTAGTGAAATGATATGGTTGTATTAGCTGTAATGCTGTGAGAATTTATTGAGATTAGTTGGACAAGCCTATGGATGTTAGGATATCCTTTTTCAAATGAAATGTGAACAATCACTTCTAAGATTTATATCTTACTGTCTACAATGCTGATTTTGCAGTACGCAAAGTTTGTTAAGCCTGCCTTTGATGATTTTGTTCTACCGTCAAAGAAGTATGCTGATGTGATCATTCCTCGGGGAGGTGATAATCATGTTGCCATTGATTTGATCGTGCAACATATCCGCACAAAGCTTGGTCAACATGATCTGTGCAAAATATATCCAAATGTTTATGTTATTCAATCAACATTCCAGGTATATATAAACATCTTCTGTGATATTTTTATCCCCCCCTCCTTTTTTAATTTTCATTTTTAGAATTCAAAATTCTGGATGATCATGTGGCATAGTCATGTTTCTGATAGAAACAGACCAGATAACTTTCCTCAATGAAGCATTTTACAGACCTGGATAATTTTTGCAGTTATCATTTCTGTTTATAGGCTACAAGCTGGTATAATTTTATTTGTTCCTTTTTTTATTTGGTTGTTTATTGATTGTGCTCGTCTCAGATAAGGGGGATGCATACATTGATTCGTGACAAAGACATATCAAAGCATGATTTCGTATTTTATTCTGATCGGCTTATTCGTCTGGTACTGTATGCGCTATTGCTCTCTTATTGTGGGTTTTTATTTCCTTAGTGTGCTGGTATATCAGAGATAACTTCGTTTTCTTATCATAGGTTGTTGAGCATGGTCTTGGTCATCTCCCATTCACCGAAAAGCAAGTCGTTACTCCAACAGGTAATTTTCTGCCCTAGTCCAACTCTTGGAAGTTTTTATGTTTATCACAACCACTGTTCTTGGTTTGGACCAAGAGTTGTGTTTTGGGAACTGTTTCATATATGCTTACTACATGAACTTTGGCTTGTGTTGGTTATACTGATTCACTGAAATCATGTTTCAAACAGGATCTGTCTACACTGGTGTTGATTTCTGCAAGAAACTATGTGGTGTTTCAATTGTTCGAAGGTGAGCTTTGAGCCAGGTATTGGTTTTGGCAGGTCCAGTCTAATTAGGATAGTGCTACTATAAATGCATTGATTGAAGCTTTAACATTACTTCTCTTTTTTGGTTAGACTAGTAGTCTAAGTTTGCGTTTACCATATAGTTATCAACTTATCGTTCAGTCCTTATTCTAAATTAGAATTATTCACCATGATATTCTGTCTAGGCCATTTGCCTCAAGCTGGATATTTGTCATTTTTGTATAACAGTGGTGAGAGCATGGAGAATGCACTTCGTGCATGTTGTAAGGGCATTAAAATAGGGAAAATTCTGATTCATCGGGATGGAGACGATGGACAACAGGTATATAAAACTTTCAGAACAGAAGTGACTTATAGGAGAGACCTCATCTATAGGATGGATGTTGTGTTTAATGGTAGAATCCTTTGCTTTTTTGAGCAGCTTATATATGAGAAGCTTCCCAAGGATATTTCAGAACGGCATGTCTTGCTTCTCGATCCTGTCCTTGCTACAGGTGATTTCTTTATATGCTCTTGAAAATTTCCTATGTTTTCGTCTCTTTAACTATTTAGTGTTCTAATATATCTATATTACTGTTTTCATGTTACAGTGGGATATATTTACTGAAACTTTTTATGCGAGCAATTCATGCTTGCCCTTCTATTGTATTCTTTAATTCATGTGGGAGAAATCCTATTTCATATATGTAGGAAGTGTTAGCCTAGGAAGGGAAAGTAGCTATTTACTTCAAGTTGTTCACTCTAACGGTGTAGCACAATGGTTGTTACTGATTCGCATCATATTTGTGAACATGGAACACTATTGTATTTTCTTTTTTTTGTTTTGGGAGCGATGACCATTAAATATTTTCATTATTATTCTGGTCGTCTAGCATTGATTTGTGTTGCTAATTCATTTTGTTTCGATGCTGATAAAATGTTGACATCAATAACTTACATTGTAGGTAACTCCGCCAACCAAGCAATTGAGTTACTCATTCAGAAAGGAGTTCCAGAGTCCCACATTATATTCCTGAATCTCATTTCTGTGAGTTAAAATTTGGATGCCTTCACTGCATATATAATCGCAAGTATTTGTTTTTTATTTCTAACTCAATGTACACACTTTTGAATTCAGGCTCCTGAGGGGATCCATTGTGTGTGTAAACGGTTTCCCGCACTGAAAATTGTCACATCTGAGATTGATGCCGCCTTAAACGATGAGTTTCGGGTTATCCCTGGATTGGGCGAGTTTGGGGATCGCTACTTTGGTACAGATGATTGATCCTACAGGCTAAGTGTAACCTGATCTATTTGGGTAGGCTGCGTAGTCATAAGAAATGAAAAGGAGAACAATGCATTGTAATGAGATATAAAAGATTCAGAAGCCGACTTTGTCTATGATTTGGTGCAACCAGATTAAAATAAAAACGAGCGTAACTCACTGTTATATTGATAATGCATGAGTGGTTTTCATCATGTTAGTTTGCAGTAAAGATGGTGTCATACAAAAAATGCTAGTAGAAAATTCAACCTATGTATCTGTTTGGTGATTATGTGCAAAAAAGCTTTTTGCTATACATAATACATAAATAGGTCTAAAAAATGTATCGAAAATGATTGAACATTGAAGTAACAAATGAATTAGTAGGTTTTACGTATTTCTTTTGAAGTATACATAACCCTAATAAAAATATGACAAAATATTCACATTATAATATTTAGGAGTGAATTTTTATTTTCAACTTTAACAACTAAATTGTTAACTTCTAATTCTAGACCTGCAGCGACAATAATAATGCCTAATTATATAGCATGGTCCAACAATGCCATTGCGTTTTGTTATAAATTTGGAGTTAATTTATTAATGTGTTGATCTCTTTTGGAAACATTTTCTGGTTTTTCACTTGATGATCAAATAGTTTTCACAATTTTAAATTATGAATCTAGTTAGTTCCTCCGTCAATTAATAGTGTTAACGGAAATTTGAAATAGAATGTTAACGGCCACTATGACATGTTATTAGGTGAGATGATAAGGCGAGAGATGTGTTGTTTCCTGCTTGTACGGGATAATGAAATTGGTCATTCAATATCCAATCTTAAACGGTGACTCTATCAACAATGTCAATGGAAAAATAATGTGGAAGACTGGAAGTTAGCTGCCAGTAAGGATGAAATTGTATCCATGGCGGGTGCTTTGCGAATTGCGAGGCGAAATTGTTATCAAATTTTGATAATTTTTATGCAAATTTAATTAAAAAATTAAAATATTTTCATTCTTAGAAACTGATAAGCATAAAGAATTTTTTTTTATGATTTTGGTTTTTTAAGGAATAAAAAAAGTTCAAAAATTAAATTTTATTTTGACTTTTATTATAATTTTTTAAATAATAATCTAAATATTTTTATACAATTCACATACTATACTAGTATAAGTGTATAACACTTATAAAAATTATGTCAAATTTTTAAATATTTAAAAACATATTTATAGTTTTAATTTTTACTTTTGTAATTTTTCTCAGCATAATGAGTGACATGGGCATGGCCATGGGATATTTTGCCTCGTTCGTTATCCACTCCCAAAACACAGCAAGCTCCTCCCTCAAACAATGACCCTCCGTCTTCTCTCAGCTCCACCGTCCATCCCTCTCTTCACCTGCCATGCTTCCTCCACCACCGCCGCCGCTGCCCGTCCCCTCCCTTCGCCTCCGCCTCCGCTTCCTCAACTCTCGTCGTCACCCCCTACTTCTTCCACTCCTCAGTCCCCGCTAACTTGCGCACTTCACTGCCCACACTTCCAGTCGTAAGAACCACCCTCTCCTCTCTTTCAGTGTTTCTCTATCTTTTGTAACGTTTGTTTTCTTCGCTCTGTAAATTTTTTTTTTGGCAGGTGCTCCGGGTGCACGCACGAGTTCAATCTCCACCGTCCGGATATACTGGAAGATGCTTCTGATTTCTTTCGGAAACATGGAGTCTCCGATTTCACTTTCGATACCTGCAAACTGGTACTTTTCGATTTCGTTTTCAACTCCGAATTGTAATTAATTAATTAATTAATTTTTATTTGGATTGGTCTTGTTAGTGGGGTTGGAGGTGCCGTGCGAAATTGGCTGTGCGTGGCTCTTCATCGGACCCTCTCATTGGTCTCTATGAAGAGGGTACTCACAACGTAGTTGACATTCCACAGTGCAAAGGTCTTCGCTTGCCTCTGTTTTATTAATGCGTCTGTGTTTTTTCTTTATTATTAGCAATAATAAATTTCATATTAGTGTTCTTATTCGTTAACATGAAATTATGCTAAGTAAGGTTTCTGTGTGCTGTGATCTCTTGGGCAGCTCATCATCCTAATATTAATGCTGCTGTTGAGCTGCTTAGACAGGGTAATTTCTTGTCGTTTTTGTTAACTATTTGCTTATTTTATTTTCTAATGCAGTTTTTTGTTAAGTTCTTTTTGGCCATCTCTGAATTTCGTCTAGGTATTGCTGAATTAGATATTGAACCATATGTTGAAGATGAGGGTACCGGCGAGTTGCGATATGTTCAGGTAAACGGTATGTAATAATATTGAATATGTTAGTTTTTTCTTTCAATTGACAATTGAAGTTCTGGATCTGGAAAGTTTTTTGATGTTGGGTGGGTGTATGCAGATGGCTGTAACAACACACAACACGTCTCTTCCAGCAGCAGAAAGATATCTGAATGGTTCCTTGTTGCTATTGAATTATGTGAATAAAATTGAATTGATATTGTTTTGCTGATGGAGTTAATTAAATTGAATTGAATTTATACTGTTTCAGGAAAGGTTCAGGTTACTTTAGTTTGGAATTCAAGAAATGAAAATTCACCTAGTTCAGATAAATTGAATGAATTGGCAAATGTAAGGTTGCTGCTTTCTTTACTTTTTTTAAATGACATAAGTTACTGTGTCGATGCCCTTTTAATCATATAATAAAGTGATAATTTATTAATTTATATGATTGGATGCAGTTTCTATGGAAAAATGGTGGGCCCAAGAGCAAGCTTCATTTACTCCATTCTGTGTGGGTCAACTTTCAGACTTCGACAAACAATGTGAGTTAATATATTTTTTTTTTTCATATGAAACAAATGAATGACTTGTGTTTGGCTAACTGGAAAATTGTATTGTGAATGTCATTTGGCAATGATGGACGTATAGTTTCAGTTGTGAAGGAAAGAGGGTGCTTGTTTCTTTACTGCTTTTGAATATAAATCATATGACATTGTTATACAAGTTCTCGCTCAACACTGTAAGATGGGGGAAATTTGCCACATGATAGCATTGTGTCTTGAATTATTTCTTTAATTGTAAGTGATGCTGGACTATGCATCTTTGCAAATGGTCAAAATGGAACTGGAGGTTGACAGGAATGATTTCGTTAATACAAATTTGATGAAGTTTTTGGATATTGAAATTTAATATTTATGTCACTTAAGCTATTCTTTTCTGGGATACCATCTATGCCGATCTTGTAATCATTTTTTTGTTTTGGTAAGATATTTTTATATGTAGTCATGCCTTTAAAATGTTTACGTCATGGCCCAGATAATTTTTGGGAATAGATGGAGACATCTTCTTGGAGAGAGAGATTTTTGGGAACATGTTGGTGGAATTGATGTGTCCTTGGCTCCTTCTAGTTTTGGCCAGGCAAACACTAGGGTAAAGACTCTAATCCTGTGAATTATCATAATCTATTTGGCAATTCTGGAATGTTTTCAATTGATAGTTTGATTCAGTTACCATTGAAGCATGGACAAGAAACAAAATATAAACACTACACATTTATATAGAGATAAAATCATGGTATAGATGTACATAGCCGGTAGATAACAAGTGAAATGAATGGATTTATAAATCCATTCTAATTATGCATTTTATCAAATCTTATCATTTTTAAAGATTTGTACTGAAATGAATTGATTTGGGTTTCTTAAGTTTTAAAAGACCTTTTTATGCCTCCTAATTTTAAGACTCTCTCTCTCTGAGAGAGAGATGTGAGTAATGAAGCACAGGGTAGAAGAGAGAGAGAGAGAGAGTTCTGAAGCACTGAATCTGTGTTTATATACATAACCAGTGCAAAGGGTAGAAGAGCCTTTGCATGCTTAAGTTAGTTGGGGGGTTATCCTAGCTGGCACTTGCTCTAGCTATCTAACGGATCGGCTGTTACCAGTAAGTTCTCTCTTAGGCTCAGAAACTTTTCTCTAGATACTGTGTTAGTGAAGATGTCTGCTGGCTGCTCATCAGTGTGGGAATATGAACAACTAGTAGCCCTCCTTTTAAGTGTTCACGCTTTGTAAGAATCAAACCAAAGAGCGAAACTAAATTGATGAGATGGAGGAGCGACATTCATAAAATACATTCTCCTTTTGTGAAAATGTTTTTATTCAGTATTCTTATATCACAAAGGTCCACTTCTAATAGCAGGACTAGTATCTTTCTTACTTTCACGTGATTTTCCAGCTATTGAATCATTCACTGATGAGCGTTCTATAATATAATTGATATTTGATATGTACAAAACCTGTTTATATTGCATGAGATGATAATAACCGATATTTTGATATTCCTTCATTTTCAGGCTTTTGATGTCTTGCTTCGGAAGTTACAGAAATATGTTCCACATGGGGCATCTGTTGCAGATTTGTATGCTGGAGCTGGGGTAATTGGGTTGTCATTAGCTGCCACTAGAAAGTGCAGGCAAGAGTTTGTGGTTCTATGCGTCTAAATTGTTACTTGTTGTTACATCGTGGAGTTTGAGAATTTATGTTTCTAGTTGTCTTTCAGGTCCGTTAAATGCATCGAGATTAACAAAGAGTCAAAGGCATCTTTTGAGAAGACTATTGGTCGGTTGCCTGCCACAGTTGACAGCAGTATCACTTGGCATCATGCCGATGCTTCCAGAGTTAGTAGTGAATATTTGAAGCCTCATCATACATTTCATGTTTTACCTCTATTATTTTTCTGATTTATGTAACTTTTATTGCTACAGCTTAAATTTCGGTGTGCATGTTTCATCAGAAGTATAAAGCAAATGCATTAGAATGATGAAAATTAATGTTGATTCAAAATATCAAAACTAAATTGCAGTCAAATTCCGAAGTGTTAAATTAAACTGATTTAAAAAAATTCAGCACTAAATTGATGGCTTTTACATGTGAGGAGGACTAAAAATGATTTTTAAATTTTTTTTTTATCAGTCTATGTGATGATTTTATTTGAATAGAAAAGACTAGAAAGATGAACTTTGGAATTGATTGCTATTATCCTTGTCGCCAGGAACCTTTTTTATGGCTTGTGGGTTCAGATGTTGTTGTTGTTGATCCTCCCAGAAAAGGACTAGATGTATCACTAAAAGATGCATTGCAGAATATATCATCAATGGAGCGAAAAGTCTTTTCATCATTTGAGAGGTTGTTCCTTTTGTTAACAGATGAATTTGGTAAATTTGAAAATATTTCCCTTTGCAAATTTCTGATTCATTGCGAGTTAATTGCAGCTCAAACTCAGTCAAGGAAGAGAAACGACCGTGGGTTTTACGTGCTAAAGAAGATTCAGTCCAGGTTGGAAGAAAACCGCCTCCTGAGAACATTCCTCAATCAGTTCCCCAAACCCTGATATACATAAGTTGTGGATGGGAAAGCTTTAAGGAGGTATTCCCATGATTTATGTTTTATGATTGTGCTTCGACTTTTTAAAACTTGAATTATCCATATGTTAATTTGATGAATTGTTGACAGGACTGTAAGTCATTGTTGTCCAGTAAGGCTTGGCATTTGGATAAAGCTCATGGGTTTAATTTCTTTCCTGGTACCCAAAGGTATTTATGTCATATCTATAACTTAGTATTTGTTTAATTATGTGTCTTTAGTATTTATTCTCATCACTATATTTTTTTATCAACAAGGGGAAAAACATATTTGTGCAGTTAATAAATCCTCATCTTCCATTTTCTCAATTTGAATTACATCCAATTTTCAATCCAGTTCTTGTTATGATTTATCTAGAAACCTGAACCTTATTATTTTTTCGTTTCATTTGTTCATATTTCTCTGTAGTTAAGAAATTAGCCTTTGTAGTTCTACTTAAGAGGTATGGATATGTGAAGCACCTGAGAGTTTCAAGTGGTGCTAATTTTTCTTCTTTAGTTGAGCCAAAGTAGGAAATAAGAATCAAACCTTATATTCATTTCCACTTAGCCCTAAATGCTATATTCTAAAATAAAAATGAACCAGCTTAATAAATATTTATATAACCTTTATTCTTATAGTTCTCATATACATATCTATATATGGTAGGATACATTGTTTGGTTGATTCCCTTCTCCCCCCCCCCCCCCCCCCCCCCCCCCCCAACAAAAGAAAAATGAAAAAAAAAAAATTGATTTGTCATCTTCCATTTGGTTGCAGCATTGAAATTCTAGCAGTGTTCAAGAGGGGACCTCAGAAAAAGAAACCTGGAAAGAAAAAGAAAAAACACTTGTAATTGTCTGAGAGACTGAGACCTTAAGACCTAAACTAACATACTGATCAAAATCGAGGAAGTTTCATTTGCACCTGCAACATGGATGGAGCAGATAAATTTAGTAGAAGTCTTATATAATTTCCATTTTCTGGGAGGGTTTTTGTACTGTTGTTAAAGGAGTTTTGTATAAAAACAATTTTGATTAATTTTTGTAGAAATAATATTAAATTAAATTTTCAGTGTAGTTTTGTTTTTTTTTTTTTTTTTTTTTTTTTTTGATCAAGTGGATTAGACAACTCTCAATCCTAGGTATCACAACATACCCACACTATACATTCACCCACAGAACATTTAAGGATTCATATAACCAAGTTGGGTTGGTCTAGTGGTTAGCTCACTAGTCCGCTTAAGCAAGTGTCGGGGGTTCGAATCCCGCCTTGTGCATGCAGCAATCCATTGGCCAGCGGCAAACCCTTAAATGGAGCTCAGTATCGCGACGGATTAGTCCTTGACCTGTCGGGTTGGGGGATACCGTGGGAAACCAAAAAAAAAAAAAAAAATTTAAGGATTCATATGGTGCACTCACGAAGGTTTAAACCCAAGCATGTGGTTTAACTTTGTTTGTGCATCTTGTTTGTCTTCATGCTGTCAATCCAGGCAACACAATCCAGATGAGAAACTGCTGGCACAAGAGGAAAACGTAGCTATGGGTTGTCCCAGTGTTTTCTTCAGCCATGCTAGATTTTGTTTTACATGTTTAGTATAACTTTTCAATTTTATGTAAAATCATGAATTTTGCTAGCTTGGTGATGATTTAAATGACCAAGAACTAACTTTTTGACGAGCCTTTTATTCTTAAAACTAAATTTTATTTGACCAAAAAAAATAAAAAGCTCTATAGGCAAACAGCTCGTGTTAATACAAGGTCCAAAAAAGGGCCCAACCTAAAAGGTGTAATGTATGCCGTCTAACTTGATAACTACACCAGTGACAGATTTTCCCGTTTGAATCTGTGACTTTGAGATCAGAGGAAGACAACTCAACCAAATCAAGAACAAAAATAAAAAGGCCTTTAACCTCACAAAACAAGTAACAACTGGAGAGATCCATACTCACCTAAGAGATAGCACATTCGAGTTATTATCTTTGGTAAAAAAAAAAAAAAAAAATAACAACTGGGGAGGCGTACAAGTAAGCGTATATGGACCAACTTAAAGGACTGTGTGCTGTGCAGCAGTGCAGACACGAAGCAGTACGGCACACGCTATAGACATTATGTTACACAAATTATCTGATGCAAGACAAAACAAAACGCACCAGCATTCTCTTTACAGTTTACTCGTCAACTTAGCTATGCACTTGTGCAAGACATAACCAACACTACTAGATGCAACGTGGTTCCTGCTATGCATTCAAGCAACCTTCCATTTTTACAGCAACGTTGCTAACAAATTTCCGAACAAGTAAATGGAAGAGAGGACACAAGAAAGCCTGCCTATTTAACTGTACAACAAAAAAGCAGGCGCAGATTCATCCTTGTATTCAGATACAGATACATGCTGTGATGAGCCACGTTTGATCAAACATTTCTACCCAATCTTGAAGTGACGCTACCAGAGCTGGAGCCAGTCATCAAATTTCCATTAGCAGTCATGTAGAAGTAATTGTAGTTAATTCTGGTGACCAAATCCGCCAAATGTGGGAAATGCCCAACATTCAGTTTGAAAGATAAGACCCTGAGTAAGAAAGCAATGCAATCATCAAACTGTTTCTCTATCCGGTCCACTTCCATCTCGCACCTTGCGTTGATTGCCGAAACAGCTCCACCACTGCTTAACGTTTGCTGAATGGTATAGAAGTCTAAGGCTAAGCCAAGGATGCTGTTAATGCGACTAGCAATCAAAGCCCCCTAAACACAATCAAGAATACTGAAATTAGTCGGGCTTTGCTACAGTGTAATTTATAGTTGCACCAATCTAGATTCAAAACAGAGTGTATTTATGAAGAACACAAAGACCCAAAGAGAATGATAAATCACCAGCTTATCAGGAACCACAAAGCACTGTCGTTGAATGGATAACATGTACGCCTCATGGACTTCAATGACTTCGTCCAGAGATTTAGCTGCTTTCATCCCTTCACATAGTTCACGCCATGCACTGTGATATACCTGCATATAGTATTGACAGCTAAAATTCTCATCTTCCATTAAAAAAATGCAGAATCACATAATCATTATGGATAGAAAGATAATATACTGTGATTGTTTAATACCATAAAAGGAATCAGAAGGCATCAAAAGCCATCACAACCAGCCATTCTATTAGTAAGTAGGTTTCATTCTTTATTATTTATATTCTTCCTTTTCCCTCCAAAATCTAGTGAACAGACTTTGCAAGGTAATTCTTGTGCTTATCTTGATGCATGTACATACCCTATCCATTACATATTGGTGAAAAGCATCCACAAAATGAAGGAGTTTCTGCTCCACTATCCAATGATGTTTTCTGTCGTTTGTTGAAGATCCTCTACCCTGCAAAGAGTGATTGATCATTTTTATGAATTTTGTAAAATGTAAAAGTATATTGTCGAGTTTATTAATGTTCAAGAAAGATTTAGCCAAGGGAGAACATGCTCCACTGCAGAGAAAGGGAGGTAATCTGTGAAAGCACCTTCCACATCCATCTTCGCACTTTATCTAGTACAGATTTCGCACGCTTGACCTTCAACAAGAACCGCATCACCTAAGAATTGAAAACCAACAAAAGAAATATGATAATCAGAATGTTTAAAATAAAAGAACTAAAAACCTAAGAAAATGAAACAGAAATCCAAAAACAATCCTGATACCTGGTCATATTTCCTAATTGCATCTGCATTGACAATAAGTTCAAGAGGCCAAGGGACCTGCCAACACCGAATTTTCAATTTTACTGTTACTTATAAATCTCTGGAAACTAATATTTGAGATAAACAGTATTTAGTAAGAAACACACAATAAACCAACCAAACAATGACCTTATATGTGAATTTCAGCATATCAAGGCCATCAATTCCAAAGCTATTGATGTGACTTTTATGAGGAGTACTTGAAAGAACACCAGCTGTCAAAGAATGCTCATCCTGGTCAACATTTTTTGTTATTGATACTACCAATGAATCTGGAGTACTTAACAGCATACAATCAGCAGAATTACTGATTGATTCCTGCAGCACACATACATAAAAAAGATTATGATAGCAAACATAAATGTGTTCAACAGAGTAACACAAACGAAAAACAACCATTAAAAGTCATTTCATAGACAAAGAATGGGAAAAATGTGAAAAAAATAATATAACCATGTTATGATGTGATCAATCATAAAAAATATTTACCGTAAAGTATACTTTTTACCTCTAACGTTTAATTTGTTTCAATTTCACCCCTAACATTTGAAATAAGTTTCAATTCTATTCCTACCATTAATTTTTTACAGTCAACTATTTTTTTCCAAATTCACCCATTAAATTTTGTCCATAACATTTGGATTTGGTTGGAGTTTAGGATTAGGGTTGGAATGGGTGGTTAAAGCTAAATTTGGAAAAATATTTACTTACTGTTAACTGTAAAAATAAATTAACAATAAAGGATATAATTGAAACTTATTTCAAACATTAGGAACAAAACTGAATGAATAATTTTGAAGAATTTTGAAAACGTTAGGGACAAAAAAACATATTTTACACTAATATTTATTTAGGTAAAACAAATGGGATACTGAGTTCAATAAGATCAAGTAAATCTACCTGTAATATTGAGTTCAATTCAAAATCATCTTCCCATGTTTCACCCTTGTCCAACTTATTGAAAATTAAAGTCAGAAAGTGTTGCAACAAATCACCTGCAAAAGACAAGAACCAAGATGACCAATTGCCCATACCAAGATAGAACAAAATAGTAATGCCCAATATGGAAATCATTTAAGCAGACACCTGAACCCAGCAAGTATATAGCACGCAACACTGCAAGCTCATCCATCAACCTCCATTCATTCATCAACTTCAACAACATATTCCTCCCAATATAATCCACCTGTTCAATTCAAAATCCAATTTTAAATACTAATAGGATGAATCCAGATATTTGATATTGTTTAATGTAATTGACCTGTTTCTGAATGTACACAGATAGACAGTACTGCATAATAACAAGAGGGAGTGGGGTAGTCCTTAGGTCAACATTTTGCATCCAGTGAAGAACCCTTGAAGGAAGAGTGCTGTTTCTCTGGAAAGGCAAAAGCTCTGACACAGGAAGATCATCCTGTTTCAAATTGTATATATATTTTGTTTAGCGCGCCAAACTACTGCAACCTACATCTAATGCTTGCTAGACTAGGAAAAAGAAATACCTGAAATGAAGGCAGAAGTGTCGGAAAAGGAAGCAACATTTCCAGTAGCTTTCTGTCATCCTGTGAGCGAAGATACTCAGGCTCACCATACTGAAAACCTAAAGTATAGTTCGTTCCCTTAACATCAGAAAAAGTTGTACTTCCTCCACCAAATACAGCCGTTCTTAAAACCTCATCATTTAAAGAAGGCAAGCAGAACTTTCGTGATATATTCAATTTTCTCAACACATCACTGTTTTTCCTAAGGTCCATTTGACATACAGCAATAACTGGATTGTTTACATATGATCTCATTAAGAGTTGGAATTCATCTTCAACCACTTTAGCTCCTTTCACTTCTCCTGCATCACTACTAATGCCTTCATATTTTTGCTTCAAATCAGCTGAGCTTTTCTGAGATAAAGCATCATTCAAGAACTTACACCAAATCTTTTCTGAGTGTGGCAGAGCAGTTAGATTTTCATTGCCCTTACTCTCTGTTTTTTCATCCTTTACACAGGAAAGTGTGTATTCAGATTCATACCAGTCATCTTGCCAAAAGTACTTGTGCACGTGGTCACCATCACCTATAAGCCCAGCTAGTGATACAGAAAAAACTTCTGCCAATGTTAACCCAGCTTTGTTTTGAGCAGGATACACACCATAGTTAAAATATTTAGTAGTTCCAATCTCATAATTACTTCCTTTGCTACAAACTGCTAATGAATTAGGGGCATAGCGCATCAGCTGCAAAGATTTCCCAGCTGAAACTATTGACTTGGCTAAATCCTTAATAAAAAAGGGACAAGCTGGACGGTCTATTGTGCTCTGTTCTTTCCCTTTAATTGTTCCAGATAAAGAGGTGGATTCCCTACCACGCATTTGCTTGTCATTTGATGCTGGTAGAGGATCATTAACATAATTTTTGGAAGAGAACTCACCATGTAATTTACTATGATGTAACTTCCTTAATAAATAACTCTTCTCCCAAAACTCAGCCTCATCAACTGATACTTCTTTATTTGCAAAAAAGAACATCTGAAAAGGGAGATGATATGATCAATGCCACATGAAAGGATGTTTGGACTATCTGATTATGTGTTTAGAAAAATATTACAATAAGAAATATACAGAAAGTGCTTTCAGTTGAAAAGCTACTTTTGTGCAAAATTAAGTCAACCAAGCATGTTCTAACCAGTATATGGCAACAAAACCATAATGATTGAACTTGCAGCATAATGTAACAGATTTAAATATTGAATTCATTATAGATCATATATATTGAAAAAATGTATAAAATGATGCCTTAGAACTTTTCAAGAATATTACATAAAAATTGAATAATTGATTGTAACCATTTCAAAAATGCAGCTCATGGTCAGAAAGACTTCATCAATTTGAAGTTTTGAACCAAGAGAAAATTCCTTAACTACACAACATAGTATACGAGAAACTTATATGACACTCTTTGGTACCAAAGTGAGGAAGAACATTTCCCATGAGATGAGATTCAACAACAATTACCTCATTAGAAGGATCATCAAGTATTCCTTCAAAAAGCCAAGAATCTAGACCCTGAATATATGGCAACAAGCTTCCAATATACATACCCAGCACCATTTGATAAGCTTCATCCTGCAATTGTGAGAGATTTAAAGTTTGAAAACATGAACCAGGAAAGTTCTCTAAAAAGAATTACAAATGTAACACAGGAAAATAGACACAACCTCACCACCTTGTACAAGACACATCTCATCAAGCTTCTTATGCAGATAGTCAAGCACGTGAACTGCTAGATCTGCTGTTGGTATAGATGCACCAAGTTCAAAGTATGCCCTGGGTATCGCTTCATGGACTATTCGGAATAGGTACTCAGCACCTGAGCAAAGACTACAATCCGCAACTGATCATCAGATACTGTCATGTCCCCCCAGTCACTAAAATAAATAAAATCTGAAGAGATATATTCTAAAATACAATTTGACATTGACTTGATTGTAAGCATGACCTCAGATAAAACGAAGTGACATTGCTTGATCCATGTAACCAATCTCACCTAAAATCAACTTAACAACAAGAAGAAAGTTTTATCCCACTAAGTAGGATACGCTACATATATCAAACACGAAATGTAATTTTAACAAGCATGCACACAAATAAGATATTAATTCTGCTAAAAGTTCAAATATGTAACAATTAGAAACCTCGATAAAGAATTCGCCAATCCTAACAAGGTGGGAGTGGTTAAGCCATCTGCATTGCTTGCGGGGCTTTCCTCCTTCAACGCAATATCACGCAACCGCTGCAAAACAACAAGATAGCATATATAAATTTCGATCTTGTTATGATTCCAATGAGTATGAGACACACACCTTAAGCCAGGCCAAAGCAGAGGACGCAAATGCCTTCAGAGTCGGAGGAGGTTTCGCCGCCGCAGCTTCGACCTTATCAATGGTAATCTCCACCAACTGGAGACAGGTGGCAGCATGGATGAACTGAGTGAGAAGAGAATTGAGACTTCTCTGGGACAAGTGACTCAAGTATATTCCACTCTTGCTACAAAAACTGTTGGCACTGTGATCCCAAAAGAAGAGGGAACCAGAAAACCCTTGCAGCATTCGCAAAATACCACGTACCTAAATCAGAGAATAGACATTGAAACGCACCAGTAACACATTCGTCAAAAAATCTCATGGAAGCTAAGATTCTACCAAGACATCAGAATTTAAAGGAAAAAGAATAAAGGATAATGCTGTACGAGTTCGAGTTCATTAGTTCGCAAGGACGATATTGGAGCTGCGAAGTGTATTTGCTTGGCCAAGGGATCATAGATTTTGTGGATTAAGCTTCGGGCAAACTGTGGTTCTGCCCCCATAACCAGAACCTGTTTTCTGATTTAGGCACCGCTCATTCACGGTGGATGGTGGTGGTGACGGAAAAGCGAGAGAAGCAGTAGAGCTCGGAATTTGTGCTTTTAAGTGTTTTTTCTCTTTTTTCTTCTTTTGGGTTTGAAATCAAATGTCTAAAATACGAAATTTAGTTATTTTATAATAATTATGTTATACGAATATTAAATATTAATTATTAAATATAAAATATAAAATATTTATTAAAAAATATACAAAGAAAAAAGCGATCGGGTCAAGTTCCAACCCGGGCATGGTCCTAGTTGGACATTTAAAAGATAAAACTGAAAAAGCAAAAAGGTTAGACTCTTGTTTCACTCTTCCCCACCTCACATTATGATGGCAGCCTCATCCTCCCTCTCCAACTTCTTCTCATTCCTCTTACCCTCAAAACAACCGCCACCATCTCCGTCGCCACCGCCGCCACAAATCGCCATAACCACTCGCCACAAGCCCACTCCCAACTCCGTCTCCCTCGTCGCCCAACAACAGCAACATGACCCCTCGTCTTCTTCTTCTTCTTCCTCCTCGGAGCTTTCTTCAGTGATGTGCCCTTCCCTGGCGCACGCGAACACGCTGTTCTTCCGATCGGCGTACAATGTGCAGGTGGTGGTAGACGACAACGAGCCCGAGGAGAGGCTTCTCAACAGGTTCCGCCGGGAAGTTATGAAGGCCGGCGTCATTCAAGAGTGCAAGCGCCGGAGGTTCTTTGAGAACAAACAGGACCAGAAGAAGCGCAAGTCTCGCGAAGCTGCCAAGCGTAACAAACGTAGCAGGTGCTCTAGAATTTATGAATTAAGTGTTTAATTTAGTTTCGGAAATGGTAAACTGGTTATTTGGTTTTGGAATCTTGAGAACTAACTTGTTAATTAGTGTGTTTGACTTGTTTTACTTTTTTTTGTAGAATTGAGAGTTTATTTAGAGTTGATTAGGCCAAAATTGGTTATGTATGATTAATTTTGATCGAAAATGATTTATGTTTGGTAATTTTTTTCCTTTGTTTCTAGAATTGATTTTGACAAGCCATAATTAATAATCAATAATAGAATTGGAGAAGTGACAAAGTTTCACATGTGTATAATTGATTTTCACACTATAATCAATTATGGAATTTTGGTTAACTGAAAAACCAAACATGATCTAAAATGCACATAATTGATTTTGGTCTATTTGTTCAAGAACTAGTTCAAGTTAGATGATCTTTTTTGTCACTTTTTCATTTGATTCACAGGCTTTTTAGCGCAGTTTTAGACGCTTCTAGAAATTTCGAGAACTAATATGATATATTTGTCATCCATATCATGTTGGAAGTGATGTGGAATGTCAACACCTCATCTAATATGACATCAATGAAAACATGATAGCACAATAATGAAAACATAATTAAGAGGTGACTCACACTTTACACCCCCTAAAAACTAAATTTTTAGATTTCAGGACTCTTACTCGAAGTTGTGCTTAAATTATAAAATTAGTGGACTGCAAATGTTGCTTTCAGTGGATGACGGGAACTTATGCTTTTCCAATGGTGCATTGTCTAGTGTCTTTGTGGTTGTGCTTACATGTAAAACTGCAAATCACTTCTATTGTACCTAGGGTTGGAATGAAACTTTTAAATGAGTCGCTTAAAATGTTTCTGCTTCAATTTTATGTGTTGGGATGAGAAAAGGTGTTCGGTTCGTGTTTGCTGATGTAGTTTTCTTCATAATTGTTTGTTTTCGCTGTTGTTTCCAGGCGCCCACCAATGAGATCTCCAATGCAGAACAGGCAGGATGTCCTCTCAACAACAACTAAGAAGGAGGAAGATGATGATAACTGGGATCTACCTGAAGAAGACGGATTGAGCGCATGATGCTTTACATTCTGTTCTATTCTTCGCGTCTTACTGTGAGAGCCTTTTGCTGCATTTAAGTTCTGTTTAGTAAAACAAGTTTCTTGGACTCAACTAGTGTTATGTCCAACTTATATTAAGTTAATATTATGCAATTTGTTCATTTGTGCATCAAAAGCTCACTCTGCCCTCGATTCTCTAAAATCTTGCAGCAGTCTGATTTTGTGTCCCTCTTTGCATTATCTGAAAACTCCTCTAGATGTGTAGTACCATTAATAAAAAATCAGATAACTAGTTATTTATTTTCAGCGTCAACGCTGTCCATAATCAAAGAGCATAGTTGTGCCGAAGCAAGGCAGGTGTTGTGAAAATTCGGTTGTTTTTTGAAAGGGAATAATTCATTATTTGAACCTTCAACTAGTCAGAGACCTCTTATTATCAGAAATTTTTTGGAAGAACTAAGATCATCAGTTGGTTGTGAGTCTGAGTTATCAGCCTAGTTCATATTTTTGGAGAGTAGATTGAAAACAGCAGAGGCTTCACCACATCTATCTCCAAAAAGGTCAAGACAAATGGTCTAAACTAAGAATTTTTTGTTTTAGCTTATCTTGCCAAAAAAAGGGTGCATTTTTAAGCCGAAAAGAAATCAGTTTTTTCATAATCAGATAGAATATCTAATAGTAACTAGAAGTTTGTTTCTTTTTTTTTTTTGGTGAAAAAAAGTAACTAGAATTTAAAGAATATGTTTTTGCTTCTGTTTTTCTTTTTTTTTTTGAACACTCGAATAGAAACTGAAATGTTAAAGAAAAAAAAAAGGCTTTTAGCTTCAGTCCCGTAAAAAAAAGTTAGAACAAATGCACTATAAACAACACAGATGTAGCACGTTATATTTCCTGTCATAACACATCCACTAAAATTTACATTCTTCAGGGTCCTCTATTTGGTAAAATAAATTCTTTCTAACCTGAAAATTACATCATGTTCTAAGTAAATTTCCTTCCTAAGCATTTCCATGGCCTCCCCATAATCATTTTGCCCGAACCTGATACATTTTTTCTGAACTGAATCCAATCATCAAGAACACTCCTAAGGTCATGAACCTTGTTTGTGAGATCTTCACAGCAGTTAGCATGGATGGTAGAAGCTTCCATCAACATATCCTTATTTTGCTGACAAAATCCACCAAAATAAGTTGTATCTATGTGGTTAACACGGAAGCCATAAGCTGCAACCATATCTTGATTTTGCATTATGGTTGCACATAATGAATCTTCATCCGGAGACTTTGGAAACAGAAACTTGACCAATTTCCAGTACTTGAGGAATTCAAAAGCTATACCATTCGCTTTCAAGAAAAAGACTCCACCGTCCTGAGAGAAATCGCCGCTCTGCACATTACCAGAAGAATCACACGAAATTGAGAGCTCCTGAATTGGATTGAAGTGTGATAACGGACTTCTCAGCCATAGTACATCTGCTTCCTGCAAAACAGTAAGTCTCATGCAATTCATACTTTTAATAAACACTAACACTTGACCTTAATGAAATTAAATTTTCTTCAATAACCCCCAATCTTAAGCATCACAATACACCCACGCTACACAACACTATTACACTAAAGGGTTCCTTTTCAATACTTGGTGCATTCAACAAGGTTCGAACTCGGATGCAGTATATTAAGAGGCATAATACTTGGTGCATTCACCAAGGTTTGAACCCGGAGGCACATAGATTACCATCTAAGCTAAACCTCAGCTGCATGATGTTTAGTTAAAGAGATAAAATAAAAACATGTGTATTTTCTATATGTTACGGCTCAACTCTCAGGTTGGGTCTAAACGTGCGGCCCATTGAGGGTCGCACATATCCAAATTAAAATCATATCCCACAAAACAGGATAGAATCATATAAAGATTCTTCCGAGATCTCTGGCCATCAAATGCTATAAATATTAGGGGACAAATCCCCCTCAGGTGTCGCCACCCTGATCCGGCTTTGAGGCGACGGCTATCTGGTGGCTCCCTGATTAATCTCCTTTCCACCACTCTGAAAAGTTCTTGACCAGAACACTATACTTTTCTAAAGTAGAGAAATAAGACCCAGGATACAAAGACATAAAGTTTTGATATTATTATTATCTATGTCATCTCTGTATTTGAGTCCTGTCTTTGAAATGAAACATTATGTTATTTATTAGCAAAACCTAAAAAATAAAAAATAAAAAAGTATCCATCATCATTTGCAAGTTGAAGGCTGATCAAAATCCATACCGTGAAGATTGTGTTGTAACCCAATTCAATCATTTCTAACAGAACATTGTTCCTTCTCCAACTGAACGAACTGTGATCTGGGCCTGTGGTGGATTGTATTTTGGTGATAAAATAATGCACAAAAGTGTTGGGGTGGATGCAATGGTGATGCAAGGAAATGCAGTATTCATAGGCTCTGGGGTCCATGGCTATGACCGCCAAGTGATTCAAGAATCTTTGAGTCCCATCTCCATGTTTGAAGCTTTGAAGAAAAACGTCAAGAATAGATCCAGGACTTGCCCATGATTCATCCACCATGGTTAGGATGATTGTTCTGTCTGGCATGGCCACTTTCTTCAGCACTTGAACCAACTCTTGTCTTTGTAACTGATAAGTAAGGACAAATCAGCAACAACTTTAGATTTTAGACGTATAATTTTTAAATTTTAAGATATGCAATTTGTTAAACTGATTATTATTGTTTATTAGTGGAACTGCCTATAAAAATTGGTAAGTTCTATATAGATGCAAGGATATGCTACTCCGACCTTAAAATTCCATACCAAATCAATCAGAGGCCAGCACCAAGCTTCTGAAAACCAATCAGGTTATAATCAAATAATAAATTTATCCATAAAATATATTTTATTAAAAAATAATTTTTTGCATTTTATTATTTTAAACCAACTAATAACTAAAAATCAAATCAATTTGACCAATATATCAATTTTTTATTAATTTTTGACCAATTCACGGATAACCTATTTTTCGTTTATTTTGATAGATATTGTTAAAACTAATTAAAATATACAATACGGCACAATACGCCCTCCCCAAATTTTTTAAAAATATCATAAATTTAATAGTTGAGTGTTACACCAAATTTCTTCTGTATCCAAAAAAATTAGCCCATATTTTTATCCTATCCACCAATTTTCAGATAATATTTCCCAAATACCATTCACGAATAAACATAAATAAATAAAATGAATAAGAATATGTAAAATAATGCTTACAGTTGATGGAGAATTGAGCACACTCCTTGTGTGAGCTTGTTGAAGTGATCCATTATAGTGATACAGAAGGAAACACAGGAAGACGATCAAGAAAGCTATCAGAGGAAGATGAAGAGGCTTTCTCAATGCTAAAGCTCTCATGCTTAATTCCCAATGGAAAAAATAATGTTATGGGCAATTTATTCTAAGTTGGCTGGATTATAGAATTTAGTTCTTATGTCTTCTGGCCATTGAAAATAAAAAGAAGCCAAATTACGTATTTAAACCTTAAAGGGCATTTCTTTGCATTAAAGGAGAACCCAAGTGGTTCTCGGACTAAGCAGAAACAGACAATATCACAATACGGAATAAATGGCTGTCATAAATTTTATTCATTTTTTTTCTTTTTCTTTAAAATTTTTCTCAACGAAAAAAAAAATTAATTTTCCAAATTTGTTCGAATGAACAATTATTTAGAATTAAAAAGGATATTCTTTCCATAATTTCAAGAGAAAATAAAAAATTTTTCTGTTAGACGTGTAAATAACATTACTCTCTCTTTTATTTATAAAATATATATTTTTCTCTCTTGTAAAATTAAAATATCTTATTTTTTAGTTCATTTAACTACAATATCCTTCAACGATAATTATAATTATATATATAAATTAGTGATAAATTATTTGATTGATTCAAAATAATAATAATAATATAAAATATTTTAAGTTGTTATCAAAATATTTTAATAATAGTAACAATATAACATTTTTTAATTTGTTAAAAATATTTAATTTAAACTTTTATATATTAATTATATTATTAATGATAAAATATTTAAATATTACTATTATTATTATTTGGTTGATTAAAGAAATACTAATAATAAAAATAATATATTTATTGTCAATGTAATAAATTTTATTTATTTCAAATATTGTATCATTAATTATGTAATATATAAAAGGATAAAATCTTGAAATTTTTGACAAATTTCAAAAATGCTAATAATATTTAATTTATTTTAATTTTATTCCTAATATTTTAAATATGTTTTAATTATAATGTTTGAAATTTTGGTCTAGAGTTGTTATATCATATGTTATATATATTTTTAGAGTATAATTGAAACATATTAAAATGACAATGAATAAAATATAGTTAAAACCAAATATTAAAAATAAAATTAAAATCAAATGTAAATCTTGAGAACAAAAAACATAAAAACATACTTATAATTCAAAGAATATTTTTGTAAATAAAAATCATATTACAAATATTTTTAAAACATATCATTTAATGAAACTCATTTAAAAATTAACATAGTAATGTTTCAAAGAGAACAATTAATAATATCAAAGGACAATTTTGTAAACTACTTTTGGATTTTTGTAACTGATAGATTCTAATTAGTTGACCCTTGAATACATTTAATGGATCGTGAATTCATATGATAATGGATTGACTCAAAAATCAGGTAAATTAACTATTATGCCCAATAGGAAGGAAAGGTCGGAAAAGGTTCATTATTGCTTTCCATATATGCCATCCATTTGTCTAATTAAATATTCATCCCAAATCAGCTTAGCACTTAAAATCAGATATGGTATGGTATAGTAATATATGGTATTAAAGAATAATAAAGATTGACTATTTATCTATTTTTTATTTTTTATTTTTTATTTTGCTGACTGTTGATTGGATAAGCTTATGTGGATTCAACGGAATATAAATCTAATAGAGGTTTTTTGTTTATTATGGCTTTATGCGGTTCAAAAAAATATTTTTATAATAAATAAAAGAAGAAACATAAGTAAAAGGCAAAAATAGAAAATTTTGCATTTGAATATAATTATAAAAATATTTTTTTTAAAAGTAATGTTATGTGACTAATAAATATTATTATTTTTTATTAGTATTTAGTCAACAATAATTTGCATTTATATTTATAGATATTTTACACACAAAAAATATATAATTTATACTTATATTTACAAATTTTGTACACATTAATCATCAATACAATTTGCACTTATATTTTTTAAAATTCGCCCATATAATTTAGTAAAATATATTTATTAAAAATAGTTTAGTATTTGTGTTGTTCAAATGATAGTTAAAAATACTAAAAATTATTAACCTCCAAAGATTTTTTATTTTTTAAATCATAAATAACTAAAAAATTGGATATAATAGATATGGACATTTTTTTTAATAAAATTGTAACGAATGTCGTATTTATGTTTGGACAACAAATTATATGATATAATTATTTAATAATTTTACAATTTGATCATCTAAATAACTAATAATAAATAAATTTAACAACAACTTTATATTCTATATATTTGTTCAAAGACTAATGATCTCAAAGACATAAAGGACACTGGGCGATGCTAATTTGAAAACTGGTTCGTCAAGCTGTAAATATGATTCATTATTGTATAATTGAAACTAACATAAATATTATGCAAATTCATACTCATTTACAGTTTTGTGTATCATAAATTTGTTCCTTAGCCTTAGCTTATACTATTATCATCATTAAATCATGAAATTTACTAGTCACCAAAAAAAATCATGAAATTTACTTGCTCGTTTCCTTTCCTCTTTTTGTGTAACATGGGGGAAAACTGATTTTTGAACTGCACTTCTAGACTAGTGTTTTGAAACATTTTTGAACTTCATAATACATTCGGATAGATTAATTATTTTTTATGTTTAGTTCTCTTCCAAGTGACATCTAAGAAGTAAGAACACATACATAATACGGATTCATACGTTATCTTTCCAACATATATAAACTGCAAGATAAACCTTTGACATGGTATATTCATAGCTTTTGAAGATGCTTGGTTTGAAATAATTAAGTGGTGCCTTTTTTATGATATGTACCAGCTAAACAAAACCCCATTGTTGTATGTGTTGATGAAATACTAATCTAGAAATGATGGTGACTTGTAAATAAGGTGCATGATTTTATGTTTCTAGTGCGATGCTTTAGAATGTGAAATGACTCGTCTTGATGCCAAATGCCTACCACATTTAGAAAGTAATAATTGTTAGTTATCAATCTGTTAGCACCTATGCCACCTAGCACCTAGCTAGTTATTTGTAATTATACAGTTAAGTAGTTAACTCATCTAGTTAGTTTATCTATAGTTTAGCCATCTTAGGAAGGGATTTACGTATTAAGGTGTGAGGATAAGTGCTTCCATCCACTACAATTTAAAAGTTTTTTAAGAAGTATATAGCAATAATAATTATTTGTTCTCATTAAATTTATTAATTTGGCTTCAATAGAATTTTTTTACTCAATTTTTAACATTTAATAGTCAACTTAAGAATTTTATTTTAGATATACGTTTTTATGATCAATTCTCGAATTTCAATGAAATTGATATTTTTCATTAGAAATTGGTTGAGACTTAAAAAAACATTGTTTATACATGACTATTTAATTTCTTTCTTTAAAGTTAGTTTTAATTTTATCGTAGCAAATACATCAATTGAAAGAACTTTTTAAGTTATAAATATTATCAAAAATTGGTTTCATAATTGTAAGGAAGATGAATTTTTAAATAATTATTTGGTAATATATATAAGGAGAAATGTTTAATTATATTGACAATAAAAAATTAATTATTTTTTTAGGTTTAATTACTCTGCAAGTCCCTATAGTTTCACCGAGTTTTTAATTAAATTCCTGTATTTTTTTCTTTTCAATTGGGTCCTTATATGTTAAATTTTTTTTAATTAAGTCCCTGCCATGAGAATAATATTTAAAATAACAGAATATTCTAGTTAAAAAACGAATATTCTGATGATTTGGTTGGAGTAGCTAGTTGAAGATACATGTATTTTTTTAAAATACCAAAAGAACCCTTGGTATTTTATTCCAAAGAAAAAAAAAACCTATCCAGCCCTAAATTGCTCTCTGGAGATCGCGTCTACTGCCGTCTCCTGTGCCGGTCCGTCGTCTTCATCCATCTCCGGCGTCGTCTGCAGCGAACGCTTGGTGGTCGGCCGTCCGTCGCCTCCTTCTTTCTGCGCTAGTCTGATCTGTTCTGCGTTGTTCTATTATGAAGTCTTCTGCGCTATTTGCCCGTCCAAGCCATCGCCGTCCCTTGCGGTACTTCGCCTCGCCGCGCCTGGCCTCCCGTTCCCGCGCCGCACTTCTCCTCGATCTCCCTGTGGTCGATCTGTCTCAAAACAGGTAACACTAAAATTGATTTTTTTTTCAGTTTTTAAAGCTTGATGTAACATGTTTATGCATATGTCAATTTTTTAAGAATATGACATTGGTTGAATACCTATTTCTTGAATTGATTTCTGAATTGTTTTGATATAATGGTTTAGGATTTACAATATGAATATTTATGTACAGGGATTTTGTTAATTGGTGAATTGAGATATAAATTAGTTTTGCCGATTATAAATTTTGTTTATTGTTGATTGTTGATTGTTGTTGCTGTGATGATGCTGCTTTATTAGGATTCTATTTCGTTTTTTTTAATGTAGTGATGGGCCAGGATTAAGATTTTATCATCATGGTGGCAAGTTTCATGTATTTTTACTGAATTTGGGTTGGTTGGTGATGCAGAAACTGTTGTGGAGACTCTGAATAAGGAGATTAAAGATTATCCTTTTTTGTTTGGCCAGTAACCACCTTGGGTGGAAGCTATATGGAAAAAGTCTAAGGATAATGTGGCGAAGATGGAGGCTCAGATTGCTAAAGATGTTGTGCCATTCAATTTCTTGAAACCAATGAGGATCATAAGAGATGCAATTCTTGGAGTCGGAAGCTCGGCTCCGCTAGTGGTGTTCGAGGGTGCAAACACCATGGATGTAGGTAGGGCTATGTTGGTTGCCCAGGACTAGGTTGGATGCAGGGACTTGGGGGACCATAGGGGTTGGGCTTGGAGCATTGCAGCTGCAGTGGCTTGTTCCGACGAACTTGTTGCAGTTGAAGGGGATTTCGGATTCGGATTTAGTGCCATTGAAGTTAAGGTATATACTGCTGAACCCATGCTTATGTTTATCTATTTAATTTCCTTCCATTGTGTTATGTAGATTGATGTCCTTATCTTTAGTTATATTTTCATCATCATATAATGGAATGATTTTTATTTTAGTCTATACATTATTATTAAGTAAAAACCAGAATTAGGATCTTATATGAACTCTAGCAAAAATTTGTACTGTCATTGTTTTGATTTAGGATCTTCCATGAACTTTTTTATGTTTCTATCCATAGCTAGTAGTTCTGTAATAGATAGGATTACATAAGCTGGTGTAATTACTATGTGGCAACCTAAAATCTCAAGTTCTAGGAGATTTTTTTTTACCATTTATTAGTGAGTACTGAGTAGTGGTAAAGGTAAATTATAAATGAATTTTGTTGTCCTGAATTTGTCGGGATTGTTTGCAAGAATCCCTTATTTTGGAAACTAAATTATAAACGAGTTGGTGACTATTGATGCTGTTTGACATGGTTTAGTCTAGGAATGTGGAGTGAAAATTCTGGATTGTATGTCTTACTTTTTGTCGATACTTGAGAAAATATGTATTGCCTTATATGTCTTATCTTTTTTCAATCCAGACATTGGTTCAGTACCAGTTATCTATGGTAGTGATTGTTTTAAAAAATGGAGGTGTATATGATGGTGACCCGAGAACCCCCAAAGTGATGACTGGACCTCACAAAGATGATCCTACTCCGACTTCCTTTGTTCCGAAGGCAGGCTACCATGCTTTGATTGAAGCTTTTGGTGGAAAGGACTATCTTGTTGGGACACCTGATGAACACAAGTTTGATCTTTCAGAATCCTTCTCGGCTAAAAAATCGGCCGTTATCAATGTTATTGTTGATCCCTATGCTAGTTCAGAGAGTGGAATGTTGCAACACAAGAACTGATTTCTAGATTATATTATTAGACTAAAACTCCGTTTTCTATGGTTTTCGTTTTTAGATTTAAAATTTCAATAACACAAATTACATAGCCTTGTGATTTTCTATGATGTACCATGATATGATAAAGTTACAAACTATATTTCATGAATCGGTACAAATGTAAAATATTACTACTATTTCTGTTTCATTTTATCCATTCTTTTTTTTTCTGTATGTTCTTAAGATAAGGTATTTTGAAAGTAAAAAGAAAAAAAGGTATTTTTAGTACAATTTGTATATAAATAAGTAAAAGAATGATAGTGACAAAATAAAAGGAATTATAAGAATATCTTTCATGTCGTAGAATCCTTGAATAGGATTATAGGAATATCTTTCATTGAATATTTATAATTTTATCGAATTTTCAATTAGGTCCCTATACTTTTTTTTTCAATTGAGTCCCTAAGGGTATACAAGTAATTTCACAATTCACTAACATTTTTTTGACGTTTAACGTTAATAAAGACTAAATTAAAAAAAAATGTACAGGGACCCAATTAAAAAGAAAAAAAAGTATAAAGATCTAATTAAAAATTCGGTAAAATTATAAGACCTGTAAAGTAATTAAACCTTTTTTCTAATATGAAACTTAGAATAATCAAATTCTAAAGTATATATTATTATTTAAATGATTATTTTAGTATTTTAATTTGTTAATTAGATCATTTGAAAATTAATCATATTTTATAATAGTAAAATATAATTATAAAAATTAGATTTAATTATTTTACTAATCTTTATAGTTTCATAAAATTTTTATTTAGGTTCTTATAATTTAAAAGTTTGTAATTATTTATGTTCTTATATTAGATAAAAATCTTCAATTAGATTTTTTTTTAACTTTTTTTAACATTATTTGTTTTTATATTTAATGTAGGATAAATTATAAAATATTTTAAAAACAAAATATTCTAGGATTAGTATATATTTTCTAAAAGATGATAACTACTAAAGATCTAATTAACTTTTTTCCCTAATATAATGATTTAAATATAAATTATTAGATTATAAGAACTTGACTAAAAATTAGTAAATTATAAGAACTAATAAAGCATTTAAACCAACAAATTATTATTATATTATATTTTGTACAAAATTTTGCTGGTAGAGGTTGATAGAAGGATCGGGACTCGCCGACCTTAATAATGCGCGATCAGACTTTCGAACGGTGGGGGTGGTACTTGCAAAGACACCCCAATGCTTAAGTCAAAATGGATATAAGAGATATAGATGAGGGTTGTGAGTGTGTAACGTACCTGAGAGGGTCCTAACTCCCTTTACATAGCTTTGTGTTGTTATTTTATCTTATCTTGTTGGCTAAGAAAAGAGAAGTATTTGAATTTGAATAATAGTTAGAGATTTGGAATCTGCTGGCTAATTTTGACAGTGATGAGGGCGTGAACCCGGGAAACTGGATCGTTATTTGGTCGTTTGGGAGACTCGAGGATCGGGTCCAGAACAGTTGTCCGTAGAGCGGGAGAGTATGCGTGCTTAGTCTCATCGCTGACTGAGTTTGTTTTTTCATGACTTTGAAGGTCATGGACCTCGTGTAGGGAAGCGGAATGCTACACCATGCCCTTTTGACCAAGATCGGGAGTCCGTGGATGTTCAAAATACTTGGCCATTCTTTCACTTGTCCGTTGCATTTCACGATGGTGGGGTCTGTCGGTTGCATTTTTCAAGGTGTCTTAATGACGTTTAATGGGAAGAGAGAGATTTGGTTTTTTTCCTTTTTGTCCTCGTCCCTCTGTATTTCCATTCGAAACATTGGGGGGTTTCTATTTCTTGTAACTGCTTTCCTCTATTTACTTCATTTTCCTTTAACAGCTTGATGATCTATCCATTCAGGATGAAGGGGAGGTTTTTGTTGACGCAGGTGAACTCCTCCTCCGTTTGTTCGATCTATAGTTTTTTCATGTCCCCTTCTGACTTTAGTCTTGTCTGGTAATCCTGTTGGGAGTCTAAGTCGACAAGAAAAATTCTGGAAGCATCACGAGATCTTTTCCCGAGTGCCAGACTTGTGTTATTGCATTATACTGCCACCACCCTATCACTGTGGATGGTTCCGATCGTTTCGTTGTTGGCCTAGAACTTCATGACCAGAAATTTTGTAAATATGACCCTAGAGAGGTCGTTAATGGTTTTCCTTCCGAGAATGATGTTATAAGTCGTGGAACCCTTGAACACCACAAATTAAAAAAAATGGTTTCTAGTTCCTATGGTGATCGGGAGCATTATCAAATCATCTGGTTTGATGAAGTTATCTCTAAGGTCAGTTATCCCATTGAGATTATTCTGTCGGTTTTTGTTTGAGATCTCTAACTTATTGAATGCTCTTCTAAAGAGGATGTTGGAGTCGGCTCTGGTGTGTATTAGGATGTGTTTCACCATCCCTGTTCCCACCTTTGCTAATATGACAAAGGGAGGGTCTTCCTCTGATGTTTCCCTTTTGGCAATCTTCCGAGTGAAAGGTTATGTTTGGTGGGTCATGGACTTTTATCGGGGCGACTGCTAGTATTCGGAGGTCTATTTTAGTGGATTTGGATTTTTCTTGGACATTTTTTCCCGTGATAACATTGACAACTATTGTCGGGTCTTCATCCCCAGTGTCTCGGGAAATGATTTGTATCGCCCTAGGGTTTCGCCCTTTGTGTTCTGATGACTTTTCTCTCTTGCCCGTCGGGATTCCCTGATGATGTTGGCGAACTCAGGGAGTTTGTAATCTCTAATAGCCTGCTCGAGGGTGTCCTTGAGGTCGAAACAATCCTGGGTTCTATGCCCATATCCTTTGTGGTAGTTACAGTATAGACTTTTGTTTTTCCCGTGCATTCCTTTAGTTGCCTGGGTTTTTGAAGGATATCCCTTTCTGTGATCTGCTGGTATATCTATGTGAGCAGGGTGGGTAAGGGTGTAGTTTGTGAATTTTCCACCCATGGTGGTCGGTTATGGGTTGGGAGTCGGAATAGTTATTTGTTGGGTTCTTTGGGAGGGAGTTGGTTTAAGGTGTTGTGTTGTCATGGTGTCATTTATTGGCGGCCATGACTTGGCTTACCTTCTCGTCATTTATGTACTCCCACGCCATGCTTTGGATTTCATGCATTGACCGGACGAGTTTCGTTGTGAGGTCCATCTAGAAGTCTTCATTCATCAAACCATTGGTCAGGCATAGGCTGGCCACCAAGTCTATCAGACCGTCGATGGTTAGGCATTCATTGTTAAATCTGTCTAAGTACTTTCTCGTTGACTCTTCTAAGCATTGTGTAATGCCTAGTATGCTGATCGGGTGCTTTACTTTGGCTATACATATGGTGAATTGTGCCAGAAGTTTTTGGGAGATGTAACCAAAGCATGATATTGAATCGTTCGGGAGCACATTGAACCACTTGATAGCTGGGCCAACTAAGGTTACCGGGAAGGCCCGACATCGAACGACGTCGACTGCTCCTTCCAGGTTCATCTTGGCCTCAAAGGATATTATGTGTTCTTGTGGGTTTTTGGTGTCGTCGTACTTCATGATCCTCTCAGTTGGAATCTAGGGATGGACTACGTTTTCTACATCTGACTTTTCAAGTTGCTCCGATTCATATTGATGATGTGAGCATTAAGAAGTTCTATGAAAAAGAAGTTAAATTGGTTAAGGTATCTTGGAGTCGATCAGAAATTGAGGAGCATACTTAGGAGTTGGAAGCTGATATGAGGAATGACTACCCGCAATTATTCACAAGTAACTAAATTTTGAGGACAAAATTTTAAATTAGTTGGATAGGATGTAAAACTTGGTCAAATGATAATTAAATAAGTAATTAAATTAAATATGAGAAAAAGGGTTAGAAAATTTATCAATCATAATTTGAAAATTTAACAATGATATTTGGAGTTAAAGAATTTTTTCGAGTTGGAAAACATAGTTCTCTGCGTAAAAATGCTCACTGAAAATTTGACCGATAGTACCAGCTTAAATCTGTTTGGTACTGCAGCTGAGAAAATTAATTATGAGTGAGAAGGGTTAAGAAATTAGAATTTATGATTTGAGAAAGTAAAAATATTTAAAATACAAATTAAAACACTAACCTTAAAGGTTTTAACCCAAAGTTTGGCCAAACGGGCCATATAAGTGAACCGGGTCCAAGTTGGACCCAAGCCCAACACATATAAGCCCTTAACTAAGGCCATTTCAGTAATTTCAACCTATTGAGAGAGAGAGAGAGAGAGAGAGAGAGAGAGAGAGAGAGAGAGAGAGAGTGCAGCTGAGATGAGAAGAGAAGGAGGAAGAGTGAAACCCTAAACCTTGATTCTTCAAACTACTATAACTTTCTCTCCGGAGCTTCGATTGTCGCACCGTTTGTGGTTTTGTGTCACTCATCTCATCCTCTATAATTCTATTCAAAAAGATTGATAAGAATTTCGAATTCTCTTACCCCATTTTTGCAGTACATGTTAAATTTAAATTTGAGCTTTGGGTATTGAGAAATCTTGTAATTTTGATGGTTTAGGGGTACTCTATAATGAGATCTAGTTGGGTTTCATCTTATATTTTAGTGAAAAAAAGATAAGAACACTTTCCTTGTGTCTATGATTCCTTATGAAACCCTAGTATATTGAGTATTGTGTATATTACGTGAAAATAGTGTAGAGTGGTATTAGAGGTATTAGATTGATCATTGGTGAGGCTTGGAGTTAAGGTTTGGTGAAAATTCATAAGTGCAAGGCTTAATTTTGGCTTCCAAGATTGATCATTGGTGAGGCTTGGAGTTAAGGTTTAAGTTTTATTTAAATATCGGGTAATGTAATGTGAAATCCTAGGCTAAATACCTCTAGGATTAAGTTTGAAGTGTGTTTGGATGAAATTAATGTGTGTGTGTGTGTGTGTGTGTGTGTGTGTGTGTGTGTGTGTGTCTGTGTGTGTGTATATTGAATTGATGGATGTTGGGCCGTAAATTTGGGCCGGAGACTGAAAAAGGTAACTTTTGGTAAGTTGGTGATTGAATTATATGTTGATGCATGAGATTGAAATTGTAAAATTGGAATTGAGTATGAGGAAATGGCAAATGATTGTTAGAATAGTGGAATTGTGGAATTGAGACGTGAAGTGGATGAAAGTTAAAATGTGTGAATGAAGTAGGTTGGAGTTTGGTTGATTGTGAATGTGTGAAATTGAGTGGTTTGAGGTTATTTTGTTGAGTTAAAACTATTTTATACCTGAGAATCCCAATATGACCCAAAACAGAAAAAATGACAACCTGTTTCTCCGAGTCAACCTCTAAGAGGGACAAACATAAAATACAAGGTGGAGAATTTATATACATATATAAATATAAACAAAATACGCCCCTGAGTCCCAAGAGTTCTTCGCTTCGTTAGAGTCTCCAGAATACAAAGTGGTGCTTCTCAACCTGCATCTGAAAAATAATAATATTGTATGGGATGAGAATCGGGGGTTCTCAGTATGGTTAAGGTGCCCACATATATAATAAATAAGGTCCCGAAAAAGCGAGAGGCAATCCTAGAACTCCGACATTAGATTATAAAACTTAAGGAATTAAAGTAGAAGCCATAAACGGGTAGTTGTCTAAGGTTCTAAACTTAACCAACTTTATCCAAAACCCCTCAATTTTCCGCCTTTCCTCCAATCCTCCAACTCCGGTGAAACCACAAACAAACAAACAGACAAAGCAAGCACAGGTAGAGTACAAATACAGTAGGTAATAGTTTAGCGAGTAAGCATAATAATCACGTAGGCAAGCCCAATTAATGCACAAGCAAACAAAATATACAAATGCATATGATGCATGCCTGTCCTATGGCTGATGATATCATCTGTCGGTTATATAGCCAACCCGACACGTCCTAGTAGCTAACCATGGATAGAAACACCCATTGCGGAGCAAGTATGTTTGAGCTACAACCCCCTTGCTACTACCTGCTTAACCCAGAGCCAGTGGAATAACCACTACTGTGGCTACTACCCAGGCGGGCATATAAAAGCTCAACCTAGAGCAAGCAGAATAATCCACTACTGCTGCTACTACCTAAGCATCATAATCCCTGACCTGGAGCAAGCGGGACGAACCACCATCCTTGCTACTACCCAAGTATCTCAAACATTCATTCATTCATTTCATCTCAATTCATTCATCAATCATCATATCAATATGACCAAATATTCATCAATTACATAACACTTTCACACTTCCCAAACCCTTATTCATCATGTTCTCAAGCTTTCTTCTCTTTCAAGCTACCACCCCTTCCTAACTTCACCTCATCACTAAGCATACTATTAAGATATAGGGCTAAAAGAATGAAAATAGAGATTTAGAAGTTTGAAATTAAGCTTTAAAACACAAAATTCATGTTTGCTGAAACAGGGGTCATGCGTACGCTAATTATTGTTGTGGGCCACGAGAGAAAAGAGGTTTGTGACGCGTTTGAGTTTTCGAGTTTCGACAATCGAGGTAGGCGCGTTTTTTTAAATTCATTTTACTTTCAAGAATTGTTATAAGTCGATAATAGTATGAAAAATATATTTTTATAATTACGTGAGTCTTATGAATTGAATTGAACTATTTGGATGGCTGTGATTATTTATTTGATTGATTTATTGAATTATTAAAGAAGCTCATTATTTTGATTTGCTGTTTTGGTTTGTTAAGTTGGTCGGTATTGAATTGATTTTTCTTGAATTAATGGAAAAGGTTTAATGTTAGAATTTAGTTTAATTTTGGAAATGTTTGTTTTTAGAAAAGATTCAAAATTGGGATTTGGTTTGATTTTGGAAAGGATTTGATATTTGAAGCTAGTTGGGAACGGGTGGAAAATGTGACTTTGATGGGACCCGTAAGGGTGGCATAGTCCGAATTTTAGAGGAGATGCTGCCAAAATTTTTATAAAAACTGGAGATTTCGTTTAAAATGGTTATTTAGAAATATTTAGACTTTTAAGGGTTTTATAATTTGAATTTTGGAGTTATTAAGAAAATGGTTACATTTTGGAGTTTGATTTATTTAGAAAATAATGAATTATGTTTTGAATATGAATTATTGAAGAAAGTAATAAGAGGTATGATGAGAATGAGTGTGAGAATGAAGATTGATTATTGAGTATAATTTTTTGAATAATTGAATGATAATGAGAATGAATGTGAAAAGTGAATTGAATTTATTTGAGATGCCTGGGCAGCAGTAAGGATTGTGATTCGTCTCGCTTACTCCAGGTTAGTGATTGTGACGCCTAGGTAGTAGCAGTAGTAGTAGATTATTCCACTTAATCCAGGTTGAGCTTTTAAACACCCAGAAAAGCCAGAGGCAATCCTAGAACGCCGACATTCAGATTATAAAACTTAAGGAACTAAAACAGAAACCATAAATAGGGGTAGTTCTCTAAGGTTCTAAACTTGGTCAAATCCTAATCAAAATCCTCAATCCTCAATCATCAGTCATTCAAATCATTTCCAGTATCAAATTATTTCAAAATCAATACCAAGCATTTCTATACTATACTAAATACTCTCCAGTCTTTCCAGTCACATATATCTCATTTAATTACAAATCATTCTTACTTCATCATCCTCGTCAAATCAAGTAGCCCTTTCTTAAACTCCAAGTTACTTCTCCTTCCTAACTTCATCTCATTACTAAGCGTATTACTAAAGTCTAAGGGTTAAAAGAGTAAAAATAGAGGTTTAAAGATTCGAAATTAAGCTTTAAGACACAAAATTCATTTTTGATGAAAACAGAGGTCATGCGTACGCGTGGGCCATGTATATGCGTGGAGATGAAATTTGCCCATCTCGCGTACGCATTGCCTCGTCCGCGTACGTATGCATGCCAAACAGAAATACCCATCTGCATATTCTTGTTATGGCTTGTTATAGGACAAGCATACATCATTTGCATTGTTTGAATTATTTCGGCTTGTTATTCTTGTTTTGGCTTGATTGATTGTGCATATTAAATGTATATGTGCTAAATACTTGCATATTAAATGTATATCCGCTTAAGATTGCTTAGTGAGTTTCTGTTGCCTTATGCAATATCTATTTGGTACTTTTACTGTACTGAAAATTCATGAGTCGGTGGTTCTCATTCCGTATATATATATCTCTTGTTTTTCAGATACAGGTCCTGGTGCTCACCAGTGAGCTGCAATTCATCTGGGAGACGACGAAGTTTACTGAACTCCTATTTTACATTTTGTTTAGAATCTCTCCTTACTTATTTTGAAAAACTTATATGTATATATTTCTTTTAGAACTTTCCTATAGAGGCCTTGATGTATATTTTAGAAGAGAAAGGAAATAATGCTGTCAACTGATTTTTTATAACTATAACCCTAGCCGACCTAAACTTTGCAGGTCGTGACTAGTAGCTATTATATGTATGTTTATATATATACCTTGTCTTTATCTTATTTTTCTTTAATATTTTATTTTATTTTCGCTTTCCGAATGTGCCTTATTCTTTTTCATCGATATGCGAGTAGTGTTTCTGTTCACGATTTTTCTTTTACTTTTTTTTTTCAGACTTCTCGTTTAATAATTCTTTTAAAATATATATGTATTATAAATTCACCTTGAGTGGTACCACCTTATCATCATTGACTTATGACTCGAGTATAAGAATTTGAATATTAGGGTGTTACAATACTACTGGAATCTCAACGGTCCCAACAAACAGCACTAATTTACAAAACTATACCAATCGGATGCGAGATGGAACTTCCTTGGTTGATGATAGGTCAAGCATCCGTTGGTCCGGCAGGATGACGAGGCTGGAAAGCGTGAGGGTGGTACCTGTAAAAGCACTCTGACGCCCAAATCAGAGAGTTAGAAAGGTAAAAAATGGATGTGTAAAATTGAATGATCATATTTAAGAAAATAATTAAGCTCCTTTTTATAGAAGGTGTAAATTATTTTATCTATTGAAGAGATTTTGACTATTCCCAAATTTAACGGATTTGTTGAAATTTGGGACTCACTTTAGATGGACAATTAGTTGAGGGCTCATGAAATCCGGGAGGTCGGATCTGTAACAAATTTATTTTACATAATTAAAAAGAAAGTATTAGAATAACAGTTGAGTTTTCTTTGTCTGCATATGTTATGTTCTTTGAGTGCGGCTCTCTTCTGGACCTGTGCTAGTGCAAATATTTATGCACAGGGTTTTTTTACACAATTAATTGATTTAAAAAAAATTATATATGAAACAAAAACCTTTTAAAAAAATGAACAAATAATCTATACTAATTCGAATTTGATGATCCCAAGACATTTAAAACTTATGTCGGTCTAATTGAAAAAATTAACATGGTTCACAACATAATATATTAAATAACTTTAAAAAAATAGGGTGTTTTCATTTTAAAATTTAAAATGAAAAATCTAAAATATATATTCACATAATATGACACACACCATCATATATCATTTTGCACCAATCATTATTGCGTAATACAAATTTAATCATTAGATGACTTATATTCAACTCGGTGATGATATATTAATATATATAGGCTAATAGCCTAGTACATGGCATGGTCTCTCCTCAAGTTAATTAATTAAATCTGTTGAAAAATGAAATGACAGCATTGTACACTATGTCTTTGGCATTGACCCCCATAATGAAATCAACATGAGCATAGTCCTTGATGAACTGAACACTAAGCTTATTAACATCATGAGACTTTAGGGAATCAAGTAAAGTTTTCACATCAACAACATCAGAAAGAGCATCTCGACCACCATAGCTGAGAAATAGAGGTAGGTCATGAGGGATATTAGATAGGTTGTAAATTGGAGGGGATGTTTTTCCATAGATCCTAATATTTTGGTCTCGTCTCCCATAATTAAACTTTGCCACAACCCCACTTCTAACAACTGCAAAAAATAGTTCGCAAATATTTAATCATTTTTAGATTAAAATTCACAAATTATTTATGGCAATATGTAATTACTAATGAACTACTACGTACTCTGGGCGAAGTGTATCAAATTCTTTGTTGATGTTGACTGAGGTTCATTCTTCAAGAATAGACTAACAGCTGAAGAATTGAGGCAACAATTATTACCTGAAAAAAAAAATTTGAGTGTAGATAGTTATTAAAATGTTATGTCTAATTCAAATTCATTACCCTGCATTTGTGTATATTTAATTATTTATATTTATCGTTTTATATATTTTTTTTCTAAGAAAATATAATAATTATCCAACAAAACTAATGAATATTTTATTATATAATAATTAGACTCTTTATATTCAAATAATCAAAGTCTTTTAACACCATATAATCAAATTTCTTATGATGAATATAAAAAATTAGTTAATTATTTCTGTTTTTTTTTATTTTTTTATTGTGACTTTATCATAAATATAAATCTAATTTGATTGTATTATTTCTGAAGTTTTGTAATAATAAGTGTAAATCAAATTACTTAATTATTTATAAAACTTAACTAAAAAAAGTCAATATATGCTTATTTTATATTTAATATATATTTATATACAAAAATAACTCATTTTTAGTGACAATGTAATATAATTATTTTTTTAATTGTTTCTATTCTATCCAGTGGTTGAAATCAAATTAATAGAGTATGGTCAAGGTCAAAACCGGTTATAGCAGTGAACAAGTCGGAACAATCAACTCCAGGCTGAGCGCAAAGTTGCTTGAGAAAGGATTGAAAAGGTATCCTATTAAAAAATTAAAAATTAAAAATGCATTATACAACACACATAAAAGTTTTAAAAAATATATCTTAAAAGACAATAAAAAATAATTTAAAAATCACTTTTTTTTATTTTGTAATTACCTTGTACTTTATTTTGTGTTATTTAATTACTGTTAAAATAATTAAATAATATAAACATAGTAAATGTATAATTAAATTAAATTAAATAATTTTAGATTATTATGTCTTTAATATAAGGGGGTAAATATTGTGTTGGTCCCTAATATTGAGGGTCAGAATCAAAACCGTCCCTGATATAATTTTTTATTTAAAATCGTCTTCAATATTTTTTTTTGTATTAAAATTGTCATTTTTAATAAAAAATTTTTCTAAATGACAAAAATGCCCCTTTTTTACCTAAACCCTAAACCAGTTCACTCTTCTTCTTCTTTTCCACTAGTTCACTCTTCTTCTCCATTAACAAATTCAAAACTACAAATCCTTCTTCTTTCATTAACAAAATTTAAAACTACAAATCATTAAATACAATTAACAACAACAACAACAATCACAAATCCTTACAAAATTAGAAACTGTGATAAACAACGTCAAATTCTTCAAATCCAACAACAACCACATATTCAAAATTAAAAAAAAAAGAATAAAAAAAGCATCAGCATCCAGAAGCAATCCAAAAACAACATCAGAACAAAACAAAAGAAAAAATTTTCTTCAAATCCAACAACAACAACAACAATAGATTCAGATTTAAAAAAACAAAAAAACAGAAAATGAAAAAAACAACAACAATCCAAAAACAAGAACATAACAAAAACAAGAACAAAGATTAGAGAAGGTGGTTGCAGTAACAACAGCGACGTAAGGAGGGAGCAGCTCGGCAGTGACTTCCTTCAGCCTTGACGAAAACCTTTGAAAATTAGAATTTGTGATTAATTTAAAAATTAGATATTGTGATGAATAAGAACAGAAATTAGACACTTGAATCTTAATTTGCCTATACAGTGACAGTGGAGTTGCATGGTGGTGGTGGCAGTAAATCTGAATAGTAGAGAGTAGGGAGGGAAGGGAAAGGGAGGCGCGGCGGTGATGCTGAAAATGCGAGGAACACAACCACCACCACCACCACTACCTCTCGACGACAATGAGGAACAAGAGGCGAGAGCGAGGTCCAAGTGCGGTAAGGCAAGGGCAAGGCGTGGTGAAGCAAAGGCGAGGGGGAAGTCGAGGCGAGGTCGAGGAGGAGGGTGTCTGCGACGACAACGGCGAAACTTTTTTCTTTCCTTCTCTCTCAATCTCTACTCGCTTCTCTCTCTTCTCTGAATGAAACTGAGAAGAAGTGAAGAACAAAGAAGCAAGGCTGCTTCTCTCTCTCTCTTGATATAAGATAAAATCATTCAAAAGAACGATTTTAATACCAAATAAAACTTTGGTTACGATTTTAAATAAAAAATTATATTAGAGACGGTTTCTATTCTAATTCTCATCATTACGGACCAAAATAATACTTACTTCAATAATAAAAAATACATAAATTACATTACATGTATGAAATGTGATAGAGTTGAAGTATACATAACCAGACGGCTATTTTTGTTTTGTTCTTAACTTCTTACCCTCTTGTACTGAATTCCGCTATCCCCAATGTTTTTATGAGCTATTGGGCAAAAGAGTGAAAGACAAAAACAAGGTCATTTTACCATGTGTACAGTGTTATACAAGTTATAAAATTCATAAAATTAAACAGGAAAACAAAATTTCTTGTATGCCCTTTACAATAGCTAGTTATATGTCATAAAAAGAGAAAAATACTATAGAGTTATTAGAATTTATTTTTTTTTATCATCAGTTAACTATCAATATTTAAAAATATGGAATAAAGTATGTTATTAGATTATTAGACTATAGTTAAATGATGAACAAAAATAATAAATTTTTAAAATTTTTAAAATTTTTTATAAAAAAATTATGATACATATTACTATAAATAAAATTTAGTATAGTTCTGTAAATTAATGCACTTAGCTATGCTGTTTGTTTGAATATATTAATAAAACAAAAGAAGATATAGAAACATTTTTTTATGATAGTAGTAAAAGATAAATAAAGGAGATGTATGTTGATGAGTATTGAGATGAATTAATTGTTATATGGCGTATGAATAATAAGTTGGTTGTATTTAGTTACCTGATCAAGAAATAACCTATCTGCAACATTTAATAGTTCAGTGGTCATATGACTCAAATAGGCTATGGGGCTCAATAATGCCGCTGATTTTAGTTTATTCACCAATTTCCCTTCCGAGAAGGAAGTCAAAGCTATCAATGTTCCCTGCCAAACATGTTCTTTAATTTCCCAGACAATACACTATTGTTATTCTATGTGATTATTTATTCTCATCACGATATCCATGGCTGTTGTAATAATTTGTAAATTTGTTTCAATTTAATTCACAATTCCAAGTACACTAAGTCACTAGTAACCGCCAAACTCTTAATACTTAATAGTTAATAATTAAGATGAATAAATTAGTAATAAACAGAGTTATTTTGGTAAAAAAAATTGTAATTATAGATTTTAATGAATGTGTAAAACTGTAAATAGTCACAATGATAGATGTAATTAACTAAACCGTGTTCTAAATATATTGTTCAAAAATTAAAAAATTTAATATATTAAAATTTAAAGTTTATACATTTTCAATATTTTATTCACAATATCAATAAAAAAGTGCCACATTGACAATGCAAATTATAAAAAAATAATTTTTAAATTAATAGTATTCAAATTTTTATAATAAATTTAAAATAAAAATAATTTCGAATAATTAACTGATATTAATAAAAAAATTAACTCCATTACTTTTCAAAATAGGTAACATAAGTAAATTCAAAGTTGAAAGAGTTTAAAATCTTCTAAAGTAAAAAAATAATAAAATAAAAAAATAAAAAATTAATTATTATTAAATTTATAATTTTTATAAAATATATATTTTATAATTATATTGTGTGTAAATTAAAATTTACTAAATAAAATATGTTAAAATATTAATATACTTTAAAAATAAATTAAACAACACATATATTTATATACAAATACATAATAATTAATTTTAACTATAAATAATATTTTTAATATTTTATTATTTTAATTTAATAATAATTAATTCTCTATTTTATTACTTTATTAACTGTTTACTTGAAAAAATCTCGAAGTAAAACTGTAAAAGTAAGCAAGCAAGGAACAAAGTAGGTGATGTAGTACCTGTGAATGGCCGATATAATGAATCTTTTGTCCTGTATGGTTGGACACATACTCCACAACAGCACGTAGATCATAGCTACCCAGTTCATCCCACGACCAATTCCAGTACGCCTGTGTTGTTATTCACAAAATTAAGATTAGGTTTTAACGTAAATTTTCTAGTTTTATATTTTTTTAATTTTATGAGTTAATTAAATAGTAAGACATTTAAATAAGGTGAAAACTGCAATCGATCATCTAATAACTCTTAAATATAAATTTTATGTGAAGTCAATTGCATCTGAATTTTCACTTTTAAATAATATTAGTTTAAAGATAAGAGACAGTAGTATCCAAGTTAAGAAATAAAAAGGGGAGAGAAAGAAGAAAGTAAACCGGAGTAGAAGGGTCCAATGAGATATGGCGGCGGCTGAATCTGGTGCCTCTGGTGTTAGAAATCCAAACATCGAAGCCGTTATCAGCTAATATCAATGGCAGGTTTTGTTCTGGACCGTTCAAAAGCCATGTCATTCCGTCCTGCACCCACGTATACATATATACTTTAGAGTGAATACTCTATTTCACTTTGGTAATTACTTCAAAAGGATTGAGGCTTTTAAAAAAAAATATCAAATTTGACTCTTGATATTTTTTGGATTGATTAGTCTATATGTTAAAAAAAATAATATTTATTTCTTTATATAAAGACTAATCAGTTCTATAAAAATAAAATTTTAAAGTTAGATTGAATTTTTTTATCAATAATCTTATTGTCTTTTAAAATAATTATCAAAAACGAATTAAATTTTTTTATATATTTTATTATTTATTTATTTATTTCTTAAATTTTATTATTTCAATGCGCAAATAACATCATAACTGGCAATTGAGACGGTGCACAATGCGCATGCATTATTATTAAAAAGAGATAATAAAAAATTACTATAAATAATCTAAAATTATTTTATGTAATATTTATTAGTTATCAGTAGAATAATTATATAATTCAGATGTAATAAATATGTATTATACATATTATGTTAAAATAATTTTAAATATAATAGATATTGTGTGTAACATAATCAATTGAAAATAAAAGACCACTATATATATGTGTGGGACTAAAGTATAGATAATTTAATAGATTTGATTAAATTTTTATTTAATAAATTTTAATTATTAATTTTATATAAAAATAATTGTATATAAATTTTTATTAGAAATTATAGAATACATTAATCAAGATAAATTATTTAAATAAATTAATTGAATATAAAAATTATTAAATTATCTTAAATAAAAAATAATATTTTTATCCTCTTATTTTTTATATAAATCATGGGTTTACTATTAATTTTAAAAAAATTATATAAAACTATGATAATTATTACAATTCACGCATTCATATTCTCTGTAGTGTCTAAATTCTTCCTCTAAATCAGTAGCAAATTGTAAGGAACAAAAAAAATTAAATACAACAAGAACAAAATTAAAAAATAGTAAAAATTAACCAAATTCAACTAATAATATAAATGCAAAATTTTTATATTTTAGATACGTAATTTTTAGAAATTTTAACATTTAAAATTCTTATTAACTAAACTTTATTATTTCTCTAATAAGAACGGCCATTTGTCTACACATCTATATATACTATGAGTAATATTAGTGAGTTAATCTTTTTCAGATAATAAGATTAATCAATTTTTTTAAAATTATTTTATTTATTTTAAATTTTGGACTCTAAATTATAAAATTTTAATTTTAAATTCTAAATTATAAATTTTAAATTTTAAATTGTCAAAATAATTTAACTTAAAAAGACTAATATTAATCAATTAAAAATTAATTTTCTATTTTCTATAATTTTTTCATATATTAGATAGATGTAACTCAAGAAGTTGTGGTTCAACCTCGTTATTACTGCATAACGCCAACTGGTAATTTTAGTAAAAATATGAAATTCAGTTTTCTGAATAAATAGAAATATAGAATATTATAAGTTTCATCCAAATGCACATTTGACCTTAGCTCGTATGTGTGAAACTATATATATACTTTTCAATAATAATTTGAACACGTATATCTTAGTAAGTTCATATTATGTGAAATTAGTAATTATCGCGCTAATAACCAGCATTTTCCACAAAAACTAATATACATATTTAGGTAATTAAACTTCACTTTAAAATAACTAATAATAATCTCACTAACATATTTATAATGACACACTTAAAATTAAACTCTAGCAAATACAATGCAGTATGATGTCAATTATATATTTTGCTAATAAAAAAATGTATGTATGTGAATTGACACGTTATATATGCATGATAGGCAAATAAAGAGTCGTAATAATTCAAGAATAATATATAGTAGGGTGTTTATTGTGTGCACTACTTACCACTAATATTCCATGCTGAATTATCACTGGCTGCTTCTTATTATTATTATTCCCATTGCCACTTCTACCTTCTGGGATTCTTTGGACGCTAAGAATGTACCCATCTGCAGTTGTAACCTGAGAAAAAAAAAAAAAGAAGAAGAAGATATTGGGTAACGTTTACCAAATATAGTAGTTTCTTTCAAGTTAATAAATAACCTCTATGTCTCCCACAATTTTAACATAACCATCACAATTCACAAATATATACTACAAAACATTAAAACTTAAAATTAACGGAATATTTTTTTTTAAATATATACGAAAGTTTTATGGTGGTATTGATTTTGGTGGCTAAAAATGGCGTAAGTTTGACCAACAAATAGAATATTGACATATGATAAAAAAAATATTCTCTCTCTTATAATTTTTTATGATTATTTTTATCAAAATAATTTCTTATAATTATTTTTATAATTATAAAAAATAATTTAAAAAAATAAAACTAAAATAATTTTTAATTATATTTATAATTATTATTTTATTATTATTTTTATTTTTAAAAAATAATTTCTTATAATTATTTTTGCTAAAATGATTTTTTATAATTATTATTTTTAATAATTTTTAAAAATAATACCAAAATTATTTTTTAATTATTTTTATTATTATTTTTTTTATCAAAATAAATTTTTTTATAATTATTTTTTCTTTTTGTAATCTTGAAAAACTAAAACCAAAATAATATTCTCTCTTATAATTTTTTATGATTATTTTTAAACTAACACCAAGAGAGAGAATATCATTTTGGTGTTAGTTTTTCGAAATTACAAAAAAATAATTATAAAAAATTATTTTAGTAAAAATAATTATAAAATTATTTTTAAAAATAAAAATAATAATTATAAATATAATTATAAAATTTTTTGGTATTATTTTTTTAAATTATTTTTTATAATTATGAAAATAATTATAAAAAATTATTTTGATAAAAATAATCATAAAAAATTATAAGAGAGGGAAAATTATTTTGATTTTAGATTTAATTTTTTTTATCATATGTTAATATTCTATTTGTTGGTCAAATTTATGTCACCATTAGCCACCAAAATCAATGTCACCATAGAACTTCCCAAATATATAATAAAAAAACCTAATTCTAAAAATACATGGTCAAAGAACTAACACTAAAAACATGTAATTAAAGAGGTTCTTATGAAAAAAATATTTTATTAATTTTAAAAAAAATATTTTTTTAATTTTAATATTTTTTACACAAAAATAATTTAATTATAAAATTAAAAACAGTATAAAAATTCTACTAAAAAATTATAAAAATTAAATTATAAATTTAGTAAAACTATAAGAACTAATAAAATAATTAAATTTTTAAAATAATAACATATTAATTTCAACAAAAATTAAAGACTAATTTGTTATTTCTTAAAAACAATTGTAGATGATTTAAAAGAAATATGAGATTGATTTTTTTGAAAAAATAAATTTATTTAAAAATTTAATCTTAATATATTATCAACATAAATTAATTTTACATATGCATTGGATCGTATAATGTCACGTTAAAAGAAAATATTTTTATATTAATTACATAAATAATAATATTATTGAATAATTAAATAAAATATTTTATATTATCAATACATTAAAATTAAAAACAAATACAAAAAAAGCATTATAATAGGACATGTCAAGTCATGCATTGCATATTTGCATGTTAACGTGGGAAGGACAATGACATCATGAGAAAGGACAAAAGAACTTTAGATTGCACAAATGTAATTTGGTTTACTATAATTGCCACAATTTATGCATAAATCGAGATTCGATTTATTTGTTTTCACTATTTTAACATAAATTGATTCAATGCAATTGGATTTACATGTTTATGGTAGATTCGAATTTACTAAATACGATTTACATGAATTGAATAAAAGATATAAATGTATTAAAATTAGAAATAGGACATTTATGTAAAATTTTTCTACCATCATTTTATTAATGTAATTTATCTTATCAAAAATATTATTTGTACACTAAAATTAACCACTAAAATTAGTCATCAATGTATTTGTATATAAATATATATGTGATTTAATTTATTTTCAATATATATTTTATATTAGTGGCTGATTTTGGTAGCTAATTTCAGTGTACATGTAGCATAACCCTTATTCTAAATTTGTCTATTTTTCCAACAATATATATATATATATATATATATATATATATATATATATATAAATAAGTTAATTATAATAAAAAATTAAAATTAAAAATATTATAAATTTGAACAAAATTAAAATTAAGAGAACTATTTAGATAAAGACGTTTAAAACGTCTTTTTTTAAAATATTTTTTAATAATTAAAATTTAATATATATAATTAATTAAACTGTGTTATTTTTGTCAAAATTAAATTAGATAAATTAATTTAGCCAAAAAATCAATGAATTATACCTTAAACTGATCTAAATTAATATTTTTTTATAAAAATAACTACAATATTTTTATTATAAAAAATAACTAAAATACTCTTATTATTATTATTATTATTATTATTATTTGAAAACTCTAAATCTTAATCCTTCTCTTCTTTCTGTGTCATTATAAAGTTAGGATTTAGAGTTTTTAAAATTATATATATATGTATAATAAAAATATTTTAGTTATTTTTTATAATAGAATTATTGTAGTCATTTTCTATAAAAAATAATATTTATGTAGATTGATTCAAGATTTGGTTTATCAATTTTTTGCCAAATCAATTTATATGATCTAATTTTGACAAAAATAATATAATTTAATTGACTATAAGTATTAAATTTTAATTACTATAAAATATTTAAAAAAAGATGCTTTAAGTTTCTATTTGATTGGCTCTTTAAAATTAATTATAAGAATTTGACTTTTCTAATGTCTGAAATTTGGTTTCCTACATGTTTAACTAAATTGACTTTTATGTAGGCGAATTTCTACGTTTGACAATGGTTAAATAATGTTGCCGCTTATAAAAAACGTCACCTAAAATCTAGGGCAACATTTTCAACCTTTGGCAAGGTGATTATATATCTAAGCTGTCGAAGTGTGGTATCATATAATAAGCAACGTTTTTATGCACATGTCTTTATTATTTTCTTAAGGCCTCTGTTGTGGTTCTTACTTGGAGTTCTTGGCACTTGTAACCATGAACAACAACAGAAGAGGCACATATGCCATCACCTAAGGAGCCACGGCTAGAGCTCTGTGCTCCTGAATGAAGCACAGAAGATGAAAAGAAAAATAAAAGCCACAGGGTAATAGCCAAGAGAGACATAATAATAATAACGGTTTATTATTTTATGCTTATGAAGGTGTGGGGATAATTGAGTAGTAGATAGAGAGAGAAGGGAGAGGGGTGTGTGAAATAATGAAAGAGAAATTAGGAGGACAAAGGAATTGGAAAACAGACTTGGTTTCTGATTCTCATGTGTTTTACTCTCTTTAATTTATAGTGTTTTTTTTATGGTTTTCTCTTTTCTTTGGGCGTTTTTGGGAAGTCGTTGAGGGGTCCACTAATATTTGGAACTTCTTCCTTAGGGCTATTGGTAACTCACAATGACTTAATTAGATTAGAGTTTAATAAATCAAAACTGTCCAACAATTAATGATTTTAAACTAAAATAATACTCCTGTTATGATATACATGGTAGATGCTCATTTAATAAATTGTGACTTCTTTTACAATTTGGGCAGCTAACTTTTTTAATATAAAAATTAAACTTATTAAGACACAAGATTAAATTTAATTACGGTTAAAAGCACAATTTTTATATGCATATAAATAAAAGTGTGATTTGAAACAAATGACATACAACAATAAAACAAATATTTCTCTCTATATCACAATATAAACTTTCTCTCTTTATTTATCTGTAGTTTTAAGTTATAATAATTATAATATTAGTAAATAGTAAATATAGAAATTACTACTATTATAATGAGATAAGCGTATTGGTAAACATTAATATTAGAGTCTTATATTTATATTTCTCTATTTTATATTTATTTTTTTCTTATTTATTTATTTTACAATACCTTATCAACACAAGATTTCAATCAAATTTTAGGAAAACTCAGGTAACAAATTTTTATTATGTCGAAGCTCTCTCATCTTGAATTTAATACTCTTGATATATCTGGAAACAACTATTTATCATGGATATTAGATGCTGAAATCTATCTTGATTCAATGAATCTTGGAGATACCATTAAGGCTAAAACTAATACATCCCAAAAGGATAAAGTGAAAGTCATGATCTTCCTTCGTCGTCATCTTGATGAAGGATTGAAAAATAAATATCTCACATTAAAAGATCCTACAGATATGTAGAAAAAGCTTGAAGAAAGGTATAATCATTAAAAGATGGTGATATTTTCTCAAGTTTGATATGAATGGACGCACTTGAGTCTACAAGATTTTAAATTCATAAATGAATATAATTCAGAAATATTTTGAATTACCTCACGAATGAAATTATGTGGGAAAAAGATAACTGATAATGACATATTAAAGAAAATTTTCTCGACCATTCATGCCTCGAATGTGCTCCTGCAGCAGTAGTATCGAGAAAAAGGATTTAAAAAATATTTTGAGTTAATTTCTTACCTTCTTGTTTCTGAACGTAACAATGAGTTGCTTTTAAAAAATCATGAAGCGCGCCCAACTGGCACCGCCCCATTTTCTGAAGAAAACATGGCAAATCATAACCCCAGAAAAGGTAAATGACAAGGTTTTGACAAAAACATTATGGAAGGAAGAGTAATTATATTCACAAGAAAGGATCTCATCAGAAGTGGGATAAAGAAAAAAATAATGCGCAAAATAAATCAACAGAGGATAAATATTTTCGTTGTGGTGGAAAGGGTCACTGGTCACGTACCTATCATACCCCAAGGCACCTAGTTGATCTTTATCAAACATCTTTAAAAAAGGATGACAAAGGAAATGAAACAAATTTTGTTTCAAATGATGCTAAAAATTTCACCACTCATTATGATGTATCTGATTTCTTTGAAGATTTTGAAGGAAATATTGGTCATTTGATCAATGATAGAATATTTTAATATGTGAAATTGTTGAATATTCATGTAAATAAATAATGTAAGAAACTTATTATTAAATTTTATTTTTATGCATCTGAATTTTAAATATGATGTATAATAAAATATTTATGAATTTCAAAATTACTAAAAGTGTCAAGATAATAATAATAAAGTTTTTAGTACATACTATATTTTTTAGAAAAATATTTTCAATCAGAAAAATAATTTTATGCGCATGTACTTCTACTTATTTTATTATTTGTCTTTCAAGAAAATGGCAAGGACATATAGTGAAGATGTTTACCTTGCGGATAGTGCAAGTTTGCACACCATTCTCAAAAATAATATATATTTTACTCATCTTATGCCAAAATAAGAATATGTTAATACTATTATTGGCTCAGTCAATGTGATAGAAGACTTTGGAAGAGTTATAATTTTGTTTCCTGAAGGAACAAAATTCATAATAAATAATACACTATTGTCTACTAAGTCTGTAAGAAACTTAGTGTGTGTTTGGATTGTGGTTGGTCAAACTGGAGTTTGAATAAAAGTGATTTTATAAAATTGATTTTGGGTAGAAGTAAGTTTGTGTCAACATGATTTATGTTTGGCAACTCTATACTAAAATTGATTTTGATAAAATAAATATTGTTTAGATAATATTAGTTAAAATCACTTTTTTGTTATATAATATGTTATAATGTTATATATATAATTTTTTTATATTTTTTCTTATATGTTTTTATATAGTATATTTTTAGTATTTTTAGTATTTTTTTTAGTGCACTATAATTTTTTACTATTATTATGTATAGTTAATTTTTTTGTTTAATTTCTTTTACCTAATGAGATCAATAAATGATATTATAAAAAGATAATAATAAATATAATGCACAAAAATTACCATTATAAAAATATATAATGTCAAATAAAAAATTTGTAAAAAATATAAATAATAAATAATAGAAAAAAGAGCTCATATAAAGAGAAATAATAAGAATTTTATAAGTAATACAATAATATGTATAAAGGATAAAATTGGTAAAAGAAAAATAAAAGTTAAATGCCAATGGCTAAAAGCCAGTTAGTGCAACGCAGAAGTTAGAAATTCTTGCTTCTTGTAAACGTGGTTTTGTAACCAAAATCACTTCTGCGTTTATAGATAAAAAAATTAGCCAAACCAAAAATGGAAGCGTTCAAGAAGCTTTAACGTACTTTTCCTCTTTCAACGTGGTTACCAAATACACCCTTATTGAGTTTCAAAGATATTCGCCGAAATGGATATCATATTGAAACTATGAATGAGGAAAATCATGAATACTTATGTATCACAACTCATGATTTAAATAAAAATGTTATATTAGAAAAATTACCCTCACTTTCATCTGGGTTATATTATACCAAAATTAGTGCAATTGAATCACATGCCCAAATGAATTCATAACTTGGCATGATCGATTGCGTCATCTGTGAATAACCATGATGCAAAGAATTATTGAAAACTCGTATGGACATTCACTAAAGAATCATAATATTCTTAAAACTAGTGAATTTTATTGTGCTGCATGTTCTTAGGGAAAGTTAATTTTAAGGCCATCACCAGTAAAAATTAGATTTGAGTCTCCTGATTTCCTAGAAAGGATTCAAGGTGATATATGTGTACCTATTTATCCACGATGTGGATCTTTTAGATATTTTATGGCCCTCATAGACGCATCTTCGAGATGGTCATATGTGTGCTTATTGTCTTCTCGCAACCTGGCGTTTGCAAGATTACTTGCTCAAATTATTCGATTAAAAGCACAATTTTCAAAAAATCCAATCAAAGTAATTCGTCTTGATAATGCTGGTGAATTTATTTCCTAAACTTTTGATACTTATTGTATGGCTAATGGAATAAGTGTTGAACATCTAGTAGCTCATGTTCACACACAAAATGGGTTAATAGAATCATTTATTAAACGCCTCCAATTAATTGCTAGACCCTTACTTATAAGAACAAATCTCCTAACCTCGGCTTGGGAGCATGCTATTTTATATGCCGCAGCACTTATTCGTTTGAGACCAATAAGTTACCATCAATTCTCTCCTATGTAATTAGCTTTTAGTCATCAGGCAAATGTTTCCCATTTAAGAATATCTGGGTGTACAATATATGTTCCCATTGCACCACCTTCTCACACCAAAATGGGACTCCAAAGAAAATTAAAGATATATATTGGATATGATTCTCCCTCTATGGTATGGTATTTTGAGATACAAACTGGGGATGTATTTAAAGTCTGATTTGCAGATTGTCATTTTGATCAATCAAAATTTATAACATTAGGAGGAGAGAATAAGTTTCTGAAAAGGAACTTAATTGGAATGCAGCATCCTTGATGTATTTGGATCCTCAATCAGGGCAATGTGAACTAGAAGTTCAAAAGATTATACATTTGCAAAGAATAGCAAATAAATTGCCCGATGCATTTTTCGATACAAAGAGAATAACCAAATCTTATATACCACGGAAAATACCCTAATTCGAATTGATATCCTAGTCGGACAAATAGCCACTGAAAAAAATTCACGCTAGAAGCGTCGCAGGCCTATCGGTTCCAAAGACAAAAATTCTCAAAAAAGAAAAGAGATAAATACTATTCCTATTGAAAAATACATAGTAAAGACATTACAGTTATCCAAAATTCTGATATAGTTTTAACGCTAGAAGACATTCAGGTACTTGAAAATTGTGAAAATAACGAGATCTCAATAATTATGTCTTTACAGGAGAAAAATGGGACCAAAATAAGACAATTGTCGATGAAATATTTGCATATAATGTGGCCTTAAATATCATGCATGAAAGTAAGGATCTTGAGTAAAAAATAGTCGAAAAATGTTGACAAATAAATGATTGACCAAAATAAGAAGAAGTCATGAAGGTTGAGTTAGACTCACTTATAAAACGTGAAGTTTTTGGACCTGTAGTCCGTACACCAGAAGATGTAAAACCTGTTGGATACAGATGGGTATTTGTGAGAAAATGAAATGAGAAAAATAAAGTTGTACGCGACGAAACTCCACTTGTGGCACGAGGTTTTTCACAAAGGCCCGGTATAGATTATGAAGAAACATATTCCCCTATAGTGGATGCAATAACATTGCATTATTTGGTCAGTTTATCTGCATATCATAAACTACATATGCATTTAATGGATATAGTAACTGTCTATTTATACGGATCATTAGATCGTGATATCTATATGAAAGTCCCTAAGGCTGCGTTTTTTTCTGAGAATAGAACAAGACAAGATACTAAGAATAGGACAGAACAAGACACTGATGGACAGAGACACAAAATTTTGTATTCTTGTATTCTGTTTGGTGATAAACTAGAACAAATTATGAAAATCCAATTTATTCTAATTTTTTTCATTCAAAAAATTTGAGGTGAAAAATATAATAATAAAAAAATATAATTATAAAAAATTAACAAGAATAATGAAAGAAAAAATGAAAAATAAGTTGTGTCCCTTGTTAGTGTCTCTGTGTCCTTCCTATCAGGATGGACACAAAATACACTAATTCAGTATCTCTGGACACATTGTCTCTGTCCATGCCTCATCTATCAAACACAATTTTGTGTCTCTGTGTCCATGTCCAAGTGTCCTGTCTCTGTAAACGAACGCAGCCTAAAGGACTAAAGATATCTAAACCATCCAATAAATATTCGCAAGGTTATACTCAGTCAAATTGAAAAGATCTTTATATGGTCTAAAGCAATATGGACGAATGTGGTATAATCGTCTTACTAAGTATTTGGCCAAAAGCATATTCAGGAATGATGATATCTGTCCGTATATTTTCATAAAGAAATATACATCTTGATTCATTATAATTGCTGTGTACGTTGATGATTTAAATATCATTAGAACTCTTGAAGAGATTTCAACAATTATAAAAACTCTAAAAGAAGAGTTTGAGATGAAAGATCTTGAAAAGACTAAATTTTGTCTCGGCCTGCATACTGAGCATACAAAAAATGAGATCTTCATTCATCAAACAACATACACAGAAAAGATCTTAAAGAGATTTTTTAAGGATAAATAACATCCATTAAGTATCCCAATGGTTGTAAGGTCTTTGGATGTGGAAAAAGATCAATTCCGCCCTAAAGAGGAAAATAAAGATATCCTTGGTCCTGAAGTACCATATCTTAGTGCCATGGGAGCGCTAATGTATCTTGCTAATAATACACGACCTGATATATCATTTGCTGTAAATTTACTAGTAAGGTATAGTTCCTCTCCAACCAGAAGACATTGGAATAGAATCATACAAATCTTTCGATATCTTCATGGAACGGTTGATATGGGATTGTTTTATCCCTATGGATCCAAGTCACAACTAGTTGTCTATGCAGATGTAGGATACTTGTCTAATCCACACAAAGGGAGATTTTAAACAGGATACTTGTTCACATATGGTGGTACAATTATATCATGGAGATCCACAAAACAGATGATTGCGGTAACATTCTCTAATCATGCTAAAATACTAGTGATACTGCCAATACATGAAGCTAATCGCGAGTGTTTTTGGGTCAAGAGTTTGATCCAATATATTCTGTCATAATGTGGACTAACTAATCAGAAGATATCTCCAACTGTCATGTTTGAAGATAATACAACATGCATTGCTCAATTTAAAGGCAGATATATCAAAGGCGATAGAACAAAACATATTTCTCCTAAATTCTTCTTCACTCATGATCTATAAAATCAAAGGACAATTGATGTCCAACAGATCTGCTCAAATGACAATTTGACAGATTTATTTACAAAGTCACTCCCAAAATTCTCCTTTGAAAGATTGGTACATGAGATTGGGATACGCCGATTTCAAGATATTAATAATATTGACAAGAGGGGGGAGACTGTACTCTTTTTTTCTTAGTCAGATTTTTTTCCAATGGATTTTTCTTGACAAGGTTTTTAATGAGGCAGTCCCATCACAAAGGATATTGTACTCTTTTTCCTTTACTAAAGTTTTCTTTCATTGGATTTTTTTTTCTTTAGTAAAATTTTAACGAGGTATATTCCTACATGATCATTCAAGGAAGAGTGTTGTGATATACATAGGTGGATGCCCATTTAATGAATTGTGACTTCTTTCACAATTTTAGGCGGCTAACTTTTCCAATATAAAAGTTAAGCTTATCAAGACATAAGACCAAATTTAATTACAGTTGAAAGCAAAATTTTTGTTTGGATATAAATAGAAGTGTGATATGAAGCAAATGACACACAACACTAAAATAAATATTTCTCTCTCTTTCTCTTTACATTACAATATAAACTCTCTCTCTCTTTATCTCTCTCTGCGGTTTTAAGTTACAATAATTATAATATTAGTAAATATAGAGATTACTTCTAATAAGATAAGAATATTGGTGAACGTTAATACTAGAGTCTTATATATTTATATTTCTCTATTTTATATTTATTTTTTTCCTTATTTATTTATTTTACAATAACTCCTTCCATTTTGAATTAACTGTCTCTTCCGTTTTAAATCAGTATTGATTAAAATAATATCTTTTAAGGATTAACTACTAAATCAATATTTGAAAAATTTAATTGTTAACAAAAATTTTTTAAAAAAATATTATCAACAAAACAGTTTTTAAATAATTTAAAAATATGACAAAAAAAATCAATAAATATTATATTTTTCTAAATAACAAAAAAAATTATATTTAGTAAACGACTTACTCATTAATTATATCTAAATTTCTGTAATAATATTTAAATAAATATTTAAAAGATTCACGAAAAAAATCGAAACAAACTGATGAGTTTGAAAAACTCTTATTAGATTTTGATGATGAACAAACATTATTAAAATATTAAATTACAAAATTATTAATTTGATCTTAATTCATATTTGCTTAATTAATAAATTTGTTGTGCAGATTTTTGTTGGGCCGAAACAAAAGAAAATTAACAAAGCCCAACTGTTGCATTATTGGTTCAGCTTTGAGTGTCCAAATGAGTTTGTGATTAAAGCTAGTTATATTGGGCCGAGAATAAGTTTTAATGCTATAAGCCCAAGTGTGTTACATGCTTTCCATTTGCTTTGTGCATGTTCCAAATTTCATCAGGAAAGCAAATGTTACTATTGGGCCAGAAATTTAAATAATGTCACAAGCCCAATTTGTTGAGCATGCATGGTCCGAAAGAAAAAAATGGAATTGGGGCACATTGATGAAAAACCCAACTCATTGAATTTGGTTGCTTGCCTCCAACGGATTCCATTTTTCACTTTGGATGGAATTCAAATTTGATTTAATGCATTGGAAACATAAGAAAGAGAGAGAAGATTGATTTGATGGCTATTATGACTATGCACGCCACTCTAAGGGAAGTAAAAGCAAGCTATTCTCAAATTAATGTGCTTTAACCACTCTACATTGCTTTTCTTCAGATTCTTTAATTCTCTCTCATCTCTTTCCTCTTCTTTCTTCGGTCCTTGTCCAGGAAACAATGGAAGAAATGTTCTTCAACCAAGAAAAGGAAGAGGCTGCATGCATCAAGACCATCAAGCTAATGATGGCAAGAAAACACACTAAAATAAAAGTGAGCTGTGGCTGAGATTTTCACCAAATGTGGTTAGATTTGGTGAGGTAATCTTGAGCCTTTCATGCTCAAAAAGGGACGTTGAAGATTCGGCCAAGAGGGAGATTCTTGAAGCATGGCTTGTCTTTGGTTCTGCTCAACCACCACAGGGAGTAGCTAGAGTGGCGAAGTGATGGTTGAAGGTAGAGATTGAAGCAGATGAAGTCATTATCATCATGAGGCATCAAGGGCCAGAAATCCATCTTGGAGAGCAAGCCAAGGATGGAGAGCCCGGATTGATGAAGGGTGATGATCAAGAAAGGACTAGAGGTAATTGCATGTTGGTTAATGCATGGTTATCTCTTCTCTCTCTGTGTGGCCGAACCGGTTCTGTGTTTGTTGAAGGAGGAAGAAAGTTGGTTCAGTTTTGGCTTCAAGTGTGGAGGCTTTCCTCTTCTTTAAAAAGGGGGAACAACCACTGTTTGAAGCAAGGAGAAAATTTGAGAGTGTAAGGCACAGAGTTCTCAGAGCTACCTGAGCTAACAGTTTTTCTCTTCTCCTTCAATGTTCTCTGTTTTGTAATTTTTCTGTTTAATTTTGTCATGTCTTGAGTCTCATGGAAAAAGGCAAACAAGTGAGGTTTGTATGAAAAAGCCATAGAGCGAAAAAAGGCAGAGAGAGCAAAATTAAAAGAAAAAGCCATAGATGTCTTAGAGGTCCTTTGTTCATCTATGTTGTGTATCATGATTCTGTGGGAATCCCCTTGTAAGTTGGGTTAGCACTTTACAAGTTGTAATCAGATTGATTATAGTGAAATTCCATCATGTTTGTGATGGAGACTGGATGTAAGCTGCACTGCACTTAGCAGCCGAACCAGGATATATCTGGGTGCAATCTTCTTCTACTTTCTACTCCATTTCTGTTTTCAAATACACAGGAGCAAAAACCAGAATTATCTCGTGCCAAGTGACGAGACAAAAAGAAAAGTCTCGTGGCAAGGGACGAGACAAAACAAAGTTGCTCGTGTCTATTGACGAGCAAAAACAGAAAAGTCTTCTCTGAAGATCAGCAAGTGTTAGCATCGAAAAGGGGGCCAAGATTCAACCCCCTTCTCTTAGCCACTGAAACCATCAATTGGTATCAGAGCTTGGTCTCAAAGAGATCAAGCTTTGCAGCTTGGAGTAAAGATCCTCATGGCAGAAAACAGTGGCGCAAGTGTGTTGTCATACAATCTGGCTGAAGGTCAATCAAGCAACAGACCTCCCCTCTTCAATGGGAAAAATTATACCTATTGGAAGGAGAGGATGAAGATATTTGTACAAGCCGTGGATTACAGACTTTGGAAGATCATCTTGGAAGGTCCTAAATTTCCAACTACCACAAATGCTCAAGGAGTAATCTCTCTTAAACCAGAAGCAAGCTGGACCGAGGAAGATAGGAAGACGGTGGAGTTAAATGCCAAGGCAACCAATCTGCTCAACTGTGCCATCAGCTTTGAGGAGTACCGACGAGTATCACGATGCACAACGGCAAAGGAAATCTGGGACAAGTTGCAAATCACTCATGAAGGAACTACCATTGTAAAGAAAACTCGGACAGACATGTTAAACAGGGAATATGAGATGTTTGCAATGAAGGAAGGAGAGTCCATTGATGAACTGTTCGAACGGTTCAATATCATCACTGTTGGCTTAGATGCTCTTGGAATCACACATTCAGAATCTGTGCTAGTGAGAAGAGTGTTGAGATGTCTCACAAAAGAGTGGGAAACAAAAGCTTTAATTATTTCTGAGAGTAGTAACTTAGATTCCATGACACTTGATGATTTGAGAGGAAATATTCTTGCTTTTGAAAACTCCTATTTGAAAAAAGATTCAAAAAAGAAAGGAATTGCTTTTTCTTCTGTGACTAACCCTCTGGATGATGAATCCAGTGATAACTCTTCTGAAAATGAGTTTGTGTTGTTTGCAAAAAAATTCAGGAAAATGGCAAAGCTCAAAGGCAAAGGCAGCAGCTCAAGGAGGATGAAGAAAGACCCTAGCAAAGTAATCTGTTTTAATTGCAAGGAAATGGGACATTTCAAATCTGATTGTCCCAAGTTGAAGAAGGAAGAAAAGCCGAGAAAAGGAAAGAAGAAAGGACTAATGGCTTCATGGGAAGAGTTGGAAAATGACTCAGATGATGATGATGAAGAATCAGAGACCAAGTCTCAACAATGCCTTATGGCAGATCATGTAAATCAGGTAGTCTTTCATAACCCTGACACTGAAGATCTTCATCTTATGATAGACCACCTTTCTGAAAAAATAAGATGCTTTCTGCTGGAAAATCAAGAACTTGAACAACAAATCACCATTCTTCAAGCTGAAAACAGTTTTCTAAAAGAAAAAGTGAGAGAGGCCGAAACTGCTTGTGATCTTGTTGAAGAGAATAAGCAGTTAAGAGCCCAAGTTAGAAGTTGTGAAAGTGACCATTCGATCCTTGCATATGTGGATTGTTTTAAGCAAAATGAAGAGTTACTTAAAGAGGTTAAAAGACTTAAAGAAGACTTAACCAAGTTCACCCAAAGTTCTGAAAATTTGAATCAAATCTTGGCTAGTCAAAAACCTCTTTATGATAAAGCTGGGTTGGGGTTTTATAAATCTGAAAAATCACATTTTGAAAACATTGCTTCATCTTCAAATGATACAAAGTATCAAAACCCAACTCACTTTAACAAAACAGTAACTCCAAGATTTTGTAGGCTATGCAATCGAAATGGACACTTTCCTATTCAATGTTTCTTTGGTGAAAGAATGATTGGTGATAAAGTTTGTAAAGTTGTTTTTGATTACAATGGCTTAGGACATAGAAGATGGTTTAACGTAAAAGGATCCAAAAGGATTTGGATACCTAAGGTCTCTTAAGCATTGTTTTGTAGGTGTGCCTAGCATCCAAAAGAAAGGAGAACATGTGGTATATGGACAGCGGATGTTCTAGGCATATGACCGGAAAGACAACATTCTTCATAAAGCTAGATGAGTATGATGGAGGATTTGTCACTTTTGGTGATAATGCAAAAGGAAAAATAGTGGCTGTTGGGAAAGTTGGTAAAAACTTTTCTTCTTGTATAAATGATGTGCTTCTTGTAAATGGTTTGAAACATAACTTACTTAGTGTTAGTCAATTGTGTGATTTAGGTTTTGATGTTATCTTTAAGAAGTTTGTTTGTTTGGTTGTTTGTGAGAAAACTGGGGATATTTTATTTGAAGCCAAGAGATGTAACAATGTGTATGGATTAACTCTTGAGGATTTAAAGGAACAAAATGTAACATGCTTTACATCTTTTGAATCTGAAAAATGGCTTTGGCATAGAAAGTTGGGACATGCTAGCATGTACCAAATTTCTAAGCTAGTCAAAAAGAATTTGGTTAGAGGAATTCCAAACATCAAGTTTGACAAGGATCTTACTTGTGATGCATGTCAATTGGGCAAGCAAGTAAAATCCTCTTTTAAATCAAAAGATGGAATCTCAACCAAAAGGCCATTAGAAATGTTGCATATTGATCTTTTTGGCCCTACTAGAACTCAAAGTTTAGGAGGTAAACACTATGGTCTTGTAGTAGTAGATGATTACTCTAGATTTGGTTGGATACTTTTCCTTGCTCATAAGAATGATGCATTTTATGCCTTTTCCACCCTTTGCAAGAAAATTCAAAATGAAAAGGATTTGAAAATTGCCCATTTAAGAAGTGATCATGGAAGAGAATTTGAAAATCAAGATTTTGAAAAATTCTGTGATGACTTAGGGATTTCTCATAATTTCTCATGCCCTAGAACACCCCAACAAAACGGGGTGGTTGAAAGAAGGAATCGAAGCCTTCAAGAAATGACTAGGGCTATGCTATGTGAAAATGAGATTCCTAAATTTTTGTGGGCAGAAGCTGTGAACACAGCATGTTATATTTTGAATAGAACAATCATTAGAAAAGGGCTAAAGAAAACCCCTTATGAGCTATGGAAAGGAACCCCTCCAAATCTTAAGTACTTTCATGTTTTTGGATGCAAATGCTTTGTGCTTAATAATAAAGAAAATCTTGGAAAATTTGATCCAAAATCCTATGAAGGAATGTTTGTTGGATATTCCACCATAAGCAAGGCCTATAGAGTTTATCTCAAGGAGCATAGGACAATAGAGGAATCCATACATGTTACTTTTTGTGATTCTAACTTAATTCCCAGTACTGTGATAGATAATGATTCAGATGGAGAAGGAGCTGGAACAAGTAAAGAAAATCCCAAATCTGTCCAGAATGAAGAATCTGCCAGTCCAGTTTTGTCTCGTCAGATTGAAGGAGAAACTTTTGTTTTGTCTCCTGAGCAGGCACGAGAAACTGAAACAGTGAGACCACCAGAAGTTCATCAAAACTCAACACCTGTCCGAAAGCCTAGAGAATGGAAGTCCATGAGAGGCTATCCTCATGACTTCATCATTGGTGATCCCTCTCAAGAAGTAACAACAAGATCATCCATCAAAAGGCCAACCGAACTTAGCAATCTTGCCTTCTTGTCACAAATAGAACCCAACAATGTCAAACAAGCTCTTGAGGATCCATCATGGGTCAAAGCAATGCAAGAGGAGCTTGCTCAATTTGACAAGAATAAGGTTTGGACATTAGTACCTCATCCGGATGGTAAGAAGGTAACGGGTACTAAGTGGGTATTTAAAAATAAACTTGGTGAAGATGGACAAGTTGTTCGTAACAAGGCTAGATTAGTGGCCCAAGGTTACGATCAAGAAGAAGGTATTGATTTTGATGAGTCTTTTGCTTCGGTAGCTAGAATGGAAGCAATTAGGTTGCTTCTTGCCTATGCTGCCCATAAGGGTTTCAAAATATTTCAAATGGATGTTAAGTGCGCTTTCCTTAATGGCTTTATTGATAGGGAGGTGTATATGGCTCAACCCCCCGGTTTTGAACATAAAGAATTTCTAAATCATGTTTTTTAAATTAACTAAGGCTCTTTATGGTCTTAGACAAGCTCCAAGAGCTTGGTATGAAAGGCTTAGTGCTTTTTTGTTGGAAAATCATTTTCAAAGGGGAACCACTGACACTACCCTATTCATTAAAACATCTAATGATGATATCCTTCTTGTTCAAGTTTATGTTGATGACATTGTATTTGGTTCGGCCAATGTTTCCTTGTGTGAAGAGTTTGGAAAACTCATGACTAGTGAGTTTGAGATGAGTTTAATGGGAGAGCTTACTTTCTTTCTTGGCCTCCAAATTAAGCAAACTCCTAGTGGTATTTTTATTCATCAAGGAAAGTATGCAAAAGAACTTATCAAAAAGTTTGGCCTAGAAAATTCCAAATCAATGGGCACTCCTATGCATCCCAATACTAAACTTGAAAAGGATGATGATGGCCAAGATGTGGATGAAACAAGGTATAGAGGAATGATAGGTTCACTCATGTACCTTACCTCCTCTAGACCGGATATAGTCCAAAGTGTGGGTGTATGTTCAAGGTTTCAATCACATCTAAAAGAATCCCACCTTACGGCTGTTAAACGCATCATTAGATACATTAAGGGAACTTGTAATTATGGATTATGGTATCCTAAATCTGATGACTTTTGTGCAGTAGGGTTTTGTGATGCAGATTATGCGGGAGATCGAGTGGATAGGAGGAGCACCTCCGGCATGTGTTGCTTCCTTGGAAGCTCACTCAACATGTGGTCAAGCAAGAAACAAGCCACAGTGGCTCTATCCACTGCTGAAGCCGAATATGTTTCCGCATCTGCTTGTTGCTCACAATTAATTTGGTTAAAAACATAATTGGAAGATTACGAATTAAAAATCAATAGTATACCCTTATTTTGTGATAATATGAGTGCTATAAACATTTCAAAAAATCCTGTTCTGCACTCAAGAACTAAGCACATTGAGATAAAATATCATTTTATTAGGGAACATGTGCAAAAGGGTACTATTGATATTCAATTTGTAAAATTTGAAGACCAAATTGCTGATATTTTTACAAAACCTCTCTGTGAAGATAGATTCTGTACCTTGAGAAAAAGTTTGGGGATGTTTGATTTAAGTTTCATTGAAAATCTGTGAATTTGTGACTCTATTCAGTTTTGCTCGTAGGTTTGGACGAGATGAAAAATAATTACATAATGGAAGAGCTGTGGTCAAGGGGGAGGCAACGCAGAATTCAAAATTTTATGGGCCCCACCAAAATTCCATGACCCCACCATAACAGTTTTGTTAGTTATCTCTCCATGCAAATAAGAATCTTCTTCCTTATGTCATCATATCTTCTTGGAAGTGGTTATTGTCAAATCAAATCCCTCTCTCCATCTAATCCCTTGATTTAAGGCAACAACTTTTCAGTTTTAGATTTCAAAAGTTAAAAGGGAAATCATCTTTTGGGTAATAACCACCACATAATGGTCATTAACCACCCACTAATGATCATTATTTCCATCATATTCTCTCTCCAAACCTCATTTAATGCGTCACCCACCTTGCTTCTCTCCCACTCAACTCGGTTATCAACCCTTTCATATTTCATTCCTCCATTACCATGAAAAAGAAAACCGCGCCAAGAAAGAGTGAAAGAATTCTTCTGTCTCAAAAACCATCAACGCATCAAACCCACACTCATATCCACATTCATTCAACCTCATCATCTTCTCTTTCACCACCGTCCAAACAAACAACCACCATGAGAAAAAAGGTGATTGCCCACAAAAGTTCAGGCCGAGGCAAGAACAAGAAACCTGTAGTTGAAGAAGAAGAGCAAGAGTCTCATACTTCTCCCACTCCTTCACCTCCACCCTCATCACCGAAGAAGTCTACCCCCGGAAAAAGCTCACAGAAGAATCAGGGGTTTGCACTCAATGACACGACTGAACCTCCAAACTTGGAATCCATGGAATTCAGAGACAAGTATGGCAAGACTCACTCTCATTTTGATCCAAGCAGATTTAACTCCTGTACCTCTTTTGAGTTTCACAAAGAGGTTATGGAGAAGCGTCATTTGTGCACTACCTATCTTGTCAGTCTCGAAAATCTCAAGAGTACCAACATTTCCTCTCTGTTTGAACTCCTCAACTGGAAGCCTCTGCTCCTCATCAAGAAACCAGTCTACCCAGGTCTTGTTCGAGAGTTTTATGCTAATATGCGACTTATTGACGGCACCCTTCATTCCTATGTCAAAAGGGTTCAAATAGCCCTTGATGCTGAGACAATTGGAGCGGCCCTGGGCTTCAAGGATGAAGGACCGCGAGCATATATGGTGGAGAAATGGGACACACAAGTCGGCGTTTCTCACAAAACTGTTCTCCAGCACATTTGCAAAAACCTTTCTGGATTGCATGGCACCACTCCAACTCACAAAGCCCTTGGACCAGTCAATTCCCTACTTCACCGAATCATCACTTATATTCTGACTCCCCAAAGTGGCTCACACAACCGAGTAACATTTTCTGACTGTCTCATATTGTTTGCTTTGGTTACCTCTACCCCTATTTCCTTTGGTTACATCATGATTAGGCACATGTGGGATTCTGTTAGAAGCACCAGAAAGGCTAACCTGCCTTATGGTATATTTTTAACTAGAATTTTTGAGTACTTTAAAGTTGATTTGTTAAATGAGAAGGTAGAAAACGAGGTGTCTACAATCCGAGGAGGAGGAGCAACTAAGGAAACCAAAGGGCGAAAAACTGCATCGGATAGTGACCATGATGGCAGGCCAGAATCTTCCAAAACAATCAGATCCATCCAACAGATTTTTGGAGAATTTTCAAACATGGCAGACATGATGTTTCGATCTCACAAAGAGGCCCGCAAGCAAGCTTATGAGAGTGAGAAAGCTTGGAAAAACTGCAAAGAAAGGGTCAACCTGATGCTGGAACATCTTAATAAGGATTTGGGAGATGATAGTGAAGGAGGCGCTGAGGAAGAAGACATTCATTTCTCTGATGATTAGCAATTGTGTTTATTCTGTTTGATATTGGCTCCATTAGGCTCAATCTGTTTTTTGTATGAGCATGACTTGATACTCACTGCTCTAGGATAATCTCTAGGAATACTGAGATATACCTTTACTGTTTTATCTTAAATATTTTGCTATGTTAATCACGTTTTGTGCAGGTGCCCCATGATGACAAAAGGGGGAGGAAATTTAGGTTCCAAAATTAAAATTGGAACGAAACAAGGGTTGGAAAAACAGGGGAACCACAGGGGTTGAAATTTTCAATTTTGAAAATTCATGATCACCCTTGTTCAAAGAATGCATGTTGTTATTGCATTTGTTTTAATATGGTCATTGCTGTTTGAACTGCATTTGTTTATCATGATTAGTCTATTTGGCATTTGGTTTATAATGATGTTTGATTTATTTTGATGCCTGGCTGTTGATTCATCATTGATAAACTTGTTGGATTGAAAATTTATTTTTGGCAGTTCCTTTAATTTGTGTAAAATATCAAAACTGTCTTGTTTTGTTCTTCAAATATTTTTCATCATGTTGATTTGCTCTGATATCCTAAACAAGAAAATGTTTGAAAAATATTTGGATACCTTTTGTGTTTGAGCAGTAAATCAGTTATGATATCAAATGAGTTTTGATTATCAATTAAAACTGCTCATAAATCAAGCATTTAGCATCATAAAATTTGCTAAATAACATTGTTACTTGAAGCTTGATTTTAAATGTTACAAGTTAGTGCTTCCCTTGGTAAAATAGCATACATTAAGGGGGAGCCATGTAACATTTAGAAAGGGAGAGTGATGAGCGGATAATTTGTACGCTTTTTGGCATTGTTTTTAGTATGTTTTTGATATCTTTTAGTTAGTTTTTAGTATATTTTTATTAGTTTTTAGTTAAAATTCACTTTTCTGGACTTTACTATGAGTTTGTGTGTTTTTCTGTGATTTCAGGTATTTTCTGGCTGAAATTGAGGGATCTGAGCAAAAATCTGATCCAGAGACTCAAAAGGACTGCAGATGCTGTTGGATTCTGACCTCCCTGCACTCGAAGTGGATTTTCTGGAGCTACAAAAGCCCAATTGGCGCGCTCTCAACGGCGTTGGAAAGTAGACATCCTGGGCTTTCCAGAAATATATGATAGTCCATACTTTGCCCAAGATTTGATGGCCCAAACCGGCGTTCAAAGTCACCTCAAGAAATTCCAGCGTTAAACGCCGGAACTGGCACCTAAATGGGAGTTAAACGCCCAAACTGGCATAAAAGCTGGCGTTTAACTCCAAGGAGAGTCTCTACACGAAAATGCTTCATTGCTCAGCCCAAGCACACACCAAGTGGGCCCGGAAGTGGATTTTTATGTCATTTACTCATCTTTTGTACACCTTAGGCTACGAGTTATCTATAAGTAGGACCTTTTACTATTGTATCTGTAGACTTTGGTAGCTATCTTCGTTTTATGCTACCTTAGATCATTGGGAGGCTGGCCATTCGGCCATGCCTAGACCTTATGCTTATGTATTTTCAACGGTGGAGTTTCTACACACCATAGATTAAGGTGTGGAGCTCTGCTGTACCTCGAGTATTAATGCAATTACTATTGTTCTTCTATTCAATTCCGCTTGTTCTTTATCCAAGATATCACTTGTTCTTCAACTTGATGAATGTGATGATCCGTGACACTCATCATCATTCTCACCTATGAACAAGGTGACTGACAACCATTCTTGTTCTACAAGCATGCGAGGCTTAGTGAATATCTCTTGGATTACTGATACACGATGCATGGTTGATCGCCTGACAACCGAGTGCTCGCCTGACAAACGAGCCAGCCATTCCGTGAGATCAGAGTCTTCGTGGTATAGGCGAGAACTGATGGCGGCATTCAAGAGAATCCGGAAGGTCTAACCTTGTCTGTGGTATTCTGAGTAGGATTCAATGATTGAATGACTGTGACATGCTTCAAACTCCTAGCAGGTGGTAGCGCGAAATTGTGAACAATACTTTTCACAACTCTCATAATCCCTGGTCATGAACTCCAAAAACTTGGTGGTTCAATTCCATGGCATTACACAACTTCGCACAACTAACCAGCAAGTGCACTGGGTCGTCCAAGTAATACCTTACGTGAGTAAGGGTCGATCCCACGGAGATTGTTAGCATTGAAGCAAGCTATGGTCATCTTGTAAATCTTAGTCAGGCAAACTCAAATGTATATGATGATGAACGAAAATAATATAAAAGATAAAGATAGTGATACTTATGTATATCATTGGTGTAAGAGCTTCAGACAAGCGTATGAAGATGCCTTCCCTTCCGTCTCTCTGCTTTCCTACTGCCTTCATCCAATCCTTCTTACTCCTTTCCATGGCAAGCTTGTGTAGGGTTTCACCATTGTCAGTGGCTACCTCCCATCCTCTCAGTGAAAGCGATTGCATATGTCCTGTCACGGCATAGCGGAATTCAGCTGTCGGTTCTCGGTCAGGCCGGAATAATATCCATTGATACTTTTGCGTCTATCACTAACGCCCTAGCCTGCTAGGAGTTTGAAGCACGTCACAGTCATTCAGTCATTGAATCCTACTCAGAATACCACAGACAAGGTTAGACCTTCCGGATTCTCTTGAATGCTGCCATCAGTTCTTGCCTATACCACGAAGACTCTGATCTCACGGAATGGTTGGCTCGTTTGTCAGGCGAGCACTCGGTTGTCAGGCGATCAACCATGCATCGTGCAATTAGGAATTCAAGAGATATTCACTAAGCCTCAGATGCTTGTAGAACAAGAATGGTTGTCAGTCACCTTGTTCATGAGTGAGAATGGTGATGGGCGTCAATCATCACCTTCATCAAGTTGAAGAACAAGTGATATCTTGGACAAAGAACAAGTGGAATTGAATGGAAGAACAATAGTAATTGCATTAATACTCGAGGTACAGCAGAGCTCCACACCTTAATCTATGGTGTGTAGAAACTCCACCGTTGAAAATACATAAGAACAAGGTCTAGGCATGGCCGAATGGCCAGCCTCCCAAAGGTCTAAGATAGCATAAAACGAAGATAGCTACCAAAGTCTCTCCAAATACAATAGTAAAAGGTCCTACTTATAGAAAACTAGTACATAGATGAGTAAATGACATAAAAATCCACTTCCAGGCCCACTTGGTGTGTGCTTGGGCTGAGCAATGAAGCTTTTTCGTGTAGAGACTCTCCTTGGAGTTAAACGCCAGCTTTAGTGCCAGTTTGGGCGTTTAACTCCCAATTAGGTGCCAGTTCCGGCGTTTAACGCTGGAATTTCTTGAGGTGACTTTGAACGCCGGTTTGGGCCATCAAATCTTGGGCAAAGTATGGACTATTATATATTGCTGGAAAGCCCAGGATGTTTACTTTCCAACGCCGTTGAGAGCGCGCCAATTGGGCTTCTGTAGCTCCAGAAAATCCGCTTCGAGTGCAGGGAGGTCAGAATCCAACAGCATCTGCAGTCCTTTTGAGTCTCTGGATCAGATTTTTGCTTAGGTCCCTCAATTTCAGCCAGAAAATACCTGAAATCACAGAAAAACACACAAACTCATAGTAAAGTCCAGAAAAGTGAATTTTAACTAAAAACTAATAAAAATATACTAAAAACTAACTAGATCATACTAAAAATATACTAAAAACAATGCCAAAAAGCATACAAATTATCCGCTCATCACAACACCAAACTTAAATTGTTGCTTGTCCCCAAGCAACTGAAGATCAAATAAGATAAAAAGAAGAGAATATGCAATGAACTCCAAAAACATCTATGAAGATCAGTATTAATTAGATGAGCAGGGCTTTTATCTTTTTGCCTCTGAATAGTTTTGGCATCTCACTCTATCCCTTGTAATTCAGAATGATTGGCTTCTTTAGGAACTCAGAATCCAGATAGTGTTAATGATTCTCCTAGTAAAGTATGATGATTCTTGAACATAGCTATTTCTTGAGTCTTGGCCGTGACCCAAAGCACTCTGTCTTCCAGTATTACCACCGGATACATACATGCCACAGACACATAATTGGGTGAACCTTTTCAGATTGTGACTCAGCTTTGCTAAAGTCTCCAATTAGAGGTGTCCAGGGTTCTTAAGCACACTCTTATTTGCCTTGGATCACAACTTTATTTCTTTCTTTTTCTTTCTTTTTTTTTTGGTTTTTTTTTTGGTTTGCTTTTTCTCTTTTTTTTTTTTTTTTTGCTTTTTCTTGCTTCAAGAATCATTTTTAATGATTTTTCAGATCCTCAGTAACATGTCTCCTTTTTCATCATTCTTTCAAGAGCCAACATTCATGAACCACAAGTTCAAAAGACATATGCACTGTTCAAGCATACATTCAGAGAACAAAAGTGTTGCCACCACATCAAAATAATTAAACTATTATAAAATTCAGAATTCATGCAATTCTTTCCTTTTCAATTAAGCACGTTTTTATTCAAGAAAGGTGATGGATTCATAGGACATTCATAACTTTAAGGCATAGACACTAAGATACTAATGATCACAAGACACAAACATGGACAAACATAAAGCATAAAAATCGAAAAACAGAAGAATAAAGAACAAGGAAATCACGGAACGGGTCCACCTTAGTGATGGCGGCTCTTTCTTGCTCTTGAAGATCCTATGGAGTGCTTGAGCTCCTCAATGTCTCTTCCTTGTCTTTGTTGCTCCTCCCTCATGATTCTTTGGTCTTCTCTAATTTCATGGAGGAGAATGGAGTGTTCTTGATGCTCCACCCTTAGTTGTCCCATGTTGGAACTCAATTCTCCTAGGGAGGTGTTTAATTGCTCCCAATAATTTTGTGGAGGAAAGTGCATCCCTTGAGGAATCTCAGGGATCTCATGGTGAGAGGGGTCTCTTGTGTACTCCATCCTTTTCTTGGTGATGGGCTTGTCCTCATCAATGGGGGTATCTCCCTCTATGTCAACTCCAACTGAATAACAGAGGTGACAGATGAGATGAGGAAAGGCTAACCTTGCCAAAGTGGAGGTCTTGTCCGCCACCTTGTAGAGTTCTTGGGCTATGACCTCATGAACTTCTATTTCTTCTCCAATCATGATGCTATGGATCATGATAGCCCGGTCTATGGTAACTTCGGACCGGTTGCTAGTGGGAATGATTGAGCGTTGTATGAACTCTAACCATCCTCTAGCCACGGGCTTGAGGTCATGCCTTCTCAATTGAACCGGCTTTCCTCTTGAATCTTGCTTCCATTGTGCGCCCTCTTCACATATGGTTGTGAGGACTTGGTCCAACCTTTGATCAAAGTTGACCCTTCTAGTGTAAGGATGCTCATCTCCTTGCATCATAGGCAAGTTGAACGCCACCCTCACACTCTCCGGACTGAAATCCAAGTATTTCCCCGAACCATAGTGAGATAATTCTTTGGATTCGGGTTCACACTTTGGTCATGGTTCTTTGTGATCCATGCATTGGCATAGAACTCTTGAACCATCAAGATTCCGACTTGTTGAATGGGGTTGGTAAGTACTTCCCAACCTCTTCTTCGGATCTCATGGCGGATCTCCGGATATTCACCCTTTTGAGTGAAAAGGGGACCTCGGGGATCACCTTCTTCAAGGCCACAACTTCATAGAAGTGGTCTTGATGCACCCTTGAGAGGAATCTATCCATCTCCCATGACTCGGAGGTGGAAGCTTTTGCCTTCCCTTTCCTCTTTTTAGAGGTTTCTCCGGCCTTGGATGCCATAAATGGTTATGGAAAACGAAAAAGCAACGCTTTTACCACACCAAACTTAAAATGTTTGCTCGTCCTCGAGCAAAAGAAGAAAGAAGAGAGTAGAAGAAGAAGAAATGAGGAAGAGGGGGAAGGTGGTGTGTTCGGCCAAGAAGGGAAAGAAGGGGTGTTTAGGTTGTGTGAAAATGAAGGGTTGAAGAAGGGTATATAGGAGAGAGGGGGGTAATGGTTCGGCCATTATGGGTGGGTTTGGGAGGGAAAGTGGTTTGAATTTGAAGGGTGAGGTTGGTGGGGTTTTATGAAGGATGGATGTGAGTGGTGAAGAGAAAGATGGGATTTGATAGGTGAAGGGTTTTTGGGGAAGAGGTATTGAGGTGATTGGTGAATGGGGGAAGAAGAGAGAGATTGATGGTGGGGTCCTGTGGGGTCCACAGATCCTGTGGTGTCAAGGAAAAGTCATCCCTGCACCAAATGTTGCTCAAAATCACGTTTTGAGCTATTTCTGGCATTAAACGCCGGGCTGGTGCCCATTCCTGGCGTTTAACGCCAGGTTGTTGCCCTTTACTGGCGTTTAACGCCAGTCTGGTGCCCCTTTCTGGCGTTAAACGCCCAGAATGGTGCCAGACTGGGCGTTAAACGCCCAACAGCTAGCATTACTGGCGTTTGAACGCCAGCTTCTTCTCCTCCAGGGTGTGCTGTTTTTCTTCCTGTTTTTCATTCTGTTTTTGCTTTTTTCATTGTTTTTGTGACTTCTTATGATCATCAACCTACAAAAAAGATAAAATAACAAAAGAAAATAGTTAACTATAAAACATTGGGTTGCCTCCCAACAAGCGCTTCTTTAATGTCATTAGCTTGACAGAGGACTCCCATGGAGCCTCAGAGATACTCAGAACCGTGTTGGAACCTCCCAACACCAAACTTAGAGTTTGAATGTGGGGGTTCAACACCAAACTTAGAGTTTGGTTGTGGCCTCCCAACACCAAACTTAGAGTTTGACTGTGGGGGCTCTGCTTGGCTCTGTTTTGAGAGAAGCTCTTCATGCTTCCTCTCCATGATGATAGAGGGATGTCCTTGGGCCTTAAACACCAAGGATTCTCCATTCACTTGAATGATCAACTCTCCTCTATCAACATCAATCACAGCCCTTGCTGTGGCTAGGAAGGGTCTGCCAAGGATGATGGATTCATCCATGCACTTCCCAGTCTCTAGGACTATGAAATCAGTAGGGATGTAATGGTTTTCAATCTTCACCAAAACATTCTCTACAAGTCCATGAGCTTGTTTTCTTGAATTGTCTGCCATCTCTAATGAGATTCTTGCAGCTTGCACCTCAAAGATCCCTAATTTCTCCATTACAGAGAGGGGCATGAGGTTTACACTTGACCCTAAGTCACACAAGGCCTTCTTGAAGGTCATGGTGCCTATGGTACAAGGTATAGAAAACTTCCCAGGATCTTGCCTCTTTTGAGGCAGTTTCTGCCTAGACAAGTCATCCAGTTCTTTGGTGAGCAAAGGTGGTTCATCCTCCCAAGTCTCATTTCCAAATAACTTGTCATTTAGCTTCATGATTGCTCCAAGGTATTTAGCAACTTGCTCTTCAGTGACATACTCATCCTCTTCAGAGGAAGAATACTCATCAGAGCTCATGAATGGCAGAAGTAAGTCCAATGGAATCTCTATGGTCTCATTTTGAGCCTCAGATTCCCATTGTTCCTCATTGAGGAACTCAGAGGAGATTGGTACACGCCCACTGAGGTCTTCTTCAGTGGCGTCCTCCTCCTTTCTTTCCTCTCCATATTCGGCCATGTCTATGGCTTTGCACTCTCCTTTTGGATTTTCTTCTGTATTACTTGGGAGAGTGCTAGGAGGGAGTTCAGTAACTTTCTTGCTCAGCTGACCCACTTGTCCTTCCAAATTTCTGATGGAGGACCTTGTTTCATTCATGAAACTTTGAGTGGTCTTTATTAGATCAGAGACCATTGTTGCTAAGTCAGAAGTATTCTGCTTAGAACTCTCTGTCTGTTGCTGAGAAGATGATGGAAAAGGCTTGCTATTGCTAAACCTGTTTCTTCCACCATTATTATTATTGAAACCTTGTTGAGGTCTCTCTTGATTCTTCCATGAGAAATTTGGGTGATTTCTCCATGAAGAATTATAGGTGTTTCCATAGGGTTCTCCTAGGTAATTCACCTCTTCCATGGAAGGGTTCTCAGGATCATAAGCTTCTTCCTCAGATGAAGCATCCTTAGTACTGTTTGGTGCATTTGCATTCCAGACAGACTTTGAGAAATCAAATTGACTTGTTGAGTCAATATCTTGTTCTGAGCCAATATGGCATTCAGAGTGTCAATCTCAAGAACTCCTTTCTTCTGACTAGTCCCATTGTTCACAGGATTCCTTTCAGAAGTGTACATGAATTGGTTATTTGCAACCATTTCAATCAATTCTTGAGCTTCTGCAGGCGTCTTCTTCAGATGAAGAGATCCTCCAGCAGAGCTATCCAAGGACATCTTAGATAGTTCAGAGAGACCATCATAGAAAATACCTATGATGCTCCATTCAGAAAGCATGTCTGAGGGACATCTTCTGATTAATTGTTTGTATCTTTCCCAAGCTTCATAGAGGGATTCTCCATCCTTCTGTCTGAAGGTTGGACTTCCACTCTAAGCTTACTCCATCTTGTGGTGGAAAGAACTTTGCCAAGAAGGCATTGACTAGCTTTTCCCAAGAGTCCAGGCTTTCTTTAGGTTGAGAATCCAACCATATTCTAGCTCTGTCTCTTACAGCAAAAGGGAATAGCATCAGTCTGTAGACCTCAGGGTTAACCCCATTAGTCTTGACTGTGTCACAGATTTGCAAGAATTCAGCTAAGAACTGATGAGGATCTTCCATTGGAAGTCCATGGAACTTGCAATTCTGTTGCATTAGAGAAACTAATTGAGGCTTAAGCTCAAAGTTGTTTGCTCCAATGGCAGGGATAGAGATGCTTCTCCCATAAAAATTAGGAGTAGGTGCAGTGAAGTCACCCAGCACCTTCCTTGCATTGTTGGCATTGTTATTGTTTTCGGCTGCCATGTGTTCTTCTTCTTTGAAGAATTCGGTCAGGTCCTCTAAAGAGAGTTGTGCCTTGGCTTCTATTAGCTTTCTCTTCAAGGTTCTCTCGGGTTCAGGGTCAGCTTCAACAAGAATGCCTTTGTCTCTGCTCCTGCTCATATGAAAGAGAAGAGAACAAGAGAAATGTGGAATCCTCTATGTCACAGTACAGAGATTCCCTGAAGTGTCAGAGGAAAAGAAAAATAGAAGAAAGAAGGTAGAAGAATTCGAACTTGATTAGATAGAGTTCGAATTGTGCATTAAGAAGGAGTAGTACTCCATAAATAGAAGGATGTGGGAAGGAGGGAAGAGAATTTTTGAAAATTCAATTAAAAAGATGTTGATAATTTTCGAAAATTGAAAGTGAAAAAGAAATCAAGTGATTTTTGAAAAAGATTTTGAAATTAGAAGTCAAAAAGATTTGATTGAAAACTATTTTGAAAAAGATGAGGTTAAAAAGATTTGATTGAAAAGTTATGGTTTTAAAAAGATGTGATTGAGAAGATATGATTTGAAAACAATTTTAACAGATATGATTTGAAAACAGTTTGAAAGGACATGAATTTTAAAAAAAAAAAATTATTAATGACTTGCCTAACAAGAAAAGATAAGATTCAAACATAAAACCTTTCTTAATAGAAAAGGCAAAAAATGTTCAATCAAATCATTAATTGTTGGTAAGTATCTTTGAAAAAGGAAAGAAATTGATTTTGAAAACATTTGATTGAAAAGATATGATTTGAAAAAGATTTGGTTTTGAAAAACTTTGAAAACTTGAAAAAAAATTGATTTTGAAAACAAAATCTTCCTCCTAGCACCATCCTGGCGTTAAACGCCCAGAATGGTATACATTCTGGCGTTTAACGCCCAAAATGCTACCTCTTTGGGCGTTAAACGCCCAACCAGGTACCCTGGCTGGCGTTTAAACGCCAGTCTGCCTTCTTCACTGGGCATTTTTGAATGCTCAGCTTTTTCTGTATAATTCCTCTGCAGTATGTTCTGAATCTTCAATTCTTTGTATCATTGACTTGAAAAGACACAAATTAAAAATATTTTTGGATTTTTAATAATCAAAATGCAACAAGAATCAAATAACAATGCATGCAAGACACCAAACTTAGCAGTTTGTATACTACTAACACTATATGAGACACATAAACACTCAAGCCAAAAGAATTCAAAGATCAGAGTAAGAAATCATCAAGAATTACTTGAAGATCCTTAAGACACATGAATGAATGCATGCTATTGACACCAACTTAAGATGAGACACTAGACTTAAGCAAGAAACATCAAATATTTTTGGATTTTATGATTTTTTTTTATTTTTTTGTGTTTTTCGAAAATTAAGTGGGAAAAGGTATCAAAATTCTTAATGAGAATTCCAGGAATCAGTGCAATGCTAGTCTAAGACTCCGGTCCAGGCATTAGACATGGCTTCACAGCCAGCCAAGCTTTCAAGGAAAGCTCCGGTCCAAAACACTAGACATGACCAAAGGTCAGCCAAGTCTTAGCAGATCACTGCTCCAAAAGCAAGATTGATGAAAATCAACAAGCTCTTGTGGTGATAAGTTGAAACCTCGGTCCAATCAGATTAGACATGGCTTCTCAGCCAGCCAGATTTCAACAAATCATCATGAAACTCTAGAATTCATCTTCAAGAATTTCGAAAAAAATAAATACCTAATCTAAGCAACAAGATGAACCGTCAGTTGTCCAAACTAGAACAATCCCAGGCATTGTTACCAAAAGCTTGCTCAAAACTTGAACAATCCCCGGCAACGGCGCCAAAAACTTGGTAGCGCGAAATTGTGAACAATACTTTTCACAACTCTCATAATCCCTGGTCATGAACTCCAAAAAACTTGGTGGTTCAATTCCATGGCATTACACAACTTCGCACAACTAACCAGCAAGTGCACTGGGTCGTCCAAGTAATACCTTACGTGAGTAAGGGTCGATCCCACGGAGATTGTTAGCATTGAAGCAAGCTATGGTCATCTTGTAAATCTTAGTCAGGCAAACTCAAATGTATATGATGATGAACGAAAATAATATAAAAGATAAAGATAGTGATACTTATGTATATCATTGGTGTAAGAGCTTCAGACAAGCGTATGAAGATGCCTTCCCTTCCGTCTCTCTGCTTTCCTACTGCCTTCATCCAATCCTTCTTACTCCTTTCCATGGCAAGCTTGTGTAGGGTTTCACCATTGTCAGTGGCTACCTCCCATCCTCTCAGTGAAAGCGATTGCATATGTCCTGTCACGGCATAGCGGAATTCAGCTGTCGGTTCTCGGTCAGGCCGGAATAATATCCATTGATACTTTGCGTCTGTCACTAACGCCCTAGCCTGCTAGGAGTTTGAAGCACGTCACAGTCATTCAGTCATTGAATCCTACTCAGAATACCACAGACAAGGTTAGACCTTCCGGATTCTCTTGAATGCTGCCATCAGTTCTTGCCTATACCACGAAGACTCTGATCTCACGGAATGGTTGGCTCGTTTGTCAGGCGAGCACTCGGTTGTCAGGCGATCAACCATGCATCGTGCAATTAGGAATCCAAGAGATATTCACTAAGCCTCAGATGCTTGTAGAACAAGAATGGTTGTCAGTCACCTTGTTCATGAGTGAGAATGGTGATGGGCGTCAATCATCACCTTCATCAAGTGAAGAACAAGTGATATCTTGGACAAAGAACAAGTGGAATTGAATGGAAGAACAATAGTAATTGCATTAATACTCGAGGTACAGCAGAGCTCCACACCTTAATCTATGGTGTAGAAACTCCACCGTTGAAAATACATAAGAACAAGGTCTAGGCATGGCCGAATGGCCAGCCTCCCAAAGGTCTAAGATAGCATAAAACGAAGATAGCTACCAAAGTCTCTCCAAATACAATAGTAAAAGGTCCTACTTATAGAAAACTAGTACATAGATGAGTAAATGACATAAAAATCCACTTCCGGGCCCACTTGGTGTGCTTGGGCTGAGCAATGAAGCTTTTTCGTGTAGAGACTCTCCTTGGAGTTAAACGCCAGCTTTAGTGCCAGTTTGGGCGTTTAACTCCCAATTAGGTGCCAGTTCCGGCGTTTAACGCTGGAATTTCTTGAGGTGACTTTGAACGCCGGTTTGGGCCATCAAATCTTGGGCAAAGTATAAACTATTATATATTGCTGGAAAGCCCAGGATGTCTACTTTCCAACGCCGTTGAGAGCGCGCCAATTGGGCTTCTGTAGCTCCAGAAAATCCGCTTCGAGTGCAGGGAGGTCAGAATCCAACAGCATCTGCAGTCCTTTTGAGTCTCTGGATCAGATTTTTGCTCAGGTCCCTCAATTTCAGCCAGAAAATACCTGAAATCACAGAAAAATACACAAACTCATAGTAAAGTCCAGAAAAGTGAATTTTAACTAAAAACTAATAAAAATATACTAAAAACTAACTAGATCATACTAAAAATATACTAAAAACAATGCCAAAAAGCATACAAATTATCCGCTCATCAGCAGGCTAGGGCGTTAGTGACAGACGCAAAAGTATCAATGGATATTATTCCGGCCTGAACGAGAACCGACAGATGATTAGCCTATGCTGTGACAGAGCATCAGGGACGTATTTTCACTGAGAGGATGGGAGGTAGCTGCTGACAACAGTGAAACCCTACACGAGCTTGCCATGGAAAGGAGTAAGAAGGATTGAATGAAGGCAGTAGGAAAGCAGAGAGACGGAAGGGAAGGCATCTTCATACGCTTGTCTGAAGCTCTTACACCAATGATATACATAAGTATCTCTATCTTTATCTTATTGCTTTATTCGTTTATCACTATACCCATTTGAGTCTGCCTGACTGAGATTTACAAGATGACCATAGCTTGCTTCATACCACCAATCTCCGTGGGATCGACCCTTACTCGCGTAAGGTTTATTACTTGGACGACCCAGTGCACTTGCTGGTTAGTTGTGCGGAGTTGTGTTTATGCCATGGTATTGAGCACCAAGTCTTTGGAGCCATTACTAGGGATTGTTTATGTTTTGAAAAGTATTGATCACAATTTCGTGCACCAAGTTTTTGGCGCCGTTGCCGGGGATTGTTCGAGTATGGACAACTGACGGTTCATCTTGTTGCTTAGATTAGGTATTTTTCTTCAGAGTTCTTAAGAATGAATTCTAGTGTTTCAAAGGTGATGTTCTTATCATCACCAAAGCTGATTGATTCTCATCAATTTAGCTCTTGAATGCAATGTCCTGCTGAAGCTTGGCCGGCCATGTCTAATTCCTTTAGACTAAAGCTATAGACTAACATTGCATGATTCCTGGAATTCTCATTAAGAATTTTGATACCTTTATTTTCCTTTTCACTTAATTTTCAAAAAAGCACAAAAAAATTACAAAATCATAAAATCCAAAATATTTTTTTTTGTTTGAGTCTAGAGTCTCATCTTAAGTTTGGTGTCAATTGCATGTTTCTGTTTTTCTTGCATTTTTCGAATTTATGCATGTGTCTTCACTAATCTTCAAGTTGTTCTTGATGATTTCCTTGTTATGATCTTTGAATTCTATTGACTTGAGTGTTTTGTTGTTTCTCATATGCATTCTCATCTTGTTAGTGTCAGTAGTATACAAACTGCTAAGTTTGGTGTCCTGCATGCATTGTTATTTCATTCTTGTTGCATTTTGATTATTAAAAAAAAATCCAAAAATATTTTTAATTTGTGTCTTTTCAAGTCAATGATACCAAGAATTGAAGATTCAGAACATACTGCAGAGGAATTACACAGAAAAAGCTGAGCATTCAAAAATGCCCAGTGAAGAAGACAGACTGGCGTTTAAACGCCAGCCAGGGTACCTGGTTGGGCGTTTAACGCCCAAGGAGGTAGCATTTTGGGCGTTAAACGCCAGAATGTATACCATTCTGGGCGTTTAACGCCAGGATGGTGCTAGGGGGAAGATTTTGTTTTCAAATCAATTTTTTTCAGTTTTCAAAGTTTTTCAAAATCAAATCTTTTTCAAATCATATCTTTTCAATCAAATGTTTTCAAAATCAATTTCTTTCCTTTTTCAAAGATACTTACTAACAATTAATGATTTGATTGAACATTTTTTGCCTTTTCTGTTAAGGAAGGTTTTATGTTTGAATCATATCTTTTCTTGTTAGGCAAGTCATTAATTTTTAAAATCATATCTTTTCAAATTGTTTTCAAATCATATCTTTTAAAATTGTTTTCAAATCATATCTTTTCAATTACATCTTTTTAAAACTAATCATATCTTCTTAACCTCATCTTTTTCAAAATAGTTTTCAATCAAATCTTTTTGATTTCTAATTTCAATTCCTTTTTCAAAAAAAAAAAAACACTTGATTTCTTTCTTACTTTTATTTTCGAAAATCAATTAAATGTTTTTCAAAATGTTTTCAAAATCCTTTTAATTGAATTTTCGAAAATCTTCTTCCTCTCCTCCCACATCCTTCTATTTATGGAGTACTACTCCTTCTTAATGCACAATTCGAACTCTATCTAATCAAGTTCGAATACTTCTACCTCCTTCTTCTATTTTTCTTTTCCTCTGACACTTCAAGGAATCTCTATACTGTGACATAGAGGATTCCACATTTTCTTTTTCTCTTCTCTTTCATATGAGCAGGAGCAGAGACAAAGGCATTCTTGTTGAAGCTGACCCTGAACCTGAGAGAACCTTGAAGCGAAAGCTAAGAGAAGCCAAGGCACAACTCTCTTTAGAGGACCTGACCGAATTCTTCCAAGAAGAAGAACACATGGCAGCCGAAAACAACAACAATGCCAACAATGCAAGGAAGGTGCTGGGTGACTTTACTGCACCTACTCCCAACTTCTATGGGAGAAGCATCTCTATCCCTGCCATTGGAGCAAACAACTTTGAGCTTAAGCCTCAATTAGTTTCTCTAATGCAACAGAATTGCAAATTCCATGGACTTCCAATGGAAGATCCTCATCAGTTTTTAGCTGAGTTCTTGCAAATCTGTGACACAGTCAAGACTAATGGGGTTGACCCTGAGGTCTACAGACTGATGCTATTCCCTTTTGCTGTAAGAGACAGAGCTAGAATATGGTTGGACTCACAACCTAAAGATAGCCTGGATTCTTGGGAAATGCTAGTCAATGCCTTCTTGGCAAAGTTCTTTCCACCTCAAAAATGGAGTAAGCTTAGAGTGGAAGTCCAAACCTTCAGACAGAAGGATGGAGAATCCTTCTATGAAGCTTGGGAAAGATACAAACAATTAATCAGAAGATGTCCCTCAGACATGCTTTCTGAATGGAACATCATAGGTATCTTCTATGATGGTCTCTCTGAACTATCCAAGATGTCTTTGGATAGCTCTGCTGGAGGATCTCTTTATTTGAAGAAGACGCCTACAGAGGCTCAAGAGCTAATTGAAATGGTTGCAAATAACCAATTCATGTACACTTCTGAAAGGAATCCTGTGAACAATGGGACTAATCAGAAGAAAGGAGTTCTTGAGATTGATACTCTGAATGCCATTTTGGCTCAGAATAAAATATTGACTCAACAAGTTAATTTGATTTCTCAAAGTCTGTCTGAAATGCAAAATGCACCAAGCAGTACTAAGGATGCTTCCTCTGAGGAAGAAGCTTATGATCCTGAGAACCCTTCAATGGAAGAGGTGAATTACCTAGGAGAGCCCTATGGAAACACCTACAATTCTTCATGGAGAAATCACCCAAATTTCTCATGGAAGAATGAAGAGAAACCTCAACAAGGTTTCAACAATAATAATGGTGGAAGAAACAGGTTTAGCAATGGCAAGCCTTTTCCATCATCTTCTCAGCAACAGACAGAGAGTTCTAAGCAGAATACCTCTGACTTAGCAACCATGGTCTCTGATCTAATTAAAACCACTCAAAGTTTCATGAATGAAACAAGGTCCTCCATCAGAAATTTGGAAGGACAAGTGGGTCAGCTGAGCAAGAAAATTACTGAACTCCCTCCTAGTACTCTCCCAAGCAACACAGAAGAAAATCCAAAAGGAGAGTGCAAAGCCATAAACATGGCCGAATATGGAGAGGAAAGAGAGGAAGTGGACGCCACTGAGGAAGACCTCAATGGGCGTGCACCAACCTCCTTTGAGTTCCCCAATGAGGAACCATGGGAATCTGAGGCTCAAAATGAGACCATAGAGATTCCATTGGACTTACTTCTGCCTTTCATGAGCTCTGATGAGTATTCTTCCTCTGAAGAGGATGAGTATGTCACTGAAGAGCAAGTTGCTAAATACCTTGGAGCAATCATGAAGCTAAATGGCAAGTTATTTGGAAATGAGACTGGGGAAGATGAACCTCCCTTGCTCACCAAAGAACTGGATGACTTGTCTAGGCAGAAATTACCTCAAAAGAGACAAGATCCTGGGAAGTTTTCAATACCTTGTACCATAGGCACCATGACCTTCAAGAAGGCCTTGTGTGACTTAGGGTCAAGTGTGAACCTCATGCCTCTCTCTGTAATGGAGAAGCTAGGGATCTTTGAGGTACAAGCTGCAAGAATCTCATTAGAGATGGCAGACAACTCAAGAAAACAAGCTCATGGACTTGTAGAGAATGTTTTGGTAAAAATTGAAAACCATTACATCCCTGCTGATTTCATAGTCCTAGAGATTGGGAAGTGCATGGATGAATCCATCATCCTTGGCAGACCCTTCCTAGCCACAGCAAAGGCTGTGATTGATGTTGATAGAGGTGAACTAATCATTCAAGTGAATGAAGAATCCTTTGTGTTTAAGGCTCAAGGATATCCCTCTGTCACCATGGAGATGAAGCTTGAAGAGCTTCCCTCAAATCAGAGACAAATAGAGCCCCCACAGTCAAACTCTAAGTTTGGTGTTGGGAGGCCACAACCAAACTCTAAGTTTGGTGTTGAACCCCCACATTCAAACTCTAAGTTTGGTGTTGGGAGGTTCCCACATTGCTCTGATCATTTGTAAGGCTCCATGAGAGCCATCTGTCAAGCTACTGACATTAAAGAAGCGCTTGTTGGGAGGCAACCCAATGTTTTATAATTAACCATTTCCTTTTGTTATTTTATGTTTTTTGTAGGTTGATGATCATAAGAAGTCACAAAATCAATGAAAAAAGCAAAAACAAAATGAAAAACAGGAAGAAAAACAGCACACCCTGGAGGAAGATGTTGCTGGCGTTCAAACGCCAGTAAACCTAGCAGTTGGGCGTTTAACGCCCAGTCTGGCACCATTCTGGGCGTTTAACGCCAGAAAGGGGCAAGAACCTGGCGTTAAACGCCAGGAATGGGCACCAGCCCGGCGTTTAACGCCAGAATTGGCTCAAAACGTGATTTTGAGCAACATTTGGTGCAGGGATGACTTTTCCTTGACACCACAGGATCTGTGGACCCCACAGGACCCCACCACCACCCTCTCTCTTCTTCCCCCATTCACCAATCACCTCAATACCTCTTCCCCAACAACCCTTCACCTATCAAATCCCATCTTTCTCTTCACCACTCACATCCATCCTTCATAAAACCCCACCAACCTCACCCTTCAAATTCAAACCACTTTCCCTCCCAAACCCACCCATACTTGGCCGAACTCCTTCTCCCCTCTCTCCTATAAATACCCTTCTTCACTTCTTCATTTTCACACAACCTAAACACCACTTCTCCCCCTTCTTTGGCCGAACACACTACCATCTCCCTCTTCCTCATTTCTTCTTCTTCTACTCTCTTCTTTCTTCTTTTGCTCGAGGACGAGCAAACCTTTTAAGTTTGGTGTGGTAAAAGCGTTGCTTTTTCGTTTTCCATAACCATTTATGGCATCCAAGGCCGGAAACCTCTAAAAAGAGGAAAGGGAAGGCAAAAGCTTCCACCTCCGAGTCATGGGAGATGGATAGATTCATCTCAAGGGTGCATCAAGACCACTTCTATGAAGTTGTGGCCTTGAAGAAGGTGATCCCCGAGGTCCCCTTTTCACTCAAAAAGGGTGAATATCCGGAGATCCGCCATGAGATCTGAAGAAGAGGTTGGGAAGTACTTACCAACCCCATTCAACAAGTCGGAATCTTGATGGTTCAAGAGTTCTATGCCAATGCATGGATCACCAAGAACCATGATCAAAGTGTGAACCCGGATCCAAAGAATTATCTTACTATGGTTCGGGGGAAATACTTGGATTTTAGTCCGAAAAGTGTGAGGGTAGCGTTCAACTTGCCTATGATGCAAGGAGATGAACATCCTTACACAAGAAGGGTCAACTTTGATCAAAGGTTGGACCAAGTCCTCACAGTTATATGTGAAGAGGGCGCACAATGGAAGAGAGATTCAAGAGGCAAGCCGGTTCAATTGAGAAGGCATGACCTCAAGCCCATGGCTAGAGGATGGTTGGAGTTCATTCAACGCTCAATCATTCCCACTAGCAACCGGTCCGAAGTTACCATAGACCGGGCCATCATGATTCATAGCATCATGATTGGAGAAGAAGTGGAAGTTCATGAGGTTATAGCCCAAGAACTCTATAAAGTGGCGGACAAGTCTTCCACCTTGGCAAGGCTAGCCTTTCCTCATCTCATTTGTCACCTCTGTTATTCAGTGGGAGTTGACATAGAAGGAGATACCCCCATTGATGAGGACAAGCCCATCACCAAGAAAAGGATGGAGCACACAAGAGACCCCTCTCATCAAGAGATCCCTGAGATGCCTCAAGGGATGCACTTTCCTCCACAAAACTATTGGGAGCAACTAAACACCTCCCTAGGAGAGTTGAGTTCCAACATGGGACAACTAAGGGTGGAGCATCAAGAACACTCCATTCTCCTCCATGAAATTAGAGAAGATCAAAGAATCATGAGAGAGGAGCAACAAAGACAAGGAAGAGACATTGAGGAGCTCAAGCACTCCATAGGATCTTCAAGAGGAAGAAAGAGCCGCCATCACTAAGGTGGACCCGTTCCTTGATTCCCTTGTTCTTTATTCTTCTGTTTTTCGAATTTTATGCTTATGTTTATCCATGTTTGTGTCTTGTGATCATTAGTGTCTTAGTGTCTATGCCTTAAAGTTATGAATGTCCTATGAATCCATCACCTTTCTTAAATGAAAACTGTTTTTATCACAAAAGAACAAGAAGTACAGGATTTCGAATTCATCTTTAAAACTAGCTTAATTAGTTTGATGTGGTGGCAATACTTTTTGTTTTCTGAATGTATGCTTAAACAGTGCATATGTCTTTTGAATTTGTGGTTCATGAATGTTAAAATTGTTGGCTCTTGAAAGAATGATGAAAAAGGAGACATGTTACTGAGGATCTGAAAAATCATAAAAATGATTCTTGAAGCAAGAAAAAGCAGTGAATACAAAAAAAAAAGAAAAAGAAAAAGAAAGGGAAAGAAAAACGAAAGAAAAAGAAAGAAAAAGGGAGAAAGAGAAAAAGAAAGAAAAAGAAAGAAATAAAGTTGTGATCCAAGGCAATAAGAGTGTGCTTAAGAACCCTGGACACCTCTAATTGGGGACTTTAGCAAAGCTGAGTCACAATCTGAAAAGGTTCACCCAATTATGTGTCTGTGGCATGTATGTATCCGGTGGTAATACTGGAAGACAGAGTGCTTTGGGCCACGGCCAAGACTCAATAAGTAGCTGTGTTCAAGAATCATCATACTTAACTAGGAGAATCAATAACACTATCTGGATTCGGAGTTCCTAAAGAAGCCAATCATTCTGAATTTCAAAGGATAAAGTGAGATGCCAAAACTGTTCGGAGGCAAAAAGCTACTAGTCCCGCTCATCTAATTTGGAGCTTAGTTTCATTGATAATTTGGAGTCTATAGTATATTCTCTTCTTTTTATCTTATTTGATTTTCAGTTGCTTGGGGACAAGCAACAATTTAAGTTTGGTGTTGTGATGAGCGGATAATTTGTACGCTTTTTGGCATTGTTTTTAGTATGTTTTTGATATCTTTTAGTTAGTTTTTAGTATATTTTTATTAGTTTTTAGTTAAAATTCACTTTCTGGACTTTACTATGAGTTTGTGTGTTTTCTGTGATTTCAGGTATTTTCTGGCTGAAATTGAGGGATCTGAGCAAAAATCTAATCCAGAGACTCAAAAGGACTGCAGATGCTGTTGGATTCTGACCTCCCTGCACTCGAAGTGGATTTTCTGGAGCTACAAAAGCCCAATTGGCGCGCTCTCAACGGCGTTGGAAAGTAGACATCCTGGGCTTTCCAGCAATATATGATAGTCCATACTTTGCCCAAGATTTGATGGCCCAAACCGGCGTTCAAAGTCACCTCAAGAAATTCCAGCGTTAAACGCCGGAACTGGCACCTAAATGGGAGTTAAACGCCCAAACTGGCATAAAAGCTGGCGTTTAACTCCAAGGAGAGTCTCTACACGAAAATGCTTCATTGCTCAGCCCAAGCACACACCAAGTGGGCCCGGAAGTGGATTTTTATGTCATTTACTCATCTTTTGTACACCTTAGGCTACGAGTTATCTATAAGTAGGACCTTTTACTATTGTATCTGTAGACTTTGGTAGCTATCTTCGTTTTATGCTACCTTAGATCATTGGGAGGCTGGCCATTCGGCCATGCCTAGACCTTATGCTTATGTATTTTCAACGGTGGAGTTTCTACACACCATAGATTAAGGTGTGGAGCTCTGCTGTACCTCGAGTATTAATGCAATTACTATTGTTCTTCTATTCAATTCCGCTTGTTCTTTATCCAAGATATCACTTGTTCTTCAACTTGATGAATGTGATGATCCGTGACACTCATCATCATTCTCACCTATGAACAAGGTGACTGACAACCATTCTTGTTCTACAAGCATGCGAGGCTTAGTGAATATCTCTTGGATTACTGATACACGATGCATGGTTGATCGCCTGACAACCGAGTGCTCGCCTGACAAACGAGCCAGCCATTCCGTGAGATCAGAGTCTTCGTGGTATAGGCGAGAACTGATGGCGGCATTCAAGAGAATCCAGAAGGTCTAACCTTGTCTGTGGTATTCTGAGTAGGATTCAATGATTGAATGACTGTGACGTGCTTCAAACTCCTAGCAGGCTAGGGCGTTAGTGACAGACGCAAAAATATCAATGGATATTATTCCGGCCTGAACGAGAACCGACAGATGATTAGCCTATGCTGTGACAGAGCATCAGGGACGTATTTTCACTGAGAGGATGGGAGGTAGCTGCTGACAACAGTGAAACCCTACACGAGCTTGCCATGGAAAGGAGTAAGAAGGATTGGATGAAGGCAGTAGGAAAGCAGAGAGACGGAAGGGAAGGCATCTTCATACGCTTGTCTGAAGCTCTTACACCAATGATATACATAAGTATCTCTATCTTTATCTTATTGCTTTATTCGTTTATCACTATACCCATTTGAGTCTGCCTGACTGAGATTTACAAGATGACCATAGCTTGCTTCATACCACCAATCTCCGTGGGATCGACCCTTACTCGCGTAAGGTTTATTACTTGGACGACCCAGTGCACTTGCTGGTTAGTTGTGCGGAGTTGTGTTTATGCCATGGTATTGAGCACCAAGTCTTTGGAGCCATTACTAGGGATTGTTTATGTTTTGAAAAGTATTGATCACAATTTCGTGCACCAGAGAGAAATTCAAATTCAAAGGGAGTACTCTTCACTCAATCTCAAAATTTCTTTCCATTTCAATTTTAATAATGTTTGTCATCAAGGGGGAGATTGATGAGTTTGGAAAACTCTTATTAGATTTTGATGATGAACAAACATTATTAAAATATTAAATTACAAAATTATTAATTTGATCTTAATTCATATTTGCTTAATTAATAATTTTGTTGTGCAGATTTTTGTTGGGCCGAAACAAAAGAAAATTAACAAAGCCCAACTGTTGCATTATTGGTTCAGCTTTGAGTGTCCAAATGAGTTTGTGATTAAAGCTAGTTATATTGGGCCAAGAATAAGTTTTAATGCTATAAGCCCAAGTGTGTTACATGCTTTCCATTTGCTTTGTGCATGTTCCAAATTTTATCAGGAAAGCAAATGTTACTATTGGGCCAGAAATTTAAATAATGTCACAAGCCCAATTTGTTGAGCATGCATGGTCCGAAAGAAAAAAATGGAATTGGGGCACATTGATGAAAAACCCAACTCATTGAATTTGGTTGCTTGCCTCCAACGGATTCCATTTTTCACTTTGGATGGAATTCAAAATTGATTTAATGCATTGGAAACATAAGAAAGAGAGAGAAGATTGATTTGATGGCTATTATGACTATGCACGCCACTCTAAGGGAAGTAAAAGCAAGCTATTCTCAAATTAATGTGCTTTAGCCACTCTACATTGCTTTTCTTCAGATTCTTTAATTCTCTCTCATCTCTTTCCTCTTCTTTCTCCGGTCCTTGTCCAGGAAACAATGGAAGAAATATTCTTCAACCAAGAAAAGGAAGAGGCTGTATGCATCAAGACCATCAAGCTAATGATGGCAAGAAAACACACTAAAATAAAAGTGAGCTGTGGCTGAGATTTTCACCAAATGTGGTTAGATTTGGTGAGGTAATCTTGAGCCTTTCATGCTCAAAAAGGGACGTTGAAGATTCGGCCAAGAGGGAGATTCTTGAAGCATGGCTTGTCTTTGGTTCTGCTCAACCACCACAGGGAGTAGCTAGAGTGGCGAAGTGATGGTTGAAGACAGAGATTGAAGCAGATGAAGTCATTATCATCATGAGGCATCAAGGGCCAGAAATCCATCTTGGAGAGCAAGCCAAGGATGGAGAGCCCGGATTGATGAAGGGTGATGATCAAGAAAGGACTAGAGGTAATTGCATGTTGGTTAATGCATGGTTATCTCTTCTCTCTCTGTGTGGCCGAACCGGTTCTGTGTTTGTTGAAGGAGGAAGAAAGTTGGTTCGGTTTTGGCTTCAAGTGTGGAGGCTTTCCTTTTCTTTAAAAAGGGGGAACAACCACTGTTTGAAGCAAGGAGAAAATTTGAGAGTGCAAGGCACAGAGTTTTCGGAGCTACCTGAGCTAACAGTTTTTCTCTTCTCCTTCAATGTTCTCTATTTTGTAATTTTTCTGTTTAATTTTGTCATGTCTTGAGTCTCATGGAAAAAGGCAAACAAGTGAGGTTTGTATGAAAAAGCCATAGAGTGAAAAAAGGCAGAGAGAGCAAAATTAAAAGAAAAAGCCATAGATGTCTTAGAGGTCCTTTGTTCATCTATGTTGTGTATCATGATTCTGTGGGAATCCCCTTGTAAGTTGGGTTAGCACTTTACAAGTTGTAATCAGATTGATTATAGTGAAATTCCATCATGTTTGTGATGGAGATTGGATGTAGGCTGCACTGCACTTAGCAGCCGAACCAGGATATATCTGGGTGCAATCTTCTTCTACTTCCTACTCCATTTCTGTTTTCAAATACACAGGAGCAAAAACCAGAATTATCTCGTGCCAAGTGACGAGACAAAAAGAAAAGTCTCGTGGCAAGGGACGAGCAAAAACAGAAAAGTCTTCTCTGAAGATCAGCAAGTGTTAGCATCGAAAAGGGGGCTAAGATTCAACCCCCCTTCTCTTAGCCACTGAAACCATCACAAACTTTTATTTCTAATTTTTTTTATTTTTTTAAAAATATATGGTCATTCACAATAAATTTTCTTCCGTGATGGAGCTCTATTGTGAACTCTGATTCTCCCATTGTTACACAAGAAAAAAAAGCAAAATGCTAATTAGTCATCCCCTAATCAAACATTACCAACAATGCTAATGACTTCAACGCCATAACGTTCGACAACTTTTGAAAGAATGAAGAATGGAAAAAAGTGTAACTCGTACCTTTGCAACAACGACGACAGTAGCTTCTTCGATAAAGAAGGTGACGATAGACAATAACAAACCTCGATCAAACAATGGTGGAATGCAAACGCGTTCTCGAACAATCACAAACGAAGATGGAGTGAAGGGGAAGGGTTTCTTTTGCCTCAGTGAAAATGAAGGGTTATTTTTTGGTTACTTAAGATCAAGGGTTATTCCTTTATTAAGGAAGGGGCAATTTTGACAATACAAAATATGTAAATACACTCAGGATTACAAAAAATGTTTAAAACTGGGTATATTCTATTTTGGAACAGAATATTCCGTTATTCCAAACGTTTCTTGTCACTGTAAGGACCCAATTAAAACAAAAAATTGGTATAGAGACTCAATTGAAAGGAAAAAACTATAAGGACCTAATTAAAAATTTGGTTAAACTATAGGGACCAACAAAGTAATTAAACCTTTAATTTATTAGTTAGATCATTTAAAAATTAATCATATTTTATAATAAAAAATATAATTATAAAAATTATATTTAATTATTCTACTAATCTTAATAGTTTCATTAAGTTTTTATTTAGGTTCTTATAATTTAATAGTTTGTAATTATGTTAAGTTCCTATATTGGATAAAAATCTTCAATTAGATTTTCTTTTAACTTTTTTTAACATTATTTATTTTTATGTTTAATGTAGGATAAATTATAAAATATTTTAAAAATAAAATATTCTAGGATTAGTGTATATTTTCTAAAAGATGATAATTACTAAAGATCTAATCAACTTTTTTACCTAATATAATGATTTAATTATAAATTCTTAGATAAGAACTTGACTAAAAATTAGTAAAGTATAAGAACTAATAAAGTATTTAAACCAAAAAATTATTATTATATTATATTTTGTACAAGATTTCGCTAGTACATGTTGATGGGAGGATCGGGACTTTTCAGTCTTGGTGATGACGCAATCGGACCTTCGAACGGTAGGAGTGGTACTTAGAAAGACACTCCAACGCTCAAGTCAGAATAGATATAAGAGATATAAAATTATAAATGAGGGTTGTGAGTGTGTAACATACCTGAGAGGGCCCTGACTCCCTTTACATAGCTTTGTGTTGTTATCTTATCTTATCTTATTGGCTAAGAAAAAGAAAGTATTTGAATTTGAACATTAGTTAGAGATTTGGGATCTGCTGGCCAATTTGGGCCGTGATGAGGGCGTGGACCCAGGAAATTGGGTCGTTATTTTGCCGTTTGGGAGATCCAGAGATCGGGTCCAGAATAGTTGAGCGGGAGAGTATGCGTGCTTAGTCTCACCGCTGACTGAGTTTGTTTTTTCATGGCTTCGAAGGTCATGGACCTCGTGTAGGGGGGCGGAATGCTACACCATGCCCTTTTGACCAAGATCGGGAGTCCGTGGGTGTTCAGAATGCTTGGCCATTCCTTCAATTGTTCGTTGCATTTTTCGATGGTGGGGTCTGTCGATTGCATTTTTCGATGTGTCTTAATGACGCTTAATGGGAGGAGAGAGGTTTGATTTTTTTCCTTTTCGCCCTTTGTTCCTCCGTATTTTCATTCGAAACATTGGAGGGTTTCTATTTCTAGTAACTGCTTCCCTCTGTTTTCTTTGTTCTATATTTCCTTTCACCTATAATTGCTCCATTCGGTTTCTTCCATTTCCTCTATTGTCTCTCATTTTTCCTCATTCAAAAACACTCTCTGCTGCGTTTCTGGGTGGCTGCTGGGTTTGCATTTCTTCTACACTTGTGTTTCTTTGTCATCTCCAAAAACAGGTTGGTGCTTTTTATCTTGGTAGTTTGTACGTTGTATTTATCTCCGATTTCTATGGTGATCGGGAGCATTATCAAACCATCCAGTTTGATGAAGTTATCTCCGAGGCCGGTTATCTCGTTGAGATTATTCTGTAAATTTTTGTTTTAGAACCCTAACTTATTGGATGCCTCTCTAAAGAGGATGTTGGAGTCGGTTCCGGTGTGTATTAGGATGCGTTTCACCATCCCTGTTCCCATATTTGCTGGTATGACGAAGGGAGGATCTTCCTTCGATGTTCCCGTTTGGTAGTCTTCCGGGTGAAAGGTTATGATCGGTGGGTCAGGAACTTTTACCGGGGAGACTGCTAGTATTTGGAGGTCTTTTTTTAGTATGGATTTTGATTTTTTTAGACATATTTTTCCATGATAACATTGACCATTATTGTCGGGTCTTCATCCCCACTATCTTGAGAAATGATTTGTATCGTCCAAGGGTTTTGCCCTTTATGTATTGATGATTTTTCTCTCTCACCCGTCGGGGTTCCCTAATGATGTTGGCAAACTCAGGGAGTTTTCCATCTCTAATAGCCTGCTAAAGGGCGTCCTTGAGGTCGAAACAATCCTGGGTTCTATGCCCATATCCTCTGTGGTAGTCACAGTATAGGCTTTTGTTGTCCCCGTGCATTCCTTCAGTTGCTTGGGTTTCGGAAGGATACCCCTTTCTGTGATTTGCTGGTATATCTATGTGAGCGAGACGGGTAGGGGGTGTAGTTTGAAAATTTTCCCACCCATGGTGGTCGATTATGGGTTGGGAGTCTGAATTGTTCTTTGTTGGGTTCTTTGGGAGGGGGATTGGTTTAGGGTGTCGTGTTGCTGTGGTGTCGTTTATTGGCGGCCATGACTTGGCTTACCTCCTCGTCATTTATGTACTCACATGCCATGCTTTGAATTTCATGCATTGACCGGACGAGTTTCATCGTGAGGTCCTTCCAGAAGTCTTCATTCATCAAACCGTTAGTCAGGCACAGGCTGGCCACCGAGTCTATTAGACCGTCGATGGTTAGGCACTCATTGTTGAATCTGTCTAAGTACTTTCTCATGGACTCTTCCAAGCGTTGTATAACACCTAGTAGGCTGATCGAGTGCTTTACTTTGGCTATATGTGTGGTGAATTATGCCAAAAACTTTTGGGAGATGCCACCAGAGTTTGATATCAAATCATTCAGGAGAATGTTAAACTACTTAATAGCCGGGCCGACTAGGGTTACCGGGAAGGCCTGGCATCAAATGACGCCGACTGCTCCTTCCAGGTTCATCTTGGCCTCAAAGACCGTTATGTGTTCTTGGGGGTCTTTGGTGCCGTCGTACTTCATGATTCTCTCAATTGGAATCTCGGGTTCGACTACGTTTTCTACATCTGACTTTTCAAGTTGTTTCTATTCATATTGATGATGTGAGCGTTAAGAAGCTCTGTGAAAAAGAAGTCCAATTGGTTAAGGTAGCTTGGAGTCGATCAGAAATTGAGGAGCATACTTGAGAGTTGGAAGCTAATATGAGGAAGGACTACCCGCAATTATTCACATGTAACTAAATGTTGAGGACAAAATTTTAAAGTAGGTGGATAGGATATAAAATCCAGTCAAATCATAATTATCTAAGTAATTAAATTAAATATGAGAAAAAAAAGGTTGAAAAAATTAGCAATTGTAATTTGAAAATTTAACAATGATATTTGGACTTAGAGGATTTTTTCGAGTCAGAAAACATAGTTTTCTGCATAAGAACGCGCATTGAAAAATTGACCGGCAGTACCAACTTAAATATATCTGGTATTGTAGCTGAAAAAAATTAATTATGAGTGAGAAGGGTTAAAAAATTAGGGTTTATTATTTGAGAAAATAAGAATATTTAAAATGTAAATTAAAATGCTAATCATAAAGATTTTGCCGTAAAATTTGGCCAAATGGGACATATAAGTGAATCAGGCTCAAGTTGGGACCAAACCCAACATATATAAGCTATTAACTAAGGCCATTTCAGTAATTTCAACCCATTGAGAGAGAGCGCAGCTGAGATGAGAAGAGAGGGAGGAAGAGTGAAACCTTAACCCTTGATTCTTCAAATATATTGGTAAGAATTTCGAATTCTCTTTGCCCATTTTTGCAGTACATGTTAAATTCGAATTTGAGCTTTAGGTATTGAGAAATCTTGTAATTTTGATGGTTTAGGGGTACTCTAGAACGAGTTCTAGTTGGGTTTCATCCCAATTTTCTCGCGTACGCGAAGGTGATCCGCGTACGCGAGTTTTAAAAATTTACACTATACGTACACGAAAATGTGCATGCATACGCGACCACTCTTATTTTACTGAAAAATAAATTTTTAAGGTTTCAACCATTCCTCAAGCCTTCTAAACCTTTATAAACCCCAATAAGAGTCTTGATCCGGTGTAATTAAGGATAGAATAGTTATAAACGAGAAACTAATGAGATGTGTTGTGAATTGAAAAGAGATGAACAAATTGTAAAGTGATGTATAATGAGAAAGAATGTGATGATGAATGATAATTGATTATGATGATGAAGGATAATAATGAATGAGTTTAAGTATTAAGGAGGATGAATTGAAATGAGATTGAAGGTGAAATTGAAAATGAAATTGAAAATAAAATAAACTTTGATTTGAAATATACCTGCATGAAAAGTGCAGTGGAGTGATTCCACTTGCCACAGTAGAGTGATTTCACTTGCTCCTGGATATGATTGTTAATGCGTTGGAGTGATTCTACTTGTCGCAGTAGAGTGATTCTACTTGTCTATGAAAATGATTTAATTGCAGTAGAGTGATTCCATTTGCCAAATATACCTGTCTGGGTAGATGCAGTGGAGTGATTTCACTTGCTCCGGACATGTCGGGTTTGACTGCATAACTAACAGATGATATCATCGGTCATAGGAGAGGCATACATCATTTGCATTGTTTGAATTGTTTGGGCTTGTTATTCTTTTTTGGCTTGATTAATTGTGCATATTAAATGTCTATGTGCTAAATGCTTTACATGAATTCTACTTGTGTATTATTTGTCTACTTTGTTTGTATTTGAATACCTGAGAGGTCCCTCATGCTGGCATTAGTTGACGCTGAGGGCTGATTCTATTCTGTTTGGAAAGTTGTGAAAAGATGAAAAATATTGAATTAGATTTAGAATCACATATGATAGTTGTCTAAATATAGACTAGTGAGAACCTAGGATGGATACGATGATGTATGGAGTTTAAGATTGCTTAGTGAGTTTCTGTTGCCTTATGCAATATCTATTTGGAATTTTTACTGTACTAGAAACCCATGGGTCGGAAGTTCTCATTCTGTATATATATCTCTTATTTTTTAGATGCAGGTCCTAGTGCTCAGTAGTGAGCTGTGATTCATTTGGGAGATAACAAAATTTATTGGAATCTTGTTTTACATTTTGTTTAGAATCTCTCCTTACTTATTTTGAAAAACTTATATGTATGTATATATTTTTTTTAGAACTTGTCTATAGAGGCCTTGATGTATATTTTGGAAGATATAGGAAATAATGTTGTCAACTGATTTTTATTGCTGTAACCCTAGCCGACCTAAACTCCGCAGGTCATGACTGGTGGCTATTATATATATGTATATATATATATATATATATATATATATATATACCTTGTTTTTATCCTATTCTTCTTTAATGTTTTATTTTATTTTCGTTTTTTGAACACGCCTTATTCTTTTTCATCGATACGCAAGTGTTTCCGTTCGCGATTTTTGTTTTACTTCTTTTTAGGCTTCTTGTTTAATAATTCCTTTGAAAAATATATATGTATTATAAATTCACCTTGAGTCATACCATCTTATTATCATTGACTTATGACTCAAGTATAAAGATTTGAATGTTAGGGTATTACAATGCTGCTGGAATCTTAACGGTTCTCACAGACAGCGCCAATGTACAGAATTGTACCAATCGGATGCGAGATGGAACTTCCTTGGTTGATGATAGGTCATGCATCAATTGGTCGTCCGACAGGATGACGAAGCTGAATTCAGGGAACGTGAAGATAATACCTACAAAGATATTTTGACACCCAAATCAGAGAGTTAGAGAGATAAAAGATGAATGTTTAGGGTTAAATGATAATACTTGGAAAGAGTAGTTAAGCTCCTTTTTATAAAAGGTGTAATATCTTATCTGTTAGAGAGATTTCGTCATCCCCAAATTTAGCGAGTTTGTTAGAATTTAGGGCTCGCTTTAAATGGACCGATTAATTGAGGGTCATGAGATCCGGAAGGTCGGATCCGTAACAAATTTATTTTACACAATTACAAAGAGAGCATTAGAACAAGAGTTGAGTTTTTTTTTTTTTTGTCTGATTTCAAAGTTATAGTGATATTAGATTAAGCTGCGTATGTTATACTCTTTAGGTGTGGCTCTCTTCTGGACTCTTTGCTAGTGCAAATATTTATGCATAAGGATTTTTACACAATTAATTGATTTAGAAAGAAATATATGAGACAAAAATCTTTTAAAAAAATAAACAAATAAACTATGCTAATTTGAATTTGATGGTCGCAAGACATTTGAAACTTATGTTAGTCTAATTGAAAAAATTAACATGGTTCACAACATAATATATTAAAATAACTTTAAAAAAATAGGGTGTTGTTATTTTAAAATTTAATATTTAATATGAAAAATCTAAAATATATATTCACATAATATGACACACACCATCATGTATCATTTTGCACCAATCATTATTATTGCGTAATACAAATTTAATCATTAGATAACTTATATTCAAATCGGTGATGATATATTAATATATAGGCTAATAGCCTAGTACATGGCATGTTTTCTCCTCAAGTTAATTAATTAAATCTGTTGAAAAATGAAATGACAGCATTGTACACTATGTCTTTGGCATTGACCCCCATAATGAAATCAACATGAGCATAGTCTTTGATGAACTGAACACTAAGCTTATCAACATCATGAAACTTTAGAGAATCAAGTAAAGTTTGCACATCAAGAACATCAGAAAGAGCATCTCGACCACCATAGCTGAGAAATAGAGGTAGGTCATGAGGGATATTAGATAGGTTGTAAATTGGAGGGGATGCTTTTCCATAGATCCTAATATTTTGGTCTCGTATCCCATAATTAAACTTTGCCACAACCCCACTTCTAACAACTGCAAAAAATAGTTCACAAATATTTAATCATTTTTAGATTAAAATTCACAAATTATTTATGGCAGTATGTAATTACTAATGAACTACTACGTACTCTGGGCAAAGTGTATCAAATTCTTTGTTGATGTTGACTGAGGTTCATTCTTCAAGAATAGACTAACAGCTGAAGAATTGAGGCAACAATTATTACCTGAAAAAAAAAAAAATTGGGTGTAGATAGTTATTAAAATGTTATGTCTATCAATTCAAATTCATTACCATGCATTTGTGTATATTTAATTATTTATATTTATCGTTTTATATATTTTTTTCTAACAAAATAATAATTATCCAACAAAACTAATGAATATTTTATTATATAATAATTAGACTCGTTATATTCCAATAATCAAGTCTTTTAACACCATATAATCAAATTTTTTATGAATATAAAAAATTAGTTATTTCTGTTTTTTTATATTTTTATTGTGACTTTATCATAAATATAAATCTAATTTGATTGTATTATTTCTGAAGTTTTGTAATAAGTGTAAATCAAATTACTTATTTATAAAACTGAATTAAAAAAGTAATTATATGATTGTTTTACATTTAATATATATTTATATACAAATAACTCAATTTTAGTGACAATATAATATAATTATTTTTTTTAATTATTTCTATTCTATATCCAGTGGTTGAAATCAAATTATCAATAGAGTATGGTCAAGGTCAAAACCGGTTATAGCAGTGAACAAGTCGGAACAATCAACTCCAGGCTGGGCGCAAAGTTGGTTGAGAAAGGATTGAAAAGGTATCCTATTAAAAATTTTAAAAATTAAAAATTAAAAGTTAAAAATTAAAAAAATGCATTATACAACACACATAAAAGTTTAAAAAATATATATCTTAAAAGAAAATAAAAAATAATTTAAAAATTACTTTATTTTTTATTTTTTAATTACCTTGTACTTTATTTTGTGTTATTTAATTACTGTTGAAAAAATTAAATAATATAAACATAATAAATGTATAATTAAATTAAATTAAATAATGTTAGATTATTATGTCTTTAATGTAATGAAAAATAAATAAATTATATTACATGCATGAAACGTGATAGAGTTGAAGTATATATATACATAACCAGACGGCTATTTTTGTTTTGTTCTTAACTTCTTACCCTCTTGTACTGAATTCCGCTATCCCCAATGTTTTTATGAGCTATTGGGCAAAAGAGTGAAAGACAAAAACAAGGTCATTTTATCATGTGTACAATGTTATATAAATTAAATATAAAATTCACAAAATTAAACAGGAAAACAAAATTTCTTTTATGCCCTTTACAATAGGTAGTTATATGTCATAAAAAATAAAAATACTAGAAAATCATCAAAATTTATTATTTTTTAATTATTAATTAATTATTAATATTTAAAAATATAGAATAAAATATATTATTAAATTATTATACTAAAAAAATTAAAAAAATTGAATTAATAGTTAAGTAATGACAAAAAATAATAAATTTTAATAATTTTTAAATTTTTTATAAAGAAAATTATATTATGGTACATATTACTATAAATAAAATTTAGTATATATCTGTAAATTAATGCATTATACTGTTTATTTGAATATATTAGTAAAACAAAAGAAGAAACAATTTTTTATGATAGTAAATAAAAGATAAATAAGGGAGATGTTGATGAGTATTGAGAATGAATAATTAATTGTTATATGGTGTATGAATATTAAGTTGGTTGTATTAGTTACCTGATCAAGAAATAACCTAGCTGCAACATTTAATAGTTCAGTGGTCATATGACTCAAATAGGCTACTGGGCTCAATAATGCTGCTGATTTCAGTTTATTCACCCATTTCCCTTCCGAGAAGGAAGTCAAAGCTATCAATGTTCCCTGCCAAACATGCTCTTTAATTTCTAGTCTCAGATCAATTCAATAATCTTGATTTTGAATTTCCCAGATAATACTATTGTTATTCTATGTGATTATTTATTCTCATCATGATATCCATGGCTGTTGTAATAATTTGTAAGTTTGTTTCAATTTAATAATTTGTGTCATTTTCACAATTCCAAGTATAATGTGGTAAGTTTTAAAGGTAATAACTTTTTTGAGTTTAGTCATTTTTTTGAACTTTTGACTTATGAAAAGTATTAATACTAATGTCTGGTATAATTTTTAAAATCAAATTGTAATTTTCTAAGAAGCTATTTAGAAATTTATAGAAAGAAAAAAAATGACTTCTCTCATAATACTACTATTTCTTTTTATATTTTTATAAAATAAACACTTTTAAAATTAAAAACTTAAATACAAAATAACTTATTTATAAACTACTTTTAATATAGTCATTTATTGTTTAAATTATTTTTTTAAAATGAGCTTAATTAAGCTGTTTATCAGCCAAAGTCACTAGTAAATTAGTAATAAATAGAGTTATTTTGGTAAAAAAAAAATTGTAATTATAGATTTTAATGAATGTGTAAAACTGTAAATAGCCACAATGATAAATGTAATTAATTAAACCGTATTCTAAATATATTGTTCAAAAATTAAAAAATTTAATACACATTTAATATATTAAAATTTAAAGTCTATACATTTTCAATATTTTATTCATAATATCAATAAAAAGTGCCACATTAAGAATACAAAAAATATAAAAAAAATAATTTTAAATATTCGAATTTTTTTAATAAATTTATTTTTAATTGCTATTTCTAAAATATTTAAATTTAAAATAAAAATAACTTCAAATAATTAACTGATATTAATAAAAAAAGTAACCCTATTACTTTCCAAAATAGGTAACATAACTAAATTCAAAGTTGAAAGAGTTTAAATCAAATAAAAAAAATTAATTATTATTAAATTTATAATTTTTATAAAATATATATTTTACTATTATATTATAAGTACCTGTGAATGGCCGATGTAATGAATCTTTTGTCCTGTTTGGTTGGACACATACTCCACAACAGCAGGTACATCATAGCTACCCAGTTCATCCCACGACCAATTCCAGTACGCCTGTGTTGTTATTCAGAAAATTATTTAAAGTATATTTTCTATTTTTTAAAATTTTATGAGTGATTTAAATAATATAGTTTAAAGATAAGAAATAAAAAGGGAAGAGAAAGAAGAAAGTAAACCGGAGTAGAAGGGTCCAATGAGATATGGCGGCGGCTGAATCTGGTGCCTCTGGTGTTAGAAATCCAAACATCGAAGCCGTTATCAGCTAATATCAATGGCAGGTTTTGTTCTGGACCGTTCAAAAGCCATGTCATTCCGTCCTGCACCCACGTATACATATATACTTTAGAGTGAATACTCTATTTCACTTTGGTAATTACTTCAAAAGGATTGAGGCTTTTAAAAAAAATATCAAATTTGACTCTTGATATTTTTTGGATTGATTAGTCTATATGTTAAAAAAAATAATATTAGTTTAAAGATAAGAGACAGTAGTATCCAAGTTAAGAAATAAAAAGGGGAGAGAAAGAAGAAAGTAAACCGGAGTAGAAGGGTCCAATGAGATATGGCGGCGGCTGAATCTGGTGCCTCTGGTGTTAGAAATCCAAACATCGAAGCCGTTATCAGCTAATATCAATGGCAGGTTTTGTTCTGGACCGTTCAAAAGCCATGTCATTCCGTCCTGCACCCACGTATACATATGCTTTATTATTTATTTATGAATCTTTTTAGAGAATTAATGGATTATTTATATAACGTGTATAATAGATTATTTATTTGGTCTAATATAAATTAAAAATAAATATTTAAGATAAAATATTACTAATTTCTCAAACATAATACATTCATACTATCGAAAATAACCATCCGAATACCAAAGATAATAAACATCTGATATTCTACTGAATCGAACATCCTTAAATTTCTATTGTATACATTGTATCGATACTCTCTATAAACTCCCTATACTTCCTCTTATTTATTTATTTCTTAAATTCCATTATTTCAATGCGCAAATAACATAATAACTGGCAATTGAGACGGTGCACAATGTGCATGCATTATTATTTTTTTTAGTAAAAGAAATAATAAAAAATTTATTATAAATAATCTAAAATTATTTTATGTAATATTTATTAATTATCAGTCGAATAATTATATAATTCAGATGTAATAAATATGTATTACAAATATTATGAATATTATATTATATAAAATAATTTTAAATATAATAGATGTTGTGTGTAACATAATCAATTGAAAGTAAAAGTCCACTATATATATGCATGGGACTAAAATATAGATAATTTAATATATTAAATTATTATTTAATAAATTTTAATTATTAATTTTATATAAAAATAATTGTATATGAATTTTTACTAGAAATTATAGAATACATTAAACAGGATAAATTATTTAAATAAACTAACTGAATATAAAAATTATTAAATTATCCTAAATAAAAAAATAATATTTTTATCCTCTCATTTTTTATATAAATCATGGGTTTACTATTAATTTTAAAAAATTATATAAAACTATGATAATTATTACAATTCATGCATTCATATTCTGCAGTGTCTAAATTCTTCCTCTAGAGTCAGTAGCAAATTATAAGGAACAAAAAAAATTAAATACAACAAGAACAAAATTAAAAAATAATAAAAATTAAGCAAATTCAACTAATAATATAAATGCAAAATTTTTATATTTTAGATACGTATTTTTAAAAATTTTAACATTTAAAATTCTTATTAACTAAATTTTATCATTTCTATGATAAAAATGGCCATTTGTCTACGCATCTATGTACTATGAGTAATATTAGGGAGTTAATCTTTCTCAGATAAGATTAGTCAATTTTTTTAAAATTATTTTATTTATTTTAAATTTTAGACTTTAAATTATAAAATTTTAATTTTAAATTTTAAATTATAAACTCCAAATTTTAAATTATTAAAATAACTTAACTTAAAAAGAATAATATTAATCAATTAAAAATTAATTTTCTATTTTCTATAATTTTTTCATATATTAGATAGAAGTAACTCAAGAAGTTGTGGTTCAACCTCGTTATTACTGCATAACGCCAACTGGTAATTTTAGTAAAAATCTGAAATTCAGTTTTCTGAATATATAGAAATATAGAATATTATAAGTTTCATCCAATTATGCACATTTGACCTTAGCTCGTATGTGTGAGATTATATATATACTTTCCAATAATAATTTGAACACGTATATCTTAATAAGTTCATATTATGTGAAATTAGTTATCGCGCTAATAACCAGCATTTTCCACAAAAACTAATATACATTATTTAGGTAATTAAACTTCACTTTAAAATAACTAATAATAATCTCACTAACACATTTATAATGACACACCTATAATTAAACTCTAGCAAATACAATGCAGTATGATGTCAATTATATATTTTGCTAATAAAAAAATTTATGTGAATTGACACCTTATATATGCATCATATGCAAATAAAGAGTTGTAATAGTTCAAGAATAATATATAGTAGGGTGTTTATTGTGTGCACTTACCACTAATAATCCATGCTGAATTATCACTGGCTGCTTCTTATTATTATTATTCCCATTGCCATTTCTACCTTCCAGGGACGGACATAAGGGGGGCGAGTGGCGGCCTCGGCTCCCCCAACTTTTTTTAATAGTAATAAGTTATTATGTATAATTTAATTTTTTTTAAAAAATTATTTATTATTTTGTCTAGTATAAATAAAAGTTCAGTAGTCTAATTTAAATATTAATAATTTTTAATATCTACAAAGTAAGTAACAATATTAAAGAAATCTGAAAAAGATATTATTACTAATATTTTTTAATTAAATAAAAATTTTCAAATCTCATAAAGTGAATTCTTTTTCTTGGCCGTCTTTTTTTATTCATTTGGTGTTCATTTTCTCTGTTTCAACTGCTACAATTAAGAGATCTTTTTCAACTATGAATATTGTGAAAAATAACTTAGAAACAAAATAAAAGATGAATTTCTTGCTAATTGTCTTTTAGTTATATTGAAAAGAAAATTACTAAAAAATTTGATACAAATTCTATTATTGGTGAATTTTATGATACAAAGATTCGACCACTTCGTTAATAAAAAATATACACATATTTTTTTACTTTAAAATATATTCTCTGTCGGTATATTTTTATAATACATCTTATATTATATAATTTTTTTACATAATTTTTAATATTATATGTGTTTTTGGCCCCCCCATAATATTATTTCTGGATCCGTCCCTGCTACCTTCTGGGATTCTTTGGACGCTAAGAATGTACCCATCTGCAGTTGTAACCTGAGAAAAAAAAAAGATATAATCCAATTAACGTTTACCAAATATAGTAGTTTCTTTCAAGTTAATAAATAATCTCTATGTCTCCCACAATTTTACCATAACCATCACAATTCACAAATATACACTACAAAACGTTAAAATTAACGGAATTTTCCTCCTTAAAAATATGTGGTAAAAAAACTTAACTTTAAAACACATGATCAAAGAACTAACCCTAAAAATATATAGTCAAAGAGTTTCTTACGAAAAAATATCTATTAATTTTAGGAAAATATATTTTATTAATTTTAATATTTTTAACATAAAAATAATTTAATTATAAAATTAAAAATAATGTAAAATTTCAATTAAAAAATATATAAATTTAATTATAAATTGATAAAATTATAAAAACTAATAAAATAATTAAATTTTTAAAATAATAACATATTATTTTTAACAAAAATTAAAGACTAATTTGTTATTTCTTAAAAAGAATTGTAGATGATTTAAAAGAAATATGAGATTGATTTTTTTTTTTGAAAAATAAATTTATTGAAGAATTTAATCTTAATACATTGTCAGCATAAATTAATTTTATATATGCATTCAATTGTATAATACCACGTTAAAAAAATATTATTTTTTATATTAACTACATAAATAATTATTTAAAAAATAAATATTATTGAATAATTAAATAAAATATTTTATATTATCAGTATATTAAAATTAAATTTTTTATTTAGTATAAAAATTATTAAAAGATAAATCAAAATTTAAAACAAATGCAAGAAAAAAACACTATAATAGGACATGTCATCAAGTCATGCATTGCATATTTGCATGTTACCCTAGGAAGGACAATGACATCATGGGTAAGGACAAAGAAATTTTAGACTGCACAAATGTTATTTGGTTTATTATGGCTGCCAAAATTTAAGCATAAATTGATGAAAGCTGATTCGATTTATTTGTTTTTACTATTTTAACATAAATTGATTCAATACAATTCGATTTACATGTGAATGGTGGAATCGAATTTACTAGATACGATTTACATGATTTAGATCAAAGATCAGACATACATGTATTGAAATTAGAAATAGGATATCTATATAAAATTTTTCTACTATCATTTTATTAATGTAATTTATCCTAAATTTGTTTATTTTGAAACAATAATTTTATATATATTAATAAGTTATATATTATAAATTTGAATAAAATTAAAATTAATTATAAGAATTTGACTTTGATAATGTCTGAAATTTGGTTTCCTACATTTTTAACTAAATTGACTTTTATGTAGGCGAATTCCTATGTTTGACAATGGTTGAATAATGTTGCCGCTTATAAAAAAGAAAAAGTTTAGGGCCAGCAATTTTATTGCATTTTGATCAGCATGTAACCAGCAGAGAAAGGTGAGTCATTGGATGAAATTTCACACCAATCTCACATCATCAAATTATCATTGATGGCTAGTTGATAGTTACCAATCACAAATGTTGCTGCCCCTAGCATTGTTCTATAAAAAATATCACCTAAAATCTAGGGCAACATTTTCAATTATATATCTAAGCTGTCGTAATGTGCTATCATATAATAAGCAACGTTTTTATGCACATGTCTTTATTTTCTTAAGGCCTCTGTTGTGGTTCTTACTTGAAGTTCCTGGCACTTGTAACCATGAACAACAACAGAAGTGGCACATATGCCATCACCTAAGGAGCCACGGCTAGAGCCCTGTGCTCCTGAATGAACCACAGAAGATGAAAAGAAAAATAAAAGGCACAGGGTAATAGCCAAGAGAGACATAATAATAAAGGTTTATTATTTTATGCTTATGAAGGTATGGGGGATAATTGAGTAGTAGAGAGAGAGAAGGGGGAGGGGGTGTGAAATAATGGAAGAGAAATTAGGAGGACAAAGGAATGGGAAAACAGACTTGGTTTCTGATTCTCATGTGTTTTCCTCTCTTTATAGGGTTTTTTTAGGGTCTAAAAGGATATGGTTTTCTCTTTTCTTTGGGCGTTTTGGGAAGTCATTGAGGGGTCCACTAATATTTGGAACTTCTTCCTTAGGGCTATTGGTAACTCACAATGACTTAATTAGATTAGAGTTTAATAGATCAAAACTGTCAAACAATTAATGATTTTAAACTAAAATAATACTCCTTCTGTTTTAAATGAAGGGAAAATCTATGAAGTGAGTAGTTTTATTAAAATCTGACTAGCATTTAACGAACAAAAAAATAAATAATTTTATATTATTAGATATAATTTTATATTATTAAAAATATTAATGATAATTAATTGATGGTTATAAATTATAAAATTTGCTAGTCTTCTAACACTCCTCTTAAATTAATTGTCTCTTCTGTTTTAAATTAGTATTGATTTAAATAATATTTTTTGATGGTTAACTACTAAATCGATATTCGACAATTTAAATGTTAACAAAAATTTTTTAAAAAATATTATTGACAATACAGTTTTTAAATAATTTAAAAATATAATAAAAAATTCAATAAATATTATATTTTTTATAAATAATAAAAAAACTTTTATATTTAGTAAACAACTTATTTATTAATTATATCTAAATTTCTGTAGTAATATTTAAATAAATATTTAAAAGATACAAAAAAATTTTGGAACAAACTTTTTTTCTAGATTTTTCTCTTTATTTTTTAAAAAAAATATGTGGTCATTCACAGTAAAAAATTTCACTTGATAAAAAATTATCAAATTTTAAGAATAAAAAAATTTATTTTTTTAATAATGATTGTAAAAATTTGCATCAAAATTTGATTGTTCAAATCGTTTTTAAATATATATTTAATATTTATTCTTTTTGTCATATTTTTAAATCTTTTAGAGAGAGTTAAGTATTAAAGTGGTTTCTGAACAAAATTGTACTCAATACTCAAAGTGATCCCTCAAATTTATATTTATTTAATTTTATCTTCAAAGTTACATTTCAAGACTAGTAATAATCTTTCAACCAGTTTTCACCCAATATTGATCATCAAAAAGTTGAGGTGCATGGCATGCCACGTTGATGCTGACATGGCAAAGTAAACTTTTTTTTTTGCAATGTGATTTCTATCTCCAATTTAAAACCTTAATCCTCAATTTATGTTTATTACCAATTGCTCTAATTAACAAGCAAAACAAAGTTATTAGTATACTTTACCATGATTATATATATTGTTTTGTTTTTGAATTGGAAGAGAAGACTCTTGTATATACTGTAGTGACCCTCAGTTTTAAAAATATAAATATAAATAAGTTATAATTTATTTTATAAAATTAGAATTCTTTATTTTTAGAAAAAAATTATTTTATTATCAATAATTAAATTAATTTTATAACTATTTGAATTCAATCAAATTCATATTCTTATATATAAATATTTTATGATAAAATATTTTATATAATTAAAACTATAATTCCAGTAATTTATAAATAATGAAACTTATATGTATATTTTAATTTGAATAATTGATATTTTAATTATTTAAAAATAGAGTTTAGATCATAATATTATTATCGAGTTTGATACTTAATTATATGAATAAATATCGATACTCTTTGGTGAACTTAGCTTTGCTTATATTTCACCAAATATCTTTTATCCTTAAATTACTAATATCATTTATATTAATAACTCATATACTTTCAGCTTTATATATATTATTGCTATAATTGTATTATTATTATTACTATTACGTTTATTATTATTATTACAATATAATTATCATTACTATTGTTAGTATTATTATTATTACTAATCATAAAGCATGGAAATAAAAGGCGGCTTCAATTATGGATTACGTTGCATATATATTATTACATTAATCATATTATTATTATTATTATTATTATTATTATTATTATTAGGCATGTACGCAAGGCGGCAGCCATTTAGCTAATGGAAAGCCTTTCTATACGTATACATATATGTAATAAATAGTTATGAGAATTGTTAGCTTTATTATATCATTAGCTAGCTTTATATATAATAGTATCATATGAAAGAATAAGTAACATTTACTTTATTACCATTATTATATTTATGCCGCCATACATATAATATATACATACAGAAAACGAAGGAATGAGAGACGAGAGAGAAGAGTGACCGAGAGAGAGAAGCGTAAGAACGTAAGCCTCCTCTAACCTTTTGGTTTCGATTTCTTACAATCCGTAACTCCAATCAAAAATCTAATCCGGTAAGAGTATTCGTAACCTTCTCCTCTACATGTTGGCACCATTTTTGATTAGTGGAAGTTGACAGTGACGTAACTCCTCTTTCCTTTGGGTTTGGCTAACGGGAGTTTTAGGAGGCATAGACGATTCTGGACATTTTCTTCTTCGATAGCTCAGTCAAAAAGCTTCTCCGGAGCTTTGAATATTTTGATTCCGTACGAAGGTATGGTTTTGATTTCTCGTAGTTAATATTTAATGTCACGTGAAAACTTAGGCTAGAAGACCTTAAGATAGGGATGAACTGAGTGAATAATTGATGGTTTGTGTATATGGTATAAAATGTGAGGTTTAGCTGTTGTCAATAATTTGCTGTTGAAGTTGGTCGGTTTGGAAAAAGATTTAATATTGGTATTTGTTTGATTATGAAATAATTTGTTACTGGAAATGATTTGAGTGACTGAGAGGTGTTTGGTTTGATAGTTGGGACCCTTGAAGGGTGGCAGAAATTTGAGTCTTAGAGGAGATAATGCCAAAATTTCTTTAAGAATTGGAGTTTGATTTGAGGTGGTATTTTAAAAAGAAAGAGATTATTATGTGGTTTGTGTATTTGAGACTATTTGTTGACCCTCTGTCGCAAGATGTGACCGAGCACTTTAACTCCTCGGATTCCCCCATGGGCATGCATATAAATATGAATATTGAATATTATTGAGCTTGGAGTTTAACTCCATGGAATACTATATTATTGAGCTTGGAGTTTAACTCCATGGAATACTATACTATTGAGCTTGGAGTGTGACTCCATGGAATATTATATTTGAGCTTGGAGTTTGACTCCATGGAATATTATTGAGCTTGGGGATGCACGCACAGAGGGACTGTCCAATGGTTAACTACCAGGACTTGCCGGGTTGGCCATATAACCGACAGATGAGACTCATCAGCCATAGGACAGGCATACATCATATGCATTTGTTTGTTTGCTTGAGTGTGCATTGTTTTGGTTTGCTTAACTGTTTAATTCTGCTTATCCGCTACTTGTTCTACATGCTGTAAATGCTTCTCTATCTGTGTTTTCCTTGCTTGAACTAAATGTGTATGTTTTCTGAGATATCCCTCTTGACGAAGGTGTGAGGAGAGAGAGTTGTTCCACCAGTGATTCGGAGGATTGGAGGCGACAGAAAGTGAAGTATTAAGTTAAAGTTAGATTCGGAACTAGAATACGTTAGATAACTTACCTAACTTTTGGTTTAGTTTATTTTATTTAAGAATGATTTTGAGTGTCGGAGTTATAGGAATGCCTCTGGCTTTCCCGAGACCTTTTATATTAACTATGCGGGCACCTTTACCATACTGAGAACCTCCGGTTCTCATCCCATACTATGTTGTTGTTTTTCAGATGCAGGTCGAGAGACACCTCGTTGAGCGTCTGGATATCCTCCTTTCAAGCAAAAAACTACCTTTTTGACTGTCATATCTTGATTTTGGGCTATGTATACATGTTTATAGAATCTCCACATGTACATTTTGTGTTTTGTCCCTCCTAGAGGTCGACTTGGGATACAGGGGTTTATTTTGTGGTTTGAGTTTTATTTTGGGTTGTATATATATATAATCATATACTCTGGCCGGCCTTAGCTTCGTAGGTCGAGTCTGGAGCTTGCTATCTAAGTTTTAGAACCCTGATATGTATATATGTTTTCAGCTCCCTTTTGATTTTTTTCTGTCCGTTTTACAAATATCTATGCGAGTGTGACACGATTTCATGAATCGTTTTTGATTAGCTTATCTTTCAAGGCTCCTAGATATGACTTCATCCAACTATATCTATGTACATATTCTTTTCTTTTAGAGGTCGTAATACCTTGCTACCTCTGCTTTACGACTTAAGCGTAAGACTCTGTGTGGTAGGGTGTTACATATACAATCAATGAGTATGTATATATATATAAAATAGCTCAAGTATATTTATAATTTGCTAGAGTAGTGAAGAATGTCGTTGTCATGCATGCACAAATACAGCTTTATTTTGGCAACTATGTATTCACTTTCAATTTTGAAATTTTCTATGACATGATTGATTATCATGAAAAAAATGAACAAAGGTATCAAATGGGGCACTATTTGACTTTGACCACTATCACTGCATATATATCTTGCAGGTTTTTTTTTCATTCACTACATTGCATTATGTAATAATGATGAAACCTTTTTGTTTCCATTAATGACTTTTTATTAGAAAAAATTTTGCAAAATATTACGTATCCAATCAGGGAGATAGTAAAATAATTTTACTTGTAAATAAAAAATAAAATAAATAAAAAATGTCTCCAAAAGTCACTATAAAAAAACACTATTATTTATATCATGTTTTTAAACTATGGCAAAAAATAAAAAAAAATACAGTAATAATTTTTTGTCACTTTTTTGAACTACTGTCATACTTTTAAAAGAATCACATCTGTAAATATAGTAGTTGCTTTATTACCACACTTTTAATAAATTATCGTCACATCTTAAAAGCATGAGATATATATTTACCACCATTAATAGTTTGTGATGCCTTAATTAAAAGGCCTAATTATTTTTCAATATGTTGTTTGTATTGTTTATGTTGAGTTTGAAAAAATAATACCAATAATTTAATGATGATTAAATATTATAATATTGGGCTAAAAATTTAAAGTTGTGTGAATAATCTGTTTTGGTTAAATATGCATGCCAAATTCAAAAGAAATTACAACAAGCAAAGTCCTAAAATGAACCATGATGACTAAAAGCATCAATGAATTCAACTCATACCATTCATTGATGGCTCAAAGAATAGTTGCAAAATACTATCCAAGATGAAGAGAAGCAACTCATTCTTCCATGAAACATAGCAAAGTGACTGAACTTATTTTTTCTCTTTTTTTTTAACCCACGTGAATTAGTTCTAAAATCGAACAAGAATAGAAAGTTCTGATTAGGGCTCAAATCAAAGAGAAAAAAAGTGATTACCAAAATAAAAAAAAAATAAAAGGAAAAGAAGACGAAAGTCAAAGACTAGGGTACAAAAACAAAGATCAAATCCTGAATTAGAAAATCATTTCTTTTTTTGTGCTTCATTGTTGCTTGTTGAAAATGCTTTCCTCCTATACACACCGAACGAAAAATTTGAAGAAAATTGAGATTATGAAGCTTTGCTACAAATCAAGGGTCAAGAACTAAACTTGGAGCCAAAGTATTGATGAATGACTTAGATACTTGAAGAAATTTAAAAAAAAGGAAGAAAGAGAAGCAACTAAATAGGAATGCATGTTAAATTTAATCACTTGCTGTCCCATCTCTTCTCTGCGCTGCTGCTGGTGTGTTATTTGGAGAAGAAGAAGTCAAAGTTGTTAAAACCGAGTTTCAAGTTTTGGAAGCTTAACTCCTCTATTAAAGGGACAAACGGCCGGAGATTGAAACAAAGAGTGAACACACAAGTTTGGGTCTTCATAACTTACAAGCTAACCCCTGTTCTCCTTCATGAGTTTATATTAAATTTTATACTCTTCAGTGTTCATCTTTCTTTATTTTTTTCAATGAAAAAAGGCATTAAGTGAGGAATTAGTAAAAGCATTGAGAGAAAAGCCAAAAAATTATATCAAAAGTCTTTTGTATGTTCTTCTGCTTTACTTCGATATGAGACAAAATAAAAGTGTCTCCTGTATTTTCTATTTCTCAGAAGTTACAACTATCCAAAAGTTAAGAGTTGTTCTATTTCTAAATGCATCGTGAAGAGATAAAATAAAATTGTTTCCTGAAATTTCAACTTGACAAATTTAACAACAACTAAATTTTTATTTCATTCAAAAGCAAGAGCAAAAAAATTCAAAGAAGAGGCATAGATTTAACCCCCTTCTCTGTGCCATTTACAAATCTTCCATTTAAAGACAGATAGTACTTGAGATTTACGATGCCATAAATATCACAACTAGAAAATTACTTAATACTGACAGATTTACAAATAGATTTTGTCTTTATTACAGATGGACGATGAAATTAGCGACGGATTTTGTCCCTTTGTAAAAGTCTCATCGGAAATTATTTACCGATAGATTTTTTCTGTCGGTAATTTACCGACAGATTTTTACCAGTTACCGATAGATTTTTCCTCGGTAAATTCTCCCCTCCATTTTCCTAGAACGTCAAACTTTTCAACGGATTTTCCATCGGTAATTAGAGACAGATTTTTTGACAAATTCTCCGTCAGTAATTAGCAATAGATTTTTTGACGGATTTTTTGTCGGTAATTGAAGCCTTGGAAAACCATTCCAAACTCTGAATACAGAAAGAAAATCTGTCTATAAATCCGTCATTAAGGTAAAATAATTTTTTTTTAGATTTTTTCATTGCAAAATAAACCTATTTTTATACAACATAAATATAAATTTAATAAATACAAATTTTTATATAATTTGTATTCGAATATTGTAATATTTCAAAAAATAAACAAATTCATTGTATTATCAAACTAAAAGAAAAGTACTATAAACAAGTAAGTCAATATAATTCAAAACATAAACAAAGTATATTGATACATCAACTATAATAATAAGTAACAACCATACATCAACAAAGTGTATTGATACATCAACTATAATTCAAAACAAATACCACTGGAAAAAAAAAAAAAGAAAACCTGTAAAATCTGTACTGTAGCATACACTAAAGGTGTATAAAACAATCTGCTCTTGTAGTTAACCATTATCAGAATTAGCCTAAATATAAACATAAACCTAATCTAGAATTAAACTAAATATAGAGAGTATAATCCCCAAGCAACATTGGTTTACAAGGAAATATATGACCAGTTGAGCACAGACTAGACATTAGTTGTTTAATTTTTTTTAAGATCCATTCAACGTTCTCTCTTTCTCCTGGCAGCTTGTTCTGCTAAGACTTCTGGGTTTCTTCTGCGTGCCACAATAATATTTAGAGGAGTGGAGGAGTGATTACCACTGCAGAAAGCATAGAAAAACAAATATAAATAACCACGTAAACCAAACAATTTTCAATTAAAAATCATAATCCATTTGCAGGAGATAAACATATTATTAAAAATCATAATTTATTGTTCCTTGTTTATCAATATTTAATTCTTCTACATGATAAGTTTTGGCCGTGTATCATGAACATTAAGCAGGGTGGTTTATAGCATTGTTAATTTGTTATTTTAATGTTTGGTGAAATGAGTATTCCAATAACTTAATAAAAAAATATTCTATCCACACTCAGCTTCTTTATATATGAACATTAACTTTTTCTCTTTATCCTTCATGATTTAACGAGTGAATATATATTACACAAAAATTCTTGTTATTTCATACAAGTCAATATAGGAATTCTTGCAATGTTAATAGATTAATTTAAGAGCAAAAGGTGGTGTGGTTCAGGATAATAACATACAAGAACAGCAACTGCCGCTTCTCTGTATGCCAGTTTAAGCTTCAATTCTTTAGGAATTTTAGCATTATCCTCTTGCCATGTTCCAAAAGTTCCTTTTTGCTACAAATTCACAAGATCCACAATAAGATATGAAGTGCAAGCAGAAAATATTATACACATCAGAAGAAATAATATTATTGTCCTGCCAAAATGATGCAGAGAAACCACCAACCCTCTTTAATGCCTCAAATAGCTCTTCTCGCCCAATGTAATCCAAATGCCTCTGAGCGAAAGAATTTATTCCTAGCATGCACCTAGTTTACACACGAAAAAAGATGGATAAAGACAATGAAATACTTCTCGAAGCAAGGTTCATTATGCATAAATTGTCGGAGGAGGAAATCATCTTCAAAATGGCAAATCTTCCATCTTTTGATGGCAAACCAACTCGAATGATCTTGTCAAAATGACCCTTCCTCAACAAAGCGGGATCAAGAATATCTAATCTATTTGTAGCACCTATCACAAGCATCTAAAATTTAGGTTTAGAATATCAAATAACATCATTATAACCTAGAAGCCAATTAAACGCATACCTGTGCTGTAGAAACTTTGAATTCATCCAACTCGGTAAGTATCTGAAGTAAGCATCTCTCTCTCTCTCTCTTGTAATCATAAAAAAAAATATAAAAGTTGTTTGAATCTTACTCCACCAATGTCAAGTCCTCCACGCTTGCTACCAATAGCATCTATCTCATTAATAAATATGATAGAAGGTGGAAATGATCTTGCACTAGCAAAAAGATCCTTAACACGTAATGCAGCAACCTCTACAAACATCTGAGAGAAGAGCAAATTAAATATTTTTAACTTTAAAGATGAAGAAAATTTTTATGCATTGAATATTCCACATTTTATGGGTATAAGTTTCATTCATTTACAAAATGGAGCATATGATCTAGGTACAATCACAACCAGCACACTCTAATCAATGTCAAACTTGTACGAACATTTAGATTAAAACATTTGCATCCTCTAAAGATGCATGTTTCATCATTGGCCCTTTAATAATGATATACTAATACATTGAAATGACTCAAAGGTAAATGAGCCAATTTTTGTTAAGATTTCACTTTGAATGATAATTTTGATGTATCATTATCGAAAGACCAAACTGATATGCCTGTATCTTAGGAAAACCAAATGAGTGCTTAATTTAAATTTTATCTGCATCCTCATTCTCCTAAAGAATTAAATTATTTTTAAATTTAAAAGTTGAATAGAAATTATATTCTAAAGTTCTACTTGCTACTTTCTATTCAATGCGGGTGAATATCTTTGGAGAACAGAAATCACCTCTACAAAATCTGTGCCATTTGCCGCAAAAAAAGGCAACCCTGCTTCCCCAGTGATGGCTTTAGCCAGTAGAGTTTTATCCGTTCCTGGAGGCCCATGGAAAAGCACACCTTTTGGACAATAAACTCCTTTGTCTTGAAACTCCTCATCATTCTTTAAAATTCATACAATCTCTTGCAAGTCCCTCTTTATATATTCCTGGCCAGCAAAATCATCAAAAGTGACACCAGTTCTTTCTTCTACAGATATAAATTTAGCCTTGGGCGAAAAATATAATAATATAACAGTTTTACTAATTAATATACAAATCAAAGTGGTAAATAAACTTAGATTCTAAAACCCTGGAAATAGAATTCTGTAGCCATTACATAAAAGAAAACATGAAACAACTTTCATAGTTTAAACATTTGCAGAAAAGTGAAGGTTAGCGACGTTCTCAACATAGCCTAGAAAAGCCATGTTGGGAATCAATGGATGGATGGTTTCGCTGTACAAAGGCATAACACCAGAAGCAGAAGGGTAATCCAACAAGCTTCAAAATGGCACCAACAAATAATTTAAAAGCAAGTATACCAGAAGCAAGCATGTAATTGTAGCTTACAAACTTGTTATCTTTATAACTGGAAGACTTGCAGTAGTCCCCTTTGCCGAAGCATTCTTCAGATAGTGTGATTCATCTACAATCATAAACTGAATAAAGAAAGGGGTTCACTGTTACGAGCATGATTTATTAGTAAAAGATGAAGTACTTTATCAAATTTCATGGGTTTTCACCATAATTGTTGGGAATAAGGAGTATGACCACAATCCAATCAATCATGTGTCAAATAATTTGTTATTGTTATTATATTAAAATGTTAATATAATAAGGTCCTTGATTAAATTTAGAGATTTATCATTGTGATAGTGATCATAATATTGAGAGATAAATCTTTTATAATTTAATCTAAATTGTTCTTGGTCATAGGATTATTAAAAAAAGACATTAATAATCTGGAAAGACCAATATATATATAATGGTCTTCATTGGATGAAGATTAATAGATCTCATTTATTAAATTATATATATATAAATGGTGCATATAGAGATATGACCATTGAACCACTACAAGAGACGCGGGACTTAGCAACCGAAGATTGTCGGTTGTTGTCCCAAACCGCTGCAGCTTCATTGAATTGATGCGGTTCCTGGTGCGTAATTAAGCCCCGCTCCAATTGTTCTGACCTGAGTCGGTTTTGGGCATTCACCGCATCAAATAACCCTGGGAAAAAGGGGTTTTGTTTCCCTAAGATACCCAAAGAAAAACTTAGTAACCATAACACTTCAGTCTTTGGCGCGAAAACCCCAGCAGCGCAAAGGTGAGTCAAGCACTGGTCTCCTTCTCCGCCGTCGTGGCTCTTCCCTCTGTCAATTCCAGCTTGCACGTCCGCTTCATCATTCTTCCCGGTCACCAGTCTCCTCCCTCAGCCATGTAGCTCCCGTGCGCGAAGGTAAAGTGGAAGGGGTCCGAGTCTAAAAGTGAAAGGTGAAAATAGCTCATCGTTTTCCATTTCTATCAGACAACTCCAAAACACACAAACTGAAAAGTGAAAGGTGAAAATAGCATAGCACAACCCCCAACCCCTTTCCCTTTCCTTCTCTCCCCTCCATCCTTCGTGTTAGTCCAAAAAATTAATTAGGGATTCATTGATAGAACACAATCAAGTATCAACCAAAGCCACAGCACACACACTCTCTAGTCTCTTCCTCTCCAAATTCTTGTTCTCTTGCCCCAAATACTACTTTAGGTTTTTAGTGAAGAGAAATAGCAAACAGGGAAGGGAGTGACTGCGGCGACGGATAAAGGGCGCGTGCTCGGCTGAAAAAATCGGCTGTGGCTCCGTGAACGACAAGCGGCGGCCGTGGTAACCGGAGGTGGCAAATCCTCTCCTTAGTTCCCTTGGTCTGTACTTTTTGTCTCTCTCTTCCTGTACATTTTGCTTTTTTTCGGTATTAAAAGGATAAGTAAAGAAGTTGTTGTTGAACTTAGTTTTAGGGTTTTGGATTACTAGAATTGTGCTGATCTTTGCAATGAAATGGTAAAGCTGAACCTAGACTTGATGAAGTGAAGATGATGATTTGTGTGTGAGTTAAAACTAATTAATTAATTATGGGTAAATGGTTAGAGTCTGCTCCATAATGTGTCATCATATTTGATTACATGCTTCCATTTTGCTTCATTTTGATATGATCACTTGATTTGGTTTGATTCACCTATTTATTACCACTTTGAGCTGAATTATTATTATTATTATTATTATTATTATTATTATTATTATTATTATATCTCTGAAGATGACATAGATACCAAGAAACTTATCTTCTAATTAGGAGCCTCAACATTTTGATTCATTTTCTTGGTTTAGAACATTTATATGTATCAATTCACCCATATCACCTCAAAGGAAACTTTACTCTGTTCTGTACTTGATAAAATATAAACTTATAAGGGACCTTCTTGGGTCAGGGATTAGGGATGCTGACAAGGATGATTAGGGCAATTGCCAGTTTCATGCAGTAATATTCCGAGATTGAGAAGTTTCCTTAGTTTTCAAAAAAAATAAGTAACTTTGAGAATAGCAAATTTAATAACATAGAATATTGCTGCAGCTCATTCAAAACTAAATGTAATAAAGAAATACTTTGGATAGTTATGTTTTTAATTGATGCATCAGTATGAAGTTTAAAAGAATGAAAATTCTTCCCAAACAGATTTTTATGTGCTTGTCAAGCATAAACCAAAGTTGATTATTGTTCTTTAGGGTATTCCGTTCTCAAACAGAGTACTAGAATATATGAGACTTTTTTGGTGTGCGTTTCAAGGTTTGGACTTTTAACACAAGAAGTTAGAGCCAAGGATGTCTCTTCGTATAAAGGCTGTGGTAGATAAGTTTGTTCATGAGTTGAAAAAAGCATTAGATGCTGATATTCAAGATAGGATCATGAAGGAGAGAAAGAGAGATGCAAAGTTATATTGAAGAGCGTGAGCGTGAAGTAGCGGAGCGTGAAGCTGCATGGAGGTCGCCGTCAAACACGCCGCCATCAGTTATAACCGTCGCCGAAACCGGGACAGACTCACCGGTACTCTGCTTCTTCCTTTTTTGAATCTGTTCTGCTTCTATTTTGTTCCAATATTCTCCTAACTTTCTTTCTATGCACTTTGAAATTGGTTTTGCTAATTTTTTTGTACCCAGTAATTGCTTTGCTTCATCGATGGTATTAAGGAACCTACAACATTGGCAGCAGATGAGTCTTTTAAGCATAAAGCAATGCTAGAAATTTTTGAGTCCACTATTATTTAGGTATCTTCATTCTATTTACCAAGGATATAGTTGAAATCATTGACTTATATATATAAATATCTCGATTGCTCAACTTTCAATTCCACACTTCTTATTACAAACTGCTTTAATATTTGAGCATCATGTTTCTTTATAAAAAATGCTTAGTCATCCAAATTAATGGCATAAAATATTTCAAAGAGAATATATGAGAAACAGAACAAATCCCTTTATTAGAATTTCAAGTACATCATCCTGAACTATTTGAGAAATAGAGAAACACGAGTTATTGAACAATTTGAGCCTGGTGTTTATGTGACACTAATAATAAAGCCTACTGGTGTCAAAATGTTCAAGAGAGTTGGATTCAGGTATACTACAGTTACTTGTTTATCTGATAAATTCTACATTTTCAATTTTTGTATCAGTGTGATTTGTATTGAACATATGAGTCACTATAAGTCAGCTCCACAACAAGGTCAGAAACGGGGTAGAAGTCGCCCCACAGGGTCTGGAAAGAAACAGCAGCTGACTTCTCTTGGTAAATATCTGTTTCAGCTTTTATTATGTCTTTTGATGAATTGAAGTTATTATAATTTAATGTTGAATTGTTACTGTTCTTGTTTGAAAATACTTATTGGGATTTATGTAAAAATCCCAATTGTTCATAGCTTTCACAGCTTAACTATCAATTATAGAAATGCTTGTCTTATCCAAATATATATGTATTTAGTTTTTTTTTCTTCTAATTAATCTACTTTTCATAATTAAATATAAAAGATAAGGTGTTTGCACTTGAGTGTTGAGTAATCCTCAATTTCTCATTCAGTCATTGTTCCATTATTCCTAAAAAATTGTTTATCATTGATTCTTGCATCTTCTCTTTATTTCTATGCTCAATATATTATGATTATTATTACTATTATTATTATGAATAGAGCTAGCTAGCTGCATTTCCCCCAGGATCACACACACACACACACACACACACATATATGAAACTTGGGAGTTGATTGTGACCACTGCTTATACTCACCAATGAATTATCATGTGCAAGTTCATTGACATGTATAGTTTTGCAGATGCGTTTGGTGAGAATGGAAGGCCAGCATCAGGTGATGAAGGTGTTGTACCTCTGAATGCTTCGCTCCAAATTGATCTTGAGTGGATATCTTGGAAGGCTATATCTGACATAACCAAGGATAAGAATGTTCTCAAGAAGACCTTGAAGGAGGGAGAGGGGTATGAACGTCCCAATGATGGAGCTGTGGTTCAAGGTAAAGCTTTTGATCTGCATTATGCTTCTCTTTGTTCCATTTACTATTTCATTGGCTGCTGTTGTTGAATTCGTTATTTTTATTGTTGTAGTGAAACTTATTGGTAAGCTGCAAGATGGGACTATTTTCGTGAAGAAGGGTCATGATGATGAGCAGCCATTTGAGTTCAAAATTGACGAGGAGCAAGTAATTGATGGACTTGATAAAGCTGTGATGAACATGAAGAAAGGGGAAGTTGCATTGGTGACCATACATCTTGAGTATGCTTTTGGCTCATCTGGGTCAACTCAGGAATTGGCCACCGTTCCTCCCAACTCCAACGTGTACTATGAAGTTGAGCTGGTTTCCTTTGTAAAGGTGAGAGAGAATTGTCTTATGTTCCTAATATTTTATGGTTCTGACAATATTAAAAACAACACTAATTTAATAAAAATGGAATGCAAGAAAAGGAATCGTGGGATCTGAATACACCCGAGAAGATAGAGGCAGCTGGAAAGAAGAAGGAGGAAGGGAATGCATTATTCAAGGTTGGCAAATATGAAAGAGCATCAAAGAGATATGAAAAGGTATTGTACTCCCTGCAAAAATCTTAGCGAAATTTGTTGTGATGTGAGGAAATTCAGAATCACATGAATATTTTTTTGGGTTTTAATATATAGTTCTCTGTATCCTTCACTGTAGAGTGCAGTACAGTTGCAAGATAAGGCTCAACATGTTCTTTTTTAATTTTTTGTCTAGTTAATTACTTGCTTGCAAAAACATCTCATGCAATTGGCTGATGCTCATCTGTTAACAATGATTTTCTACTTAAAAATTCTGTGTTATTTCACTTCTCAAATTGATTAATCTTATGCTTTGTTAATCATGATATTGTTTATTTAGTCTTTTTCTATGTTAATATTTAAAGTTTAATAAATATGATATAAAGAAAATAGGTTATAGTAAAAAAAATGGTATGAACTATTGTAGTTGGTCAGTTTTTTTTTTAAGCTCATGCAAGAAATTGCGGCGGTTCAAAACCGTCGCAATTTTTTTAAAAAATATCCACATAAATTTACGGCGGTTTTAAAACGGCTGCAGATTTTTTTAAAAATCAACTAACCAAAATAGCGGCGGTTTTGCAACCGCCGCAAAATCATCAACCTGATTTGCTGCGGTTGTGCCAGCGGTTTCTCAAAACCGCCGCAAAATCAAATCTCCACCCCCTAACAGGCGACGCTTGTGGAACTGCTGGAATTTTGTTTTGTGGCCGTTAAAAACTGCCCCAAATCCCTAAGAAAACCACCGCTATTCGGCGTGTCTCTTGTAGTGAACTGACTCACTTTGAGAATTCCTAATGGTTATAATTACCACAAATTTATCAATAGGATATTCTCAAGATGAACATAGTAATAGAGTTTCCTTTGACCTGCGACTGTCATAGTAATTAACAATGTATTTATTATACTTTGATTCCGGACACCTAATACCTTAGGGTATTAGTTGAATGGATATTGTGTATGATTTAAATACTTGTAGAATTAATTATTAGTCAATAAGGAATCCGTCAACTCTCGATAAAGAGTTTGAGCTCTATGATGATAATGACTGAAATGAATAAAACCTTGGCCAAAGAGATTGAATGAATGAAGAAATGACCTTTTTAGGTCATTCACAGTTCATTATAATAATGGTAACAAGTTAGAGTTTAACAATTAAACCATACTCTAAAGGTTAACCAAGAGCTGGAAAGATGGAAAGAATTATACTTTGTTCTTCTGAGATTCTTAGTAAAAATAGATTACTTCAAACTATTAGGTCGTTGAGGGCTGTTGCTAGATGCCAACCTTGATTAGTAAATTTAGTATGACTAATTTACTATCCGCTTAGTATTGAACCTATGGGGTCACATACTAACGAGTGTTCTAATCTTTACTGTAGAATTATTTAATTATTATTTTGATTTGATCAAATAAATAATTATATTAATTCAGATGGAATATTATTATATTTTTTGCTAGCACCAAGAATATAATAATAGTATGATAATTGAGAATATTAAATGAGATTTGAGAATAATTAGTTATTCTATTTCTGAATTTGAATTATAAATTTGGATGAGATCCAAATCGATTATGTTTTAAATTGTTATGATATGATTCATAAAATTTAAAGGATTTAGATGTGGAATTTCAAGATATGATTTAAATTTGAATTAATAATCAAATTTAAAACTAGTAACAAATCTCGTACTATATATATGTATGCCAAGATTAGAGGAATATAACAGAGAGAATAACAAGAGTTTTATTCCTTTACATCTACACACATAAACCTATGTGAGCCTAATACTTGGAGAAGAATTTTATAGCGTGCAAAGAGTTACAAGAGGTTTCTCAATTTAGATCAGATTCATTGGTCAAAGAGTTGACAGCAAAGGTTGGTCTCGGTGTGGATACATATAGCGCCTTCGTACCATCGAAGGAGAAAGTGATTTTTACTAGCGTACATAGGTATTTAGATCTGATCTATATATTGTATATTATTGGAATAAAGTTTAAGAACAAAATAGATCTTTAATGATTACTTTCTTTTCTTCCGTTGCATGTTATGAACATATGGTAATCCTTCAATAATAACTTATAGATATAGATTAATTCCTCTAAGAATAAGAAAATACAAGCCTTGAGATATTGTTCAGTGCAAATATGCGGCAAACATTCAAGAACAATGAACAAAAAAACTCTAACAACCACTAAAATCAGGCTGATATCAACGTAACAGGGTCAAACTGCACTAGATACATGAACAACAAACAAGAACCAGTGAATCACTCATCACATCACATAATATTGTCAAGCTAAAAATATTAAAAAAGAAAAATAAAAGATGTACCAGCTGAGCAATTGTATTGACCGAAAAAAGAAGGAGTTGCCAAAAGCGGTTACCGGAGAAGAAGGCAGTGGCTTTGGACGGTGGAGTTCTGAAGATGTGGCGGAAATGATGTGGGATGCAGTAGTTTTTCTTCACTATCTGATTCCCGATTAAAGTTTAATCAATAGTTAGGGTTCGTGGAAATTAAAAATTGGATCAAGGAGATACATAGGCAAATTAGCAGAAAACTAAAATTGATGAATCCAAACTAGTATTAACTGAATTAAATTTTTTATCTAGACAACTATAGCATTCATCAAGCAAATATTACTTTATCCACACAAATGTTTACTCAATGGAGGGCTTCAGTTTCAGTTAATTAGTGGATTGAAAATCTAACCTCTAAGCAATAGAATCACAAAATTAGTGTTCGGATTAGAGTAGCGGCGGAGAGAACTCTGTGACAACGGTAATGAAGGGAACAGACGCGACGAGAGCGGCGGAGAGGACTCTGGGACGATGGCAACGATGGCGCCGAAGGGAGCAACGCGACGAGAGCGGCGACGGAGGAGGGGGCTCGTGCGATGCGAGCGGCGGTGACAGCGGCGGAGATGAGAAATAGGTCGATGGCGGAGAGAGGAACAAGGGCGGTTGATTTGTGTGGTGTGAATGGAGCTCAATAGGGTGGTGGAATGCTAGGTTTAACTCAATTTTTTAAAATATAGATAAAAAATCTGACTGTAATAATTTAACAAGATGTAACATTTTAGTTCATTTAAATACAGATGGATTTTCTGTCGGTAACTATTTTTCACAAAAAAAAATAATTTTTCCGATAGAATTATCGACGGATTTTCTTTTTCTATCTGTAATTTATGCTAGTTCATTTTTCTTTGTTTTTGATAGAAATTCTATCGCAAAATTTGTCTGTATTTTCGTGGGATAAAATTTGTCAGAAATATCCGTCTGTAATAAATAGTTTTCTAGTAGTGTATATAAGAGTATATCTTGAGTAAACATCCAAAAAAAACCACATAATATCTATATCCTTGAGATGAAATAATGGGAGCGGTCCCTAAACATGAGAAACAAACAATTCAAGAAGATTAGAGTGAACAGTCTTAGAATGAGCATGGTAGTTGATGTAATTTAATCATACAACAAAATTGACATAGTCACATAAAGAAGATTGTAATTGATCTTTATTCACTAGCGAAGAGCATTCATTCACAATATTCTGTACAATTGTCATAGTTGGATGACCAAACCTCTTATGATATGCATCCAAAGATATATTTTTTAAGAGTAAATAAAAAGCAGACAACACAAAGGGATTAATTTTTGGTAGAGGAGAAAGTGCGTTGTACATAGATGATGAGGGAGTGTGTTGTTGAACATGCTAAAAGTTTTGATCAAAACGAAGAAGCAATAGCGAGCTACATTACTTAACTAGCCATAAATTGAGCATGGTGGCCCATTCATATTTGTCCAGATCCTCTTTTGCCTCGAGATAATCTTCTTCCACGGCCTCGTCTTCCAAAACTACCTCTACCAAAATTTCCAAAAGCACTTCTTGTTAATGTAAAAAGTGTGAGACATATTAGTCTCACATCAAAAAATAAAAATAAAAAAGAATAAGAAGTTTATAAGATAAGAAATCCATTAATTTACTACCTTAATTTACACGCCAATCTTTACAAATCTTTGATTCTATATTTGTTGTTTTACAAAGTGCGGTTCTTTTTTCAGCAATATGAAGAAAAGAAAGTAAAAGTGTATTGAATTTGAGTTGACAGTACGAAGGAAGTGATATTTATTTATAGTATAGCAATAGCACTGAACCTTCATGAGGGAAAGATAACAAACTAACTACTATATAACATAAATTGAAATTACTGTAGTACCCTCTATAACAACATGTTTTCTCGTCAAGTTAACAATAATTAATTAAATTGACGGTTGAAAAATGAAATGACAGCATTGTACACTACGTCTTTGGCATTGACCCCCATAACGAAATCAAGATGAGCATAGTCCTTGATGAACTGAACACTAAGCTTATCAGCATCATGAGACTTTAGGGAATCAAGTAAAGTTTGCACATCAACAACATCAGAAAGAGCATCTCGAGCACCATAGCTCAGAAATAGAGGTACGTCATGAGGGATATTAGATAGGTTGTAAATTGGAGGGGATGCTTCTCCATAGTGCATAAAATTATAGTCTGGTCTCACGTAATTATACTTTGCAAGAACCCCACTTCTAATAGCTGAAAAAAAAATCACGAATAATAATCATCATATACGTCTCTCTACTGTGGTTGTCTGCTACTTTAAAATTTAGATTTAATATTTAAATTTATATTTTAAAGATAATTTATTCTCTAAATTATTTATCGAAAGATTTTGTTAATAAAGTTAGTGTTTGAAAGATACAACCATAAATTAAATTAATCATTTAATAAATTAGATGATAACGTGATATGATAACATGTTAAATTATGTTAATCAATTATTTTGTGACATATGATCATATCAAATAACATTTAACATAATATATTATTATCTAACGAATGAAATAATCGATCTGAATTAATATTTTATTTTTTAAAAATTAATATAATTAACAAAATATTGTAAAGACTAATTTAAAAAATAAATTATCTTTCAAAACAAATTTAAATATTACAAAATATTTTCTACAGTAAGCAATTACTAATAATGGACTACGTACTCTGGGCCAAGTGTACCAAATTCTTTGATGCTGTTGACTGAGGTGCATTCTTCAATAATAATTCAATAGTTGAAGAATTGAGGCAACAATTTTTACCTGAAAGAATAACACGGAATTATACTTCATAAAAAAAATTTGAATGTAGATAGTTATTAAAAGGAACCAGAATCAACATGTATGTGTGTAAATTTAATTTTTTTATAGTTATTATTTTTTATATATTCTTAATAAAATAATTAATTAATAAAATACGTAAATCTTTTATTATATAATAATTAGACTCTTTTATGTTCAAATAATCAAACCTTTAAACACAGTATAATCAAATTTTTTATAAATATAAAAAATCAATTATCTCCTTATTTTTATATTTTAGTCATATTTCATTATATTTTTATTATAAATATAAATTTAATTTGACTATATTATTTATAAAGTTTTGTAATAAGTGTAAATCAAATTAATTATTTATAAAATTTAATTAAAAGCATAAATATATAATTAGTTTATATAAATAACTAATTTTTAGTGACTATATAATATAATTATTGATTGAATTATTTTATTTATATCTATCTAATTATTGAAATGAAATTGTGAATAGAGTATGGTGAAGGTCAAAACCGGTTATAACAGGCAACAAGTCATAACAATCTACTCCAGGGTGAGTGCAAACTAGCTTGAGAAATGCTTGAACAGGTATCCTATAAAAAAAATTATAATAAATATATAATGCATTATACAAAATTACAAACACATAAAAATAAATAAATTATATTACATGCATGGAAACGTGATAGAGTTGTGTTCTTAGTTCTTACCCTTTGGGAACGAATTCCGATATCCCAAATATTCGAATGAACTGTTTGGCGAAACACAAAAACAAGTTAGCTGTTTATAATTAATGCATTTAGGTCACTATTTATAAATAATGTTGAGTCTTGATAATTAATTAATTAATTAAGAGCAATGCTAGGGACCAGCAATTTTTGTGATTGTTAGCCATCAACTAGCCATCAATGATGATTTGATGGCGTGAGATTGGTGTGAAATTTCATCCAATGGCTCATCTTCCTCTGCTGGTTACATACTGGCCAAAATTCAATAAAACTGCTGGTCCCCTAGACTTTTCCATTAATTAATAAGTATATGGTTGATGAATATTAAACTTGTATTTAATTTAATTACCTCGTCTAGATAAAACTTAGCTGCAACATCTAATAATTGAGTGGTTAAATGACTCAAATAGGCTATGGGGCTCAATAATGCTGCTGATTTCAGCTGATTCACCAATTTCCCTTCCGAGAAGGAAGCCAAAACTGTCAATGTTCCCTGCCAAACATGCTCATTAATTTCTACTTTTACATCAATTATATTCAATCATCTTGATTTTAAATTTCCCAGTTATTCACTTGTTCTATGTGATTATTTACTCTCATCACGATATCCATAGCTGTGGTAAATTTGTTTTAGTTCAATAATTCTTGTCATTATTGTTAACCATAAAATCTTAAAACGCTAACATACGATATTAATTATGAATGAACAAAATTAATTTTGTATTTACGAAAGATGAATTTTATTTATCAAAATATTAATTTTATTCATGTGCAGATTTATTAATATTTAACATTTTTATAAGTCGAAATAACGATTTTTCATTTATCATAAGTATAAATTTAATTTTATTTATTTATGAATAAATTTATTAATATTTTAAATTTTTATAGACAAAAATAATAGTTTATTTATGAATAAATTAATAATAAATAGAGGTATTTTGGTAAAAAAAAAATTGTAATTATAAATTTTAATGAATCTCTAATATCTGTAAATATCGAAATAATAGATGTGATTAATTAAACCGTATTTTAAATACGGTGTTTAAAAATAAATAAAATTAATACACATTTAATAAACTAAAAATTTAAAATCAATATGTTTTTATTTTTTATTTATAATATCAATAAAAAATGACACGTTAACAATACGAAAAATATATAAAAAATTAAAATTAATAGTATTTAATTTTTTATTATAAAATTATCTAAAATTTAAAACTTATAACAAATTAACTCTGTCACTCTCCAAACAAGGTAACATAACTGAAGCCAAAGTTGAGTAAAAGTAAGGAAGAAAGATAATGGAGTACCAGTGAATGGCCGACGTAATGGGGCTTTTGTCCTGTTTGGCTGGACACATACTCCACAACAGCAGGTACATCATAGCTAGCCAGTTCATCCCATGACCAATCCCAATATGCCTGTGTTTTTTACACACCAATATCCTTACCATTAAGATTAGGTTTAAGTGTTCTAACCTATATTTTCTGTTTTTATATTTTTCAAATTTTATAAATGATTTAAATAGTAAGATATTTAAATAAGGTAAAAATTTATGTATAATTATCTATAAAAATTAATAATTAAAAATTATTAAATAATAATTTAGTTAAATTTATTAATTATTTAATAATTTTTTATTATTAATTTTATATATTAATAAATATATAAATTTTAATTTTTAAATAATTAAAAAATATTATTTATATATTAAAATTAATTATTATATTTAATTTATTTTTATTATATATTTTATATTATTTTATCGTATATTTTATATTAGTAACTGATTTGTTAAGGAATATACGTTAAAAGTAAGATATAGTAGTATGAAGAAATTAAACTAGAAATAAAAGAGAAAAGAAAGTAAACCTTAGAAGAAGGGTCCAATGAGACATGGCGGCGGCTGAATCTGGTGCCTCTGGTGTTAGAAATCCAAACATCGAAGCCGTTATCAGCTAATATCAGTGGCAGATTTTGCTCTGGACCGTTCAAAAGCCATTGCGCTCCGTCCTGCACCCACGTATATATAAACTTTATTATTTATTTATTTATTTGTTAAATTCAATGAATATACTCATAATATGTAAATTTAGAATGCGCATACATTGTTTTTTGGGTTTGTCGGATTTCGCAAGCTTACTCTTATCAGCAGAGGTGGTGGATGATGTTGTGTAACACAATTAATTGGCAATAAAAGATTACCATATGCATGCATGGGACCACATCATAATTTATTTTGGAAATTACAGAACACACTCATAAGTCATAAATAACAATTTTTTGGGTCGTGCAAGATGGGAAACATCCACGTTTCGGTACTATTTAGGAGACACCTTCGACATTCACTCTGTTATACTTATATCTATGAGTATATAATATAGAAAAGAAGAAAATGTGGTGATCTACTATCATCTATGCAGCAGTGTTCTAGTAGTGCCTGTGCCGGGCGCACTCAAATTGTGGAACTTGAAGACAAATCCATTAATCGTCCTTATATTGTCACATATGAGGCCCGTTTCGATAAAATTTTTAGATTTTTCAAAAATAATGTATTAAAGACGGCACATTTGTTAAGATTTTTTGGAATTGATTATTATACTTTCTCTCGATTTATAGTTTAACATAGAGAAGGTTTATTTTTTTTAACACATAAAACACTGATTTGTAAGTGTTGTGTGATTTTTTTATGAATTAAAATATTTTTTCTGAAAAAAAACGGGACATTTGACCTTAGCTTGTTTTAGTAAAATCAGATATACTTACCATTTTTTAATAAGAATATTTATGGATCGAATTTATAAATCCACTTTATTTATTCGTATGTGATTGCAATTTGTAAATATGATCTGATCCACAATATAATCAAATTATCAGATTTAATGTGATCCGCACTCTAATCGAATTGAATTGCATAATATCACATTTATATATGCGGATCTGTACTAAATTATAAATAAATAAATAAATAAATAAATAATATATATGTTGTATATATTTATGTTTTATTTTAAATAATAATTATTTTTATATGCTGTATTATTTTATTTTTATTATTTAAAAAATTAATTTAATAATATTTTAGAAGTAAACATATTTAAAATAATAAAAAAATTATTAAAAAAAAGAGGTTTCATTGATTTTTTTATAAAAATAAAATTTTTGATATATTTTTTATTTTATAAATATATTTGATATCTGATATGAATATAAAAAATACAAATATTAAATTTAATATGATAAATTTAGTGTAAATTAAATTAAAATTTTAACCATATCAAATCTAGTCGGATGGATAAGCAAAAACACTTATTTTTTGCTGGAAAGCAAGGAGAATTTTTTGTTGTTGTCTAAAGCAGGAGATTTGATAAGCCTAATCATTCACCAAAATGCTATTTTTTCATAAATAAAGCTATGATCCTATCGCTTTTTCCAAAAATAATTTGTTGGAAAAAGCAACAGATTGAGAAAGTGTGCCACTTTCTATGTCTAAAAGCAACATGGGCGTCACTTACGTTAGTGAGGAATCATGATATCTTCTTGGACTCAATTAAATAAAGAAATGAAAGGGAAAGGAGTAAGAGTAACTTAGCGCCATTAATTGTGTGACAGACGCGGAACTCAACCCTTTTTGTTGTCACCTTTGTCAAGTATGGACTATGGAGTCAAGTTCACACTTCACACATGCATCATCTTTAATTTCCCGGAGATAAGGAGAAAAACATTTTTGAAATTACTTTTCATGTTAGTTTGTTTAGGAAATTTATCCAACATTTTAAATTAAGCTATTGACATAGCAATAACAATAAGTTGATGTGTCACAAATGTGTGGCACTCGAATATGCTGAATTGCCACATTACACCATGCATGTCAACATCCCGGAGCATAATTGACCTCTATTTTGAATGTGATACAATTGGTAAAATTGAAAATAAATGTAAAATGTATATACATGATGTTATTGATCAATTTTAATTTATTACGTTTCAAATTTATTTCATTAACACATTTGTCCAGTATTGTTGTATCAAATTTTGTTAATAACGTTAATTCAGGAATAGTAATTAAAAAATATTTAAAATATTATGGAAACAATTAAAATAAATTAAAAAGAAATAGTAATTCTAAAAAATTTCAAAATACTAGAAAATAAAAAATATATTTTACTATTTTTTTAATAATTAAAGTTTAGGTGATATACGCACAAAACTCAGGTGTGGTAAGCGCTATATGCCTCACAAACCTCATTGAGAATTTTCAGAAAATATTAATTATTAGATAAAATATAGATTTTACTTAAAATTTGCTCAGCTAAATGATCAATCAATCAAGTTTAGTTTAATTTGGTAAAACTTTTTAAAAAGTTATTTTTTATTTTATATTTGATAAAAAAAATATCATATACTTATACTTACAATTTTTAAAGACACGAGTGTTTTTAAAATCATCTAAAGTAAAATTTTTTAAAATTGACTTGTATTTATTAAAATTTAAAAAATTTAATATATCTTTATACATTAATTAATTTTTAAAACTATTTTTTATATTTATGTCTATTATAATATTTTTAAATTTTAAAAATTATTTTATCAAATGTAATTGTTATTATTTATATTTATTAAAAATTATTTTTAATTTAATTTATTAAATATAGGTGCTATGATTTTTTAAAAATAAAAAATTTTACCAAATCAAGTTTTAATGTGTTTGGTGAAAATTGAGTTTTAGGCTTTTAGCATAACTATTTTTAAATGGATATAAGAAGGAAAAAGAAAACAATAAAGTGCCGCATACTAATTATTTACGCCTCTTAAAATCTAAAAAAAAAAATCAAATTGGAAACAAATCGCCAAGACGCCAACAACAATAATTGAACACCTATATATAGCTTAATAAAGTTCATATTATGTGAAATTAGTTTTCGCGATAATAACCAGCATTTTCCACACATATTAACGTTATTAAACTTTACTTAAAAATAATTAATCATCTCACCAACATATTAAGGATAACACATACACTTCAAATTAAATCTAGCAAATACAATGCAGTATGAATATATATGATGCATACATTACACTATATCTTATATATTCGGCGAAATAAAAAAGGTGTACTGTATAGTACTTATAAATAACACATGTTTTAATTTTATAAAAAATTGAGTTTTATTTTTTAATATTTATATTTAGATAATTTAGACAAAAATTTTATAGGCACTGTAGAATTATCCAAATAAACGATCGCTAATTATTGAACATTATATTGTACTAAGTAGGTAAAATATATTTCTTGAACATGTTACATGCATGATAGGCAAATAAAGAGTAGTAATTTAACAATAATAATATAGTAGGGTATTTATTGTGTGCACTTACCACTAATATTCCATGCTGAAGTATCACTGGCTGCTTCGTCTGATTATTCCCATTGCCACTTCTACCTTCTGGGATTCTTTGGACGCTAAGAATGTACCCATCTGCAGTTGTAACCTGAGAAAAAAAAAAAAAGATATTGGGTAACGTTTACCAAATAGTAGTTTCTTTCAAGTTAATAAACAACCTTTTTGTCTCCCACAATTTTAACATAACCATCACAATTCACAAATATACACTACTACTTGACGACATATTTGACTAGATTGGTATTCATCCATTTTAAACTTTATATGAAATTAACTATAGCTGAATTTATAAAATGTCGCCTAAAATTATCTAAGGCAGCATTTTCAACCTTATCTAATCGATCGTCGTATCCTATTCTATAAGCAACGTTTTTCATATGCATGCGTTGCCTTTGTGGTAGTGTAGATTAGTAGCATGTGTGTTTTTTAAGGTCTCTGTTGTGGTTCTTACTTGAAGTTCCTGGCACTTGTAACCATGAATAACAACAGAAGAGGCGCATATGCCATCATCACCCAAGAGAGAAGGAGGAAAGGTAGTAGCACCGTTTTTTCTACCTAAGGAGCCTCGGCTAGAACCCTGTGCTACGCGAAGCACAGAAGATGAAAAGAATAATAAAAGGCACAGGGTATTAGCCAAGAGAGACATAATAATAATAATAATAACTGTTTATTATTTTATGTCAATGAAGGTGTGGGGATAATTGAGTAGTAGTAATGTTGCGTTTATTTATAGAGAGAGAGAGAGAGAAAGGGAGGAGGTGTGTGAAATAATGAAAGAGAAGTTAGGAGGAGAAAGGAATTGGAAAACAGAGTTGGTTTCTGATTCTCATGTGTTTTCCTCTCTTTACAGGGTTTTCTTAGGGTCTAAAAGGATATGGTTTTCTCTTTTCTTTGGACATTTTGGGAAGTCATTGAGGGGTCCACTAATATTTGGAGCTTCTTCCTTACTGCTTTTGGTAAGTAACAATGACTTCATTAGATTCGAGTTTAAGGATCGGATTGGTTCTGAGAACATTGCAAATATTAAGAATCAAAAATAAAAAATAAAAGATATAAAAATTAATGTTTATAAATTTTATTTGATGATAAATTAATTCTATCTTATCTCTTTAAAAAAAATATAATTATAGAAAATTGATAAAAATAATATGAAAAATAAAAATAAATTATATTTTTTATTAGTATTTTTCTGTCATTAGAAAAATCGTAAAAGGCATAAAATATATTAATTTAACATTCTATAAAATAATGTGTATATATATATCAAACATAATTTTGTGTAGACTAAAATAATGATAGATAAGATAACGCGTTGAATTATTTATATTTTATATTTATCCAGGAAAAATTATTTCCTTTTTGATTACTTGAAAATAAATTAATTTATTAATCGACCACATTATCCTTTTATATTTTATAAATAAAAGAGAAAAATCTCTCTCCCCTTATCTAAATTTGACAAGGCATATAGTTTATGATTTCGATAATACCAGTGAGCTGGGACAAGGTGGAAATGGGGGTTCATTATGGCTAATAAATTTTGATAAAATTTCTAGCTATTTCCTATTTATTGGTTTAAAATTAATTAATTTTCTAATTGGCCGTAGCGTTACACAGGGAACGACTCACATTAAAACTGTAAAAACGTCCTTTTTCTGTTTGTTTTTTTTTTTTTTTTTTGAGGATCATATCTAATAAAATAACACGTATTCTATCTATTTGAGTTAAATATATTAATTGAATCGAAATTAATGCATATATAATATATATAATAAACCAACTTTTAGACAAATAAAATAAAAATTTAATTTTGATATATTATCAATTTAAAATTATTATACATATACATTTAATCACATAACGTTATATTAACAAAAATAATTATTTTTTATATTATTCTAAAAGAACGATTATAATTATATAATTGTGTAAAATATTTATACTGTCAATATATCAAAATTAAACTCATAAATAATGAGTTAATTTATACTTTAAGCTAACATTTTAGACTAATTCTACTGAATTTCTCTTTTTAAAATTGGACATTTTTCAGTTAGATTATTTTAATTCAAATATTTAAAATATAATAATACGCCTTAAATTGTTTTAAGAGAAGAAGAATTAGGGAAAAAAAGAAGAAATAATAAAATGAAAAAAAGATAATAGAAAAATTAAAATTAAAAAAATGATATAACAGATTAATTGTTATAGTGCCTAAAAATAATACTTAATTTATTAAAATAAATTAAAATTAATATTTAATTTAAAAAATAAAAAAATAAATTTTAAATATTTAAAATTTATGATAAAAAACAAGTTACATAAAAATTAGCTCTTTCAATTTTTATTTTTCTTCTTCTAGTTAAGTAAATTTACTATTTCTCTCTCGTTTAGTTTATTTTATCCTCCTCTATATTCTTCTTCTTTTCATCAATTTTTATTCATCTGTTATATATATTTAGCACTTTCGATTCCTATATTTCTTCTTCTCAATATTTTGAAAAAATATTTAATTCTATTTAAGATGTAAATTAATATAAACAAATACAAATAATGTTTATACTTTCTATTTTCATCAATAATAATAGCATGATTTAACATATTTCTAATATATACAATTGAATACGTATGTGATATTTATAAAATCAAATCAAATACGAAATAAAATAAGAAAATAAACAATATAATTTTAAATTATTATGTGAATATTAGATATAAAAATGAGCATAACTTATTGGAACAATTAAATATAAACTTATGTAGCATGCACATAAATACTAATTTTTCTTTTCTTAAAATAATTTAAGGTGTATTATCATATTTAAATTAAAATAATTTAATTAAAATGTCCAATTTTTGAAAAGAAAAATCCAATAGATCGAACTAATCCAAAATATTGACTTAAAAGTATATATTAGTTCATCATTCTATTTGTCCAAAAACTGGTTTATTATATATGCCTTGATTTCGGTTTAATTAATTTATTTAACTCAAATAAATAGGATAGGTATTACCCTATTAGACATCGTATTTATAAAAAGACTTAAAAAGTCGTTTGGATAATTCGTATGGCAGCATTTGATTTATGTATTTTTTTAGACAAAAATACAAAGTATAAACATCAAAAAACATGAACACAAATTATTAAAGTATATGCAGAAACATACTTACGGGAGGGTTAGGGGAGGCTTTGGCCCTAATTTTTTTAAAAAAATTAATAATAAAGTTATTAAGCATATAAAATTATTATATATTATATAATTTTATTTTTTATTTAAAAAATATATTTAATATTTAATCTAATATAGATAAAAATTCAATCCAGATATTAATGATCTTTAATATTTAAAAACTAAATAAAATAATAGAATAATTTTATCTAAATGAATTCGGTAACCAAGAGAAATTTCACATTAAAATTCAAACTCAATATTATAAATTTGATGTTTCTAATAATGTTAAATTAAGTAATATGTACACAATTTTTAAGTTATGTCATCGATTAATGAAAACAGAAAAATCTTTAACGTATCATTTGATTGATCGTTTTTTGTTTAGTATTAATTTTTTTTGTTTTAACTGCTACAATTGAGAGATCTTTATTAATTATGAATAGACTTAGAAATAAAATAAAAGATGAATTTTTTATTAATTATTTTTTAATTTACATTGAAAATAAGATTGTTGAAAGATTTTACACAAATTTTATTATCGATAAATTTTATGATATAAAGAATTGACGTGTACCATTTTATTGATAAAAAAGTACATATTTTTTGTACTTTAAAATATATTCTCTATCAGTATATTTTTGTAATGTATCTTATATTGTATAACTTTATTTGCATAAATTATATTTTAATATTATATATGTTATTGGTCCCATAATAATATTTCTGAATTTGTCCCTGTGTATATGTATTGTGTTTGATAAAACATTAAATAAGACACAATAAAATTAAAAAAATTTATATTATTATTATGAGATTTTTTTTTAGAACAAATAAAATTTTTCATGGTTGTTGCCACCACCATCCATCATCTCTGTCACTACAAATTTATCATCACACACAATTTATCACAAATCAGTCAGTAAAAATTTCACAAAAATCAACAAGAACATTTACTTTTTAAAAAAAGAAAAACGAAAGAGGAGGAGAAGGCGACGGAGGAACAGGTCTGTGAAGGAGAAGAAGAAGACGGCGAAGAGAAAAATGACAGCGACGAAAAACGACAAAAATGAAGGAGGAATCAGAATTGAGGTAGAGACGAAACTAACCAGGGAAAGACGTGACAGTAGCAAACTCGAAGAGGAAGAGGGAGAGGCGGCCATGAGCACCGCAAAAAGGGAAAAAGGCGAACGTGAAGGAGGAATAGAAGAAGAGGATGGAGGAAGAGGAGATGCGACAACGCCAATAATTTTGGATGAAAAAGGAGGAGACGCACAACTGTGGATCTGGACAAAAGAGGAGGAGACATGACAGTGACGAATCTGGACGAAGGAGGAGGAGACTCAGCGACAATAACAGTGACAAGAAGAACAGTGATTGAAAAAAAGGTTAGTGGCGGAGAGAAGATGCAGGAAGGAGGATAGAGAGCATAGCAGAAGATGAAGAAGAAGAAATCGAGAGAGAAGAAAGAAAAAGAGATCTCAACAAAAATAATAAAAAATAATAAAAAATAATAGTATAAAAAATTATATTTAATTAATTCTGTCTCTATATTTTAATATTTAAAAAAAATATTGAATACATATATTCTGTGTATATTTATATACTAATATATCTATAAAAAATTTATGTCTCAACAAACAAATAATAAATATGTACTAATGTGTCTATATTTTTGTTCATGTCTATACAATCAAACATTACCTGTGTAAGTCGTCCCATTACATTAAATTAAAGATAAAAATTTCCATTTACCTATCTAAATTTAACAAGTCATTCAAAAATACAGATATCAATAAGCATTTACAAATACAATACTGTAAGGGGGACAAGGTGGAAATGAGAGTTCCACTATGACTAGCCAATTTTTATGAAATTTCTCTAGTGAACAATTAATTAGATCGATCTTTGATTATTTTTTGAAGGATAAAATGTCTTCTAACAAAAAATAAGTTCAATTCAGTTCTTGTTTTTTAGTATTTTAGGATAATGTGACCCTTTCATTATCTTTATTATTAATTTTTAACAAAAAATATTTAGATAACACATTTTAATGATAAATTGGCACGTTAAGTGTCATGTTATTATTCTTAAATTAGTTAACAATTTATTTATTTCTAAATTTAAATTAGTTAAAAACCTCTTTATCTTTATTCACTTAGATAAAACAAAATTGTTTGGGCATTAAATTCATCAAGGACATATTTGTGAGAAATCTATTTATCTAAAAAAATTTGATACGATATTTATTTAAATTAATTTTTTATTACTATAATATTTATTATATTAATATTTTTTAATAAATTCAAATTTTAAAAGAATTATTTATTATGAATTTAAGTAAATAAATCTCAATGTAATTTTTAAATATATAAATAAAAAATTATGTAATTAAAAAAATATTAATAAAATTAAAATATAGAGTAATTATTTAAATTAGTGTTTAAAATTTTTAGACTTGAACACTTTAATTTCCTAGGTTTTAAAATAAACAAAATAGTCCCCAACGTTTATTTTTGTTAGACAATACAGTCCTGTATGTCTCCGTTAGTCACTAACGGTAACTGTTGACATAAAATATTAACTCGCACATGTAACTGTCAAGTGTCTATATGTGCAAGCTGGACAAATTAGTCTCCAAGGTGAAGTACAAAGTAGTCTCCGATAATTTTGAAAAATCTTAAAACATTCCTGAAAAATTTTTAAAATTTTAAAACAATCCTTCTGAATATTTTTAATTTTTTTTCAAAAGTCAACATCTTATAATATTTTTATTAATTAGAATAATAAAATATTACTGAAACTATATACAATACAAAAAATAACAAAATATAAAATAAAAGATAATTTTATTCATTAACACTAAAATATCATAAAAAATAGACATGGTATATTTGTCTTATTTGATCGTGAAGCTGCTTATTTATTGAAAAAATATGTGCTGATTTATTTGACAAAATTCAAAAGGATGCAAGTGTATGGTTTCTTTTATCTATATGTTGTTGAATTTAATAATGGATATCGTCTATTTATTTTAGATATAGTTGTGTGTAGATGGAGATTGAATCTGTACTTATTTCGTAATTTGCTAAGAATCATGCGTTTAAATTATTACACAGGTTGTATGTGGAGATAGCTATTCTATGATGTTTCAACAATTGTTGAGAAAGAAATTGCTTCTTAAGATAGTTACTAAGAGTGTTGGTATTGACAAATATTTTGAAACAAATATTTTGAAACTTTTCATGTGAAAAGAGTTTGCGATGATAGTGCTATTATTACCATGTTTGAGTTGCCTAACTATGATGCCAATAATGAATATAGTCCAAAAAAGGTTGCATTTTGATATTTGTGTATTTGATATGTGGATGTTTGATCATTTTGACTTAATTAATTCATTACTTCTGCAGTGTTGGTTTCTTTTCCTTTTAGTTTGTTTTAATTTTTGAATTATGTTTAAGATATTTGTTTGGGAAAGACCCGTTCAAGTGACGGTAAATTTGTTGTTGGCGAGAAGGGTCCGTGTCAAATGTTGGGAGAATGTATTTCTTCTGATGAAAATTGTTCCAATATGAAGACAAAATGTGGACCTGTTATTGATTTTTTTGGTGAAAAGGATGTTGAAGTTACTGGATTGGATGATATAAGTATTGACATTGATGTTATCAAAGACAAAGGCAAAATTGTTGAGGAGAGTGTAGATGCTTTTAGGGAGTGTAGTGCTGAAATTGAAATTCTCAAGTTCTCCTCTCAAGGAAACTACGATAATCTATTCATTGGGGATGATTTAAATTATGATTGTGTTGGTTGGTTAAATTGTTTGTTGTGTTTGATGAAATAAGAAGGATAAGAAATTTGTGGGTTGAAAAACTAGCATAATGTGTGTATTTATATGTTTGCATGTGCTCTATTCCATATATTTATTTATTTGATTCTTGTGCATAGCAAGAAGTACTTTCTGTTGTTCTTGATGCATCCCCCCTTCATATGGTCAAGAATGAGACGGTTGAGAATCCTCCTAAAGATGCAAAAGTTAAGAGAAATATAAAAAAACTTTTGAGGACGTTATTGATGAGGAGCTTGGTCCTACTTCCAAGATCCTCAAGAATTGTAATTCTTGAGATGTATTAAGGGAGCTGCTGGTGTTATTGTAAAATAGCCTACTAATCTATGAAATAGTTAGGTTAGAGGCACCCAATCTGAAGTTACAAACGACTGTCAAGATGCTGCACTTCCATCACATTTATTTTTTTGAGTTGTGTCCAAATACTAGCATAGTTTGAGAGTTCGCTTTTGTTTGTTGCTTTGCTAAGGATTGTACACAGTGTCGTGCATAAATAATATGATATGGTCAGATTATGGATTCTAACTTATTCTGAAGTGCTAGTTATAATAGTTATGTATATGTATGTTTGTAAGCAAGTGCATGTGCACGAGAAAATGAAATCCAGCAGCTTTTTTATTTAATAATGTAGTGTATATGTTTAGTTTCATTAATAATTATTTTACAGTTATTTGAGTATTTTATCACATTATTTTTTCCTTCGACAAGTAAATAATAATAATAATAACAACAACAATAATAATTATAAATGGTAAAAGATGCGACATTATCGTATGAAATAAGCATGATAAGTTATATGTTGTTCTCTTAAATACCTATCTATTAGTTATTTTATGTTATTAGACATAGCTTACATACTATTTATGGTTAGTTAGGCTGCTTTTTCCTACCTATTTGTTAGACTAGATTCAGATAGATATTAAACATTTTAGTACTAGATTTTAGTCTCATTCCTATTATAGCTTTAATTCATATACATATACTTATATATAGTTTTGATCGTTGAAGTGATTAATCGGTATTCCTTCATAGAAAAATAAATGAGATATCACGTGGAAGATTGTTTGTTGCATAGTGGTGAATTTAGATTGAATCATTTTTGCAACACAAATCAAGTTTAAATGTCTCGTTTATATGTTGTTGTAAAATTATATATAAAGGAATGTTTAAAAAAAAAACAAAGACAAAAATTTTAAGATTCAGGTAGTTGGGGTATTTTTTTTTTCATCTACTTCTGAAGTAAATGTTACATATAGTATTTAGTGTGTTGTACTTATTGCTATTTGTGATCTTTCGTAAGAAATGTTGAGAACTACACCCACAAATACTATATCTTTTTTTTTCCTAATTTTTGACTTTTTATATTTTTTTGATTAATTGCATTTGTAATTTTGGTTTGCAAAAAATTGCCAGTAAGAAGATAACTTAATTACGTACCTAGATCAACAAAAAAGGGTGTGTTGAATGTTAGTTTTTTTTATCACATAACTATATATAACAATAAGTATGTTGAATGTTAGTTTTTTTTACTTTAACAAAATTTCTTGTTTGTTATTGATTATTAATTGATTGATTATTGATTTTATATTAATTCTATATTTTTTTCTGAGAATTTAAGCACATTATGTTCTCTTGTTGAATATTCAATTTTTAATTTGATTTCTAGAGATTATAGAAAGAACAGTACAAATGAAAGGATAGTGAAAAATACATCAACAATAATTGTTAAACAGATATGTTATTCTACATCACTACAAGACCTTAATTAAATATGACATCAAAGATAATCGATTTGTAAGTTTTTATAATTGTAATTTCATAATTATTTGTTACTTTGTTTTTTATAGATTAATTATTATTTTTTACACAATATATCTCGTATGACGTTGCTAAGTTACTACTTTATATTGGAGGATTAGAACACTGAAAGTTAGTTGTTGAACTCTCAGGTAGTGTTTGTTTACGAGACAGAGACAGAGAGACAGAGACCAAGAGACAGAGAAAGAAATAAGTATCAGTATTATGTTTGGTGTAAAATTGTACAAGACTGATTTATGTCTCAATATCCTGTTTGGTTTGAAATAAAAGGAGAGATTAAAAACTTAAAATTACAAAAATGCCCTTAATTTTAATTAACAACCCTAACCCCCAAATCCAATTTCATTTTTCTTAGCAAGCAACCCTAACCCCCTTTATCCTCTCCTCTACCCTTTCTCCTCTCCTTTCCAGTGAAGGAATCATCTAGTCTTACCCACCGCCGGTAGCACCTCCAAGAGTCCGAACGACGACGATGCGTCTCCAATTCTCCATCGGTTTACGTTCGTGGCGCTAGTTGCTACCCAAGGTTTGTGACTTTGCTGCCGTTTGCGCGCCCGTGGTTTCGTCGTCACTGTCGCCACCGTCTCGAAGTTGTGTCTCTGGTCTTCGTTCTTTTTCTCTCAACGGACCTGGTATCTTTTGTCAATTTACCTTATTTGCTTGTTAATTTTGTGAAGTTCAAAGTTGACAATTTCATATAGCATTTTTGAATTCCTGATTTTCTGTTTTGTGAATCCCTCATTTTTTATTTGTGAATCCTTCATTCCATTTGGGAAACCATAAATCATTAAAGAAAAGAAGTTACCAAATTGCAGTTACTCTTTTTTTACTTGACCTGAGGTGTTAAATTTGTTCTTCCAAACTTGATGTGCATGTTATCACTATAGAGATCAAATGTGCAAGTTATTCTGGTTATTGTTAACCACACCACCCTCCTAATTCTACCAAATATTAATATATCCATTGACATCATCATGGATACTACTACTAATTGCTTGAAGAATGTTTTAAATATTTGCTTGACTATGGTTAATGGTAATTAATGCTACAAGGATCTTTTTGAGAAGCGTTGATCTTTTCAACGAACCTGCTGATGATCAATTTTCAATAAAAATAGAGCAAAGGAGGGCATTGCTTGAAGACACTTCATATGAAGCCTAGTTTCTGATCCATTTTATAGTGTTAGTGATACTGTGCTGAAATAGTTGCATATCCTATATATGTGTATTATCTTGGAACATCCACATTGTTCCTAGAAGAGGGAAAAATCGGTGGCATCCATGTTTGATACTCTGTTGCTGAAGAGGAGGGTGCTGATGGCTTCACCTTTGTATCAAATCAGATTGAATGGAGTTACTAGATCAAGTCACCCTGTTCAAATGTATTTCCATGTAAATTACTGTACAACTATTGTAATTGTAATATGTTCGAATGTAAAGATGTGATAACTCAGCAATTTAAGTTGTAGTTTGACATTTGAATTGAAATAGGCAAGCGACAAATTGTGTAAAAATTTTTTAAATATAAAATGAGTACATGTTTCAGTATGTGTATAAACTTATTTTTAGTCAAATTCACATGTATGATGCATTTTATTATTGAAGAAAGTTGTTTTATGTTGTAATAATATTGCAACATGTGAGTAATTTAATTTAAGTAATTTACTTGAAAGGGATCAAAAGATATTTAAGCATAAATGGGTTGGGTTTAGACACGATTCATGTCAAGTGCATTTATCTTATAGCATGTTTTGAAAGAAATGGGTATGTGCCATTCTTCTCAATTTGTAACTTAGTATATATTTTTTCAAAATTTGAAGGTATTCTCATTTTATCTACTATTCATGCTTTGGCATTCAACTGTTTTGCTTTTCCTTTCTTACGCATCACTATGTCCAATTAATTGCATTATAGATCGTAATAAGATCAAGTGTTTTCTCCATATTGGGAGACCTCAACTTAGAGTGATTCAAAGACCCGTTGCTGAAGATTCTGGAGAAGTTAGTTGGGATAGGTGAAATAGTTAATCTAGTTTAGTTAAATCATTTCTGAGAAGTTAGTTAGATGGCCATGGGAGTTATGATACCAAAAATACAGACCATAGGAGTTACGATACTAAAAATATTGTACTAAGCCAACAAAACCTACTCAATACAGACCAAAATAAAGGCAATACCACACTACCAAAAGTATTGTACTAAGCCAACAAAACCTATTCAATATAGACTAAGATAAAGGCAATACCAAAATATACAGCCAAATGTATACCAAATATAAGTTTGTACGTTAAACCATGTAAAATATAACCATCTCACAAAATAAGCTATCCCTATAGTGAAAAACTTAATACCCTAAGCCAAATCCACATATCAAGTGTCAATTAACAGTCAACTTTAGATAATGGAACGCACAAGGACAATCTTCTATGAATCTAACAAGTCCCAGAAGTGTGTATACACATTCGGACTCTCAGCAAACTTCAAAATTGCCTTCACCACCTCTTCATCATCGAACCCAAGCTGTCTAAGCTTCTCACTGACCTTAAACTTCTCGTTCACCCTAACAATGGCATCAGCAAGTAGTTGGACATTCTTCCTTTGGTCAGCGAAAGATTGCTGGATATGGTCAACCATCCTCTCTAAAACATCAGCTTGCTTTCTCTTCTTCCCATATCGCCTTGTGCTTCCTCCACTCGCACCAGCTTCAGAATGTGAGGCTTGTCCTTGCACTGCTGGTCCTCTGTCAATGTCTGGATGTGGAGACATTCCAAAGTCATCAAATTCAATGCCAGTATCTTCAGTCTCTTCATTAACCTGTTCCTCCGCATTAAAGTCACTAACTGCACCTGCTCCTGTAGCTCTATTCTTACCAAATATACCCTCCAGCCGGTGAAACAAAGGAAATAGCTTGCCAGGACTATAGAACTTGGTTGGATGTGCTTATGAAAATATAAACCGGATTTAACAAACATATCTAAGCAAAATATTCCAATGTTACCAAAACAAACACACAATGATAATCATCTACATTAGTCCACACAATGTTACCAAAACAAACACACATACAAATTTGACCAATCTCATTTTCTGACAACTTATACTTTCACCAATTATTTCTTGTTTTTAATAATGATACAGCTATAGTTACAAATTAGTTACATTAATCAAGTTCCTAATAATTTAATAATGGCACAGCTCCAACTACATTAATCAATCTCTCTCACCATTCCACACAGCAACAACAGCATGAAAAGGAAACTAAAAAGGGAAATACAGAACAAAAGAACTTTTAAAATTAACATGAACAAACAACTCAATTTTCGCTGGCTCTTTATCCTAATCCTCTTCTTATAAACATCACCATTTATTGTCAGTGTAATTAAAAGGGTACCAAATGCTTATATGCTTTAATAAAAATTATGAATCATACTCACTTTCAACCATACATCAAGGACATCTTTGCTGTCAACTTCGACACGTTGTTTTTCATGATTCCAGTCAAATCCACTGCATCCAAGCATGTCAGTGGTATACTGATACTTCTCCTTCAACCGCTTATGCTTATTCTTGCAGTGTTTCGCAGTTAGGGTACACCCGGGGAAGGCCTCCAGCATCTTCAGAGCTAGTTTCTCAAATGTTCTGGGTTTGAATTGACCACAGTCAGCCCTCTGATTATCTACCACAAACTCCTCCATGAAGCCAACAAAAGCATTAGTTTCTTCATAAGTCCACATGAGTTTGTTGTCCATTTTCACCTACCAAAATTAAGATAATTAACCTTGTGCAAAAGTAAAATACATTAACACAAATTAACAAAACTAAAATAAATTAACGAAATTAACATAAATTAACAAAATTTAAAAAATAGCAAAAATAACACAAATAAACCAAAACCCGCAAATGACGCCATAGGCAAATACAAATATTTGACCCTAAACCACAAACAACCAGTTGCTATTACAAATAAAAGGTTGCTATTACAATGTTTTCCTTCACAACAAGTCTTACAAATTAAAATGGTGCTATTACAACACTACTTAATTGATTACAATGTTCATTACTCTGCTCCAACATAAATTAAGCTATTTCTACTCCATACAACTTGTTCGTCACTCTTCATACATCTCAGTTGCTATGTTGTCACACCAATGTGTCCACTCGTTTATGTTTTTAACCACGTCAATCATTCCGTCCTGTGCTTCATCTCCATCAGGCATAAATTCATCCAATATGCCATCTTATTCCTTCGGATCTATATCCATACTCTTTCGAATAAAATTTTGCAGCAAACAACAAGCAATAATTATTTGAGTTTGTGTCTTTAGAGGGTAAAAGCTAGGGCTTCTTAAGATTGACCACCTCTTCTTCAACAAACCAAAGCATCGCTCAATAATATTTCTGGCAGAAGAATGAACCCTATTAAAATATTTTTGGTAATTGCGAGGTGTATGTGCTCCTTGGGCATACTCTCTAGTCTCTAACATAATATCGAGTGCCTCTATACAGTGCTAGAAATCCCGGATCATTTGTGTAACCAGCATCAACTAAATAGTAATTACGTATAGACAAGTAATGCAAACAATGTAAACTTAACTATCGTGAACTCCAGCTATATGTATAGGCTTAAATCCAAAGATGGCATAATTACCGTGGGGTATCTTAAGATTATTACGACGAGTTATTGCATCTCAAAGTATTAGTGAATTATTAGATGTCGATCCCTCCCATCCACTGAGTACATAAACAAAACCCATCTCCCAGTTACACACTCCTAAGACATTGGTGCAGATGTTACCCTTTCTTATTTGATATCTTGCCTTTTCAGACTCAAGGATTGTCACCTCTATATAAGTACCATCTAATTCTCCCAAGCAAATCTATCATCCATTGAAAGTTATGATACTTAGATATAGAATCCTTCAGGTAAAAAAAAATTACACATAACATCAAATAAGCTCTACCGTAAACCTTCTCCATGTGGGGTCAAGATAATCCTCTTCAACCGGTGTAGCCTTGGCAAACAAAATGCTTTGAATACGTATAACAACCTTTAAAATTTTATTGAAATACTTACTAACTATTTCTCCGGACCTACAAAATCTAACCTGCAAACTACGATTTTTTTGTGATGCGCTAAGATAATTAAAAAAGTTGCAATCTGCTCCGACAGGCTTAAATGACCATCCTTCTTGAACTTTGAGGAACTCACACAAAATAGCAAAGGCATTTGTGTTCATTCTCAACTCTCAGATACAATTCCTATCACCTTCACCAACAATACACTCTAAAGCCTCACGTCTAATTCTACTATTCATTCTTCCGCCTAACGACAGTTGACTACTACTTCTATCTCTAAAGTAAACAAATAACGTAAGCACAAAGAACAATATCAAATCTTCATGCTTGGATCTCATCTCTTCATAAAAACACACGCAGCGCTTAATAATTTCCGACCGCTCTATTTCTTCCTAGCAAAGTCATTACATTAAAAAACGCATAAACATTCAAAAAATCTGACACTTCTTCATGCAAAATTTGCTATATCTTCTTAGAACCAAAAACAAGAATAAGAAAATGGAATCAAAAGACATGTAGCTCTATTTACTTCTCAATTTTAATTTAGTTTCAAGTGGAAATCTAAACAGGAAATACAATAGAAACACAATAAAAATGATAATATCGATTTTCTTCTCTCATTTCATATATTGAAAGTGACTTTTCCAGGTACTTTAAGCACATCAAACCCTTCCAAAAGGCAAAAAAGAAGATTTGGTAATTAAAATGTGAAGTGGTTCACACTTGACACAAATAACTGTGCCATCATTATCACCTAAGCCATATCAAGCATATTTATATTTTCAGGTACATTCAACAATTTCACTTACCAGTTTAGAGAACAAACATTCTTCTTCTCAACTAGATATATTAAGAATTGTAGCCTACCCAGCAATAGTTTTAATATATAAACCAAAATGTTGTTTGTGTATGTTAAATAAGTTTTATATTTATGCACAACGAAAATATCACTCTTAATTTTGTGCTAGTCAGCAATAGAAATGCTAATGGTTGGGTAATTGGGTTTGGTTTGATGCAGAAACTGCACCTATTGAGGTATGAAGCTGCACTAATCCACAACTATTATTCGAAACCAAACATAGACCTGAAAACTTATTAAAATGGGTTCTAATTGGCTAATTAATTTCATTTTAATCAAAGACACAGTGCATTAAATAAATAAATATTATATCCAATAAAATGAAAATAATGAATTTGAAGATGCACACGCCATCTACACATGAATCGTGGCCTAAAAACGAACACATAGTCTTGAGAGCTCTGTGCAGACATGGAACAATAGCAGTCGCAGACATGAAAAAATTGGAAAAAGAAAGTATAATCCGTAATGAATTCAACAAATAGATGTAGTTAGGCTAATGAATTGAGTAATGATCCCATTAGTGGCACTTAAAAGAAAGTAAACATCATAAACTCATTAATTATAAAGCTGAAATAAATGGGTTAGTTAGGTCACGAACAAATCCACACCAGGCAAAGAATTTCTTCAACTTCAATACTACTACTTCACACCATTAACAAAATAATGACAACCCAAGCAAAGAGGTTCTGAGTATAAATACACCTTTCAAACACAAACAAATTTGATTTAAGCATTACACAAATAATGGTTAAATCCACAGATCAAACTGATTATTAGAAGAAGAGAAAAGTCCCAATGCTAGGTCACGAACAAATCCACAGATTAGGGCACAACAGAAAATATGAAAGGAATCAGTAAATTAAACAACATTTGTTTAGAACTAACCTGGGTCAGAGCAGTTCTGACGAAGAGTTGATGGTTGAGGTCGATAGCAACTGGGGAGAGGCGACAACTTCATTCTTCGATTTTTCTGTGAAGGAGAAAAAGAGGAGATGAGAAGATGGGGGCAACGAAGATGAACTTGAAAGTGGCAAATCACTTACCTAGTGGTGGCGAGGCCAGTGGCGATGCGGTGGCTGTTCTTGAAGAAGAATGCTTGAGCGGCTGCAGTGGCTGTTTTGAAGAAGAATGAAAAGATGGAGTCACAAAGGTTGATCAAGAAGCCCTGATTTACATTAAGGGTAATTTTGGAATTATTGAATTAGAATGGGGATAATTTAGTTACAAGTTATAATTAAAATTTCTATCCCCATCTTTAAATTTTTCTGTCTCCAGTGTTCCTACTTTTTGGAGGTACTAAAATACTGAAATTTTGAAGACGGAGATAGAAATTTAAGTACTAGTCTCTAGCTCAACAAACATAATACCGAGTCTCTATCTTTCAGTCTCAGTTCCAGTCTCTACAAACAAACGCTACCTCAAAGAATACTAAAAGCTTTGGAATGAATGTACTAAAAAATAAAAATAGAGAACGGAAATACAAAATTGGTCCTAAGTGAAAAGATTTGTGAAAATGCATAAACTTAAAACTATAGATTTTTGTGTTTTTAAGAATGTTTTCAAAGAAGATCATTTAATTCGAGTTTATGTAACTAGAAGGTAATGATTTAGGTGATTTGAAACTTTCTGGTATTACTTTTGGAATTGATATTACATTTTGGAAGGGTTAAGTACGATTTTGGTCCCTAAGATATGGTCCGAAAATATTTTTCATCCCCAACCTTTTTTTGCGTACAAAATCGTCCCTAAGGTTTAAAATCAAGTTTTAAAATCGACCTTTTTACTTAAATATTAAAATTTTGGACCAAATTACTCATAACAAAAAAATTATAAAAAAAATAAGAGAAAGAGAGTGTTTCTGCTCTTGCGAAGGGGAAGGGAAGAAGAAGAAGAAGTTGTTCACAATCCACCTCTGCATTCGCTTTTGCAGCCACATCCATACGATTTTGGTCCCTAAGGTAAAGACGATTTTAGAACTAAGTTAAACTTTAGGAACGATTTTGTATGCAAAAAAAGGTTCGGGACGAAAAAAAATTTCGACTTATACCTTAGGGATAAAAATCGTTCTTAACCCACTTTGGAGCCTAAACTTCTTCATACTCTAAGACTTAAAATATGTATAGTATGTGAAGTTGTTAGTTAATCTAGGTACTTTTTGCTTTACGATATGAATAGTTATTGTAAAAAATGTGAAGTATTTGATTATCTTTTTTATTCGTTTGTATTAACAATCAAATTAGTATGGTGTTTCTTTAAGTTATAATATTAATTAATATGCTGAATGATTGTTATATCCTGTGATTCTACTTTAACATAGTAATAATTTTTTTGTTATTTCAATATTAATATAACATATGCATTCTTATTTGAAAATTTTGAGAAAACATTGATCCCGTGCAACTGCACGGGTCCTCATGTTAGTAGCAAGTAAAACCTTGTCAAACACTATTTTAAATACTTATGTATGGCTCATCTACTACTATAACGTGGGATAACTTTCTAGACACTGGAAAAGAAACTACCTACTACTATAAGTGGAGCTCTTCAAGAGTGATGGCCAAGTTATCTTTTATTCCTATATATGAGCCATCAAACTTATGTATTTCTCAATTTCAATTCACAAAAGCATATTTTAAACTTTTACTAATTTAAGTATCGAAATTCTTTACAGATACTCCCACCATCGTCTAAGCGAGAACGTCGGACAACCCACCGTTTTAACAAACAAGTCAGAACCTTTATCCAAAGGAATTCGGACCTCACGTTTGGGCCCATATCTACCTTGATTTTAGGTATTACCTTGGAACGCCTATAATATATTACTACTTGATAAATGAATGAATTATTAGACATATTATATAAAAGTTTGTCAATTTTTTCATAATACTATGTTGTCTACATATATAAATTTATAGATATTTCAATTTAAATCACTATATATACAAATAATTCTTGAAGTTCATCATAAGTTATCACTCTGTATTTATTAATTATTACTATGCATATAATCGAATTTCATCAATGGTTTCTAATACACACACATAATATTAATAGATTAATTATATTATTGATGATTTGATATTTTCATTTTATCAATGATTTTTAATATTAAAAATATTATTTGTATAACAATCTAATTTTCAGTATGTTTAGATCATACCAAAAATTGACCGCTACCAACTTGTCTTCTTAATTATTATCTATTATTTATTATGAGTCTAATTTGTTGTTAAAAGCATAGTTATTTTACAAGGTACTTTTTTTTAAACGTTTGGATTAATAAACGGAATCATTCATAATCATTTCATAAATAGTAATAGATACAATAGTTATAAACAATCATAGTTATATATGTCTCAAGCAGTTAACAACATTCAGTTATCCAGCCTTTATTAGAGTATATATCCTAGTTAGAACATCCCTAGAAACAGCTAGATAATAATAATTATATATATATAGACACACACATACACAACATCCCAGGCCTTGACCTGTTCAAAAAGTCTCTAAGCGGCACCCAGGCTAACCTAGACTCTATACTCACCTAATCCCTCTAAACTACAAAAGCGACGGAAAGTACGTTCTAGGTCTTCAAAATTCGGGTCATGTTGAATGTCATCAAAAGGCAAAACATCATCTACTACTCCTCTACATGATCATACATTGTCATAGGGCGTCTCATTGGTATTTCATCAAGTACCCTCATAACAAGAGCCTCGTACAAAGGATTTAGGTTAAAGTTCGTATTCAAATGGGATACAGACGTCGACTGGTCTTACAATATTTACATATAAACAAAAAATAGAGTTCATCCTAGACCCAAAAGACTACCTAGAGTGGAATCCTCTTTGCAGAACGATCATCAACAGATTATGGAAGGGTACTCCTACTTCCATCTGAAGGGGGGAGAAAATGGGTAAGAACTGGGAAGTTCTTAGTAGAGTCGGGTTAATTAGTCATGTTAATCGCTTCTTTTGTTGCGTCAGACAGTAAAATATTTTGAATGTATATTCTTACAGTAAACAAAGAAAATAGAGAAAGCAGAAAAAATAGAGAAAAAAGAATACAACAGAATAATACAAGAAATAGATCACAAACACAGAGAAAGCATACATTCATACAATAAATATAACAGAGAAAGATGTGCAACCAAGTATGATGCATGTCTGTCCTATGCAAGCCATGAGCTCATGTGTCAGTTTACTACCCGCAACCTGATGTTTCCGAGGCACAAGTCCCATATATGATTTTCCAATTGCATTAGTCCGTGTATATATGTCGATGTGGTTAAAATACTACCAGTCCGTGACAACAGTTAATCATTGCAAAGTTTGACGTCATAATATACGTACAACGAGAAACAGTGATCTTTAGTCCGTGGGCGTCCCCGAGATCATTTCTCAATCATTCCATAGGTTTTCCTGAGATCCATGATCATTCAGTCAGTGGGTACTCTCCAGATTTAAATAATCAATAGTCCATAGTTTTTTTCGAGATCAATGATAATTTAGTCTATGCACTGAGCAAGTGGGACAGAACCCTCATCCTTGCCAGGCAGCCTCAGTTTTCTTTTATCATAAGATATTTTATTCTTTCTTTCTTTCTTTATCTCTTTAACTTTTACTTTGCAAACTGTTTCAGTTTTGGTATCAATAATCAACATGTTCTAAGAATAGGTTCATTAAATCTATGTTGAACCAGTTTAACTTTTCATACTTTACCTAACCCTAAACACAATGTCGAGTACTAACTATCTTTCCTCTAGTTCGCTTTTCTAAACGACATTTATCTTTACTTTTAAAGTTTTACTTTCTTTTTCTTCAGTTTTCATTTTTTCTTCAACATTTTATCTTTATTTTATCTTGTCTTTACTAACATGTTCTTATCAGTCCCTAGGTATTTTATGACGGTAATTATAGAATTCTGAACTTAAAATTATCTTCCTAAGACTTTTAGAAAAAATTACCTTTTCGTTATTATTTTATTATTAAATATTTTTATTAATATTTTATTGATAATTTTCAAAAATTATATTTTGATTCCCAATATTTTATAAAAATTATATTTTGATCCCCTTAACTTTTGATATTTATACTTGAACCTCGTAAACTTTTAGTATTTATACTTTTTCTCCCAAAAATAATAATATTTGCACTTTGACCCTAAAATGAATCAAAGAGTTGTTCTTGAGTGTTCTTGACAATATTCAAAGTATTCTTCGTAAATTTTTCAAATTTTTTCTTCAATTCTGACCCGTTTTTCAATCTTTTTGGTAATTGGTTTTTACCATAATTCAAAATAAATTAGCAGCCACTAAAATTTCATGATTTCTACTTGATTTCAACACTAATTTATCCCCAATTTAAGGGTTGGGGTTCATTTTTTTAGCTGCACCCAAGAACAACATTCATAACTTGAATATCATCAAATTTTCACCAAAAATTTACCAAAAATCACTAATATAAATGATCAATTTCAAACATAGCCAAACCATACAACAATCACACAACTCAAACACAATTGATCAAGATTAATTTCATCAAATCCTACCATAGTTTGCAACTCCAAATTTTGGTTACTCCTCCAAGTGTTCTTTGATCACTTTTTCATCCTAAATCCATTAAAAAAAACTTTAAACATCGACAACATCAACTAGCTGAACCATAGCAGCAGGTTAGGAAGGGAATCCTCACTTTAAACTTGCTAGAAATTGAAGTTTCTTGACCCACAAGTCAAGCTAAACAAGAGATCTATGGAAGAACATTAAGAAAACACAAGTTTAGCAAGGTTTTCTTGAAATCAAATTGAAGAAGGAGGGAGAGCAGTCATCTCACCTAATTTTGTTCTAAGAAAAATCACATGGTTTTGAAGAGGAAGAAAAGATCGAAAATCACTTGAATCGGTTTAGAATTTTAATTTGAGTTTTAATTTGGAAGAAATCAATCTTTAAAGATCAAAGTGTCATAAAAGTTCTCTCTTTTTCTTTCTCCTTATTTTCGGCCAAATGAGTGAAGAATGACTAGTCTTGGAGTGTCTTGTGCAGTGGAAAAAAATGTGCTTGATGATAATTGGTTGGTTAGGGAGGTTAGTAAAAAATATCCCAAGTGTATAATTACTAAAATTAGATATATTAAAATATAAATAACAAAACTTCTAGAGATTAATATTTGAGCTACTAGTATAGATGATACTAGTAACATGATTAACATGAGAATAGAAGATATATGATAAGGCATTAGCATTGCTAAAGTCATCAAAGAGTGCCGGTACTAATTAACATGCCTTAGTAGACTGTGAGCCTGGTTAAACTTATCTCCTGTTTTTAATTAAAGCAGATTAAATAATATTAAAATATTACCCAAACAACTCTAATATTAATATAATAATATTATAATATTATTAATCGAGTTTGACTCGTCAAACTGAGACTAAATACAAAAATCTGAATCTGAAATTTCTAACCGACATGGTTTAAAAACTAGGTTTTTGCGACTAAGTCGTCGAGTTTAGCTCAGTAGAAGCGTTTGCTTTAGGATGATGCAGATTGAAGTGCTTGAAGGTGCCTGCTTTACTGAACTTTTGAAAAAACTCCATTTCTTCAGAAAAAATTTCGTTTTACAGAAAATTAGGTCATTACAATTTGTACACTAAAATTAATTATTATTATATTTGTGTATAAATATATGTAAGGTTTAATTTATTTTTAATGTGTATTTTTATTCTAACATATATTTTATACTAATAACTAATTTTAATAATTAATTTTAATATACACTTAACATAGTTGTTTTAATATATATGCTTTATTTTATTTAGTACTAATAGTTAGCTGCTAGTGTATTTCAATGCAAGAATATTAAAAAAATTATTAATTTAATTTAAATTAAGCTCGCTCGTCATTGCTCAAAAAATTTTGTACATATCAAGACCTAAAATGAATATTATATTATTATTATATATGTCACATATGTCAAAATTAAAATAATGTGCTAATTAGTTTGTAAATTCTCTTTAATTCTCATTAATATTCTTTGTTCTTAATTGTATAACTTTTTATTCATATATTTAAAAAAATACATTGAGAATTATTTATTTTGTTCCATAATAAATAATATTTATTTTAAATTAAAATACTTTATTAATTAATTTATACTTATTATACTATACATTTAATAATTTACAAAAAAACAATAATATAATAAATATCATAGAAATAAAAAATTAATTTTAAAAAATATTGTATCAAACTTTTTTAAGATAAATAAATTTTTTATTATTTTGACGTCAAAACAGCGTCATTTTGTCTAAATAAATAATAAATAAAAATAAATAAGTTTTCGATCAATTTAAATTTTTAAGAGAAATAGATGTCTAACTAATTTGACAATGGTAACATGATATTTAACATAACATTTCTCAAATGTATGACATAAGTAATTTTCGTTACGAATTAGCGATAGAAATGATCGAGGAGCCGTGTTTTTCTAAAATGTTAAAGGACAAGAATCGAATTGAATTTTTTTTTTGGTTAGGTAACATTTTTTTTTTTCGAAATAATGGTTAGAACTTAAGAATCAGATTGAAGCCTTCACTCAAAATTTCTCTAATAACAACTATTTCTTTTTTTATTGGTAAAAGAAATTAATTTACTAATTGACGGTATTTTTATTTTTTTGTAATAGAAAAAGTTTCTATCTATTTTTATTTTAATTTTACAGGTTATCTAATTAAAAATATCAATTTTTTATTTTTTAATTTGATGTTAAATTTATCGAATGTATTTTTAAAATAAATATTAAATATTTAAAAATACACAACAAACCAATTAAAATAAATATATTTTATTTTATTTTTTAAAAATTAATATATAATTTATTTTTTGTAACTTATCAATTTTTTATTAATTAATATTTTAATTTAATTATTAACTATATTAGTAATTTGAGTTACTTAAATTTAAGTAGAGTTAATACATGCAAATTAATTATATTTGTGAAGTGGGACGGGTGGAAATGAGGGTTCCACTTTGGGCAACCAATGTTGATAAAGAATTTTATTAAGTAACAACAATTTCTTGAAATATAACATTATCCATGATATGATGTGCATGACTACATGCCATCTCTCATTCAGACAGAGAGGCTGAGATAATTGATTGCGGTATGGGAATTTGGGGGAGTTTTCTCCCCACACACTTTGTTGATAACAATGTGTCCAGAAGGTGATCGTGCATGGGTCCATTTTTTATTTCTTCTTGTTCTCTAATCTCTCCCTCGTTGCTAGTTACTGGCTCTTTATTTTCGGAAACATTACCACCTTATGATATTTGGAAGCTGGAAACTGGAACTGGAATTGGATGTTCATGTAGTAGTAAATTCTTTGTGGTGCGGTTTAATTTAGTTTTTTAAGAGAGTCATCCGATTCAATAGTTTATTTAAATGGTAATTCAATTTGATTCGATTTTTTTGTTATTGAAATCATTCGAATAAAACCAAACCAATTAAAATTGATTTAATTTGATTCAGTTTATTCAACTTTTTCAGTTAATTTAAACAAAAACCTACTATATAATTTTATAAAGTCATAAATTGAAATCATAGAACACAATTATACAATAATTAACAAAAGTCTTAATCCAATAAAATTCAACAATAAAAAAAATAAAATATGATAATAAAAAAAATTAAAAGTTTAATATTCAACATAATAAAAATAAAAAAAAATTCTAACAACAAATAATCATATTTTAATGTCCTCTCTAATAAAATAACAAAATTTCTTTAAACAAATAACCTGAAATAAAAAAGTAGTTAAATAATAATAATAATAATAATAATAATAATAATAATAATAATAATAATAATAATAATAATATAACACCAATAAAAAAATATTTTAATCTAGTTATACATTCTAATATTAAAAATAAAATATTATTGCGTCCATCACGAATGAAGTGTTTGGCTTTTTGCTTTGTAGTGTGAACAGGAGAAATTTTTTTCTGGGCGCTGCTGCATCTGAAAAGAAAACGTTCACATTTACACCATGTTTGGATTAATAGAAATTAGAAGGAAAGAAAACTGAAAGAAGGAAAATTGAAAAAAAAAAATTTTTTTCTCTTGATTAGATCAACACAAAAATTGGATGAAAAAGGAAAATAGTGACGTAAGACTCACATCCAAATTTTCTTTTCTATTTTGCGAAAAAAATTGCTGAAAGTTTTAAAGTAAAAATAAAATTACTAACATGTCCATTATTAAAATTAAAAACAAAATTTATAATATTTAATAGAAAATAAAAAAATAAATTTAAAAGATATTATTTATAATAATAATACATTAAAATTCTAAAATATAATTAGAAACACTTTTTTTATTAAAAATAATTTAAATATATTAGTATATTATAATTTACATATAATATATAAGGGTATTAATGTAATTTTATACTATTATGATTTTCTTTCTTCTCACTTTTCTTTCCATTCAAACAAAAGAAAATTTTCTCTCTATTTTCTTTCCATCTATTTTCTCTTAATCCAAACAATATACAAATAACTCTACTTTTCTTTCTATTTTCTTTCCATTCATTTTCTTTTCTTCTATTTTCTTTCCTTCCACTTTCTTTTCTATATCCAAACAAAATTTTACTGGCGGAGCTTAAAATAATTTTTGAGGAGGCCAACAATTTTCAATTTTTCATATAAAAAATACATAATAGCATTTATATAAAAATAAAAATTTATAAATATTATTATTTTTAAAATTTGATGATAAATAAATAATTTTATAAATAAATTTTATAAAATATCTTAGATTAGTATTTTTTGAGTTTTGAGTAATTTAAAATTTTTAATAATTGAATTAGAACTAAATTTTTTTATTGTTTAATTTTAAAAAATTAAGATCAAATTTATTAGATGCAATTCTTTTAATATATAAGCTGTAACATATGTAAAAAAAATATCATTACAATGATAAAAAAATTAATATAATAATTAATGAATATTTTTTTACAAAAGAAAATATCAATTCAGAAGCCAATAAAATAATATTAAATTAAATTAATTTAAAAAATGATCTAATTTCTTAAAGATGGTATAAGAAAATACAGTTGTATAAAACTTAGTTTAAAATATTTATATTATAAAAGTTGTGACTTACCAATTTTTTATCAGTTTATATTAATATAATAAAACTAATATTTATTAAATATTTTAATATTTTTATCTAAAAAATTAAATTAAAAAACATAAAATTGTATTTAAAAACAAATCAATTATTGTAATAGTTATGATGATGACAAGTCTTGTGTTCATTCTACACTTCTACTAAATTATTATAATTTTCAAAAATTCATTAGTGTATAATTTTCAAAAGTCCATTAATAAAATATGTTATAAAATATATATTGGGTGAATGGGAGAGATATATGACGTATACAGTAGTTCTAGATTAATTACCATTAGTAAAACACGTTACAAAATATATTGAGTGAATAAGGAGGTATGAATCGAGCACACAGTGTTTCTAAATTAGTTAAAAAAAATTTAACAAACTAAACTAGTGATAATCTATGATATATAACTACTAAATATATTAGAAATTTGGGGATAGTCCCCATTGTCTATTAGATTCTGTTTAGTTTGTGTACAGCGGCCGAGTTTGAAAAAATTTTTGGAGGGCTAAAAATTTTAATAAAAAATTATATAATAGTATTTATATTAAAATAAAATTTATAAATATAATTATTTTATTTTTAAATTTATTATTAATATATAAAATTATATATGGTTAAGATTAATAAAAAATAATTTTAATTTTGTTTAATAAAAAATTTTGTTTAAGTTAATAAGTTAATTTGATTTTAAATAAAAATAATTTTTAAAAAATCAGTTTTTACATGAAAAAATTAATTTTTGCACATAAAAATTTATTTTTATTTAAAAAATTAATTTTTATCTAAAAATTAATTTTTTTTAAAAAATTGATTTTTTATTTAAATTATATAACATCAATTATAACTTATAAGTTATTTTTTAACATTTTAAAAAATTAATTTTATTTTTGATAATATTTATCTTTCAAAAGTCTCAAGATTAATTATTTTTATTATTATTTTTATTACAAATTAAATAATATAATACAACAAAACAAAGTCTTAAATTTTTAATAAAATAAAAATATCAAAATTTATTAATGTAAGAAATATTATACTATAATGGTATTAAATTTGTAAATTTAATTTAAAAATAAAATAACAAATTTTTATTAATAACTAATATTACTACTAGTTATATTATAAATTTTATTATTCTAAAAATAAAATAATGCATGAAACTATATGATAAACTAAATATAATTTAGTGTTAATTCTATAATGATATTTAATTTGTAATGTTGATTTAAAAATATGTCATTTGTTGTTGATTTAAAGACATGTTATTTGTTATGTCAAATAGGATAGGATAAAAATTTAAAAAAATGGTAAAAATGGACATAAAATTTAGATACGTAAGTTGAAAATATATCAATTTAATCAAACAAGCTAATTTTATTTTTTTTTAAGTATAATTACTAATATTTTTACAAAAATTTTGGGAGCATGCTTACACAAAGCTCTGCCACTATTTATGTATATATTAAAACATAGATATTATTGAAATATAAACATTTAAAATATGAACATAAAATATTTGTATTTGTGTATAATGTTTGGATATAAGATACGTAAGTGTTTACATTGATAATTTGACTTCTGAAAAATAGTTTTATAATTTTTTTTGGAATAAACCTCAAATTAAATGTTGAATTTTATATGAAAATCAGAAGAAAATTATCACCTCTTATTAGGACAAAAGATTTGAAGCTGATATTAAAAATAAATTACTAAAATGGTAACTAAAAGTTTGTATCGATAAAATAAATCTAAAAAATATTAACGATAAATAAATTTTTAAAAAATTTAAAAATACGATAAAAAAAATTAAATAATAAATATATATTTTAAAAAATAATTTTAAAAATTAAATTTTGATGCAAATTTTTGTATTCATTATTAAAAAATAAATTTTTTTATTTTTAAAATTTGGTAACTTTTTTTGTCCGGTGAATTTTTTTATTTTTTTATTGTGAATAATCACGTTTTTTTTAAAATAAAATGAAAATTCTAGAGATCATTTTTTTTGAATTTTTTTATATATTTTTTAAATATTTATTCAAATATTACCACTAAAATTTAGATATAACAGATAAGTCGTTTACTAAATAAGAAAATCTTTTTTGTTACTTACAAAAAATATAATATTTATTAGTTCTTTTTGTGGTATTTTAAAATCATTCAAAGACTATTTTATTAACGACTATGTTATGTGTACACTAAAATCAGTCACGAGTATAAAATACATGTTAAAATATAAATGCATATTGAAAATAAATTAAATCACATATGTATTTATACACAAATACATTTGTAGTTAATTTTAATATACGAATATTATTTTTAATTTATTTTATTAATAATATCTTAAAAAAAATTCTCACCAGTTAAATATTTAAAGTACTAAATTAAAAATTAATCCTGATACTAATTATCAAAGTTCTAAATTTTTTTTTGTTCATTAAAATTTTACTAAGTTTGATAGTTCGAATTAGAAAAAGTGCCAATAACTAACTCTTCTTTCAATCAACTTTTTAACAAATTAGACATCTTTTTTTAATTATGTTATGTATTACTACTCTTTTCTCACCACCATCTCTCAACGCTAATAACCATCATCATCATTCACATTTTTTATCATTCTCTCTTATTTACTCATAGTCCCCTGACTCCCCTCTTCTTCTTCTTCTGTGGCTAGGAAGAAAGAAATCAGGAAGCTTCTGATTTTGGTTGCTGAGGAGAAAAGAGAGGCCACATATGGTTACAATGCCGTGGCGCGCGAAAACCATCATCAAAATAAAGTAATTACTGTGTTGTGTGATATGTTGGAAGTGAATGCAATATATGGTGGTGACTCTCTTGCTCCTAATACCGTACATGTTTGATGTGTTCTCTCTTTTTCCTTCTTGTGAGAGAAAATTTTGGATATTTTAAGTTGGTGTGGTCTATGGTGGTAATGAATGTTTGGTGGCTACAATAACTAACTTCATTGAACCAATATGTGACTAACATGTGAATATATGGAGTTCTATTGACACTTGTTTTGAAATTGCTAATCCCGGTCAATTAGGTAACACACGGTAAATAAACTTTGTTTGATAGAACCCAACTCAGTAACCCGAAACAACATCTTCAACCCAAATGCCGACCCAGTTCTTCTTCTTCCTTGGAATGATTCCTAAGCGCTGCCCCATGCTTGCGGAGGATACCCTGAGGTTGCGCATAGAGCTTCGTCGTGTTCTGGTCCTATAACCTCTACCAAGCCTTCCGAAGGGCGCTGCTGTTGTGACGAAAATCTCCTGACCACCTCCGTGGTGATCGCTTTTACACTTCTCTGTCGATTTCATCCGCCACTATTTGGAGCATGATCCTTGAGTTTTCTGTCCAGCTTTCATCTCCGCTTTCTCTAACCACCATGTTTCTGTTGGAAAATAAAAGAACAAAGCACACACAATCACAAAGAATATAAAATGAAGAGGAAGGTATGTATTGAATGTATATGTGTGTTGTTGTTTTGAAATGATTATTACATATGTATTTATACTTTTTTTTTGACATCTAAACTTAATACATCCTAATAAATAAATGGTTTAAATTAAAACTAAATATATATATATATATAGTTTATTCAAACTGTGGTTTTTATTCATTCTTGAATTCTAACCATCAAGTTTATTTTTAACATCCTCCCTTAAACTTGATAATCTTCTGACTCCAATCATAATCCTTAACTTTTGAAAAGCATCATATTTCAGAGGTTTCGTGAAAATGTCAGCAACTTGATCAAGTGATTTCACATACTCAACCTCCACATGCATATTCTCAATACATTGTCGAATGAAGTGATACTTTGTTTCTATGTGCTTGCTTCTGTCGTGAAATACTGGATTCTTTGCTAAGGCAATCGCTGATTTATTGTCCATCATGATATTGGTGGATTCAGCTTGCTCAAAATGAAGTTCCTTCAGTAGTATCTTCAGCCAAATTGCATGACATGCACAGGCAGTGGCAGCAACATATTCAGCTTCACAAGTTGAAAGAGTGACTATAGGTTGTTTCTTTGAACACCAAGAAATTGCATTATTTCCTAAAAAGAAAACAAAGCCAGTAGTACTCTTCCTGTCGTCAATATCCCCAGCATAATCACTATCACAATAGCCCATTAATTTGAATTCATCTGAAGCTGAATAAAATATGCCATATTCAAGAGTGCCTCTAAGATAGCGAAGAATTCTCTTGGCTGACTTCATGTGGGTTTCTGTTGGATTTTCCATGTAACGACTAACTAACCCAACCGAAAATAAAATGTCAGGTCTGGTACAGGTCAAATACCTTAAACTCCCAACGAGACTTCTGAATAATGTTTGATCAACTTTTCTTGCTCCTTCTTCCTCTTTGGAAAGTTTGACTCCACACTCCATAGGTGTATTGGTAGGATTGCAGTCTAGCATGTTGAGTTTCTTCAATAGCTCTCTTGCATAAGCCTCTTGTGAGATGAAAATTCCATCCTCCATTTGTTTCACTTCAATTCCCAGATAATAAGACATTAGTCCCATATCACTCATCTCAAATTCTTGAGCCATTACTTTCTTAAATTCTTCAAACATTATTTGATTGTTTCCTGTGAATATAAGATCATCCACATAGACATAAACAAATAACAAATTTTCTTTTTCCTCTTTCACATAGAGTGCATATTCATGAATGCACCTAGTGAAACCATTATCCTGAAAATACGTATCAAGACGATCATTCCAAGCTCTTGGAGATTGCTTCAGTCCATATAAGGCCCTTTTAAGCCTTAACACCTTATCTTCACAACCCTTAACAACAAAACCCAAAGGTTGTTCAGTATAAACTTCTTCCAGAAGATTACCGTTCAGAAAAGCAGACTTTACATCCATTTGGTGGATTTTCCAATTGTTCTGTGCTACAAGTGATAACAATAGCCTTATCGTCTCCAAGCGAGCAACTGGAGCAAACACCTCATCATAATCTATTCCTTGCTTCTGTTTATACCCTTTTGCAACAAGTCTTGCCTTATATCTTTCTACATCACCTTTAGAGTTCTTCTTAACTCTGTAAACCCATTTGACTCCAATAGCCTGATGACCACTTGGAAGTGATGCAAGTTCCCAAGTGTTGTTCTTCTCAATTGCTTGAATTTCTTCCTTCATAGCTTGTATCCATTTCTCATCTTTGACAGCTTCTTTAAAACTTAAAGGTTCATCATTGGAGAGTAAACACGATAAATTTTCATCCTCTAGCATTTCTGTTTGTTTATAGATATCAGGGAGACTTCGATATCTGTGAGGGCCTTCGCTTGAACTAGAGGATGGAGATGACGATGATGATGCTAGTGGGGTTAATGCTGGTGTTGAAGGATCGATTTCGCCTTGCACTTATTGCATCGGGGCTTCTTTTTCTTCAAAGTAAGGCAGAAAATCATAAGTGATTTCATTTTGTGTACTCCAGTCCCACTTTGCATTTTCTTCAAACTCAACATCTCTGCTTATTATTACTTTATTATTGATGGGATTGAAGAATTTGTAGCCTTTATTATTCTCCTCATAACCAATAAATACAAGCTTTTGGCTCCTATCATCAAGCTTCGATCTTTCTTGCTCAGGAATTTGGACATATGCAATAGATCCAAATACCCTTAAATGTGATACATTAGGCTTCAAACCACTCCATGCTTCTTGAGGTGTTATATCTCTCAAACTCTTGGTAGGTGAGCGGTTTGAGAGATAAACTGCACATGCAACTGCTTCTCCCCATAACTCTTTTGGTAATGATTTACTTTTTAACATCGTTCTTGCCATATTTAGAATTGTCCTATTCTTTCTTTCAGCAACTCCATTTTGTTGAGGCGATCTAGGAACAGTTAGGGGACGTCGAATACCATGATTTTCACAAAATATCTTGAATTCATTTGAAGTGAATTCTCCACTTCTATCAGTTCTGAGAGCTTTTATCTCATAGCCACCTTCTTTTTTAACGAGGGCTTTAAACTTCTTGAATGCTTCAAATGCTTCGCTCTTTTGCTTCAAGAAATAAACCCATGTTTTTCTGGAATAATCATCAATGAAAAGCAAAAAATTGGCGCTCTTACCAAGTGACAAAGGCTTGATAGGTCCACAAACATCCGCATGGATAAGCTGAAGTGGGTTGGTAGCTTTTGATTTGGACTGCTTTGAAAAACTCTTTCTTGAATGTTTTCCAAGTAAGCATGCTTCACATAACTGATGAGGATGATCAATTGTTGGAATTTCTTTTACCATCTTCTTTGTTCCCAATTCTTTGAGCCCACCAAAATTTAAATGTCCATATCTCATATGCCAAATCCATGGTGGATCTTCAATACACGACTTCAAACATATAGCTCCACCGCTTCTCATGTTTAACAAGAACATACGATTTCTTGTCATAGAAACCTTAGCAATAAGATTTCCACTTTTATCTCTAAGCCAAAGATAGCGATCTTCCATGACTATCTTGCAACCATTCTCCATAAATTGCCCAATACTCAAGATATTATTCTTCATCTTTGGGATGTAATAAACATTGGAAAGAATCTTATGACTTCCATTCTTCAGCTCGAATAGAATCGTCCCTTTGCCATTGATCTCTACTTTTGATTCATCACCAAAACGCACGTGTCCTTTTACGTTGGTGTCGAGTGCTACAAATTTACTCCTATCACCTGTCATATGGTTGCTAGCTCCATTGTCAAGATACCACGTACTATTTTCAGAATTTTGATCTTCCTTGAGCGTAAGGAATAATGTTGGTTCTTCAACATCTTCACTGTGCACAACAAGTTTATTTTCTTCTTCTTTGGATGTCTGACATTCCCAAGAATAATGTCCATTCTTTCCACATGAATAACATTCAATGTGTCTTTTGTCAACAGTTCTTCCTCTTCCACGACCTCGAGAAAAATTTTGATTTCTTTTCTCTTGAGAATAATTTTTCTCATCTCTTCCTCTTCCGTAACCACGTCCTCGTCCTCGTCCACGGCCTCGACCTCGTCCTTGTCTTCCATTTTCGTTGGTTTCTCCTCTAGCATTCCACGAAAGTTTTGCCTGCAAGACATGCTCCACACGTTCTTGCTTGCCTTTATCCATTCTTTCTTCATGGGCTCGTAAGGAACCATTCAACTGATCGATGGACATCGTATCCAAATCTTTGGACTCTTCAATGGCTACCACAACATGATTAAATTTTGAGTTGAGAGAACGAAGGATTTTTTCAACAACACAAACATCGTCTAATTTTTCTCCAAGCCTTTTTATTTGGTGCACTACCGTCAAAACTTTGGTGAAATAATCCGAAATGGATTCAGTCTCCTTCATCATTAGAGACTCAAACTCAGCCCTTAGAGTTTGAAGACGAACTTTCTTCACCTTTTCAACTCCTATGACGGAATTTTGAAGAGTATCCCACGCCTTTTTTGCGTTGGTTATATCAGCAATCTTCTCAAACATATCATCATCCAAGCCTTGATGAATGATAGTAAGTGCACATTGATCTTTCTTTCTTTTATTTTCTAATTCTTCCTTCTGAGCTTCCGTTAGCTTGTCCACATTCTCTAGTTCTACATAGCCTTTCTCAACCATCTCCCACACTACTTGAGCACCGAGAATTGCTTTCATTCGGGCTGCCCAATTGTCATAGTTGAGCTTAGATAATTGCGGGTATTGAAAAGATAAAGTAGTTCCTTTTGACGAAGACATTTTATAAGTGGCTCTGATACCACTTTGTTGAAAAATAAAAGAACAAAGCACACACAATCACAAAGAATATAAAATGAAGAGGAATGTATGTATTAAATGTATATGTGTGTTGTTGTTTTGAAATGATTATTACATATGTATTTATACTTTTTTTTTTTGACATCTAAACTTAATACATCTTAATAAATAAATGGTTTAAATTAAAACTAAATATAGATAGTTTATTCAAACTGTGGTTTCTATTCATTCTTGAATTCTAACCATCAAGTTTATTTTTAACAGTTTCTCTGCTATCATAGATTTCAAATCTGCTACTTGCCCAGTGTAGCTTGGATGAGGTTGTTTATAGAGCTCTGCCACCATTTCCTGCTGGAACCCCCTTCTCTTTGGCCGAACGTCATCATTGTTGTCCCATAGATCTACTTCCTCTACGATGCCCTCCTCCCCACTCCTCAATCGATTTTCTTCTCTCGTTGTTTGTAGCTTATTATTCTCCCACTGCTATTATCAAAAACGATGCCAAAGACATTCATACCTCTCACACACCCATTTTAGCACTTCATATACACATTTCACTCGTCAATTTTTTATTGTCCGATCAATGTATAGTCACTGGTAGTCACCAAAGACACGACCATTAGAGACATGGCATTTTAAGTTTACTTCTAATTTGGTTTTAGATATTTTTTATAGTAGTTTTGAATATTTTTATAATATGATTTTAGTTTTTTTTATTCTTTTGTATGTTTCTTATAAATACTTTAATGTAATTACTCAAATGAAGATGGTAAAAATATCTTCTTATGATGCTTTGTTTAAAAGTGTGACTTATTTATTTAGTCACACTTTAAACAAAGACAACACTTTTACAAATATCAAAAGTTAACCATACAATCCATCATTCAAAGGTAAAAAAAAAATTTATATGAAGACAATTATAAAATCTTCATTGTAGTATCCACCTACTTTAATTCCATTAAATATAAATAGATTTATTTCCACTTAGTTTTAGTTGTTTATTTTTGTTAGATTTTTTATGTTATTTTTTTGCAAGGACTAATTCGTCTTGAATTGGAACTTCATTTAAAGGTTTATTACTAGTTAATAGGTTGCTGCATGCACAAAGCGAGTTTTGAATTTTCGACATTTACTTAAACAATTAGTGAGCTAACTACTAGACCAACCCAACTTAATTTTTTACAAGGATTTTAATTGTTTTTTATAGGGTTAATAGTCAATTTCGTTCCTGAAAGATCACCCATTCTTCAAACTAGTCCTCAAATAATTTTTTTTCAATCATATTAGTTCTTGAAAGATAAAACGTAAGTCAAATTGGTCATTCTCTTAGTTAGATGATGACGTAGTAGGTTAATACCCCATATCACAAGATGATTGGTTGACGTATCAGGTTAGTGACACCTAGCACGCCACGTGTTACTTGACTTGTAAAAAAGTTATTTACAATCAAAATAGTCCCTGAAAGTCCAGACGTAAATAATTTTCATCCTAAAAATTTTAAAAATTAATCAAATTAATCCTTATATAATTTTTTATTTTTTCTTCATAATATTAAATTTAAAATATTTTTTATAGTACTAATTTTCAAATTATTTTTTAGAAGTTAATAAACAAAATTCTCTTTATATAAAATAATAAAAATAATTAAATTATTATAAAATTATTTTGTCATTTGTATTTTAAAATTTTACATTTTTTAATTGTATTTTTTATAGTAAATTTTTTTATTTAAACGAGTTTATCAGATTATTGTTGATTATATATTTAAAAATTTAATATTTTAAATCCCACTAAATAATATAGTATTTGTTTTAATTTAAATCTTTTAAATTTTTTAAAATTATAAGTTTTATTATTGTTTAATTTATCTACCTAGCTACATATCCAAGTATTTTGTATCCAAGTCCAACCAAGCAAGTCCAAACTCAACAAAAACTACTTTCATTACACTAGCGTGTACACACACGCGTTTCAATAACTCTTCTTTGTCTTCGCGTTCTTTTATCTTCTTCTTCTTCGCGTGTTTTCTCTCGATTGTCATTCTTTTATTGTTGTTGTTGTTGCTGCGTTTTTTCTTTTTCTCCTTTTAATTAAAGTTTATTTGGATCCAAAAATAAATTCGATGTGTTTTTATTGATAATTGAGTCTTTTTGACTGCTTGTTCAAAACTGAACTAATTGTAAATGGAATAATGGAGTGGAATCTAATGCCATTGAATAAAGTAATAATGAATAATTTTATTTTTCTTTGCTAAAAAATTTTGTCAATACTTATAAAGAGCAGCATGTGAACTTCAATTAGTACACAAATGAACCAAAATTAGTTCAAATTTGAACAAACAGTCAAAAAGACTCAATCATTAATAAAAATATATTGAATTCATTTTTGGATCCAAATGAACCTCAATTAAACTAAGAAATGAACCAAAATTACTTAAGGGATAAAAAATTTGGGCAATACTTATCAACAGCTTCAAGTGAATCTTAATTAACACACAATGAACTAAAATAAACTAATAAATGAATCGAAATTATTTAATGATGGCATCGGAGAAAATCAGAACCAATAAAAGATATTAGCAAAATATTGGTGTTATTGGCGATGACGCTAACGAAAAAGAAGAAGAAGAAGAAATGTTGATGTTATTGGTGATGACGATAACGAAAAAGAAAAAGAAAAAGAAGAACACGCAAGTCGCAACATTGGGGAAGAAGAATCTGCTTGCGCAAATTTGGAAGAAGAATAAGAAGAAGACAGAGGAGGAGGAGGAGGAGGAGGAGGAGGAGGAGGAGGAGGAGGAGGAGGAGGAGGAGGAGGAGGAGGAGGAGGAGAAAGAGACATGTAATTTGAAAAGTTGTTATAACAACTTGGTTAGACTTGATTAAGTATTTTGCTTGGGTGTAGAGATTTATTGTTAATTTATATGATAGAACTCAATAATTGAAAATCTGATTTGTGAGATCACTTGTTGAATCTTAATATCTTAATATAATTTTTTTAAAATAATTATTATATTTATTTAGTGAGATATAAAAGATTAAAATATTTAAAATAACTACTATATTTATTTGGTGAAATCTAAAATATTAAAACTTTTAGTATATAACTAGTTTTAATATTTTGGATTTCACTAAATAAATATAGTAGTTATTTTAAATGTTTTAATCTTTTAAATATCACTAAATAAATATAGTAATTATTTTAAAAAATTATATTAAAATATTAAGATTCAACAAGTGATCTCACACATTGATTTTTCAATTATTGAGTTCTACCATATAAATTAACAATAACAAAAATTATAATTTTAAAAATTTTAAAAGATTTAAATTTTAAAATAACTACTATATTATTTAGTGGGATTTAAAATATTAATTTTTTAAATATATAATTAACAATAATATAATAAACTCATCTAAATAAAAAAATTTCACTATAAAAAAATTACAATTTAAAAATGTAAAATTTTAAAATGTAAATGACAAAATAATTTTATAATAATTTAATTATTTTTATTATTTTATGTAAAGAGAATTTTGTTTATTAAGGTCTAAAAAATAATATGAAAATTAGTATTATAAAAAATATTTCAAATTTAATATTATGAAAAAAAATATATCAGGACTGCTAGTTTGATTAATTTTTAAAATTTTAGAGATGAAATGACTTACGAAACTATTTTAATTATAAATAACTTTTTTACATGTCAAGTGACAAGTGGCGTGCTAGGAGATATGAGAATAAATCCTACCACTTCTAGTCCTGAGATTTCTGAGCTTGAAAAAAAAAATTTGGGACGTATCGACCAAATAATAGGTCGGGTATTGGATGTAGCTTTTCCTCCGGAGAAGATGCCAAATATTTACAACGCTCTAGTAGTAAAGGGTCGAGACATTGTTGGCCAACAAATTAACATGACTTGTGAAGTACAGTAATTATTAGGAAGTAATCAAGTTAGAGCGTTAGCTATGAGCGCTACAGATGGTCTAATGAGAGAAATGGAAGTGATTGATACAGGAGCTCCCCTAATTGTTCCAGTGGGCCGAGCAATTCTGACACTGACCTGACACGTTATTTTGTGACACGTCATTATTTAACTAACGGAATGACCAATTTGACTTAAATTTTATTTTTTAAAGACTAATATAACTAAAAAAAATTATTTGAGAACTAATTTAAAAAATGAGCGATCTTTCAAAGACGAATTTGACTATTAACCTTTTCTTTTCATTTGGTTTTAAATATATTTTTTAAATTTTGAATATTTTTTTTATTTAGTTTTGGGTTTTTTTTTACTTGTTTATAGCTCAATTAATAATTGACTGTTGTTGACTGATATCCAAATTAGTTACCTAATAAAATTGTTCTAATTAGTAGATTTTAGTCTCATCTTGTTAGCAGCTAGTGTTTTTATGTGGCAAATGAATCATATGGAACGAACCAAAATTTAGTTGGTTAAATAGTTAGTTTAGCCTTCTTTTTAAATAAATATTAAGAATTTAAATTTTGTATTGTGTATATAATAATTTATTAATTAATAACAGACTCTTAAATAAAATTTAGATTTATAACAGATTAGTCATTAAAATGTTGAAATATGAAATATCGTAGGCAACAAAAAAAAACATATAAAACTAAAGATAAATACGAAGACAATGATTCAAATTAAATAAAAAAAATTTCTATTTTTTATTTAGTTTTTTTAGTACAATGAAAAGTGATTTATTTAATTTCCCTTGCACATACCACTATTTAAAAAAACACTAAATTTTGACTTAAAAAATGTCTAAAAAAAGGGAACAAGTTGCCAAGTGTTGGGGTTTAAATATCTCTCAATTAGGTTTCTATTATCTAGTCCTATGATGAAAATTAAAGACGAACTGCAGTTAGGCTTGAAATATTAAAAGGTTATGAACCAATTTTTTATACATCGAAATAAAATCTAAATATTGAAGTAAATTTGGTTCTAGAAAACACATGCAAACTTCAATACTAATATACCGCAAATTACATTTTGGACTGCCCATAATTACTAATTGATTTCCTGACCTATTTTTTATGCATATTTTGATTATTTTCGATGAGCGGTTTAGCTAAAGTACCCAAAACTTTCTCTAATCCTCCTAGCTGTTGCTCTCATGATAGGACTCACCAACAAGCTGCAATTCTCATCTTGCATTGCCAAGCTTAGATTTGCTTTGGTGAGAAAATATTTCTTTACACAAATGAACCAACACCCAATCAATGGGTTTAAATACAAACTTAACACCGGCCTTTATTTTCTTGCTTAGTAGCCAACTAATTTCTCTTTTCAATAAAAACAGCTAAATTATTAAAATCATACACAAATTCAAAAGAAAAACAAAATCTATCAAATAAAGAATGCACAGTCTTTTTAGAAACAAATTAAAAAAAAACAAATAATAATACCTTAAATTCTCGCTAACAACATGTAGCAAAGTCCATTTCATGTCAACTCCATTTTGTGCATGCAGGAAGTGAAATACCTGCTACCTTCTTTTCATGTGCTCCCTTAAATTTCGTCCTCTTTTTTTTTATCCCTTGCACCTCCTGTTTCGTGCCTGCTTTCAACAATGGTACTCCATTTTATGAGTGATTTAAATTCTTTTTCCATTACGTGTTTATTAGTAATTAGTCTTTTGTTATTTATTAAAAAAATATAATTTTCTATATATCTATTTATCATGGTTATAAAAATCAGTTTAAATCAATCTATTGAACCAAAAATCGATAAACAAGACAGTTCGAACCACAAGGATAGTTGCCATTTTTAACATTAGTATTGAACAAAAAAAAAAAATAGCCAAAAAATAAACAGTCGAACTCAGCCAAAATCTAACCTGTTTCGTGTTAAAGCTTAAAATAAAATTAATATCTCAAATTAATCCTTAAAAAAATTTAGTTGGATATTTTAGTTTTTAATAAATGTTAATTGTCAAATAAGTTATTAAACTTTTATTCCATTAAATAAATGCATTCGTGCATCGTAAAGTTCTTCTCAAATTTTATGATGGAACGGATATAAGAATTTTAAAAATTTTTAGCATTGATATATCTTTATTAAATAACGATAACGATTGATTTATCTAATTTTTTTTATTAAAATTTGATGTGTGAATTTATATATGTAACAAAATAAAAAGTTAAAGACTGATCTAATAATTAATTAAAATTTATTAAGAATTAGACTGTTTAATTAAATTTTTTAGGACTTAATTTTATATATTATAAAAATAAAAATATTATTTATACACTAAAATTAACTATAAAAATCAAATACTAATATTTTTATGTATAAATATATGTTATTAAATTTATTTTTAATATATATTTATACAAAAAATTAAATTTTGTATTTTATATTATTAGTAGATGAGTTTTCTGTAGACATGACATGATGTTACGGAAAAATGTAAAACATAAAAAATCCAAAATCTCTAATTGAGATGAATTCCCTCTCCCAATTTCTCGGATTTATTTAAATAAATAAAATAATTATTAAAATTACTGAAATACGTAATTTTTAGAATTTTTATTGTTTTTTATTTTTAACTTTATCTTATTTATACTGTAAATGAAATAAATATAGTCATATTTTGTTTATATTATAAATGAGACACATATTATATTTATAAACGCATTGTGATACGTGTCTTATTTCGTTTACGGTGTAAACGAGATATGACCATACTTATCTTGTAACGAGATACACTATAAACGAGATAAGATTAAAAATACATTGTTGACACAGTAAATGAAATATAATAGGATAAAAATATAACTTCTATAAAAAGACCAACAAACTGTTAGTATTCTTCACAAAAACATCAAATCTTCATTCTCCTCTCTTTTTCTTCTTAGATATTTGGAAAAAATGTCTAGTAGTATCGATTTTTTTTGTTGTGATGGTTTATCCCAACTGTCGAATGAAAAACAGTGACAGCGGAGTGATATTTGAGATCGAGAGTCCAGTGCTCTTCCGAAGTAGAAGAACGGATTAGTTGTCAGAGCTAAAGAGTATGATATTGTCTCACGTCGGTCATGCGGAGACAAAAGAGGTTGGTCGAGTTGGGTATAAGATGCTAGGACCGATGGGGAATGGGGTGTTTCGATTTCGTCTGTTTTGACTCGATGGCGACAAGCATGTGCGTCTTATGTTTGATGTGCCTGGGCGAATTATAGTTGAACAAGTGATGGAGCTTTCGGCAGAGATTTGTGACGTTGGTAGGGGCGGTAGTGGTACCTCAAACTTCGTACCGGACGACCCTCCTCTCGCACCACGTCTGTTGCACTATGCGAGTCCAGTGCAGGGCATTGAGGTGGAGGGTGAGGAATTGGACGATGACTACGTTACCGATAGTGATAGAAGTGGTTCATCTGAGGGTAATGAGGAAGATGAGTTCGTACCAAAGACTTCCGTTAGGGCATCACGTCGATACATGTTGCCACCTCCCAAGCCAATCCCAGAGTTATCATCTGTGCTCAGCCACTACCACACATTGGACTTGGATGTGATGCATGAGAAAACTTCATGACAAGGTGAAAAGTGTCGGTCTCCATCTGTTTTAGGTTACGCAACATCTTGCAGGATAATAGTGCACTCACCCCATGGTAGGTGGAAAGTGTGGGTCTCCAGACGCTACCACTCCACAAATGCAGTAATCAGGGAGTTGCCAAAGACAAAGTCCCTGAATTTCACCGTATCGCCAAACCCGGCTTCCCTCAGGTAAAGGAGGATGGCATCCGGAGGTGCAAGTGTGTGACTAACCCGCCTAGACAATAAATGGCGAGGCCTCTGTTTAAAGTTAAAAAAGTTACAAATACAAGAATTCAAACTAACTTTTCTAGCATATTAAGATCTATTCTAAAACTTATCATATGCAACTCAGATAATCATCATCAGATAAACATCAGAATAAATAGCACTTATTATTCCTATTTGCCAACTAACATACTTCTCAAATTTTTACTATGAATAAACTTAACTTCTACTAACTAAGTTGTCAACAAGCCTTCCCTATAAATAAAAAGTTCACTATAAATTAAGTTAACTACTTATAAATGTTTTAATCTATATTTGTCAACTAACATACTATGTGTTACCTAAATATGATTCCGTCTATGTTGTCTATTCACTAATTAAAACACAATTGATTATTAATCTAAAACACAAAAGATAGCACCAGCCTCAAAGTCGATGGCTCCCGTAATGTGCCAGGTCGCGTTCAGCCAATTTATATTAGGGTTACAAGCCATACCGGTCCAGGAACTTAGAAATATTAAGAACTGGCCTAAGGATGGAGGGAATGGAGGGAAAGGAGAGAAATGTGGGTCAGGAGTGGTCCCAACTTATATGTCAACGAGTTGCTTTTATAGGCGCCATTTAACCTTATCTCGTTAACATATGGGTTGGGAGAGTTAATACTCAAAATAACCCCTGAAATTTGACCTCCCGACATAATTTAGCCCTCAAATTACTAATTGACCCAAATTGTATCCTGAAATTTTAAGACGTGGCTCAAGTTGGCCCTTCTGTCTATTTCCGTCACTGAAAAGCTGACGTGGCATGTGTAGTTGACACCTAGCATTAAAAACAACCAAATGACACCGTTTTGCTTATTCACACCTAAAATAATACAAAACAAAATGACACAACATGACACTAGAAGGGTTAAACGAAATCCCAGTTCACTGTTCCCACATTTCATTTCCCTCAATTGACCCGTCTTCTTCTTATTCCTCCTCTCGTCGATGCTATGCGCATATGGTGTTGCTGTAGGCCAAGTTGAAAGTTTTTCACACTTGTTTACCTAGTACTATGCAGATCAGGGTCACCCAAAGTTTTCTAGCACGAGCAGCGAAAGATTTAGAAGAGGAGTGGAGGCAAACAGCCAACCCGAGCACCGCCACAGCGAAGAAGAACTAGAATACGCAGAGCCATAGTAGAGGCAGATGCTGACCCACAACTGTGACGGCGACGATGACTCAGAGACCAATGCAAAGGATGGCGAAGACTAATGGAATAAAGAAGCACGAGAAGAGGTAGATCTAGAGGACATGATAGGAGGCCAAAAACAGGGACCAAAAGCCACGATGAGACGCCAGCTACGAAATTACTGGCTTGTGTGTGGCAGTTAGTGTGTGAGTGTGAGACGAGAGAGTTGAGAGACTGAGGTGAGATTGTGGAGAGCCTGAGACTTAGCTGCTAGAACCACTTGATGCTTGCTCCTACTCCCAATTCACCAGTAACGACAATGATTTAGGAGAAATGGGGTTGCTAGATTTTTTTATTTTCAAATTATTGGGGGTTAAATTGATGCATACAAAAATTTTGCCACGTTAAACAATTGTTGAGGCTGCCAGGTGTTAACTACATGTGCCACGTCAGCTCTTCGATGACGGAAATAGATAGAAGGACTAACTTGAGCCCCATCTTAAAATTTCAGGATACAATTTGAATTAATTGGTAATTCGAAGGTTAAATTAAATCAGGATCAAATTTCAAGAATCATTTTGAGTATTAACTCGAATTGGGAGCATATCTGATATCTCAATAAAATTAAAAACGGAAAACGGTAAAAAAAATAAAAAATTACATATTTTAGTAATTTTAATATTTATTTAAAAAAATCCCCAATTTCCCTCCAGTTTTTTCTTAGAACCAGAATCTCCTCCCGGTGCTCCCACTCCCCGTCACCGTCCACCTCTTCTCCATCCGCCGCCGTCCCCATCTTCTCCCAGCGAGCCACCTCACTTCTGCGGTTCTCCTCTTCCAGCCCTCCGTTCGCCATTCATCCTATCCCTGAGCTTGAAGTCGTGTCGCCGCGATTTCACTTCCATTCCGCCGAGCTCTGCCATCACCGTCACCTTCACGTCGTGCTCAGTGCTCACCTCCAGCTGTGCCGTCCAGTTGCAGCCGTCGCCTCCAGCCGTGCCTTCGAGTTCCGGCCGTCGCGTTCCAGCATCGTCGTTGGTGCCTCAGATTCTGGTAGGTGTAATACTCTCTTGGATCCTTCCTATGTTTTTCACTTTCTGTTGATGGCTGCTGTGTTGTGGTGGTTGCTTGGTTTCTGTGTTGTGGTTGCTGTGTTTTTATTAGTTTCTTATTATGCTATTGTCTTGCTAGTTCTTGCTGCTGGTTGCCGTGTTGTTGGTTGCTGGGTTGTTCTTGCTATTTGTTAAGTTGTTAATCACTTAATTGCTGTTGTATTAGGTGTTATTATTATTTTCTTTGCTATGGATTGTTGATATTACCTTATTGCTTATTGCTCCTGCCTAGTTGTTCTTGCTGATCGATGCTTTGTTATTCACTTATTGCTTGCCATGGGCTTAATTTGTTAATAATTAGTTAACTTGTTAAGTTGTTAATCATTTAATTGTTGCTGTGTTAATTGATCTTCTTGCTGGCTTTTATTATTTTCTTTTCTATATTGCTTTTATTGTGTTAATTTAATTATTCTTGTTATTAGATTTTTTCTCGTCTTTAACTTTAAGTCTTTCACTATAATTTTTTTCCCTAAGTATGGACGATAGTGTTAATCAAGAAGCACCTGGGATAACAAGGTATCTGCGGATAATAATTTGGCTTATAATCTACCTGATTCCAACACTGAGTTACTGATAGGTTTTCACAAAGCCGAAACTTTTTCTTTACAGGTGTTTGAAAATACTTTAATGTGCAAGGGCTCAAATTTAGGATGATTTAGATAATTGTGGGGATGGTGGTTTGATGCATAGTTATGGGAACGGGTACGTGTACAGCACATGTAAAATATGTTTTGGAAAGTACACTACAACACTTATAGCGTGCTGGTATGCAAATGAATTGTGAATTGGGATGCCATACATCACCTAGTTGGTGAATTCTTTGATGTGGATATTTTCACATTAGAACCATTTTGTGGTTCTTATTTGACTTGCATTTTGGTTAATTTCAGTTTTTTTTTTTAAGTTGTTTTGTTTTGTTTTTTTATTTTGATTCTTCACTTGATATTAATTAACGTTGGTTGTTACTGACGGCAGTAGATATTCAGAATGGTAAATGTTTGGGATTGGTATTAATTGAAGAAACTTTTTATCACCAATATTTCTTTTTTGAAACATCATTAGTAGAAATTCATTGCCTGCTGCCTGGTGATGTGAATTTGATTTTCCTTCATTTTTTGTTGGATTTGATTGGAGGACTTGTGATATTGTAGTTGGTTATGTTTCATATTGGCAGACAGCTACATTGTTAAAATTGGAATTGAATGCTTGGGTTTTGGGATGAAACTTAGGTATTTGTACACAATACTTGAAGCATTTCTTGTTTTGGTTTTGATTGATTGATTTTAGCTTTGGCTAGACTAAGCAGGAAAAAGTGCTATGGCAATGCATTTTTTGTGCCAATAGTATTCTTGGTGCCTTGGATTGGTACAGGGTTTCCCATGGGAAGCTCTTACCCTCTTAGAGTTGATTTGAGATAAGTTTGCTTCTAATGAGACAGAATGGCACACTTTTTGGTATTGTTATTGTGTTTCGGTTGTGTGCTTTTCTCTGATCAGGCCTTTTCTTTAAATTACACGTACCTCTTGTTTTTCTTCTGTGTATACTGTTGCTTGATTCAAAGGAAAAGTGTAATTAATTAACTGTTGTCTTTTCCTCATAGTCACACAATAGGCATACACTTCAGTTTCCAAGTCCCTTTCCCATAATTCATGGAACTTATGTGAAAACTGTTATCCTTAAATCGTGACTCCTTTCCAAAGACAGTATATGTTGGCCTTCCTGTCTGGCTATTAATTCTTATAGTGGTGTTTTCATTCTATTTGTTCGTATAATAGATGACTGGAAAGAAGGTTGAAATCACAATCTTTGAGGGACTTCTCATATAAGGGGTTGCACTGTTGATTTCTCCCAAATTATGAAATTCAAATCTTCAGAACCAGGCAGATTTGGTCATGAAGGAATATTTGTTAGCAGATAATTCCATGTACATACATTATCGGTGGCAATTTTGGATATTGTATCAGTTAGTTTACTTAATTAATTAGTTGCTTTAGGATCTTTAGGCTAATTAGCAAGTTGTAGTGATCTTAGACTAATTAATCATTCCCTAATAGGTTAAATATCCTTCTAGCTTAAATTTAAGTTGATTTTGGTCATTGCCTTGCTTTAGTCTATCATCAAAAGTAGTAATCAGGTGGATCAATAGTCACATTTGCTCATTATATCACTCACCCTGAACTTACTAGGCCCTTTACAGTTAATTAGTGTCATTTGTTAAAAGGATTGCCATAGTATCCATCCTCACACATTGTGTTCTTTATCTATCTAAATCCAAGAAAAAGTAAATCATGCTATTGCATTCTCAGTTCCTTTTACCATTGTGGCAAGTTGATGCCTATATGATTTGTTCTTGTGTTTTACATGATTAAATTTCTGTCAACGTCATCTCAAGTTACTTTTCAAGTCTCAGTCTGCTATGTCCCCTCTGTTTTTTAATTTCAGTTTTCATTATTTGATGGGAATAACATTGCATCAGGATGTGGGTAGCCTTTCTACCTTCTTATACAAGGTTAAACTGTTTGTTGCTAGTGTTTATTCTTCTGGTTCAGGTAATTTGTATTATATGGCATTGATATCCATTAGCAAAATCAAGTTATGGGACCTGGTTGTTGTAATTCTCAAAAGAATTGCTCCCACACACTTCATTCATCTTGCCTGTCTTATAAGTTCGTTTACTGCTATTTTTCTGTATAAAAAATGAACGAAAAAGGAGGTCTTAAGAAATGATGTTGACCTCACACAAGGGTCAAAGTCCTTTGAAAAAGAAGGGTTTGAGAAAGAAAAGTTTTTTTAAGCATTATTAGCGACTTAAAACTCTTTTGTTTTCTTTCCTTTTTTTTTTTTTGTTAATTTTGGTTTTCATTCTCTCCGATGCTATTTTCTAGAAACCCTTGTACCCATGCTTTCTTTTTCATTTTTTGGCTCAGTCCACACATCTCTTCTCCTCTCACAGTCACTCGTATCTATTTGACTGTTCCACCACTGGCTAGCAACACAAAAACAGCAACTTCAGTCAAAGTGACCTCTCCAACCAACAACCTTGCTTTGCCCTCTTTCTCTCTTTTCTGCAAAGAGCCCAAAACTATTATTTTATTGTTCTGATTTCTGTTGTTTCTAAGTGTTTTTGTGTGCTGAAAATTGTGCCATTTGTTTTTGAATTTTTTTACTTGTTCAGAAATTCTTTTTATTTATTCTTTAATTTCAATGAGTAGATAGAACTTTATTTTGTATTACAGAAAGTTTCTGAAAATTTCCTTTTGTACTAGTGTCTGTGCATCATAGCAAAGTATATCTCGTTGCACCTTGAGTACGGAGAGAAGAGATGGCTGGGCAATCAGATCCTGAGCTTTCACTGTTTTCAGCAGAGGAGGTATTTTAAAATTTTTTGGTCCTTTGCTCCGCTACATTCTTTGACATTGTTGACAGAATCACAGATTATTAATATGTTATGGTTTGGTCATCATGCAGCTTGAGTTCATTGCTGAGGATGAGATTGTGGACATTGTGCCCAATCTCAAGATGGGTCCTCTTAATTTCATCTCTGTAAGCAATAACCAATAAATGGAATGTCTCAACACTAATTCCTTTTACACACAGGGCATTGTTATTTACTTAGTTTTTCATAACAATGGCAGGGAGATTTTGGCCCATTTATCCCACAGATTGTTGCCCAAGTACCGCTTTGGCTGGCTGTTGCATTAAAAAAGAGGGGCAAGTGCTCCATTTGCCCTCCTCAATGGATGTGTGTTGGTGAGCTTCTCTTTTCACATCTCTATCCATTTTATTTTCTTTCAATCTTAGTGGTCGCAATGTTTCAGACCTGACAAGCCCATACGTATTATTTTTTCTTTACAACCTATAATTGAGAAACCAAAAAGATGGAATAAATGAAGGAAATTTAAAGGATGTGTTTGAACTAATTATTTTTTAACTTCTAGCAATATTCTCTCTTATTTTGCACTGTGGACATTGGGTGCAAGTTTTTCTTAAATACCATTTTGGGGTATAGCGGAATTAAGCTAAAGTTTATGAGCACCATATTACAAAGTGTTTGTGAATCAAGTCAAATCTTATAAGCACCATTAGATACATACCATTTTAGGTACTTGATTAAGTTAGAGGCATTGACAGGTACTAATTAGGAACAGAGATCAAATGGCCATTGATGTAACGACCCAATTTTCAATATGTCTAGATCATATCGGAAACTGAGCGCTACCAATTTGTCTTCCTAATTATTATCTATTATTTATCATATGAGCCTGATTCGTTGTTAAAAACGTGGTTAATTTGCGAGGTATATATTTTTTTTTTTTTGAAAACATTTGGGTTAATAGACGGAATCATACATAATCAATTCACAACTGATAACAGATAAAACATTTATAAACAACCACACATAAATACATCACGAGTAGCTAGCAACATTCATTTATCCAGCCTTTGTTAGAGTATAGACCTTTAGTTAGAACACCCCTAGATATAGCTAGATAATAATTATATACATATACATACATATAACATCCCAGGTCCTGACCTGTTCAAGAAGTCCCTAAGCTGGCACCCAGGCTAGCCTAGACTCTATACTCGCCTAGTCCCTCTAAACTACTAAAGCGAGGGAAAGTACGTTCTAAGTCTTCAAAACTCAAGTCAGGTGAACGTCACCAAAGGTAGGACATCATCTGCTATTCCTCTGCACGATCAGACATTGCCATAGGACGTCCCTCTGGTACCTCATCAAGTAGCCACACAACGGGGGTCTCGTACACAGGATTTAGGTTAAAGTGCGCATACGAACGGGGTGCAGACGTTGGCTGGTCTCATGGTATATACGTATAATCAGAGAACGATATCCACCCTAGACTCAGAAGACTATCTAGAGCAGAATCCTCTTTGCAGATCCATCATCAACGAACTACGGTAAGGTACTCTTACTTCCATCTGAAGGGGAAGGGAGAGAGAAGGGGTAAGAACTGGGGAGTTCTTAGTAGGGTCGGGGTTATTAGTTATGTTCATTTATTTGGGGTCGATTAGCAGACGAATAATAGAATATAGCGAAGCAGTAAACAAAGGACAAAGACAGAAAGAGAAAGTAAAGACAATAGAAAGCAGAACACAAACAAAAGAATACAAGCAAATAAAACATAGAAATAGCATACAAGCAGACAAACACAAAGAAATAGATCACACACAGAAAGGAATGCAACAGAGAATGATGCGCAGACAAGAATGATGCATGTCTAGTCATAGTACAGGCCATGAGCTCATGTGTCGGTTAGCACCTGCATTCTCGACATTTATCCGGTCACGAGTTCACGATTTCCCGGATACGATTTTCCGTTCAAATAAATGCGCATATAATTATTAGCAGCTCTATTGAGACAGCCTCTGCTTTCTACTCGCAGGAAATATACTCTTGGGAACGGAAAATTACTCTTGGGTTGCCTCAGGGCAACAGATAAATAAACAAACATCTCTTGGGTTGCATTAAGCAACATATATATACATATAATATCTCTTGGGTTGCATTACGCAACATATATATATATATATATATGTAATATCTCGTGGGTTGCCTCAAGCAACAAAAAAACTCTTCGATAAGAATTCCGCGCTTAGTCTCTTTACTCTGCTCTTATTTCTCTGTTTAACGTGTGTTCTTAAGACTTATGTAAATTTCGGTATGAATAGTTAGCCTGTCCCAAGTATAGGTTCATTAAGTCTATATTGAAACAGTTTAACTTTTCATATAATACCTAACCCTAGTCGCAACTCAAGGACTAACTATGTTGCCCTAGTTCGTTCACTAATGTCTGTCTGTTTTTCTGTCATTAAAACTTTACAGACTTTTTCTTCAATTTTTATCTTTTCTTTAACTTTTATCTTTTCTTTATCTTTTCCTCACTAACATGTTATTACCACTCCCTAAGTGTTTTATGAAGGTAATTATGAGATTCTGCACTTAAAGTTGTCTTTCTAAAGCTTTTACAGAAAACTGCCTTTTTCGCATTATTTTATTATTTTTATTAAAATATTATTTTTAATTAAATATTATTATTTAATATTTTATTATTATTTATTATTTTATTATTAAATTTTCGAAAATTAACTTTACTTTTACTTTTAACCTTTAAAATTCACTTTTTACCACCCGTAACTTTTAATATTTCTACTTTAACCACCCTAACTTTCAAAAATTACAAAATAACCCCTCAAACACCAAAATAATTACTTCCTTGCCCTTTTATGAATCAAAAAGGTGTTCTTCATTGTTCTTCACCACACTCAAAGTGTTCTTCGTGTTCTTCATAAATTCTTCAGATTCTTTCTCTGTTTTTACCCGTTTTTCAATCTTTTCAGCAACCGATTTTTACCAAAATTCATAATAAATTCCCAGCCACTAAAACCCCATCTTTTCCACATGATTTTAACACAAATTGAACCTCAATTTAGGGCCTAGGGTTCGTTTTTCCAGCAGCCACAAGAACACACATTCATAGCTTGAATTTCATCAAATTTCATCAAAATTTCACCAAATTTTCACCAAAAATCAATCATATGCAACCAATTTTTAGCACAGCCAAATAATACAACATTCACACATCTCAAACACAATTAATCAAGATTAATTTCGTGACACCCTACCTGGTTTTGCTGTTCCTAATTCGGTTAAACTTTCAGGTGGTCCTTAAGCACTTTTTCCTCCTAAATCACATCAAGAACAACTTTAAATCCAAAAACTCTCAACTGACCAAATCTCACTCAGCATGTTAGGAAGAGATATATCACCTTAGACTTGCTGGAAATTCACGTTTCTTGGCCCTCAAGTCAAGTTAAGCATGATTCCTAAGGAAAAACATCAAGAAAACACATGTTTACATGGTTTTCCTTGAAAACCGAATTGAAGAGGGAGGGAGACAGCCATCTCACCTTATTTCCAGCCTTGATAAGTCACATGGTTATGTAGATGAAGAAGAGAGGATCATTTTGGTGAAATCGGAGTTTTGATTTGAGTTTTAGTTCAGAAGAATCAAGCTTTGAAGATTAAAGGGTCATGAAAGTTTCTCTCTTTTCTCTCTTCACATTTTCGGCCAAAGGGAGTAAATGACCAGCCTTGGAGTGTCTTGGGGGTGTAAGGAGAGTTGTGATTGGTTGGCTTGAAGGTGGATTAAAATAATATTAAAATATCCCAGGTGTATAACTACTAAAACTAGATGTATCGGAACACTTGTAAAAACATCTCTAAAAATTATTTTCTGAGTTACTAGCATAAATGACACTAGTAACATATTTATTATGATAATAGAACATGTATAATGAGGCCTTAGCATTGCTAAAGTCATCAGAGAGTGCTGGTGCTAAGCTGCACCAGTAAACCGTAAACCCGGTTAAACCGATTTTCTGTTTTTAACAAAAACAGACCAGGTAACCTTATAATATCATTCAAGAAGCTTCTAATACTCATATAATGATGATATTACCCTATTATCTCTCTTCTCTCATGAATCGAGTCCGGTTCGTCAAACCGAGACTATTTACGAAAAATTGGATCAAAACTGCCAACTGATACGGTTCAAAAACTAGGTTCTTCGCGATTGCATTATCGAGCTTGCCTCAAAGGAGGTTCTAGCTTAAGGATGACATAATGATAATGAGGATTGAGATGCTTGATGATATAACAGAGGTGTTCCCTTTACAGATCTTTCGGAGAAATTCGTACTTTCAGAAAAGATCTCATGTACTCGAAAATCAGGGTTGTTACATTCTACCCTCCTAAAAGAAAATTTTGCCCTCAAAATTTCAGTTACCTGAGAATAGATGCGGGTAATCAGCTTTCATCTTATCCTCCAGTTCCCAAGTGTGTTCTTCTTTTCCTCTTTGTCCCCAAGCTACTTTGACTAAGCGAACAGTCTTGCCTCTCAGCTGCTTATCACTTCTTTCTACGATCTGAACTGGTGATGCTTGATATGTCAAATGATTTCATAGTTGTACTGTTTCTGGTCGTAAAATGTGACTCTCATCGGGAATATATTTCCTAAGTTGTGAGACATGAAAAACATCATGAAGGTTTGATAAATAAGGAGGAAGGACTATTTGATAAGCTACTAGACCGACTCTTTTAAGTATTTGGAAAAGGTTCCATGTATTGCGGGGTAAGCCTTTTAGTCTTAAGGGCTCTACCTATTCCAGTAATCGAAGTTACTTCTAGTAAGACACGGTTTCCGTCACTAAACTCTAAGGGTCTACGTCTATTATCGGCATAGCTCTTTTGACGACTCTGTGCTGTCTGGATCTTCCGACGAATCTCCTTTATCTTCTCAGTAGTTTCTTACACTAAGTCTAGACCTAAGACACTAGCTTCTCCATCGTCATTCCAACACAATGGTGTCCGACATCTTTTTCCATAGAGAGCTTCATATGGTGCCATCCCGATACTTTATTGGAAACTGTTGTTGTAGACGAACTCGACCAACGGCAAATATTTATCCCAACTACCTTGGTTATCCATCACACAAGATCTTAGCATGTCTTCCAATGTCTGGATTGTCCGCTCTGATTGTCCGTCTGTCTGAGGATGGTATGCTGTACTCATATGCAATTCTGTTCCTAAAGCTTTCTGGAAAGCTCCCCAAAATCTGGAAGTAAACCTCGGATCTCGGTCTGAAACAATTGATGAAGGTATTCCGTGCAATCGTACGATTTCTTGAATATATATCCGTGCCAGCCTTTCTAATGTATAGTCAACTCGAATCGGAAGGAAGTGCGCTGATTTTGTCAACCTGTCCACAATTATCTAAATGGCATCGTGTCCTGTTGAAGTCCTTGGCAATCCCATAACAAAATCCATAGTGATCTGCTCCCATTTCCATTGTGGTATTTCTAAGGGTTGCAGGGTTCCTGACGGCTTCTGATGTTCCACCTTCACCTTCTGGCAGGTTAAACATCTTGAGACATAATCAGCTACTTTTCTCTTTAAGCCCGGCCACCAAAATATTTGTTTCAAGTCTCGATACATCTTTGTCACTCCAGGGTGCATAGAAAGTCTGCTTTGATGAGCTTCTGTAAGAATCTTTTGTTGCAATTCTCCAGAGTTAGGCACACAAATTCTGTTCTTGTACCTCCATAGGCCACTACGATCCTATCTCATAGCTTCTTCAACTCTGCAAGCAATGGTGACATCCGGTACGGTGCTATGAAAATTGGTCCGGTTCCAGGTACTAGATCAATGCTGAATTTTATCTCTTACTGAGGAAGAAACTCAGGTATGTCGTCCAAGAAAACATCAGGAAATTCTTTCACCATTTGGGTCCGTTCTAAGCTCAATTCACTATCATTCGAGCTAGCCGCTAACAGAACGTACCCCTCACAATCACTCCCACCTAAGGTAACTCTTACAGAATTCAGATATAAGGTGTGGGACAAAAATGGTTTAGTACATAGACTATTAGATGGAATAACAGTAGTTCTTTTAAAATAATCAAAGAAAACATGATACTTAGATAACCAATCTAATCCTAAAAAAACTTCTAAGCCAGATGGAGATAAGCAGATTAGATCGTGTATAAAAGTCCTGTTCCTAATAGCGAATGGTACTTGCAGGCACACTAAACTGGTCAAAGCATTTTGGGACGCAGGTGTATGGACAATCAAGTAAAAAATCAATTTAAAGAAATATAATCCTAACTCGTGAGCAATAATTAGAGAAATAAAGAATGCGATGCACCCGAATCATACAGTACAGTTAGAAATCGATTCTTGACATAGCCTGACCTTGAATGAGGGTGTTCGATTGCACAACATTGTCAATAGTGATAGCAAACACTCGTCCTTGTTGTTGAGTGCTAACTGGATTTCGAGTAAATCCCTTTGGACAATCCTTGGCAATATGTCTAAGTTCTCTACAAGCATAGCAGTTAGGTGATCCGAACTGGCAAGACCTGTTATCATGCTCTTTTCCGCATTACTTACATGCAGTGTTTATGTAAGCCTGATGGGCTCGTTTACCATTACCTTGCCTTACTTTACCTCCATTCTTACCCATACGGCGATCAGTAATGTTACCAACTTGTAGGTTCTTACGCTGTCGTATGCCACGTGCTTTAAAATGCACCCTTCTCCCAGCTGTCTGATGATTGCTAAGACGCCTTGGTGGAAATCCTTGGCGACTCACTTTAGCCACAATCACTTTCTTAATACATTCTTCCACTAACTTGCTCTTGTTGACTAATTCGGCAAAATTACGTATCTCCAGCGAAACTATTGAACTTATCAGATCAACACAAAGGCCTCCTTCAAACTTCAAGCACTTCCATTCTTCAAGGTCAGCAGGATCCCCTTGACAGATCTTAGAGAAACAACAAAAGTCATCAAACTTACGGGCATACTCAGCAACAGTCATATCCACTTGCCTCAGCTGCATAAGCTCCATCTCCTTAGCATCTCGTGTTGCTCCCGGAAAATACTTTTTATAAATTTGTCCCTAAAGATATCCCAAGGAATGTTATTTTCATTCTGTTGTAGCAGTCGTTGTATCCCCTGCCACCAGTACTCAGCTTCTCCCTCGAGCATATAAGTAGCAAACTCCACGTGTTGTCCTTCCGGAACATGCTGCGCCCTCAGTGATCGTTCAATACCTCGAAACCAGTTATCAGCGTCAGTCACAACGAGTGTACCCTTGAACTTAGGCGGATTAACCTTCAGAAAGGTCGCAAGGGTCATAGGTCTTCCAGGATGCCCTAAATTATTCTCATCATTTCCACTATCTTCCCCATGCTCATTCTCATTCCCGTTTCTCACTCCAAGACGATCAACAGCCCTAGCCGCTGCTACTGCAGCCTCACGCACTGCCTCAGCCACAGCGTTCATGGTAGTCATAAATGTCTCCTGTTCCCTCTCGTAGTTAACATTAGGAATTCCTTCCCGTACGCCTCGTCTCCGTGAACCCATCGTGGTCCCGTTCACACCAAACAATCATTATTAAGGTGATCAGTCTTAACACTTCAAGTCAAGTGTGAACATTCCCATAATGAAAACACAGAAACAATCATGCAACATATATCACTGGGATATCCTATACGCATGAGACACACAACAGAGTATACAATGAAGCATAGTCAGTCCACTCCCCAGGCTCTACTGGGAACGAACTGCTCTGATACCAAATTGTAACGACCCAATTTTCAATATGTCTAGATCATACCGGAAACTGAGCGCTACCAATTTGTCTTCCTAATTATTATCTATTATTATCATATGAGCCTGATACGTTGTTAAAAACGTGGTTAATTTGCGAGGTATATTTTTTTTTGTTTGAAAACATTTGGGTTAATAGACGGAATCATACATAATCAATTCACAACTGATAACAGATAAAACATTTATAAACAACCACACATAAATACATCACGAGTAGCTAGCAACATTCATTTATCCAGCCTTTGTTAGAGTATAGACCTTTAGTTAGAACACCCCTAGATATAGCTAGATAATAATTATATACATATACATACATATAACATCCCAGGTCCTGACCTGTTCAAGAAGTCCCTAAGCTGGCACCCAGGCTAGCCTAGACTCTATACTCGCCTAGTCCCTCTAAACTACTAAAGCGAGGGAAAGTACGTTCTAAGTCTTCAAAACTCAAGTCAGGTGAACGTCACCAAAGGTAGGACATCATCTGCTATTCCTCTGCACGATCAGACATTGCCATAGGACGTCCCTCTGGTACCTCATCAAGTAGCCACACAACGGGAGTCTCGTACACAGGATTTAGGTTAAAGTGCGCATACGAACGGGGTGCAGACGTTGGCTGGTCTCATGGTATATACGTATAATCAGAGAACGATATCCACCCTAGACTCAGAAGACTATCTAGAGCAGAATCCTCTTTGCAGATCCATCATCAACGAACTACGGTAAGGTACTCTTACTTCCATCTGAAGGGGAAGGGAGAGAGAAGGGGTAAGAACTGGGGAGTTCTTAGTAGGGTCGGGGTTATTAGTTATGTTCATTTATTTGGGGTCGATTAGCAGACGAATAATAGAATATAGCGAAGCAGTAAACAAAGGACAAAGACAGAAAGAGAAAGTAAAGACAATAGAAAGCAGAACACAAACAAAAGAATACAAGCAAATAAAACATAGAAATAGCATACAAGCAGACAAACACAAAGAAATAGATCACACACAGAAAGGAATGCAACAGAGAATGATGCGCAGACAAGAATGATGCATGTCTAGTCCTAGTACAGGCCATGAGCTCATGTGTCGGTTAGCACCTGCATTCCCGACATTTATCCGGTCACGAGTTCACGATTTCCCGGATACGATTTTCCGTTCAAATAAATGCGAATATAATTATTAGCAGCTCTATTGAGACAGCCTCTGCTTTCTACTCGCAGGAAATATACTCTTGGGAACGGAAAATTACTCTTGGGTTGCCTCAGGGCAACAGATAAATAAACAAACATCTCTTGGGTTGCATTAAGCAACATATATATACATATAATATCTCTTGGGTTGCATTACGCAACATATATAATATCTCTTGGGTTGCATTACGCAACATATATATATATATGTAATATCTCTTGGGTTGCCTCAAGCAACAAAAAAACTCTTCGATAAGAATTCCGCGCTTAGTCTCTTTACTCTGCTCTTATTTCTCTGTTTAACGTGTGTTCTTAAGACTTATGTAAATTTCGGTATGAATAGTTAGCCTGTCCCAAGTATAGGTTCATTAAGTCTATATTGAAACAGTTTAACTTTTCATATAATACCTAACCCTAGTCGCAACTCAAGGACTAACTATGTTGCCCTAGTTCGTTCACTAATGTCTGTCTGTTTTTCTGTCATTAAAACTTTACAGACTTTTTCTTCAATTTTTATCTTTTCTTTAACTTTTATCTTTTCTTTATCTTTTCCTCACTAACATGTTATTACCACTCCCTAAGTGTTTTATGAAGGTAATTATGAGATTCTGCACTTAAAGTTGTCTTTCTAAAGCTTTTACAGAAAACTGCCTTTTTCGCATTATTTTATTATTTTTATTAAAATATTATTTTTAATTAAATATTATTATTTAATATTTTATTATTATTATTATTTATTATTAAATTTTCGAAAATTAACTTTACTTTACTTTTAACCTTTAAAATTCACTTTTTACCACCCGTAACTTTTAATATTTCTACTTTAACTACCCTAACTTTCAAAAATTACAAAATAACCCCTCAAACACCAAAATAATTACTTCCTTGCCCTTTTATGAATCAAAAAGGTGTTCTTCATTGTTCTTCACCACACTCAAAGTGTTCTTCGTGTTCTTCATAAATTCTTCAGATTCTTTCTCTGTTTTTACCCGTTTTTCAATCTTTTCAGCAACCGATTTTTACCAAAATTCATAATAAATTCCCAGCCACTAAAACCCCATCTTTTCCACATGATTTTAACACAAATTGAACCTCAATTTAGGGCCTAGGGTTCGTTTTTCCAGCAGCCACAAGAACACACATTCATAGCTTGAATTTCATCAAATTTCATCAAAATTTCACCAAATTTTCACCAAAAATCAATATATGCAACCAATTTTTAGCACAGCCAAATAATACAACATTCACACATCTCAAACACAATTAATCAAGATTAATTTCGTGACACCCTACCTGGTTTTGCTGCTCCTAATTCGGTTAAACTTTCAGGTGGTCCTTAAGCACTTTTTCCTCCTAAATCACATCAAGAACAACTTTAAATCCAAAAACTCTCAACTGACCAAATCTCACTCAGCATGTTAGGAAGAGATATATCACCTTAGACTTGCTGGAAATTCACGTTTCTTGGCCCTCAAGTCAAGTTAAGCATGATTCCTAAGGAAAAACATCAAGAAAACACATGTTTACATGGTTTTCCTTGAAAACCGAATTGAAGAGGGAGGGAGACAGCCATCTCACCTTATTTCCAGCCTTGATAAGTCACATGGTTATGTAGATGAAGAAGAGAGGATCATTTTGGTGAAATCGGAGTTTTGATTTGAGTTTTAGTTCAGAAGAATCAAGCTTTGAAGATTAAAGGGTCATGAAAGTTTCTCTCTTTTCTCTCTTCACATTTTCGGCCAAAGGGAGTAAATGACCAGCCTTGGAGTGTCTTGGGGGTGTAAGGAGAGTTGTGATTGGTTGGCTTGAAGGTGGATTAAAATAATATTAAAATATCCCAGGTGTATAACTACTAAAACTAGATGTATCGGAACACTTGTAAAAACATCTCTAAAAATTATTTTCTGAGTTACTAGCATAAATGACACTAGTAACATATTTATTATGATAATAGAACATGTATAATGAGGCCTTAGCATTGCTAAAGTCATCAGAGAGTGCTGGTGCTAAGCTGCACCAGTAAACCGTAAACCCGGTTAAACCGATTTTCTGTTTTTAACAAAAACAGACCAGGTAACCTTATAATATCATTCAAGAAGCTTCTAATACTCATATAATGATGATATTACCCTATTATCTCTCTTCTCTCATGAATCGAGTCCGGTTCGTCAAACCGAGACTATTTACGAAAAATTGGATCAAAACTGCCAACTGATACGGTTCAAAAACTAGGTTCTTCGCGATTGCATTATCGAGCTTGCCTCAAAGGAGGTTCTAGCTTAAGGATGACATAATGATAATGAGGATTGAGATGCTTGATGATATAACAGAGGTGTTCCCTTTACAGATCTTTCGGAGAAATTCGTACTTTCAGAAAAGATCTCATGTACTCGAAAATCAGGGTTGTTACATTCTACCCTCCTAAAAGAAAATTTTGCCCTCAAAATTTCAGTTACCTGAGAATAGATGCGGGTAATCAGCTTTCATCTTATCCTCCAGTTCCCAAGTGTGTTCTTCTTTTCCTCTTTGTCCCCAAGCTACTTTGACTAAGCGAACAGTCTTGCCTCTCAGCTGCTTATCACTTCTTTCTACGATCTGAACTGGTGATGCTTGATATGTCAAATGATTTCATAGCTGTACTGTTTCTGGTCGTAAAATGTGACTCTCATCGGGAATATATTTCCTAAGTTGTGAGACATGAAAAACATCATGAAGGTTTGATAAATAAGGAGGAAGGACTATTTGATAAGCTACTAGACCGACTCTTTTAAGTATTTGGAAAAGGTTCCATGTATTGCGGGGTAAGCCTTTTAGTCTTAAGGGCTCTACCTATTCCAGTAATCGAAGTTACTTCTAGTAAGACACGGTTTCCGTCACTAAACTCTAAGGGTCTACGTCTATTATCGGCATAGCTCTTTTGACGACTCTGTGCTGTCTGGATCTTCCGACGAATCTCCTTTATCTTCTCAGTAGTTTCTTACACTAAGTCTAGACCTAAGACACTAGCTTCTCCATCGTCATTCCAACACAATGGTGTCCGACATCTTTTTCCATAGAGAGCTTCATATGGTGCCATCCCGATACTTTATTGGAAACTGTTGTTGTAGACGAACTCGACCAACGGCAAATATTTATCCCAACTACCTTGGTTATCCATCACACAAGATCTTAGCATGTCTTCCAATGTCTGGATTGTCCGCTCTGATTGTCCGTCTGTCTGAGGATGGTATGCTGTACTCATATGCAATTCTGTTCCTAAAGCTTTCTGGAAAGCTCCCCAAAATCTGGAAGTAAACCTCGGATCTCGGTCTGAAACAATTGATGAAGGTATTCCGTGCAATCGTACGATTTCTTGAATATATCCGTGCCAGCCTTTCTAATGTATAGTCAACTCGAATCGGAAGGAAGTGCGCTGATTTTGTCAACCTGTCCACAATTATCTAAATGGCATCGTGTCCTGTTGAAGTCCTTGGCAATCCCATAACAAAATCCATAGTGATCTGCTCCCATTTCCATTGTGGTATTTCTAAGGGTTGCAGGGTTCCTGACGGCTTCTGATGTTCCACCTTCACCTTCTGGCAGGTTAAACATCTTGAGACATAATCAGCTACTTTTCTCTTTAAGCCCGGCCACCAAAATATTTGTTTCAAGTCTCGATACATCTTTGTCACTCCAGGGTGCATAGAAAGTCTGCTTTGATGAGCTTCTGTAAGAATCTTTTGTTGCAATTCTCCAGAGTTAGGCACACAAATTCTGTTCTTGTACCTCCATAGGCCACTACGATCCTATCTCATAGCTTCTTCAACTCTGCAAGCAATGGTGACATCCGGTACGGTGCTATGAAAATTGGTCCGGTTCCAGGTACTAGATCAATGCTGAATTTTATCTCTTACTGAGGAAGAAACTCAGGTATGTCGTCCAAGAAAACATCAGGAAATTCTTTCACCATTTGGGTCCGTTCTAAGCTCAATTCACTATCATTCAAGCTAGCCGCTAACAGAACGTACCCCTCACAATCACTCCCACCTAAGGTAACTCTTACAGAATTCAGATATAAGGTGTGGGACAAAAATGGTTTAGTACATAGACTATTAGATGGAATAACAGTAGTTTTTTTAAAATAATCAAAGAAAACATGATACTTAGATAACCAATCTAATCCTAAAAAAACTTCTAAGCCAGATGGAGATAAGCAGATTAGATCGTGTATAAAAGTCCTGTTCCTAATAGCGAATGGTACTTGCAGGCACACTAAACTGGTCAAAGCATTTTGGGACGCAGGTGTATGGACAATCAAGTAAAAAATCAATTTAAAGAAATATAATCCTAACTCGTGAGCAATAATTAGAGAAATAAAGAATGCGATGCACCCGAATCATACAGTACAGTTAGAAATCGATTCTTGACATAGCCTGACCTTGAATGAGGGTGTTCGATTGCACAACATTGTCAATAGTGATAGCAAACACTCGTCCTTGTTGTTGAGTGCTAACTGGATTTCGAGTAAATCCCTTTGGACAATCCTTGGCAATATGTCTAAGTTCTCTACAAGCATAGCAGTTAGGTGATCCGAACTGGCAAGACCTGTTATCATGCTCTTTTCCGCATTACTTACATGCAGTGTTTATGTAAGCCTGATGGGCTCGTTTACCATTACCTTGCCTTACTTTACCTCCATTCTTACCCATACGGCGATCAGTAATGTTACCAACTTGTAGGTTCTTACGCTGTCGTATGCCACGTGCTTTAAAATGCACCCTTCTCCCAGCTGTCTGATGATTGCTAAGACGCCTTGGTGGAAATCCTTGGCGACTCACTTTAGCCACAATCACTTTCTTAATACATTCTTCCACTAACTTGCTCTTGTTGACTAATTCGGCAAAATTACGTATCTCCAGCGAAACTATTGAACTTATCAGATCAACACAAAGGCCTCCTTCAAACTTCAAGCACTTCCATTCTTCAAGGTCAGCAGGATCCCCTTGACAGATCTTAGAGAAACAACAAAAGTCATCAAACTTACGGGCATACTCAGCAACAGTCATATCCACTTGCCTCAGCTGCATAAGCTCCATCTCCTTAGCATCTCGTGTTGCTCCCGGAAAATACTTTTTATAAAATTTGTCCCTAAAGATATCCCAAGGAATGTTATTTTCATTCTGTTGTAGCAGTCGTTGTATCCCCTGCCACCAGTACTCAGCTTCTCCCTCGAGCATATAAGTAGCAAACTCCACGTGTTGTCCTTCCGGAACATGCTGCGCCCTCAGTGATCGTTCAATACCTCGAAACCAGTTATCAGCGTCAGTCACAACGAGTGTACCCTTGAACTTAGGCGGATTAACCTTCAGAAAGGTCGCAAGGGTCATAGGTCTTCCAGGATGCCCTAAATTATTCTCATCATTTCCACTATCTTCCCCATGCTCATTCTCATTCCCGTTTCTCACTCCAAGACGATCAACAGCCCTAGCCGCTGCTACTGCAGCCTCACGCACTGCCTCAGCCACAGCGTTCATGGTAGTCATAAATGTCTCCTGTTCCCTCTCGTAGTTAACATTAGGAATTCCTTCCCGTACGCCTCGTCTCCGTGAACCCATCGTGGTCCCGTTCACACCAAACAATCATTATTAAGGTGATCAGTCTTAACACTTCAAGTCAAGTGTGAACATTCCCATAATGAAAACACAGAAACAATCATGCAACATATATCACTGGGATATCCTATACGCATGAGACACACAACAGAGTATACAATGAAGCATAGTCAGTCCACTCCCCAGGCTCTACTGGGAACGAACTGCTTTGATACCAAATTGTAACGACCCAATTTTCAATATGTCTAGATCATACCGGAAACTGAGCGCTACCAATTTGTCTTCCTAATTATTATCTATTATTTATCATATGAGCCTGATACGTTGTTAAAAACGTGGTTAATTTGCGAGGTATATTTTTTTTTTGTTTGAAAACATTTGGGTTAATAGACGGAATCATACATAATCAATTCACAACTGATAACAGATAAAACATTTATAAACAACCACACATAAATACATCACGAGTAGCTAGCAACATTCATTTATCCAGCCTTTGTTAGAGTATAGACCTTTAGTTAGAACACCCCTAGATATAGCTAGATAATAATTATATACATATACATACATATAACATCCCAGGTCCTGACCTGTTCAAGAAGTCCCTAAGCTGGCACCCAGGCTAGCCTAGACTCTATACTCGCCTAGTCCCTCTAAACTACTAAAGCGAGGGAAAGTACGTTCTAAGTCTTCAAAACTCAAGTCAGGTGAACGTCACCAAAGGTAGGACATCATCTGCTATTCCTCTGCACGATCAGACATTGCCATAGGACGTCCCTCTGGTACCTCATCAAGTAGCCACACAACGGGAGTCTCGTACACAGGATTTAGGTTAAAGTGCGCATACGAACGGGGTGCAGACGTTGGCTGGTCTCATGGTATATACGTATAATCAGAGAACGATATCCACCCTAGACTCAGAAGACTATCTAGAGCAGAATCCTCTTTGCAGATCCATCATCAACGAACTACGGTAAGGTACTCTTACTTCCATCTGAAGGGGAAGGGAGAGAGAAGGGGTAAGAACTGGGGAGTTCTTAGTAGGGTCGGGGTTATTAGTTATGTTCATTTATTTGGGGTCGATTAGCAGACGAATAATAGAATATAGCGAAGCAGTAAACAAAGGACAAAGACAGAAAGAGAAAGTAAAGACAATAGAAAGCAGAACACAAACAAAAGAATACAAGCAAATAAAACATAGAAATAGCATACAAGCAGACAAACACAAAGAAATAGATCACACACAGAAAGGAATGCAACAGAGAATGATGCGCAGACAAGAATGATGCATGTCTAGTCCTAGTACAGGCCATGAGCTCATGTGTCGGTTAGCACCTGCATTCCCGACATTTATCCGGTCACGAGTTCACGATTTCCCGGATACGATTTTCCGTTCAAATAAATGCGAATATAATTATTAGCAGCTCTATTGAGACAGCCTCTGCTTTCTACTCGCAGGAAATATACTCTTGGGAACGGAAAATTACTCTTGGGTTGCCTCAGGGCAACAGATAAATAAACAAACATCTCTTGGGTTGCATTAAGCAACATATATACATATAATATCTCTTGGGTTGCATTACGCAACATATATAATATCTCTTGGGTTGCATTACGCAACATATATATATATGTAATATCTCTTGGGTTGCCTCAAGCAACAAAAAAACTCTTCGATAAGAATTCCGCGCTTAGTCTCTTTACTCTGCTCTTATTTCTCTGTTTAACGTGTGTTCTTAAGACTTATGTAAATTTCGGTATGAATAGTTAGCCTGTCCCAAGTATAGGTTCATTAAGTCTATATTGAAACAGTTTAACTTTTCATATAATACCTAACCCTAGTCGCAACTCAAGGACTAACTATGTTGCCCTAGTTCGTTCACTAATGTCTGTCTGTTTTTCTGTCATTAAAACTTTACAGACTTTTTCTTCAATTTTTATCTTTTCTTTAACTTTTATCTTTTCTTTATCTTTTCCTCACTAACATGTTATTACCACTCCCTAAGTGTTTTATGAAGGTAATTATGAGATTCTGCACTTAAAGTTGTCTTTCTAAAGCTTTTACAGAAAACTGCCTTTTTCGCATTATTTTATTATTTTTATTAAAATATTATTTTTAATTAAATATTATTATTTAATATTTTTATTATTTATTATTTTATTATTAAATTTTCGAAAATTAACTTTACTTTTACTTTTAACCTTTAAAATTCACTTTTTACCACCCGTAACTTTTAATATTTCTACTTTAACCACCCTAACTTTCAAAAATTACAAAATAACCCCTCAAACACCAAAATAATTACTTCCTTGCCCTTTTATGAATCAAAAAGGTGTTCTTCATTGTTCTTCACCACACTCAAAGTGTTCTTCGTGTTCTTCATAAATTCTTCAGATTCTTTCTCTGTTTTTACCCGTTTTTCAATCTTTTCAGCAACCGATTTTTACCAAAATTCATAATAAATTCCCAGCCACTAAAACCCCATCTTTTCCACATGATTTTAACACAAATTGAACCTCAATTTAGGGCCTAGGGTTCGTTTTTCCAGCAGCCACAAGAACACACATTCATAGCTTGAATTTCATCAAATTTCATCAAAATTTCACCAAATTTTCACCAAAAATCAATCATATATGCAACCAATTTTTAGCACAGCCAAATAATACAACATTCACACATCTCAAACACAATTAATCAAGATTAATTTCGTGACACCCTACCTGGTTTTGCTGCTCCTAATTCGGTTAAACTTTCAGGTGGTCCTTAAGCACTTTTTCCTCCTAAATCACATCAAGAACAACTTTAAATCCAAAAACTCTCAACTGACCAAATCTCACTCAGCATGTTAGGAAGAGATATATCACCTTAGACTTGCTGGAAATTCACGTTTCTTGGCCCTCAAGTCAAGTTAAGCATGATTCCTAAGGAAAAACATCAAGAAAACACATGTTTACATGGTTTTCCTTGAAAACCGAATTGAAGAGGGAGGGAGGCAGCCATCTCACCTTATTTCCAGCCTTGATAAGTCACATGGTTATGTAGATGAAGAAGAGAGGATCATTTTGGTGAAATCGGAGTTTTGATTTGAGTTTTAGTTCAGAAGAATCAAGCTTTGAAGATTAAAGGGTCATGAAAGTTTCTCTCTTTTCTCTCTTCACATTTTCGGCCAAAGGGAGTAAATGACCAGCCTTGGAGTGTCTTGGGGGTGTAAGGAGAGTTGTGATTGGTTGGCTTGAAGGTGGATTAAAATAATATTAAAATATCCCAGGTGTATAACTACTAAAACTAGATGTATCGGAACACTTGTAAAAACATCTCTAAAAATTATTTTCTGAGTTACTAGCATAAATGACACTAGTAACATATTTATTATGATAATAGAACATGTATAATGAGGCCTTAGCATTGCTAAAGTCATCAGAGAGTGCTGGTGCTAAGCTGCACCAGTAAACCGTAAACCCGGTTAAACCGATTTTCTGTTTTTAACAAAAACAGACCAGGTAACCTTATAATATCATTCAAGAAGCTTCTAATACTCATATAATGATGATATTACCCTATTATCTCTCTTCTCTCATGAATCGAGTCCGGTTCGTCAAACCGAGACTATTTACGAAAAATTGGATCAAAACTGCCAACCGATACGGTTCAAAAACTAGGTTCTTCGCGATTGCATTATCGAGCTTGCCTCAAAGGAGGTTCTAGCTTAAGGATGACATAATGATAATGAGGATTGAGATGCTTGATGATATAACAGAGGTGTTCCCTTTACAGATCTTTCGGAGAAATTCGTACTTTCAGAAAAGATCTCATGTACTCGAAAATCAGGGTTGTTACAATTGACACATTCCCTTAATTTGGTATAGGTTTAGTGATCATAGATAATTTGGTTACTCTATTTCTATGGAATTGAATTAGGAATTTAATAAGTTCTCTTAAAGTTATGTTGAATCCGCCTATGCTACACCTGTGGAACATAGCCGATTCCAAGCCCGGATAAAGGAAGAGGGTTGTGTTAGGCTTTCGACAACCAACATAAAAACGGAGTCAAATCTTCATGACGTGGATCAAAAGACGTTATTGTGCTAAAACTAGGTCGTTTTCCGGAAGCAACCCGCTGTATGGCTCGCTTATAATGTTAAATGAGCAAGAGCCACTGCATCGGTACCTGGGTGTAGTATTAAATGAGCAAGGGTTCTCGCGTTTTCGTGAACGGACGAGAGTAAAGCTAGTTCACAAAGAAAAAGGTAAAGGTAAAGGTTGGAGCGACAGAAGGTTGAGATTTGGGACATGGAACATGGACACTCTAACAGGAAAATCTATGGAGGTAGTGGATACAAGAGGAAGATTAACATCATGTGTCTACAAGAAACAAAATGGGTCGGCGCGAAGGCTAGGAAGTTGGATACCTCTGGGTTCAAACTTTGGTATACAAGAAAAGTGAAGAATAGGAATGGGATAGGTATTATCGTGGATAAGTAGTGGAAGGATGTAGTAGATGGTAAGAGGATGGGTGATCGGATCATCTCTATCAAACTTGTGGTGGAAGGAGGTATTTTTCATGTGATTAGCACCTATGCACCGCAAGTAGGTTCGGACGAGCAATACAAGATAATGTTTTGGGATGATCTAGAGAGTTTGGTCCAAGACATGCCTTCGGGAGATAAGTTTTTCTTAGGAGATTTAAATGGTCTTGTTGGGAGAGAAGTGAATGGGTATGGAAGTATTTACGGAGGCTATGCTTTCAGGGTGGTCAATATCGAGGGTAAAACTATTTTGGACTTTTCCTCAACCGTTGACCTTCTCATCGCAGATACATGTTTTAAAAAGAAAGATGAACATCTTATAACCTATAAGAGTGGCATGACAAACTCTCAAATCGACTTTTTCTTGCTGAGGAGAGTCAACCGAAAATTTTGCATTAATTGTAAAATTATTACGAGAGGGAGTTTAACAACACAACATATGATGCTCGTCATGGATTTTTGTGTTGAGCAAAAATTGAGAAAAAGACGTAATACGAAAAACCCAAGGACGAAATGGTGGCAGATGAAAGGCAAGGAGCAAAAAAATTTCCTAAGACGGATAGGAGAAGAGGCAAAGTGGGAATGAGATGAAAGCGCGGAGGAGATGTAGAGGGAGATGACAGAAGTTATTAGAAGAACAGTAAAAAAAAGTTTTGGTGAATCTAGAAGGATAGGAGCAAGAGATAAGGAGTCTTGGTGGTGGAATGTGAGTGTACAAAAAAAAAAAGACAAAACGGGAGTGCTTTAAAGAGTGATTTTTGTGCCGTGATGCAGATAATTGGAAAAAATATAAGGCGGCTAAGAAAGACAAAAGTGGCTGTAAGTGAAGCAAGAACAATGACATATGAGGGTTTCTATCAGTCTTTAGGCACGAAAGAAGAAGAAAAATGTTTATATAGAATCGTAAAGAGCCGTGAAAGAAAAATAGAAGACTTGGATCAGGTTAAGTGCATAAAAGATAAAGAGGGAGAGGTTTTGGCTCAAGATGAGAAGATCAATGAAATGTGGAAGAGCTACTTCTACGAGTTATTTAATTAAGGGCAGAGGATTCTTCTGAGTCTTGGTCGGTTATGCACAAGGGAAAAAGATCAAAACTTCGATTACTATTAAAGGGTTCGAGATTTCGGGTTAAAAGAGGCTCTTAAGCGGATGAAAAATGACAGGGCAATAGGACTCGATAATATTCCGATTAAAGTTTGAAAAGGCCTTGGAGAGAAAGGCATCAATTGGTTAACCAAGTTTTTTAATAAGATTTTAAGGTCAATGAAGATGTCAGATGAGTGGAGAAAGAACACCTTGGTACCTATCTATAAGAATAAAGGGGGTATACAGAGTTATGGAAACTATAGAGGGATTAAGTTCATGAGCCATAACATGAAATTACGGAAAAATGTCATAGAAAGGAGGCTGAGACAAGAGACACAATACCACTGAAACTCCATACCTGTTAAGAAGAATGATGGAGATGTATCATAGTGATAAAAGAGATCTACATATAGTGTTTATTGATTTGAAAAAATGTACGATAGGGTACCAAGTGAGGTCTTATGAAAGGTTTTGGAAAGGAAAAGAATAATGATCGCATATATTCGTGCAATTAAAGACATGTATAATGTGGCTATAACTAGTGTGAAGACTCAAGGTGATGTGATAGAGAAATTTTCTATTGGTATAGGATTATACCAGGGATCATTCTTAAGTCCATACTTTTTCACATTAGTTTTGGAAGCACTCACAGAGTATATCCAAGAGCCTGTGCCATGGTGCATGTTTTTTGCTGATGATATCGTCCTTATAGAAGAGTTAAGGAAAAACCTAAATAAGAAGTTGGATTTATAGAGAGAAGCTCTAGAAGTGTATGGTCTGCGTATAAGCCGTAGCAAGACGAAATATATGGAATGTAAATTCGACTGCCGAAGGAAAAACCCTAATACAAAAGTGACGATTGGAGAAAACATCCTACGAAAAGTTAAAAGTTTTAAGTATCTTGGGTGCATCATACAAGATAATTGAGGGATTGAACAAGATGTAAATTATAAGATCCAAGTAGGTCAAAGTGGCGGAATGCGTCTGGTTTTATATGTGACAAAAAAGTGTCTTTAAAACTTAAAAGTAAATTCTATCGCACTGCTATCAAACCGGCTATACTTTATGGTATAAAGTGTTGGGCGGCCGAAAGGGAGCACGAACATAAGTGTGGTAGAGATGAAGATGTTGAGGTAGATGAGTGGTCATACGCAATTGGATAGAATAAGGAACGAAGATGTAAGAGAGAGAGAGTTGGAGTAGCACTTATTGTGGAAAAGATGGTAGAATCGCGTCTCATGTGGTTTGGACATTTGATAAGAAGACCGGCAGAGCACCCAATCAGGAGGGTGGATGAGTTGGAAGATAGAAAAGGGGTGAAAGGCAGAAGAAGACATAGAAAGACCATCCATGAGCTTAATGGCGTTGTTTGATCCATGTAGCCGACCGCCTAGTGGAAGAAGACTTTGTTGTTTTTTTGTTGTTGTCTTCTCTTCTCTTCACATCAAGTCATTTGTACTATTTGAGCATTATTCATGCCTCTTCTGTTGAGCATTTCTAGAATGTAACTAGAAGGGTTAATGAAAGAGTGAATTTGAAATCAACTTTATTGTGATTAATAGTAGGAAATCTCCTTTTTGATTTACATTAGAAAAATTTGCTTTTTGCCTTTTTAGAGATATCGAAATAACAAAAAAATCTACATATGATGTTTATTTATTTGGAAAAAGTATATGATAGGATACCAAGAGAGATGCTATGGAAGGTCTTTGAAAAAAAGAGGGTAAGGATTGTATAAATTTGTGCAATTAAGGATATGTACGACGGGATTACTACTAGTATGAAAACTCAAAGTGGTGTGACAGAAAAATTTTCTATTGGTGTAAGATTGCACCAAGGATCATCTCTATCTCTATATCTCTTCACATTGGTTTTGGATGTGCTTGCATATCCAGGAACTAGTACCATGATGCATGTTTTTTGCCGATGACATCGTACTTATGGGAGAAACAATGAAAGATTTAAATCAGAAGTTAGAGTTGTGGAGAAGAGCTTAGAAGGGTATGGTTTGAGCATAAGCCGCAGTAAGATGGTATATATGGAATTTAAGATTGGCAGGTCAGGAGGAAATAATAATATAGAAGTGAAAATTGGAGAAACCATTCTACAGCAAGGAAAATGTTTTAAGTATCTTGAATGTATGATATAGGATAATAAAGAAATTGAGGATGTAAAACATTGGATACAAGTGGGCTGGTTAAAGTAGCAGAGTGCATCTGGTTTGATATGCGACAAAAGAGTACCTTTAAAATTTAAAGAAAAATTTTATTGCACTGCCATTAGACCGGTTATGTTATATGAAATAGAGTGTTGGGTGGCAAAGAATGAGTATGAACATAAGTTAAGCGCGACAGAGATGAGGAGGTTGGGATGGATGAACGGTTACACACGTATGGACAAAATAAAGAATGAAGATATAAGAGAGAAAGTTGGAGTAACGCTTATTGTAGAAAAGATGGTAAAACCTCGTCTCAGGTGGTTTAGATATGTGGGAAGAAGATCAATAAAGCACCCAGTTAAAGAGGTAGATGAGATGGAAGATGAACAGATGACTAATAGAAGATGAACAGGTGACGAATAGTAGAGGAAGACTTAAAAGGACTTATACATGAGGTGGTCAAAGGAGATCTACATGACAACAGTCTCACTATAGACATGATACATGATAGGGCGCAACGACATCATTTAATCCATATAGTTGACTCTATCTAATGGAATGAGATTTTGTTGTTATTGTTGCTGCTATTGCTTTTTTACAAACTACATTTCGATCTTACGTACTTGCATTGGAAAAAGTCAAGATTCTGTTAACACAATAAGTTTTGGGGACTAGACCTTGATTAATAGGCCTTGGAAAGGGATTCAATTGAGTTAGTTGGTGAAGAAGAGCATAAGAGAGAGCATTAGAGAGATAGAAAGGGAAGTTGAAATATCAGTAGTTGACGGTCTAGGAGAGCAAGGGGGTATTTTAAGACCAAGAAATTCAAGTGTGTTGATTAACACGTGTATATACAAATTTTGTACAATAGTACTGCTTTCGTCTTGATCTATTGCTAGTTTGAAGGTTCTTGCTTTATGGTTTACACTGAAGCTAAATTAACAAATATACAAGGCCTAATATTATTCCAATTCCTTTTTCTTTTTCTATAACTAGAGAAGTTGACTCAAGTTTTGGAAGCTGAGCGAAACTCGCAAGAAATGTCAGAGCAACTGCCATTTCACTATGTAGAAATTTCTAGACTTCTGTTTGACCAGTAAGTCCAGAGTTTAAGAGACATTGCTCTTCTCATAAGAAAAAGAGACATTATTCTGTTTACCATTTTTCTCTTATTACATTAACTAACGTCTTTTCAAATTTTAGTGCAAATGATGACATCTCGGATGCATATATGGTGAGTATAGAAATGGTCCTCTTGTGGAAATATGTCCTGGGTTTTTTTTCAGATGCTTTACCTTATTATTTTCTATACAGGTGAGATCTCTAATTGAGGACATCAGAGATGTACGATTTCATAAGGTTGAAACTGACCTGGAGGCATTCAATGGTCGCACAATTGCTGTTAAGGTAAATATTTTTAATTTTTTCTTTTGCATTAGGTAAATTTGATTCACTGATGGTTGTTTACAAGACCAGTGTTCCTGCCATATGTAATCAAGTGGTTCCTTCTTGTTGATTACATTATCATTCTGTACTAACTAAAGTTCTTTTTTTATAATTTCTTTCATGAAAATAGAGTTTCGTTCATAAGAAAAAAAATTTTCAAAGAATAATCTTGGCAAATAAATTTTGAGGGCCTCGAATGCATAGGCAAGTTGCCAAAGTAAATAGATATAAAATTTCTAATACCCAAATTAAACTCCTTTTGTCGACATATTTCAATAAACTGAAATCTTGACCATCTTGGAAAATGATATGTACATGACCATTATCTATAATAGTTCAAGTTTTTGCGTGGTTATTTTGGTCTCATCACATTTTTTCCACTGCTAGATTGGGTTTTGAGTAAAGTTGCCTTGCTTGAATTTTAGATAACAAAAGCTGGAAGATAAATAATCTTAAATTTTCTTGTGCTGTGTCTATTCCATAGTATTCATACTAATAGTCTAATATGCTTGTAAACCAAATTCAAGCATACAAGCAAGACAACTTGTTGCCTCCTAGAAGGCCACTTTCTAGTTAAAGGCGTATAATTGACTCTGCAGGTAAACGATAATGATATAGTAGAATACAGAGAGATCGGGTTCTCACTTTCCTACACTTGAATTACAATTGTTGCACCGAGAATTGCATGCATTTCTACACTTGTTTGTTCTCATAATGAGTTAATCTCCAAAGTGATCTCTTGAGATTCACCACATGCACTGAAATAGTTTCCGAAAGTGCAATTGCACCAATTATGTCTCAGATAGAAGTGTACCACGTTAGTCTATAATGGTGTGATGAGTTAGTTGATGGAAAAGGGCTGAAGGACTAATATAGTGCACTTTTGCTAATCTCAAGAATGTAAATTGGTGTGATTGGGGTCTCGAAGACTATTTTAGTGCACGCAACCAATCTGAGGGACTACTTTGGACCTTGAATCTCTCATAATAGGTCTTTGTATTTCTTGCTGGCAACATAATTCTTCATTTATTGTAGATAAAAAATTTGTCTGCCATGGAAGTGAATATAGTTCGCCCATTCATCGGAAGAGCTTTACAAGCATTCTATAAGCATGATAGTCCGGAGTTGATACCGGATCCGGAGAGAGTTCCTGATAGGCGACCGCAAGTTGTCCAAAATGCCCCAAGGGTATGTTTGTTATCTCTGTACTTTAGCAATGTTCATTTTCATTACATGATAAGTCCTGTAATGCTGTAGATACCTTTTAATTCCCTAATTCATTTTTTAAATCATTGACGAAAATTCAACATGACAAAAGCAGAAAAATACATTTTGGACTATCATATGCATTGATGGGTTTTAATGCTACTGGTATTTGCTTTTTGCAGCGGCAACTGCGAAGATAAGGTACTTACAGCTGGATCTGTGCTGCTGAATTCTTTGTACTAGGGTAGCTTGCGAGTTGAGACCTGAGTTCTCAATAATCAGGAAGATATGACGTTTCCTTATTTCTCATAAGTTACACACACACGTTGCATGTAGTTTTGTGTAATCACCTTAACGCATGCTATGCATTTATGAATTTCCCATCATTTTGTTGATGGAATTATGGGACATGGTTTGTCTGAAAGATCACCCTGACGTGGATTCTCCAACACTCTAGGTGGGGTGATATCCTCCAGGAAATCATATCGACAAACCATTCTTCTATGGCGAACAAAAATATAAAACCAAATTGTAAACGTAAAGAAAGAAAAGCAAGCAACACTTTGCCGCATAAAGCAGTAGTATACTAGTGTCCACGGACCTCTTGTATCGTCCAGCAAGGGTCAATCTTGCAGGGTAAAATTCAGTCAAGATCTAAGTTAACTAACCTTAAATATTTCTCAATTTCAAGATACGAAATGGTTTCACCAAAATCTGTAAGTAAAATATTCACACTATATTGGCTCTAGGATCACTCACTCATATAAATGACGCTATCATATTTTTCATCTTTCAATTTCATGGAGAGAATTTCAAAACATACTCATTTCATTATAGAACACACAAAATACATGTGCCTTTATATAGGCAATGCTTCCTACTAAAATAATAATTTATAAATCACAAATCAATTTTGTAATGACTACTATTTCATGAGTTGGCTTCATGAATCATCTTTCAACTTGTATTCATGTAGTTTCTATAATCTTCTAATTTCAATTCAATTTGATTTTGAATTCTTCAATGTTGTAGAATGTTGTAGTTATACTACTCTCTTAAATATTCTTCAAAAATCTTCAAGCTTCCAACATCTTCTAGTAAATAGATGATTGTTGTTTTCAACTCAAACTTTGCTTCTTCAATTCTTTAACCATGTTTCATGAAGATTCTAGTTTATGCAAGTTGATTTAAAATTTTTAATCAACATTGCCTCCCTTAAATCAAACTTGCAGAATTAATCATTCCAAGCATCTTCTTCAATTTGGAAAATAACTCGGTCTTTAATGGCTTTGTAAATATATCAGCAACTTGTTCTTCAGTTGGACAATACTCGATCACAACTTCTTTCTCATTTACCAACTCTCTGATTTTATGAACCCGAATATCAATATGCTTCGATCTTCCATGGAATACTGGATTTTTGCAAAGTGCAATAGCTGACTTGTTATCGCAAAATATTGTTGTTGGAGTACTTTGTTTCTCGTTCAATTCCTTAAGAATTCTTCTTAGCCAAATTGCTTGTGTTGCACAACTTGCTGCTGCTATATATTCTGCTTCTGCTATAGATAGTGCTACTACTGGTTATTTCTTTGACGACCATGAAATTGCACCAGAACCAAGATGAAATACAAACCCTGAAGTACTTTTCCTTGTTTTTATATCTCCGGCCTAATCACTATCAGTGTAGCCAACAAAGTTTACTTCATTAGTATTCTCATAATAAATTCCATCATTTAAAGTACCTTTGATATATCGAAGAATTCTCTTTGCCGCTTGCAAATGGTTGGTACAAGGCTCCTCCATAAATCTGCTAAGCAAATCAACTCCAAACACAATATCTGGTCTAGTTGCAGTCAAGTACCTTAGACTTCCAATCAAGCTTTTGTAGTATGTGGGATTTACTGCTCCTCCTTTATCTTCTCTCAGCAATTTGAACTTCTCTTTGACTGGAGTAAAAACTGGTTTTAAGTGCTCCTTTTGAAATTTCTTCAAAATATCATTTGCATATTTCTTCTAAGAAATGAAAATTCTGTCATCTCTTTGAACCACTTCAATGCCAAGAAAGTAAGACATCAAGCCTATATCTGTCATTTCAAAGTGCTTTATCATAGCCTCCCTAAATTCTGCAATTATCTTCAAATTGTTGCCAGTAAAGATTAAATCATCAACATAAAGACACACGATCAAGATATCTCCAGGTTCAACGAACTTGATATAAAGAGTATATTCAAATGGACATCTTTTGAAACCATTCTGAGTAAAATAAGAATCAATCTTCTTGTACCACGCTCTTGGTGCTTGCTTTAACCCGTACAAAGCTTTCTTCAATTTGTAAACTTTATTTTCTTTTCCAAAAATTTCATATCCTGCAGGTTGCTCAACATACACTTCTTCTTCTAAAGTGCCATTTAGAAATGCAGACTTAACATCCATTTGATGTACCTTCCACTTATTTTGAGCCGAGAGTGAAATAATCATACGAATAGTATCTAATCTAGCAACAGGAGCAAATACTTCAAAATAATCGATACCTGGCTTTTGTTTGTATCCTTTTGCAACTAGTCTTGCTTTGAAACGATCAACTTCACCGTTGGATTTGTACTTAGTCTTGTAAACCCACTTTACTCCAATCGGCTTCTTATCTGCTGGTAAATCTATCAGCTCTCATGTGTCATTCTTCTCAATGGCATGAATCTCCTCATCCATTGATTTCTTTCAATTGTTGTCTCTAGAGGCTTCTTCAAAGTTCAACGGCTCACAATCTGAAAAATAGAGCAAAATTTATGATTTCTTCATCGGACGGATTGTTGTCATTGCCAACTTCATAATCTGCTAATCTAGCAGGTAGTCTCCTCTCTCTTTGAGGTCTTCTAGATGATTCTGGTTGTTCGGTTGCGTCCGGTTGTCTTTCTTCTTCATCATCACATGTATTTGAAATTACAATCAGATGCTTTTCTGTCTTTGTGTCCCAGTCCCACATGGCTTTCTCGTCAAACGTCACGTCTCTACTGATGATTACTTTCTTTGTTTCTGGATTGTACAAGTTATATGCTTTTGAGTCTGTGCTATAGCCAATAAAGATACACTTATCGCCTTTGTCATCTAACTTCTTGCTTAATTGATCTGGTACGTGGGCATAAGCAATACACCCAAAGACTCTGAAATGATGGATGGAAGGCCGCTTTCCACTCCAAGCTTCCTCTAGTGTTTATCACGAACACTCTTTGTTGGACATCTGTTTAAAATATGAACTGCTGTTGCGACTGCTTCTACCCAAAACTCTTTAGGCATTTGTTTTGACTTGAGCATGCATCTGACCATATCCATGATGGTTCTATTCTTTTTTTCAGCAACTCCATTTTGTTGAGGAGTGTATCTAGTTGTTAGTTGGTGTTGAATTCCGTGTTGCTTAAAGTATTCTGAACATGCAAGATATTCTGTTCCTCTGTCTGTTCTGAGAATTTTGATTTTATGGCCACTTTGTTTTTCAACAAACGCCTTGAATGTCTTAAAGACATCACATGCTTCTGATTTCTGCTTCAGAAAGTATACCCATCTATATCTACTAAAATCATCAATAAAAGTGATAAAGTACCTGCTACCACCATTACTTGAAACTTCTACAGAACAGAGATCTGAATGCACAATTTCAAGTAATCTTCTAGCTCTACATGACTTTCCTGTAGAGAATGAATCTATGTGCTTCTTTCCCAGTTGACAAATCTCACAAACACAATTGGGAATATGAATCTGTGGTAGGCTAGAAACAAGTCCTTTTCTTGACAGGTAGTTTAGGCCAGAAAAATGAAAATGCCCAAACCGCATATGCCATAACCAGTTATCATCAAGTATCACAGAACTCATGCAAGAGGGATTAACATGTTGCATTTTTAATGAAAACATTCTGTTTGAAGTCATCTTTGCTTTATCTATGAACCTTCCGTTGTTGTCAAATACAGTGCAATATCCATGATAAGTTATCATCTTATATCCCTTCTCAGATAATTGTCCCATACTCAGTAAATTGTAATCAAGTTCAGGAGCATAGAAAATATCAGAAATATAACTCAGAGAACCATCTTTCAATCTAATTGGTATGTGCCCTTTTCCTTCAATAGGGATCTTTGTACTATTACCAAACTTCAATAATAGTTTAACTGAATCATCTAATGAAGAAAATAACTCCTTTCTGCCAGACATATGATTACTGCAAGCATTATCCAAGTACCATATATTTTCATCTTCAGCACATGAATTACTTGTAAAAAATAAAGTCTGAGTACCCGAATTGTCATCAGTATTTTGATGCTGATTTTCTGCAACGTGTGCTTGATTATTATTCATCACTTTGAATCTGCAATCTGCTGCTTTGTGTCCATACTTTCCACAATGAAAGCAATTGAAATTGGTTCTTTCTTGATAAAAATTGCCCCGACTTCGTCCTCGGTTGACAGGTCTGAAATTCGTTCCACCTCTTCCTTGATTAGGTGGTGTAATATTGTAACTTCCTTGGTTGTAATTGCCACGACCTCTACCTCTGAAACTTCCTCTCTCTCTACTTTGAAAATTAAAACCACGACCTCGTCCTTCTTGTGTACGGCTTGATTCTGCAACGTTGTTGAAATTCACTGGGCTTTTCAGGGCTTCCTCGGTTGATTTTTCTGATTTCTCCAGTATTCTACTGATGTGGCTTTCCATGGTTCCTTGCAACTCTGCAATCGTCATGGTATCTATATCGTGGGACTCTAGTATCGTAGTCACCACATGGTCATACTTAATCGGTTTGGTGCGAAGAATTTTCTCCACCACTTTGCTATCGGGCATATCTTCTCCATAGACTCTCATCTTATTGACAAGGTCTGTAACACGAGTAAAATATTGCTCAACAGTTTCTGAGCTCGACATCTCGTACCTTTCATATTCTCTTCTTAAAGACTGTAGCTTTGCTTTCTGAGCTTTATCTACGCCTTTGTATGACAGCTTCAACGTGTTCCATGCTTCCTTTGCACTTTTGGCATTTGCTATTTTGCCAAACACCGTATAATCTACTCCTTGATGAATTTGAGATAGCGCCAATTGATCTCTCATTTGTTGGGTAGCATTTGCTCCTTCTTGCAAACCCGGTTCAATGAAATTCCATAAGTTCTGGACCTTCAAATGGGTAGACATCAAAGTCTCCCAATAACTATAATCGAGTTTTCCATCTAACTTGGGACCGGACCACACAATATTAAAAGTGTTTGCCATACCGACTCTATGAATCAACAACTATGTGATAACTCTCCCACACCTCGCAAACTCTCACACACCAAGCGCTGGATTAACCAGCTCTGATACCAAATGTAAGTAAAATACTCACACTATATTGGCCCTAGGATCACTCACTCATATAAATGACGCTATCATATTTTTCATCTTTCAACTTCATAACACTCATAAAACAAAGGAGAGAATTTCAAAACATACTCATTTCATTATAGAACACACAAAATACATAAAGCATATGTGCCTTTATATAGGCAATGCTTCCTACTAAAATAATAATTTATAAATCACAAATCAATTTTGTAATGACTACTATTTCATGAGTTGGCTTCATGAATCATCTTTCAACTTGTATTCATGTAGTTTCTATAATCTTCTAATTTCAATTCAATTTGATTTTGAATTCTTCAATGTTGTAGAATATTGTAGTTATACTACTCTCTTGAATATTCTTAAAAAATCTTCAAACTTCTAACATCTTTTAGTAAATAGATGATTATTGTTTTCAACTTAAACTTTACTTCTTCAATTCTTTAACCATGTTTCATGAAGATTCTAGTTCATACAAGTTGATTAAAATTTTTAATCTAACAAAATCAAATCAATTAAACTATATATGCTTACAGTTTATCAAAACGTAGAGAAGAACAAGGAAAAAAAAAGCACTAGTACATCTCACAAATATCAATGTTCCACCACTCCAACACACGGTAATACCGTAATAACAATAACAAACATTTCTTTTTCTCTCTCTTTATACTAATCTATAAATTCTTTCTTTTCTCTATCTCCATGAATTTAAGTTATAATAGTAAATATATGAATAATTTCTATTATAATAAAATAATAATATCAATAAATATTAATACTAAAATTTTTTATTTATATTTCTTTATTTTATATTTATTTATTTATTTTACAACACTAAAAATATTATCTAAAAAAAGTGGAATGACAAGTCATTATTTACTCGGATCATGGTTCATGGATATCGAATAGGTCAGATAGACTAATCCACATTTCATTGAGCGCTTTTTCCTAACTCTAGGCCGATCTCATTGGGTTTGGTTGAGGTGACCCATTTATTTGGGGCAGTAGCTTTAATCTTTGGGACAGGATTTGAACATTAGTTAATATAATTAATAATTAGTTATAGTTGACTATAAGTTTAATTAATTAAGTCTAAAAGTATGATTTATATAACAAATAAATGATAAATAATAGATAAGAAAAAAATTACGAAAAATAAAATTGGATGAAGAAGGATTTCTAAAATTTTTTTGCTAAATTTATAAAAACCATGTGTAATGATATTTATTTTGAAATTTTTTTTTATCGAAAGAAACTATTTTAACTATTCGCTATGACATTGCCCTAATGTAATAGATAGACAGATAGATGGATAACAGTTGTTTATAATGCAAGAAGAATCAGTAAAATATTTACACCAAAACCTTATTACAAGAAAAAATCCCATAACAAAAAGGTCAACAAAAAAAATTAGAAGAATGTTGGAGGATTATTAAAATTTATTATTTTTAATTATTAATTAATTATTAATGTTTAAAAATATAAAATAAAAAAAATCATTAAATTAAAAAATTAAATTAATAATTAAATGATAATCTAAAATAATAAATTCTGATGACCCTAATCTCTCTTAATATTCCACCATAAAAATTAAGAAAAGGAAAACTCGAAAACTATGATTCTGAATACCAAATTAGACATATTTGCAGTTGGATTCTTCAAGAAAAATCACCATTTCAAAAATTGTTCAAGAACTGGTAAATCAACTGATCGGATTTATATAAAACGACACAGTTTGGATTAAAGTTTAAAAAACAAAAGAGAAACAGAATGGCAAAAACCAAGCCCCTTCTCGACTTCTCGTCACACACGTCCCTTTTCCAGTTTTTCCTTCAGGCTTAAACAATGTTTTAAAAATTGAATCGGCCATTGGATTAATCAGAAATCGATTATTTAACTAGTTCGGTTAAAGTATAAAACTGCCTTACAAAAAATTAATTAGAGAATTGGACGAACCGGCGGTTAATCAGTAAATTACCAGAACCGGCCGGGTTTTTTCATGGTTTTTGGTTTAGACGTTCAGTGCATCAGTGAAAAACGACGCCGTTTTGCAATCAGAAGTAAGAAGAACGAAGAAACACCCCACCCTCTCTCTCTCTCTCTCTGTGTCCGAGGCCAGCATCCCTCTTCGAGCTGTCTGTTGCTCTCTGTCCGAGCTCACTTCCCCTCCTCCGTTGCCGTCACTTCCCATTCCTCCGTCGCCGTCACTTGCCTTCCTCCTTCGCTGCCAGTAAGCACTGCTGCTTCAATTTATTTTTGCTTGTTTTGTACTTTCGTTTGGTTTTCTGATTTCTGATTGAGTTTGTTAATTTCTGCTTATTTTGAGTCACTGAATTTCTGAGTTTGTAAGCCTCCATCCCTCCACTGCTTCTTCAGTTTCATTTTTGGGAGTTAATTTCTGTTTTTCTGGATTTATTTATGTTGATTGTTGATTGTTGTTTTTCTGGGTTAATTGTTGTTTTCTGAGTTAATTTTCTTCATTGTTCATTGTTATTAATAGGGCTGGATTGTTGTTATTTTGTTCTGACTTCTGGGTTAATTATTGTTGATTATTGGTAATTTTCTGAGTTATTTTTGTGCTATTGTTCTAATTCTCAGTTAATTTAGTAGTTGTTAGCTTGTTCTTGAGTCAAATTAGTTAAACTTAAAAACTTGTTTGTTATTGTTGGCTCTTCTGGTGGCGGATGAGTGTATCCTTATGTGCTTCACTGCATTGTTAAGTTTTGTTATATTGATTCTGATTTCTGAGTTGTTGGTTACTAATTTTTCTGATTCCAACTCATTGATAGGTGCTTTGCTGGGAATGAGTGTGTCAATATGTAATTGAATTAGATTTACTGTATACCAGTGTACCAGTCACTGGTACATGTGAAAATCTTCCAAAATTTTAATCATAACGAATAGACGGCTGCAGTGACAAAGCTGTGACTGAGGACATAGCAGCGACGGTGATACTAGGAGAGGAGAATAGAGGCTGCCACGGCAAGAGCAGATTGGCAGCGAAAGCAGAGGACCTCCGGCGAGACTGGCTGGGGTGGGTGCAGCCCGAGGAAACAGAGGTAAGGTCTGCTTTGCTTTTGCTTCTTGTTTGTTGCCCTTCTATATTTTTGTTTTTTCTTGTATCTGTATGAATATGATCAACAAGTAAGTTCAATTAATCATTATTTTTCCAAGTATACTTTATTAATTTTGATATAAGATATTAGCTCTCATTATTTGTTGCTTGATGGAAAACCTAATTTTCTTTATGCTTACTTGTCTAGCAGGGTTTTGTTCCTCAGTCCCTTTTTGTTACTGTGGCTGTTTTGAGTTCACTTGAAAATCACCCCTATGCACTCAATATATCGTTCTGTTGCCAGCGATTCCGCTAGCCTATGTTGTAAGGTTCTGGTATCTAGAAGTTTCTCTTCACAGTTAGTATCTTCTCACTGTGTAGGAGCTAGAGAGTTTTGGCATGAAGAACAATGTCTAGGGCTTACTAAATATGCTGATATTCTCATTGCAAAAGCTAGCAAAGGGAACAGCGACCGAGAAATTCTCCGGTCTCTGTTCAATGATCCAGCTTGTGATGGTATACATCTATCTCAGAACCTTATTCAAAGGTTACTCCATCGATTTAAAGACGATTGGAGGTCTGCATTGGGGATATTCAAATGGGCCGGTTTGCGATCAGGCTTTAGACACTCGCCGGAATCGTATGATATGATGATAGACATATTAGGGAAAATGAAGCAAATGGAAAAGTTGAGAGATTTCTTGGAAGAAATGCATGAGGTGGGTCTTGTTACTCTGAATACTATAGCTAAGGTGATGAGGAGGTTTGTTGGTGCAGGACAGTGGGAAGATGCAGTAAGGATATTTGATAGCTTAGAATCTCTTGGGTTGGAGAAGAACACTGAATCCATGAACTTGTTGCTTGATACGCTATGCAAAGAGGAATTTGTTGAACAAGCTCGTGAAATTTTCTTGGAGCTAAAGCAGCACATTGCTCCAAATGCTTATACGTTTAACATACTTATTCACGGCTGGTGCAAAGTCCGTCGTGTGGATGAGGCACAGTGGACAATCCAAGAGATGAAAGGACATGGTTGTCACCCTTGTGTTATAAGTTACTCAACCATCATCCAATGCTATTGCCAAGAACAGAATTTTGACAGGGTCTACAAGCTGCTTGATGAAATGCAAGCACATGGTTGCTCCCCAAATGTGGTTACTTATACTACCATCATGTCTGCATTGGCGAAGGCAGAAAAATTTGAGGAAGCTTTGCAAGTAGTTGAGAGAATGAGGTCTGTTGGATGCAAACCTGATACCTTATTCTACAATTCATTCATTTACACATTAGGGAGAGCAGGCAAAGTAGATGATGCTACATTTGTATTCAAGGTGACGATGCTTAATGATGGTGTTGTCCCAAATACATCCACCTATAATTCAATGATTTCTATGTTCTGTCATTATGCACAAGAGAATAGGGCTTTTGACATATTGCGGGAGATGCAAGATGTGGGCCTCTGTAAGCCTGATCTTCAAACTTACCACCCAATGATCAAATTATGCTTTAAAACGGGAAAAGTAGATAGTTGGTTGAAGGATATATTGAATGACATGGTCAACAAACATCATCTTGGTCTTGATATCTCTACCTATACACTTCTGATTCATGGGCTCTGTAGAGCAGATAGATACAAGTGGGCATACTCTTTATTTGAGGACATGATTGATCAAGGTGTAATGCCTAGATTGAAAACTTGTCGTCTGCTATTGGAAGAAGTCAAACAGAAAAATATGTATGAAGCCTCCGAGAAAATTGAGGACGTTATGAAGAAAATGTAAATTCACAAGTATTTATGCAGTCTGGTTGCACGTTTTTTCCAGTTTGATTCAGATATATGATAAAAAGAAGGTATTTGATAACAATGTATAACATTGTATTGAAATTTGTAATCCGGTTGGATTGCCTGGTTGTTCTAGTGATCTTGCTATATACAACTAATTTCTTAGTCTAGGTGTTATAAAAGTAAGCAACATTAAGCAGTGTTGTAATGTTACTAGGTTTTCCATTTAAATTCGATATTTTTTGAAGTAGAAAATGAACATGTAACTAAATTTTCTCAAGTTGGCACTCTGCAGGTTTTCAAATATGGTTTCTCCATTGATTGCTGAGGTTAGCGAACATAATGTGGCATTTGAATAAAATGAGTAGGGTTTTGCAGAGATTGAGATACTAGTATGGAATATTGAAATGAGAATACTGGAGCTTACTTGCCTGAAGCCTCTGTCCATACTCTTGATGTATATATTGCTGCCAGTCACAGGCATACAAGTACCAGAGACCACCCAAATCCTATCGGTTCAGCGCTGAGTGATAGTATTGAATTTTATCACTATCAAGCAAATGGAAAGTAAAACACAACTGAGCTACCTATGTTGTGAAAATATCCTTGCTCGTTTTCTTTGCTTGGTTAATGTCTTGCTACTTTTTAACGGCCAGCAACAACAATACTTCATAGAAGCTTACATTGATGCTAAAAGAAGGTAGTTTTGGTGTTAGATCATGACTGAGAAGGGAAAAGGCAAGTACTGCAATTATGGTTCGCTGATCAGAATGTGAGGTTCTAGATTCAGAGTGGTAATGGAAATCTTAACTAGCAGTGTGAAGATTTGGCATGTGAATGAGTAGAATAGTGTAAGTAGATCATTTGGAAAATGCAGTTAAAGTAGCAGCTCAAATTGAGGTCAAAGCTTTTCATGTGCCTACTACTCCAGTACTCCTTTCATATCAATGACTTGTTATTGTTCATTTAGGTTATGCTCTCATCTTTCCCATTCAGTGAAATTCCTTAATTCCTTGTTTTTTTTAATCTTAAAAGTAGAGAGTATGCAAACTGGTTTACAGTTTATATTTTGTTATTTAACTTAATGAACTTGTAGATTCAGGAAGTTGCTGCTTATCTGTTGTAAATTGTTAGTACAGTTATTTCCCAGGTATTTAAGATTTTGCTGAAGGCCAAATGAACCCTACAGTTGATAAATATTTCTAGCCATTTCACATATTTGACTTGTATGGTGCCGTTGTAAATTTTGTATGCCAATGCTGCCAATTGTAAGAAGGCTTTTGGAGTTTTGGAGGTAGAACAGGGGTCCTGATTTTCTCTATAGCTAAAGCAACATATGTGAAAGAATGGGAGAGAATGATGAATCAACTAAAGGAGCTAAAGAGAGTGTTATGACAAGTTGGCAACACATGATCTACAAGTGTGAACAAAGTCTCATTTTAAGGATTTTGATAACTAATATCTAGTTTATATAACATGGACATAGAGGAAGTTTGGTACATGGACATAGAGGAACATGATCTCATATTTAATTTTTTTTTGTAATTTTCATATTTGTGTAGGCGATGATGGTAGTATGTATTATTACTATTTTTGTAGGAAGTATTTTTATCTTTTTATTTTTAGATATTATGTAAAAATCTTCTATTGAATAATTAAACAAATAAATAAAATTTATTGTCTTTACTGCCATCATGGTAAATAATAAATTAAATATATTTTTTATTTTATTCAAAATTTAGGTAATGGTGGATATATTACAATAAAAAGTAAGATATATTTATGAATTTATTAGTAATGAATATCTAAAAGAAACAATTTAAGTGATTAATTTTTATTATTCCTGATGTATATACATCTTTATAATAAATACTATTTTGATACCAGTATTTTTTTAACAATTATACACAAATTTTTTTATTTTGTTAATTAAAAATAATTTATATATGTGATTAATGAATAATAAATATATTTTTATATAGGTACAAAAATGTTTAGTGTACAAATAATAATTTTTTTATGTATTTGTATTTTAATATAATTATTTTTTTTCTTCATTAAAATAGGAACCTCTTTAAAATGATACACAATTTATTTTATTTGTTATTTGTGTGATTAGAATATAAACTATTTTGATTAAAATTTTAATTTTTTTAAATAGTACAACAGGAATCGGGTAACAATATTTATTTAAACACACAAATATAATTTTTATATTTAAGTAGAATCTACTAATACAAACTAAAAAATAACAACATTATTTTAGCTTTTATTAAATAGAGAATAAAACTTTATACCCTTAATAATTAACTTTTATATATGAAAACTTTCAAAGTTAAAAATAATAATTATTAATATCAATAAATAAGTATCAATAAATTTTTATAATAAAACAATATTTGTTCTGGACATAACCCGGATTTTACACTAGTTAATATTATATAGAGGTAATGCCCATTTTTGTTTCTAAAATTGAACAAATGAGTTAATATAATTTTTAATTGAACAATACTCCGTTATCGCTAAATATTATCATTTTGAGTTAATATTTTGTTAATAATAATTTACATTCATATTTGTAGGTGTTTGCACACAAGAAATATATAATTTACACTTATATTTATCAAGAGTTTGCACATATGAGTTGGACTAGGGTGTTCAAATCCAAAATGATCTAAATTAAACCGTTTATCCAATCCAATCCAAACTAAAAACCAATTAAAACCGCACTAATTCGGATTTGATTGGATTCTATTTTTTGCAAATCGCTCGATCGGATCGGATTTCGAATCTACTTTTCATAACCGATTTAATCCAATTCAAACTGCATAATGTGCTATAATATTATTATTTTATTATTATATTTATAATTATACTTATAACATGTTCAATTTGTTATATATTTTTATATTATTCATGAATTATTATTATTTAATAAATATTTTATGTTTAAAATGTGATTTATTTTAATTAATTTATAATTTTATTTTTATTGTTATGTTATCGTTGACTTTTTAAAATATTGTTGAGACTTGTTATGTCATTATTGATTATTTAAAATTTGATGTTGAGACTTGTTATATGTATTTAATTTTTTAATTTACAAAACTGCAAATCCAACCAATTCAAACCACTTGAAATTGGATCGGATCATATCGGATATTTTTTTTAAAAAAATCATCCAATCTAAATCAAACCGCAAATAAAATTAATGTTCGGATCAATTTTTTACTTAAAACCGATCCAAATCGCTCTACGAACACCCCTAAGTTGGACTATACTAGTAAAACCTCGGTTTAACTGGCACCGATCATATCTCGGATAGGGACTACACGTGCGCAACATCTTCGGAATAACCATTTGAGACTACCTTCACAAACACGAGCAAAAAACTCTTAAGCCGTTACAAAAACTATGCATCCGATCATCTATAAAAGAGGGGACACCCCAAGTAAAAGGATATGAGCAAAAAGCAAAGACAAAAAAGGCTAATAACATACGAATCGTCGCAAGATTTCATTTTTATTAGACAGCTCCAATGACTTGATCATTGGAGTGTTTTTTGTACGACCTCCCGATGCCTGGACTCCAGTGGAAGGAGAAAAGGATTCCTTGTGCCGAGCAACCTCACGCCCCGAGCTAAACCGTCAACTGGCATAGAACATGAGTCAATATAATTTGAACTCACATTTTTTAAAATTTATACCTACGAATTAGTAAAATTTATTTGTTGAAAATAATTTAGTATTTGTGCTAACTAAATGATGGCTAAAATTATTAAAAGCTGCTGGCTCTAGTGTTTATGTGTTTAATTTTTCAAAATGACCAAAGTTATCTACTTTAAGAAATGTGACTTTTGTTAATCCTGGAAAAAACTTTCATCTCACAACTATTAATTTAGTGCTGATGTGAATGTCACTCTGGTACTGTGATGGTTAATTGATGCTGGCACCCTTGAATTATGATCAATATGGCATCTAAAGTTGGTTCATGTGACTTGATTGATGTCTACCAACTTTGATTTAAATAAATCCAAATGTCTAATGAACTAATATCAGATATCATATTAATTACAATTAAAAAATGTTAATACCAAATAACAGTTACCATACCATAGTAACGTTTAATTATTATTATTATATCAATGAATGTATGACGAAAGTTTGTTATTAATAAGAATAGCAAAGTAGAAAACTTAGTTGATCATTTAAAAAAAAAATTACCAGGATGAGTGTCACATCATAGGTAAACAAATTAATTTTATAAACTGTAATTGTAATTTAAATGGATTGTCACACTATCTGGACCTGCCATTATTACTCTAATTCTCTAAAAGAAGAAAAAAAAAATTAATTTCGAAATCTTAAGAACCAGGATAAATCGTGTGCGCAACTTCAGGTAACAAAGCCAATCGTTTTTCTTTCCTTTTTCTAAGGGGTTGAGTTTTTAAGTTCCCAATTAAATATCTTTCACAAAATAAATATCCAAGTTTTGTGGTCTGATAGTCACTCCCATCAATATCAATAATCCCACTAGTCTAAAACATAAAGTTGATCACATAAGATCGATTACTAAATAAAAATCTCTTCCTTTATGTGTGTTTTCTTTTCTCTTTTTATTTTTTTTCCCTTCCAAATTCATAATATAATTCTACATTGCTTTTTACAGCCATATACTAAAGATTTTTACATACATTTATCGTATATATCACATTGACTTCATCTTCCAAGATGCGGAAGATTTATGTTTGCTAATAAAGATTGCAACAGGAGGACTCAAGCCTTCCCATTAGCAGCGATTGCCGAACCCGGACTCCCCTTCCTTCGCCTCTCGCTGAAGCTGCGGCACGGCACCAAGCTCGGCAGGCACCGCTGCTTAGATTTAACAGCGCTACCTGCAGAGTTAGTCTCTGAGAAATATGGAGTGCTGTTTGCAGATTTAGATAGTAGAAAGTCCTGTATAATTGGTTTGTCTCCTTCATTGTTTTCGCCGCCATCTTTGTGTTCTCTGATACTTTCGCGAAAAAGCTCCAACAGTTTCTTTTTCCTTTCTGTTGGAGATGGCTCGGCTGCAGAACCAGGAATGGTATTGGTCATCACAGGGGTGGCGAAAGAATGGTGCACCGGAGTGGTGCCACGCGATGGGGTGAACTCTAAATTGAAACAAAGAAATGTTAGATCATTGAAGAAACAACCATGCTACGTGCACGTCTAACAAGACTCTGCAATCTTCTTAAGCAAGTATGGGGTTCGAACTCTGCCTTGTGCATGCAGCAACTCATTAGCCAGTGACAGACGCTTAAATGAACTTCGACACTTGTTTAAGCAGACGCGTAAGTTAACGACTTCAAACAATGGAAAACTATTAAAGGAGGAGCGTTTTCTTACCACCCTTGACACTGTAGAAATCATCTTCACAGTCTGAGTCTAACCAAGCCTTTGAATCGAAAAATGCTTCCTCTTTGCTAGCTGTACAGAAGAAAAATCCATGTTCAGATGCAACAATCGAAGCAAAAGCGAAAAGCAAGTGAATGGAATCCATGACATGGTAACGCATAAGGATTATATGTTCAAGTGAGCTATGAAGACCCTATGCAATATAAAAGCAACAAATTGTTCATGAACAAATAACAATGAACTTAGAATAGGTCAGAGAAGACAGATAACAGATTACAGTTGTGTTAGTACACCAAAGACATGTGTTTCTTTCAATAATAGATTTTATCTTAGTCAATTTAGTGTTTATTAATGGCAATTATTCTTCATCAATTTTCAAAGATATTATTGAAAAAACTCCAATTATTCCTTCATTGTAACTCCTACATGGCCAACAAGCCAACCCCATTGTGGTCCACAAGTTAGAGTAGACTCCAATCTTGGCATAATACTCTTGGGTAAAATTACTGGTCCACAAAGGGATAGAGATGGCAACCTATAATAATAACTTTTCATCAACAAAATTTAACATTATCACAAACCAATTATGCTTGTATGTAATACATGTTAAAATACAAAATACACATAAAAAATGAGTTAAACAACACAGCTCTGATGTACATGGCATTTTTTATCACCAAAGCCTCCATATTTGTAACTAAAATCACAATTAGCAATCGAAGTCATATCATGGATTCAACTACGACTTCACCACGAATGGTAACACGGAAAAAAACTCATCAAATTGTAACAACACCACCACCAATAAAACCTTATCCCAAGGGTCGTTGTGTTATTTCCCCCGGTTCAAATTGCAACACAACTCATCAGCCAACAACAAACCCTTAAATAAAGCTCCGAACTGCTACAAGACCTTCAAGGGCACTCGGGATTAAGTTAAACCATATCATGTACACAGGGAATTCCTTGGTTAACAATACTCTACTAGAAAAATCATATACATATAGTTATCATAAAATCAATTAGGATCAAGAAAAGGAAAGATATGGAAGAAGAGGAGAAAGAAGATGAAGAAGTAGTAAGCACTCCCTGTGTGTACTATAATAAAACAAACAACTGGACAACAAATTAACCCCTTTCAAATTAATTAATCATCATTAACGCTTATATTATCAATTTTTTCCTTTCCATTTTCAGCACACAAAGTATAGTAGCAGAAAGCAGAAAATTCCTTCCTCCTCAGGAGAGATAATTAGAACAAAAAGAAAAAAAAATAGAAAAAATTAGGTAGAAAATTCATGTTCATAATTGTGAAAAGTAACTGGGTCTGGGAGGCTGTAGAAGTGAACTGTAACATAAACTACACAAGACAATTCTGTACGAACGGATTTGTACACGGTAACAATTAACAAAACATAACCACTGAATTTCAATAAATAAACAAATTAGAATTCGATCAATCTAACAGAGCCGAAGAGACTACCAATAACATATACGCATAATCTTTTAGAGAAATAAAAAATAAGAAGAAACAAATTAACAAGGATTTGTCAACGCTCTGAATATTAAAAGTTTGTATCGGAATTCCCAAAGCTAAAAAATAAAAAAATTCTTAACCGTCAAACTGACGAAATCTATAATACAGTTATTAAAAAAAATTAAAAGCTTCTAACTTTTAAGAAAACCAAGCTTGGGTCTAATAGGAAACCTATAAGTTTGAACAAAAAGAAAGCTTCATTATTATGTCATGAAGCAAGAAAATTAGCGAAAAAAGGGGAAAAAAAAAGCAGAGACTTTTGAAGGAAAAGAAGAGGAACATGTATGTACATATATATATATACCGTTTTTATCATAATCTGTGAATGAAGTGGTGGTGGTTGAGCGGTGAGAGTTAAGGGCAGAATCGTCAAGCGGGAAAGTTTCATTATTTTTGGGCTTGACGGGTGATGGTGGAATGATGAGGGTGTTAGCTTTGGAGGCAAAAGATGAGAGGTTGAGTTTCATGGTGGTTTTTTCTTCGGTCTGTTGGGTTCTTTGAAGGGAAGAGCATGAACCCATTGGTATGTAAGTGTATAATAATTAATAGAGAATTGGAAAAGGAGTCACTTTTTGATCGTCAAGGTTCACATGGACCTTTCTGCTTCTCTTTGCATTTAAGAGAGAGGGAGAGAAAGAGAGTGGAGTGGAAGTGAGAGAAAGGGGTTATGAATGGAATGAGGTAAGCATGATGTAAAAGGAGAAGACTGGAAGAGAAGAGAAAAAAGTGGTTTTGTTTTTGAGTTGGTAATAAACTAATAATGGATTATGTGATCGGTACAGTGGTACATGTGCAAATTTATTTAGACCAAGTTAGATAAAGATTAAATATCAGTTGGTTATTTGTCAAACTTTATAATAAATTTTAACAGAAATGTCAGACATTTTTTTAATTTTAATACGGGTGAATATTATTAGAATTTGGCGTGTTTTATTATAACTAAATTTTAATTTTTTAAATATATAAATTTAAGATAAAACACTTAAATAAATCAATGAGCCATTAATATTATTCAATAGTCCCAAAATAAAAAATGTTTCGTAAATATTCTAAATTCCAATACATATATCTATGTAAATCGAATTGATTTAATTCGAATTAGAGATTCTGGTACTAAATAGAATTAATTTGATTCGAATTAGTAGGGTTATTAGTAAGTCGAAGTTATTTGATTCGAATTATCAATGATTGATATTCGAAATATAGTCCATAAGTAGTAAATCGAATCAACTAATTTTTTAAAGTTAATTGAAAGTTTCAAATTATATATTGTATAAATATAGTTAGTCTTTTTATATTGTATAAGTATATGTTATTTTTTATTCTGAAAAAAAAAATTCAAGTTTTAACCTCAATGTCACCTTGGAGGTTATACTTTATATTAACTTTTTCAACATCAAAAGTCTCAATAATAATTCTTTAGATGTTAATGAGCCAAAGAATGATTTTTAGTAAATTTTTAGAAATCGTATATTATTCTATTTTAAATTTATAAGTTTATAAAAATATAGATTTTCTGAAATTTGAACTAAAATATAAAAATTAGATTTCTATTCTTATTCATTTTAATTTTTTTAATATTTTATTTGAATCCAAATGGATATTTCTTATTGATATTTATGTTTTAAAGTTAATAAATTAATAGTAAATGTCAATAATCTTTATGGTACTAAATCGAATTAAACTAATTCGATTTACTATATATAAGTTGTTAAATGGTAAATCGAATCTAGTTGGTTTGATTTATTACTCATTGACTATATTTTGAATATCAATCCTTAATAATTCGAATAAAATAACTTCGATTTACTAATAACTCTACTAATTCGAATCAAATTGATTCGATTTAGTACCAAAATGTGTAATTTAAATTAAATTAATTCGATTTATATATATATATTGAGACATCGATATAACGTTTTTTATTTTGGGACTATATTAAGTAATATTAGTAACTTCTTGGTTTATTTAAGTGTTTTATCCTAAATTTAACTCTTAAATTTATATTTTATTAAATTTTAATATAAATCGAACTTTTTAATTTATGTACATACAAAATTTAATATTCCATCATCATAAAATTTGAAGATTAGTTTTTTTTAGTAATTTTATAACCTTCAAATTTGAGGATTGAATTTTATAATTAAAATTAAAAAAATTAACATTCAAACTAATAAAAAAAATAAAAAAAACACATACTTTACCGTTCTGTTTACTTTATTTCTAAAAAAATTAGCCTACGTCTGACGATGGGATTTAATTTTCATATATTATGGTATTACTAAAAGTTATAAAATTTCAATTTATTATTAAACAAATATTTAAACAAAATAAATTTAATTAAATAACTGTATAGAATTATTTACAATTTCAATATATAAAAAATTAGATTCTTAAATAATACAAGGTATCGATATTTTCTCATATTAAAATTTGGCCAAATGGAGTGGAAGGAACAATAGAGAAATGGCCTTGAAAGGGAAGTAATGCAAAGTGCAAACATTAACGTGTGTAGACTTATTGTACCCTTGCTCTGCGCATGGGGACACTTCCCACTTTAGCTACCATTTTACTCCAAGTCAAACTTTTTTTAGCCTTCACTTGAAATTAATATTTAAAAATCGTTAAATAATTTAATTAATTTAATTAAATTTTTATTTAATATTTTTTAATTATCAATTTTACATAAATCGATTATATCTAAATTTTCATTTTTTTAAAGGGTATATGTAATGTTTTCTTTTTTTTATTTCGCTACTAAGCTGTTTCCAAAGGTTATAATATGAAGTGTAAATAAAGCACATTTGAGCATAAATAAATTGAATTTTTTCCGAGTGATTTGAAGATGCTCATTAAACTCTTTTAAATAAAAAAATGTTAATTAAAAAATAAAAGTTGAGGCGATCGATGTATTCGTCATATTTAATTTAGGGAAACTTTTGCAAACTTCCACCGTAAGTTTTTAATCATTATTTTTAACATACTTGTTAAAAAAACTTGTAAACTTTTAGTTGTATAAAAATGTCTAAATATTTTTAAGTTAAAAGGGGGAGTAGATCTTTTTCGGTGAATAAAAAACTGGATGGTGTACAGTGTTTAATCTAACCATTCACCATACTCTCTCTTATTTATTTCTGGTCCCACTATTAAAATTAAAGGTGAGAAATTGCACTGTATTTTGTCAAGTGTTGAAAAAACTGGAAAAAATCTATTTCCGTTAAAAGGATATATTCATCTTAAAAAAATTTATATTATTTAAAAAATCAATAATAAAACGATATTAATATAGTAGTAAAAATTTTTCATTTTTTTATTATTGACTCATTTAATTAAATATGGGAGCAAAAAACATCATATGTGAGATAATGGTGTTATAATTTGGGAAATATGGGAGCTCAAAATGCCAACGGGTGTTTTTCAATTTATTCATTTCTAATAATAAATAAAAAATTGAAAAAAAAAACATTAATAGGCGTTTTTGACATAAAATAACATTTTATATCTCCACATATACAACAACAATTTCTCTTCCTCTATCTCCATCTTCTTCACACTTACAAGACCATAATGAATCAACCTAATATTTGTGAGAGCGTAACTCTGCTTCTGTATGTGTTAAAAAAATGAAGGCTATGGTTAATATTATTGTACGAGTCAGTTTTGACTTTTGAGTCATCTAATTAAATCTGTTTTCTTTATTATATATATAGTTATTATATTTTTAAAATAATATTATATGTAATTAATTATACGTATAAAACTGTTTTAGATTGGAAATGTATTAAAATTAAATTTATAATGTATATTATAACAGTAACGTAAAAAATAAGACACATACAGAAATATAGTTAAAATGGAGGTAAGAGATAGGTAAGAAAGGCCAATCTTAATTGTTGATATGTACGTAAGTGGGAATTAGGATGCAGAAATTTCTCAATGAAAAGACATGAGATCGCCAACCCTGGTCTGTGAGTATGAGTCTAAGAAAGCTACTTTTGCAATTTTTTTTTATTAGTATACTGTACGCTCGAAATAATTGACCATTCATTAAATTAAATTAACTTGTTTGTTTCTTCACTTCTTCATTTGTTTAAATGGCAACAATATGTTGCAGCAGTGCCCTTTGGTGTTTTTATTTAGTTTGTGTTTTTATTTTAATATTTTTATTTTTTAAATTTTATAAAAAATATTTTTTATTTTTATTTTTTATTATAATATTCTAAAAATGAAAATATTAAAAATAAAAATAAAAACGTAAACTAAATATATATATTAAATTATTACTTCTTCTATTTTAACATATTGGAAGTAGTTATCGTTATGTTAATTAATAAATAATAATGGTTTATTGTCACACTTTATTTATTGTTTTTTTTTTTATCTTAGTTAAATGTTATTTTTTTAACTGTGTCTGAAGATAATAATATACGTTAAACATGTGCCTAAGAAATTAAAAATCTTTTAAGCTCTAGCTATGAAAAATCAAAGAGAGAGGCTGCTATATATATCATCAGAGCCAACAGTTGATAACCAACTTTTTACTGGTGATGCAGCTACGCACACAGCATGAACCTATAATCATGAATTCATCTTTGACAGCTTAAGCGTGAGAAACGAGTTATAATATAATGTACAGTGAATTTATTTTAAATTAAAGAAGAATATATCCATTGATCATGTGGAAATTATGTGATTCCAAGCCTGATATATACACTATAACTATATAATAATAACGCAGACACAAAAACAGAATTCCGGTGCAATCTATTCTCAAGAATTTACACCAATTCGATTCCGTTCAAGCTACTTCGAATATTGTGCTTTATCACCTTTAATATGCTGGTGCCAGCGTAATTTATTCTCCTCTTAGCTAGAGTCTTGTTTCATAGTTAAATGTCCAACCTCTTTTAAGGGATGGATTTTATTAACGAGTATTGTTCCTAGACCGTACTTAAAATTGAGTTATTTTGGACTTGGAATTTAAGGTTCAGAATTTTTTTTTGGGATAGTGTTTGATTTCTGTTAGTGTCAAGATGTCACTGTCTGAGTTTTTCATGAGAAGGTGAGGGTGGTATCTGCAATGAATTCTGATATTTAAGTTAGTAAGAATTTAAGTAAGTTTTTAGTAGATTGAATCCTGAATATATTTCAAGATGTCAGTGTATTTATAGTAGAGTAGATTTAGAATAGTTTCATCTTTGATGGTGGATGACCGTTTTCTTTCCTAAGGAGGTTCTTGAGATTTCCCTTCTAGATAAATGAAGGATATCTTAGGAGTTAATTATTTGTTCAGATAAGTAGTGATGAGCTGTCTGTCGTTGCGCCCGACCTCTATGAGATCGGGTAGGAATAGACAAAGCCAACTCTCTTGGGTGAACTTTTATTTATTTTGGGAATGGTTATATCTTTGGGCCAAGGTATGAACGTTATTTTAGAATATATTGTAATATTGGATTGAGAAGGATTTTTTGGTTGAGAAAGTATAAAGAAATAATGTTTTTTTAACAACATAAATAATAGGTTAAAAAAAAAAAGTTAATTTTAATTTTAAAAATTAAATTTTGAATTAATTAGGTTTAATCGTAATTTTAAATTTTTTTAATTATTTTTTTACGACGTCACCTTCCCTCTCTCGCAATCCTGAGCTACTGTCGTCACTGCTGTATTGCGATCCCGTTGCTCTCGTATTTGCTGTCTCGTTACTTATTTTTTTATCAAATAAGTCGAATATTCATTTTATTATGTATACAGATGGTTGTTTTTATTTTAAAATGGATGTTTATTTTGGTATATCATTGATATTTTACTTGATTTGGTTGATTCTACATATACATGCTCCGCAGATGTTGATTTTATTATATATGTGGATGGTTTTTTCACTAAGTGGATGTTTCTTTGGGTAATACCATTTGAGTGAACGAAGCAAAGCGACATGCGATGGAAGTGTTAAAGACACGATGCAGAGGCGTGGAAGCAAGGGTAGAGATGCAATGTTGGAGCAGCGGCAAAACAAGGCCGCTGGTTGCTCGATGGTGCGACATCATAGAGGAGAGAAGAAGGCGCATAGTGGCAATATCACTTGTAGGGAGAATAGGGGCGGCGCGACACATGGAAGAAGAAGGTACATCGACGGCGTCGAGATCTAGGGCGCGACACAGAGAAAAAGAAGGTGCAATGGCAGCGTCGGTTGCAGAGAGCACAGGGTAGCGCGATGCATGGGAGAAGAAGGTGCAGCGACAGTGCGGTGCATTGCTTCTTTAGATGGTAGCGGTGAGGTGCATTGATGATGGCGTGACAGGAAAGGGAGAGTGAAGCGGCTGCGGTAAAAGGAAAAAAAATTGGAAGATGGAAAACTAAAATTGTGGTGGATAAATGAGGTGAAATATTTTTTGTTTTAGTAGACCTAGAATATAGTTCATTGTTCACGTTATTTACATTCTTTATTGTCTATCTAGCAGAACTCGTAAATTATTTAGTCTAAAATCTTATAAATTCTCGACACTTAATTAAAGGAGAATGAACCTTTTCACTTAATTAAATCCGGGTAAAGACAAGAGTAAAATTGAAGTAGAATAGATGGTGGGAGAGCATAACGGATGCATGATGAAGACAAATAGTAAAATACCAACTTCAACAATATTACGTGTATATACTAAAACGATTTTCTTAAAGAACTAATTAGTATGTAGTCAATTTAGAATCAATTAGTTAAAAAATAAGTCCATTATAAAAAAAAATCCACTATTCTAATTTTTAAATTTTAAAATTGAAATAAAACTATTTTCTTAATTAATTAGTTTTAAGTTAGCTATATTTTAATTGATTTTTTAGATTTTTTTATACTAAAATTAATCATTAAAATTAGCTATTAATATAAAATACAATATATATTAAAAATAAATTAAACAATAATAAATATATATACAAAAATATATTAATAATTGATTTTGATATAAAAATAATATTTTTTTATTAAATTAGTATCTAAGTTTTTATTTTTAGACAAATATTTAACTAATTTTTATTTAAAACTGATTTGAGTAATACTAAAAAAAAATAGCTCAAGTAACAAATTTACTGACTTTAAATTTTCACTTTTCCAGATATTTGTCCATTGAGATATTGAAATCAACTATTCATGGCCGGTACAGGAGACCGAACTAATTAATCATACTGTACACATAAAATTAAGGAAAAGAAAATATAATTCAAAAAAAAAAATAAAGGGGGAGAAGAAGAGAGGGGGGGGGGGGGGGGGTTTAAAAGAATATCAATCAAATGCATGCGCACTTCCAAAATATAACTCATGCAACATGACAATCCCAACCCACTGAAACTTATTATTCAGCTAAATTATCTTATTTAATAATTAATAATAATACAAATGATGTATGACAAACGTGAATACACAAGATAACAATTTTATTTATTAATCTCTTAAAAGCTTGTCGACAAAATCAATTATTGTGGCCTTGGTCAATAGTAATATAAGACAATAAAGTAAACTATTAAATCGCATAAGCAAAAGCGAGATATATATCAAATCTTCTTTCTTATTTTGTTTCTTTTCCCATTGGAATCGCATCAACTTTCACACTTGGCCCATATTATTATGCACTAATTTCTCTATGTGAGACAAAAGATTTCGCAACCTGAAGATAGATGGATGATGATGAATTGGGAAAGCGTAATGCTGAAATCAATGCAATTAGTGTTTTATAGTTTTTTTTTTTCCTGTTGAGGGAGTTTCAAGTTTCAAGTTTCAACTTTCAACAAGTATTGTATTACAATTATGTTCAATGTCCTATCTAATGTTCAGGAGTTAAATAACTAAAAGACAGTAATATTAACAGAAATTATTTTAGATATAAAAAAATAGTATTTTTGTTGAATATTGGTGTTTAGAGTATTTTGTAGAAATATGGATGTTCATAATACATTCTCACAACACGCATGATACTTGTTACTTTATTAGAGATTCGCAGAATTTTGAGATAACTTTATTAGAGATTCTCAACAAAGATTTGTCATGTGTCATCTTTCGATGTAACACGCACTCTGCGTGTTACTTTAGCAGGAATTTCTCACAGAGTTTTGAGGTAACTTTATCAAAAATTTTCAGTAGAGATTTGCCACGTGGCAACCCCAGGACAACACGCACCTTGCGTATTAACTTTATCGAGATTCTACGCATGTTTTTTAGGCACTTTTATCGGTGTTTTCAAGCAGGGAAACGCCACATGGCAGCTCCAGAGCAACATATAGAGTGCGTGTTACCTTTCAAGCAAGCACGAAAACGCCACGTGGCAGCACCAGGACAACACGTAGGATGCGTTTTGACCACTTTTAGTCGATGTCTCCATACAGAAGATAAAGCTTGTTCCGGGAAGTGGCTCATTAATGGCGCCAATGCTATAAAATGGGAGGTGGGGTGCTTCATTTTTCTTATTGTGGGAAGTGTCTTCATTTAGGGTAGTAACATATATAGAGAGATTTTAGAGTTTAGTTGAGAGTGAGTAAGTTAGTTTTAGTTGAGAATGAGATTATTATGTCCAAAATGATTTGTGATTATACGTCCACAGCAGATCATATGATCAATTATTTGGGACATCTTAATTATGTAACTTTATTATTTTCAGTTAATTTGTTAGTGTTTATTTTGTTAACATTAGTTTAGTAGTTTGTTATTGTTTATTTGATTTATATTAATTTATTTGTACTGTTATTTCTGTTAATATGAATAAATAATATAATTAATAATAAATATTGATTTTTGAAAATAATATTATTCTATTTTTTTCTACGTTAGTATGTATACTTTTTGATAATATTATTCTTTTTTATTTTCTGTCATAATATGATATTTTATATTTCTATTAATTACCAGGCTAACAAGAATTTTCTATTTCGTAAACTTGATCCGTTGGAGATGTGGTATCTGACGGTTGATCAGACCTTACGAACAACGAGATTCTACCATATCTAGAGAGCTAGAGAGATTAAAGGACATTTCGCATTGCTAGCTACAACTAAAAGGCAACTTTTTATTTTTTCCGTATAGGTTGCTACCATCAACTTGAACCAGCAGCTTGCAATATTCGAAAGCTCTAATGTATCGATTGAAACTCCAAAATATCCGGTAAAGTATCCTAACACTGTCTACCTCTTCACCTCTATTATACAGGGGTTGTGTTTCTATTTGGACGTGTGAACCAGGCATCTTCTGAACCATTGCTGAGAATCACAATGGCAAAGCTTGGTAAAAAAATTTTCATCCACAAAAAACTTTGGCTATCGACTTATGCTTTGCCAACCAAGTCTTTCAGTAACTAATCGTGTCGTTAATTCTTGCCTGGACTTCTACCATTATAGATTTTACCTTTATGGATGGGTCAGATTCAACGAATGCCTTCATAACCTCAGCAACTGTGTCCGAGTCTAACTTAGAGTGATCTTGTAAAATCGTTCCCATGAAACACATGTGCCTCCCATTGTATCTCCGAATCTCCCAACAACCTTTCTTCTGTATCAATCTGGCTTGGATAAGCCAATCGCACCCATGTCCATAAGTCTTATATTTTACATTTTGCCACGATGACTAATTTTCTAGAACTGTATTCCATTCTGATCCTGAACTTTCCATCCTTAGAATCAACAACACCTATAAAAAAAAATAAATTGTCTTTCATCGATCTGTAAAAAAAAAAAACTTAAGAAAAACAACTACTCACTCCTCACATACCTATGTGCGCATATTCGGGGAACTCCTATGCATGCATAGCGTCAAGATCCAAGCTACGCATAAAAAGTAGAATGTTCATAGATTGACTGACTGCGGGTGGGACCTTTAAAGTTTCAGCGACTTCCTCACCTCCCCATCGCCGTCCTCGTCGTTGTCACTGGCTTTTTACGTAGTTTTGAACTCCTCTTCGCTATCATTGTTCATTCCTTCGTACGCTTCAACTCTGTCATCTTGCACGTCTGGATCATGTTGAATCTCATCCGTAGCTATATGTTCAAACTCAACATACAAATTAATCATTGGGTGCTGCACCTAAATTTGCTGGTGAATATGAAACATCCGTTGAATACTTGTTTCGTCAACGATCGCCATAATCTCAAACTGTATTAGGCCGCTAAATATGACAACCAAACTCCTGTGGAGAATATTGATCACCCTCTTTAAAATATTACTCTCTATGCTTTGATAGAGACCGTACTGTAGTTCCACGAATGTTATAGTGCATGGAACCACAAATGAAAATGGATTCTCACACACAAAACTCACCCCTCATATGTATTTTGTATAATCTCACCGTTGTGGTAAACCACTATATTTGCAATGCCTTCCATGACACCAACAATGCACTAAAATACCTTTCTCACAATGAAGTAAAATGACAGCAAGCCTCAATTTTATAGGCAGAGGACTCACCTCGCAGGTTACGTGTTGGAATGGCATCCGACCAGCATTTGACATGTGTACAACACATAAAGTGTGTGTTGCTTAGATGATTGCCATGTGTTCAACACGCAGGGTGCGTGTTGCTCTTTATTAGAACACGTGTCCATCACGTTGTATGCGTGCTGAGTTAGCACGTTACTTGCATGTTGGTCCTGCTATATCTGCAACGTCCACCCACCTGTGTATATACCAAAACATTTTATTTCTAGCAAAAACTCACATGTTTTTTTTCATATTAAAATTTTTTAGCCTAATATTAGTGGCAGCGCATTCCATCCTTATATTTCATTTACCAACTCATTTCATTATAACTTACTGTCTGAAAAATTTCACTATTCTTTCAACTTAATTATGACAATCAAATATAGATGAAGATTGATAATTATGTTCTTATTATTTGGGTATAAGAGAGCCACGAAAAAAAAAGGAGGAAAAAAAGTAAAGATTAAAAAAAATTATAAAAATGCTAGAAGGTTGATTTAGAATTATTTAAAGCAATGAGAGCATTATTATAGTAATTTAGAGCCAAATTCTTGTCAAATACAATCGTGTTCTTTTTCTCTCCATTTCAATTAAAATTTTTATTTTATTTTATTTCATTATGAATTAAATTTATTGGCTAGGACATTGATGTAATCTATTATGTAAATTAATATGTTATGAATTGATATTATTCAATGATTTATGTTATGAGTTATATGTGTATATAATCAATTTGAATATTTTTAGATGCTTAATCACTATTTAAAGAGTAAAACCATAACCCGTCCCTTGACCATTTCGCTAACTCTCATTCTGTCCCTCATCGTTTGAAAAATGACATTGGGGCTAAGTAAGCTTGCATTTGAATCTTTGATTAACCTAAGTTCTTACTTAACACATACACAACCTATACATTTCTAATATCAAGTTAGCTACCCACAATCTCACTTTTACATATACACACACTCATGCATCAAATTCAATTCAATCACATATGCATTGATTATTATTGAATTTCACATTGGAGTAATTTGGTCCTCTCAGACATTCTATTCCCTCTATTAATGTCTCTGTCCAAAACTAACGAATTTTGCCTACGTATAACGACTAACGTTAATTCAATACGTGTCAAGGAACCATTGAAAGGGACAAAATGCCCCCTATCTTTCTTCTCTTTTCTCCTCTCCCCCTCTTCACGAACTAGAACACCACCAGGCTAACTCCCTTTTCTCCTTATCCTCTCTACTATTTTCGGTCACCATCATCACCAACATCCACTACCATCCTCTGCATTCTCTCTTTCTCATCTACACCATTTTCGGCCACCATCATCACCAACATCTACCATCATTCTTTGTTTTCATTGCACCACCCCATTACCATCATTCTTCTTCTTCTTCTAACCGAACTAAAACAACAAAGTCATATCTCTCCTCCTACTTCTTTGTTCACCCCTGGCAACCCTAGCGCCGCCATGGCTACCCTTTCTCCTTTTATCTTCTCCTTACCCTCACAATTCCTCTCTCACTAGTTCACCCATGTCTCTATTTAGTTTCACACTAAATTTTAAATCTGCATCTAATGTAGAGAATCTTACATTAAACAAAGAGTGAATTTTTCATGGCCCAATAACTACTTGACTACAAATACCACCCATACAAGCAACCACAAAATATCAAAATATTTATGCAGTTTCTGCAAGTACTACTCTACACCAATCCACTAATAGCATCAACACTAACACAATACATATACAACTAGATTGAACTTAGAGCATTATGCAAGAATAAAGCTTATATCAAATCTGAATTTTCAAAGAGTATTACTATGAGGATCCATAAGATTTTTTCTAAAAATTAGGTTTTAACACCAATTAAAATACTGACACACCTCATAATTACCAAATCACTCTTTTATATAAAAATCGATACTTTAAGTAAATATCCATACTCAATCATCAAAATCCAAAAAAAGGGCAACACATAAGACCATATCCCAAACCAAATTTAAATATTTAAATAGATAAAATTATTCAATTAAAAAAAAGGGTGGTGCAGTGAGTACAGAAAATGGTGGTGTTCAGGTTCATGAAGAAGAGGAGAGGAGAAAAGAGAACAAAGAGAGGAGGAGTTTTGTCCCTTTCAATGGTTCTTTGACACTTGTCGAGTTAACGTTATACGTAGGCAAAATTCCTTAGTTTTGGACGAAGACAATAACAGAGGAGGTAAAATGTCTAACGGAATTAATGGTTAGAGGCCGCAATGTCATTTTTCAATCGATGAGGGACAGAATGGGAGTTAGCAAAATGGTCTGGGGTGGGTTGGGATTTTACTCCTATTTAAATGATATGTTGATTTACAATGTCCTAGAGAAAGAAATTGTAAATGAAACCACTAATTATAAACATCATAAATTGAGAAAAAACTAGAAATAGATAAACACTGTTGATGTGATTATTATACAAGTTTCACAAAAATACAATCCTTTACCGAGTTTATTCACATAAGTTATAGCTAAGAGATTAGTACATTTATATGAGTTTAAGAGAGTTTCTCGATCTTAAGAATAATATTTATTGCATACAATAATTTTTTTTGTTAACTATTTTTGTTATTATTTATATTTTCACTGCATTTTATAATACACAACTAAATTAGTAATAAAAACTTATTATTATTAGTATTACTTTTACTACAGAAAAATTTAAACAATGCACATATGTATTATTCTTATTTACTTCTTAATTTCCGTTATAAAATAAAAAAATTTTATTTCCAAAGAAAAATTATTTTCGCTTTAATTTTCGAGATTTAATCTTTTTACTTTTGCATCAGACACAAGTTTTCCATTTCTCTCAGCGAACCCTGTCAATTTAACAAGGTTCGCCGCACCCCCTCGGTAAATTTCATGGATTATGTGAAGTTTTCCACCCCCTCGGCAAACTTCAAGCAGACTCGTCAATAAAATCTTACCGAGCCTGGTTGGGAACCAAAATTACTACTAGTAATCTATCGTTCTCCTTGATTTTGATCTTCTAATACTCTATGCAATGTCTTAAATTTTATTATTATCCATTTATTATGATGGTAAAATAGTGTATAATGAAGCGGGATCTGTCGTGTTTAGCTCTGTTGAACCAGTATTTACATATATGGCACCTGAAGTCGAAAGTCTAACAGCGTTGAAGAATCTAATATTGTACGCCATTGGCTAAAAACACACGAAAAGAGTGAAAAAAATATATTACAGATATTCGTCCAAAGTACATAATATTTTGTTTTACAAAAGGTATATCATAGATTAAAATTGTTATTATTATTTAATTATTATTTATTCTACATCACGGTTTTTTTATAAGATTTTATGTTTTTGTAAATTAGGTCGGTTACGTGATGACGAGGACATACGTCTTATTAAGGCTTGGCACCACTGTTGGATAAATGTTCATCTGTTGGAATTATTTATTTTTCTAGTCGACTTGGGTGGTGAATCATCTGTGGATACTGCTGATGATACTCTTTAAGTAGGGTAGTTAGAAGAAATATTAGAAGGACGACGGTTGACTTAAATATGTCACCTAAAGGTAGTCAAGTGGGGTCAAATGTTGAAGATTCTATTGATGGTATGATGCAAGTTAATGTTGAAAGTCAAGAGGGTTCTGCTATTGGAGACCCAACGATGAATCCTTATCAAGTTAACCTTGATAACGGTAAAAATACTGAGGTTGAACCAATGAAAATTCTGGGTGAGAAAGAGGAGGAAGAGATGAATTACTATAGTGACACACAAATCATACTAACACTGCCTGCTATTTCTCAACCATATGATCATCTGGATCACTTTTCCACATTGAATTTCGAGGCAATGACTTTATATTATTTATTTAGTCAAGAAGGCTCTGAGGATGATCCCACCAATGAGTTTGAGATTACACAACAGTATAAAAACAAAGAGAAAGTTATTATGGCAGTTAAGACGTATAGCATTAGGAGGGATGCGAAGTATAAGATATTAGAGAATGACTAGTTGAAATATGATATACAGTGTATCTAGTTTGAGTTTGGTTCTCAATGGAACATACGCATAACTTATTGCTGAAAGCAGAAAAAAAGGAGGTGAGGAGATACAACGGGCCTCATACTTGCATGCAAACATTAATAGGCCAAGATCATGAAAGGTTGGACTCGAAGGTGATTGCTCAGCATAAGGATTCTGTAAGGAGGTGTAGAGAATCACTTCGGTCATGAGACGTCCTATAAAAAGGTTTGGCTTGTAAAGTAGATAGTCATTGTTAGGGTATATGGAGATTGGGACGAGCTTCCTTGTTGGTTATTCGCAATGCAGATGTATTTACCTGGTAAGATTTACATTGCCCCTAGTTATATATGCTTAATTAAGCCACTACTTATATGTCATAACATCTAGGGTTATTTAGGTATTTGGGTCCAACTTATAACACATCATTGGCCTACTTCAGTCGATAGTGTCATGTTTCATCTGGTGCTCTGGACGTTTTCTAGTGTGTTAAGACTTTCAAATATTGCAAACCACTTATTTTCAATGATAGCACCCACCTGTATAGTAAATACGGAGGCACTTTCAGCTCTGTCATTAGGTGGCTCCAACCCCTCCCACCTATAACGTCATGAATATTTAGAAACTACAAAACTATTTCATTAACTTAAGAAATGATATGCAAAAAAATAAATAAATAACAATACATCTCAATCAGGAAAAATCGATGCCAGTCAAATCCATCCGATCGACACATTGTTATATGGTGATATGCCCAAGAGAGAAGCAAACCACCACATCCACTCAGGTTCCGCTGACAGTAATCCGTGGCCCGACACATCTGGTGGTAAAGCCATGCCAATACACCTGATGCCTATGACAATGTCACACATCAATCAAGGTCTTCTAATAGAGGCAACCACCTCATATGCACCTGAGAGTCAGAGGCATCCGGAAACAGAATGCCCCGGTGATCTGCATGATGTATCTCTGGTATAACGCAGTAGGCGCACCTCTTTCGGGTGTTCTTCCAACTGTCTACAAATAATATTTTCAAACCAAGTAAGTTTGATAGTCCACTTGGTTTGTGACTGTCTATCATGGTCCCGGAACAACACCTAGCAACTGTTGATAGATATCCCAATAGATCGTCCTTCATAAAATTGCTCCCACCTCCAATACATCTCCTGACTGGATCTCCATTAATGTTGAATCCCAAATGATACACTACATCATGAAAGGTGATAGTCATCTCCCCACATGGCAGGTAAAAAATATGGGACTCGGGTCGTCATCTCTCGATCAAAGTGGAGACCAATGACCAGTTATGGTCTACTCTAGCATATAGGCCACATACTTAAATCCTGCTCGTCTAAGATGTGACTTAATATGCTCGAACAAACGTTCTAGTAAATTCTTTCTAGTACGCAAGACCTGATGCGTCTACCAAAAAAATTAATCAGTCAAACAAAACGGAGTCATCAAGTAATAAGACAAATTTCAAACATATAAAAGACGTGAGTTTTAAGGAATTTATACCACTCGACGAAGTCTGCCAGCAATATGGTCAATCTGATCCTGTCTATAAAGAGTTTCTTCGTACTCTAACATGTTTTGCGCTATAAAATTACATTATAATAGAATAAATTGGAACAAAATAATTTCAAATTAACTCGCTTTTTATTAGACAAATTCAAACTAAAGCTAAGTACCATAATCAGTTCACCTTAAACAATAATTTAAATAAAATAATTTAATATTAACTTAATCACATTTGGAAATAAATCTAAAAGTTACGTAGAACATAAACTATAATTTTACTCTGAACCATAATTAGTTCAAACAAAACAATAATCAAATTTTTTTTTCTTTATCTAGCATATATTCATCTTCTACTCTACTCACATGATCGTTTGACATTATCTAAATTAACAATATATGATAATTTAAACTAATTGTATCATCAATTATCAAGCTATTTAAAATTAACAACAAAATTTAATCCAACTAAATAAACATGTTAAAATTAGAAAATAATACAACAATAAATTAAATTGAAAAGCAACAAATGAACAAAATTATCTAAAATTGAGGAATTAAAGAAAATAAAAAGACCAAAATCTCTCAAAGTAAAAAGTCTCATAAAAGAAGAGAGGATGAGAATGAAGAAGAATAAAAAAGTAAAAAAATAAAATGTGAAATATGAGGGGACCACGAATTTTATATTTGGACAAATTTATATGAAGATTGTCAAGGAGGAGGTGAATCTCATGCGGCAAACCTTGTTAAATTGACAAGGTTAGCTAAAGAGAGCAATAAACTTGTGTGTAATGCCAAAAAAAAAGTTAAATCTCAAAAATTAAAGTAAAAATATTTTTTTAAAAATAAAGTTTTTTTTATTTTATAACGAAAAAAAATCCCTAACTATCGACTTCATCACAATAATAATGATCAAACACATATCCCCAATAAAGTAAAAAGGAAAAACAAAAAGAGAGACATATCCCCGATGTCGAGAGAAAAATCCTTGTAATTGACTCATGATGTATGACATTGTTATTAGCATTTTGCAAGAAAAGTATGTATATGGATATACTTTGTGGGGTTCAACATATTTATTAAATAATTATTTTTATAACTTATTTATAACTTTAATTTAAATTAAAAAAGGATTATATATTTTAATATTATCCTTTAATAAGAATTGAATAAGTTTTTTACTTTTGTAACATTAATGATTTATTAGTCTTTTGTAAATATTTCCTAAAAGATTATAACTTTCTAAGACTATCAATTCGTTTCTATCATTGTCTATTTGTCTCACATGCGTGCAAATCAATTTTCTAATATCATGTGTTGCTTTATATATAACTAAAAAGATCAGTAATTTATCCCATTAAAACGTACGTTCTTATCAAGAGAAAACAAAAATGTTAATTAATCTGAAGGTCATTATAGTATTATGATTTGTAAATAGGTTTTGATATTTTAAAAAAATATAATTAATTTTTTATATTTTATAAATTTTTTAATTAATTTCCTGTCATTATTACAAAATAAAAAATAAAAAAATAATATTCCTAAGTACATATATTTTTAGAGACTAAAGTGAAAAAAATTGTAAATAATAATTGAATTGCAAATTACACTTTATTGTCGTACATTCAAAGGTTTATTTTAATTAAAGAAAGCTCTAATTGCTTGTTCTTTGTGATATAAAAAATCTAATAGAAGATAATTATTTTTTTAAACAAAAATTTTGCAAACAAATGTTTAATAATTACTTTATATGAATTTAAATATAGAGTAATAATTGAAAGTTCTAGTTCATCGTTTTAATTATTTTTTATAATTTTTAAATGTGCAAGAATTCAAATATATATATATATATATATATATATATATATATATATATATATATATATATATATAGCTCTTGAAATATAAAATGATAATAAAACTAAGGGTAAAGTATATTTTTGTCCCTGAAATTTGGTGAAAGTTTTAAAAATATCTTTAAGTTTTATTTTGTTTCAATTTTGTCCTAAAAGTTTTCGATTTGCATCAAATATACTATCGACGGCTAAATTTTCAAAAAATTTAAAACCAATCTAATAATAATGCATAAAAAATATACTTGATTTGCTTGTGTTAAGGGTTATTCTTATGAAATTGTTGTTGAATCGGTCTTAAATTTTTTGAAAAATTAACCGTCAAGGGTATATTTGATGCAAATTGAAAATTTTTAGGATAAAATTGAAACAAAAAAAACTTAGTAGTATTTTTAAAACTTTTATCAAACTTCAAAGACAAAAAATATACTTTATCCTAAAACTAAAATATTTTTATTTAAAAATTAGGAGAATAGCTTAAAATTTCCAATTATTTTATTAAATATATCAATGAACTAAATAAAAATAATGTATCGATTTAAAAAAAATATAAGATTAAACATATTTTATCAATGAATAAAAATATTTTATTTTTATATACAAGTTAGTGTAACGTATTTTTATTTGTAGTTAAGTTTCTGTTATTTATAAATTTTTCCAATTAAATATTTATAAGGAAATACTTAGAAAAATTCTATTTCTTTTAATATTTTTATAATCGTAAAAATTAATTATATTTTTTATATAAAATATATATGAATATTTAATATAATAACAATTAAAAAAAAGAAAATTTATCTAAATAAATCAATTGAAATTCGTATTTACGCAAATAGAATAATTTTAATCTCATTACATATCTGTCCTATTTTATTTTTATATAAACTACGAATGCTAATTACGATTTATTATTTAGTCATAAATCGCAGAACCTCTACCACAGTTTATGAAGATATGCATTTAGACATAAATTGCAAAAATAATTTATGAAGAGCAGAATTCGTACATAAACTGTAGAACTTCTATCGAAATTTATAAAAATTAGGATTTGTACATAAAACGCGATAGACAATGACGGATTGCATTCTCTAATATTTAGATTTTTGGATTTGAGAGGATTTTGAGAGAATTTGGGAGAAAATTATTTGGCATCGATACTCTGGCGGGTTAGGATCATGGAAGAACAAAATCGTTTGTACCTTTTAAATGATGTTGCTCACATGGCTAGAAACATCAATGAAAAAGTTAGTTGTTTATAGTTTGTTTTCTTTATATGTTAGTTGTTTGCTGTTCCGTTTATATATTATGTCATTTTGATGTGTGATTTTGATATTTTTATAATGAATTTGAAGATGTTAGTGATTTATCTGTCAAAATTTAATTAGTATCAATTTAATTTTTTGTTAATTTATATGTTAGTCTTTTATCTTTGAATAATTTATTTTATAAATAATTTATATGTATGTTAGTGATTTATCTGTTAAAATTTGATTAGTACTGTTACATGAGAAAATATGTAGAGTTAATTTGTTAGAATTAGTAGCTGAATTTGTTAGAGTTAGTAGCTGAGTTTGTTGTAAATAATAGTTAGTTAGGATGCTAATTATTGTTATTTAAGAGTTGTAGCCAGCTGTAAAATTCAGTTAGAAACCAATTCAATGAAATTAGTTTTGAGACTGAGAGAGAACCCTGATTTCCTCTCTGGTCACCATTTTCTCATCTTGTGAAGTTCTTCCAGTCCCTTCCTGAACGCTTCACCATTTCAACATGGTGCGGTGAGCGTGGAAGGAAGAAATCAGCAAGGAATTGAACTTCAAAAAAGATGAATCGGTAGGAATTTTGTTGAATTTCACTATTGTTAGATTTTTCCCTCCCCTTTCTGAATCTCCTTTCATTCTTCGTCTTCTTTCTTCCTCCTCCACTATTTTTTTCTCTTCCTTTTGAGACTCAAACAATAGAGACTAATGAGATCTGTGTTGCCTGAACAAGATTCAAAGATTCAGGTAACCATTTCCGATTAGCGAGTCTTGGGAAGAAGATTGCGCAATTGATTGCGAATTCCAGCATTAGTCACAAATGGCATCAGAGGCGAATCCAACAATCGATCTGAAAACGCTGAGAAGTCTTCTAAATCAGCTAAATCAAATGCAGTCAAATTCAAACAGGAAACAGCAGAATCCAGTTTTAGATTCGGTAAGTCCGTATTTCTTGCATCCTGGAGAAAATTCGGGGACAGCCCTAATTCCTATTGCATTAGAGCACAACAATTATCAAGTATGGGAGAGAGCAATGTGGAGAGCACTGAGAGGAAAGAACAAGATCAGGTTCATAGATGGTTCACTTCAGCGACCAACACAAGGAGATCCACTGTTTGGTGCATGGGAGAAATGTAATACATTCGTAGTCTCGTGGATTAATCACTCATTGAGTCTTAACATAGCTAAAAGCGTCCTTTAGATCGACTCGGCGGAAGAACTATAGAAAGAACTGAAAAAACGTTACTGCCAAGGAGACATGTACAAAATTGCTGAGTTGGAAGAGGAGATGTTTGCAAGCAAGCAAGGAGAACTATCTGTGATAGATTATTACACACAATTGAAAACAATATGGGAAGAACTAGAGAACTTTCGCCCTGTGCCAAACTGTTCAAGATGCATTGATATGTGCACTTGCGAGCTTAGTATCATGAGGAATTACAGAGAAGAATCCCAAGTGGTAAGGTTCTTGAGAGGATTAAGTGATCAATTCGCCATTGTGAGATCACAAATCATGCTGATGACGCCAATGCCGAAGCTAGAATCTGTGTTTGCCTCTGTTTTACAGCAAGAAAGACAGCTAAATATGCCTGAAATCCTAGACAACAATGCACTGATGATGAATGCAAGAAGCAGTAGTACAAACTCAAGAAGTGAGGTTAATAATGGCAATATGAGAGGCAGAGACAAAGGCAAAGGGGGCAGAGGCAGAGGAGGAAGAAGTCAAAAATAGTGCACCTACTGTGGAAAATTAGGGCACTTAATTGACGTATGCTACAAGAAGCATGGATATCCTCCTAATCTCAAGAACAATCAAAGCTCATTCAACAACATAGTTGCTGAAGATGATGATGAAGACAGCAACATGCAGATGCAGTCCCAGAGAGAAATGGATGATAGGTCTGAGCCTTATTTTACTTTAGAGCAGAGGGAAGCATTGCTTGCTCTTCTGCAAAACCAAGAATCTCAGCCAAGGCATAGCATCAATCAGATTAGCACCACTACTCTCCCGTCCAACAAAAGTATATCCTATATCATGTCACTTTCTGTTTTTAGCCCAAGATCCTGGGTCATTGACTCAGGTGCCACAAACCATGTAGCTTATTCACACAAATCCTTCCACAGAATTTATAAAATTAACCCTGTGATCATTAACATGCCTGATGGAACTAGAACAATTGCAACACTAGCAGGAAATATTATTTTTCATAAAAATTTACAACTGCTTAATGTGTTTTACATTCCAACTTTTAAATTCAATTTGATATCGGTTTCAAAATTAACTCTGGATTCTGAATGTCAATTGATTTTTGATGAAAATGGTTGTGCAATTCAGGAAAAGAAAACATTGAAGACAGTTGGTGTAGCTGAACAGCGAAGTAGATTGTATGCATTTGAAAAACTTCAACCTGTTCCAGCTACATCAAATTCAACATGCATCAATACACACACATCACATTCATCATATCCTGACCATTCTGCACTATGGCATCTTAGGTTAGGACATTTGCCGAATCATAGAATAAAGGTGATGCAAAAGGCATACACTGATTTACAATTTTCTAGTTGTAATAAGCCATGTGACTCTTTTCACTATGCAAAAACAAAAGAGAAATTTCTTTGTACCAAGAATTACACAAAGTAAGAATCGATTTGATGTTGTGCATATTGACATTTGGGGTCCAATAAACACTGTATCAATTTCTGGTTTTAAGTACTTCTTAACGATAGTAGATGATAAAAGTAGATTCACTTGGATTTACTTCATGAAAGGAAAAAGTGAAGCTGCTGAATTAGTTAAAAATTTTGTCAAATTAATTGAAACTCAATTTGGTATCACTATCAAGAAGATTAGAACAGATAATGGACCTGAATTCAAGATTAATGCTTTCTATGCACTAAAGGGAATCATACATCAAACATCATGCGTTGAGACGCCTCAACAGAATGGAATAGTTGAGAGGAAACATTAGCATATTTTAGAAATAACAAGAGCACTAATGTTTCACTCCAACTTGCCCAAGAAATTTTGGAATTATGCTGTGGCACATTCAGTTCACTTGATGAATAGAATTCCCAGCAGTATTTTAAAAAATGTCTTACCATATCAATTGTTATATGATAAACAGCCAGATATTTCATATCTCAGAATCTTTGGATGTTTGGTGTATGCATCTACACTAGTAAATCATAGAAGCAAACTAGATAAGAGGGCTAGGAAGTGTGTCTATCTTGGTATAAAGAAAGGGGTTAAAGGGCACTTACTGTATGATCTTAGCAATAGAGATATCCTCATTTCAAGAAACACTATTTTTTATGAATTTGTCTTGCCTTTTACAATACAAGAAACTGTACAAAATGAGAAAGTTGAGCATGAAACACATCCAGATTTTTGCATACATGATTTACATACATTTGATGATCCCTTGTGCATTGAGATTCAACAGTCACACACACAACAAACTGCATCTAGGACCTCACCTTTAGATCATGCACCATCAACACCATCAGCATCCTCTCATACAAACATTCAATCTTCACACACTTCCACTATGCAACCATTAAGAAGGTCCACTAGGGAGACAAAAAGACCAGCATACCTTGCTGATTTTCAATGCGTGACTACTTCATCAGCTCTATTAGCTACACCAGATTTCAGCACAACTCATCCCTCACAATGTTTTCATGAAAAATTTTTTGAACATCAGTTTGACATTATTCATGATTTGAAACAAAATTTCTTTGAACATTCCACCCTGCTATTTTTTGAATCCGCAATACCAGATTCAACCTTACCCCTCATTCCATTATGTCCATCCTCCATTGAATTTGTCAATCAAACCACCTTCCAGCCAATACACACTGAACCCAAATGCTATGCTGAGGCTGTCACTAATCCAAAATGGCAATAAGCAATCAATGTGGAGTTAAATGCTCTAAAAGAAAATAAGACTTGGACTCTAACACCTCTTCCAGCTGGAAAAAAAACTGTAGGTTGCAGATGGGTGTTTAAATTGAAGCTCAATGCTGATGAAACGGTGGAACGCCACAAGGCCAGATTAGTGGCACAGGGCTTCACCCAGACAGCTGGGGTGGACTATCTTGAAACTTTTAGCCCTGTTGTGAAGATGACAACCCTTCGAATCTTACTTGCCATTGCAGCAGTCAAAGGCTGGTTCGTGCATCAATTGGATGTCAACACGACTTTTTTACACGGGGATCTTGCTGAAGAGGTTTATATGAAGCCTCCTCCTGGACTTTCCCTCTCTGATCCGGGACTGGTATGCAAGTTAGATCGCTCCCTTTATGGCTTAAAACAAGCTAGCAGGCAGTGGAATACCAAGCTCACTTCCACTCTTCTTTCGATTGGTTACTGTCAGTCTCAAAGCGACTATAGCCTTTTCACTAAATCTACAGATTCTGGTTTCACAGTTATACTAGTATATGTTGATGATCTAATTGTTTCAGGGGATGACATGGTAGAAATCACTTTTATCAAACAACATTTGCATCATTTGTTCAAGATCAAAGACATTGGTGAACTCAAGTTCTTTCTTGGCTTGGAGGTGATTCGAAGCAAGAGGGGGATCATGGTGAATCAAAAGAAATACTGCCTCGATCTTTTGAAGGTTTATAACCTACTAAATGCCAAGCCAGCAGCAACACCAATGGACTACACCATCAAATTGAGTAAGACTTCAGGAAATCCGTTGCAGTCCAATACAGAGTATAGGAAGCTGATTGGAAAATTGATCTATTTGACCAATACTAGGCCATAAATTGGATATGCTGTTGGGAGACTAAGTCAATACTTGGATTGTCCTACAAACCTACACTTTGAAGCAGCATTGAGAGTTTTGAGATACTTAGGAGGAACACCGACAAAGGGGCTAATGTTTGCAGCTGACACAGATTTGACACCTACTGATTTTTCGGATAGCGATTGGGGCACTTGTTCAGATACAAGGAGATCAACCTCAGGCTATTGCTTCTTCATTGGCACTTCAATTGTGTCCTGGAAAAGTAAAAAACAGAGTACGGTTGCTAATTCTTCATGTGAGGCTGAATATAGGGCCCTAGCAATGGCCACACGGGAGGCACAGTAGATCACTTATGTGCTGCAAGATCTTAGAGTAAAGCTTAAAAAACCCATTGGGATATACTGTGATAGTCAATCGGCATTGCATATTGCTGCTAATCCAGTATTCCATGAGAGAACCAAACATATAGAGATGGATTGTCACATTGTGAGAGACAAATGGCAAGAGCAAGTCACAAAGCTGCTACCCATCTCCACCCACAATCAAGTGGCATACATATTGACCAAAGCATTAACTCCCAATCAGTTTCAACAATGTTTGAGCAAGCTGAGAATGATGGAGAGCATCGATTCTAGCTTGAGAGGGGGTGTTACATGAGAAAATATGTAGAGTTAATTTGTTAGAATTAGTAGCTGAATTTGTTAGAGTTAGTAGCTGAGTTTGTTGTAAATAATAGTTAGTTAGGAGGCTAATTGCTGTTATTTAAGAGTTGTAGCCAGCTGTAAAATTCAGTTAGAAACCAATTCAATGAAATTAGTTTTGAGACTGAGAGAGAACCCCGATTTCCTCTCTGGTCACCATTTTCTCATCTTGTGAAGTTCTTCCAGTCCCTTCCTGAACGCTTCACCATTTCAACAAGTACCAAATTAATTTTTCAGTTAATTGATGTGCTAGACCTTTATTTTTGAAATATTTAATTTATAAATAGTTTAGGTGTTAGTGATTTATCTGTTAAAATTTGATTAGTACGAATTTATTTTTTTTGTAATTCTTGTGTTACCCTTTTAGCTGTGACTTATTTAATTAAAAAATAATTTAGGTGTTAGTCTTTTTTCTGTTAAAATTTGATATATACCAGTTTAACTTTTTGTGCATGTATGTATTCGTCTTTTATCTGTTAATTATTTAATTTAAAAAAATTAAGGTATTAGTCTTTTTTCTATTAAAATTTGATTAGTACCAAATTAATTTTTTGCAAGATGCAGTCGACTAGGTGTATTACTGGTGTTAAAAGGCAACATAATATATTTCTACATGACCGATCATACCTTATTTGAAAACTTCAGGTTTGTATTACTTGGCGAGGCTGAACAGTCATTGGTTCTGTGTGGATGAGCCTCTGGTGAGCACATTCATTAAGAGGTGGCGTTCTGAGATGCACTTGTTCCACATGCCATTCGGAGAGTGCAGCATCATGCTGCAAGACGTGCCTTATCAGTTGGGGTTGCTCGTTGATGGGGAGGCTGTTAGTGGGTATCTCACTGACTTTGAGCAGTACGTTCCCGACGGGAGACCAGAGTGAGAATTGTTTCATGAATTCAGCGAGCTACCGCCACTGAATAGGGTTAAGCAGATGACGATCCACTTCACATGGTTCCACAAGAGGTTTCGAGTACTCCCTGCCAATACGAGTGAGGAGACAGTACATAGGTACGCTTGTGATTACATCATAATGTTACTATCCACTCAGCTTTTCAATCAATGACAAGAATGGAAACCGGGTTCACCTTCGGTGGCTGCCGTTTGTGGTGAGGTTTGAAGAGTTGGAAAATTATAGCTGGGCCTTAACTGCACTGGCCTGATTATATAAATGTATGTGTCAGGTTGCAAAAAGAAATGTAATTAACTTGGCCGGACCACTGTCAGCTACCTCTAGGGCAACCTTGATGTCATTGTGCCTGTCTAAGAAAACAAGAATGTCCTCTTATGGCGTCACATGCTGTCATAGGTTGGATAAGAAAAAAGACCACGACTTCGCATTCTCTCCCTCCATAAGTGCAAATGCAATGAACAAGATATTTGAGTTTTCATCTTGCGCGACAGCCAGAAGCAAAGTACCTCCATATTTGCCATACAAGTGAATACCGTCAATGCTAACTAATAGCTTGTAATGTCGAAGGCCTCAATACAAGGAGAAAATGTTCAAAAAGGATGATGAGAGTACACTGTAGAGTCATCAACCTATTCTCTAACTCTAATCGGAGAAGTCTTCAACACTGTAATGGTTCCAAGCATGGTGGACTGGATTCCAAGCATCCAACATGGCAACTCACTGTAGGACTCTTCTCGATCTCTATAGATATGTGATATTGTCTTCTAATTTGTCATCCAAACCTTTCTATAGGTAGGCTTAAAACCATAAGTTGCTTCTGTTGCTTCCTTTAACACTTTTATCGTAACCACAGCATCCGCTGTAACTAACAGAAAGATTCTCGCACAGATGATGTGGTAATCAAGCTGCGGTGATCGATTGAAATAGATGTAACTAATCATGTGTGCGGACCATTAAACCGTCTAACCTCTCAGATACTCTTTTGTTGACGTCGTGTGGTACTTAAGATGATTTGATTCTAACACCCTGTACTCAACTCCTCTACGGATGCTATAATCCTTCACACTCAACACAGTTTTATCTTTATTCTGGAATGTTTGCCCAATTAAAAATTTTGTAGGAGCAGATCCATGATGCAATCCTTGACTACAAAGTCAGCATCTATGTCCGGTTGTTGTCCCATTGCTTCCAAGTTCAAGTTTGAAAAGTGTGGATGATACTATTGTGTTCTAGAACTTGATGGACCCTACTATATATGTGAATTGCTCCTTGTATCCTTATTACTGTCCCTAACTATATCGACACACTCTTCATCCAAATCATCCCCTCTCCTTGCATTTTCAACTCGATCAGGTTCACCGTCGCCTACACAATCAGAAATCATGATAGGAGAACTAGCTATCTCAACTGTCAGCTGTCGGAATGAATGATTCTCCAATGCTACACAACTATCTTCATCCGTACGGTTCAAATCAACCGCAACAGATGGGGATGTAACGATCAGACAAGCCGGTGCAACCACAAGGATAGAACTGGAAGCATCCCCCAAGCCAGTTGACTGAGGATTCGGAACTGATGTCGCAGAACTATCGACACCATCCTCCAATTTCGCATAATGTTCGTGTATTTTGACCTCCGAAAAACTTTTTCGATAATAAAATAGAACATGCAGATCTTCGTCAGACCCTATTACAAACGTATTATACTTCACACCAGTTGACACAACTGCAATATGTATCTTATAAAATAAATTCTTCAACCACTTGATTCCAAGCACCTTAAACTTTTATAATATACTCGTTTTTAAATTTGATAATGTTTTCGATAAATAGATAAATACACTCAAAATTTTTTTATCGGTAAATTTCACATCCTTTCTTTTGTTTTTATGAATTTTTTTGGAACAATACATTAATATTAACAAACTATCTTTTTCATTAGACATTATAAAAATTACTCTCTTCTTAACAATTATTTCTAACTCATATATAGAGCCAACAACTTTCATATCAGGGATTTCACAATGTAAGAATGCTGCTCTTTAAAAACTGCAATAAAGATCCTGTAATTTATGCCTAAATGCAGTTCTTCATAAATCGCCGAAGAGATTCCGCATTTATACCCAAATAATAAACCGTTGTTTTCCGCCGTAGTTTACAAAAAAAAAAACAAAATAAAATAGGTATATAATGGGTTACAAATTGTTGTATTTAAATAAATATAAATCTCAATTAATTTATTTACGTCGTTTGCCCTAACGAAAATATCGTGCCTGCACGTGGGCAATTGGGCATGTACATGGTCGGCAAGCATACAATAGTCTCGTGTCTTCAAGTGGCAGTTAATAATAAAAAGAAAATATATAAAATAAAAATAAACAAAAATGTCTTTGTCTTATCGAGTTAGCTTATCTCCTTAATCAGTTAGATTTGACATTGCCCAACACAGGAGGCAGTAGCACAGTCAGCTCTTCATCGTTTTCTATCCCTTCACTTCAAATCTAAATTTCTGGCTATAATATTTTTAATAAATATTATATATACACAAAACATCAATTACTTCAATATAAAATATATATTAAAAATATAATATTAATTATTAATTATTATAAATATATAATAACTAATTTAATAGTTAATTTTTAAGTACATCTTATGTACTAACTTTGACATTTTAAACTTTTTATATGGTAAGGCATTTTGTGGAATGCCCAAAAATCGGTTTGTGTAGAAAATATGAAGGTGAGAAGAAATTGAAGGGTGTGTTTTGTGATTACACAATTCTGTTGAAACAAATTCATTTTTTTTTCAATTTTGAATTTTTTTCTGGGGTCAAATTCATTTATTTATTTGTTCCCCCCCCCCCCCCCCCACCCCATTATCTTATATTAGAATACATTAGGGATGTATTCCACATTTTTATCGTTAATCATTTGTTATTTATAGAAAAACTAATATTCATTTGCCGCATTTTGAAATACTTTAAAATTTTTTATTAATAAATTTGGATGATATTTTTATCAGTAATTAAATATTTTGGAGGTGTTTTTGTTGATTTACTTCAAATGATTTGTATTAATAATGTATATTGATGTTGGCTTCAGAAACTCATTCTTAAAAATAATAGAGACGTGAAAAATAAAAAATTAGCAGTCTTATTCCACAGCAATCATGGGCCTTGTTTGCGCAAAGAAAATTGTGGGCCTATTCGTAAGATATTGTTTGGAGATTATATGATAGGATTACGACAAAAAATTAAAAAAATTATTATTTTTTGACAAACACTTTTAACTATTAATCTCATAATATATTTTTAGTTTATATTTTAATATTATTAATTGATTACTGATAAAATATAGTAAATTCTACTTCTAATATTCCTAAAAAAAACAAAGATATGATTCTATTCTAACGTAGACTTTGTACTAGTCTCTTTTCGTTAATAAGTGTTAAGAATTGGAATTCTATTTTGTGCGTATAATAATTTATTAAATGGTAAAAAATTTTTGAATAATGTTTAAATTTATGATAAACTAGTTTTGATCTGTCGATATCATAAAAAAATATTTAAATTGTTTTTGAACCAGTTTTATTGCATATATTTACTTTTTAATAAATTTAATTATTCTAAAAATATTTAAAAATTATTTTTATCAAATATATTGATCTTTATGTTATTTTCAATCAAATTTATATATATACTGTGTAAATAAATTTTAATATAAAATAATCAAACAAAAAATATTATTATAAAAAAATTGTTTTCTAAAACAACAAAAAACTAATATACCCAACAAAAATATTTTTTGAATATTTTTTAAAAAAATTGTTCAAAACAGCGTATTGAATTGAAATTCTTATTTTTCAATTGATAGGATTCGTGGCATATAAATCAACCACAAATGTTGATTTCTTTTTCTGATAGAACACGTGTTCAATCTATTCCTTGTACTTGTCTTGAGCACGAACATGCCATTTTTTTTTGTTCTTCCAAACCCTACCTCTTAATCATAGTAAATTAAAGAATAAAATGATGATTAAGTCTTTGAAAATTTTAATCAAGAATTAATTAATTTTTTAAAAAAAATTAATTTGATCATTTACATAGTAAAACGATAGATCTATAATACTTTTTTATTAATTTATTACATAAAATGATAAAATTTAACAGTGATATTTAAAAAAGAAGTCTGTCTCTTTCAGTCTTTCTCCTTTATTTAAGTACAAAACATATTATTAAATTTACAAAAAACATTGTATCAAGCAAAAATAAAGTGTATTTGAAAGAAGAGGGATTTCCAGTTCTCTTACACTATATAAACGAGTGACGGGTGTTCCAGGAGAGCCAGAAAAAATGAAGTGTTGCAAAAATAATTTCTAAATATTTATACTTCTCAAATTTTAAGGTTTTTTTTTTTTTTCTTTCACTCTATACTCTCCTCGTATTTTAGAAGAGTAGTTTTAGTTGTTTGTAATCTAAATATTTTATATATATGATATACAAGATTAGCAAATATATACATTTGAGTAATTCATACAAAGTGTTAACATCTTAAAACGAGGATCTAAAAAGTTACATGTATATCTCATGGACAATATGTGATGAGTTTGAAAAATTTGAAATTGTTGTGATGATCAAGTATTATTAAAAATATTAATTAAAAAATTGTTAATTTAATATTTGCTTTTAATTATTTGGTTAATGAATTTGTCAGTATGCAAAAAAAAAAAATTTATGTTGGGTTAAAAAATAATATAAACTCAATGTGATAAAAATGTGATTAGCTTTTGTATAAAATTATTCTATGCAATGTAGCTGAATTATTTAAAAGGGAGAGTAAAGCTTATTGGGCCAGGAAATTAGCGTACAGCCCAAAACAATTATTTTTTGTAAAGCAACAAAGCCCTGGTCTGAATTAAAAGAAAAGTGGTTCGATTACTCACACTTTTTGGATGGTGGAATTCAAATTTCAATCCAATTTAATTCATGTATTGATTACTGGAACTTAAAATCCAATTTGATAAAATGTTCACATAGGTAACCGAAAAATCACAAATCAAATTCATTTAATTGTGCATTGAATGTTTTGTTTTTTCTCTCTCCTTTCTCTTCTTTGCTATTCGGTCACTTCATTTAGGAAAGAAGAGTGAACAAGTTATCAGAAGAGAAGTACATATACAGTAAGGCTAATGGAAGAGAAAAATGCTATGATTATGATGGCTTTTGCAAAAGGAAGATCCGAAGCATGGTGTGGCTAAATCTTTGCCATTGAAGGCAAGATTTTGAAGAGGAGCTTCAAGATCCTTCATGCCAAGAATAGGAAAGATCTGCCTCGGTCAGAGAAGAAGATCTCAGTGGGTAAAGCTCATTTCCATCTTTGTTATTCCAAGAGAGAAGGTAGCTACTGGAGCTACAAAGAGAAAGAAGCAAATATGGAAAGGAAGGAGCTGCCAAGGATCAGAGATTCATCAAGTGTTAGAGTTCTTTCTTGGAGTCAAAGTCAAGATCAAGAGCTCAGAATGAAGGAACTTGATGAAAAGGGTTGAGAGAGGTACATGCATGTTGATTTTGGGTTTCGGTTTTTCCTCTCTCTTCTCTCTGTCCGAACCGAAGCTGTTTTTGGTTGGAGAAGAAGTTGCTTGGTTGAACCGGTTTCAACCTTGGAAGCTTCCCTTTCTATAATAAGGGTGAACGGCTAAGGGTTGAGATCAAGGAGAGAAAGTGAAAGCACAGAGTTCTCATAGCTACCCAAGCTTCTTGAGTTCTTCTCCTTCAATGAGTTTCATTCTGTTTTCTTTTTCTTAGTGTTGTCTGTCTAGGTCTCATGGTAAAAGGCAAACATGGTGAGGTTTGTAAGAAAAAACCAATGAGAAGAAAAAGGCAGTGATCAATACTAGAGAAAAAGCCATAGATGTCTCAGAGTTTCTTTGTACATTTGTATGTTGTGTTTCATGATCCTGTAGGGATTCCCTTGCAAGTTGTGTAACAGCCCAGACCATCCACTAGCACGATATTGTCTGCTTTGGCACACAAGGCCTCACAGTTTTGCCTTTGACGATAGGGATGATAGCCGAAGCCCCACATACTCACTCGTCAAAATGCATCATGCTAGGGAGAGGTATCTACACCCTTATAAGGCATGCTTTGTTTCCCTCCCTAACCGATGTGGGACCTTACAAGTTGGGTTAGCACTTTACGGTTGAAAGCTTGGTAGGAGTCCAAGTCAAGTTCAGATTTGGGGATAGAATCTGGATTTGTCCCAGATAGGAATAGGTAGTTCCTAGGGAAGAATTGGTGTATGTAATCTGATGATTATAGTGAAATTCCGTTACTGTTGTGATGGATACTGGATGTAAGCTGCATTGCACTTAGCAGTTGAACTAGGATACTTCTGGGTGTGATTCTCTCTCTCTCTCTTTTACTCCTATTCTATTTCTGTTGCATTGGAGACAAAATTGAAAAATACCTCCTAATCGGTTACAAGACAAAAAAATGTCTCTTGACTGGTTATGAGACAAAAAGCAGAAATATCTCCTGAAGTTTCTTTGAAAATAGAAATTAATATTCAGCAAAAAAGGGGCTAAGATTTAAATCTCATTCTCTTAGCCACTGATTACCATCAATTGGTATCAGAGCTTGGTCTCAAAGAGATCAACCTTTGCAGCTTGGAGAAAAGATCCTGATGGCGGATAACAGTGGCTCAAACCTGGTGGCCTATACTCTGACAGAAGGGTAGCCAAGCAACAGACCTCCATTCTTTAATGGAAAGAACTACAGTTACTGGAAAGAAAGAATGAAGATATTTGTTCAATCTGTAGATTACAGACTTTGGAAGATAATCCTCGAAGGTCCACAGTTTCCAACCATTACAAGAGCTGATGGTGTGGTCACTCTCAAAGGTGAAGCTGATTGGAATGATGATAACAAAAAGAAAGTAGAGCTCAACGCCAAAGCAGTTAACTTGCTCAACTGTGCGGTCAGCTTCAAGGAATACCGACGGGTATCAAGATGCACAACAGCAAAGGAAATCTGGGACAAACTTCAAGTTACTCATGAAGGCACAACTCAAGTCAAAAGATCTAGAATAGACATGCTAAACAGAGAATATGAAATGTTCTCAATGAAGAAAAGAGAGACGATTGATGAAATATTTGAAAGATTCAACGTTATCATCACTGGCTTGGATGCTATGGGGATCACATATTCCGAATCTGTACTTGTGAGGAGAATATTGAGATGTCTCACCAAAGAGTGGGAAACCAAGGCAATAGTAATAGCTGAGAGCAATGGCATTGATACTATGACTTATGATGATTTGAGAGAAAATTTACTTGTCATTGAAAAACACATATTTGAAAAAAGATACAAAAAAGAGAGGAATTACTCTCAAATCTGTTACTGAACCTCTGGATGATGAATCCAATGATAACTCATCTGAAAATGATTTTGTTTTGTTTGCTAAAAAAATTCAGGAAAATAGTGAAGTTGAAGGAACGAAACAAAGGAGGCAGCTCAAGGAAGCCAAAGAGGGATCTCAGCAAAGTGATCTGTTACAATTGTAAAGAAGCTGCGCACTTCAAGTCTGATTGTCCAAAACTGAAGGAGGAAGACAAGCTAAAAAGAGGAAAGAAGAAAGGTCTCACGGCATCTTGGGAAGACTTGGAGAACGACTCTGATGAAGATGATGATATAGAAACCAAGTCTCAAATGGGTCTCATGGTCGACATAGTTGATGAGGTAATATTTTCTGAATCCTCAACTGAAGACCTTCATCTTATGATTGATCATCTTTCTAAAAAGGTTAAATGTTTCTTAAATGAAAACCAAGATCTTGAGTTTTAAATAGAAATATTAAAAGCTGAAAATGATTTTCTTAAGGATAAATTAAGGGAAGCCGAAACTGCTGTTGATCCTGTTGAAGAAAACAAGCGGTTAAAAGCTGAACTTAAGAGCTGTGAATATCATCATTCTGTGACTGCAAATCTAAATTATTTTGAGTAAAATGAGTGGCTGCATAAAGAGATAAAAAGGATTAAAGAGGACTGAAGAGTAGAAGTAGAAGAATGAATAAAATCTAGATCTAAGAACTAAACCTAATCCTAATCCTAATTCTAGAGAGAAGAGAGAGCTTCTCTCTCTAGAAACTACTTCTAAACTAATCCTAATGTGTGTGTAATGAATGGAATGAGTTGGAATCCCCTTTTTCTCTCCAATCCTTGGCTTTAAATAGCATCTTTGGCGCCAAAGTTGGTTGGGATTGGGCCCCACAACCCTTCAGAATTCGTTGGCCACGTTTTCATTAAAAAATCATAAACCTACACCGACGCGTACGCGCACAGCACGCGTACGCGTCCATGGAGTGATTCGCAGGTGCGCGCAAGCGCCAGGTGCGCACGCGCGTCCATGGGCGATTTCAACTTCTTTGACTTTTCATGATTTCTCCACTTTGCATGCTTTCCTTTTCACTCCTTTGATCCATTCCTAGCCTTTTTGATCTGAAATCACTAGCAAACATATCAAGGCATCTAGTGGAATCAAAGGGAGATTAAAATCATCAAATTAAAGGCCTAAAAAACATGTTTTCACATCTAAGCACAAATAAGGAGACAATCACAAAACCATGCTATTTCATTGAATAAATGTGGGTAAAAGGTGATAAAATCTCTTAAAATCAATACAAGACAAACCGTCAAATTGGGGTTTGTCAACCTCCCCACACTTAAACCAAGCATGTCCTCATGCTTAAACCAAGAATGAAGTAAGGGTGTGGCATTTATTCAATGGAAACTAACTAAATGCAATCTACCTATATGCAACTATCTAAATGAATGCAATTGCTTGGTCAAAATAAATTAATTCCCAAGAAGCATATATAAGCACAAGGGCAAAAGGTATTAACAACCATGCCAAACCACAATTGAATTGAGCTATTAAATATCTTTACAAACTTGCATGAAAGGAGATGATCATTGGTGGAAACATGCAATTGAGCATCAAACCCTCACCGGATGTATTTGCACTCTATTCGCTCAAGTGTTTAGGGTTGATTCACTCAATTCTCTCCTAATCATGCTTTCTAAGATTTGTTTTTCTTCTAACAATCAACATATATTTCATGCATGCATACAAGTATCATGAGGTCTTTTCTTTAGGTTGTAATGGGGCTAGGGTCAAGGTAGGATGCATATTTGGTTAAGTGAGTTTGAAATTTGAATCTTTGATAAGCTTAAACTTCCCACCTAACCTATGACATCCTATACAATTAAATTCCAACCTAACTACCCATTTTTCACTCTTTCACATACTCATGTATTCCTTTTTAATTTCACAACACCTATGCATTGATTTTATTGGACTATACTTTGATTTGGGGCATTTTGTCCCCCTTTTATTCCTTTCTTTTTTTTTCTTCTTTCTTTCTCTTTTTTTTTTCTATATTTTTTTTCTTTTCCATATTATTTTTTCCTTTTTCTTTTGTTTTTCTCATTTTTTTTCTTTCTATATACAAGAGCATCAATGCATAAGGTTTTACATTTGATCAATACATGAGCATATACCCGATTCCCAATATTTCCAATAATAATACAAAACTACCCTTTTATTCACCCAATGTTCCAAGGTTCCCACACTTGAATGATACTCACACACACTAGCCTAAGCCAATCAAAGATCCATATTAAGGACATTTATTATTTTCCGCTATAAGGCTTGTAATGTGCTAAATTAAGAACAAAGTGGGTTAAGCGTAGGCTCAAATTTGGCTAACAAAGGAAGATAAAAGGTAAGGCCATTTGGGTAAGTGAGCTAATGGAATGATGGCCTCAATCATATAAATGCATGAATACACAAAATAATGGACATAAAGAATCAAACAAATCGAAGATTACACTCATAGGAAGAGAATAATGCACACAAGAAGGAAAATAAGTGGTTATAAGATGTAACCACACCATTAGGCTCAAATCTCACTTGCTTGTGTTCTTAGCTCAAAAATATGATCCACAATATATATAATTCAAGCAAGTTCTATGAAAAGTTTTCACTCAAATCAATTAAGGTGCCCTATAGATAGAAATCTTGAAAATTTTCATTATTTTGACTAAGCTTATTGTGTATACATATGCAAAAATTAAGAGAATGCAAATAAAAATCCTAAAATCCTAGAATGAAATGCAAAAGTGTTGGGATTAGAAACTTGTCACCCAAGATCGCCAAACGGTCGGACGACCTCCCCACACTTAAAAGTTTGCACCGTCCTCGGTGCACTCAAAGATGAGCAAGGGGGTACGGCGACTCTTCGGATTGCTGCGCGTTCTTAGTCTTGCTTCCGTTATTGCTTGTGGTGCATCATTTATGAAAAACAAAAATAGAACACCATAAGGTGAGAAAACAAAAGCAAGGAAGCATACAATGTTGGAATGAGGTAAATCACTAGAATTGAGTGAGTGAATTAGTGTGACATTAGTGACAAATACGTGTGTGAATTCTAAATTGCGCGATTTAGAACACACATTAGCATAAAAAGCTATGTCGCCAAAGAAGCATGCACTTTACTCATTCTAGTATGCTTGAGATGCTTTAAGTAAACTTGTAAGGTAAAACAAGCATTAAAGAAGCATGAAAGCATTCAAGTCAAACACATATGGATGCATATGATCATGAAATACAATGCATTAAGGTAAATGCACAACATCATCCATCAAGAGGTTGCCTAATCACAAAATAAGGCTCAAATCACATGGTGGCCAAATCATGTAATTCAAGAAGAGTTACAAGCTCGAAGGCAATTCTCATCACTTGGTATTTTTTCAAAAGATAAGCATGAAAAACTCAAGACCAAGTAGCAAAATATAACCTCAATCATAGGATCCAACAAAGATTATCTAAAAACATTAATGCTAAATTAGCATTTAGGCAATAAAGGGGAAGCAATGCATAGTAAACAAAGTCAATAATCCAACACTTATGATGAAAAGAGAGAAAATAAAATGAAAACTAAACTAAAACTAACTAATCAACTAACTAACTAACTAATTAACTAACTAACTAAAATAAATGGTTATCAATGGTGTTTGGAAGTGTTGGATGAGGTGTAGAAGAAGGGAAGAAGAAAGGAGGAGGAAAGAAATAGAAAGAGGAGAAGAAAAGAAATGTGGTGAAGGAAGGAAATCCACGCGTACGCGCGGATGGTTTATTTCGAGAGTGGCGCGTACGCGTGCATCAAGCATTTCACAACACCATAAACAACCTAGCCAGCTTTACTCAAAGTTCTGAAAATTTAAATCAACTCTTGGCTAGCCAAAAACTTCTTTATGATAAAGCTGGTTTGGGTTTTCACAAACCTGAAACATTCATTGAAAAATCTTCTTTTACCAACATGGCATCCTTTTCGGATGACATAAGGTTTCAAAACCCAACAAGCTTTAGAAAAATAGCAACTCTAAAGTTTTGTAGATTATGCAATCGAAATGGACATTTCCCTATTCAGTGCTTCATAAGTGAAAGGATGATTGGAGATAAGGTTTACAAAATTGTTTGTGATTATAATGGTTTGGGACAAAGAAGATGGTTTGACATTAAATGATCCAAAAAGATTTGGATACCTAAGGTCATTTAAACTTGTTTTGTAGGTTTGCCTAGCATCCAAGAGAAAGGACAACATGTGGTATATGGATAGTGGGTGCTCTAGGCATATGACCGAAAATGCAACATTCTTCATCAAGGTTGATGAGTATGATGGAGGCTTTGTTACTTTCGGTGACAATAGAAAAGGAAAAATAGTGGCCATAGGTAAAATGGGTAAGAATTTCTCTTCTTTTATTAATGATGTTTTGCTTGTTAACGGATTAAAGCACAATCTACTAAGCATTAGCCAATTGTGTGATCTTGGATATTTGGTTATTTTTAGAAAATTGGATTCCTTGGTTATTTGTGAAAAATTCGGTGATGTTTTGTTTGAAGTAAAAAGATGCAATAATGTGTATGGATTAACTCTAGAGGATTTAAAATATCAAAAAGTAACATGTTTTACTTCTCTTGAATCTGAAAAATGGCTTTGGCATAAGAAATTGGGTCATGCAAGCATGTACCAAATTTCTAAACTTGTTAAGAAAAACTTGGTTAGAGGAATTCCTAATATTAAATTTGATAAGGATATTACTTGTGATGCTTGTCAACTAGGCAAACAAGTAAGATCTTCTTTTAAAACAAAAGATGGAATTTCCACCAAAAGGCCATTAGAAATGTTGCATATTAATCTTTTTGGTCTAACTAGAACACAAAGTTTGGGTGGTACACACTATGGTTTGGTAATGGTGGATGACTACTCTAGATTCGGTTGGGTTCTTTTCTTAGCTCACAAGAATGATGCATTTCATGCTTTTTCTTCTCTTTGTAAAAGGATTCAAAATGAAAAATATTTGAAAATTGCTCACTTGAGAAGTGATCATGGAAAGGAGTTTGAAAATCAAGATTTTGAAAAGTTTTGTAATGATTTTGGTATTGCTCATAACTTTTAATGTCCTAGAACTCCTCAACAAAATAGGGTAGTTGAAAGAAGGAATAGAAGCCTTCAAGAAATGACTAGGGCAATGCTTTGTGAAAATGATGTACCAAAATTTTTGTGGGCAGAAGCTGTGAACACAGCTTGCTATATTCTTAATAGAACCATCATTAGAAAAGGTTTAAAGAAAACTCCATATGAGCTTTGGAAAGGAACCCCACCCAATCTTAAGTATTTTCATATTTTTGGATGTAAATGCTTTGTACTTAACAATAAAGAGAATATTGGGAAAATTGATCCAAAATCTTATGAAGGAATGTTTGTTGGATACTCCACCACTATCAAAGCATTTAGGGTTTACCTCAAAGAACATAGAACAATCAACAAGTGTTGTGTCTTTTTGTGATTCTAACTCTATTCCAAGTGCTGTGTTAGATGATGATGCAGGTAGTAAAATTGATGTGAATCAACAAGCCAGTCAAGAAAATCCCAAGTCTGTTCCAACTGTTGAGTCTGTCTGTCCAGAAATGTCTCGTCAGAATGAAAGAGACATTTCTATTTTATCTCCTGAACAAGTCAGAGAACCCAGAACAGAGCTGTCCACTGAAACTTGTCAAGGCAGAAACTTTCTTCAAAGGCCTCGTGAATGGAAATTTTTGAAGGGTTACCCTCATGAATTCCTCATAGGTGATCCTTCACAAGGCATAACCACTAGATTCTCAAGCAAGAAGCAAATGGAACCAAGCAATGTTGCCTTTTTGTCCCAATTAGAACCTCCAATGTGAAGCAAGCTCTTGAAGACCCCTCATGGGTTAAAGTCATGGAGGAAGAGCTAGCTCAATTTGAAAAGAATGAGGTTTGGACTCTTGTACCAAATCCAAATGGTAAAAAGGTAACTGGTACAAAATGGATTTTCAAAAATAAATTGGGTGAGGATCGTAGTGTTGTTCGTAACAAGGCTAGACTAGTGGCTCAAGGTTACGATCAAGAGGAATGTATTGATTTTGATGAGTCATTCGCTCTGGTAGCAAGAATGAAAGCAATTAGGTTGGTTCTTGCCTATGTTGCCCACAAGAGCTTTAAAATATTTCAAATGGATGTCAAATATGCTTTTCTTAATGGTTTTATAGATAGGGAAGCATTTGTGGCTCAACCCCACGATTTTGAAAGCAAAGAGTTTCCAAATCTTATTTTTAAACTCTCAAAGGCTCTTTATGGCCTTAGGCAAGCTCCAAGAGCTTGGTATGAAAGGTTTAGTGCCTTCTTATTAGAAAATAATTTTCAATGGAGTACCACCGATACTACTTTGTTTATAAAAGAGTCTAATGATGATATCCTGCTTGTTCAAGTTTATGTGGATGACATTGTATTTAGTTCGGCCAATGAAGTCTTGTGTGAAGAGTTTGAAAAACTTATGCCTAGTGAGTTTGAAATGAGTTTAATGGGAGAATTAACCTTCTTTCTTGGTCTTAAAATTAAACAAACTCCTAAGTGTATCTTTATTCACCAAGGTAAATATGCCAAAGAGTTAATCAAGAAATTTGGTCTTAAAAATTTCAAACCAATGGGAACTCTTATGCATCCAAACACAAAACTTGACAAAGATGAAAATGGAAAAGATGTAGATGAACAAAGTATAGAGAAATGATAGGATCCCTTATGTATCTTATATCCTCTAGGCCGGATATTGTTCAAAATGTAGGTGTGTGCTCAAGGTTTCAATCTCACCCAAAAGAATCCCATCTTTCGGCCGTTAAAAGAATCATTAGATACCTTAAAGGCACATGTGATCTTGGCTTGTGGTATCCTAAATCTAATGAATTTTGTGCAGTGGAATTTTGTGATTTAGATTATGCGGGAGATCGAGTGAACAGACGAAGCACTTCCAGAATGTGTTGCTTCCTTGAAAGCTCACTAAACATGTGGTCAAGCAAGAAGCAAGCCACTGTTGCTCTATCCACGGCTGAAGCTGAATATATATCTGTCACTGCATGTTGCTCACAATTAATTTGGTTAAAAATTCAATTGGAAGTTTACAAATTCAAAATCAATAGTATACCTCTGTTTTTGTGATAACATGAGTGCAATAAACATTTCAAAAAATCCTGTACTGCACTCTAGAACCAAGCACATTGAGGTTCGATATCATTTTATTAGGGAACAATGTGCAAAAGGGTACTATTGATATCCAATTTGTAAAATCTAAAGAACAACTTGCTGACATTTTCACTAAACCACTGTGTGAAGATAGATTTTGTTCATTAAGAAACAGTTTGGGGATGATGGATTTAAGTTTTATTAAAAAAATATGAATTTTATGCCTCTGTTTGTTGAACAAGTCATTAAACAGGGGGAGACTGAAATCTAATACCTGGACTCAAGCCCGTTCAACCACCTTTGAGCCCATTCCATGATACTGTCTCATTAATTTTTGGAATCATGTTTTTAATAAATTATTTTTAAATAATTTATTTTTAAAAAGGTTTTCACATCATATCTTTAAAAAAAGGGAGAGTTTTTGTCAAATCAAATCTTTTTCCATATCTTCTCCCACTTTTCAAGGAAAGGTCTTTTTAGTTATTCTTTTTTATTTTTAATATTCCTTGTTAAAATCGTTTTTCGTTAAATGTTGATTACTTTAAATGAGATTTTTTCACTAAGCATTTATGATGGTGTAATCTCTCTCTCCACCTTTCACTCTCTTCGACTTCTCCCTCTCCATTTTACACTCTTCATTATGAGGAAAAAACTTGCCACTTGCCGAAGCACCCGAACCCCCATAACCAAAAATCCTCCATCTTCCAAAGGTCCTCAATCTCACACACATACACATTCATTCCCACTCGTCTTCTTTACCCTCTTCTCACTCAACACATTCCACGGCAAGAAAAAGAATCCATGCAAGGGCTTCAACAAGGCAGGAAGCAACATCATCAAAGAGAAGTACAAAGGAAAAGGAGCAAGTTTCTGAAGAGGAAGAAGACTCACAACTTCCATCTCCACAACCGTCACTACCACCACGGCACTCTACCCCTCATCCTTCAGGTCGGTCAGCCCCCACTCAACGTACAAAGAAGCCAATTTTTCATGACACCAAAGAATCTTCAAACTTGGATTCATTGAAATTCAAAAATAAATATGGTAAAATCCACTCCCACTTTGATCCTGTCCGTTTCATATCTTGTGCTGCTTATGAGTTTCACTCTCAAGTGTTGATAAACTGTCATCTCTGTGCTTCTTATGTGGTTAATCTTGAAAACCTTTCTGAAAAAAGCATTGATGTCATTGCATATTTTGATTATCTGAAATGGTCCCCTATTTTCAAAATTCAAAAATAAGTTTATCCAAACTTGGTACAAGAATTTTACGCAAATATGATGTTTCATGATGGTGCATTGCATTCATATGTCAAAAAGGTTTATCTTACATTGAATAGAGATACCATAAGTGCTGCTTTAGGGTACTAAGATGAGGGAGCCAGGACATACATGTCTGGTAAATGCGATAACCATGCTGGGGTTTCCCTTCAAGTTGCTCTGACTGGAGTGTGTGAAAATTTTTCTGCTCTTGATGGTACAAATCTAACCCACAAGGCTCTCGGTCCTGTGCGAGTCTTGCTTTACCGAATCATCAATCATGTTTTGATGCCTCAAAGTGGTTCTTATTAGAGGGTTACTGTTTGTGATACCCTTGTGCTGTTTGCAATTCTAAACTCTGCTTCTATTTCATTTGCTTATCTTATGATCAGACACATGTGGGACTGTGTCTGTAATGATAAAAAATCCAATCTGCCATATGGTATGTTCCTGACATGTATCTTTGAGTATTTTAATATGGATCTCAACAATGAGCCAGTTGAGAACAGGGTTTTCACAATCAAAGGCGGAGGAGTTCCCGATTCTGTAAAAGGAAAAAGGGCAAGAGTTCAACAACATCGATGATTTCTATTTGCGAAAGTGAAAGTCTTCTTCTTGAATCTTCTTGGTTTTCTGAAACTATCAAGGATGTTCTGAATGAGTTCTCCAATATGTCCAGCATGATGGTCAGGTCATATAAAGAGGCTTAAAAACAAGCCTATAAAAATGAGAAGGACTGGATCAAATGCTGTGAAAAGGTAAATTTGCTAATTAATAGCTTGGAGACTACTAGCAAGGACATGGCTCATTCTAAAGGAGAAGGAGATCATCTTGATTCGGATATCAATCTTTTTGATGCCTAAAGATTTGCTCACTGCTGCTTATATTCTTGGATAATATTTCTTTTGTTGCTTTTGGACTTAGTTTCACTTGAACTGTTTCATGTTGGGATGACTATACTTAATAACTTTGATATTTTATTTATGTTTTAATATTTATGTTATGAATTGCATTGCTGTTTCATCTATTTTGCAGGTTCCCTCCTTAATGCCAAAAGGGGGAGGAAAAAAGATTAAAAAGGGACTGAATTGAAAATAGAATTGCAGCTCAAATTCTTGTGCTCTGTTTTTGAGCATTATGCCCTGGTTGATTATTGTTTCATGATCTGTTTTTAGCTAAATGTGACTGATCACTGCGTTTTACTGGTTGCTATGATTTGTTGCTTTATTGGATTGATACTTTGCTTTGAACATGTTATTTTGAGCAGTACGTTAGAACTTGAGCATTGATCATTTGTTGGACATGTACTCTGAATGTACTCTATCATACTCTATTTTACAAGAGAAATTTTTCTATGAGCAGCATGTTATTAGAAGGATAACAACTTGAAGCCTTGATTATGTTTATAAAAATATATTTGCTCAAAATCAGGCTCTTACTTGATAAATATGGTTTAGCTTCTTAAGGTTTCATGTTTTGAAAATATAAATTTTTTTTGGAACTATTTAAACATGTTTACAAGAATTACTTTCATAAATTGATGGTTAATTAAGCACACATTAAGGGGGAGCAATGTGATCAATTGAAAGGGGGAGGATTCGGCCAAGTCTTCTAGGGAGTTCCCTAATCTTAATCCTTTTCCAATTCATTTTTAATAATATTTGTCATCAAGGGGGAGATTGATGAGTTTGAAAAACTTGAAATTGTTGTGATGATCAAGCATTATTAAAAATATTAATTAGAAAAATTGTTAATTTAATATTTGCTTCCAATTGTTTGGTTAATGGGTTTGTTAGTGTGCAGGAAAAATAAAATAAATTTTTGTGTTTGGCTAAAAGGCAATATCAGCCCAATGTGATGAAAATGTGATCAGCCTTTGTGCAAAAATATTCCATGCAAAGTGGCTGAATTATTTAAAAGGGAGAGCAAAGCTTATTGGGCCAAAAAATCAGTGTACAACCCAAAACAATTATTCTTTGTAAAGCAACAAAGCCCTGGTCCGAATTGAAAGAGAAGTGGTTCAGTTACCCACACTCTTTGGATGGTGGAATTCAAATTTCAATCCAATTTAATGTATGCATTGGTTACTGGAACTTAAAATCCAATTTGATTAAATCTTCACATAGGTAACCGAAAATCACAAATCAAATTCATTTAATTGTGCATTGAATATTTTGTTTCTTCTCTCTCTTCTCTCTTCTTTACTATTCGGTCACTTCACTTAGGAAAGAAGAGTGAACAAGTTATCAGAAGAGAAGTACAGATACAGTAAGGCTAATGGAAGAGGAAAATGCTAGGATGATGATGGCCTTTGCAAAAGAAAAATCCGAAGCATGGTGTGGCTAGATCTTTGCCATTGAAGGCAAGATTTTGAAGAGGAGCTTCAAGATCCTCCATGCCAAGAATAGGAAAAATCTGCCTCGGTTAGAGAAGAAGATCTCAGTGGGTAAAGCTCATTTCCATCTTTGTTATTCCAAGAGAGAAGTAGCTATTGGAGCTACGAAGAGGAAGAAGCAAATATGGAAAGGAAGGAGCTATCAAGGATCAGAGATTCATCAAGGGTCAGAGTTCTTTCTTGGAGCCAAAGTCAAGATCAAGAGCTCAGAGTGAAGGAACTTGATGAGAATGGTTGAGAGAGGTACATGCATGTTGTTTTCCCTCTCTCTTCCCTCTGTCCAAACCGAAGCTATTTTTGGTTGGAGAAGAAGTTGTCTGGTTGAACCGGTTTCAACCTTGGAAGCTTCCCCTTCTATAATAAGGGTGAATGGCCAAGGGTTGAGATCAAGGAGAGAAAGTAAAAGCACAGAGTTTTCATAGCTACCCAAGCTTCCTGAGTTCTTCTCCTTCAATGAGTTTCATTTTATTTTCTTTTTCTTAGTGTTGTTTGTCTAGGTCTCATCATAAAAGGCAAACATGGTGAGGTTTGTAAGAAAAAGCCAGTGAGAGGAAAAAGGCAGTGATCAATACTAGAGAAAAAGCCATAGATGTCTCAGAGTTTCTTTGTACATCTGTATGTTGTGTTTCATGATCCTGTGGGAATTCCCTTGCAAGTTGGGTTAGCACTTTGCGGTTGAAAGCTTGGTAGAAGTCCAAGTCAAGTTCAGATTTGGTGATAGAATCTGGATTTGTCCCAAATAGGAATGGGTAGTTTCTAGAGAAGAATTAGTGTATGTAATCTGATGATTATAGTGAAATTTCGTCACTGTTGTGATGGAGACTGGATGTAGGCTGCATTGCACTTAGTAGTTGAATTAGGATACTTCTGGGTGTGATTCTCTCTCTTCTACTCTTATTCTGTTTCTGTTGCATTTGAGACAAAATTGAAAAATATCTTCTAATCAGTTACGAGACAAAAAGAAAATGTCTCTTGACTGGTTATGAGACAAAAAGCAAAAATATCTCCTAAAATTTCTTTAAAAATAGAAATTAATATTCAACAAAAAAGAGACTAAAATTCAACCCTCCTTCTCTTAACCACTGATTACTATCAGTTTATATTCTTTGTATTTTGATCTAACTAATGCACTTAGCAATTAGCTTCTTTATCTTTCTCAATTTCTTGGTTTTTGTTTTCTTTGATGTATTATTTAGACAGAAATTTAATTGTGCTTTTCTATTTTTTTTTCCTTTAACATTGTCATTTTATTACGGATGGAAAATTCGCATAAGGATATTTGTATCCTCTATCATGAACCTAGGGATGGCAGTTTTCCCCGGCGGGGAGGGTATCCGCGGGGATTTACCCGCCGGGGAACGGATTTGGGGGCTAATTTCTCCCCACGGGGGCGGGGAACGGGTATCCGTTTAATAAACGGGGCGAGGAAGGAGGTAGAGATACCCGCCCCGTGGATACCCGTTTAATACCCATCAATATCAATTTACCAAAATATCCCAGTATATATATATATTTTTCACAAACCCTAATATTCTATTCTCATTTCCCATTTCCCATTTCACTCACTCTATCAGTCTCTCTGTCCGAGCCTCAGTCTCAGTCTCTCAGATCTTCTCTTCACCACTGCCGCCACCTCCGATGCTCACTTTCCAGACTCGCCGCGAGCTTCTCCCCCTTCGGCGAGGTCGCCTCACCTTTCCCCTTCCTTTTTCCCCTTTTCTCATCAAGTTATGTCTTCCTCTTTTCCCTTTTCTCATCAGAGCTCTTCCTCGCCCGCCATCCTTCCTCTTCCTCGTCAGATATCATCAGCGCCACAGATCTGCCCGTCTTCGTCTCCACCACAGATTTGCATGTCGCCATTTGCGCATCGCCGATTTTGTCGCCATCTATTCCGTCTCTAGGTCTGCTTCTCGCCGCTGCTGATTGCAACTGCCTCGTCATCTATAGATCTGTGTGTTTTATTTTTTTTTTGAAATCTAATGCTAATTTGCATTGTTATAAAATCTGCATTATATAGATCTGGGATTTTTTAAATTGTTCTGAAATCTGTATTGTTAATCTTCATTGTTATAAAATCTGCATTGTACAGATTTGGGTTCTTTGAAATTGTTCTAAAATCAAAATTGTCAATCTCCATTGTTATGAATGATGTATTGTTAATGTGCATTGTTTCTAAAATCTCAGTTCTTTAAATTTTTTAATTTTTTTTAAAGGAAGATCCGCAAGGATTTCCACGGGGAATGGATATCCAACGGATATCGGGTATCCGCCACCCGTCACGGATACGGGGCGGGGACGGGGGTGGGGGCATGTCCCCACCCTCATGGGGACCCGTTGCCATCCCTACATGAACCTAAAAGTTTTGAAACCTTGTTATGATAAAAAAAATTTTCTAACGCGCATGAAGTGGAGTGATATTATAATATCTATTAGTAATATATTAAAACAGAACTAAAAGTAATCTTTAGATGTATTGTTAATTTTTTTATTTTTTACTATAATATCACGTTAGTTTACGGAAATTATTTTCTTTATGGAGGCAGTGTTGGTGAATTTGTCGGATATTGGCCAAGGAGGGGAATTACCGGTGGGTGGAGCTCACCCTCATGACGCCGGGGGCGTGGTGGCTGAGCGGGAGAGCCAGTTGGCAGCACGCAGGGGGCGTGGTGGCTGAGCGGGAGAGCCAGTTGGAAGCACGCCTGGGGCGTGGTGACTGAGGTGGCAGCACGCCGGGGGCGTGGTGAGTCACCATGCAAGGGGCGTGGTACGTCGAGGCCTGTGAGGCTTGGCAGAGCTGCGCGGAGTCCCAATGCACCTGCTGCACCACGCGGGGGGCGTGTTGCAGTCCTGCCTGCATGCAGGAGACAGCCCCCCACCCCGGGAACCAGCGCCAGTCATGCTCCATGTATATATGTAACCTGTAGTTCCTTTTTTTGTATATTAACTTAAGAAAATCAGTTAATGACAATATTAAGCAGACGTTAAGTTATCAATGGATAGACTTCATTTGAAAAATACAAACACGTCTGATTTCAAAAGCATCAACTGACGAAATGCAAATTAAAAAGTACAAACATGACCATACTAAACTATGAACCAGCACCACTCGGTCCAGCACGCTGCGGATACCTACTCCGACTATGACCCTGTGCACCACAGAGACGGCATATCCGAGGACCACGCATGTCACGTGAGTCCATTTCATTCAGGTATCGGGTCAGTTTGGGCCTGCCTTTAGACGTTCGCCTCAGTGCGGGATTAGCGACCAATGTGGGTCCCTCAAAAGGAGGCCATGTCTCGGGATCTCCTAATGGTGTGAACTCAAACCTATATACCTTACGAACTTCCGTCATCTTGTACACATCATGCACATACAACTGCCAATCGAGCCGCTGGTTAGCACAGCAAGCAATAACATGGCGACATGGTATTCGTTCAACCTGAAAGTGCCCACAGTCACACGTCCGTCGCGCTAGATCAACAACTAACACCTTTCCAGTAGTCATTTCGCGCACCTTAAACACCTCATTTCGTCTATCAAAGCAGTGCGCAACTATATTCCCAGCCTGTTGCATACTTTCTTCTATCCGCTGTTGCGCAAATGCGGAGTACGTAAATCCAGCACGCTTGCGTTCGTGAGTCTCGGCACTCTTCCGCGTAAAGAGTTCATTTAACCTGTAATATGTTGCTCGGACCAGCGCCAACACAGGTAGATTACGGGCACCCTTCAACACTGAGTTAATACACTCGACAAGGTTCGTTGTCATATGGCCCCATCGATGTCCCTCGTCGAATGCCAATACCCAATGTCTGAGTCCGATGGCATCGCACCACCTGGCATATGCCTCGCCTCGCTCTTCCAACCTCTTATAGTTGATATTGTACTCCTCCACCGTTCTTGAATACCCTATATTGACAACAAGCTTCTGCAAGTGAGGGACTTTGAATGCCCTTAAGAAATTACTGCCGATGTGTCTTATACAAAACATCCACCATGCTCTTGGAGGTTGCTAGTCACCACCGGAACGATTAACTGCTACCCGTATTGACTCATGCCGGTCTGAGATCATACCCACACCGTCTTTTCTAACAACATACTGTCGCAGATTCCTGAGGAAGAAGTGCCACGCATCAGCTGTCTCACCTTCCACCAAGGCAAAGGCGATAGGCACAATGTTCTGGTTCCCATCTTGTGCAACAGCGACTAGAAGTGTACCTTTGTATTTTCCGTATAAGTGTGTGCCGTCAACCTGAACCAGGGGCTTGCAATGCCTGAATGCCCTAATGCATGGATTGAAACTCCAAAATACACGATGAAGTATTTTTACACCTTGTGCCTCCTCATTCCCGTTGTAGAGTGGTCGTGTTTCTATTTGGACAACTGAACCAGGAATCTTCTGCACCATGGCCGAGAGCCACCACGGCAATGCTTGGTAAGATTCCTCCCAATCACCGAAAACGTTGGCAACGGACTTTTGCTTTGCCAACCAAGCCTTTCGATAACTGATGGTATAGTTGAACCTTGACTGGACTTCCGCAATTATAGATTTTACCTTGATGGACGGGTCTGTCTCGACCAACGGCCTTATAGCCTCAGCAACTGTATCTGAGTCCAACTTGGAATGATCTTGTGAAATCGTTCCGATGGTGCACGTGTGCCTACCGTTGTATCTGCGTATCTCCCAACAACCTTTTTTTCGTATCAAGCTGGCTCGGATAAGCCAGTCACATCCACGCCCGTACATCTTGCATTTTGCATAGAACGTCTGTGGCTCAGACTCATACACATCATAGTCAACTCCTCTAGATATAGTGAAACTTCTAATTGCTGCAACGACCGACTTTCTAGAACTGTATTCCATTCCAATTCGAAATTCTCCGTCCTCAGGATCAGCAATACCTACAGAAAGCCAAAATCATCGTTTATTGCACAGTCCAAGGTATAAAGTAACAAAAACTTCTTATTTAGTCAACACGTACCTCTGTTTGCATATTTCGGAAACTCGGGGGCATGCATGGCGTCGAGATCCAACTCACACATAAAAGGTGGAACGCCCATCGGTTGACTGCTCGAGGGATGAACCACTACATTCTCCACTGCTGCCTCAACTCCCACATCACCATCCTCATCTTCGTCGCCGGCTTCATAAGTGGCTTCGAAGTCCTCTTCGCTGTCACTATTCATTCCTTCGTATACCGCAGCTATATCATCATTTACATCTATATCATTTTGGACCGCTACTGCCTCTACAGCTTTAAACTCAACATACAACTCAATCTGCGGGTGTCTCATATAAGTCTGCCGGTGAATTTGAAACATATTCTACATACTCGCTTCATCCGTGATCGGAATGGTATCAAACTGTATTAGACCACCAAAAATCACAACCGGATTTCGGTACAGAATTCTGCTCACTCTCATTAACGTACCATTCTCCATGCTTTGACATAGGCCGTTCTGCAGCTCCATTAACGTCATCGTGCATGGAATCACAAACGAAAACGGATTTTGTGACACAAACATCACTCCCTCATGAGTATTACGTATTATCTCACCATTACGATACACCACCAAATTTGTGGTGTCCTCCATTACACCAACAACAGCATCAAAGAATCTCACAATACACTCAAATCTCACTCACTCGGTATGAAAAACACCATCAAGCTCTACCTTATATAGAGCGGTGCACTTAACACGCCCCCCACGTGGTGCACACTTGGACCAATCACCCTTTTCCACGTCAACACGCCCCCAGTGTGCTGACGCAGCACGCCCCCCACGTGGTGCTGCTGCTGTCCAACCAAGTTCCGCCACGTCAGCACGCCCCCTGCGTGCTGCGTAGGTGGCTCAACCACAGCATGCCACCTAGCTTCCACGCCCACCACGTGTTGTATGCACCACGCCCCCTGCGTGTTGTGCATTTCATCTGACACGTCCATCTCTGTGTAATACACACAGTTGCTCCATTTCCCCCCAATTCACCAAAATATTTTCCATATTTAAATTAATGAGCCGTTTAAGTGACTATTTTACATAATTTAAACATAATCTTTTATCTTTATATTATACCATAAAATTCTCATTATATTCTTATCTCTTCATAATAACCTATCTTTATATAATGATAAAAAAATAAACAAAAGTAACTATTTACAAAAAATAATTATATAAAATCAAATGAATAAACTTTAATTAAATATTTTTATTATTTATAGTCTAATTTATATATAATTTTATTTTTATAATTATTAAAGTTTGAATTAACTTTTTTATTTTAAGTTGTCATTTATCATCAACCGTTATAAAATTTAAATTAATTTTGATATGTTGCTAGAAAAAATTTTAAATTTTTTAATTAATTAAATTAAATTCATATTATTATTTAATTGAATTACAAAATAACGGTTAAACACAGTTATTATTTATATTAAAATAATATCATTTATATATTTTTTATTGAATAATATTATTATTGAATCATATATAAATTATCAAATTAAATAAATATATTATATAATATATATTATACAATATTTTTTATAATAACTTGTAAGTTCAATATTAATTCATATATTATCTAATATATATCTCTAAGCGATATTTATAATATTTTAAATTTATACTATATAATATAATTAATTTAACTTTTTGTGCATCGAATGAATTTTATTCTAATTTATATTAATTTGCCATTTGCATTCTTTTTGTTTAAGGATAAAAACACAAATTAAAATGTGTTCATTTTATATCGACTAAACTTATCTGAAATATAAATGGATAAAAATATTTTTAAAAAATATTAAAAATTTATTAAAATTTATTATTTTTTGTCATTATTTTTAGTCATTAATTTAAATTTTTTAATTTAATAATCTAACGACATACTTTAATCGATACTATAAATATTAATGGTTAATTAATAATAAAAAATAATAAATTTTAATAATTTTAATATTTTTCATATTTTTTATGCTCCATGTGGAGTAACAATTTATTTTGTTGAGTAATTTTATCTATTAGATTTGAAAAAACAAAAACAGAAAAATAAAGAAATAACACAAAAATTTAGAGAAATAATATAACTCTATCAAGTTAATAAAAAATTAATTACTTGTTTGGTAGCTCGGTTCACGAACTGTTTGGATCTATTAGATGCCACGGAGCAGTAGGTGTTGGGAGCTGGACCGGGTCGAACTCCGGGAGTGAGGGGCCTCCAAGGTGGCGTGACGAGGAGGTAGGGTCACCTGCAAAAAGATTCAAACGTTCAAGTAAGTGTCCGTATGAAAAGTGACAATTAGGGTTAGAATAGGTGACATATTTTGGGAGAAGAGTAGGACCCTCTCCTATATAACTTGTACGGGAGTGAGCCCCATTTCAGCATATCCTTTTTCCTAGAAATTTTTTTTACTCAGATTACCTCCTAGCTCGGATTCAGAAAACCACCGGGTTGATCGGATGTTCAGTTCTGGGTCTCTGATTTGTTGGGCTGGGCCAGAATATTACTAATATAAAATATAAATTAAAATAAATTAAATAAAATATATAATTAATTTTAATATACGCATAGTATTTTTTATTAACGTAGAGGAAGAAAAAAAATTTACTCTATAAAATAAACAAGAATTTCTTAGATATAAATAATTAAATATTGAATTCAAAAGTAGGGAAATTCCTTTTCAACCGTTCTTCCTTCACAAAGACACAAACGATCACACAGCATCTTTTTCTTCCGCTTAGTTCCTTCTAAGCGGTCTTTGGGTTATTCTTAGTGTTAAAATATAAAAAGAAAAAAAAGGAAAAGATGGGAGTGACACCAAATATCGCTCCTTCGATGTTATCTGCTGATTTCGCTAATTTGTCGTCGGAGGCTCACCGCATTCTCAATTCCGGCGCCGATTGGCTCCACATGGATGTCATGGTACTCCTCCCTTCACGTTCTAACAATTCCATTTATTTATTTACCTTACTTTTATGTACTTTATATGCCACACCTTTCAGGATTTTAGCTATCAATTCAGAACCATATCATAGCCATATAGATATTTCATATTTATAACTTTCTTTTAGTTTCTTGTATTAACAATGAGGATAGTCATCTTAATGGTTGATCCTTATTGTGCATGGATCATTACAATATAAAATCTAGCATGAAAATAATCTAATTTTATAGGAGGAAAACTCTTAGAAGAACACAAGCCTAGTGTGAGAGAAATCATGATGTCTCAATGGATGAGTGATACTTATTGTTATTATTATTATTATTATTATTATTATTATTATTATTATGACAGGATGCAATAGCATTGTTTGATCATATAACTGTTCCACCTAATGGGATGAAGTTTTGTTGTTGCTGTTTGTAATCATATAGTGTAGTCAAGTTTTGATTTGATCCTTACTATATGTGGATCATTACAACATAAAATCTAGCATGAAAATAATCTAATCAGATAGGAGGTCAATTCTTGCTAAAATTTATATTCATGTTCAATGAGAAGTTTAGTTTCCTATGGTGGATGGGGAAAAAAGTTTTATTCTTATTAGCATGAGTCGAGTATTGATGAGATTGTGCATGTTAAGTTTTGTATGTGATCGTTCTTCCTCATCTTTTGTTTCTTTTTGTTTTTCAGGATGGGTAAGATGTCTTTGCTTTTGCTTATGCTGCTATCTTTCTCTTGAATCCTGAGGTTGCTGTTATGCCCAACTTGACTACTGGACTTTAAGTTTCAGTCCTTAATTTCGTTATGCATTTCTTGTTTCGTTCAATTATTTGCCTAATTGTTATGGTTGATTGTTATTGTTGAGTGTATCTAAGTCTTGAGAACACAACAATAGTTTTGGCATTCAGGATGATCATTAAGTTTTATGTAAATAGCTGCTCCATTTGGTATTGATATCTACGTTGTACTTGTATATGTACATGTGACGATTGATTAAATCTAACAATTTTAGATATCATATTCTTCGTTCCTCTCTTCTTTTTCTTTGTCACTCTTTCAAGAGGTATATCCATATTCATGAAGATGAGTTAGGTGTAAAATTAATTCGACATTTTCTAGCATTGGCCTTTGGGTTTAGCGTTGAATAGTATATATCTCACTTCATTCAAATAAAGTGTTTATGCATAATACTTAGTGACATTATAGCTATAAGAATTCTTGTTTCATTGTACCTATTTGAGTTTAGTTATTCACCAAATTATCATTAGTAAGGTTTTCCTATCAACACAAAGAAAGTCGACCTTCCTTTCAAGTTCAACAACAGCAATAATAGTATCAATGCAACACCAATGTGGGGTTTGTCAAGGTGATAAGTACCTTGGTCACTTAATCAGTGGTCTCAGGCTCGAAATCTGGAAATGGAAAAAGTCCTCATTGGGAAACCTCTACCCTCTTTATGGAACTTCATCCAAGTCATGTTAAGTTTTTTGGATTCTTGGTAACAGAATCTAGATGCCCGTGGTTCAACTAGATCCAAAAAGAAAATGATCAATACAACATCCAGATTTCATTATAGGTTTCGCTAGTTTTTCCTTTCTAATCAATGCTGCAATCTCTATTTTAAATTGCCTGCAATATAAAAGTAACATGGGATGTATTAGAAGATCATCTAATGGAAGAAACTTAGCAAAAGCTCACAAAGATCTAGCTGCTAAGATGTGAAGCATAAAATCCTAAGTTATAGCTTTTTTTCTGGTGCTAGTTCTTTTTATGATTATTCTCAAAATAATGGGAGAAAACTTTATTTGTTAACTTGGCTTGGTCTCTGTGGATGTATTTAGAGTCATCTCACTTTGTTCTTTTCAAATTCTTCCTCTATTCCATGCAGGCACTTTGTCCCCAATTTAACCATTGGTGCTCCAGTCATTGAAAGTTTGAGAAAGCATACAACGTAATATCTATTTTTGTCTAAATCTTTTTCCATGTAGAAAAACTATATTTGCCTCTAAGCATGATACACTTCTTTGCACTTTGCATTTGAATAATTGGTCATTATCCCTTGCAGGGCATATCTGGACTGTCACATGATGGTTACAAATCCTCTAGATTATGTTGAACCTTTGGGGAAAGCCGGTGCTTCTGGTTTTACGTTTCATGTCGAGACATCTAAAGGTTGGTCCTCACCTTTATAGGATGTTTACTTTTGCTGCATTCTCATTGGAGTTTCTGAATTACAGATAACTGGCAAGAACTTATTCAAATGATAAAGTCACATGGCATGAGACCTGGTGTAGCATTGAATCCAGGGACACCCATTGGCGAGGTTTATCCTCTGGTACGCCTCCATGTTGATGTAATCTCATGGGTTTTATTAGCATCATTAGTGCATTATCTCTTAGAGATGTTCCTGAATTGTGTGCATAAACTCAGTAGAGGATATTATTATCTTTATTAAGAATGAGTTGTTTTTTTCCCCTCATTTATTCCCTCTATTTTTCTATTTATTCCTTTCTCAGGTTGAGGCTGAAAAACCAGTGGAAATGGTTCTTGTGATGACTGTAGAGCCTGGATTTGGTGGACAAAAATTTATGCCGGAGATGATGGATAAGGTAATATTACTCTTAAGTTCGTATGTCATGGCTGTTTTTTTTATTGTTATTCAACTTAGTTTTGGTTAATTTCCTTTTTCTCTCTGAATTTTTAATTAGGTACGCATACTGAGAAAGAGGTATCCATTGCTTGACATAGAGGTATCTTGACCCATTGTCTTGTATTTAACTTCTTTTCTATCAAATTATCTCCATATTTGTACATGTTTTAGGCATAGCAGACATTGAGATTTTTTTCCTTGAATGATTTTCGAGCATTTTTTTGAAAAAAATTCCTTGAATATGTTCCACATTTTACATGTACGTAGCCTGATTGCTTTTTGGTTTTTATTTTCAGTGTTTTCTACTTTAAATCTTTTTTGAAGAAAAATGGTGAACACAGTAGAAAAGATAAAATCTTGTGTTCTTTTTTTATTTCCTACTTTATAATTTTATTTACAAAATCCTGAAAATAAAAGGTTTGAAAATGAAAAGGAAAGAAAACGAATATAGACCAAATAGGCCCGTATTCTCATTTCTAACTACTTGGTGAACAACTGTGTTATCAGCAGTATGATTTTTTCTCTTACATCAATGATTTGATTACTCTAGTGCCCCCGTAATAGATTTAATTGATTTTCAATTAAGTCCCTATATTTAAAATAATTGTAAACTAGTTCGATTTTCTAAATTGTACCAGATCCTTATAAACACATCAATTTTATCTCTAAATTCTACAGATATCTGAAAATCTTGGTACTGCATAGTGACTTGATTACAAAATTTTTAAACTGTAAGAGCTTATTAAAAAGCATTTATACATCACACAAACCTAATTAGATTATAGCCTTAAAATTTTAGTACATTGTAAAGACTTGATTATAGACTTTTAAACAATAGTTCTAATTGAAATTTAGCAAAACTACTCCCATAGGACATTAGGAACTTAACCTATATTTGTATTTGTTGCCTCTGTAAATATACATGTTTTAACTCGTATATGTATTAGACCAAAAATTTCTTTTCTACATGATTTGTAAGGTTTTATAAAGATGATGAAAAAACATGGCAAACTTCAATTGCAGGTTGATGGTGGTTTAGGACCTTCAAACATAGACATGGCGGCGTCCGCAGGTGCAAACTGCATTGTTGCAGGAAGTTCAGTTTTTGGAGCCTCTGAGCCAGCTGAAGTAATATCCTTGCTAAGGAGTTCTGTTCAGAAAGCCTAGCAAAAATGTTGACTTTTGGTCAAAGTGTGGACTTTAACAACTTCACATAGACCTATCTTCAATCTGCATAATGAGCTCCCTTTTTAATCAAGCGAATAAAAATATCAAGTGATTTAATAATGTTAATGTATGTATGTAGTGTGTCCTTCATAAATTGTGAAAATATATAGTATAGCACATGCTAGCTACCGTCACCTAATTCATTTGTTGGGGGATATCTCTAGCAATTTGAAATTGTTTGTAAGACCCGCATATTCTTTTGTAATTAGTTTTCTTAGGTGAAGTTGGTAGTGATTAAAGAAAATAAATATCCTTGATTAAGTTGTAACAATGTACTTAAACAATATGAGATTAATATTTGTAATTCTTTTTCTACAATTCAAAGTTTTTATTATTAAGAATTCAACTAGCCAACTGAAAGTTAATTAATTGGTTAAGTAATTGTATATATAGAATTCAGATTCTCTAAATTTTAAATTTTTATTTGAGAGAGTAAAGTATGATCTTTCACTCTTAAATATTTTTTCTTTCATGTTTGATGTTTTTTTTTTTGTCGCACTTATTATAAAAAAAATGGTGAGAGATTACGCTTTATCCTCTAAAATGAAATCTAAAATTTTGAAGATCCAAATCTTTTTACATGAGATTATTGGTTAATTAATTGTACATTGATACCCTCCATATATTAATCGTGGCCCTTAATGTAGTTGCAACTATGAGTCTATGCTGCTAATGAGTTATAATTCAAATGGCATAATCTCTTCATACTCATCTAAAAAAATTGCGGGTTTAAGTCTTCCTATTTTTGGTTAAGAAAAAAAAAACTATTGAGTCTATGACATATATACCGTACCACTCATTATTTGTGATATTCTTTTCCTTAAAAATATTGCATAGGTGCATTGATTTGCTAATTACAAAATTATGTAACTCACTGGTCATAGAAAATTAGTTAATAGTCAAAATTGTTCCTAAAAGATACTTCGATCTTCATTTTTATTTCCGAAAGATAAAAGTAATCGAATTCGTCCCCGAAAATAATAGATTATTCCATGCATGTCCAAAATATCGGGTGAGTGGTGTTGAAAAAAGTTAAAGGTATTCCATCTTGTTATCTGTTGTTAAAAATTTTTCATTTTTCTGTTTTCTGCTTTCGAAAATTATAGAAGGGTAATCACTGCAATTATTTTAAGTGAGTTGATGATAATGACTATTAAGAAGTGATTGTAGGTGGTCCAAAGAAAGATGGGAACTAATTTAGAGGTTAAAAGTGACTATAATGAATGGAGGGTGAAGATGGCATGGAAATTGGACAGTTTAGAAGGTGAAATTAGAGTTTTGACACTGCTAATAATTTTTCAATCTCGATAGGGGCAGCATTTACTTCGGGATCAACACTATTTGCACCAGAGGCAACAATTGCTAGTTGCAGTTGCGTTTACTTGGCATGTTCCTCAACATCTATAGCTTTCATCTTTGCACAACCTCTTTTGTTGTGTCCAACCTCACTACAATACGTGCATCAGATTGAGTTGTACTTTCTCTTCATCTTTGTTTTTGACCCAATTGATTGTTCATCTTTGTCCCTTCTCCTTTTTTTTTATTGGTCTTTCAGGTTTGGGTTTAATTTGGGGTAGGACTGGAGCTAGATATAGAGTTTTTTCCCATGGATCCTATCCTTTTACTGGATTGACATTGAAATAGTAAGTTCGCCTATACGCTTTCATCTTCAACCAATCATGACAATGCTCTTCAGCTCTCTTGTCATTCTTATCCTGTATTACTGATATTGCATGCATACACGGTATTTCTTTCAAAACAAATTAAAATATTAATTAAAATTTCTAACACGATTGAAGAGATCATTAACTAAGTGTTGAAGTTGTTACCTATGAGTTGCCAAAATCTACAAGTACATGTGTGCTTTCCCAGGTCATCCACCGTATTGGTTGGCCAGCCATGTACTTTGTAAAATTCTTCTTTTTTATCACCAGATGATTGAGGAGCTCAATGGCTACACAACCTTGTCATTGCTTCCAATATACTTTGTTGAACAGGAGGGAGAATTCCTTGATAGTTCTGCAACTTCTTCCTATTGTCAATTATACTCTTCATGGTGATTCTTTTAACTTCTTCAGCTAAGGTCAGGATGGACTTGCTCCTTTCGTGCTTGATTTTGCCATTGAATGACTCACATGCATTGTTGCATATGTTATCCACTTTCGGAGCTTCACTAAAATGTGCCTTCGTCCATGCTTCTTTCGACCATTTGTCAAGATACTCCCAAGCTTCTCGTTGATCAACTTAACTCTGTTCATGTTTCTATCAAACTCATTTCTTGTCCTTGATCGAGTACATTCCCACACCAAGTCTTTTAACTCGCAGTTTTTTCACTGCTTTGAGAAATTGTGCCACAAATGCTACATGCTGTTGAGTTAAGAAATTAACTAAATTAATTAGTGATGACAAACATTATTTTTGGCAAAATAAATAATTAGTGTTGATTAATTAATTAATGAGTATATGTTACTAATTATTTATTATTATGTTGCAGGCCTTAATTAAGTTGAGCAGCCTAAATAAAATGAAAAATAAAACAAGAGATGGTAGGCTGAAAGCAAAATTGAGAGCCCAAGAAAAAGTAAAGAAAGAAGCCAAAGAAATCATAACGGGCCAAGCATATCACAAACTGATCCAAGCCCGAGTTGATTTTATTTTCCTCTAAACTTGATCTCACACCACAAGCAACGTTCTTCTCCTCTCTGACCATGTCAAATCACAAGCTTCAGAAAAGTAAGAAAGAGAAAGAGAGAGAGCTTCTTCCATAAGCTTTTCACCAAAGAAGAGAGAAAGAGAAAGATTAAGCTAGAAAGGCAGATATCAAATCACCCAGTTCAAACCAAATCAAGCTTAGGTTAAAGGTAACCCATTTCCTCTTACATGTATCAGATCTTCTTCTCTTCTTCCCAACTCTCTGCTCTATCCGAAATGGGATACAAAGGAAAGATGGTTTCTGTTCCTCTCTGCTGTGAATCCACGATCTCAAACATGTCTTGGAGACCAAGTCATTTTTCAATGGCTAAGATCAAGTTGACCATGGGAAGATTTCTATGGTTGCTGATTTATGACTTTCGGTCAAGTTGGAGAAGTCAGAAGCAAAGTTTCTACTCTAAGGTTTAAGGAGAAAAAGTGAATCTGTGGGTTGGTGAAGCTCAAGGCTCAAGGTGTTGACCTTGGAAGAAGGACCAAGGAACATACAAGGAGATAAAAGAAGCTGGCTGTTCATTCAGAAGGTAAGGAGAGAAAACCAGAGAGTGAGAACAGTGTTCTGTTAAGAAGTTCCTCTACTTGGATAATGCTTTCTTTCAAAGAAGCATTCGGCCAATATTGAAAAACTGCATCTGAGGTTTGCAAATCTGATTTTGCACATAGCAAAGAGGCTGCTGATGAAGTCAATCTCCTTCATGTTTTACTGATTGTAATGTACTTTTCTAAGTTTATCTTTCTGTAATTTCTTGAGAGAAAAGGCATTGTGAGAAAGCTCAAGAAAAAACCATGAGTGAAAAAAGGCTGAGAGATACACTAGAGAGAAAAGCCTAGAGTTATTTTTCTGATTTCTTTAGGTTGATTAAGTGTCTTGTATCTTGCACATGTAAGGTATCACTTTCTTAGTTGGGTTAGCACTAAGAGGAATAGTTAGGTATTAGCATAGCCAATGTCAAGTTAGGTTAGAACTTGAGTGTGAAAGAATTGGGTCAATCCTGTGAAATTGGTGTATGTAATACTGTTAACAATAGTAAAATTCTTCCATAGTTGTGGAGGAGACTGGATGTAGGTTGCATAGCACAAGGCAACCGAACCAGGATACATGCTGGTGTTAGCTTTTCTCTTCTCTGCTGAGTTCTGTTTTCTGATATTCATGAGACAAAAATAAATTGTCTCATAAATTTCCGCTGCTGAGTTCAAACAGAACCTGAATTGAAAGTTTGTTTAAAAGGGTAATAACTGTAACTAAAAGGAAGGCATAGATTCAACCCCCCTTCTCTAAGCCTACCACAACCTTCAATTGGTATCAAGAGCTAAGGTCTCAAGAATCAAGCTTAACCGCTTGGAGCAAAGATCCAATGGCGAACAACTTGGGCACAACCACAGTTGCCTACACCCTCACTGAAGGCCAGTCAAACAACCGGCCACCTTTCTTCAATGGGAAGAACTACTCCTACCGGAAAGAAAGGATAAGGATTTTTATTCAATCCATTGACTACAACATATGGAAGATTATCGTGAGCGGTCCAAAGATCCCAACAAAAATAAGTGCTGATGGAGTGGTGACTCCAAAAGAAGAAGCTGAATGGAATGAGGATGACAAGAAGAAGATAGAGCTAAATGCTAAAGCAATCAACCTTCTTTACTGTGCTATCAGCTTTGAAGAGTAGCGGAAGGTGTCTAGATGCAAGACAGCCAAAGAAATCTGGAAAAAACTCCAGGTTACACACGAAGGCACCAAACAAGTAAAAGAAATGAGGATTGATATGCTGCGAAAAGAGTATGAGATGTTTAGCATAAAGGATGGAGAAAGCATTGATGAAGCGTTTGAGAGATTCTCAATCATAATCAACAACCTTGATGCTATGGGTACAAACTATGCAGAACAAACCTTGGTGAGAAAACTCCTTAGAAGCCTCACAAAAGAATGGGAAAACACTGCCACTGTCCTAACCGAGAGTAACAACATAAGTCCCATAACCTATGATGAGCTGAGAGGAAAACTCCTTGCCTATGAAGCCACACACACAAACACATACTCAAAGAAAAAGGGAATAGCCCTCAAGTCACAAATAGAACCGAAAGAGAGTGAGTCTAGTGATGGTATTTCAGACGACGAGCTTTTGTTTTTTGCTAGGAGATTTAGAAGAATGATGAAAAACAAGGGCAAATACAAAGGTTCAAGTTCAAAGGAGCACAAGATCGACTTGAGCAAAGTGATGTGCCATCACTGTAAGGAGGCTGGACACTTCAAGCTAAACTGTCCAAAGCTCAAAAAGGAGGACAAAGAAAATAAAAAAAGGAAGAGAGTACTCATGGCAGCTTGGGAGGATCTTGAGAATGACTCAAATGAAGAAGAAGAATCTGAAGGAGATGACAAAGACTGCTTCATGGCTGGAAACAACAATCTTGATGAGGTAAACTATTATGATTTGACCATTGAGGACTTGCATGCTATTATTGATGATCTCACTTTAAACACATCAAAACTGATTGATAAATACAATGAATGCAGATATGAAAGAGATGTGTTAAGAGCTGAATATGATTTTTTAAAAGAAAAAGTGAAGGAAACTGAATGTGCTTTGGACATCATTGAAGAAAATAGATTTCTAAAATCTGAACTTGAAAAATTAAAAGGAAAGCACATTGTGGATCCTTCTCATGAGTTAATTGCTGAAAATGAAAGATTAAATGATATGATTAAAAGGCTGAATGGTGACTTAGCAAAATTTGCTCAAGGTTCTAGCAACTTGGACAAATTACTTGCAAGTCAAAGGCTATTGTTTGAAAAATCTGGTTTAGGCTACATAGCTAAGGAAGATGCAGTTTCTAATACTTCCTCTATAAAATTTGTGGCTTCTTCATCAAATACCAAATCCATACCAAGCAAATCAGGTATCGGATATGTTTCAACTTGTGAAGAAAAATTTGATGAAGCATACACAAGTGAAACTGAGCCTTCACTAAGCACTGGTCCGAGTTCAAACTGGCCAGGTTTGGGTTACATTTCGAAAAATGAGGCTGCTTTCAAGAAACCACCATTTTACAACAAAACCTCATTTTCGAAAGGTAAAAATGTTCAAAAAAATTTTGGTGAAAATGCTTTTGCAAAGAGGAATAACTTTAATAAAAATCAGTTTGTCAAAAGAGATGCATCTCCTCCAAAAACCAGAAAATTTCAACCATTTAATCATTTCAAGCAATTTAACTCACCTAAATTTCAGCGACACACATCAAAAAATCATTGTGTTAATTGCAAGAAAGTTGGTCACTCATATGAACAATGCTTCATTGAAAAGAGAGTTGTAGGAAACAAAGTCTACAATGTTGTTTGTGATTTCAATGCACTTGGGCAACCAAGATGGATTAACTTCAAAGGATCCAAATTAATTTGGATACCTAAGGCTACTTGAAACTCATAATACAGATTTGCCTAGCATCCAAGAACAAAAAGGACATGTGGTACATGGATAGTGGATGTTCAAGGTACATGACTGGAAGGTCAACCTACTTCATCAAACTAAATAAGTATGATGGAGGTTTTGTGACCTTTGGAGATGATGGTAAAAGTAAAATCATTGCTGTTGGAAAAGTAGGTAATGAGCAATCTACTTTCATTGATGATGTACTTTTGGTATGTGGTTTAAAGCACAATCTTTTGAGTATAAGTCAGCTGTGTGATTTAGGATATTTAGTTGTTTTCAAAAGGCTTAAATGCTGTGTTGTTAATGAAAAGACAAATAAAGTGATGTTTGTTGCCAAGCGTTTCAATAATATGTATGGACTTACTCTTGATAAACTAAAGGATCAAAATGTAGCTTGTCTTCACTCTAAAGAATCTGAAAAGTGGTTATGGCACAAGAGATTGGGCCATGCAAGTATGTTTCAAATAAACAAACTTGTAAAGAAAGAATTAGTAAGAGGTATTCCTTTGATAAAGTTTGACAAAGACATTAGACATCACTTGTGATGCTTGCCAAATGGGAAAACAAACAAAAAGTTCTTTTAAACCAAAGGAAGACATCTCTACTAAAAGACCACTTGAGTTGCTACACATTGATTTATTTGGTCCAACAAGAACTCAAAGCCTAGGTGGTAAACATTATGGTTTAGTGATTGTGGATGACTATACTAGGTTCGGTTGGGTTTTATTTCTTGCACACAAAAATGAAGCCTTTTCGGTGTTTGAACCTTTTTGCAAGAAAATTCAAAATGAAAAGGGTTTAAAAATCTCTTCTATAAGAAGTGATCATGGAACTGAATTTGAAAATAATTTGTTTGAATCCTTTTGTGAGGAATTTGGAATATCTCACAACTTCTCTTGTCCAAGAACACCACAACAAAATGGTGTTGTGGAAAGAAGAAATAGAAGCATACAAGAGATGACAAGAGCTATGCTTTGTGAGAGTAATGTTCCTAAATTCCTTTGGGCTGAAGCGGTTAACACAGCTTGCCACATTTTAAATAGAACAATCATAAGGAAATTTTTGAAGAAAACCCCTTATGAACTTTGGAAAGGGTACCCACCAAACTTAGACTACTTACACATCTTTGGATGCAAATGTTTTTTTTAAATAACAAAGAAAATCTGGGAAAATTTGATCCAAAGGCTTATGAGTGTTTATTTGTAGGATATTGCACAAATAGTAAAGCATATAGGGTTTATCATCAAGATGCTAGAATTATTGAGGAGTCCATACATGTTACATTCTGTGATACTAACTTGGTAGAAAGCATTTTGGAAGATTGTGATACAGGAAATCAAGCTCAAAAGAAAGTTGAAATTGTGCAAAATCAAGAGAAAGGACATTCTGGTCAAAATGAACCAGAAACTGCAACTGCTGAAAATTCGAGAGACAATTCCATTTTGTCTCATGAATCTGAAGGAAATCCTGAAGCCAGCAGCACCCAGAATCCCTTGGTATCTCAATCTGCATCCAAGTCCACCAGACCTCGTGAATGGAGATTCTTGAAGAATTATCCTGAGGAATTTGTCATTGGGGACGTCTCTCATGGAGTGCAAACAAGGTCTTCCAGTAGAAAGGCAAATGAAGGATCAAACATTGCCCTTCTTTCATAAATTGAGCCTCAAAATGTCAAGGAAGCACTCAGTAACCCTTCTTGGGTTAAAGCTATGGAGGATGAGCATCTTGAGTTTGAAAAGAACCAAGTATGAACTTTGGTTCCAAGGCCAAGTGGAAAGAAAGTGACTGGCACCAAGTGGATTTTTCGGAACAAGTTGGGAGAAGATGGTAGCATTGCAAGAAACAAGGCAAGGCTAGTGGCACAAGGATATGACCAAGAAGAAGGAATAGACTTTGATGAATCCTTTGCCCCTGTTGCCCGAATGGAAGCCATAAGACTTCTCTTAGCTTATGCTGCACATTGTGGTTTTAAATTATATCAAATGGATGTGAAATGTGCATTTTTAAATGGAGTGATAGATAGAGAAGTGTATGTGGAGCATCCTCCTAGTTTTGAAAATAAAGAGCATTTTGACCATGTTTTCAAATTATCTAAAGCTCTCTATGGTTTAAGACAAGCTCCTAGAGCTTGGTATGAGAGACTTAGCTCTTTTCTTTTGAAAAATGGTTCTCAAAGAGCCACCACTGACACAACTCTATTTATCAAGAATTCTAATGATTCTTTTATTCTAGTCCAAATATATGTTGATGACATAATTTTTGGATCAGCAAATAAATCCTTTTGTTCTGAATTTGGAAAACTCATGACAAGTGAATTTGACATGAGTATGATGGGAGAACTTAATTTTTTCCTTGGGCTACAAATTAAACAAACTGAAAATGGTATTTTCATTTATCAAGAGAAGTATGCCAAGGAATTAGTTAAGAAATTTGGTATGAAAAATGCCAAACCCATGGGAACTCCCATGCACCCTAATTCTAAATTAGATAAGGGAGAAACTGAGAAAGATGTAGATGAGATTAGGTATAGAGGAATGATTGGTTCTCTTATGTACTTAACATCCTCTAGACCCGACATTGTGCAAAGTGTTGGATTGTGTTTTAGGTTCCAATCGAAACCTAAAGAGTCACATCTTTCAGCAGTTAAAAGGATCATTAGATATGTTCATGGCACATCTAATCTTGGTCTTTGGTATCCTAAGATTGATGATTTTTCTGTAGTTGGTTATTGTGATGCAGATTTTGCTGGTGATAGAGTTGATAGAAGGAGCACTTCAGGCCTATGCTGTTTTCTTGGAAAGTCCTTAAATGTTTGGTCAAGTAAGAAGCAACCAATAGTGGCCTTATCCACTGCAGAGGCTGAGTATATAGCTGCTTCTTCTTGTTGTTCTCAGCTTTTATGGTTAAAGACACAGCTTGCCGATTACAAATTAAATGCTAAAAATATCCTCTTACTGTGTGATAACATGAGTGCCATTAACATTTCTAAAAATCCAGTTTTCCACTCTAGGACTAAGCATATTGAAGTGAAGTTTCACTCAATAAGAGAACATGTCCAAAAGGGGGATATTAGTATTCATTTTATTAAATCTGAAGAGCAATTAACAGATATTTTCACAAAATCATTAGCTGAGGATAGATTCTGCATACTTAGGACTTGTCTAGGAATTTTGAGTTATGATTCCTTATTTGAAAAATGCTGATGTATTTGCTGGAGCTTTTTGTCTCATAAACAAGTATGAGACAATTTTGGGCAAGTGATGAACGTTCCCTTCAATTCAGCGTGTTCTAGGCTTGTTTCAAATGAAAGTTAATCTGGGCCAACCTCAAAATCAGATCTAGAGTGGTCCAATGTGTTTCCTTAAATCCAATCATCTCTAGGCCCATATATGAATGTTACATTTTTGTTTGGTTGTTGTGTTTGATGGGCTATGTGTTTAATTTTTTTTGAAAGGGATTTTCACTTAATATCCTTGATAAAAAAAGGGGGATTTTCAGTTTGATTTAATTTAAAAAAAAAGGTTTTTCAAATTTAAAAATTAATTTCCTGTTTTAATTTTCAAATCAAATAAAATCTTTCTTTTTATGAGGTCAGGTCTTTTCATGTCATTTTAAAAGGTGATACAGTTGCATGGTTTTGGAAATCTACTTTTAGGTACGGTTACTAACACTCCCTCTTTTCCCTCCATAACTTCTCCTCAAACTCTTCGGTTTCTTCCCTCTCACTCCACTGCTTCTCTTCCATCAAAAGCCTAAATCTAACCAAATGGGGAAGAAAGTTATTGTTAAAAGAGCACCGCGTGAAAAGATTCATAAGCTTCCTAGACCATCAACTCGCTCTCAAGACTGCACTTTCACTCCTTCACCTTCTCCTCCAACCTCTCCTCCTCGCACCGCTCCCATGGCACGAACCAAGACCACACCAAGCTTCCCTGCCTCTACCAAGCCGACGCCACCACCAATGGCCACACCTTCCAAGCATGGCTCCTCAAAACCTAGTTCTGCAAAGCCTAGCTGATGAGCGGATAATTTATACGCTTTTTGGCACTGTTTTTAGTGTGTTTTTAGTACATTTTAGTTAGTTTTTAGTACGTTTTTATGAGTTTTTATTTAAAATTAACTTTTCTGGGTTTTACTATGAGTTTGTGTATTTTTCTCTGATTTCAGGTAATTTCTGGCTGAAATTGAGGGACCTGAGTAAAAATCTGATTCAGAGGCTGAAAAAGGACTGCAGATGCTGTTGGATCCTGACCTCCCTGCACTCGAAGTGAATTTTCTGGAGCTACAGAAGCCCAATTGGCGCTCTCTTAATTGCTTTGGAAAGTAGACATCCTGGGCTTTCCAGCAATATATAATAGTCCATATTTTGCTCGATATTTGATGGCTCAAACCGGCGTTGCAAATCAGCTTCAGAATTCTCGGCGTTTAACGCCGGAACTGGCACAAAAGTTGGAGTTAAACGCCCAAACTGGCACAAAAGCTGGTGTTTAACTCCAGGAAAAGTCTCTACACATGAAAGCTTCAATGCTCAGTCCAAGCACACACCAAGTGGACCCCGAAAGTGGATTTTTACGTCATTTACTCATTTCTGTATATCCTAGGTTACTAGTTCACTATAAATAGGATCTTTTGACATTGTATCTTTACCTCATGACACATTACATGTTTCTTATTGTATCTTCCACGGCATGAGTCTCTAAACCCCATGGTTGGGGGTGAAGAGCTCTGCTGTGTCTTGATGGATTAATGAAATTACTAGTGTTTTTCATTCAATCACGCTTGCTTCTATTCTAAGGTATCACTTGTTCCTAAACTTGATGAATGTGATGGTCTATGACACTCATCATCATTCTCACCTATGAACGTATGCCTGACAACCACCTCCGTTCTACCTTAGATTGAGTAGATATCTCTTGGATTCCTTAATCAGAATCTTCGTGGTATAAGCTAGAATTGATGGCGGCATTCAAGAGAATCCGGAAGGTCTAAACCTTGTCTGTGGTATTCTGAGTAGGATTCAGGGATTGAATGACTGTGACAAGCTTCAAACTCGCGATTGTTGGGCGTTAGTGACAGACGCAAAAGAATCACTGGATTCTATTCCGACATGATCGAGAACCGACAGATGAATAGCCGTGCTGTGACAGAGCGCGTTGAACATTTTCACTGAGAGGATGGGAGGTAGCCATTGACAACGGTGAAACCCTACATACAGCTTGCCATGGAAGGAGCCTTGCGTGCTTGAAGAAGAAGACAGTAGGAAAGCAAAGATTCAGAAGATAGAGCATCTCCAAAACCTGAACCTATTCTCCATTACTACAAAACAAATATTTATTTTCATGTTCTTTTACTCATCACAATTAAACTTGAGAATTATTGATATCCTGACTAAGAGTTACAAGATAACCATAGCTTGCTTCAAGCCGACAATCTCCGTGGGATCGATCCTTACTCACGTAAGGTATTACTTGGACGACCCAGTGCACTTGCTGGTTAGTTGTGCGGAATTGCAAAAGTGTGATTGCAATTTCGTGCACCAAGTTTTTGGCGTCGTTGCCGGGGATTGTTCGAGTTTGGACAACTGACGGTTTATCTTGTTGCTTAGATTAGGAATATTTTATTTTTGTTGGTTTAGAGTCTTTTATTTGAGTTTAGTTTCATATTTTAAGTTTGGTGTCAATTGCATGCTTTTATTTTCTTTTAATTTTTCGAATTTGCATGTTCTTAGTCCTTTCTTGATCTTTAAAAATTCTAAGTTTGGTGTCTTCCTTGTGTTTTCCTTTAGGTTTTCGAAAAGTTGTGTGTGATTTTCTAAAAATTTCTAAGTTTGGTGTCTTCTTTGTGTTTTTCTTTAAATCTTCAAAATTTTGCACTAATTTTCAAAATCATATCTTTTCAATCATATCTTTTTAAAAATAATTTTCAATCATATCTTTTTAATTGCTAATTTCAAAATCTTTTTAATTAATTAATTAATTTAGTTTTTAATTTGCTTTGATTTTATTTTCTTTCAGTTTTCGAAATTTTTTTCTTTTCTATTTATTTTAGTTTATTATTTTCGGTCACTTTTAATTAAATAAAAAAAATAATAATAATCTACTTGTCACCACATCATGGACCTAAGTGGAATTGAGCAGTCCAGAAGGACTCTGGGGTCATATGCTAACCCCATTATGGCATTACAGCTGCATATGGGAGTAGCATCTGTATACCTCCCATTAAAGCAAGCAGCTTTGAGCTAAATCCTCAATTCATTATCATGGTGCAGCAAAATTGCCAGTATTCCGGTCTTCCACAGGAAGAACCTACTGAGTTTCTGGCACAGTTCTTACAAATTGCTGACACAGTACGTGATAAAGAAGTGGATCAGGATGTCTACAGATTATTACTGTTTCCATTTGCTGTAAAAGATCAAGCTAAGAGGTGGTTAAATAACCAATCCACAACAAGCATAAAAACATGGAGACAGTTATCAGACAAATTCCTGAATCAATTTTACCCTCCAAAAAGGATGACATAGCTAAGGCTGGACATCCAAGGCTTTAAACAAGAGGATCATGAATTTCTTTATAATGCCTGGGAGAGGTACAGAGGTATGCTAAGGAAATGCCCCTCTGAAATGTTTTCAGAGTGTGTACAGTTAGACATCTTCTACTATGGGCTTACAGAAAAAGCTCAGATGTCTCTAGACCACTCAGCTGGTGGATCCATACACATGAGGAAGACGATTGAAGAGGCTCAAGAGCTCATAGATACGGTTGCTAGAAATCAACATCTATACTCAAGCAGTGAGTCCTCTTTAAAAGAAGAGGCTATGGCAGTAACTACTGATCCTAATCCTCAAAAACAGATTGTTGAACTTAATCAGCAATTACTTCTTATGACAAAACAATTAGCAGAATTTAAAGAAATGCTCCAAGACACTAAAAATGCTAACAAGAATATGGAAGCACAATTGGATCAGACAAAACAGCAGCTATCTAAACAGATAACAGAAGAATGACAAGCTATTCAATTAAGGAGTGGGAGGACATTGAATGTTTCAACTCAAAGCAGCAGAATGCCAAGAAAGGAACAACTGACAGAGGATGACCAACCCACTGCCCAAGATCCCTCTGAGGACAGTAAGAGCCCAGAGAGGAATGATTCTGGCGTTCAAACACCAGAAAAAGGTAAGAAAGTGGCGTTAAACACCCAATGGATAGCCAAATCTGGCGTTCAAACGCCAGAAAAGGGTTGCAATCTGGCGTTAAACACCCAAAAAGCACCCAATCCTGGCGTTCAAACGCTACAAAGGGATCAGACACCTGCAAGTGCTGATAGTAACCCCTCTAAGAAGGCTTCTCCAACCACCTCTGTAGGGAATAAACCTGCAGCAACTAAGGTTGAAGAATATAAAGCCAAGATGCCTTATCCTCAGAAACTCCGCCAAGCGGAACAAGATAAACAATTTGCCCGCTTTGCAGATTATCTCAGGACCCTTGAGATAAAAATCCCATTTGCAGAGGCACTTGAGCAAATACCCTCTTATGCTAAGTTCATGAAAGAGATCTTAAGTCATAAGAAGGATTGGAGAGAAACTGAAAAAGTTTTTCTCACTGAAGAATGCAGTGCAGTCATTCTGAAAAGCTTACCAGAAAAGCTTAAAGATACAGGAAGCTTTCTGATACCATGCACATTAGAAGGTGCTTGTACCAAGACAGCTCTATGTGACCTTGGGGCAAGTATCAACCTAATCCCTGTATCCACGATCAGAAAGCTCGGCTTGACTGAAGAGGTCAAACCAACCGGGATATGTCTTCAACTTGCTGATGGCTCCATTAAATACCCATCAGGCATAATTGAGGACATGATTGTCAAGGTTGCGCCATTCGCCTTTCTCACTGACTTTGTAGTGCTGGAAATGGAGGAGCACAAGAGTGCAACCCTCATTCTAGGAAGACCCTTCCTAGCAACTGGACGAACTCTCATTGATGTCCAAAAAGGGGAAGTAACCCTAAGAGTCAATGAGGATGAGTTCAAGTTAAATGTTGTCAAAGCTATGCAGCATCCAGACATATCAAATGACTGCATGAGCATTGATATTATTGACTCCTTGGTGGAAGAGATCAATATGACTGAGAGTCTCGAATCAGAACTAGAGGACATCTTTAAAGATGTTCAGCCTGATTTGGAGGAACCAGAGGAAATAAAAGAACATCTGAAAATTCCTCAGGAAGAGGATAAATCTCTTAAACCCGAACTCAAACCACTACCACAATCCCTGAAATATGCATTTCTGGGAGAAGGTGACACTTTTTTGGTGATCATAAGCTCTGCTTTAAATCCACAGGAAGAGAAAGCACTAATTCAGGTGCTGAGGACACACAAGACAGCTCTTGGGTGGTCCATAAGTGATCTTAAGGGCATTAGCCCAGTAAGATGCATGCACAAGATCCTATTGGAGGATGATGCTAAGCCAGTGGTTCAACCACAAAGGCGGCTAAATCCAGCCATGAAGGAGGTGGTGCAGAAAGAGGTCACTAAGTTACTAGAGGCTGGGATTATTTATCCTATTTCTGATAGCCCCTGGGTGAGCCCTGTCCACGTTGTCCCCAAGAAGGGAGGCATGACAGTGGTTCATAATGAAAAGAATGAACTGGTTCCCACAAGAACAGTTACAGGGTGGCGTATGTGTATTGACTACAGAAGGCTCAATACAACCACCAGAAAGGATCATTTTCCTTTACCATTCATAAACCAGATGCTAGAGAGACTAGCAGGTCATGAGTACTACTGCTTTTTGGACAGCTATTCAGGTTACAACCAAATTGCAGTAGATCCTCAAGACCAAGAGAAAACAGCATTTACATGTCCTTCCGGAGTATTTGCCTACAGAAGGATGCCCTTTGGTCTGTGCAATGCACCTGCAACCTGTTAGAGGTGCATGCTCTCTATCTTCTCTGATATGGTAGAGAAGTTCCTAGAAGTCTTCATGGATGACTTCTCAGTATTTGGAGACTCATTTAGCTCCTGTCTTGATCATTTAGCACTTGTCCTGAAAAGGTGCCAAGAGACTAACCTGGTCTTAAACTGGGAAAAATGTCACTTTATGGTGACTGAAGGAATTGTCCTTGGGCACAAAATTTTGAACAAAGGAATAGAGGTGGATCAAGCTAAGGTGGAGGTAATTGAAAAATTACCACCACCTGCCAATGTTAAGGCAATTAGAAGCTTTCTGGGGCATGCATGATTCTACAGAAGGTTTATAAAGAATTTTTCAAAAATTGTCAAACCTCTGAGTAATCTGCTAGCTGCTGACACGCCATTTATCTTTGATAAGGAGTGTCTACAGGCGTTTGAGACTCTAAAAGATAAGCTGGTCACAGCACCAGTCATCTCTGCACCAGACTGGACATTACCATTTGAACTAATGTGTGATGCCAGTGACCATGCCATTGGTGCAATATTGGGACAAAGGCATGATAAGCTTCTGCACGTCATTTATTATGGCAGCCGTATTCTAAATGATGCACAGAAGAACTACACAACCACAGAAAAGGAGTTACTTGCAGTGGTTTATGCCATTGACAAGTTCAGATCTTATTTAGTAGGATCAAAAGTGATTGTGTACACTGACCATGTTGCTCTTAAATATCTACTCACAAAGCAGGATTCAAAACCCAGGCTCATAAGATGGGTGTTGCTTCTGCAAGAGTTTGATATAGAAATAAGAGACAGAAAAGGGACAGAGAATCAAGTAGCTAATCACCTGTCCCGGATAGAACCAGTAGCAGAAGCATCCCTCCCTCCTACTGAGATCTCTGAAACCTTTCCGGATGAGCAATTGTTTGCTATTCAGGAAGCTCCGTGGCTTGCAGACAATGCAAACTATAAGACTCAAGGTTCTCCTTCTGTAACCATGGAGAGGAAGCATGAAAAGCATCTCTCAATACAGAGTCAAACAAAACCCCCACATTCAAACTCTAAGTTTGGTGTTGGGGGGGCACAACCAAACTCTAAGTTTGGTGTTGGGAGGTCACAACCAAACTCTAAGTTTGGTGTTGAGAGGCCCCAACACTGCTCTGATTATCTGTGAGGCTCATTGAGAGCTCACTGTCAAGCTATTGACATTAAAGAAGTGCTTGTTGGGAGGCAACCCAATTTTATTATATCTATTTATTTTCCATTGTTATTTCATGTTTTCTATAGGTTGATGATCATGTGAAGTCACAAAAACAATTGAAAAAGCAAAATCAGAATGAAAAATAGAATGAAAAATAGCACACCCTGGAGGAGAAACTTGCTGGTGTTTAAACGCCAGTGAGGGTAGCAGAATGGGCGTTAAACGCCCAGTCTGGCACCATTCTGGGCGTTTAACGCCAGAAATGGGCACCAGACTGGCGTTTAACGCCAGAAAAGGGCAAGAAGCTGGCGTTAAACGCCAGAAATGGGCAGCAGCCTGGCGTTTAACGCCAGGATTGGCAGCAAGGGGCATTTTGAACGCCACATGGTGCAGGGATGAGAAATTCTTGACACCTCAGGATCTGTAGACTCCACAGGATCCCCACCTACCTCAACTTTATCTATCTTTTCTTCACACATTCCGAGAACACCCTTTTTCTTCTTTTGCTCAAGGACGAGCAAACCTTCTAAGTTTGGTGTGGTAAAAGGGTTGCTTTTTGTTTTTCCATAACCACTGATAGCACCTAAGGCCGGAGAAACCTCTAGGAAGAGGAAAGGGAAGGCAGTTGCTTCCAACTCCGAGTCATGAGAGATGGAGAGACTCATCTCAAAAGCCCATCACTAGAAAGAGGATGGAGCAAACAAGAGAGCCCACTCATGGACCTCAACAAAAGCAACCATTATCCTCCATGAAATCAGAGAGGAGCAACAAAGGCAAGGAAGAGACATTGAGGAGCTCAAGCACTCCATAGGATCTTCAAGAAGGAGAACTAGCCGTCATCACTAAGGTGGACCCGTTCTTTAATTTTCTTGTTCTTATTATTCTGTTTTTCGATTTTTTTATGCTTGATGTTCTATCTATGTTTGTGTCTTCACTACATGATCATTAGTATCTTAGAGTCTATGCCTTAAAGCTATGAATGTCCTATGAATCCATCACCTTTCTTAAATAAAAAATGTTTTTATTACAAAAGAACAAGAAGTACATAATTTCGAATTCATCCTTGAAACTAGTTTAATTATTTTGATGTGGTGACAATACTTTTTGTTTTTTGAATGAATGCTTGAACAGTGCATATGTCTTTTGAATTTATTGTTTTAAGAATGTTAAAATTGTTGGCTCTTGAAAGAATGATGGAAAAGGAGAAATGTTATTGAGGATCTGAAAAATCATCAAATTGATTCTTGAAGCAAGAAAAAGCAGTGAATACAAAAAAAGGCCGAAAAAAAAGAAAGAAAGAAAAAAAGAAAAAAAAAGAGAAAAAGCAAGCAGAAAAAGTCAATAGCCCTTTAAACCAAAAGGCAAGGGTAAAAATAAAAAGGATCCAAGGCTTTGAGCATCAGTGGATAGGAGGGCCTACAGGAATAATATCCTAGCCTAAGCGGCTAAACCAAGCTGTCCCTAACCATGTGCTTGTGGCGTGAAGGTGTCAAGTGAAAACTTGAGACTGAGCGGTTAAAGTCGTGATCCAAAGCAAAAATAGTGTGCTTAAGAACTTTGGACACCTCTAATTGGGGACTCTAGCAAAGCTGAGTTACAATCTGAAAAGGTCCACCCAGTTATGTGTCTGTGGCATGTATGTATCCGATGGTAATACTGGAAAACAGAGTGCTTTGAGCCACGACCAAGACTCATAAAGTAGCTGTGTTCAAGAATCAACATACTATACTAGGAGAATCAATAACACTATCTGAATTCTGAGTTCCTATAGATGCCAATCATTCTAAACTTCAAAGGATAAAGTGAGGTGCCAAAACTGTTCAGAGGCAAAAAGCTACTAGTCCCGCTCATCTAATTGGAGCTAAGTTTCATTTATATTTTGGAGTCTATAGTATGTTCTCTTCTTTTTATCCTATTTGATTTTCAGTTGCTTGGGGACAAGCAACAATTTAAGTTTGGTGTTGTGATGAGCGGATAATTTATACGTTTTTTGGCACTGTTTTTAGTATGTTTTTAGTACATTTTAGTTAGTTTTTAGTATGTTTTTATGAGTTTTTATTTAAAATTCACCTTTCTGGGATTTACTATGAGTTTGTGTGTTTTTCTGTGATTTCAGGTAATTTCTGGCTGAAATTGAGGGACCTGAGCAAAAATCTGATTCAGAGGCTGAAAAAGGACTGCAGATGATGTTGGATCCTGACCTCCCTGCACTCGAAGTGAATTTTCTGGAGCTACAGAAGCCCAATTGGCGCACTCTTAATTGCGTTGGAAAGTAGACATTCTGGGCTTTCCAGCAATATATAATAGTCTATATTTTGCCCGAGATTTGATGGCTCAAACCGGCGTTGCAAATCAGCTTCAGAATTCCCGGCGTTTAACGCCGGAACTGGCACAAAAGTTGGAGTTAAACGCCCAAACTGGCACAAAAGCTGGTGTTTAACTCCAGGAAAAGTCTCTACACATGAAAGCTTCAATGCTCAGCCCAAGCACACACCAAGTGGACCCCGGAAGTGGATTTTTACGTCATTTACTCATTTCTGTATATCCTAGGTTACTAGTTCACTATAAATAGGATCTTTTGACATTGTATCTTTACCTCATGACACATTACACGTTTCTTATTGTATCTTCCATGGCATGAGTCTCTAAACCCCATGGTTGGGGGTGAAGAGCTCTGCTGTGTCTTGATGGATTAATGAAATTACTAGTGTTTTTCATTCAATCACGCTTGCTTCTATTCTATGATATCACTTGTTCCTAAACTTGATGAATGTGATGGTCTATGACACTCATCATCATTCTCACCTATGAACGTGTGCCTGACAACCACCTCCGTTCTACCTTAGATTGAGTAGATATCTCTTGGATTCCTTAATCAGAATCTTCGTGGTATAAGCTAGAATTGATGGCGGCATTCAAGAGAATCCGGAAGGTCTAAACCTTGTCTGTGGTATTCTGAGTAGGATTCAGGGATTGAATGACTGTGACGAGCTTCAAACTCGCAATTGTTGGGCATTAGTGACAGACGCAAAAGAATCACTGGATTCTATTCCGACATGATCGAGAACCGACAGATGAATAGCCGTGTTGTGACAGAGCGCGTTGAACATTTTCACTGAGAGGATGGGAGGTAGCCATTGACAATGGTGAAACCTTACATACAGCTTGCCATGGAAGGAGCCTTGCGTGCTTGAAGAAGAAGACAGTAGGAAAGCAGAGATTCAGAAGATAGAGCATCTCCAAAACCTCAACCTGTTCTCCATTACTGCAAAACAAGTATTTATTTCATGTTCTTTTACTCATCACAATTAAACCTGAGAATTATTGATATCCTGACTAAGAGTTACAAGATAACCATAGCTTGCTTCAAGCCGATAATCTCCGTGGGATCGACCCTTACTCACGTAAGGTATTACTTGGACGACCCAGTGCACTTGCTGGTTAGTTGTGCGGAATTGCAAAAGTGTGATTGCAATTTCGTGCACCACTAGCTCCTCCAAAAGCAAACGTCCGGCGACTGAAGAACATATTCCCGAACCAACACAACCTAAATCCAAGTCGGTTCTAGTGCGATCACAAAGAGGTAACCCTCATCGCCCTCTCAAATCTATTAGAGAACCATACATTGATCCTTTTGCTCACAAATCACACTTCATGACATCTCACTCAAACTATAACTCCCATCGTTTCAAATCTGCCATGAACCATGATTTTTATGAGGGAGTTATTCAGTATCATACTCTATGTCCCTCTTTTCTTGCTGATTTACCTGATTTAAAAAAGAAAGGTTTTTCTTTTGTTGAAAATTTGGAATTTTTAGACTGGAATCACCTTTTCAAAATAAAAAAACCTGTATATCCTCAGTTAGTCAAAGAATTTTATGCAAACATGACTTATCATGAAGGAAGTGTGCATTCTTATGTTAAGGGCAGAGACATTATCTTGAATAATGAAACTATCAGTGATTCCTTTAAGTACACTGATGTTGGGCCGTGTGCTTATACATCTGTGAAGTGGGATGAAGGTGTTGGTATCTCTTACCATGATGCTCTGGCTCACATTTGTGAACATATTTCCTTAATTGATGGCATCACACCCACTCACAAAGCCCTAGGATATGAACGTGCTCAGTTGCATTGTATTGTCAACCACATCTTAATTCCTCAAAGCGGTTCATATCAAAGGGTTTCTTACACAGACACACTTGTTTTGTATGCCCTAATCACTAAAACAGAAATCTCTTTTTCCTATTTGATGGCTAGATACATGTTTGATTCTGTTAGAAGTGTGAAAGATAAAGCACTACCTTATGGCATGTTTTTAACTTGCATATTTGAGACTTTTGGTGTTGACCTGTCAAATGAGGATTATGAAAACATACATTCATACCCAAAAGGGGGTGGTTCAGTGAAACAGCAAAAAGGACCAACTCGATCTGAGAGAGTGGTTCTAGATGATGATGATGAAGAGTTCATTCCAGATGACTCTCCTCCTCCTTCCACCGAGGGTACTTCCATTTCCACTGGGAAGAAATCAGCTCTGCTGAATATGGTCAAGGATGTCGCTCAAGAGTTTGTTTCCTAATCAAATCACATGATTGCCATGAGCAAGGAACAAAGGAAGCTAGCTAGCAAGCATGAGAACTTCCTGAAGAAATCAAGGGATAGGGTGGTTGTGCTCATGACCTTCATTGATAACCTTCAAAATAATGAAGATATTGCCACTGATGTTGAAGAGGAAGATGCTTCGGAGGGGAATGGTTCTGATGCCTAGGATTTATCTCATAAAAACTGCTACAGCTGCTCTACTTTTGTCTCATGAACTCTGTTTTATTTTGCTACTGTTTGGCCTACTTTTGTTGTCTCGGATGACTGTAATAACTTTGGATACTAATACACTTATGGTAGTATAATTAGTCTTTTGGACTGTGCACTAACCTCTCTTGCAGGGTTTATAGTGATGTTTTTGTTGATCTTGCTTATTATCCGTCCTTGATGACAAAAAGGGGGAGTAATTAATAGCTATTAAGTTGATTAAGTTGATTGATTGACTTATACTGCTGAACTTTGCTTTGCAAATTGATTTTGTTTTGCAAAATGCTTTTGCTGCTGTCATGATAAGAAAATATTGGGCTAATAATGTGATGTTGCTTGTGTGATATCCCTTAGACAAAATTATTGTGCATAGCTCTCTATAGTGTTCTCTTTGAGTACTATGGAAAATAGGAACAAAGAGGAAAGTATAAATCCAGGGGGAGCTAATCTTGAAAAGGAAAGGGGGAACAACATAAAAACAAATGACAAAAATCAAAGGGAGTTTCCATACCTTACTCAAAATTTATTTCCTTTTGATTATTGCTTAAATCATGTTTGTCATCAAGGGGGAGATTGTTGAGTTAAGAAATTAACTAAATTAATTAGTGATGACAAACATTATTTTTGGCAAAAATAAATTATTTTTGGCAAAAATAAATAATTAGTATTGATTAATTAATTAATGAGTATATGTTGCTAATTATTTATTATTATGTTGTAGGCCTTAATTAAGTTGAGCAGCCCAAATAAAATGGAAAATAAAACAAAAGATGGTAGGCTGAAAGCAAAATTGAGAGTCCAAGGAAAAGTAAAGAAAGAAGCCAAAGAAATCATAACGGGCCAAGCATATCACAAACTGATCCAAGCCCGAGTTGATTTTATTACCCTCCAAACTTGATCTCACACCACAAGCAACGTTCTTCTCTTCTCTGACCATGTCAAATTACAAGCTTCAGAAAAGTAAGAAAGAGAAAGAGAGAGAGCTTCTTCCACAAGCTTTTCACCAAAGAAGAGAGAAAGAGAAAGATTAAGCTAGAAAGGCAGATATCAAATCAAGTTTAGGTTAAAGGTAACCCATTTTCTCTTGCATGCATCAGATCTTCTTCTCTTCTTCCCAACTCTCTGCTCTATCCGAAATGGGATACAAAGGAAAGATGGTTTCTGTTTCTCTCTACTGTGAATCCACGGTCTCAAACATGTCTTGGGGACCAAGTCGTTTTTCAATGGCTAAGATCAAGTTGACCATGGGAAGATTTCTATGGTTGCTTATTTATGACTTTCGGTCAAGTTGGAGAAGTCAGAAGCAAAGTTTCTACTCTAAGGTATAAGGAGAAAAAGTGAATCTGTGGGTTGGTGAAGCTCAAAGCTCAAGGTGTTGACCTTGGAAGAAGGACCAAGGAACATGCAAGGAGATAAAAGAAGCTGGCTGTTCATTCAGAAGGTAAGGAGAGAAAACCAGAGAGTGAGAACAGTGTTCTGTTAAGAAGTTCCTCTACTTGGATAATGCTTTCTTTCAAAGAAGCATTCGGCCAATACTGAAGAACTGTATCTGAGGTTTGCGAATCTGGTTTTGCACATAGCAAAGAGGCTGCTGATGAAGTCAATCTCCTTCATGTTTTACTGATTGTAATGTACTTTTCTAAGTTTATCTTTCTGTAATTTCTTGAGAGAAAAGGCATTGTGAGAAAGCTCAAGAAAAAGCCATGAGTGAAAAAGGCTGAGAGATACACTGGAGAGAAAAGCCTAGAATTATTTTCTGATTTCTTTAGGTTGATTAAGTGTCTTGTATCTTGCACATGTAAGGTATCCCTTTCTTAGTTGGGTTAGCACTAAGAGAAATAGTTAGGTATTAGCATAGCCAATGTCAAGTTTGGTTAGAACTTGAGTGTGAAAGGATTGGGTCAATCCTGTGAAATTGGTGTATGTAATACTGTTAACTATAGTGAAATTCTTTCATAGTTGTGGAGGAGACTGGATGTAGGTTGAATAGTACAAGGCAACCGAACCAGGATACATGCTGGTGTTAGCTTTTCTCTTCTCTGCTGAGTTCTGTTTTCTGATATTCAAGAGACAAAAATAAATTGTCTCATAAATTTTTGCTGCTGAGTTCAAACAGAACCTGAATTGAAAGTTTGTTTAAAAGGGTAATAACTGCAACTAAAAGGAAGGCATAGATTCAACCCCCCCTCTCTAAGCCTACCACAACCTTCACATGCAAAATTGATGGTGAACCCTTAGAAACACTTCCTGCACGGCATGAATTAAACCCTGTACCAAAGGAAAAATCCAAAAAGATAGTAAATCAAAATAGTCATTCAATAATATTCATTAAATCAAATTAGTCATTCAATAATATTCATTAAATCAAAATAGTTCTTACAACATGTGATGAGTTTGGAAAACTCCAAATTAATATTTGTGATGAGCAAACATTATTAAAATATTTAATTGCAAAATTATTAATTCAATCTTCACTAATCATATGTTAATTAATAATTTTGTGATGCAGGTTTTTAATTGGACCGAACAAAAATAAAAAAAATGTTGCAAAGCCCAAGTGTGAATTTTGTTCAGCTTTGATTTCAAAGATTATAATCAACAAAGTGAAGCTGAATGAGTATTGGGCCATAATTGATGTCACTTAGCCCAAACTAAGTTTGATGGAAAGATCCATTTGCTTGATCCAAATTTCATCAGGAAAGCAAATGCTATTATTGGGCCAGAAATTAATTGTTGTTGCAACTAAGCCCAACTTCACATTTGATGAGAATTCCCAATGCATGATCCGAATCCACTAAGCTTAGAAAGCAAAGTTCCATTGCTTCCAACGGAACTCCTTTGCTCATCATGATGAATTTCAAATTTATTAGAGTAAAGTTAATAAATACATGGGAAATATGACAGAGAGTATCATTGACTTGATTGATGGCATTTACATTACACGCCACCCAGGGAAGTAAAAGCAAGCTATTTTCAATTACTTTGTTTAATCACTTTGAATTGCTTTTCTTAAGATACTCTCTTCTCTCTCATCCCTTTTCCTTCTTCTCTTCGGTCATTACACAGGAAACAATGGTGTCCATGAAAGCAAAATGGAACTACCGAAGTAGAGGAAGAACACTCTACAGGACCATCACAATGATGGCACAAAAAAGAAAAGTATGTAGTGGCTGAGATTTTCACCAAATATGGTTAGATTTGGTGAGGTAATCTCGAGCTCTTCATGCTCAGAAAAGGAAGATAAAGATTTGGCCAGCAAGGTGAGATTCTTGAGGCATGGCTTGTCTTTGATTCTGCTCAAGCACCACAGGAAGTAGCTAGAGTGGCGAAGTGATGGTTGAGACAGAGATTGAAGCAGATGAAGTCATCATCATCATAAAGCATCAAGGGCCAGAAATCTATCTTGGAGAGCAAGCCAAGGATGGAGAGCTCGGATTGATGAAGAGTGATGATCAAGAAAGGACTAGAGGTAATTGCATGTTGGGTTTTGCATGGTTATCTCTTCTCTCTCTATGTGGCCGAACCGGTTCTGGTTCTTGAAGGAGGAAGAAGTTGGCTTGGATGTTGGCTTCAAGTGTGGAGGCTTCCTTCTTCTTTAAAAAGAGAGAACAGCCACTGTTTGGAGCAAGGACTAAGATTTGAGAGTGCAAGGCACAGAGTTCTCAGAGCTACCTGAGCTAACAGATTTTTCTTCTCTTTCAATGTTTTCTATTTTGTAATTTTCTATTTAATTTTGTCATGTCTTGAGTCTTATGGAAAAAGGCAAACAGTGAGGTTTGTATGAAAAAGCCATAGAGCGGAAAAAGGCAGAGAGTGAAAAATTAAAAGAAAAAACCATAGATGTCTTAGAGTTCCTTTGTACATCTGTGTTGTGTTTCATGATTCTATGAGAATCTCCTTGTAAGTTGGGTTAGCACTTTACAATTTGTAATCTGGATGATTATAGTGAAATTCCATCATTGTTGTGATGGAGACTGGATGTAGGCTGCACTGCACTTAGCGGCTGAACCAGGATATATCTGGGTGTAATCTTCTCTCTCTTCCTACTTCAATTCTGTTTTTACTGTTCAGATAAAAAATAAAAAATGTCTCGTGTCAAGTGACGAGACAAAATGAAAATGTCTCGTGGCTAGGTACGAGCTAAAAACAGAAAAGTTTCCTCTAAGTCCAGCAAGTGTTAGCAAGCAAAAAAGGGGGCTAAGATTCAACCCCCCTTCTCTTAGCCACTGAAACCATCAATTGGTATCAGAGCTTGGTCTCAAAGAGATCAAGCTTTGCAGCTTGGAGTAGAGATCCTCATGGCGGAAAACAGTGGCGCAAATGTGGTGTCCTATAATCTGACCGAAGGACAATCAAGTAACAGACCTCCTATTTTCAATGGGAAAAATTATACCTATTGGAAGGAGAGGATGAAGATATTTGTACAAGCTGTGGATTACAGACTTTGAAAGATTATCCTAGAAGGGTCTCAATTTCTAACTACCACAAGTGCTGAAGGAGTAGTCACCCTCAAACCAGAAGCAAGATGGACCGAGGAAGATAGGAAGAAGGTAGAGTTAAATGCCAAGGCAGTAAATCTGCTCAACTGTGCTATCATCTTTGGGGAGTACCGATGGGTATCACGATGCACAACGGCAAAGGAAATCTGGGACAAGCTACAAATCACTCATGAAGGAACCACCATAGTAAAGAAGACTCGGACAGACATGTTGAACAGAGAATATGAAATGTTTGCAATGAAGGAAGAAGAGTCCATTGATGAACTGTTCGAACGGTTCAACACTATCATTGTTGGCTTAGATGCTCTGGGAATTACACATTCTGATTCTGTGCTTGTGAGAAGAGTGCTGAGATGTCTCACTAAAGAGTGGGAAACAAAAGCCTTAATTATTTCTGAAAGCAGTAATCTTGATTCCATGACACTTGATGATTTGAGAGGAAATCTTCTTGCTTTTGAAAACACTTATTTGAAAAAAGAATCAAAAAAGAAAGGAATTGTATTTTCTTCTGTCACTAACCCTCTGGATGATGAATCCAGTGATAACTCATCTGAAAGTGAATTTGTGTTGTTTGCAAAAAAATTCAGGAAAATGATGAAGCACAAAGGCAAAGGCGGCAGCTCAAGGAAAATGAAGAAAGACCTTAGCAAAGTGATTTGTTTCAACTGCAAAGAAATGGGGCATTACAAATCTGATTGTCCCAAGTTAAAAGGGAAGGAGAAGAAAAAAGGAGGAAAGAAGAAAGGTCTAATGGCATCATGGGAAGACTTAGAAAATGACTCTGACAGTGATGAAGAATCTGAGACTAAGTCACAGCCTTGTCTCATGGCAGATCATGTAGATCAGGTATTTTTTCAAAACTCTGACACCGAAGATCTTCATCTCATGATAGATCATCTTTCTGAAAAAATAAGATGTTTTCTGTTGGAAAATCAAGAACTTGAACAACAAATCACCATTCTTAAAGCTGAAAACAGTTTTCTAAAAGAGAAAGTGAGAGAGGCCGAAACTTCTTGTGATCTTGTTGAAGAAAATAAGCAGTTAAGAGCCCAAATTAGAAGCTGTGAAAGTGACCATTCTGTCCTTGCATATGTAGACTATTTTAAAAGAAATGAAGAGTTGCTTAAAGAGGTTAAAAGGCTTAAGGAAGACTTAGCCAAGTTTACACAAAGTTCTGAAAATCTTAATCAAATTTTGGCTAGTCAAAAACCTCTTTATGATAAAGCTGGATTGGGATTTTATAAAACTGATGAGAAACCCTCTTTTAAAGATAAACCTTCCTCATCCAATGACACAAGGTTTCAAAATCCCACCTACTTTAACAAAACAGCAACTCCAAGATTTTGTAGATTGTGTAACCGAAGTGGTCATTTTCCAGTTCAATGTTTCTTTAGTGAAAGAATGATTGGTGATAAAGTTTACAAATTTGTTTTTTATTACAATGATTTGGGACATAGGAGATGGTTTAATGTGAAAGGATCCAAGAAAATTTGGATACCTAAGGTCACTTGAGCTTATTTTGTAGGTATGCCTAGCATCCAAGAAGAAAGAAAATATGTGGTACATGGATAGCGGATGCTCTAGGCATATGACCGGAAAGACAACCTTCTTCATAAAGCTTGATGAATATGATGGAGGATTTGTCACTTTCGGTGATGATGCAAAAGGAAAAATAGTGGCTGTTGGGAAAATGGGTAAAAATCTCTCATCTTGTATAAATGATGTCCTTCTTGTACATGGCTTGAAGCATAATTTACTTAGTGTTAGTCAATTATGTGATTTGGGTTTTGAAGTTATTTTTAAGAAGTTTGTTTGCTTAGTTGTTTGTGAGAAAACTGGGGATGTTCTATTTGAAGCTAAAAGATGCAACAATGTGTATGGATTAACTCTTGAGGATTTAAAGGAACAAAATGTAACATGCTTCACCTCTCTTGAATCTGAAAAATGGCTTTGGCATAGAAAATTGGGTCATGCTAGCATGTACCAAATTTCTAAGCTAGTCAAAAAGAATTTGGTTAGAGGAATTCCAAACATCAAGTCTGATAAGGATCTTACTTGTGATGCTTGCCAATTGGACAAACAAGTAAAATCCTCTTTTAAATTAAAAGATGAAATCTCAACCAAAAGGCCATTGGAGATGTTACATATTGATCTTTTTGGTCCTACTAGAACTCAAAGTTTAGGAGGTAAACACTATGGTCTTGTGGTGGTTGATGATTACTCTAGATTTGGTTGGGTACTTTTTCTTGCTCATAAGAATGATGCATTTTATGCCTTTTCCATTTTATGCCTTTTCCACCCTTTGCAAGAAAATTCAAAATGAAAAGGATTTGAAAATTGCCCATTTGAGAAGTGATCACGGAAGAGAATTTGAAAATCTAGACTTTGAAAAATTATGTGATGACTTAGGGATTTCTCATAATTTTTCATGCCCTAGAACCCCCCAACAAAATGGGGTGGTTGAAAGAAGGAATCGAAGCATTCAAGAAATGACTAGGGCCATGCTATGTGAGAATGAAATTCCTAAATTTTTATGGGCTGAAGCTGTGAACACAGCATGTTATATTTTGAATAGAACAATCATTAGAAAAGGGTTAAAGAAAAATCCTTATGAGCTTTGGAAAGGAACCCCCCCCCAAATCTTAAATACTTCCATGTTTTTGGATGCAAATGCTTTGTTCTTAACAATAAGAAAAACCTTGGAAAATTTGATCCAAAATCATATGAAGGAATGTTTGTTGGATATTCCACCACTAGCAAGGCCTATAGAGTTTATCTCAAAGAATATAGAACCATAGAGGAATCCATACATGTTACTTTTTGTGATTCTAACTTAATTCCCAGTATTGTAAAGGATAATGATTCAGATTGTGAAGAAGATGGAACAAGTAAAGAAAATCCCAAATCTGTGCAAAATGAAGAATCTATCAGCCCAGTTTTGTCTCGTCAAATTGGAGGAGACATTTCCATTTTGTCTCCTGAGGAGGCACGAGCAACTGAAACAGTGAGACCACCAGAAGTTCATCAAAGTTCTACACCTGTCTGAAAGCCTAGAGAATGGAAGTCTATGAGGGGTTATCCTCATGACTTCATCATTGGTGATCCCTCTCAAGGTGTAACGACAAGATCCTCCACCAAAAGGCAAACCGAACCTAGCAATTTTGCTCTCTTGTCACAAATGGAGCCCAACAATGTCAAACAAGCTCTTGAAGATCCATCATGGGTCAAGGCCATGCAAGAGGAGCTTGCTCAATTTGACAAGAATAAGGTTTGGACATTAGTACCTCATCCGGATGGTAAGAAGGTAATGGGTACTAAGTGGGTATTCAAAAATAAACTTGGTGAGGATGGACAAGTTGTTCGTAACAAGGCTAGATTAGTGGCCCAAGGTTACGATCAAGAAGAGAGAATAGATTTTGATGAGTCTTTTGCTCCGGTAGCTAGAATGGAAGCAATTAGATTGCTTCTTGCCTATGCTGCCCATAAGGGTTTCAAAATATTTCAAATGGATGTTAAATGTGCTTTCCTTAATGGCTTTATTGATAGAGAAGTGTATGTGGCTCAACCCCCCGGTTTTGAACATAAAGATTTTCCTAATCATGTTTTTTAAACTTTCAAAGGCTCTTTATGGCCTTAGACAAGCTCCAAGAGCTTGGTATGAAAGGCTTAGTGCCTTCTTATTAGAAAATCATTTTCAAAGGGGAACCACCGACACTACTTTGTTCATTAAAGTTTCTAATGATGACATCCTTCTTGTTCAAGTTTATGTGGATGATATTGTGTTTGGATCAGCCAATGAGTCCTTGTGTGAAGAGTTTGGAAAACTCATGACTAGTGAGTTTGAAATGAGTTTAATGGGAGAGCTATCTTTCTTTCTTGGCCTCCAAATTAAACAAACTCCTAGTAGTACTTTTATTCACCAAGGCAAGTATGCAAAAGAATCGATAAAGAAATTTGGCTTAGAGAATTCCAAACTAATGGGAACACCAATGCATCTTAACACTAAACTTGAAAAGGATGATGATGGCCAAAATGTGGATGAGACACGTTATAGGGGAATGATTGGTTCATTAATGTATCTTACATCCTCTAGACCAGATATTGTTCAAAGTGTGGATGTATGTTCAAGATTTCAATCTCACCCAAAAGAATCTCATTTATCGGCCGTTAAACGCATCATTAGATATATTAAGGGAACATGTGATTATGGCTTATGGTATCCAAAATCTGATGATTTTTGTGCAGTAGGGTTTTGTGATGCAGATTATGCGGGAGATAGAGTGGATAGAAGGAGCACCTCCGGCATGTGTTGCTTCCTTGGAAGCTCACTCAACATGTGGTCAAGCAAGAAACAAGCCACAGTGGCTCTATCCACAGCTGAAGCTGAATATATATCCGCATCTGCTTATTGTTCACAATTAATTTGGTTAAAAACTCAATTGGAAGATTACAAATTAAAAATCAATAGCATACCCTTATTTTGTGATAAAATGAGTGCAATAAATATTTCCAAAAATCCTGTTCTGCACTCAAGAACAAAGCACATTGAAATCAAATATCATTTTATTAGAGAACATGTGCAAAAGGGTACTATTGATATTCAATTTGTAAAATCTGAAGAACAACTTGCTGATATTTTTACAAAACCCCTTTGTAAAGATAGATTCTGTTTGTTAAGGAAAAGCTTGGAAATGTTTGATTTAAATCATGTTGAAAATTTGTGAATTTCTGATTCTGTCCAGTTTTATCACGTAGGAATGGACGAGATAAAAATAAGGCATGCTGGAGGAGCTATGATTAAGGGGGAGGCTGCGCGACTTTGCTTCTGATGGGCCCCATAAAATCTTGTTTGACCCCTCATTGACCTTTTTATTGATCCCTCATTTTATGATGATCAAAATCTTTTTGATTGTCATTTCAAATCTTATTGGAAGTGTTTATTGTCAAATTAAATCCCTCTCTCCATCTAATCCCTTGATTCTAGGAAACCACCTTTTTCAAAACCCCTTGGTTAATAACCGTGCCATTATGGTTATTAACTTCCCCATCATCTCTCTCCAATCCACATTTATTGCACCACTAACCTCCTTCTCTCCTCACTCTCTTTTGGCACTCCCACTCTTTCATATTCAACTTCTCCATTCATCCTACCATGAAAAAGAAAACGGCACAAAAGAGAAGTGGCCGAACCCCCATTCCTAAAAGTCGACCTTTTTCATCACCTCAAACTCATACACATATCCATCTTCATTCTACCTCCTCTTCTACTCAATCACCTCCTTCCAAAAGGACCGAAACCATGCGCCGCAAGGTTATCGCTCACAAATCTTCAGGGAGAGGAAAGAACAAGGAACCTAGTGTTCAAGAAGAAGAAGAGGAATCACATACCTCACCACCACCATCACCGCCGAAAAGACCTACTCCACACACAAAAAGCTCTCAGAAAAAGTCAAAAAGTTTTGTTCTGTATGATACAAGAGAACCTGCAAATTTGGGGTCGCTCGATTTCAAGAACAAATTTCACAAAACTCACTCCCATTTTGATCCCTCTCGGTTCTACTCATGTGCTTTCTATGAATTTCATAAAGAGGTTTTGCTGAAACGTCCTCTCTGCCTCTCTTACTTGGTAAATCTTGAAAAACTGGCCACCAAAGGAATCAACTTTACTTCCATGTTTGATGCTCTGAAGTGGACTCCACTGATTCACATTCAGAAATTTGTTTACCCGGGGCTGGTCCAGGAATTCTATGCAAACATGCATTTGATTGATGGCTCAATTCACTCTTACGTCAAACGTGTTTACATGACCCTCAATCCTTAAACCATAGGCACTGCTCTTGGATATGAAGATGAAGGGCCAAAAGTTTACATGGTTGATAAGTGGGATGATCAAGTTGGCATTGCACAACAAACAGTCTTGCAACATATCTGTGCAAATCTCTCTGGTTTGGATGGACTAATCCCAACTCATCAAGCACTCGGCCCTAAGAACTCTCTGTTGCACCGTATCATCACTCACATTCTCACTCCACAAGGCGGTTCTCACCACAGAGTAACAGTTTCTGATTCTATCATTTTATTTGCTCTTCTTACTTCTTCCCAAATTTCATTTGCTTATATTATGATATGTCATATGTGGGAAGTAGTGAAAAGTACCAAAAGGCTAATCTTCATTATGGCATGTTCCTCACATGTATATTTGAGTATTTTAAGGTTGACTTGACTAATGAATCTGTTGAGAACAAGGTTTCAATGATCAAAGGAGGAGGAGTTTCGGGCAAGAAAGGCAAGAAATCTGTCCCTTCTGAACCATCTCTCAGTGATCTGGATAGCCATCCTGAACCCTCAAATGTTACTGCATCAATCCGGGAGGTTCTCAATGAGATGCGTAACATGTCCAAGTTGATGTTCAAATCCCACAAGACTGCCCAGAAACTGGAATATGAACAGGAAAGGGCTCGGAAGAAATGTCATGACAGAGTTGGCTTCATGATTAAGAGCTTTGATGATGAAATGGGAACAGGGGATTATGAAGCTGATTCCGGTTCAGAATTCAATCTTTCTGATGATTGATGACTGTTTGTTTACTTTTATTTGATATTGGCTCCATTAGGCTCAATCTATTTTTTTTTGTATGAGCATGACTTGATACTCACTGCTCTGTGATACTTTGATACACTCTTGTTACTTTGTTATGGATATTTTGTTGTGTTTTTCATATTTGGTGCAGGTTCCCCTTGATGACAAAAGGGGGATGAACATTAGCTTTCCAAAATTGAAATTGAAACTAATGAAACAGGGAAGGATTGATTTGCTGAAAACAGGGGATGAAATTTTCAATTGATGAAAATTCATGATCACCCTTGTTTAAGGAATGCATGATGAAAATTCATGATCACCATTGTTTAAGGAACGCATGTTATCATATTTGTTTCACTATGATTACTGCTGCTTATTATACTTGGCATCTAGTTTATAATGATGTTTGATTTATTGAATGCCTGGTTGTTGATTTATCTTGAGGAACATGTTTTTATTAAAATTGGAATACTCTTATTCATCTTGATAAACATGTTGGTTTGAAAATTTATTTTTGGCAGTTCCTTTAAACTGTGATGTCTAACAAACTGCCATGCCTTGATGTAATCATGTGTGATTCAAAAATTATTTTCTTCTTAACTAATATGGCTCTGATACCTTGACTGGAAAATATGTGAAATTCTTTACAACATTGTTCTGTGCTCTGTTGGTATGTGTATTATTGAACAGAAAATCAGATTACTGATAACAAATGAGTTTTGTTTATCATTCAAATCTGCTCATAAATCAAGCATTTAGCATCATATAACATGCTAAATAACATTGTTCTTGAGGCTTGATCAAAATGTTACAGGTTAGTGCTTCCCTTGGTAAAATAGCATACATTAAGGGGGAGCCATGTGACATTTAGAAAGGGGGAGAAATTCAAATTCAAAGGGAGTATTCTTTACTCAATCTTTTAATTTCTTTCCATTTCAATTTTAATAATGTTTGTCATCAAGGGGGAGATTGATGAGTTTGGAAAACTCCAAATTAATATTTGTGATGAGCAAACATTATTAAAATATTTAATTACAAAATTATTAATTCAATCTTCACTAATCATATGTTAATTAATAATTTTGTGATGCAGGTTTTTAATTGGGCTGAACAAAAATAAAAGAAATGTTGCAAAGCCCAAGTGTGAATTTTGTTCAGCTTTGATTTCAAAGATTATAATCAACAAAGTAAAGCTGAATGAGTATTGGGCCATAATTGATGTCACTTAGCCTAAACTAAGTTTGATGGAAAGATCCATTTGCTTGATCCAAATTTCATCAGGAAAGCAAATGCTATTATTGGGCCAGAAATTAATTGTTGTTGCAACTAAGCCCAACTTCACATTTGATGAGAATTCCCAATGCATGATCCGAATCCATTAAGCTTAGAAAGCAAAGTTCCATTGCTTTCAACGGAACTCCTTTGCTCATCATGATGAATTTCAAATTTATTAGAGTAAAGTTAATAAATACATGGGAAATATGATAGAGAGTATCATTGACTTGATTGATGGCATTTACATTACACGCCACCCAGGAAAGTAAAAGCAAGCTATTTTCAATTAATTTGTTTAATCACTTTGAATTGCTTTTCTTAAGATACTCTCTTCTCTCTCATCCCTTTTCCTTCTTCTCTTCGGTCATTACACAGGAAACAATGGTGTCCATAAAAGCAAAATGGAGCTACCGAAGTAGAGGAAGAACACTCTACAGGACCATCACAATGATGGCACAAAAAAGAAAAGTATGTAGTGGCTGAGATTTTCACCAAATATGGTTAGATTTGGTGAGGTAATCTCGAGCTCTTCATGCTCAGAAAAGGAAGATAAAGATTTGGCCAGCAAGGTGAGATTCTTGAGGCATGGCTTGTCTTTGATTCTGCTCAAGCACCACAGGAAGTAGCTAGAGTGGCGAAGTGATGGTTGAGGCAGAGATTGAAGCAGATGAAGTCATCATCATCATAAAGCATCAAGGGCCAGAAATCTATCTTGGAGAGCAAGCCAAGGATGGAGAGCTCAGATTGATGAAGAGTGATGATCAAGAAAGGACTAGAGGTAATTGCATGTTGGGTTTTGCATGGTTATCTCTTCTCTCTCTATGTGGCCGAACCGGTTCTGGTTCTTGAAGGAGGAAGAAGTTGGCTTGGATGTTGGCTTCAAGTGTGGAGGCTTCCTTCTTCTTTAAAAAGAGAGAACAGCCACTGTTTGGAGCAAGGACTAAGATTTGAGAGTGCAAGGCACAGAGTTCTCAGAGCTACCTGAGCTAACAGATTTTTCTTCTCCTTCAATGGTTTCTGTTTTGTAATTTTCTATTTAATTTTGTCATGTCTTGAGTCTCATGGAAAAAGGCAAACAGTGAGGTTTGTATGAAAAAGCCATAGAGCGGAAAAAGGCAGAGAGTGAAAAATTAAAAGAAAAAGCCATAGATGTCTTAGAGTTCCTTTGTACATCTGTGTTGTGTTTCATGATTCTGTGAGAATCTCCTTGTAAGTTGGGTTAGCACTTTACAATTTGTAATTTGGATGATTATAGTGAAATTCCATCATTGTTGTGATGGAGACTGGATGTAGGCTGCACTACACTTAGCAGCTGAACCAGGATATATCTAGGTGTAATCTTCTCTCTCTTCCTACTTCAATTCTGTTTTTACTGTTCAAATGAAAAATCAAAAATGTCTCGTGTCAAGTGACGAGACAAAATGAAAATGTCTCGTGGCTAGGGACGAGCTAAAAACAGAAAAGTTTCCTCTAAGTCCAGCAAGTGTTAGCAAGCAAAAAAGGGGGCTAAGATTCAACCCCCCTTCTCTTAGCCATGAAACCATCAACATGTTATCGTGAATCAATTACATCCTTACCTTCTGCATGTCTGAAATGAAGCACCATTTGTTCTCTCTATAATCTCCAAGATCATTGTGAAGAAGCTCCAACAACCATTGCCAATTATCCTTATTTTTCACACTAACAATCGCATAAGCAATCACAAAGATTTGATTGTTAGCATCTTGTCCGCATGCTCTCAGAATTTGTCCCCTATGTAATGTCTTAAGAAACGCTTCATCTAACCCAATTAAAGGTTTATAACTTGCCTTAAACCCTCTCTTACAAGCATCTAGACATAAAACCGATCAAACAAAGGAGGATTCTTGGGCATGGGAATGACACCAACTTGTATTGTGGATCTCGGATTGCTAGTCAGTAATTAATGAGTATAATCCCACACAATCCATATTGTACTATCTCATCACTCTCTACAACCTTTTTAGCAGCTTTCAGAGCCCTGGTAATGCATGTGCTATTCAAGTACACATTACACTTTCTTACAAACCAATCGTAAACCTCTCGATGCTTCATAGTTAGATGCTTCCTAAACTTATGTACTAGTTTACTAAGCGTTCAGGTTTGGGTGGAAACTCTATTTTTTCTCCTTCTTGGACAGGTATGATTATCAACTAGAGTTTTAATTTGCCAAGATCCGCCTTGTTTGTTACATACACAATATACTATCCATGGACAATCTTCTGTCTTACAAACAGCTGTGATCCTAACCTTATCATTCTTTGTAAGTAAAATAGTTCTACCCCACTGAATTGTATAGTCCCTAGTAGCTTGCATAAAATTATTTTTTGACTTAAATATCATACTAACCTCAAAGTTCAGATTTTTAAACTTGGTCTTTTCATAAAATTGAGGATGCACAGTTGGTGATTCCTGTAACACCCTAATGCTTTCAAACTGAGTTAAGCTTTATTTGGGTTATATGTAGTAGCTAAAGGTCAAAACCTTGCGAAATTTCTAAATAATATGAAATCTTTTTATAAAATAATTTACATGTGTAAAAATATTGAATAACTAGTTTTTATTAAAATATTTACTAGTTGAAAAATATAGGTGGATCTAAAATTACTAACAAAAAACCGGACGTGCTAAACTATGAAGGCACAACAATGACAAGCTTTACTCATACCAAATAATCATAAAAAGAAACATCATAATTACAATTGCAATCACTCAATAAGGATGAAACAAGACACATAGAAATCCTAATTCTCTTAAACTTGTTTAAATATGACTGAACAATCGCCTATTCTTCCTTCTTAAGATAAACGCTTAATGTTTCGTATCTACGTTCTTGATGGCTCGCTCCTAATAGTGCACTTGTCTTTTCACCTCAACTAAGCAGTGTATTACTTTGTGCCGCATCCTTCCTGAAGATGGTACGGAGAGAGGGGTGAGAAACAAAAGTTTCTCAGTAGTTTATCTATATGGTGTCTTGTATCCATCTCCAGCCACTCCGAGTTTTAAAATAAAAATGGTGATGATGCAAGGTTGTTCAATTATTATTTTCAAAAGTCCTTGTTAGTCGGAATGGTGTGACTTTTAGATGCTTCTCATTTACTTATGTTATGACATGTGTGATGCATATAAAATGCCTATAGCGTTAAAATATATAAAGGTAAACTCATAAACCTTAGCATGATGTTCTCATAGACCATAAAGTAAGACAAAATAAATAATAAATAAGAGAAGAATAGTAACATTGCCATAGATAAGTCAAACAGGATAGATCAGAATAAAATAGAGATCTTAAAAAATATCATACATCATACAAAAAGGGACTTTGGATAAAGGAAGGATCTTTAAATGCAATCATAATCATAAATTAAAAAAGACAAAAGAAGAACAATCATGATTATACTTTTCATTGTACTTTTAATTACTTTTTTCTAGTAGCTTTTATGGAAGGTATTGAGCTCAAACCGGTATAAAAGGTAGGAGTCCCCTTCTCTTACCGAAGGTTCTTATCCCAAACGTTTTGGTGATCACCTTCCCTTACCAAAGGATCATATCGATATCTTGTCTTTGGGGGTCACATTCCCTTACCGAAAGATCATTCCCTCAGTTTAATTTACAATCAAGGTTATTTAGACATACACAAGAATGGAGTCATATCAACAAAGATATATTATTATATAAAATTGATGGGATAGTCCCCTTCCCTTACCGAAGGTTCTTATCCCAAAGGTTTTCCGATCACCTTCCCTTATCGAAGAATCATCTTGATTCGATCACCTTCCGTTACCGAAGGATCATCTCGATTATCTTGTCTTTGGGGGTCACCTTCCCTTACCGAAGGATCATTCCCTCAGTTCTTTAATGCACATAAGATTGTTATCATAATGCGTATGAAGGAAAGAGACATTATATCATGATATGTAATGCTAACATCTATATCTAAAATATATAACATATGGCATATAAAAATTAGCATAAAATCTCCTACCTCGAGTGAAGTTTCGATAGATATTCCGATGCAAATAGATGCGGTTTGTTAGTGAAGAGAGACTTATTTCATGGCTAGACTTTGTGTATACTATAATGTTTTGTATAGAAAAAGGGAATAAAATGAGAAAGGAAGGATCAAATAGCTCTCAGGTATGTGCAGATTATGTTAGGAGGCATTTAGGTGAAATCTTCAATATGAATTGTCACTTTGTGAGACTTATAACGTTTTCTACGTTTGGAATTTGGAAATAGCCATTAGAGACAAATTTATAGAGAATTGAATTAGCTTTGAAACGAATCTTAAATAAAGTTAATCTGATAACCACAACTTGAGATATTTTCAAAATACTGAACTTAAGGAATAGATCTAGTATTCTTATCTTTTTATATAATTAAATATCATTCAAATCTGATAAATGTAGAATTAGTTATGACTATGTTTTAAAAGATTGTTTATTGTCGGTTAGAGATTTACTACCACTAGTGCTTTCATATGTTTAAATTTTAAATTCAAATTTTAAATCATTACCATTTTAATTAATTAATTAGTTATTAAATAATAATTTGATTCAAAAGTTGGGATGTTACATTCTCACCCCCTTAAAAAAGAATTTTGTCCTCAAAATTCGTGTTTTCTAAAGAAGATACTAATTCAACCTCATCTTATCCTAGTAGATTTTATCTACATTTTCTTTTTATAGGGATATATGATAATTCCAACATAAGTAAATTCAATCAATCCATACATTCAAGCAAACTAAGTAAAGATACAAAACAGTTATAATATTATCATGAGCTAATATAATTATATAAGATAGATTCATATAACAGATAACATCATTCACTTTTTTGTGTATTAATTTATTAGTCTTCATGTATCAGATATAAACCACACAACATAATACAAAAATTCAAACAAGCAGTGAAACACAACAAGATGCTTAAAAAAATATTTGTAGCTAGTTATATTAAAGTCTTTACTTTCAATGCCTTATACCCCATCCAGTTTTGCTTGATTTGTAAATCATAATTTTTTTCAATACTTGTGTAAAACGTGAAAATATTTTGTATATAATCTTTCAGATAAGTAATAATAATAATATTTTTTAAATTTAATTTTGATAAATGGGTTACATTTAAACTAATAATTGATAAGTAAAAAAATAGTATATTTATTGACACTCAAACAAATCCTGACTCAAATTTTTCTTTAACTAAAAATATTTATTATGGTCAAATAAAATTCTATAATAATTTAAACAAGTTAAAAAATAAATTTATAAAAAAATAACATAAATTTAAATATTTGCACAATAATTTACGTTAATATTGTTGAATACTAATTAACTTCACAAATTTTAATTTTTTCTCAAAATTCAAAAATCTATCAAAATATGATATATAAGTTGTTTGATCTATAATATAAAATAGATAAAAATTAAAAATAGAATTAATAAAAATATAGTTAATAACAGTTAAATAATAAAAGTTTTTTTCTTAAGAATTTAATAACAATATTAAATTTATTATTAATTAGGAGATGATACTAGAAAAAGTTATTAGATAGGATAAGTCATTTGGTTTTGGATTTTAAATTCTTCCTATCTTAAAAGTTTTTAGAGAATTCTACTACCAAAAATTTTAAATTTTTCTAAAGATCTGGGATAATCCTAAATTTTGGAGACAACAAACTAATTAAGTTTTCACCAAAATCTTATCCTACTTGAAGAGGTAATGTATAGAATGAGAAATCGACTAAGCAATTTACTGTTTCTATATTAATAGCAATAATATAGAGTGAGAATCTGGATTTATAGCCTAATCTCCAACAAGCAATAAAAATCATTAATCACCAAATAACATTCTAACACATCAAACTCAAATATTCAAATTATATAAATCACATGCAAAAACATAATTAGTTACATACCGCTATTCATATACATTCACTTAAGAATAATTAGACAAGTAGTTGAGTTTACTAAATATATAACAAATTGACGATGACAAACATATTAATTGGGGTTGATAATAACCCAAGTGAGTGATTTAGTGTGTAGGCCCAAATTATTTTATTGTAGCCTAATTATATGAGATAAAATGATCCAAAACTGCTAAATAGAAATAGAATCAAACCAAGTCCAACGCAAATCAATTGAAAGGAAAAATAATCTTAAACTTTTGCTAAGTCTACTCAGAGTGTTGGGTAGATAAGAGAGAAGAACACCAAACAGGAATGAAGAAAAAACTAATTAAGGAAGTTAATGTCAAATCAAGCTAAGCAAAGACATGATAAGTAGAGTTCAGAAAAAGTTAAAGATAATTAGTTTCTTTTAATATGCAAGTCAATTGCTCCAAATTTTCTCCTTCTCTCTAATTTAAAAAAATAGTAATAGTAATATAGTGGTATAAATAAAAAAATTGTGTAACATCATATTTTTAAGAAATATAATGATAGTGGAGCATATTAAATAATTGAATGGAGTTTATTAGAGTGCACGTACTCTTGGCTTAGATGGCTTGTAAGATAGTGGTAACAATTATAGAAATAGTATCAATAAAGAAAACGTAAAGACATGCATGTACTCTTGGTAAAAAAGACCTTAAAAAATGAATTTGCATATGAAAACTTGGATGATGAGCATATTGTATGCATGTAAAAGAAGGAAAGAAATGAATAATGCTATAAATATAACAGTGCATCATACGACAACAACATAGATGATAAATAATAGAATAAAACATGACGGATGTTAAACATAAAAAGGTAATAAAACATAATTTCTTACTATTTTTTAAATATATATATATATTTTTTTTTTTGAGAATGTCTTATGTGCATTTTGCTATGTCTTTAAGATGAGTAGGGTATTCTTAGACAATCTATGTTTTGACCTTTAACACATGCACATTTTGATCAAATAGTTATGGCAATAAATCTCAAACAAAAACATTTAGGGGGCATACTAACCTTGACTATTAGATGATCACATATTACATGAAAAAGATTTTACTGTATAACACTAATTATAAATAAATGTTAATAATTTAATCTTACAAGCATAGAATATGGTCCTATGGGATCACCTGGCTCTGATACCAAAATGTAACACCCTTATGCTTTCAAAGTGAGTTAAGCTTTATTTGGGTTATATTTAGTAGCTGATGTTCAAAATCTTGGGAAATTTTTAAAATAATATGAAATCTTTTTATAAAATAATTTACATGTGTAAAAATATTGAATAACTAGTTTTTATTAGAATATTTACTAGTTGAAAAATATAAGTGGATCTAAAAATACTAACAAAAAAACGGGCGTGCTAAACTATGAAGGCACAACAATGACAAGCTTTACTCGTACCAAATAATCATAAAAAGAAACATCATAATTACAATTGCAATCATTTAATAAGAATGAAATAAGACACATAAGAAATTCTAATTCTCTTAACTTGTTTAAATATGACTGAAACAATCGCCTATTCTTCCTTCTTATGATAAACGTTTAATGTTTTGTATCTACGTTCTTGATGGCTCGCTCCTAATAGTGAACTTGTCTTTTCACCTCAACTAAGTAGTGTATTGCTTTGTGCCACATCCTTCCTGAAGATGGTACGGAGAGAGGGGTGAGAAACAAAAGTTTCTCAGTAGTTTATCTATATGGTGTCATCGTATCCATCTCCAGCCATTCTGAGTTTTAAAATAAAAACGGTGATGATGCAAGGTTGTTCAATTATTATTTTTAAAAGTCCTTGTTAGTCGGAGTGGTGTGACTTTTATATGCTTCTCATTTACTTATGTTATGACATGTGTGATGCATATAAAATGCCTATAGCGTTAAAATATATAAAGGTAAACTCATAAACCTTGGCATGATGTTCTCATAGACCATAAAGTAAGGCAAAATAAATAATAAATAAGAAAAAAATAGTAACATTGCCATAGATAAGTCAAACAGGATAGATCTGAATAAAATAGAGATCTTAAACAATATCATGCATCATACAAAAAGGAACTTTGGATAAAGGAAGGATCTTTAAATGCAATCATAATCATAAATTAAAAAGGATAAAATAAGAACAATCATGATCATACTTTTCATTGTACTTTTCATTACTTTTTTCTGGTAGCTTTTATGGAAGGTATTGAGCTCAAACCGGTATAAAAGGTAGGAGTCCCCTTCCCTTACTGAAGGTTCTTATCCCAAACGTTTTGGCGATCACCTTCCCTTACCGAAGGATCATCTCAATCGATCACCTTCCCTTACCAAAGGATCATATCGATATCTTGTCTTTGGGAGTCACCTTCCCTTACCAAAGAATCATTCCCTCAGTTTAATTTACAATCAAGGTTATTTAGACATACACAAGAAGGGAGTCATATCAACAAGGATATATTATTATATAAAATTGATGGGATAGTCCCTTTCCCTTACCGAAGGTTCTTATCCCAAAGGTTTGCTAATCACCTTCCCTTACTGAAGGTTCTTATCCCAAAGGTTTGCTGATCATCTTCCCTTACCGAAGGATCATCTTGATTCGATCACCTTCCCTTACCGAAGGATCATCTCGATTATCTTGTCTTTGGGGGTCACCTTCCCTTACCGAAGGATTATTCCCTCAGTTCTTTAATGCACATAAGATTGTTATCATAATGCGTATGAAGGAAAGAGACATTATATCATGATATGTAATGCTAACATCTATATCTAAAATATATAACATATGACATATAAAAATTAGCATAAAATCCCCTATCTCGAGTGAAGTTCCGATAAGTATTCCGATGTAAATAGATGCGGTTTGTTAGTGAAGAGAGACTTGTTTCATGGATAGAATTTTTGTATACTATAATGTTTTGTATAGAAAAAGGGAATAGAATGAGAAAGAAAGGATCAAATAGCTCTCAGGTATGTGTAGATTATGTTAGGAGGCATTTAGGTGAAATCTTCAATATGAATTGTCACTTTGTGAGTCTTATAACGTTTTCTACGTTTGGAATTTGGAAATAGCTATTAGAGGAAAATTTATAGATAATTGAATTAGCTTTAAAACGAATTTTAAATGAAGTAAATCAAATAACCACAACTTGAGATATTTTTGAAATACTGTTTGTTTATCAGGCTGGCTGATAAGAGCGCAATTTTCTACTATGAACTTGTAACAGATTTATCTACCTAATTTAATTTGAATTTGATTTTATACTGAATTTAAGGAATAGATTATCTTTTCATATAACTAAATATCATTCAAATCTGATAAATGTAGAATTAGTTATGACTATGTTTTAAAAGGTTGTTTATTGTCGGTTAGAGATTTACTACCACTAGTGCTTTCATATGTTTAAATTTTAAATTCAAATCTTAAATTATTACCATTTTAATTAATTAATTAGTTATTAAATAATGATTTGATTCAAAAGGTTGGGATGTTACAATTCCTCATCAGAGTCAAACTCTTTACCAGAATTCTCTAAATGCCATGAGTCATCATCTGAGGCACCATAAAGGTCATCATCATCCCCTTCTCTCATCTGCCAAGAAAAATTCAAAACATAAATTACCCTAAATATTTGTCAAATTAATCAATAAGCCTATAATCCTAAGGATATAAATATGCCATAGTCAAAGCTTTCTTCGTCTTCAAAATTTTTATAGCTAGAGTCATCAGCGTCTATTTCTTTATCCCCTAATCTGAACTTAGGAGGCTTATGCTTCTCTCTGACCTCGAACTTGTTCTTTTTTGGTGCACTTTTTCTACTGGCACTGTCACTGTCACTACTATAAAGATTATCTCCTAGAATTTTAAGAGGCATGTACAGTTTATCTTCTGTACTCACATATGAGTCAAGAGAGTCAATGTCCTCTTTCTAGATGGGAGCTTCTTTTACACTTCTTCCAAATCTTGTGAGTATGTATCTACTGTTATTTTCTTTTTTCTTATTACCTTCTGAGTTCTTGACTGGTTGAGATGATGTTTTGGATTGAGGTAAAACTGTGTTGATGTGGTCTTGGTAGGCTGAGAGTGGAGTTTTGTGGACTGCAAAGGAGCCTTCATAGGTTGAGAGGTAGTCTTAATGGCTTATATGTTAGTTTAGTGGGTTGAGAATTGATCTTATTGGGCTATGAGGCTACTTTAATGGGCTAAGAGGTTGGTTTGTTGGGCTGAGTGTGCATTGTACTGCGGATCTTGGCAGGTTGAGAATGATGCTTCTTAACTTGGGAAGAATTCTTCTTCTTATTACTTTCTGCTTTTACAATGACTACATCCTCGTCCATGTTGTCCACTACACATGGTTGTGAAATGCAATTCTCAAAGTATAGATTTATTAAATGTTGGTTTTTCCTACAATCCTTGCACATTGCAAACAAATCTGCATCTGTCACCAACTTTTTCAACCCGGATAAAATGAAAGCTTCAGGAACTTTCCACCAACATTTTTCAGCTTCAATGTATCCCAGCTACTTATAGTAACTCCTTACAAAAAACACATCAAGTATGTTTCCTTCAACACCTATTAACACTTTTGTATTGTCAGGCTCATATATCATCTCTCCATCCTTACACTTCTTAAATAACCCATCATGGTGAAATATAAAAGTCATGGGAGGACCCTCCATCTATAATAACAAAAATGAGAATACCATTAATAAACAGATTTGCACTAGCTATTCTCTATGTGTCACTAACGGCTAAACCCACTTTGTACCAATAAATCATAAGAAAGTGTACCCTAAATCCAAAATAAATATGAAACAAATTAAAAGAACCATCATTAAAATCAAACACTCCTAATTAAAAATCATCACAGAGCTAGTTAAAGCAAGAAATTCTCACACACTAAAATGATAAATGAACATTCACACAAATCCTTGGTCACCCCAAACCCTAGCCTAAATTAGAGAAACACACACAACACGACACTAGAAAGAGATCACACCACAAAATCACTAAAAAATTATGAAAAAAATTTCATCCTTACCTCTCATTGTCGCGATGACTTCCTCCACTATCAACGCTACTCCAGGATAAGATCAACTCTACATTTAATAGCAACAATTCTTCTATTTTAATCATCAACCAACACTACTAACAAATGTTGAAGGGGTGGTTCAAAGCTTGGGTGAAAGGCATAGAGCATAGTTTGAGGGAGACAATACGTTTTGGAGCAAAACAGAGAAAGATGGTTGTTATGAGAGGAGGGTTAGGCTTTACAATGTTTAAATTTCTCTTCTGGATACTAAACGATGACGTTTCAAGGCTTGGAGATCATTAAATCAAAACTGCGTCATTTTGTTTGTGTGTCATGTTGGCAGTTAACGGGATACGTCAATAAATGTTAGCCACTTCAGCGAAGAAAATGACGGAAGGACGAATATGACTAAATTGATTATTTTTTAGAGACGAATTTGATTAATTTTATCTTACATGGACGAAAATAAAAATCGAAAAATCTTTTAGAAACGATTTTAACTGTTATCTCCATAAACAATTTAATCCATGACAGTTTTTATACAGCTTATTGTTTCAACATTTCTTAAGGACTATATATAGTATATATACGAGGGGAGGGAGGGGTAGTTTCAGGTTTAAGGACCGTATCTTAAAAACCTTGGAACATCTAAACAATTTTGGGTAATCTTTAATTTGCACTCTAGTACCTTGTTCACCAAGTTCCAAGCTCAGCACTAGCAGGTATACCCACCAAAATATTACAAAGATACCATATCATATTTAAAATTACACTTTATCTTATTTGATCTTCTCAACATCTGGGAGATATAACTATCTTTTCACTTGTAACCACCTAAAATTTATTGATTGTAGTGTCAAAACTAGCTTTATAAATGATAAAATTATGTGAATACAAATGAATCAGAATTTTATATAAAAAGAACCTTGAAAAATGCCATCAAAATATTTTTAAATAAAGATGTAAATAAATGAATAAAATTGGACAAAAGACTAACAAACAAAGAAAAAAACTGAAAACAAGACAAAATTAAAGATAAATAAATGAGAAAAAAGACAATGTTTAAAAGAAAATAACAAAATAAATTGACTTCAAACACTCACGCACTAGTACATACTCCATGATTTTTCTTTGTGTCGATGTGACAAAGAATTTACAGAAATTTAGCGTAATTTGAAGTGTGAAATGAAAGTGCTTTTGAAATTCTTTGATTCTCTTTTTTATAAAAAAGAAATTTATATTACAATAAGTTAGTGACGGATCTAAAAAATTTTGATAGTCGGGACAAAATATATATATATATATATATATATATATATATATATATTTTTATAATATAAAAGTATTATATGTACATAAAAATCAGTTATTAAATTATTCATTAATCATTATATATTTGTATATAAATATATATTGTTTAATTTATTTTTAATGTGCATTTTTTATTTCAATATATATACATGTGGTTAGTTTTTATGTATATATAACATGATTAGTTTTTAAAATATCTAATTTACAAAATAAAACACTAAAATAGTAATTTAAATAATAACATATAATTTAAAATTTTATTATTTAGATTTCATATTTTAAAAAAATTAAGTAATTTTTTTTAATAATATAATCGAAATATCTCTTTTTTTTGTATAGAATAAAGTTACACATTCATGTTATATAGTTGTTACAGAAAAAAATTAAAATTAATATAAAAAATAAATAAATAATACTCTTTTGAATTGATTTCTAAAAAAAAATATTTAAATTATAAATTTATCATTCTAATAATATCTAATATGACATTTTTAAATTGGTTATAAAGTATAAAAAATTAAATAAAATATTATTGTGGAATCAAATTTAATAATTTAATAAAGACAAATAAATATTATTATCATATACTATTAAAAAAATTTTCAAATTATAGTAAAAATACTTGCCCCACAATAAAACATGTACATCCGTCCCTGCAATGAGTAGTTATTGATCTCTTACTACGATCTTATTTTACTTACTTTCCAAACTTAACTACTCACGTTCTTACTTCTTACTATATCTTGGTAGTCAAGTAATAGTCTCCACTATTATCTCCATTTAAGGGTTACATCTATTTCCCACGTATTATTTGCACTTTTCTAGTTCGATCTAAAAAATTCTAACTAACTCTTGTTGACCAATACACCTTTGTATTATTAAAAATTATGCTGCGTCGAAATTTTGTGCTAACGAAAACACAATAAAATCACTAATTATAAGTAGCATTTACAAAATATATCACAACAAAAATACTCTACCAGAATTTCACATGGTATAAAAAATTTGTAACAAAAATTTATATAAATCCAAAAACAATTTGTGTGCAAAATGTATTAAATATATAATTATTTATATATTTTTATCTATTAAATTGAGTTTTTGGAATAAATAATAATTTGATAATAGTAGAAAGAAATTGGTAATGCTACAACATAACAGATACAACATTAAAATGTAAATATAAAAAAGATTCACATCACCATAATTACAATATTTGAAATTACGATAATGATAACTGTGATTGTATGCACACGCGATTTAAAACTCAAATGGCTTCTAAGAATTATACATGAGCCAAGGCATTTACAAGATTTTAGTTGTGTCGCATATAATTGCAGATAAAGTAGCAATCACATCGTGTTTCTGTTTCAGCTTGCGATCACATGCAGAGATACGATGTATCTCAAGATGCCACTTTCGAACATTTTAATTCTAATCTTTTATGTGACATTTAGTTAATTTACCATTTTGTTTTGTTGCTGTTGCATGCACTAATCGCTATTCTAATATATATCGAAAACTTATTTTTCAAGATTTTATATATATATATATATATATATATATATATATATATATATATATATATATATCTTTTTACATGTCTAATAATTATTGGATAAAATTGATTGACTTATTATGATTAATACTTTGCAATAGTTATTTATTTATGCTTCTTTTGTTGAATTAGTCTTTAATTTTGTTCGTAGTGATCTTCTACTAAAAAAATTATTTTCTATTATAAATATTATAAAGAATACACTTCGTAATTAAAAAAAAAGTAACTTTTAATAAAATGATAGATTTTTAAAATTTTCATTGATTTAGATAGATGAATAGTGTATATATTTTGATGACTGCATAAGAAAATTTATATACTAATAACTCAACAATAAAATATAATATTTATTATTGAGTTAGATGAAGAATATGTTTGATTGATGAATGTAAAGAAAATCTATATAAAAATAGTTCATCAAAATTAAAATATGATATTTAAGAATTATTGTAAACTTTTTCAAAAAATAAATTCTATAAGTTTTAAATCAAATATAAAAAATATTAAAAAATTATCAAAATTTATTATTTTTAGCAATTACTTATTAGTCATTAATTTAATTTTTTTAGCATATTAATTTAATAATATATTTTATCCCATATTTTAAAGTATTAATGATGACTAATTAATAATAAAAAATAATAAATTCTAATGATCGTCTAGTATTTTCTATTTTAGCAATAATACTTTCATTCTATCAATTTTTCTAGTTTTACTAGAATGTTTAATTAATTATATATATAATTTGGAGTCTTTGTATATATCATATCAAATTTTATAATTAAGATTTTTTTACCGTGATAAAAATATTGAAATTAGTTAATGAAATATTTTGTTAAATAAAACGAATATGTATAACATTTGATTAAATATTCTGTATAGTTTAATAGAATATTCTATTTATTTTAATATTTTTATCATAATAGGAATTTAGTTACAAAATCTGATATGATATAAGAACTTAATTGAAAAGAAAAAAATATAGAAATCTAATTAAAAATTCAGTAAAACTATAAAGACGAAGTAATTAGGGGTGAACATGGATCAGATCAGATATCGTCAAAATTCCTATCCTAGCTACCCGCATTAAAATCATCGGATCGGATTGGCTCCAATATCCGCAGTTTTTTTTAGGTTGGATCTGATCCGATCCGCACATTTGCCGATCGGATCATATATATCCGCAAAATATAAAAATATTTTTAAAAGCTTATTTTTATTAAAAAATATCAATAAAATCTCTTTTTCTACTCTTTTAAACATGTTTACTCTTAAAATAATATTAAATATGCTTTATTTAAATAATAAAAATAAAATAATAAAACATATATAATAATTATTAGTTAAAATAAATTATAGAAAGAATATTTACTTATTTATTTATTTTTGCAAATCTATAGATATACAGATCTCGGCGGATCATATTCATATCCACAATTTTCGAATAGAATTTAGATAAATTAAATACTGCAAATATACGGATTGAATCCTATCGATCCATGAACACTCTTAGAAGTAATTAGATCTTTTATATATCATGTTATATATAAACCTAAGTAAGTGAGATGTTGAGGTAGATAAGTTAATTATAATAAATTAATTAATTTTATCTAATAATCATTAGAGATATAAAAAAGAGTATTTATTTTTTATTTTAGAGAGGGTTGGTATATAAAGTAATACTACACATTTAATTTTTTTTTATGAATTAAATCTAATTAAGTCAAATAATAAGATTTAAAATAATGTTAATTATAACTGATTTTTTTTATATGTTAGACCAACTTAATTGAATTTAGTTAATTAAAAAATTTAGATTGGTGTATATATATATATATATATATATATATATATAACATGAAAACATTATTATGCTATCTTGCAAGGCCTAGGAAGTAGAGATATAGAACATGGATGGAACACATACCAAACACTTGAATCAAACACAACACAACATTTAAAAAAAATTGTATCGTAGCATCTGTATGCTTATGGTGTATTATTTGTATCCGTGCGTGTCAATTTGCACACCTCATCACAGCTAGAGTATCGTTCAGATTTCTAAGAACCAATTACACGATTTTAAAATTTCAGGTTTGAATAATGTAACCTAGCTCCAATTATTATTTTGGTATTTGTTTCAATATATTTAAAAATTATTTTTTAAAATAGCCACTTCAGAATAATATATTCTTACATTTGTTTTAAGTTCGACAAAAAGATTAAATATAGAGACCCGCAAAATTTTTACAGAAACAAAAATTGGTCCCGCTAATAAATAGAGATAGAAATAGAAATAAAGATATAAATTTTATTAGAGAGATAATAAAATATTTATACAATATATATAACGAGTTATTTATTTGGCCCAAATTAAATTAAAAATGACAATAAATTTTTATTTCTCCTAATTTTAACCCCTAATTTAAATTACCTTCCATTCATCTTTGTTGATCTCGGTTACTCTAACCCCAAAACACACCACTGTCGCTGTTCAAGAACTCCCTACCGTGCCACTGCGTGTCCTGCAACATGCATCAGCTCCGACAAGAACTACTTCGCCCACCCGTCTTCGCGAACGTCCACCGTCGCTAGCAGCATTGGATTCGCACCGTCAGTGTTGAACATCCGACCAGTGCGTTGTCGCGCGACCTGGCTAAGCGGTCACCTCTGACCCGAGCTGCAACGCCAGTCTCCGAGTGCGTACCCGGTCGCTAGAAGCAATCCGGGCGCACTATTCGTAGTTGAACCTCCGGTTAATTGTAGACACGAACATCCATCATTTGTGATTAGAGATAATCATGTAATCAACAAGTGGGATCATATACTCAAAATGACCATCTATTTTGTTTTATAAATTAACCATCCAGATACATGTTGAATCGAACAACCAGTTATTATGTTGGCCTGATGTTCGATGGCGGCTGGTAATCGTGGCAGTTCTGTATCGGCGAGATTCAAAGAGAAAGGGAGAGAAGGTCACACCATATTGAGAGAGAGGTCGTTTCTTTGTTTTCATAATACGATAATTCTAATTTAATTCAAATTTTAAATTAAAAACTATTCATAATTAATTAGTTACCTATAATTTAATTTTAATTTTAATTTAATCCCTATTGTACACATTGTATAAAACATACATTGACTTCTCCTACTTTTTCTAAAGTATTCGGTTTTACATGGCAATGTGGCGTTTGTCAACATAGGATATGAATGGTTATTGTGACCTCTCTACTCCCTAGCCTTTCTTTCATGCCTTAACTTTACCGTGCATCATGGTTATTCTTCTTGTGTCTGCATTCTCACATAACCCATACTTTCCACCACTTGCATCATTTCAAAGATTATATTCCTTTCTACATAAATCTCTACATATGCGCCTTTCCATTCTTTAATTAATGCTTGAAATGGCCTCTTGCTTTTATATGTAAAAAGTTGAATGTACTTGAGAGACACAGTGCTATCCTTGTAAGCTTCTTTTGCGTCGATGGGAGACCGTAGTTGTTGAAATTTACGTCTATTGGCATTTTTTTAATTATTCATATTCTTGGCGTTTTCTATGCCAACGCTTGGATTTTAGTACCAAGATGCTTTAACCCATCAAGTGAAAATGTTTAACATCTTACATACACTCTACTTTCTTATTACCATACTTTTCATTTCATCTTTTAATATCTACTTCATTTCAAAAACTCATTGCCAATGTCTTCCCTCATCTCTCTCTCCCTCTCTCTCCAGATCTCTTTCTAATTATCCACCTAAATCTTAATATTAGAATAATTATTCGTACATCTAATAAATTGAACATCTAATATATTCATTATTCACATTATTTAATATTTTTATTATTTACCTATACTTTTTCATAAATATAATCATTATTATATTGTGGAAGAGTGATATTCAATTCAAAATGATAATCACGACTATATTTAAAAATTTATTTTTAGATAAACTAAAAATTAGCCACAAAATTAGTTATTATATATTTGTAGAGCTATACAAGATTTCAATCTAAAAATAAAATATATTTTACTAAATTCAAATTTATCAGTTTTACTTAATGTCATTTTTGGATTGAATTTAAATTTTGTCTCAAGTTAATTCAACTTGGTCTAAAAATCGTATTATATAACTAAAACATAAATTTTATAATAAAATTAGTAATAAAATATTATAGTTTATATTTAATTAATAATTTTTATATTACAAAATGCCATTTTATCTTTAAAATGGTTTATTTTAATATAAATATATAATATTTAATAAATTTAACTTTTAAAAGTTATATTTTATTAATTTGTTGTGTAAAATTTACAAAATTATATATAATAATTATATTATCAAGTTGATCTAATTTAACCAGAAATTCGGATTAGTTTAAGGTTTGGTTCCCATTTTTAAAATAGTCCGAGAAATATTAGGATCGAAATGGTTTAGGTCTAACAAAACTCAGTCCAACTTAACCATGCACACCTTTTTATATTTGTGTATATTTATATGAGTAATATATATACATTAAAATTAGTGATTAAAGTTAGTCATTAGTATAAAATATATGTTAGAATATAAATATATATTAAAAATAAATTAAATCACATATATATTTATATTTAAATATATTAATAACTTATTTTAATAGCTGATTTTAGTGTACAAATAATATTTTTGTATTTATATATATATATATTAATTTATATATTTTTAATTAAATAATAGTAAAGGCTCACATACATTATTTTTATGTGAAGTTAATAGTTAAATGGTGATTTAGTTAAATTTGTAAATTATTTAATAATTTCTAAATATTAACTTCACATAAAAATAATATGTGAATTTTTACCTTAAATAATTAATCGTTAGAATAATTAAATATATTATAGTAGAATAATTAAAAATGCAATAAATAAGTAGTTAAAATTTTGAGTAATTCTTCGCATACAAGCGATTAAGGCTTGTAAGCCTTACAAGTTCAATTAAAACTAACGCTCAAAATACGCTTCGAACCATTCTTCTTCCTCTTCGTCTTCTCCTTCTTCTTTTCTTTCGTTTCTTGCCTTCTCTTTCTCCTTCTTCTTCTTTTCTTCTTGCTGCACGTTCTTCTTCCTCCTACTCTTCTTCTTCTCCTTTTCTTTCGTTTCTCCACGTTCTTCTTCATCGTCTTCCTCTTCTTCTTCATTTACGTTCTTTTCTCTCTGTTTTATCTTTTTTTTTTCGATTTTTCATGGTGAAATCGTTTTTGAAGAAGAAAAAGCAGTAGAAGATGAGGAGGAGAAAGAGAAAGAGTTCTAAATTATGCATAAGATGTATTTTAACGAATTTTGGGTGTATTTCTTTAAATCCTTTGGGTGTATTTTCTGTAATCCTTTGGGTGTATTTTCTATAATCGTTTGGGTGAATTCCTGTAACCATTTGGGTGTATTTCTGTAATTCTTTGGGTGTATTTCTGTAATCATTTTGGGTGTACTTCTGTAATCGTTTGAGTATATTTCTGAAGTTCCATTATCTTCAAAAGGATTACAGAAATACACCCAAAGGATTACGAAAAATACACCAAAAGTATTTAAGAAATACACCCAAAGTATTTAAGAAATACACCCAAAATTCGTTGCATAATTCAGAACTCTTTCTCTTTCTCCTCATCTTCTGCTGCTTCTTCTTCTTCAAAACGATTTCAAAGCTTGATTTCAGAAACCATGAAAATCGAAAAAAAATGAAGAAGAAGAAGAAGAAGAAGAAGAAGAAGTGTATCGCTTTGAAAACAGGAAACATTGAATAACGCATTAAAAGGCCTAGTAACTTGTAAGACTTGTAAGTCAAAAAAACTTGTATGTGTAGCACTCCTCTAAAATTTTTACAATAATATAATAATAAACTTTATTTTTATACAATAGTTGATTGATGGTTAATTTTTTTATATATCAAATTAGAATCTTTAAATATTCTAAAAATACTTTATAAAAACAATAAATTAAAAGAAAAGTTTTTAATAGAAGGATAACATTTTTTAATTTTTAGTCCATTAGGTATATTTGAAGTTTCAAAGATATTCTATTTTTTACTCTTATAGTCTTATTACCAAAATTATTTATCAAATTATTAATTTTTTAACTAGTGGGGACCATTTCCTCTTCAAGTCCATCCCTACTTTCCATGAGAGTTTATTAAATAGTAATACTTTTGTACAAATATACTACTAGTCATAGGTTACATAGCTGAACAATTAATTAACTAAATCTTTTTGTCCTGTTCTCTATCTAGGTCCTCAAATACCATCTGATTAACATCGTTGCTCTAAGATATCTTTTAAAAGCCTACAATATTGCTATTGCTATAAAATTCTACACGTCATCAGTTATGCATGCACCCACTCTAAATAAATCAATCCGTCTGATGTGATAGCACCTGTGGCCCTATAAATACACATAAAATATTGAAAATTTTTTAAATATTTTAAAAGTATTGATATTTCACTAATTTTAACGAATAATTTTAATTAATATATTACATACTTTTATAACTAAATCAACTACTAAAAATATTAAAATACCAATATTCTTAGAATACTTGAATTTCGTCGACTAAAATATTTATCATCAGCATAATAAATATGTGATATCTTTATATCTTATGCACAACAAAATTAATGACCACCCTCACATGCACAAGTACTTGCATATAAAGGCGGGTTTGAAGCCCAGGGAGTCTCTAAAAGCAAGAAGCAAAAAGAGTGTGTTGCAATTGAGTCAGTGAGGTGTGTTCGTAATTCGTATATATATATATTGTGTTCTCAATAATTCTCTCACAGGATTTATTTCGTGTAATGTGATAAATATTTTGAGTCCTTGAATCCTATCTTAAACTTTAAAAATTTTCTATCATAAAATATAAATTAGTGTCCAAATAAACGTTCTGATTCTCAAGAATCTTGTCTCATATATCTATCTCTTTGATTTCTTCTCTTTTGTATAGATCCAAAGTATACACCATACACTCTCCAAGAAAGAGAGTGTGGCTTTAGGAATTAGGACCCTTTTTTAATAGGCCAGTGTCCATGTTATGAGAATTGTGAAGAAGAAATGATGATCATTACCTTCTTACACATGAAAGCATTGATCTGTTTCTTCTTCTTTGTGTTTGTCCCCACATCGGGGAATGACCTCTTAAGCTGTGAGACAACTTCACCAGATGCATCTGGCTACAGCTGCATACAAAATAATAAAAGCTCTATTCAATGTGCAACATTTGCACTCATTCACACAAATCCATACTTTTCTTCTCTCTCAAACCTCACTCATTACTTGGGACTTAACCGTTTTTTGATAGCAAAATCAAATGGTTTCTCTCCAGAAAACACTGAAATCCTCTCCAATGATCAACCCCTTTTGATACCAATTGATTGCAAGTGCAGCAAACATGGTTTTTTCTATGCTGAATTAACCAAAACCACCATCAAAGGTGAGAGCTTCCATGGCATTGCTGAATCACTTGAAGGCTTAACTACCTGCAAGGCCATAAAAGATCGAAACCCCGGCGTGTCGCCTTCGAATCTCGACGGAGAATTCAAGTTGCTGATTCCATTAAGATGTGCATGCCCAGTTTCATCTTCTCAAGAACAGAGGGCTCTGCTTTCTTATCCTGTAAGTAAAGGCGACACGGTTTCGAATTTGGCTTCAAAGTTTAATGTTACTATAGAATCCATAATTTCTACAAATAATTTATCATCATCAGAAGGGTTTGAAACTCAAAGCCTTACACCTTTTACATGCCTTCTGATTCCATTGTTAAATGATAATCCTGTGGCTAAACCCTCTAATAATCCGGTGATTAGTCCACAAAAGAAAACAAAAATGTGGAGAACTGAGTTGTGTATTGGCCTAGCCGGTGTTGCACTTGGACTCTTCATTGCTTCTTTAGTGGGATTCTTTTTCATCAGATTGAAGAACAAGAAGCAGAGTGTGAAGAACAATAATAAGTGTAAAGAGTTAGATATGGAGCTTCAACATCTGAATCTGAGTGTAAGAACAACCAGTGACAAAAAAGTCTCATTCGAGGTACCTCACGAGGGGAAGATCCTAGAAGCTGCGACGCCTCGAAAGATTTTCCTTGAGACATACACAAGGGAGGAAATTCGGAACGCAACAGAAGACTTCAGCTCAAGCAATCACATTGAGGGGCCGGTGTTCCATGGCCGATTGAACGGCAAGAACATAGCAATAAAAAGAACAACGAACGATGTCGTTTCGAAGATAGAGTTCGGCCTCTTCCACCACTCAGTTCAACGTCACCCCAACATTCTAATGCTTCTTGGAACAACAAGCTTGCTAGAGGGTCCAGATTCCTACCTGGTTTTCGAGTATGCGAAAAACGGATCCTTGAAAGACTGGCTTCACGGTGGCTTGGCAATCAAGAATCAGTTCATTGCTTCATGCTATTGTTTCTTGACGTGGAGGCAGAGGCTCCGGATCTGCCTCGACATAGCCGGCGCCTTGCAGTACATGCATCATGTGATGATCCCAAGCTATGTTCATAGGAACATAAAGAGTAGGAACATTTTCTTGGATGAAGAGTTTGGCGCAAAACTTGGGAATTTCGGTATGGCAATGTGTGCTGAGAATGAAACTGAAGATCCACATTTCTATTCCACAAACCCTGCTTCTTGGAGCCTTGGTTATTTGGCACCTGAATATGTTCATCAAGGTGTAGTTTCACCAAGCATTGATGTGTTTGCTTATGGGGTGGTTTTGTTGGAGGTTTTGTCCGGCCAAACACCCATAAGCAGGCCTAATGACAAGGGTGAAGGGAGTGTTTGGCTCACGGATAAAATCCGGTCGATTTTGGCGTCGGAGAAGAATGCAATTGAGCTGAGGGAGTGGATTGATAGTGCCTTAGGGGAGAACTATTCGTTCGATGCAGCTTTCGAATTGGCTAACATTGCAAGGGCTTGTGTTGAAGATGTGGCTTCTTTGAGACCAAGTGCAAATGAAATTGTTGACAAGATTTCAAGATTGGTGGAGGAGTTTCCCGATGATGAACACCACATGTTAATCACCGAAAGCTCTAGCAAGCCATTGGTTAATGCTGTATGAAAATTTAAATCCTAAACATAAGTTTCGTTTATTTTGGTGATGGCTCATGCAATTGTCTTTATATGAAGTTGATATTTGAGAATCCTTAATTTATTGTCATTAATGAATCTTAATTATCAACTTCACATAAATATAGTAGAGGATATACAAGTTCAGTACTCTTGTTGATGTGAGTGCATACCTAATTGCTCTTTCTTGAAAGTGGAGGCAGAGAAAACACAAGTTATTTGTCTCTCAATTTCTATATTTGTGTTCTGTCTCTACTCTCTAGTACTTTAACATAGCTATAGTTTCTTTCTGTTGGTATGTAGTTGGATCGGATTTGGATCTTTCTTTCCATTGTGTAATTACTATAGCAAATCAGAATAACGTACACAGAACTTTGTTATGTTTCCTTTTCATCAGATAAATATTTAAGAGAATTAGTTAAGAGTCAATGGAGCATCTTTTATCTAATAGTGGAGACATTTAAAGTGAGACACCTAACTTGTGTGCTCGTTATTATTTTAAACGTGCTTTTTGTGTTCCGCTGTCATTCAAATTAGATATGAAATCTTCATCAGTAGCTTTAGAGGCGTAGACACGAGGGGGCGGTTTTGCTCAGCCATTTGAGACCTTGGTGGACTACAAACTCGAGGAATGCAGGAACGGGTGAAATCTCACTCTCAGTTCTTAAGGCCATTGAACATTCTCTAATTTCACTGGGCTCTGGCCATTGATGAACTAGCGAAAATAATTGTTTGCATGTAAGAAAATGGTCGAGTCACAAGGCCTATTTTTAATATAGATAATCTTGTGAATAAGCAATCTTGGTCCACCGAAAGTAGAAAAAAAACTCCACTCTCTTGTTACTTCAGAAATTTTAACCATCCACCACATACCCTAATTTACCGTCTCTGCTTCACTCACCAGCCATGCTCGCCAATGTCGCTGTCTCCCTCACCGGACACCCTGGATGCCGCGGAGCTTCTTCTCCCTCTTGGTGCCACATACCGAGCAGAAGCAGCAGCACCAAGCAAGCCGGAGGCGGTACACCGCCATCACCGCCAACTGCAACAAGCCAACAACATGTTAACACGGTACACAAATATTTACTTTACCATGTATGCTGATGATTGGTTTCTTCAATAAATAGATGTTTATTTTTTATTTTACTTAATTAGTTTAATCCATCTCTTATGATTGGGGGTGTAAAAAGCCAAATTTCTATAACATCCATACATGACCACAGCTATAAAATCATTATCATTGTTAGGAGCTGAATTTATAACTGTCTTCCAAACTTGGGATTTATGGATGAGAATGGTATTTTTATTGATAATTTTGCATCTAAAATAGATAGTACATTCACTCCCATTGATATTAATTACATGATAAATTATATGGTAAAAATGTAAGTTTATATATTTTTTTTTATAGGATAAAAGAGAGATTAAAAAAAAGTAAGATCCACATTTTAAACGATAATAAAATAATAAAAAATAATTATAAAAAAATTTATATTTTTTCTATATAAATTTAATTTGTATAATAAAGTATCCTATTATTAAATATATTAGGGATACTAATAGGATAGGATAAGATATACCTATATCTTAATCCTACCTTATCCGCAGATAAACTCACACGTATCCTACTTTATCTGCAACAAGTCAGATAAATAATTCTATTCAAATAGATTGGTTCGGATTAAGTACCTATCATCTACAATTAAGATATATATTGCCAACTCTAATTACCATTATCAACCGTCCAGGACAAAAACCACAAACGCTGGTGTCTTGCATCTTTGGTAATATGAGGTGGTAAATCCCATTCTATTCAAGACCACTAATGTTAAGAATTTCTTCACATTCAAGAGCACGAGCTTCTCCTAAAGATTTTTTGGCAGCATCACCAATTGGTAGCAACAACCACGAATCTTGTTGCCAACTTGCCATTAAAAAAGGTGCGTGCTTTAAATATTATTTTGTTATTCAAATTCTATTTTTATGAAAATTAAATATATTTAAATTAAAATATGGTATTTTAATTTTTTAAAATCAAAATTATTTAAAAATAATTTTTTAAACTTTAAACTAAACATAAAAATATGATATTTTCATATTAAATTTCTTAAAAATTATTTATAATTTTTCTAACCACACACACTCTAACACTTTATTTGGGGTGGAAAGAAATAAGAAAGAGAGAAATTGAGTGAAAAGAAATAAAAAAAAAAGAAATTGAAGTGAAATTTAATTTCTATAGGTGTGTTTGGATGGAAAGAAAATACGATGAAAAGATATTGAAAGATAAATAATTTATGTTATTTGTTTGAAAAGAAAAATAGAGAAAAAAAATGAATTAAGTTATATAATGACAATATTATCCTCCATATTATATAGTCATGTTATTATGTGTACGATTATGTAAATATTCATAAATGTAATTAAATAATAAAAATAAAATTTAATTATATTTATAATATAATAAGTTAGGAATATAAATTTTATATAATAATAATAATAATAATAACAAAGTTAGCGTGATCTAATTAGATAAAATATAAATTTTATTTTTGTTTACTACTCATTTCAATACATAAACTGGAAATAATTTCAAGAAGAAGAAATATCTAAATCAATAATTACATGTACATGATTTTAAAGATGCTAACCAATCACATTATATCATTTGATTAATATATTATGCCTTATATTATACTTATAAATACACATAAAAAAAGTCTTACATGATCAAGTCATTACATATGAAATTAACAAAATACAGGGACCTTTTTGATCAAGTCATTACTAATAGCATAGATTTTTTTGATTAACTCATTACTAATAGCATAGTTAACAATAGTTATAGTTATGAAAGTCACAAAATACAAAGACATGAGGTATTATCATTATAAGCCTTAATTAAGTCATAGATATGTTACCCACAAAATATGAAGATACTTGTACCTATCTTGATCTTAAAGTTATGTTCGTGTCAGTCTCAAAATATTAGCCACATTTCTAGGACCATTGTTCCTAGAGTGCACCTACTTCTTTCATCAATTCATATAATGTGGCAAGACGTACTTCAGCCGAAACACCAAAAAATTTCCTCTTAGCTCTATCTTCTCTGCATAAAAAGCGGTAACACCTCATGCGCAATTCTGGTATCACACCTAAATTCTCTAATTCAGTCCACACGTCATTTTCATAGTAAATGCGAGGTCTACTTTGCTCAAGAATCACAAGACTCCTTTCAGCTATTCACACTTGTTGTTTAGCAATTTGAACTTGCTTTGTTCTTCAGCTATTAACACTTGCTTTTCAGCAATATTAATTGATCTCTCATGAAAATGATTCCCATCTTTCATCATGTCAATCAATGCTTGAATGCCTTTACTCATTGTTTCCATTTCTGATTCTAATTTATCACTTACGGTTGTTTTGCGTTTAGTACCTCTTGATGATGTTCCTTGAGAGCCAGTTGATTGGTTAGATAAACCAATTTTAGGACTATGACCCAGTGTAAAACTAGTAGCATGAGGAGTAATTGGATCCTCATTCCACTCCTCTTCCATATTTAAGAAACTATCATCATCATTCAAGTTAATTGCTTCTTTATGCTTCTCCCACCTTTTCACTTTTTTTTACACTTTCAGCATGTTTTCTTGTTGTCCTGTCTGTACCATATATCTCAAATAGTTTATCATAGTGTTTGATTGGAGTACGCATCCACTTTTTTACTTCTGGTTTTGCCTAAATCAAATAGAAGAATATTTATTATAACTGTGCCTATATGTAAATATATATTATTGAGATACTTCTTCAATAATTACTAGTGACATTTAATACCAAAGAAGAGAATAAATGCATAAAGTATACCTTAATCAATTCTTCCCAAACTTCAGCTTCAGCCTCAAACATGCTGGTTCAGTGTCACTTGTGATTATTGCAAATCTTTTCTTTAAAATTCTAAATGACCTTTCGATAACATTTCTCAATGAAACATGACGAAAATTAAATAATTTCTTTTCATTTTCTGGGCCACGTCTTACATATTCTTTTAAGTGATACCTTACACTTCGATATGGGATAATTAATCCATGCTTCAGCATAAATTCAGCATCCCCAAGGTAAAATTTTTCTACAGAATCTATCATTAAAAATGATTAATTTATGATAAACACACAAACTACTAATCTTTACCTATTAATGAGACAATATAGTTTTATGTACATGCTAACCTCGTGGAAGTTTAAGATTATCATTTCTCGATAATGCATTCTTAAGAACTTTTGAGTCACATGCTGTTCCTTCCCAACCCATTAATACATAAGTAAACTTCATATCAAAATCACATGCAGCTAATACATTCTGTGTCGGCCAGTCTTTTCTCCCTCGAAATATAGGTTGATCCGCTATGGGTACTTTGATACGAAAATGTGTTCCATCTATAACTCCAATACAGTCCTAAATAATACGGTTCTAGTTTTCACATTATGAGCTATTATATACAAGAACCTAACAACTTGCTCCTCTACTGTAACATATTTTGTATCCTTCACTTAACGTGTTGCTCTTAATTTTTCACACAATTGAAGAAATGCATCAGGGTCCATGCGTAGGATGTTACGACACCTATGAGTTTCTCTTAACTGTTGCATTAAAGTAGCTCGAATTTATTCTCGCCCAACCAATTTATAGGAGATGGATTTGTCAACCCGCGTAGACATAAATCTCAATAAATATAACATGTGCACGATATAACATATCAGTGTTATTGTGCATAATTTCTGTCGTCTTTTCCAATCCTCCCTCAAAATTGTTAATATATGTTCTTGGTTTTCAAGGGTTAAGATATTTTCCTGATTATCGACCCCGAACTTAAAGGAAAGGTTTAGTGGGAAATCACAATTAAAGATGTCTTTCATATTGGGGACAAAAAACTTTTTTCATGATCATCCTTATCCATTTAACAAGCACTTTGTAATTTCAAATGTACATATCGTAGATTTACAGCACCAACAAAACACAAAAAGATAGCATCATATGTAAAGCATAAACAATGCAGTTAAATAATTAGTATTCATATATATGACCTCCTAATTGACGAATATAATTAAGTGTAAAAGAATCTCAACCAATTGAAAGATAACAATTTTTTATACTTTTCGAAAAAAATTAAACATAAACTACATATGAAGAAAAAGATAAAAAAATAAAAAAAATAAAAAACACAGAAAATGAAAGCAAGTAATAGGTGTTAATGTGATTTTGGGTATAAATTTATATAAAAGTTAAAAAACTTATGGATATATAAAAAACAGTATTTTAGAAAAAAAGTATTAAACAAGAGACCATATTAAAGATCATATCTTAGTGGAAAACAAGCTGAAAAATCTAAGCTAAATTTGAATTTGGTCAGAGACGACATATGCAAAGTGCCTTGCAACTGTCCAAAGTTATTTGTTGAACTTGAAATGGATAAAATAATGGACTCTTTGGTAGTCATTCTGAAGAGAGATAATTTTTTTATATACAAAGACTATTCACATGAAGATACTAATTAACTTGTTATATGTTATATCATAAATTAACTTAATTAAATCCTTTAAAATTGCTTAACGTTTTTTTAGTTGTCCTTTTTAGATTAAAAAAATTATTTTAATCAACTTCAACACCTATCCATGTGAGAATTAGTTATAAATATTGTGTACAAGTAAATAAAATAGCTTAATAGTTATAAAAGTGTAGATTACGGAACAAATTTGCAAACAAGTGCGATGGAACAAGTTTACTTTGCGGTAAAAGGTAAGTTGTTAATTTCTATCATTTTTAATAACTAAGTTCCCAGATAATAATAATTTCTGTGTGTCTTACGAAATCAATTACTTTACCTAAACCAAATTTACTTTAACAGTTATATTTCGATTGGAGTATTTTATCAGGCAGTTTATAGACATAAAAGTTAACAAAGTAAGAATCAGCATTTTTTCATTGGAGCATTTGATCAAGCAGTTTGCATACATGAAAATTAACAAAGTAATAAATCAAACCAAAATATAATCTCTGTTCATATGCTTCAAATTAAATCACAAACACAGATCCATCAATATATAGCGTCAAATGGGAAATAAGAGCAATATAAAAAATTTATCTATAATATATACACACATCAATTCTTTCAACTCTGATTAACTTATAAATCAGTACCTTTGCATGTTTTCACTGGAGTATTTTATCAAACAGTTTACAGGCATGAAAATTAACAAAGTCATAATTCAAACTAAAATGTAATCTTTGTTCCTATACTGCAAAATTGAACTTGAGACCCACAGATCTATGAATCTAATAAAGAATGAAAGGTGAAATAAGAGCAACATAGAAAACTTACCAGATTTTACCCGTAGATGCAAGATGTCATGACCAGAATGATTGAGAAGTGGTAGAGGAATGGACCGTTAGTAACACTTGCACTTGCACTGGTTGATAGTGTTGGAAGTGGGTAGCATGCACAGCTCAATCTCAGGTTGAAGAAGAGTCTTTAGAAAAAAAGAAGGGTAGGGTTTGAAAATGATGCAGTGAAACGAGTTTTCTTTCCCTTTTCTTGCCTTAGTTGGAGAGAAAAGTTTTTGATAGGTCCCTTTCATTTTTTGCTACTGTTCTATTTTTTCCTTTACATTTTCTTTCATTCCCAAACAAGTGAAACTTTAGATTTCCTTCCTTTTTCTTGTTCATGTTCAATTCCCCCCAATTTCCGTCTAAACAAACACAGCATAAGAGTCTTTAGAAGTATTAAATTCATTGTTTACAAACTATGTATATGGATGGTTGGTTTTCTTCAATAAATAGGTGTTTGTTTTAGTTATGTACTTGGCCTTTGCTTAATTTCTTATGTAGATTGTGAATACTATGGTGCTGAAAAGAAATTTTTTCAGTTGGTGCTGAAATTATGTGTCATAAGAAAAAAACAACACGTGTTTATGTTGTTGGTAAAGTCCTAGACAATTCTGCAGTGTGCCAGAGAGTACTATATAAGATAATTAATTACATAATCTCAACTCATGCGTTAATGAAGATGATTATGATTTTGGATTTTTTTTTATGGCCCAGCAACAATTTAGTAAATAATTGGGCTTACACTAAGGTTTGGGTTTTTTGATTGTATTATTGAATAAAGATAAAGTTTATAAATGACAAAAGATCCTGTCCAAAAAAATAATAATAATGTCAAAAGAAAACTAAAATTGTAAAAAAGAATTTATTACTACTAAATATGTGTTTAGATTGAAGTTTATAAATAAGAAGTTGCATAAAATTAATTTTGATTAAAAATGAGCTGAGATTAGCATAGTTTATGTTTGTCAAGTTTTTATATTAAAATAGATTATAATAAATTAAGAAGTCATTTAGGTTATATTATTTAAAATTATTTTTAAATAAAAAATTATTAAAAAATATGAATTTAAATAGTTATTTGAATTAATCAAGTTTATAATAAAAATTAATATTTATTTAGTGAATTAAAATTAGCATAAGAAATTGACAAAATGTATTTTATATCAAAAACATAAATAATTAGTATACGAATAATATATGAAAATATACTTTATTAAATTAGGTTACTCATAATTTATTTAGTATTAGTTGATATAATATTGTTTTGAGTTATAAATGTTACTTTAATATGACTCTATTGTTAGTTAAAGTTAGTTTTTTATTTAAAAATAAAAAATTTAAAATTTGTAATTTTTTAAATTTAAAAGTATTGATAGTTAACGTTGTAGAATAAATTTTAAAATAAGTAATTTTAATTAAAAAATATACTTCTAAAATTTAAGGGTTATTTATTGAGTATTATTTGTAGAAAATTATAAAATTTAAATAAACAAACATAGCAGAATAATTTTAGAATTTGAAATCATTAAAGATTTGAAAATAAATAATTTTAAATTTTAATTTTTTTAATTTTAAATTTTAGAATTTGAAATTATTAAATATTTGAGAATAAATAATTTTGAATTTCATATTTTATTTAATTTTAAAAGTATTGGAAATTAAAGTTGCAAAATAAATATTATAAGTAATTTTAATTAATCAAGTTAAACAAACTTTCTATTTTAAGAAATGAGAAGTTTAAATTTAAAAAATTGAAATATACATGATAGTATGTGTCCAACTTAATAAAAAATGAATTTTTTTCGGATACGCTTCTGACACATCTAAATATCATCACGTGTTAATGTATCTAACTTTATTCTCAACGTATATTCTTGAAATAAATTTAGAAATAATATATATTATTATTTACTAAAATAAAAATATTTTAAATACTCTCTATAATTAAAATAAGACAGTAAAATCAATTAAAAAATAAATTTATATTTTACTATCAATAAAATATTAAAATATCATTATATTTTATCTATAAAATATTTTATATTTTATATGTATGTTTGTCCTTATATCTTATAAAATTTTAAAATTTATGTATCGAAATGTTTTGTGTCACGTCGTATTTCATGTTCGTATCAGTCCATCATAAATTCTCTTTAACATTATCATTCATATAAGGAGCCAAACATGTTCACTCTAGCACGAATCTAAGAATCTGAATCCTTGTCTACAAGTGAGGTTTAGTTTAACTCTATTATTATTATTATTATTATGGGTAAAGTATGTTTTTTGTCCCTGAAGTTTGACAAAAATTTTAAAAATACTCCTAAGTTTTATTTTGTTTTAATTTTGTCCAAAAAGTTTTCGATCTGTATCAAATATACCCTCAACGACTAAATTTTCAAAAAATTTAAAACCAATCAAACAATAATACATGAAAATTATGCTTAATTTGCTTGTATTGAGGGTTATCCTTATGAAATTATTATTGAATTAGTCTTAAATTTTTTGAAAAATTAACCGTCAGGAGTATATTTGATGCAAATAAAAAATTTTCGGACAAAATTAAAACAAAATAAAACTTAGAGATATTTTTAAAATTTTTATCAAACTTTAGAAACAAAAAATATACTTCACCTTATTATTATTATTATTATTATTATTATTATTATTATTATTATTATTATTATTATTATTTAGGTCTATATCATTTTTTTCCTGCTTCATATATAGTCCAAAACTTTATTAACATATCGTATGGGTCACACAATGTTCAAACCAACCAAAAAAGCAAGTCCAAACTCATATATCAAAAATTTCTCTGAAACAGCAGAAAAAAGCCCAGTAGATTAACTATAGGATTACCAATTACTAATTGTAACCAACACTTACCGATAAGGCGACAACTGCTCTGATAGTTTCTGCAATTTTTGCGAATGCAGCAGAAATTTTGCAGCGACACAACACACGTCTACCTCTAATGTAGCCACGTCGTTTTAGCAGGTGAGGAAAAAGTTTTCATTCAGCACAGTAGCACAACCCTAATTAAATAACTAGTTGAAATTTATTTTTAGTTGTGCTAGAATCAACCTAATTCTATATGTTTTTTACTTTGGGTTGGGATATTTTTAAATAAAAAAAATATACAGCTCGGCTTAGTATTTGTTGTATTGATATTTTTGTGAATCTAGAACTAGAGTAGTGTGAACAAAAATTCGATTGAGATGTTATTTAAATTTGTTGAATTTATATTGTTTTTCTATATTTGAATTTGTAAAACTAGTAGATACTTGTTCATTTTTTAAACCATTTTATATGATAGATGTTATATTACTTTACTTGCTAAAAATAATACAAATGTTTAGTTTATTATGCATATGGATGGTTAGTTATCTTTTGTCATGTGGTTTGAGATTGAGTTAGGTTAATTTTTTTCTTAAATTAAAATCGGTTTTGATTTGAGTCGTTTAAATCGGGTACAAAAGTTTATTGGCTCAGTTAATACTATTGTTTTGAAAATCATTGAAGTTAGGTTGTTAATTTGATCAAAGTGCTACATATATTGACTATTTTAACTTTACGTGTCATATTATTAAGGGTATTTTTTTTTTGGGCAAAAATTTGGTTTGATTGACAAGGAGGAGCTGGCTCCCCTTCAAAAATTCAGAGAATCTATTTTTTTTTTAAATGTTGCAGCATTCTAGATTTCATTTATTTTATTTCAGTTCTTAAAAATTAGTATTATCATAGAATTCATCTTATTAGAACCAAGTGTTTCTCATCATATGTGTGTGCATGCGTGTTTGTTTTATTTATAAGACATAGTGTGATATTTTTTTAGTCTCAAACATATAGATGCTCTGTTTTTTTTTTTAACTTGTGTGCTTCTATTGTTCCAAAATAATCAGGTAAATTTGAGTTAGATCCAATCCAATCAAATAAACATTTATTTTTGAATAAAAATAATCATCTGCACACTTAGTGAATTGAACATCCGACAAATTTTAATTGTATTTACTTAAATCTAATACAATCAACTAAACATCCACTTAAAAATAAAAATAATCATCCGCATATCTAGTAAATGAACATCCGACATATTATGATAGTGAGGGTGTTACAAAATGTTCTAGCATTATCATCATTGTTTAATGTACAATAAAATGGAAAAAGGAAAGCATTAATTCCCCACTTGGTCTAAAATCTAATTTCTAGTTTAATTGAACCAGTTGATATAGCTTTTGACACACTGCAGCTTCATCAAAATGGTGGAGTTGATTTGATTACACTGTAGATAGATTTTCTAAAAGCTTCTTATTCGTTTATATGATTCTTGAAACCAGTATGTGGGAACTAACAAAATTTTATGTATTCATATATTGTATACTTGGTATGATTTTAAATATACATTGAGTGAATCATATATGGTGAGCTGCAGACCAAGAACGCTTTTTGGTATGTTTCTAATTGCTTAGCTTATACAAACTACATCAGCTAATTCTACTTTAACTTCTATATCCATCATCCATCAAAACTCCAATGATAAAATCTCTAAATTCAGACATTACTTAAAAAATTCATTGAATGATTACAATTACCGGCAGAACGCACAGATGATATTTATATATTGTTATATGAGAAGCAAATAAATCAGAATCTATCCCTAACTCCCAAAATACAAACTCCGACTGAAGGATCTCTAGAAGTAACCACACCAAGACAATCAAACTTTAAAGCAGAAATTGATAAATTATAAAACCAAGTTATGGAGGAACTGCAACATATCAAGAGGAATTGTGACGAAAGGGGGCCGAGATGACTGCGAGCGCAACGAAGGCGTGAGACTGACTGTTAGACGGTGACGAGACAGGGAGCGACGAAGACAAATCCTGGGACCTGCTGCATCTGCCGCCAACGACGACGAGGGCAGAAATGGTGCACGATCGCGACTGAGCGCTAGATTGGAGACATTGAGAAATACCGGAGCCAAAAGAGCGATGATGAGCTTGAGTGCGACACCGGAGATAGTGAGAGAGACCAGAACCGAGAGAGGGAAAGAGCTTGGGCGGGAGAACACGCAGTGAGCCACAGAATTCGAGATTTCGAGCTTAACGTTGAGGGAGGAGATTTAGAATTGTTGAACGACATCGTTCTTCAAGTTAAAAGAAAGAAAGAAAAAAAAAAGAGCAATGCTAGGGCCAGCAATTTTTGTGATTGTTAGTCATCAATGATGATTTGATGGTGTGAGATTCTCTGCTGATTACATACTGGCCAAAATTCAATAAAACTGCTGGCCCCTTAAACTTTTCAAAAAAAAAAAGCATGACCCGGTCCGATTATGTAAACGGACCGAATTGAACCAGATTTTATGGTTATGGCCTGAATAATTAGGTTTATTGATATTATTATAAAGACTAATTTTTTTTAATCTTTTAACTATTAAACCGATTTATTAAATACATTCAATCATAGTTTGACACCTAAACATCCTTAAAAAAAATATTTTACAGTAACTTTATGGGAGTATCCGCCTTACACTAAACCTGTAAACATATTTTAAATGGGTGTAAAATATCTAAACAAAAATTAGTATTATGTTTTGTTCCTTTTTTACTTTTTCTATTATTTTTTGTGTGTATAAATGATGTACACCCATTTATGGTAATACATAATTTAACATTTTGAGAAATAATATTTACATTATTTTTTGTATATATTTTTTTGTTTGAATTTTTTTATGATATAAAAAATAAATTTTTTTTATCCTTTTTTACTTATAATTTTTTTAATACTAAAACATATATATATATATATATATATATATATATATATATATATATATATATATATATATATATATATATATATATATATATATATATATATATATATATATATATATATATAGCATTCGTCTAATATTTTTGTTCTCTTTTATATGAAGAACTCGAAGTTTCATATAAGTGAAACATATATAAGGTTGCTAGCTAGTTGCTTGTTAGCCATTTATTTGTGGTTAAATTTAAAATTCTAGTCAACTTAATTCTAATCTTTTGGTCCATGTGATTCGTAAATCGTTATCCAACATCGAACACTGAATTTTTCGTTGGCTTCTGCACCGTCCAACCTGTATTTTTAAAGTTCTTTCATGTGAAATTAAAGGTTGGAAGAAGTAGAACCAAACATTTCTATCTATTATTATACACACAAACTAGAAAATGGTATCTCAATAATATATTATTCTGTTCTCACATCAATTTTTTCTTTAAGTTATAATTTTTATAAAATTTTGAACTCTTTAATTATATTTTTTCATCTTATAGACTACATTATACTAGCATCATCTCCTAATAATAAATAATGTTTAATATCACCATTAAGTAATTTTCTAAAAAAGATTATCATATAATTTATTTGTCATTAATTATATTATTAAATTTTATTTTATTTTATTTATATTTTATGTTATAAATCAAATGACTTGTATATTATTATTATTATTATTATTATTATTATTATTATTATTATTATTATTATTATTATTCAGTTTGAGATAAAATTATATGGTGTGAAGCTAATTCGGACTGAACGATATTTAGAGGATTTGTTAAAAAGAAGTTTGAATTTATTATAGTTCGACATTATAATTTTATTTTATTTAACTTTATATAAGTAATGATGATATATGCTTTTTTTTTTCTATTAAGTAGTATTATCCTGTTAAATTATTTTAATTAAGTAGAATTTGCATGAGTAACTTTGTTTGAATGTCAATGAATATATTATTTTTATATTAAAAATGCTATGTATTTATTAAAATTAGTTATTAAAATTAATTATTTTATATTTATATATATATATATATATATATATATCATTTAATTTATTTTAATATATATTTTGTAGTCTAACATATATTTTAGAAAAATGTTAGATAGAGAATTATCAGAATAATTTTTTATTTTTTGCTATCATTTTTAACCATTAATCTAATTCTTTTAGTTTAGTAATCTAAAAGTATACTTTAATCCATATTTTTAAATATTGATAGCCAAAAATAATAAATTTTAATAGCTTTTTAATATTATTCTATATTTTATACTTAGTGATTAATTTTAGTGACTAATTTTAATATAAATATAAAATTATCCTTTTTATATTTACTTGCCACTTTTTTTATTAAATAATCTAACAATCAAGATCAAATAAGAAACAAAACTTTTGTTAATTTTTTTAATGAGTTTAATTTTAATGTGTTGCTGATAATATAAAAAATTTTACGTAATCATTCAATAATCAAATTCATGTAATTATATAATTTTTTAAATAATAAATCTAAAAATTAGTTATTTTTATGAATATAATAATATATAATTAATTGTCAGTGTACGATTTTTTAATACAGATAGACATATATGAAACATAAATACTTCTTTTGTACTTTATCAAAAATTTATATTTAAATAAATACTTTAATATTGACATAATTTAAATAGTTTTCCTTATATATTAGGATTGTATTATAATATAAAATTTAAATTTATCTAATATGTGTCTTAAATGTATTTATATGTTAAGATTATCATTAAAATTTTTTTATAAAAAATATAAAAAACTAACATAGTCAATAATAATAATAATAATAAATGAATAAAAATATAGACATCAAATATTATTAACTAACATTTAGTTACTAAATTAATCATTATATATTTATAGATAATTATATGTTGTCTAATTAATTTTTAATATATATTTTATATTTATCATTAATTTGATAGTTGATTAATATTAGAGGTGATAAAATGAGTCCGTTTGTCCTTACTTCTCCTTGCCAAAATTCGTTCAAATATGGGACTGTCCATCCTACTAAATTAATATAGGTTTATTATAACTTTCTGTCCCACCCAATCAAAAGACTAACTGTGAATTGGCGGGTGGATCTTCTTCCTTTTTTCTTTGAAATACTCTAAAATAATATGATTTTAAATTTCAAACAAATTTAAATCACAATGTTAACCATAATAACTTAATAAATCTCAAACACAACAATAATAAAACGTAAACATATCATCCATACATAAATTCATATCAAATAATCAAACTACACTTAAAACAAAATACACAACATAATCTATAAATCAACAGATAAATTAATTGTTAACTTCTAAATCAATAAAATTTAAATCTGCTCCGAAAGTTGAAACACCGCCTCGCCTAGCACTTTGAGAAATCACATTTTCATCTTTACCTACAATTAGATGAATACTCAAATTTAAAATAAAAGAAATAAATACTTAACCTAAATAACAGAACAATATCTAAATCAGTAACTACTAACTACATCATCAATAACAGTCATCAAACAAAATTAGTAAAAAAATCTTTAAACAAAATCAATACAGTAATCAAACAGAATCAGTAATCAATAATAAACATAATCAATAATCAAATAGAATCATCAAAACATCAAACATCCCTCCCACAAATAAAAAAATAAAAAATAAAGAAATAAACAAATAGTAATAACCAGTAATTATCAGAGGAGGAGTTTGTCGCCGTTGCCAAGAAAGCCAAAGACGAGCTATGAAAGAGGAGAGACGAGTGCGCTACCGCAAATGTGAAGAAGATTTGTCACTGCTGAGAGACAGAATTGTCAGAGAGGAGAAACGAGCGCGCTGTCACAAAAGTGAGGGAGATATGAGAGAGGAAAGACGAGCGTGCCACTGCAAACATGTGAGGGAATCGCTGCTGCTATCGTTGGTCTCTGAAAATGCGTGAGAGCTTGAGAGATGAGAGTGAGGAGGGAGGCAAGGAGCTCAAGGTTCGGTCATTGAGGAGGGAGCCAAGGTCGGAGGAGGTCGCTTCAGTGAATCAATGTTGGTATCCTAATTTCAATTTATATTTACTATTTATATCATGTATAAAATTACTAACATAACCTTAAAAAAAAAGAGGACAATCCGTCCCGCTCTACCTTGACCCACGGTTGTAACGGTGCAATTTTAGCGAATTTTTAGTGTTGGACAAATTTTAAATTTTTTCTCGATCCGTCTTTACTTTTTGGACGATTTGACCTAACAGATTTAGCCTATTTTACTACCGCTAATTAATATTACAACATCATGACCCTGAATTCATCAAAATTAAGAACTCCATCTCCATTGAGATCGAATCTAGATATCATAAATTTACAATCATCTATAGACCTAGACTCACCTAACCTGCTAAGCATCCTCTTAAGGCTCTTTGGTGTGATGCAACCACTCCCGTCCATCTCATACATCTTAAAAGCCTCTCTTAAATCATTCACTTTCTCTTCCTCTTCTCCTCCTTCCACAAACCTCACAAAATCATCGAGTCCCAGAAGCCCATCCCCGTCCAAATCCAGTAATGTCACGGCCACCTCCGCCTCCTTGGCCGACAACTCCCCACCCACTTCCTCCACGCATTGCTTCAGCTCCGATGCCGATATCTTGCCGTCTCCATTCTCATCGAAGTGGTTGAACACACGTTCATATTGGCTTAGCTTATCCATAACCATGTTACAATTAATCGAATAATAACCTTATTATAAGGTTTGTACATATAATATGTTGCTCTAGTAACCAAACTAAATGGCATAAAGTTAAGAAGAAGAAGAAGAAGAAAAAGGAAAAGAAAAGAAACTAAGGCTTCAAAACGAATTTTGAAATGTAAAACGCGTATATATATAGAGGTATGTTTGCATGGGACATGCCGCGTGGCGTGAATTGACCAAACAAAATGGTACGACCAGGTACAGAGAAGGAAGATTCTGGGCATTTACGTGATTAAGGCGTGGAAGATTAGAAAATACCATAATTTCATCGTAATGAAGACAAACAAAGATATGTATCTTTTCGTCAGCGTTGAGAGCCGCCGAGGACTTACGTGCCACAGAAAATTGAGAAGGAAGCACGTCATATAAGAATCACATGTATTTATATTTAAATCGGTAATTAGTATAGAATATATATTAAAATATAAAATATATAATATATAATAAAAATAAATTAAATTATATATATTTATATAAATATATAGTAATTAATTTTAATAGTTAATTTTAATGTATAAATAATATTTATTATTTTTTGTATTTATTATATATTATTTAAACTAATATTAATTAATTATTAATTTTTTATTAAAAGTGTTGAACTCTTCGCATTCAATTTTTTTTTTCAAAATACATAAATTATATGACTCATGTGACGGTTTTTTATTTGTCTATATTTTTGTCAATATATATTAATTAATTACATTTTTAAGGTTTTGTCTTTTAATTGCGGTCTCATTTTTCATGTATATTTTTGTTTAAATAATATGTATTTTTTAATTATATTATATGTATATTAAAAATAATTATTAAACTAAATTATTAATATAAAATATATATTAAAATATAAAATTTATATTAAAAATAAATTAAATAATATATATTTATAATTAAATATATAATAATTAATTTTGATAGTTAATTTTAGTATAAAAATATGCGAGTTTACACACATGCTTAGTCTTTGGAAGTTTCTAGAAAGTTACTGATGAAGCCCCCGGCCGGCAAACCACGAAAGAGAGCTTATATAAACAAAACAAAATAGAAGTTCACATGCATGAATGTTTTTGTAACCATTTTCGGAACATTGAATAAAAATTTCCTAGGAAAGTGCTCAATATTAACAAATTTTATTTTATTGCAAAATTAGTAAAATGATATTTTCAAATAAAATTTATTCATATTGAGCGAAAAATAGTTAATTCTTTTATTGAACTATTAATAAAATACGCCTTCACCATATAAAATGCCAAATTTTAAACATGTACAATCAAGCAAGCTATTAGTTTAAATTTACTTTCATCATCAGTTTATCACAACAAAAGGCCAAGATCCCAATGCAAAGGAAATAAAGCAATAACATCATTCAATAATGATATATATCAAATCCACCGTCTATATATAGAATATAAATTAAAATATAAAAATAAATTAAATAATAAATATATTTATATAAAATAATTATATTACATATATATTAAAATTAATAATTAGTATAAATATATATTAAAATATATATTTTATATTTATCGTACTAAACCTTAAATCTTAATTATTTAATCAAGATAAAATAGATAAATAACAAAAATAATTTAAAATAATTTGTTTTACTAATATTATTAAATCTAATATGTTTGATGTATTTTAGGATTAAAATAACTAATTTTTTTTTTATTTTAGAATTGCTTAAAAATCTTAGATAGTATTCATATCAAAGTTAATGTCTTTAAAATTGATAAGTCTTGTTTTAAAATAGAAAAAAATGACATAATAATCAATGTATTTAGAGTGGTTATTCCTGATATGTAATTTATTTATGTACTGGTGGATTGGGAGGGTTCAGCTATAAATGCTAGGTACTACGAGATGAATTATTTCACAATGGATTTAGTATTTTTCAATGTATTTTATTGAAACTTTAGTATGTTATTCAAAGTAACAATTTGATCTTTTATTAATTGGTTTAATTACTCTATTAGTTTCTATAGTTTCGTGAAATTTTCAATTAAGTCCCTATACTTTTTTTTTTCTTTTTAATTGAGTCCCTGCACTATTTTTTTTTTCAATTAAGTCCCTCTTAATAGTAATTGACTTAATTTTATAGGGACCCAACTAAAAAAAAGAATTGGTATAGGGACTTAAATAAAAGGAAAAAAAAGTGTAGGGACCCAATTAAAAAAATTTGGTGCAATGACTCAATTAAAAAGAAAAAAAGTATAGGGACCTAATTGAAAATTTCGTGAAACTATAGGGACTAACAGAGTAATTAAACCTTATTAATTTTGTTCAATTTTATATGTCACACTAGGTCATTACTACTTATGTGATGTTGGATACATAAATTGTGAATGATTTTTGGCACCTTATAGAGGACAAAAATATCATTTGAGTGAGTTTAATCCACATAATCAACTCAGTACAGCATAAGAGCTTTTTAATATGAAACACTCACAAACTAAAAATGTCATTGAAAGGAGATTTGGAGTATTGAAAGTAAGATGAGAAATTTTAAGGTAAAGGTCATTTTATCCTATTAAGACTCAAGGAAGAGTTATAACTGCATATTGCCTTTTACATAATCACATTAGAAAAGTGATGGTTGTGGATCCTATTAATAAAATAGAAGATCAAAATATGCTTGGAGTAGATGGTGGGACGATCCACCATATTGAGACGAGCGATGCTTGGGGTAGATAGATGAATCAACTTGAACAAGAAATATGAAACCAATAGAGGAGAAGACATCACGCTCAATAATTGTGACCATTTTTCTATGTGTGATGCTATCTATCATAATATTAATTTCATTTTGTTGATGCATTTGTGTACTCTTGTTGTGTATATGTATGCTTATTAGTGCTAGTAATTTTTTATTTTTGAAATTTTTTTGTAACTTTAATTTGGATAATAGTAAAGCTTTTTAATACATGTGGTTAGAATTGTTGAGATTTATTTTATATAAGTTCAATTATGGATTATGTGACGAATTATGAATTATGAAATTTTTAGAAATTTAGATAAGTATGCTAACTTTAATTATGATAATGTTAATTTGAATTAAAGATATTAAAACAATTAAAATCAATAATAATTTTAATTAAACATATTTGTTATTAAGGGTATTTTAATAAATTTATTATTAGAGGGTACTTATTCCGAGCGTTACTTGAAACGTTGATTTGGTACTGAACGTGTGGTCCAGATCTCTTTATATGGCAGCGTCCGACTTGTTGATGCCGAGATGCCGTCTGTCCTAGTTTCTTGTGAGGAGGTGGGCATGGTACCTGCAAGAGACTCCGATGCTTAAGTTAGTAGGGGCTTTAGCCAGGTTTTTAGTAGATTAGAACATAAATTGTACCTGCGGGGTGCTAATGTATTTATAGTAGAGTGTTAACGACCTTTGTTGGAGTAGTTCCACTTTTATGGGTGGATGACAGTTCTCTTTATTTCGCGAGTTGTTGAGACCTATCTTTTAGGGAAGATAAAGATAATGGAGACTTGCTTGGGCAAACAGGGCTTTGGACTCCTTTCACGGCGTCCAACCTCTTTACGGAGGTCGGATATGCTGTAAAGCCTCCTCTTTCGATGGGTCTTTTTTCGTTGTTGGGTCAGGATATGAATATTGCCCCTGTTTGAGTTCAAGCTTTATGTTAAGTCGGACTCGAGCATTTTGTGGTTTCAATTTTTCTATGTCAGGTATGCTGTCCTCAAGAGATTGGGCGCTCGGCGTATTTTTAAACATTACCCGCCTTTTAAATGAGGAGCTAAGTTGGCGCGGCAGTTTCTTCGAATTATGTGCACGTCTTTAAGAGGATTTAAGGAGTCATTATGCCCATTGTCTCTTATAAAAAGGTCTCAACTCTTCTTCTCTTTTCCCACATTTCTGAAGGTCTTAATTACATTTGGACTAATGGAGCTGATGCTAGCCAATCGTTGGTCTAGAATTTATCAATAAAGATCACGTCGAAGTATAGTTCTAAACTGATAACTAACTCTCAATCAAAGTTTAATTTTGTTTGTCATAAGTGCAAACCAATAAAAATACCGAGAGTATTTGATCTCGGGTCGTCTCTCAAAGAAATTGCAGTGAGGTGTGTGTATTATCAGTTATGAGGTTCAAGAGGGTGGTTTGCGAATAAGAAGTTAATAATCTAAATAACAAAAAAATAAAGAAAATAACTAAAGATAACAAATACTAAAGAGACATTCACTTGAGAATCAAGGTTTTCTATCCTAGTCATTAATTATAACACAATAATCACCAAGAGCTAAGCCTATTACGTTATCTCCACATTAAGAGAAAGTTAAATAGGCCTAGTTAATTCTAATCCATAAGTAATGATAATGGAAACAAGATTAACTAACAACTCTAGATCACCAACCCAAGTTGGGTATTAATGACTCAAGATTGTCTAATTTTTCTTTCCAAGCCAATAAGGCTAAAAAAATCTACTCTAAAACTAAGCCAAACATTTTATCAAACACTTGGTATGCATAAAAAGAGAAGCATATTAAATAGTGCATTAAAGAAAATCCAACTCCAACAATAGTGCATGAGCATAAAAGTGACATAAAAGAAAAATTAATAATGTAAACTAAGAGAAGAAAGATGTAGGAACAAGAAATTGCAAGGAAAACTAAATTAAAGTAAGAGCAAAACCTAAATCTAAGATGACATTAACCTAAATCTATCCTAATTTTAGAGAGAAGAGGGATCTTCTCTCTCTAAAAATTATTTAAAGCATGTTTCTACACTGCCTTAATTGCTCTCTTTTTGTTCCTTCTTGAATTTGTCTCAAATATTTCAGAATTGAGTTGGATTTGAGTTTGGATGAGCTCAAAAATTGTCCGAACGTGATCCTTTAAGTTGGTCACGTGATGCTTGTCACGTACGCGTGGCCTGACGAAAACTCCACTCACGCATACGCAGGATGTCATGCGTACGCATCGCTATGAATTCACCAAATCCTCATTTCTTCATGAGTTCTCTACTTTGCATGCTTTTTCTTCACTTTTTTTATCCAATCCTTACTTTATAAATCTGAAATCACTTAACAAACATATCAAGGCATTGAATGGAATTAAAGTGAATTAAATTTATCAATTTTAGGGTCTTAAAAGCATATTTTCACTCTTAAACACAAATTAGGAGAGATTCACAAAACCATGCTATTTCATTGAATAAATATAGAAAAAGTTTATAAAGTTCACCAAATTCAATACAAGATAAACCAAAAAATTGTAGTTTATCAGGAGCTTAACTACACACATCAGCAGCAACGTTAAAATGGCTGATGATATTTGGACTAACGGAGACTCATATTTCTGAAAGTGAGGGATACATTTGGCCATTTTAAAAAGTGGAGGACTTAATTGAAGCGAGTTCGAAATTTCAGGGACTATTTGGGACATTACACCAATATATAAGTGTGTTATTATAAAAAAAAGAATTATATGATTGATTAGACACATTTTTCTATCCAAAAATACATATTTTTAACAAGAAATCAAAAATCAAAATACAAATTTTTTTTGTTCTTATGAAATACATGTTTCTGCTTGTGTGTAAATAGACTAAGACTAAAGGCACTTCAAACACCCTCATTACCATCTCCGACCTCTTTCATTTAGACTAGATGAAAGAGGTTGGAGATGATAGTAAAGATGCTTGAAGTGCTTTCATGTCAACTCCAAGATGGTGGTTATGAGTACCTGTAAGAGAAAAAATATTTTATAAAGACACTTTTATTTAAACATGTGAAAAAAATTAGAATTAAAATTAATGCATTTAAAGATATTGAGAATTTTAAATTCATAAAAAAAGAAAAAACTAGTGAATAAATTATTTTAGTGCACACCGTTCAATTTCAGAAACTAAAATGAGTAATTTAATGTAAAGTGATGGACTAATTTGGTACATCTACAATGATGACATAACGGATGACACGTGGTACAAACGGACACGTGACCAAATAACATTGTGACACGTGGCACAACCGTTCACGTCAGCATGACACACGTTACTAGTCAACACATCATCATACCATTACACATGGCTAAACCATGGAGTAACACATGTCACTAACAGTAGTTTACATCATGAAGTCATGTCATCACGCCGTTAAGAGAAAATAGGTCAGAGACTAATGTGATGTATTTTTTTTTCAATTTTAAAAACGTAATTGAAATTTCAGGAGCGGTATTGGTGCACGATGCAATTTTAAAAACCATTTTAGAATTTAACTCATTGGTTAGTATTTAATTATTTAAGTAATTAATTTGAGTTAATCTAGTAATTAGTTTACTAATTCATTTAAATAAGTATTAAAATTTGAATTCGATCCTATAAATATAATAATTATTAATTAATAATAAATCTATTCTATTATATAAAAATCGGATTTCTACACTTAATGATGGAGCTGGCATGGTATGCTTCTGAGAGTGTTTTTCGATTTATTTGTTTTAACTTTTAACTCATTAAATACAAATTATTACAATAAATTAATTATATCAACTAATTGATTTGATTAGATATTTAAATATCACATAATTTATTATAATTTATATTAATTTGATTTGGTAATATTTTCTAATTTATTTCTTTTAATGTTCTATTAGTATTTGTAATTTATTTTTTAATTTATTAAACCAAATTTATTGTGTGTACTAATTAATTAATTAGTCATTAAATAATAAATCTTTGAATAAAATAGGTAACTGAGATATTTTTTACTAATAATTAAATCAAATCAAATCAAATCATATATATTAAGCCAAACTCAAATTATGTGAATTAAGGACTAAATTAAAATAAGATGATTTTTTACCTATTCAAATTGAATGCAATAAATACAAATTAATTTTGTTAGATAATCATAGTTGTCTGGTCTACTATATATAGATGGCCACACAAAATAATAAGAATCATGATTTTTGTTGCAAATGCTATTTCAACTCTTCTTTTCTTCTTTTTTTTCTTTATGTATAAATGTACCCAAAATGAGAAAGTACGGATGATATTTTATTGATTGTTTGTTTGATGAATATATCTCAATTTTGGCATTCTACCACTGTGGATGGAAGTTGACCCGTACTAATTTTGGCATTGTAATGATTTTTTTTTTCAATTATTAGATTTTTATGTTAAATTCTTTAAAGGTACAAGATAATAATAAGTTGACTTTAATATCATTAGAAGCTAAATTTAATGGTTCAAGTAAGCACCACTAATTATGTTAATAAAATAATTTTGTAATACTAATATAATTTGCATATTAATTTTTTCGAGTAAATTCATTTCAAAATGTAAAAATTAGACTCAATTACGTTAAAATTTTAAAGGTAATATAGAATTTTGCAACAAAATAAATTAACATTCATTAAGAAAATAGATTTATATAGGGTTCTTTCCTTATTATAAATAATAACAAGACTTATGAAAAATATTAATGTCAACGTTCTTATTAACTAAATCATAATATTAGGTAGTTGATAGTTTCATAGGCAGAATTTATTAAGTATTTACGTTAAAACTAGCAACGAACAAGCAATAAAGATTCATAAAAAAAAATTATTACATATTACTAATTTTATCATTAAAATATGTCACATATCATATTCTCATCTCTTCTATTCATTGTCTATTCAATTATATAAAAATAAGATTTTTGCACTTAATGATGGATTTGACGTGACATATTTTTGAGAGTGTGAGCGATTTATTTTTTTAACTAATTAAATACAATTTATTACGATAAATTAACTATATCAACTAATTATATTTTTCACTAATAATCAAATTAATTTTGTTAGATAATCATGGTCTTTTGGTCTTTTATATATAGATAGCCACACAAAATTATAAGAACCATCATTTTTATCGCTTTTGCGATTTTAACTCTTCTTTTTTTTATGGAAAAGTACGAGGAGCCAATGGAATACTTGTACAATGGGTACAATGGAGATTTATGAAGTATTAGAGATATAATCATTAGTGTTACCTTTTCTCATTAGCTGAAGCTTTTGAGATGAGTGGTGTCATAACATGATATTAGAGCGCTAGATTCAAAAGGTCAAGAGTTCGATTTTTGCTGAATCCCAAAATCAATATAATTTTTTGAGAAGATGTTTATTATCCATAGTACTTGGATGGTTATTCTAGATAGTATGGGAGATGTTCATTTTATAACTCAATAGCCATTGTACACATTGTACAAATAGTCCATTGTCTCCCTAGCGGAATCCTTTTTTTATGTATAAATGTACTTAATTAAAATGAGAATGTATGGATGAGTATTTCATTAATTGTTTGTTTGACAAATATTATAGTCCGAAAATGTCTCAATTTAAGCATTTTACCGCTGTCGATGGAAGTTGAACCTGTAGTAATTCAGGGTAACCATGATATTTTTTTATAATATTACGTAGAAAAATATTTCTTATAATAAATATATCCATTGTAATTAATTTTTTTTGTCAATCTGTTATCTTTTATCTAACAAATAATATCCATGTTGATATATTATTTTCATCAAAAGCCATATATAATTGATTGATAATTCTATATATAAAAATACTCCTATGATAATTAAATACCATATTGTTATCTCGCTAAAGTTAATTCTCCTATGATTATGCCAATGTATAGTACTATCAGATCAAAATTGATTAAATTACATTTATTTCTGACGAGGAGGGTAACCTTTTAGGCCTAATCACAATCAGAGTTGAGAAAAGTTTAAAAAGTGTTAACAATACAAATACTTTTTATTTTTAATACCCAATAATAAATATATAAATTAAAACTAATATTGTTTTGTATAAAATCATAAAATGTATATTATACTTAAAATATATATTCTATATTAATTGTCATTGTTTATCAATTACGTTATAACAAATCTGGTTATTAAAAAAGATTAAAATTAACTTACATATACGCAATATTATTCCATGCCTTTTATTTTTATTTTATCATCATAAAAAATCATATATATTATAATTTATAAGAGAACATCATATTTTTACCAACGATTCTTCTATTCAATAGTTTCTATAAAGAACAGATGAATGTTTTTGTTATTTTCAGTTCTTTGATAAATATGGACGACACATAATAATATTGCGTTTGACAAGAATATATGAGATTTTAAAAGGTTGAAACATAGGTTTAATCCTTAACATATTCGTAGATAAAGTATAGAGTAGATAAAAAGATAGCTAATAAAAGAATAAATTATTAAAACTTCTTCAATGTTAACCATCGTAGTGTATGATAGGTGTTCTATAATTTTTTTGGATTTGATTGTTTCTTTATTATTATATGTTGTTCTGTTTAATTTATGATAAAAAGATTTATGATAATCATCTTATCGTGGTAGTGTAAAAATTGTAGATATTATATTTATTTTGTATGCTCTTAAATATCATATTTTTTATGAATATTTGTGACTGAGTAATTATTAAAATAAATTGGTTTAATATCTATTATATATTTTATTTAAATTATAATAGTGAGTAAAATTTTTTTCAAAGTAAATAATGCGATTTTTTCATAAAAACAACGTTTGAATAATTGTGAAATTAGATTATACTATAGATAATGATAAATATCTTAGCATTATATCTGTTATAAAACAAACTTCTAGGAATATTATGTTGTATTATATAATTTAGTTATATTTTTTTATCAATCTATATTGTTTGCATCGACATATTTTTAAAAAGGGTTATTCAATTTTTTTTTAAATTATTAAATCAAATCCATTACAACTAATTAGGTTGATTAAATAAATAGATATCTTATAATTTAATATAATTTAATTTATATAGATATATGATTTTTACAGTTTTATTATTTATTGTAATAAATTCTAGAGATAATTTTTGTACGTTATAATTTATTTTTTTATTTGCATATTCAACTTTTAAGAATAAATTTTTAATTTTTTATTTATAAATAGATTATTTTCTAATTTAAAATATGAATTTTTATGATTCTTTATTGCATAATTCACTTTAACAAAAATAAATTAATTTATGAAAATTTAAATTTAAATATATTACTATAAAATTATATGAAAATTCAATTATATAAAATTCAATAGTTTCTTTCGAAACATACTTAAATATATTATCTATTATATATAATCATTCGGATAAACAAGCAAATATAAATTAAATATATAATTTAATTTTAATTTTAATTTAAAATAAAAACTAAATAAATTGTCAGAAAAATTGCAACAAATTTTGTTTTAATTTTTTATAAGTTTATTTAAAAGTAAAAATTTTTCTATAACCACTAACATCACCGATAAAAAAGTTATAAGTCTTATAAAATAAAAAATATATAAGATAAATAATATACATAATTTTTGTATTTTTAATCATAAACTATGGACAAATTAAAAAAATCTTATGGATTAACAAGCAATTTTTTATTTTTTTATAAAATTTTTACACTTATCAATATTTAAGTTATCTATACATCACTTCTCAAAATATTATGATTTCACAAGTTATAATATAGGGTTAAGTACGATTTTGGTCCTTAACGTAGATGCCGAAAATTTATTTTGTCTACAACTTTTTTTCGCTACAAAATGGTCCCTAAAATTTAACTTAGTTTCAAAATTATCCTTCGAACGAAAATACCCTCCCCTTCTCCAAAATTAACAGAAGCAGAACCAGAAGCTGAAACAAACCTAAAAATTGAAGCAAAAACAGAGGAAACACCAATGAAATAACAACAACAACAAGCACAACACCAACAATAACAAAAGATAATGGAATCAGAAGAACAACAACAATAATAAATAATGAAAATATTAAGAAGAAACATTAAAAAATCATCATCATCATCATCAAAAACCCAGATGCAGAACTCAGAACTCAGATTTCGCACACGACCACCACCACCGCCTCTTCGACAACGACGAACGCAAGGGCACGGGCCAGACAAAGGCGGGACCAGACTAGGGCGCAGCGCTGCGTGGTCGAGGTGCGGCTAGACGAGGGCGACGGTGAGACGACGACGATGGCGAGGGTGAGGAGGAGGAGCAGAAATTGCGAATAACGAAGAGCAGGAGCAGCGGCAATTGCCCTTCCCCTTCCCCCTTCCCTCTTCCCTCTTCCCCTTCCCTTCCCTTCCCTTCCCTTCCCCAAACCAAACACTCCCATGATACCCTTTCCCCTTTCCTATTTAACCCATTTTCTTTTTCTTTTTTGTTTTTAATTAGGGATATTTTTGGAATTAAAATTAAAAATTTGATAAAAAGAACGATTTTAAAATAAATTGAAACCTTTGAGACCATTTTATTTGTAGCAAAAAAAGACTGGGGATAAAATAAATTTTTGCCCTCTACATTTGGGACCAAAATCATAATTAACCCTATAATATATGAAATTAGTTATTGTTATATATATGAAAAATGTGACTTATTTACGTATTGTTTGAATTAGAAGAATTTGTAGAAAAATAAAATGATGGAGAAGAAAATGGATGAAAAAATTAATTTTTTATTGTTTGGATCAACAAAGAAATTGAATGAAAAACAAAAAAGGTGTATGTGGAACTCATGTAAATTATTTCTCTTCAAAGTTGCAAAACACTGACGGAGAAGTGCAAACATGGGTAAAAGTACAGAGTTACCCTTTAAATTATAATTTATATATAATATATAAAAATATTAATGTAATTTTACTCCATTATAATTTTCTCTCTTCTTACTTTTTCTTCCATCCAAGTAAAAGAAAAATTTTCTTCTATTTTCTTTCCATTCATTTTTTCTTCATCTAAACAACACAAAAAATATATTTTTCTTTCCTTTCATTTCTTTCTTTCCATTTTCTTTTCTCTTATTTTTCATCTTATATCCAAACAATAGCTTAGTAATTATCCATTTATCTCCTATTAATATTGTTAAAATAAGGATACATGTGACTTTATAAAAAAGGATATATCATATATCTTAGATTTTGATTATTTGAGAATTTACTGAGTGGCTAAAATAGCTCCACATCACGAGCCAACGAATGCTATCAATAGGGATGATCACAAAAACAGCGGAAACATGTATTTACAAAAATTACTCGTGATTTAGAGCTAGATAGGGACCTGTGAAATCCTCACGACCTGCCACACAAAAATAGATGGGGAGTAAGGGGTGGCAAATGGGATGAAACCCGTCGGGCCGGTCCGCGTAATCCGCCAAAAAGGGCGGGGTAGACTGAAAATTTGAGACCGCCAAATTAAAAAATGGATTTTGGCGGGTTTCGGTGGGGCGAGGCGGGGCAGGCTTCTCTGCCGAGTCAAGCGTTTCTTTGTCAGAGCCATTTTTTTACAAATTTCAATAATGTTATTGATCTACAAGAGGATAAAAATGATAATTGAAGATATTCTAAATTATATTTTGGATTATGTTTTATATTTGATTGATTATAAATTTGAAGATGTTTAATTATATGTTTTGGACAATATTTATTTTGGACAATGTTAGTTTTATTATTTTGTTTTAAAAAATTTAATTTATAATTATATTTATTATATATTTATAATTATAAAGACTTTAATCTCTGTAAATTTAGAAATTATAATTTTTTTATATCTTTAGAAATTATAAATATATTAAAAATGGTTGTGAAATTATATATATTGTTTAATATTTAATGATTTATAAAAAAAAGAAAGATTTGGCGAGGTTGGTCCGTCAATCCGTCAGCCTACCGTTAGGCGGGACGGGGAAGGAATTCAGTACCGTCTCACTAGACAGAGCGGGGCGGTCCAATCCGCTAGATGGCACGATTATGGTGAGGCAGGATGGGCTTCCCATTTTTCACCCCTAATGGGAACACGAACGTAAGTACCTGCCTCATGAAACCTATTAAATACACGCGAATATAAAATTATTAATTTATCCTAATTTAAATATGTAAATAGTATAAATTGATACTTTTTAGTATAAAATCAATAATAAATATTATTAATTAAGTTAATTACATAATTAAAAAATTATGAATAAATTTTTAACTAATTAAAAACTGAGATCATTATTTTCACATATTACAAAGTTTATGAAAATAATTTTGGATAATAAATCAATTTTTAATAGATTATACATTAGTCCAGTAAAAAAAATAATAATTAATACATTAGATATTATTATTTACTTACTAATATAATATATATTATTGATTATTAAGTTTATAATTATATTTTAACCCAATTTTTTGTAACTAAAATTTAAATGATTGAAATTATTAAATGCTGAATATTTTGTATCTAACCAATTTTATTTTTATTATTGAAATTAAAAATGAATGAGTTGTTAATGAATTCTAAATTTAAATTTAGATTTGAGTAAGAAAATAAAAATATTTTAAATTTTATCTCACTAACTATAATTAATTTTAAGATAAGAAGTTATTTTGTACATTATATATATTATAGGATAATTTAGTCATTTGTTATTTTTTAATAGTAAATATTGTCAAATAAAATAGTATAAGAAATTAGAAGGAAATATATTTACCATTTCAAGAAATATTAATTTATTTTTCAATAGAATAAATTATATATTAAATAATAAAAGTTATTAGTTTCTCTTCACACTTATTAATACTTAATTATGGTGTTTCAGTACATCATCTTATCAAAAAATATTAATCTATCTAATAACTTTTGTAATGACATAAATTTATAAATTTAAAAATTTAAAAATCATTTCATAAAATGTAAAATTTTAATAACTAATAATGTTGATCATATTGTTTTGACTTCAAAATTTAATAGGATATTAACAAATAAAATTGTTCCAGGAAAACTTCAACAAAGACAAAAGTCTATGATTCGGGTGGGCTTCATGAAAAATAGATTAAGTGAAAAATAGTAGTTAAGATGAGAGATTCGGGGTAAGTAAACTTATGAGGAAAAACACTTCTATTAATGGCAAATAAGCAATATGAGAACTAATGATGAGAAATAGAGGTGGAGAACAAGTGTTGAGACCTCCACTAATATCACAAGAGGATGAATGAACTTTGTTTAAAGTGGACAGGGGTTGGTTAATGGTTGTCGAGTGTTTTGGTGGAACACCAGAACGCCAGTTTTTACTCGTGAAGGTGGTGAATGAAATGAAGAATAATGAAAGGAAATTTTGGAGAGAGAAAAAGATGGGTTTTTTAGCTTGTTAGCTTCAGAAGTCAGAAAGATCTAGAAGAAAGTGAAGGTGAAAGTGAAAAGCAGTAAAAGTAAAGAAGAAGATGATCAAGGTAAAAGTGAAAAGTGAGTGTCTGGTTGAAGGTCTGTGAAGAGGAAGAGGATGAAGGTGAAGGTGAAAGTAAAGGATGTTTTACAAGGTAGCTTGAGGTCCTTTTTATAGTGTAAAACTATGGTGAAGAGGAAATTTATTGTCTAATAGTTTTTAATGTGATATTTGGTTTACTGCTTTTTCCAAAATATTTTTAGGTGTTCCTGTCATCTCAAGTCTTGTCAACTGGAAAGGTAAGAAATTGATTCCCGAACGTTAAACTAAAGCTCCTGACATATGACATTAGTGAATGGACATCTAGTTTGGTTTTCTTTTAATTAGATGACATCTTTACACTTCAAATCCAACCAATCCACTTCCACCAATATAGTTCCCACTGAAGAGAAATTCAACACCTCAATGTGTTCTTTTGGGTTCCATCTTTTTAGTCCAATACCTTTAGGAGGAACTTAACTCTTTTTTGACCATGTTTGTAGGTCATTATAAAAATTAATTATGTAAAAAAAATATTTATATTTTTAGTACACAATCATTCTATAAGTATTTTTATTAATAAGAAATTAATCTATTTTAAAGACATTCACCACATATTGATACTCTATTTATTAAGAGTCTATTGTTAACTAATGGATTGTTATACACATAAAACGAAATTTGAACTCCAAATATTTGTTTAAACGGACAAATGATATGACTATTCAACCAATCCAAATTGATTGAGACAAATACTAATTATTTTTAATATTTTAAATTATAAAATATTTATAAGAATAATTATTATATATAATTTTTATTTAATTTTTTAATAAAAAATCATTCCGTACAGGACACGAAAACATACACTAGTTATTAAATAAAATTTTGATTTGCTCATTTTTAGCTGCTGTGGGATTAAAAAAAATCTAATTATCCAAGTATCTAACAAGAAGATTTTTTTACCTAAAGGCAGATTTTTTTTTCCATTTTTCCGGGCAGAAATATCGTGACTTAATAAATCATTTTTGGACCACAAGACTAGAGTAAAGTAGTAACCACATAAAATAAAAGATTGAGAAAAAAAAAAGGAATTCCTAAAGTAAAAATATTAAAAGAAAAAGCAACAGAAAACCAACGGTATTCATACATCGCTTGCTACGTGGCACCGTTTTTTCATGTTTGACTTTCTACATTTCCCACCAAGCCATAAGCTTCGAACTTCGAACTTCATCGAAACGTGCATCGTAATTAGTAAAACGATGACAAAGAGGTCGCACGATGATCCCGCACCCACTGAATTGCACCCTCGGGCCTCGGCCATCACAATCTCCGGCCAACCAATTACAATCCTCCAGCTGGCAATTAACTCAGGCGGGGTCACACAGCAGCCACACACCCCCATAGTGGCATCCACGTAATTTCAAAACAAAACAGTGTCATTTCTCAAACCGAATATCCCCTCTTAAAACCCTGCGAAGTTCCCGTTCCCCCTTCCCAGTTATTTTCACTCGCGCCGTCACTCACATCCCTCTGCAGTAACAGAAAACCGAAATCGAAACAAAAAAAAGCACTTATTTCCGACGCTATGGCCGCGATCGCGCGCCTGAGAGCGTTTGCGCCGCAAATAAACGCGCTTTCGAACCGCGCTTTCGGATCTGCTGCTGCGGCGGTGCAGTACCACTACGATGATGACGAAGAAGAAGAGGAGTACGCTCAGAGCGTTGTCCCTAGCGCGATGCTCGACGCGCAGGGTTCGGCGCCGGAGCGCGGTGTACAGTGGGTTATGATTGGTGAGCCCGGAGCCAAGAGGCACGCCTTCGCTGAGAGGCTCTCGAAGCTTCTAGAAGTTCCTCACATTTCCATGGCCTCGCTCCTCCGCCAAGACCTCAATCCTCGCTCCTCTCTCTACCAGCAGGTAAAAATCGGAACCTTGATCAATTTCTAGGGTTTCTCCATGTTCTCAGGAGTTATTTTTTTCTTCGCTTTTTATTTTCTTCCTCTGTTTCTTTATTCTCTTTTCTACCTTTTCTTTCCGCTAGTGAAATTTTAGATTAAAGCTAGCGCGGATTGATGTAAAGTGAATTACTATTTCTTTTTTATCTGAAATTAGAAAGATTGAATTATAAAAAGTAACTGAGAATTTATCCGTTATTCCCAACATTAATTATTATTCGTGTGTTCCTTTCTAAACTGAATGCTGGTTTTGAGTGCGTTTATTGTTTAATTAATGATTGGTAATTAATCTTGTTCTGTTCTTGTTCCAATTCAGATAGCGAATGCATTAGATGCAGGAAAACTTGTTCCTGAGAAAATCATCTTTGGGTTGCTATCAAAGAGGCTGGAGGATGGATACTCCAGGGGTGAAACTGGCTTCATTCTTGACGGAATCCCTCGAACGAGGCTCCAAGCTGTGAGTTTCTCTTGTTTTGCAGTAAATTGGCATGCTTAGATACTGTCTATGCGATGAAAATCAGACAGTGGAGATAGATAAGAGAGACAAAAAAAATTTCAGGCTGAAAATTTTTATATTTGGCAGAAAATAGTGGTCTCTGACTCTCTGTTTCTCTGATTTTGTATTTCTATCTCAAAGGCTGAATCCAACTGCAATGGTACATTAGTTTGTGATTGTTTTGTGACTGCTGCTAATTTTTCACTTGGAATGTTGCTATGTTTCCCTGGGCAGGAAATTCTTGACCACATTGCCGGTGTTGATCTAGTGGTGAATTTCAAAAGCGCTGAAGAGAATTTGGTTAAGAAGAATCTCGGAGCACCAAAGCTCTCTCCTTGTCAAGAGTATATCTTTATGAGATGCTCCATGACTGCATCCAAGCAGATTCACAATGAGCATGTTCATAATCATTTAGAGGAGGTGACTATATTACGTTTCTTTTTTCCTTTTCTTTTTTCCCTAATGTGGTGCTTTAGAATATGCTAATTTGAAATTCATTTTATAACATATAGTTGAATTAGAAGTAAATCCCTTAAAATTAATGATAGCAATATTGTATGTAATATTGCATAATTTGAAGGAATGTTAGTGTCAATTTTCTTTCTCACTTAATTACAATTTTTTTGGGTGTTGTTTTGTAGCGCAAGCTGTTGGAAGATTACTACAGGAAGCAAAAGAAACTTCTTAATTTTGAAGTGGCAGGTGCTCCTGGGGAAACGTGGCAGGGACTTTTGGCTGCATTGCATCTCCAGTATGTTAATGCTCGCAGTTCTTCACAGAAGTTGACAGCCTGATGGGCCATCATCGTTTGTCTCTGGCATTGTCGGCATCCTTGTTCTATGTGAATATGAGGGCCAGAATTCGAAGGAAAAAATTTTTGTCACTGTCCCATATTATTGTGTTTTTCATTTTTTTGGTCCCCTATATTGGGAAAAATTTTGAGTGTGTGTTTGTTTTTTTGTCCCCTTAAGCCCTAAGGTAGAAAATAGAGAGCAGAGAGAATAGAATACGTAATGTATGAAACAATCACTAATCCTACAAGTGAGCCTGTGTTGTTTTCTTCGTGCAATTGTGTCCATATGATGCTTATTCCTTATAATTTCTAGCTATAATTTTCTCTCGTATCAGATATTACAATCCATGAAGGACACTTTGTGCTGATGTTGTATGTTCAACAGGTTTTTGGCGTTCTTTCACTTCATAGGTAATTTCGGGATTAATATTTGAATCTACTTTAAGATTTTTGTGCAATTCAAGTAATTCTTCTTAAATTTCTTTGGCCTCTCTCTCTCTCTCTCTCTCAATATTACATGTAAACCTTCAGGTATCTGTGAGTCAGGAACCGACTACGAAATAGTAATTACTAATCTCTAGTCGTGTCTGAGTTCGCCTTTCAGAGGTTAGCTAAGAAATCCACTACATATAAACAACCCTTTAAGGATCGAATATGAGACACGATGGGTAAGTAATCCAAGGTTCTAATTTGAGCCTCATAGTTCTTAGAATAATTTAGTTCAAGCTCTTGTATTGGGCTAGGGATGACAATTGGGTGGATAAGGGTAGATTAAGTTTAAGTTTGTCTCACGAAAATTGAGCTTAACTCACAGCTCGGCTCATTAATAATCGAGTCTATTTTTTAAGTTTAAACTCGACTCATGTGCTGGCTAAAATAATAGGAACATAATCTATAATTCTATATCAATAAATTATAATTTACATATTTTAAAAAATTAATTTTATATATTGTCTAAATTCTGCCTATGTTACACTTATGGTACATAGTCAGTCCTAATCCCGGATAAAGGAGGAGAGTTGTGTTAGATCTTCGACAACCAACATAAAAATTTAGTCGAATTTTCATGGCATGAATCAAGGACGTTATTGCGCTAAAGTTAGGTCGTTGCCCGGAAGCAATGCGCTGTATGGTTCAAGTACAGTGTCAAATGAGCAAGAGCCAATGCATCGGTGCCTAGATGCAGTGTTAAATGAGCAAGGATTCCCGCGTTTCCGTGAACGGATGAGGGTAAATAAGCTAGTTCACAAAGTAAAAGGTAAAGGTCGTAGCGACAGAAGGTTGAGATTTAGGACATGGAACATAGGCACCCTAATAGAAAAATCCATGGAGGTGGTGGACACCATGACAAGGAGGAAGATTAACATTATGTGTCTACAAGAAACAAAATGAGTTGGTGCAAAAGCTAGGGAGTTAGATACTTCTAGATTCAAACTTTGGTATACAGAAAAGGTGAATAATAGGAATGGGGTAGGTATTATTGTGGATAAGTAGTGGAAGAAAGACGTAGTGGATATCAAGAGGGTGGGAGATCGGATCATCTCTATCAAACTTGTGGTGGAGGGAGGTACTTTCCATGTGATTAGCGCCTATGCACTGCAAGTGGGTTTGAACGAACAACACAAGATAAGGTTTTGGGAGGATTTAGAGAGTTTGGTCCAAAACATACTTTCGGAAGATAAGATTTTCTTACAGGAGATTTAAATGGCCATGTTAGAAGATAAGTGACTACGGATAGAAGTATCCACAGAGGTCATGATTTCGGGGTGATGAATGTAGAGAGTAAAACTATTTTGAACTTTTTCTCAACCTTTGACATTCTCATCGTAAATACATGTATTAAAAAGAGAGACGAACATCTTATAACCTATAAGAGTGGCATGACAAACTCTCAAATCGACTTCTTCTTGTTGAGGAGTGTAACAACTCGTATTTTTAAAATTTCTATTATAAATTATTTATGACCTATTTTATTAAATTGAACTATTTATTTAGAAATTATTTTATTAGATATAATCAATTTAATTTTATGATTATTGAAATTTAAATTGTCTAAGATTATTATATACATAATTTTTTTATTAAATATGAATAGTAAGAATGATCTCCACAGGTAATAAAACAAATAGCATGGACATTATATAATAAATGTATACAATTTTTAAATATTATAATATATATATATATATATATATATATATATATATATATATAATTCCTTTCATATTAAATAAAGTACAGAATAAAAATGGGTATTTTGTAAAAGTTTAGGGTTATTTTTATAAATATAAAAATAAGTGAGGGTTCTAAATATAATTTTATAAAATATTAAGGTTAAAAATAGAATATTAAAAAATTCGTAATTTAAAAAATAATTAATAAAAATTTAAAAATAAGATTTTATAAACTAAGTTATTAATTAAAAAAAGTTTAAATTATCTTATTTATATTATTGTTATCATTTTTTTAAGAATATTTAAGTTAGAGAAGAGCAAATAGAAGAACTCTTAAAAGCTTTAAAGGATGCAGTTGATTTAAGAATTTCATGATTCTTTTTCATAAAACATTTGGGAAAGGCGAGGGAAGAGTGTGAAGTTGAATTATGATAAAGAATAAAAAGATTGAAGAAAAGAAGAGAGAAAGAAAAGAAGTAAGAAAATAAAAGAGAAAGATGAGAAAGAAAAGAAAAGAAAAAGAACAAGAAGAGAATAATATATTAAGTAAAAGGATCTCTGTCATAGAAGAGCAGAGAGCAGTGACTGAAAAGATTTTAATGAATGTCTGCTACAGTAGAGCAGATAGAAAAAAAAGTATTAATTAAAGGAATCTCTACCACAGGAGAGTAGAGAATAAAGATTAAAAGAATTTGATGAACGTCTGCCGCAGTAGAGCAAATAGAAAAGAAGGTATTAATTAAAGAGATCTCTGCCGCAGTAGAGTAGAGAGCAAATATTAAAAAGAAATTGAGTGTTGTTTGGGCCTTAGTGCCAAGTGGGGACGGCGATGCATAACACTCACTTGATACTATAAGGACGGCTTAGTGGGGACGGCGATGCCTAATGCTTATTGGAGACCGAAAGGAAGGTTCTCCCATAAAGATGGCGATACGTAACGCTCATGGAGGGGACGTTGGCTGAGATAAGGACGGCGGTATGAAACGCTTATCTTAGGACCAGTGTCGGGAATCAGGCAACAAACCGATACATGAGCTCATGGCCTGTATAGGACTAGGCATGCATCATAATTTTTTGCGCATATTTGTTTGTGAGTGTGTTTCCTGTTATTGTGGGTGTGCTAAATGGCTGTTTGAATTCTATGTTCTGTAATTGTTGAATTGGATTGTCCCTTATTGACTGTTATTGTTGACCAAGTATATATAAATGAACTAAACTTCTAATCCTGATCCTACTAAGAACTCCCCTATTCTTATCCCCTATTTTCACCCCTTTCAGCTACAGGTGCGAAGGTTTAGTGCGGAACTACAGGAGCATAGAAGATTATGTTTACAAGTTGAGTTGTTAGAATTTATTTTCCCTCGTCGTTTATTCTTTTGGTTTTTAAAGGGGAAGGACTTGTAATTGAGGTTCTTTGAATAAGTCTATGTATATAATGCTATGTGGATATATATATTTTTGTGATTAAATGGTTTAAAGTACAGACTCTCCATTTTTTCTGGTTAAAACTTTGGTTCGTATTCGTGAAGGCTCAATATTAAATAAAGATAGTATAAAATAAAAAGGTTTAAAAATAAGTGATGCCTGGGCTTTTAGTACGATCATGAGGTGCTAAAAGTTAGGATGTTACAAGGAGAGTCGACTGGAAATTTTGCATTAATTGTAAAATTATCCCCGGAGAGAGTTTAACAACACAACATAGGATGCTCATCATAGATTTTTGTGTTGAGCAAAAGTTGAGAAAAAAATATCATACGAAGAACCCAATGATGAGGTGGTGGTGGATGAAAGGTGACGAATAAAGAAGCTTCTTAAGACAGGTAGGAGAAGAGGCAAGGTGGGATGGGAATGGAAGCGCGGAGGAGATGTGGAGGGAGATAGCAGAAGTTATTAGAAGAACAGTAAAAGAAAGTTTTGGTGAATCTAAAGGGATAGGACTAAGAGACAAAAAATTTTGGTGGTGGAATGCGAGTGTACAAGAAAAGATAAAGGTAAAAAGGGAGTACTTTAAAGAGTGTTCTTTGTACCGCAATACAAATAATTGGGAAAAATATAAAGCAGCTAAGAAAGAGACAAAAGTGGTTGTAAGTGAAGTAAGAACAAGAGCATATGAGGGTCTCTACCAGTCTTTAAGCACGAAAGAAGGAGAAAAAGGTATATATAGAATCGCAAAGAGCCGTGAAAGAAGAACGAGAGATTTGGATCAGGTTAAGTGCATAAAGGATAAAGACGGAGAGGTGTTGGCTCAAGAGGAGAAGATTAATGAAAGGTGGAAGAGCTACTTCTACGAGTTATTTAATGAAGGGAATAAGATTCTTTCGAGCCTTGGTCGGTTATGCACAAGGGAAGAAGATCAAAACTTTGACTACTACCAAAGGATTCGAGGCTTTGAGATAAAAGAGGCTCTAAAGCAGATGAAAAGTGACAGGGCGGTAGGATCTGATAATATCCTGATTGAAGTTTGGAAGGGCCTTGGAGAAAAAGGTATCAATTGGTTAATCAAGCTTTTTAACGAGATTTTAACGTCAAAGAAGATGCCTGATGAGTGGGAAAAGAGCACCTTGGTACCTATCTACAAGAATAAGGGGGATGTACAAAGTTGCGAAAACTATAGAGGGATCAAACTCATGATTCATACCATGAAGTTATGGGAAAGGGTGATAGAACGGAGGTTGAGAAAAGAGACACAAATAACAGAGAACCAATTTGGTTTTATGCCAGACAGATCCACCACCGAAGTAATATACCTGTTAAGAAGGATGATGAAAAGGTATCGTCGTAATAAAAGAGGATTTACATATGGTGTTTATTGATTTGGAAAAATCATACGATAGAGTGTCAAGGGAGGTCCTGCGGAAGGTTTTAGAAAAGAAGAGAGTAAGGATCGCATATATTCGTGCAATTAAAGACATGTATGATGGGGCCACAACAAGTCTGAAGACTCAAGGTGGTGTGACAAAGAAATTTTCTTTTGGTATAGGATTACACTAGAGATCTTCCTTAAGTCTATACCTTTTCACATTAGTCTTGTAAGAACTAGAGTTTTCATGTAAAATCGCTTTAATAAAATAATAATTTTAACTGCCCGAAATTGGTTTGAAAAAAGTAGACATCTTAATTTGAAAATACAAAGGTGAAATTTAAATTCAATGAATTTTTCTGAGTGGGAAAATGTATCTTTGCGAATTTTTTTTAAATGTGTACCGGTACTTAAGATAGTAGTATCGGCTTTAGTCTTTCCGGTACCGCATATTAAGAAAAATAAGATTTTGAAAAATTGAATTTATTGTTTTGAAAGGACAGAAATAATTTAGAATTGAAAACCGAACACTAATCTTAAAGGTTTTGGTCCAAAGTGGGCCAAACGGACCTAAAACACTAACAGGTTGGACCGGACCCAAATTGGATCCAAGACCCAACATATATATGTATGTTTAATGAGCTTTCAGCTCATTTTTTTACCCTAAACTAAGAAGGGGGCGCAACTTTGAGAGAGAAGAAAGCAAAAGGGTTGGTCACTATTCACAACTACCTTTCGGTGACTATAACTTGAGCTACGGAGTTCTGATTGATGAGCCGTTTATGGCCACGCAAAGCTCTCATCGAGCTCTTCGTTTCTATTTAAGAAAAGTTGGTAAAAACTCGAAACTCACGCTTTAGTTTCTGACCTAATGGAATCCACGATTTTACGTTTGGCTTTTGAGTAGATTTTGTGGTTTTGTTTGTTTAGGGCTGATCTAGCATTGGAATATTATTAGGTTTTTTCTCTAATCTCGTTGGGTAAGGTAAGGTCTCACTAAACCCTTGTGCTTAGTTATTTTTGTGAACCCTAGGTTTGATGTTGGTATGTTATATGATATTAGATTGAGTTTTGGTGTTTGTTGGAGTTGGTTTGAGGCTTTTGGATCAAGCTTAGTGGCTTCGTTTTAGAGTTTGGTGTATTTTAAGAATCGGTCAACGTATGATTTTGGTTTTTTTATGTAATATGTAATGTTTCGTGAACCTTAGGATAGTTGACCTTAAGATAGGATTGAATGGTTAGGTGTATGCTTAATTGTATGTGATTTTGATGTTTGAAGATAAGTTGTATGGTGGTGATGATGATATGGAGTTTTGGGATGTGGGATATATGATATTATTGATGTTGATTGTTGGTATTTAATGATTATGGAGGCTGATGATGAATTTTGTGATTTCTTGTTGTTGATGAGGGTTTGTTGATATTGTTGATGAATATTGATGTTGTTGGTAATGGATGGTGAGCGTTGATATTGTTGATAAATGATGTGGAGTATGAATTTTGATGATGATAAATTGATACTTGGATTGATAAGTGTTGAAGGAGTTGATAAATTAGGATATTAAAGGTTGGATGTTGTATAGTTGAATAATGATGGAATTTATAAGTTTTTGTGTGAATTAGGTTCAATTTAGAGTTGGATGAGGTGAGTATTAAATGGTTTAGATGATTAAATGATTGATATGGTTGAGGAATTTTTAGTATGGATTCTTGAGTAATTTCGGTATTGTTGGGTTGTGAATAGTTTGATTTTGCATTGAGAGTTTTAGTAAATTTGAGGTTTAAAGGTTTTTGGTAAAATAGATTTTTGGCCAACTTTGGCAAATCATATATTGAGCCTCGATTTTTTTGAAATTGATTGAATTTATAACAAATTAAAGATAATTTAAAGAACTTTAAAACGGTATAGATTTTGTGTAAATCAAAATTTTGTAGAAAAAGATATGAATGTTGAAAGTTTGGGTTAAAAATATGATTTCTGTGATGTTGCAGAAAATTTGAAAAATCTGTCATGTGTGCCCACGCAAACCTCTGTGCGTACGCACAGAACATAGTGGGTGTTTCGATTTTTGCATACGCACAACATCATGCGTACGCATAGGTTAGAAAAGCCTTCTAGTGCGTGCATACGCACACAATTCTGTGCGTACGCACAAGCCCTGCTTTTCACCTAAAACCCTATTTTTAACTGTTTTACCTTCCCGGCAAGCTTGCATACTTTTGAAATACTTGTTTAAAACCTTTTTTCAAGTATTTTAGGCTTTGAATCAAGGGAGAAAATAATAAGTGAATTAAAAAGGGTATTTTTGGTTATGACTTTAGAAGATGGTGATTTAGGCTTTGGAAGTTCTGTGGATGGATTAGTTGAATGAGAGGGCGGAGTATTGTAATGATGATTAATGTGATGAGTTGTGGAATTACGGATTGATGGTGGTTGAGACAAGTTTAGGTCTCAGAGTTGAAAGATGACTTTACTGAGTACTAAAAATGATTTTTGAAAACCACTGATATATTATTTTATGCTGAGACTGTTAAGTCGCTATGCTCCTCGGGCAAGGGCTGTGGCAGTCTCCCGGCTATCGAGGAAACGGTGCCATCGTAGGGGCTGTGGCAGTCTTTCACATACGTTCAGATGTGAGGATTAAAACTGGGCTTCCCACTCACGTTTCGCTCTCATGGAGAAGGTGGTAGGAAACTCATCCCTCGAAATTATTCCTCTTGAGTATGCGTTTTCTCTCTAGTTGCAAGGTGGTAGGGCACTATCTCACAGAATCATGCAGCATCCAAAGGAAGGTGGTAGGGCACTCTCCCTTAGAATGTTTTCCTCTTAATGGAGAAGGTGGTAGGCACTCATCCCTTGGAATTATTCCTCTTGAGTATGCGCAACAGAGAGACTGATCCGGGAGTTGTCGACTGGATTTTGTGTCAGGATTTGGCTCTATAACCGAGAAGTGATATCATAGCCAATACGATAGACATTCATCATATGTATCTTTTATCTGTTTATTTGCTTTGATTACTTGAGTTATGCCTATTTGAATAATATGTCTAAATGCCAGTTGATTTACCTGCTATACATGAATACTATTTGTGCTTTACTTGTTTGCATTAAATGTGTTTTACTAGCGTTGAGGAGGATCAGGTGGCAATGAGATCGCACGGAGGTTAAGTTGGTGAAGGATATGGGATACAACGTGTGATTGGTATTAGTTAGAAATCTCCTAAGTTTAGATAACCTTGTCTATGGTTTACAATTTAAGTTATTTATTTTGTTAAGGCTTGAATATCTGTTTTCGATGTGAAGTTTTAGGATTGTCTTTGGCGTTCCGAAACCTTACATATTATATTGGGCACTAATACCATACTGAGAACCTCCAGTTCTCATACCGTATATTTTTTTTAGATGCAGGTCGCAAACCACGTCGGTGAGTTTGCGAATATGGTGACATAGTGAAGGATGATCTTTCTTATGCTTTATTTTACTTTACTTTTGTTGTAGTTATTCTCTCATCCTTTGTATTTATATAACCTTGTTGCCTTAGAGGCTTTATTTCTAAAACTTTGAGAGATATGTTATTGCTATTTGACTAGCCGACCTAAACTCCGCAGGCTGTGACTAGTCCTTCTTTTTGTATATCATATTTACATATATCTTGTTTACTTTAACTATTACCTTGTGTATCCTGGAGCTAGTTCGTACTTATGTGTTTAGTTATCGTGTGTGAACACTTCGCATTTCGTAAATTCCGCTTTATGCAATTTTGAGATTTTATTCCTTCATCGAGCTTCTAGTATATATATATATATATATATATATATAAGCCTTAGAACTGTTGTGGCACTTTGTTATCCATCGCTTTATGGCGCAAAGTAAGGCTTAGGGTGACGGTGTGTTACAAGCAACGTTCTGAAAACCGGATCGGATCGGCTGGTCGGACCGGTTTAACTGCGAATCGGCAGTATTAACGATCCGGTCAGGCATATAAAATTGACAATTAGAAAACTGACAAAAAATCGTTGAACCGGACAAGAACCGGCCGGTCAGACCGAACCGAAACCCGACCGGTTTACACAGAAAGGGAAGCTCCTTCGTTTCTTTCTCTCGTTCTCCCTTTCTTTCTTTCAGTCAGAGAAATCACACAAACCCAACCACAAAACCTTAGCACTGTAAGCCTACACCACCGCCACAAGGAGGGGGCATACTGCCGCCATCCGTCACACTCAAAGTTCGCCATCCGTCATCTAGCTTCCCTCGTACTCCCAGTCTTTGACCCCTATTCGCTGTCACTGATCGCGGTTGCTTCCTCGAGCTTGGCGTCTGTCATCTTTGTCTGCTCAGCTGTGCTTCCGTCGCCATTTGTTTGCCGTTTACGTTCGCGTCTTCGTTCGCGTTCTTCGCCGTTCGCATTCGCTCGGCATTCACCGTTCGAGTTCGCGTTCGTCTGGAAGCCACGTTGCTCTGCTTCAAACTCTGCGACCAACCCGCGTGCTCCACTCAGCCGTCGAACTGCTCTCTGTTGTCCCCGACGTGAGTACCCTAAACCCGCCACCAGACAATATACTCACACAACAGACAATACCAATACTCTTCTTCAAACTCTGCAACTTCTGATTTTTACTACAATAAGTAATTATTTGATTTGCTAGTGGTTTGGATTTTTTCATAGACTAAATTAAAGTTACAATAGTTTTGTTCTCTTCTCTATCACATTGAAATTAAGCTTTGGATTTTCTTATTTCGTTTTAATTTTACCGCACTCAACATGTTTGATGAAATGCTTTAACCATATTTCTGATTGGTTTTATAATTTCTAGCTTTTATAATTTCTCTCAGTCAAGGTTAGTCCTCTGAACTCTGAAATTTTAAATTACTCAAATATGCAATTTTTGAAATTAGGGATTTGTGAATCTGAACTCTGAAGTTAGTAATTGATTTCTGATGTATTACTGATTCTGTTCTAATATGTGCTTTTGTTACTGATTTGTTACTGATTCTGAAATTGAGTAATGGATTTGTTTCTGAAATTGAGTAATGGATTTGTTACTGATTCTGTTCTATGGTCTTATGGATGATTATTGGATTTCTAGTCGTTTTGTTGCTGTTTTTAATTTGGATTATAATTTATTGATTTTAGCTATGGATGAAAGTATTAATCAAGAAGCATTTGCTGATAATGCCTGTTTGAGTAATAATTCGTCTGCCAATCCTCCTAATTCAAATGATTCTGCTAATCTTAATCCACCTAATTTGAATAATAGTCGGCCACAAGGTTCTTCTAATTTATGGATTTTGATGATTGATAAATCTTTATGTTGGTTTTTAATATTTAGATATTTATTTTTACTATTTAACTTTTGAGATTGTATTTTGATAAGATCATATGGATTTGATTGATGACACTTTGTTGTTGAATGCTAATTTTTGTTGTTGAATGCCCTGTTTGTTGCTGAATGATAATTTTTGTTGCTGAATGCTGAATGCTGTTGGTAATGGTGTTTTTGCTGCTGAACATCATGCTGTTTTTATTTCTTTTTGTTGCTGCTGAATGTTGGTAGCAGAATTTAGATATGGTCATGTTGATAATTTTTTTATTTTTCAATGTGCTGTGGCTAGTCTTTAACTTCGTATCTGGTTATGGATACTTCTTTGTTTTGTAGTATTACTGGTTTTGCTGGCTTTGTTTGTTGCTGAATGTTGGTGGCAGAATTTAGATATGGTCATGTTGATAATTTATTGATTTTTCATTGTGTTGTGGCTGGTCTTTAATTTTGTTTTAATTAATAAAACTTTTACTAATTTAGTTATGGATAATAGTATTAATTAAATAGAGATTAATAAAACTTTTATTAATTTTGAATGATGCTGCTAATCCTAATCCTAATCAACTGAAGCAAATTTGCAACAAGTTCTTGAGGATTTTGATGATTGATAAATCATGAAGTTGGGATTTAATATTTAGATATGTTTTTTTACTATTTAATTTGAGTTTGTATTTTGATAAGATCATATGGATTAGGTTTATGATATTTTATGTAGTGTTTTAGATTTCGAAGATATTTTAAGATTTATATTAGACTATAATTATATTTTAGGATGTTTATTTATAATTTATTTATTATTTTATTCTAAAATGGTTTTTTCGGTTGAACTACCGGTTAGACCGGTTGGACCAATAAACCAATAAACCAGTGACTAGAACGGTTCGATGACCGGTTCGGTTCTCAGAACCTTGGTTACAAGTCTTGGAAGTACTCACAGAACACGTCCAAGAGCCTGTTCCATGGTGCATACTTTTTGCCGATGATATCATCCTTATGGGAGAGTCAAGGGAAGACCTAAATAAGAAGTTGGACTTATGGAGAGAAGCTCTGGAAGTGTATGGTCTGCGCATAAGCCATAGCAAAACGGAATATATGGAATGCATGTTCGGTCTGCGAAGGAAAAACCCTAATATAGAGGTAAAGATTGGAGAAAACATTCTACGAAAAATTAAAATTTTTAGGTATCTTGGGTGCATCATACAGGATAATGAAGAGATTGAACAGAATGTAAATCATAGGATCCAAGCAGGTTGGTCAAAATGGCGGAGTGCATCTGGTTTTATATGTGACAAAAAAGTGCCTTTAAAACTTAAAGGTAAATTCTATCGCACTGCTATAAGACCGACTATACTTTATAGTACAGAGTGTTGGACAGCCGAAGGGGAGCATGAACATAAGCTAAGTATAACAGAGATGAAGATGTTGAGATGAATGAGCGGTCATACGCGATTGGATAAAATAAGGAACGAAGATATAAAGGAGAGAGTTGGAGTAGCACCCATTGTGAAAAAGATGGTAGAATCGCGTCTCAGGTGGTTTGGACATGTGAGAAGAAGACCGACAGAGCACCTAGTTAGGAGGGTGGATGAGATGGAGGATGGACAAGGGGTAAAAAACAGAGGAAGACCTAAGAAGACCATCCATCAGGTGGTCAAACGAGATCTACATGTAAATAGTCTCGCTGTAGACAAGTGATGAGTTTGGAAAACTCTAAATTAATATTTGTGATGACTAAACATTATTAAAATAATTAATTACAAAATTATTAATTTGATTTTCACTTAACATATATTGATTAATAATTTTGTTGCAGGTTTTAATATTGGGCCGAAAACAAAATTTTGGTGCAAGCCCAATTACATTCAGCTTTGGTTTGATGCAAGAATATATGATGAGTGTGGCTGAATTGTTGTGATACTTATTGGGCCAGATTGAATGATTATCATAAGCCCAATTTCAAATCTTTGCTAATGTGACCCAATGCATGATCCGAAAATAATTCATCAGGAAAGCAAATATTATCATTTGCTCTATCCCTTCCATCAGATCACATGGCTAAAATACTTTTTGGGCCAGTTTTGATTATCATAATTACAAGCCCAAACTAAAATTGCTTGAAGGCAAGCATGTTTGGACCGAAACCATGAGGCAAAGAAAACAAAGCTTCATTGCTTCCAACGGAATCCATTTTTAGTGGAATTCAAATTTCACTAAAGTGAATTGAATACATGCATGGGAACTATGAGAGAGAAATTGTGTTTGACATGATTGATTGTATTAAAGATGCACGCTACTCAGTATAGAGGAAAAGCAACACATTACAATTAATTTATTCTATTTCATTTAATTGCTTTCCTTTCAAACTCCATCTTCTCTCTCATTTTTCTCTTTCCTTCGGTCAATATCCAGGAAGCCATGGAAGCTACTTCAAGTTACCAAAAGGAAAGAAAAGCACGTCTCAAGACCATCATAATGATGGCAAGAAAACATAACAAAATAAAAGTATGATGTGGCTGAGATTTTCACCAAAAGTGGAAAGATTTGGTGAGGTAATCTCGAGCTCTTCATGCTCAAAAAGAAAGAAGGAGATTCGGCCAGCAAAGAAGAGATTCTTGGAGGCATGGCTTGTCTCTGATTCTGCTCAACCACCACAGGAAGTAGCTACAGTGGCGAAGTGATGGAAGAGGCAGAGATTGGAGCAGATGAAGCCATCATCATGAAGCATCAAGGGCCAGAAATCCATCTTGGAGAGCAAGCCAAGGATGGAGCGCTCGGATTGATGAAGAGTGATGACCAAGGAAGAACTAGAGGTATTTGCATGTTGGGTTTTGCATGAGTTACCTCTTCTCTCTCTGTGGCTGAACCGGTTCTGTTATAAAGGAAAAGAAGTTAAGCTTGGTTTTTGTTTCAACTGTGAAGGCTTCTCCTTTCTATAAAAAGGGGTGAACAGTCACGGTTTGATTCAAGGAGAAAGTTTGAGAGTGCAAGGCACAGAAGTCTCATAGCTACCTAAGCTTACAGATTTTCTTCTCCTTCAATGTATTATGTTTTGTAATTTTTCTGTTTAATTTTGTCATGTCTTGAGTCTCATGGAAAAAAAGCAAACAGTGAGGTTTGTATGAAAAAGCCATAGAGCGGAAAAAGGCAGAGAGTACAAAATTAAAAGAAAAATCCATAGATGTCTTAGAGTTTCTTTGTTCATCTATGTTGTGTTTCATGATTCTATGGGAATTCCCTTGTAAGTTGGGTTAGTGATGAGCAGATAATTTATACGCTTTTTGGCATTGTTTTTATGTAGTTTTTAATAGGTTCTAGTTACTTTTAGGGATGTTTTCATTAGTTTTTATGCTAAATTTATATTTCTGGACTTCACTATGAGTTTGTGTGTTTTTCTGTGATTTCAGGTATTTTCTGGCTGAAATTGAGGGACCTGAGCAAAACTCTGATAGGAGGCTGACAAAGGACTGCTGATGCTGTTGGAATCTGACCTCCCTGCACTCGAAATGGATTTTATGGAGCTAAAGAACTCCAAATGGCGCGCTCTCAATGGCGTTGGAAAGTAGACATCTAGATCTTTCCAGCAATATATAATAGTCCATACTTTATTCGTGATTAAACGACGTAAACTGGCGCTCAACTCCAGTTTCATGTTGCTGTCTGGAGTCAAACGCCAAAAACACGTCACAAACCAGAGTTGAACGCCCAAAACACGTTACAACTTGGCGTTCAACTCCAAGAGAAGCCTCAGATCCTGGATAGATCAAGCTCAGCCCAAGCACACACCAAGTGGGCCCCAAAAGTAAATTTATGCATCAATTACTTACCTCTATAAACCCTAGTAGCTAGTTTAGTATAAATAGAACTTTTTACTAGTCTATTAGATATCCTGGATCTTGGATTGTATTTTTGATCCTGTGATCACATTTTGGGGGCTGGCCATTCGGCCATGCCTGGACCTTTCACTTATGTATTTTCAACGGTGGAGTTTCTACACACCATAGATTAAGGGTGTAGAGCTTTCCTGTACCTCAAGTTTCAATGCAATTACTATTATTTTCTATCCAATTCGATTTATTCCTATTCTAAGATATTCGTTACACTTCAACTTGATGAATGTGATGATCCGTGACACTCATCATCATTCTCACCTATGAACGCGCATGACTGACAACCACTTCCGTTCTACCTTAGACCGGGCGCATATCTCTTGGATTCCTTAATCAGAATCTTCGTGGTATAAGCTAGAATTGATGGCGGCATTCATGAGAATCCGGAAAGTCTAACCTTGTCTGTGGTATTCCGAGTAGGATTCCGGGATTGAATGACTGTGACGAGCTTCAAACTTCTGAAGGCTGGGCGTTAGTGACAGACGCAAAAGAATCACTGGATTCTACTCCAACCTGATTGAGAACCGACAGATGATTAGCCGTGCTGTGACAGGGCATTTGGACCATTTTCACTGAGAGGATGGGATGTAGCCATTGACAACGGTGATGCCCTACATACAGCTTGCCATAGAAGGGAGTGATAAAATTGGATAAAAGCATTAGGAAAGCAGAGATTCAACAGGGACAAGCATAATCCATACGCTTATCTGAAATTCCCACCATTAATTTACATAAGTATTTCTATCCTTTATTATTTAAGCAAGTATCTCTTTATATTTCCCATAACCAATTATTATCCGCCTGAATGAGATTTACAAGATGACCATAGCTTGCTTCATACCAACAATCTCCGTGGGATCGACCCTTACTTACGTAAGGTATTACTTGGACGACCTAGTGCACTTGCTGGTTAGTTGTGCGGAGTTGTGACTAAGTGTAATTCACGTGTGAGAGCTACCAAACTATTGGAGCCATTGTTGATGATCATAAATCCGTGCACCAAGTTTTTGGCGCCGTTGCCGGGGATTGTTCGAGTATGGACAACTGACGGTTCATCTTGTTGCTCAGATTAGGTAATTTTCTTTTTATTTTCTTTTCAAAAATCTTTCAAAAAAAATTTTTATTTTCGTTTTTTTTTAAATATAATTTTCGAAAAAAAATAATAAAAATACAAAAAAATCATAAAATCATAAAAATAAAAAATATTTTGTGTTTCTTGTTTGAGTCTTGAGTCAATTTTTAAAGTTTGGTGTCAATTGCATGCTTTAAAAATTTTTCTTCCATTTTTTTTCGAAAATTCTTGCATTCATGATCTTCAAGTTGTTCTTGACAAGTCTTCTTGTTTGATCTTGATGTTTTCTTGTTTTGTGTTGTTTGTTGTTTTTCATATGCATTTTTCGTTTGTTAGAGTCCATGCATTAAAGAATTCTAAGTTTGGTGTCTTGCATGTTTTCTTTGCATCAAAAATTTTTCAAAAATATGTTCTTGATGTTCATCATGTTCTTCAAAGTGTTCTTGGTGTTCATCTTGACATTCATAGTGTTCTTGCATGCATCATGAGTTTTGATTCATAATTTTCATGTTGTGAGTCATTTTTATGTTTTTCTCTCTCATCATCAAAAATTCAAAAATAAAAAAAACATCTTTTCCTTATTTCTCTCCAAATTTTCGAAATTTTGGGTTGACTTGGTAAAAAAAAATTTTAAAAATTAGTTGTTTCTTACAAGTCAAGTCAAATTTTCAATTTTAAAAATCTTATCTTTTCAAATCAAATCTTTTTCATTTTTATCTTATTAATTTCGAAAATTTCAAAATATTTTTTCAAAAATCTTTTTCTTAATTTTATTTCAAAATTTCGAAATTACACTAACAATTAATGTGATTGATTCAAAAATTTGAAGTTTGTTACTTTCTTGTTAAGAAAGGTTCAATCTTTAAACTATAGAATCTTATCTTTTAGTTTCTTGTTAGTCAAGTAATCAATTTTAACTTTAAAAATTAAATCTTTTTCAAAATATCTTTTTCTTAAAAATCTTATATTTTTATCATATCTTTTTATCTTATCTTTTATCATATCTTTTTCAAAATTTTATCTTTTTCAAAAAAAAAATTTGATTTCAAAATATCTTACCTAACTTCTTATCTTCTTATCTTTTCAAATTTGACTTTAATATCTTTTTCAACTAACTATTTGACTTTTTGTTTGTTTCTTATCTTTTTCAAAACCACATAACTACTTCTCTCTCTCTAATTCTCGAAAATATCTCATCCTTTTTCAAAAATTATTTTTAATTAATTAATTATTTTAAATTTTAATTTTAATTATATCTTATCTTTAATTTTCGAAAATCACTAACTACTTTTTCAAAATTATTTTCGAAATTCTCTATCTCTCCTCTTCTTCTATTTATTTATTTATCTACTAACACTTCTCTTCACCTCTCTTCATCTCAAATCACTCCCCCTACTTATTCATTCTTCTTCACTCCTACTCCCTTTCTTCTTCTACTAACATAAAGGAATCTCTATACTGTGACATAGAGGATTCCTCTTTCTTTTCTTGTTCTCTTCTTCCCTATATGAGCAGGAACAAGGAAAAAGGCACTCTTGTTGAAGCTGATCCTGAACCTGAAAGGACTTTGAAGAGGAAATTAAGAGAAGCTAAATTACAACAATCCAGAGACAACCTTTCTGAAATTTTTGAACAAGAAAAGGAGATGGCAGCCGAACCCAACAACAATAATGCAAGGAGGATGCTTGGTGATTTCACTAAACCAACTTCCAAATTTGATGGAAGAAGCATCTCCATTCCGGTCATTGGAGCAAACAATTTTGAGCTGAAAGCTCAATTAGTTGCTCTAATGCAACAGAACTGCAAGTTTCATGGACTTCCATCTGAAGATTCTTACCAGTTTTTAACTGAGTTCTTGCAGATTTGTGAGACTGTAAAGACGAATGGAGTAGATCCTAAAGTCTACAGGCTCATGCTTTTCCCTTTTGCTGTAAGAGACAGAGCAAGAACATGGTTGGACTCACAACCTAAAGATAGCCTGGACTCCTGGGATAAGCTGGTCACGGCCTTCTTGGATAAATTCTTTCCTCCTCAAAAACTGAGCAAGCTTAGAGTGGATGTTCAGACCTTCAAGCAAAAAGATGGTGAATCCCTCTATGAAGCTTGGGAAAGATACAAGCAGATGACCAAAAAGTGTCCTTCTGACATGTTTTCAGAATGGACCATATTAGATATATTCTATTATAGTCTATCTGAGTTTTCCAAAATGTCATTGGACCGTTCTGCAGGTGGATCCATTCACCTAAAGAAAACACCTGCAGAAGCTCAAGAACTTATTGACATGGTTGCAAATAACCAATTCATGTACACTTCTGAGAGGAATTCCGTGAATAATGGGATGCCTCAGAGGAAGGGAGTTCTTGAAATTGATGCTCTGAATGCCATATTGGCTCAGAACAAAGTGTTGACTCAGCAAGTCAACATGATCTCTCAAAGTCTGAATGGATGGTAAAATGCATCCAACAGTACTAAAGAGGCAGATTCTGAAGAAGCTTTTGATCCTGAGAACCCTGCAATGGTAGAGGTTAATTACATGGGTGAACCTTATGGAAACATCTATAATTCATCATGGAGAAATCATCCAAATTTCTCATGGAAGGATCAACAAAAGCCTCAACAAGGCTTTAATAATGGTGGAAGAAACAGGCTAAGCAATAACAAGCCTTTTCCATCATCTTCTCAGCAACAGACAGAGAATTCTGAACAGAGCCCCTATAACTTATCAAACATAGTCTCTGATCTGTCTAAGGCCACTTTAAGTTTCATGAGTGAAACAAGATCCTCCATTAGAAATTTGGAGGCACAAGTGGGCCAGCTGAGTAAGAAAATCACTGAAACTCCTCCCAGTATTCTCCCAAGTAATACAGAAGAGAATCCAAAGGGAGAGTGCAAGGCCATTGATGTAATCAATATGGCCAAATGCACAAGGGAGGACAAGGACGAAAATCCTAGTGAGGAAGCCCTCCTGGGACGTCTCTCAAGCAAGAAGGAGTTCCCTATTGAGGACCTAAAGGAACCTGAGGCTTATATAGAGACCATAGAGATTCCACTAAATCTCCTTCTGCCATTCATGAGCTCTGAAGACTATTCTTCCTCAGAAGAGGATGAAGATATGACTGGAGAGCAAGTTGCTCAATATCTGGGAGCTATCATGAAACTGAATGCCAAGTTATTTGGTAATGAGACTTGGGAAGGTGAACCTCCCTTACTCATTAGTGAACTAGATACATGGGTTCAGTAAACTCTACCTCAAAAGAGATAAGATCCTAGAAAATTCTCAATACCCTGTACCATAGGCACCATGACCTTTAACAAGGCTCTGTGTGACCTAGGGTCAGGGATAAATCTTATGCCACTCTCTGTAATGGAGAAACTAGGGATCATTGAAGTACAGCCTGCCTTATTCTCATTACAATTGGCAGACAAGTCAGTAAGACAAGCTTATGGATTAGTAGAGGACATATTAGTAAAGGTTGAAGGCCTTTACATCCCTGCTGATTTCATAATCCTAGACACTAGGAAGGAAGAGGATGAATGCATCATCCTTGGAAGACCTTTTCTAGCCACAGCAGGTGCTGTAATAGATGTTAACAGAGGAGAATTAGTTCTTCAATTGAATAGGGACTACCTTGTGTTTAAGGCACACGGCCATCCCTCTGTAACAAAAGAGAGTAAGCATGCAGAGCTTCTCTCAATACAAAGTCCAAAAGAGCCCCCACAATCAAACTCTAAGTTTGGTGTTGGGAGGCCACAACCAAACTCTAAGTTTGGTGTTGAGAAGACCCCACATTCAAACTCTAAGTTTGGTGTTGGAAAACCTTCATCATGCTCTGAACTTCTCTAAGGCTCCATGAGAACCCACTGTCAAGCTAGTGACATTAAAAGAGCGCTTGTTGGGAGGCAACCCAATTTTTATTTATCTAATTTTATTTTTATTGTTATTTTGTGTTTTAGTAGGTTCATGATCATGAGGAGTCACAAAAAAAATATTAAAATTAAAAACAGAATCAAAAACAACAGAGGAAAAATCACACCCTGGAGGAAGGACTTACTGGCGTTTAAACACCAGTAAGGTGCATCTGGCCGGCGTTCAACGCCAGAATAGAGCATGGATCTGGCGCTGAACGCCAGAAACAAGCAACTTCCTGGCGTTTGGACGCTAGGAATGTGCCCTGAGGAAAGCTGGCGCAGAACGCCAGTAACAAGCATGGAACTGGCGTTCAACGCCAGAAACATGCTGCACATGGGCGTTGAACGCCCAGAACGTGCATCACTTCGGCGTTTAAATGCCAGAATGGTATGCTAAGGCATTTTACATGCCTAATTGGTGCAGGGATGTAAATCCTTGACACCTCAGGATCTGTGGACCCCACAGGATCATCTCAGGATCTGTGGACCCCACAGGATCCCCACCTAACATATTCCCACCTTACCTCCTAATCCTATAACACACTTTCCCAAAAACCCTTCACCAATCACCTCAATCTCTCTTCCCAATTACCCCCTTCACCACTCACATCCATCCACTCTTCCCCATAAACCCCACCTACCTTCAAAATTCAAAAATCTTTCCCACCCAAACCCACCCTAAATGGCCAAACCTACCCTCTCCCCCATCCCTATATATACCTCTCCATTCTACTTTCTTTTCACACAACACAACCCCCTCTTCTATACCTTGGCCGAATCCTACACCTCCTCTTCTCCTCCATATTTTCTTCTTCTTCTTTCTCTCTTCTTTCTTATCTTGCTCGAGGGCGAGCAATATTTTAAAGTTTGGTGTGGTAAAAGCATAAGCTTTTTATTTTTCCATTACCATTGATGGCACCTAAGGCCGGAGAAACCTCTAGAAAAGGAAAAGGGAAGACAAAAGCTTCCACCTCTGAGTCATGGGAGATGAAAAGATTCATCTCGAAAGCCCATCAAGACCACTTCTATGATGTTGTGGCCGAGAAGAAGGTGATCCCTGAGGTCCCTTTCAAGCTCAAGAAAAATGAGTATCCGGAGATCCGACATGAGATCCAAAGAAGAGGTTGGGAAGTTCTAACCAACCCCTTTCAACAAGTCGGAATCTTAATGGTTCAAGAGTTCTATGCCAATGCATGGATCACTAGGAACCATGATCAAAGTATGAACCCGAGTCCAAAGAATTATCTTACAATGGTTCGGGAGAAATACTTAGATTTTAGTCTGGAAAATGTGAGGTTGGCGTTCAACTTACCCATGATGCAAGAAGATGCACGCCCCTACACTAGAAGGGTCAACTTTAATCAAAGGTTGGACTAAGTCCTTATGGACATATGTGTGGAAGGAGCTCAATGGAAAAGAGACTCCAAAGGCAAGCCGGTTCAACTAAGAAGACTGGACCTCAAGCCTGTGGCTAGAGGACGGTTAGAGTTCATTCAACACTCCATCATCCCCACTAGCAACCGATCTGAAGTTACTGTGGATCGGGCCATCATGATTCATAGCATCATGATTGGAGAGGAAGTAGAAGTTCATGAAGTCATCTCCCATGAATTCTACAAAATAGCCGATAAGTCCTCTACTTTGGCAAGGCTAGCTTTTCCTCATCTTATTTGCCATCTATGTTACTCAGCTGGAGTTATCATAGAAGGAGACATCCTCATTGAGGAGGACAAGCCCATCACTAAGAAAAAGATGGAGCAAACAAGGGAGCCCACTCATGGAGCCCAAGGGACGCATGAGGAAGCTCATCACCAAGAAATCCCGGAGATGCCTCAAGGGATGCACTTTCCTCCCAACAACTATTGGGAACAACTCAACACTTCCTTAGAAGATTTGAGTTACAATGTGGAACAATTAAGGGTGGAACATCAAGAGCACTCCATCATTCTCCATGAAATAAGAGAAGATCAAAGAGCAATGAGGGAGGAGCAACAAAGGCAAAGAAGGGATATAGAAGAGCTTAAGGACATCATTGGTCCTTCAAGAAGAAGATGCCACTAAGGTGGACTCATTCCTTGTTCTTATATTTTTCTGTTTTTCGATTTTTATGTTACATGTTTATCTATGTTTTGTGTCTCTACTCCACGATCATTAGTATGTAGTAACTATGTCTTAAAGCTATGAATAAATTCCATAAATCCTTCACCTCTCTTAAACAAAAAAATGTTTCTAATTCAAAAGAACAAGAAGTACATGAATTTTGAAATTATCCTTGAATTTAGTTTAATTATATTGATGTGGTGACAATACTTTTTGTTTTCTGAATGAATGCTTGAACAGTGCATAATTTTGATCTTGTTGTTTATGAATATTAAAATTGTTGGCTCTTGAAAGAATGATGAACAAAGAGAAATGTTATTGATGATCTGAAAAATCATGAAATTGATTCTTGAAGCAAGAAAAAGCAGTGAAAAACAAAAGCTTTCTAAAAAAATGGCGAAAAAAAATAGAAAGAAAAAGAAAAAGCAAGCAGAAAAAGCCAATAGCCCTTAAAACCAAAAGGCAAGGGTAAAAAGGATCCAAGGCTTTGAGCATCAATGGATAGGAGGGCCCAAGGAAATAAATCCAGGCCTAAGCGGCTAAATCAAGCTGTCCCTAACCATGTGCTTGTGTCATGAAGGTCCAAGTGAAAAGCTTGAGACTGAGTGGTTAAAGTCGTGATCCAAAGCAAAAAGAGTGTGCTTAAGAGCTCTGAACATCTCTAACTGGGGACTCTAGCAAAGCTGAGTCACAATCTGAAAAGGTTCACCCAGTTATGTGTCTGTGGCATTTATGTATCCGGTGGTAATACTGGAAGACAAAATGCTTAGGGCCACAGCCAAGACTCATAAAAGTAGCTGTGTTCAAGAATCAACATACTTAACTAGGAGAATCAATAACACTATCCGAAATTCTAAAGTTCCTAGAGAAGCCAATCATTCTGAACTTTAATGGAAAAAGTGAGATGCCAAAACTGTTTAGAAGCAAAAAGCTACAAGTCCCGCTCATTTAATTAGAATTAATATTCATTGATATTTTGGAATTTATAGTATATTCTCTTCTTTTTATCCTAATTGATTTTCAGTTGCTTGAGAACAAGCAACAATTTAAGTTTGGTGTTGTGATGAGTGGATAATTTATACGCTTTTTGGCATTATTTTTAGGTAGTTTTTAATAGGTTCTAGTTACTTTTAGGGATGTTTTCATTAGTTTTTATGCTAAATTCACATTTCTGGACTTTACTATGAGTTTGTGTGTTTTTTTGTGATTTTAGATATTTTCTGTCTGAAATTGAGGGACCTGAGCAAAACTCTGATAGGAGGCTGACAAAGGACTGCTGATGCTGTTGGAATCTGACCTCCCTGCACTCGAAATGGATTTTATGGAGCTACAAAACTCCAAATGACGCGCTTTTAATGGCGTTGGAAAGTAGACATCCAGAGCTTTCCATAAATATATAATAGTCCATACTTTATTCGTGATTAGACGACGTAAACTGGCGCTCAACGCCAGTTTTATGTTGCTATCTAGAGTCAAACGCCAGAAACACGTCACAAACCGGAGTGGAACGCCCAAAACATGTTACAACTTGGCGTTCAACTCCAAGAGAAGCCTCAGCTCGTGGATAGATCAAGCTCAGTGATGAGCGGATAATTTATACGCTTTTTGGCATTGTTTTTAGTATGTTTTTAGTATGATCTAGTTAGTTTTTAGTATATTTTTATTAGTTTTTAGCTAAAATTCACTTTTCTGGACTTTACTATGATTTTGTGTGTTTTTCTGTGATTTCAGGTATTTTCTGGCTGAAATTGAGGGTCCTGAGCAAAAATCTGATTCAGAGACTGAAAAGGACTGCAGATGCTGTTGGATTCTGACCTCCCTGCACTCGAAGTGGATTTTATGGAGCTACAGAAGCCCAATTGGCGCGCTCTCAACGGCATTGGAAAGTAGACATCCTGGGATTTCCAGCAATGTGTAATAGTCCATACTTTGCCCGAGATTTGATGGCCCAAACCGGCGTTGCAAATCAGCCTTAGAAATTCCAGCGTTTAACGCTGGAACTGGCATAAAACTTGGAGTTAAACGCCCAAACTGGCATAAAAGCTGGCGTTTAACTCCAGAAAAGGTCTCTACACGAAAATGCTTCATTGCTCAGCCCAAGCACACACCAAGTGGACCCAGAAGTGGATTTTTTCGTCATTTACTCATTTCTGTATACCCTAGGTTACTAGTTTACTATTAATAGGATCTTTTGACATTGTATCAGTACCTCATGACACTTTACACATTTCTTTGTGTACTTTCCACGGTATGAGTCTCTAAACCCCATGGTTGGGGGTGAGGAGCTCTGCTGTGTCTTGATGGATTAATGCAATTACTACTGTTTCTTATTCAATCATGCTTGCTTCCATTCTAAGATATCACTTGTTCTTAAACCGGATGAATGTGATGATCCGTGACACTCATCATCATTCTCAACTATGAACGTGTGCCTGACAACCACCTCCGTTCTACCTTAGATTGAGTAGATATCTCTTGGATTCCTTAACCAGAATCTTCGTGGTATAAGCTAGAACTGATGGCGGCATTCAAGAGAATCCGTAAGGTCTAAACCTTGTCTGTGGTATTCTGAGTAGGATTCAATGATTGAGTGACTGTGACGTGCTTCAAACTCCTAGCAGGCGGGGCGTTAGTGACAGACGCAAAAGAATCAATGGCTTCTATTCCGGCCTGACCGAGAACCGACAGATGATTAGCCATGCTGTGACAGAGCATAGGAACGTTTTCACTGAGAGGATGGGAGGTAGCCACTGACAACGGTGAAACCCTACATACAGCTTGCCATGGAAGGAGCTTCGCGTGTTTGATGAAGAAAGACAGTAGGAAAGCAGAGATTCAGAAGATGGAGCATCTCCAAAACCTCAACCTATTCTCCATTACTGTATAACAAGTACTTATTTCATGTTCTTTTGCTTTTCACAATCAACCCTGATAATTTCTGATATCCTGACTAAGATTTACAAGATAACCATAGCTTGCTTCAAGCCGACAATCTCCGTGGGATCGATCCTTACTCACGTAAGGTATTACTTGGACGACCCAGTGCACTTGTTGGTTAGCTGTGCGGGATTGCAAAAGTGTGATTGCAATTTCGTGCACCACTCAGCCCAAGCACACACCAAGTGGGCCCCAGAAGTGAATTTATGCATCAATTACTTACCTCTGTAAACCCTAGTAGCTAGTTTAGTAAATAGAACTTTTTACTAGTCTATTAGATATCCTGGATCCTGGATTGTATTTTTGATCCTGTGATCACGTTTTGGGGGCTGGCCATTCGGCCATGCCTGGACCTTTCACTTATGTATTTTCAACGGTGGAGTTTCTACACACCATAGATTAAGGGTGTGGAGCTCTGCTGTACCTCAAGTTTCAATGCAATTACTATTATTTTCTATCCAATTCGATTTATTCCTATTCTAAGATATTCGTTACACTTCAACTTGATGAATGTGATGATCCGTGATACTCGTCATCATTCTCACCTATGAATGCGCGTGACTGACAACCACTTCCGTTCTACCTTAGACCGGGCGCATATCTCTTGGATTCCTTAATCAGAATCTTCGTGGTATAAGCTAGAATTGATTGCGGCATTCATGGGAATCTGGAAAGTCTAACCTTGTCTGTGGTATTCCGAGTAGGATTCTGGGATTGAATGACTGTGATGATATTCAAACTTCTGAAGGCTGGGCGTTAGTGACAGACGCAAAAGAATCACTAGATTCTACTCCAACCTGATTGAGAACCGACAGATGATTAGCCGTGCTGTGACAGGGCATTTGGACCATTTTCACTGAGAGGATGGGATGTAGCCATTGACAACGGTGATGCCTGGTGTGCGAAATTGTGATCACTACTTTTCACAACTCAAATAATCCCTAGTAATGGCCCCAAGAACTTGGTGCTCAATACCATGGCATAAACACAACTTTGCACAACTAACCAGCAAGTGCACTGGGTCGTCCAAGTAATAAACCTTACGCGAGTAAGGGTCGATCCCACGGAGATTGTTGGTATGAAGCAAGCTATGGTCACCTTGTAAACCTTAGTCAGGCAGACTCAAATGGGTATAGTGATATACGAATAAAGCATAAAGATAAAGATAGATGTACTTATGTAATTCATTGGTAGGAACTTCAGATAAGCGTATGAAGATGCCTTCCCTTCCGTCTCTCTGCTTTCCTACTGTCTTCATCCAATCCTTCTTACTCCTTTCCATGGCAAGCTTATGCAAGGGTTTCACCGTTGTCAGTGGCTACCTCCCATCCTCTCAGTGAAAACATTCCTATGCTCTGTCACAGCATTGGCTAATCATCTGTCGGTTCTCGGTCAGGCCGGAATAGAATCCAGTGATTCTTTTGCGTCTGTCACTAACGCCCCGCCTGCTAGGAGTTTGAAGCACGTCACAGTCATTCAATCATTGAATCCTACTCAGAATACCACAGACAAGGTTAGACCTTCCGGATTCTCTTGAATGCCGCCATCAGTTCTAGCCTATACCACGAAGACTCTGATCTCACGGAATGGCTGGCTCGTTTGTCAGGCGAGCACTCGGTTGTCAGGCGATCAACCATGCATCGTGTATCAGGAATCCAAGAGATATTCACCCAATCTAAGGTAGAACAGAGGTGGTTGTCAGTCACACGTTCATAGGTGAGAATGATGATGAGTGTCACGGATCATCACATTCATCAAGTTGAAGAACAAGTGATATCTTGGACAAAGAACAAGTGGAATTGAATAGAAGAACAATAGTAATTGCATTAATACTCGAGGTACAGTAGAGCTCCACACCTTAATCTATGGTGTGTAGAAACTCCACCGTTGAAAATACATAAGAACAAGGTCTAGGCATGGCCGTGAGGCCAGCCTCCCAATGATCTAAGAACTAGATGTCCCAAGATTCCTCCTAATACAATAGCAAAAGGTCCTACTTATAGAAAACTAGTAGCCTAAGGTTTACAGAGATGAGTAAATGACATAAAAATCCACTTCCGGGCCCACTTGGTGTGTGCTTGGGCTCAGCAATGAAGCAATTTTGTGTAGAGACTCTTCTTGGAGTTAAACGCCAGCTTTTATGCCAGTTTGGGCGTTTAACTCCCATTTTGGTGCCAGTTCCGGCGTTTAACGCTGGGATTTCTGAGGGTGACTTTGAACGCCGGTTTGGGCCATCAAATCTTGGACAAAGTATGGACTATCATATATTTCTGGAAAGCCCAGGATGTCTACTTTCCAACGCCGTTGGGAGCGCGCCAATTGGGCTTCTGTAGCTCCAGAAAATCCACTTCGAGTGCAGAGAGGTCAGAATCCAACAACATCTGCAGTCCTTTTCAGTCTCTGGATCAGATTTTTGCTCAGGTCCCTCAATTTCAGCCAGAAAATACCTGAAATCACAGAAAAACACACAAACTCATAGTAAAGTCCAGAAAAGTGAATTTTAACTAAAAACTAATAAAAATATACTAAAAACTAACTAGATCATACTAAAAACATACTAAAAACAATGCCAAAAAGCGTACAAATTATCCGCTCATCAATGCCCTACATACAACTTGCCATAGAAGGGAGTGATAAAATTGGATAAAAGCAGTAGGAAAGCAAAGATTCAACAGGGACAAGCATCTCCATACGCTTATCTGAAATTCCCACCATTAATTTACATAAGTATTTCTATCCTTTATTATTTAAGCAAGTATCTCTTTATATTTCCCATAACCAATTATTATCCGCCTGAATGAGATTTACAAGATGACCATAACTTGCTTCATACCAACAATTTCCGTGGGATCGACCCTTACTCACGTAAGGTATTACTTGGACGACCCAGTGCACTTGCTGGTTAGTTGTGCGGAGTTGTGACTAAGTGTAATTCACGTGTGAGAGCTACCAAACTATTGGAGCCATTGTTGATGATCACAAATCCGTGCACCAGTTAGCACTTTACAGTTTGTAATCAGATTGATTATAGTGAAATTCCATCATAGTTGTGATGGAGACTGGATGTAGGCTGTATTGCACTTAGCAGCTGAACCAGGATATATCTGGGTGTAATCTTCTTTCTCTACTACTCCATTTCTGTTTCTACTGCACAGGAGCTAAAACCAAAAATATCTCGTGCCAAATGACGAGACAAAAATAAAAAGTCTCGTGGCTAGGGACGAGACAAAAACAGAAAAGTCTCCTCCAAGACCAGAAAGTGTAATCAAGCAAAAGGGGGCTAAGATTCAACCCCCCTTCTCTTAGCCACTGAAACCATCAATTGGTATCAGAGCTTGGTCTCAAAGAGATCAAGCTTTGCAGCTTGGAGAAAAGATCCTCATGGTAGAAAGCAGTGGCTCAAATCTGGTGTCCTATAACCTTACAGAAGGACAGTCAAGCAACAGACCGCCTCTTTTCAATGGAAAAAACTACACCTATTGGAAGGAGAGAATGAAGATCTTTGTGCAAGTAGTAGACTACAGACTATGGAAGATTATCCTGGAGGGTCTTCAATTTCTGATCAACACAAGTGCTGAAGGAGTAGTCACTCTTAAGCCTGAAGCAAGCTGGACCGAAGAAGACAGAAAGAAAATAGAGTTAAATGCCAAGGCTGTTAATCTACTCAACTGTGCTATCAGCTTTGAGGAGTACCGACGGGTATCACGATGCACAACGGCAAAGGAAATCTGGGATAAATTACAAATCACTCATGAAAGAACCACCATTGTAAAGAAGACTCGGATAGACATGTTAAACAGGGAGTATGAAATGTTTACAATGAAGGAAGGAGAATCCATTGATGAACTGTTCGAACGATACAACACCATCATTGTGGGCTTTGATGCTATGGGAATAGTACATTCCGATTCTGTGCTTGTGAGAAGAGTGCTGAGATGTCCCACTAAAGAGTGGGAAACAAAATCTTTAATTATCTCTGAGAGCAGTAACCTTGATTCCATTACACTTGATGATTTGAGAGGAAACCTTCTTGCTTTTGAAAACACTTATTTGAAAAAAGAGTCAAAAAAGAAAGGAATTGCTTTTTCTTCTGTAACTAACCCCCTAGATGATGAATCCAGTGCTAACTCCTCTGAAAATGAATTTGTGTTGTTTGCCAAAAAATTCAGAAAAATGGTGAAGTTCAAAGGCAAAGGCAGCAGCTCAAGGAAAATGAAAAAAGACCTTAGCAAAGTAACTTGTTACAACTGCAAGGAAATGGGACACTTCAAATCTGACTGTCCCAAGTTAAAGAAAGAGGAGAAGCAAAAAGGGGGAAAGAAGAAGAAGGGTCTCATGGCATCATGGGAAGACTTGGAAAATGACTCAGATAGTGATGAAGAATCTGAGACCAAGTCACAGCCTTATCTCATGGCAAATCATGTAGATCAGGTATTTTTTCAAAACCCTGACACTGAATACCTTCATCTTATGATAGATCACCTTTCTAAAAAATAAGATGTTTTCTAACTGATAATCAAGATCTTGAACAACAAATTGTCATTCTTAAAGCTGAAAATAATTTTCTCAAAGAAAAACTAAGGGAGGCCGAAACTGCTTGTGATCTTGTGGAAGAAAATAAGCAGTTGAAAGCTCAACTTAGAAGTTGTGAAAGTGATCACTCGGTAGTTGCATATGTAAATTGTTTTAAGAAAAATGAAGAGTTGCTGAAAAAGGTTAAAAGTCTTGAAAATGACTTAGCCAAATTTACTCAAAGTTCTGAAAATCTAAATCAAATTTTGGCTAGTCAAAAATCACTCTTTGATAAAGCTGGTTTGGGATTTTATAAATCTGATAAGAAACCTTCTTTTAAAGATAAAGCTTCTTCATCCAATGACACAAGGTTTCAAGATCCCACCTACTTTAACAAAACAGCAACTCCAAGGTTTTGTAGGTTATGCAACCGAAGCGGTCATTTTCCTGTTCAGTGTTTCTTTGGTGAAAGAATGATTGGTGATAAAGTTTACAAAGTTGTTTTTTATTACAATGATTTGGGACATAGGAGATGGTTTAACGTGAAAAGATCCAAGAAAATTTGGATACCTAAGGTCACTTGAGCTTATTTTGTAGGTATGCCTAGCATCCAAGAGGAAGGAAAATATGTGGTACATGGACAGCGGATGCTCTAGACATATGACCGGAAAGACAACCTTCTTCATAAAGCTTGATGAATATGATGGAGAACTTGTCACTTTCGGTGATGATGGAAAAGGAAAGATAGTGGCCGTTGGAAAAGTTGGTAAAAACTTTTCATCTTGTATAAATGACGTTCTTCTTGTAAATGGTTTGAAACATAATTTACTTAGTGTAAGTCAATTGTGTGATTTAGGATTTGAATTAATTTTTAGAAAATTTGTGTGCTTGGTTGTTTGTGAAAAAACTGGGGATATTCTTTTTGAAGCTAAGAGATGCAACAATGTGTATGGATTAACTCTTGAGGACTTGAAAGAACAAAATGTAACATGTTTTACATCTCTTGAATCTGAAAAATGGCTATGGCATAGAAAGTTGGGTCATGCTAGCATGTACCAAATTTCTAAGCTAGTGAAGAAAAATCTGGTTAGAGGAATTTCTAAAATTAAATTTGATAAGGATCTTACTTGTGATGATTGTCAATTAGGCAAACAAGTCAAATCCTCTTTTAAACCAAAAGATGGAATTTCAACCAAAAGGCCATTAGAGATGTTACACATTGATCTTTTTGGTCCAACTAGAACACAAAGTCTAGGAGGTAAACACTATGGTTTGGTAGTGGTAGATAATTACTCTAGATTTGGTTGGGTACTTTTTCTTGCTCATAAAAATGATGCTTTCCGTGCTTTCTCAACCCTTTGCAAGAAAATTCAAAATGAAAAATATTTAAAAGTAGCTCATTTGAGAAGTGATCACGGAAAAGAATTTGAAAACCAAGACTTTGAAAAATTCTGTGATGACTTTAGAATTTCTCATAATTTTTCATGCCCTAGAACACCTCAACAAAATGGGGTTGTTGAAAGAAGGAATAGAAGCCTTCAAGAAATGACTAGGGCTATGTTATGTGAGAATGAGGTTCCTAAATTTTTATGGGCTGAAGCTGTAAATACAGCATGTTATATTTTGAATAGGACAATAATTAGAAAAGGGTTGAAAAGAACTCCTTATGAGCTATGGAAAGGAACCCTTCCAAATCTTAAGTACTTTCATGTTTTTTGATGCAAATGTTTTGTGCTTAACAACAAAGAAAATCTTGGTAAGTTTGATCCAAAATCTTATGAAGGAATGTTTGTTGGATACTCCACCACTAGCAAGGCCTATAGGATTTACCTTAAAGAACATAGAACCATAGAGGAATCCATACATATTACTTTTTGTAATTCTAACTTAATTCCCAGTACTGTGATAGATAGTGATTCAGATTGTGAAGGAGCTGGAACAAGCAAAGAAAATTCTAAGTCTGCCCAAATTGAAGAATCTGCCAGTCCAGAATTGTCTCGTCAGATTGGAGGAGACATTTCCATTTTGTCTCCTGAGCCAGCACGAGAAACTGAAACAGTGAGACCAACAGAAACTCATCAAAGCTCAACACCACAAAGGAAGCCTAGAGAATGGAAGTCTATGAGGGGTTATCCTCATGACTTCATCATTGGTGATCCCTCCCAAGGAGTGACAACAAGATCCTCAACCAAAAGACAATCCGAACCAAGCAACTTTGCATTTTTGTCACAAATGGAGCCCAATAATGCGAAAGAAGCTCTTGAAGACCCATCATGGGTCAAGGCCATGCAAGAGGAGCTTGATCAATTCGACAAGAATGAGGTTTGGATATTAGTACCTCATCCGGATGGTAAGAAAGTTACGGGTACTAAGTGGGTGTTTAAAAATAAACTTGGTGAGGATGGACAAGTTGTTCGTAACAAGGCTAGATTAGTGGCCCAAGGTTACGATCAAGAAGAGGGAATAGATTTTGATGAGTCTTTTGCTCCGGTAGCTAGAATGGAAGCAATTAGATTGCTTCTTGCCTATGCTGCCCATAAGGGTTTCAAAATATTTCAAATGGATGTAAAATGTGTTTTCCTTAATGGCTTTATTGATAGAGAAGTGTATGTGGCACAACCCCCCGGTTTTGAACATAAAGACTTTCCAAATCATGTTTTCAAACTAACCAATGCTCTTTACGATCTTAGGCAAGCTCCAAGAGCTTGGTATGAGAGGCTTAGTGCATTCTTATTGGAAAATGAATTTCAAAGGGGTACCACGGACACAACTTTATTCATTAAAGTATCTAATGATGATATTCTTCTAGTTCAAGTTTATGTTGATGATATTGTGTTTGGATCGGCCAATGAGTCCTTGTGTGAAGAGTTTGGAAAACTCATGACTAGTGAGTTTGAGATGAGTTTAATGGGAGAGCTTACTTTCTTTCTTGGTCTCCAAATTAAACAAACTCCTAGTGGTACTTTTATTCACCAAGGAAAGTATGCAAAAGAACTTATCAAAAAGTTTGGCCTAGAAAACTCTAAACCAATGGGAACACCAATGTATCCAAACAATAAACTTGAAAAAGATGATGATGGCGAAGATGTGGATGAAACACGATATAGGGGAATGATTGGTTCACTAATGTATCTTACATCCTCTAGACCGGATATTGGTCAAAGTGTGGGTGTATGTTCAAGATTTCAATCTCACCCAAAAGAATCTCATATTTCGGCTGTTAAGCGCATCATTAGATATATTAAGGGAACATGTGATTATGGCTTATGGTATCCAAAATCTGATGATTTTTGTGTAGTAGGGTTTTGTGATGCAGATTATGCGGGAGATAGAGTGGATAGAAGGAGCACCTCTGGCATGTGTTGCTTCTTTGGATGCTCACTCAACATGTGGTCAAGCAAAAAACAAGCCACAGTAGCTCTATCCACAGCTGAAGCTGAATACATATCCGCTTCTGCATGTTGCTCACAATTAATTTGGTTAAAAACGCAGTTGGAAGATTACAAATTAAAGATCAATAGTATACCATTATTTTGTGATAACATGAGTGCTATAAATATTTCAAAAAAAATCCTATTTTGCACTCAAGAACAAAGTACATTGAAATCAAATATCATTTTATTAGAGAACATGTGCAAAAGGGTACTATTGATATTCAATTTGCAAAATCTGAAGATCAACTTGTTGACATTTTTACAAAACCCCTCTGTGAAGACAGATTCTGTTCTCTAAGAAAAAGCTTGGGAATGTTTTATTTAAGTTCTGTTGAAAATCTGTGAAATTCTAACTCTGCTTAGTTTTGTCTCGTAGGAATGGACGAGATAAAAATACAAGCATGTTGGAGAAGCTGTAATTAAGGGGGAGGTTGCGCAGAATTTATCTCTCATGGGCCCCACAAAATCTCTTTGATCCCACCTTGACCTTTTGATTGGTCTCTCATTTTATGATGATCAAAATCTTTTTGTTGTCTTATCAAATCTTATTGGAAGTGGTTATTGTCAAATCAAATCCCTCTTTCCATCTAATCCCTTGATTCTAGGAAACCACTTTTTCAAATTCCTGAAAATCCCTTGGTTAATAACCGCGCCATGATGATCATTAACTTCCCTTTCCAATCAACATTTAATGCACCTCTAACTTCTCTCAACTCTCCACACTCTTCGGCCATCTTTTCTTCTTCCAACTCCATATCTTCTCTTCATCATGAAAAAGAAAACGGCTTCTAGAAAAAGTGAACGCATTCGCCTTTCTCAAAAGACCCCCTCTCCACAGACCCACACTTATATCCATATTCATTCTACATCTTCATCTTCTCCCTCACCACCATCCAAACATACGGCCACCATGAGAAAGAAAGTAATTACCCACAAAAGCTTAGGCTGAGGCAAAAACAAGGAGCCAAGTGTTGAGGAAGAATCATCTCACACCTCACCCATTGCATCACCACCACCATCACCAAAGAAAGCCACACCTGGGAAGAGTGCTCATAAATCAAAAGGATTCGTTCTACACAACACCATGGAACCGGCAAATCTGGAATCCTCGGAGTTCAAGAATAAATTTGCCAAAACACACTCCCACTATGACCCTGCCAGATTCAACTCTTGCACTTCTTATGAATTCCACAAAGAAGTCATGCAAAAGCGTCATCTCTGTCTGACTTACCTTGTCAACCTTGAGACTCTCTCCAACAAGGGAATAAATGTCTCTCCTCTCTTCGAACTGCTTCAATGGACTCCTCTGCTTCACATCCAGAAGCCAGTTTATCCAGGTCTGGTCCGTGAGTTCTACGCCAACATGAGACTTATTGATAGCACCATCCATTCATATGTGAAAAGAGTTCACATCACCCTTGACACTGCCACCATTGGAACTGCCTTAGGATACAAAGATGAAGGGCCGAGAGCATACATGGCCGAAAGGTGGGACTCACAAGTCGGCGTCACCCAAAAGGTTATTCTTCAACACATATGTGAGCATCTCTCAGGCTTGGATGGAAATGTTCCTACCCACAAGGCTCTAGGTTCCACCAACTCATTGCTTCACAGGATCATCACCCACATTTTGACTCCTCAAAGCGGGTCTCACAATAGAGTAACATATTCTGACTCCCTCATCTTATTTGCACTTATTACATCTACTCCCATTTCTTTTGGTTATATTATGATCTGCCATATGTGGGACTCGGTCAAGAGCACCAAAAAGGCAAATCTGCCCTATGGTATGTTCTTAACCAGTATCTTTGAATTCTTTAAAGTTGACATTTTGAATGAGGCAGTAGAGAACAAAGTGTCAATGGTCAAAGGAGGTGGAGCAGTTAAAGGAACCAAAAGTAAGAAATTCATGGCTTCAGAAAGTGAGTTTGAGGACAGACCTGAGTCCTCCAAGACCACCAAGTCTATCAAAGAAATTCTCACAGAATTTTTAAATATGTCAGAAGTCATGGTACAATCTCATAAGGCTGCACGTAAACTAGCATATAAATCTTAAAGAGCATGGATGAGATGCAAAGATAGAGTGGGTCTAATGCTGGAAAACTTGGAGAAAGATTTGGGAGTTGATAATGAAGAAGATGAAGGAGAATCTGATCTGCATTTATCTGATGATTAAATTTCTGTTTAAGTTTAGGATATTGGCTTAATTAGGCTCAATCTGTTTCTCTATTTTGTGTTAAGATACCACTATAACTCTGAGATACTCCGTGATACTCTATTTTGTTTGGTTATATCTTGCATATCTTGTTTCCTATGACAAAATTTTGATTGCAGGTGCCCCTTTGATGACAAAATAGGGAGAATAAGGTTAAAAAAAATTGAAACTGGAACAGGGGATGAAATTTTGTGAAAATTCATGATCACCTCTGTTGATGATTAAACAATGCTTTTGGTTTATGTTGATTGAGAATGCATTCGGTTTATCTTGATTGCTGCCATTATTTGATGTTTATCTTGGTAAAATGTGTTTACCACTTACCTTGGTAAAATGATTTATGTTGGATTTATTTTTGGCAGTTCTTAATGATGAAAGTTGCTATGTTTGGAAAGATTAAATCATGATTGAAAAATATTTTTCCTACCAAGATTGCTCTGATTTATTAACAAATATTTTTGAACAGCAAGATTTCTACCAAAAACAGATTTTGATTGATTATGGTGAGTTTGAGCAAAAAATTAAATTTGTGATAGCAAATAAGTTTTGTATATCATTCAAATCTGCTCATAAATCAAGCATTTAGCATCATGGAATGAATATGCTAAATAACATTGTTACTTAAAGCTTGATTAAATTGTTACAGGTATAAAGCTTCCCTTGGTAAAAATGGCATATATTAAGGGGGAGCCATGTGACAATTTGAAAGGGGGAGAAATTCAAAATATTCAAAGGGAGTATTCTATACTCTAATCTTTAATTTCTTTCCATTTCAATTTTTAATAATGTTTGTCATCAAGGGGGAGATTGATGAGTTTGAAAAATTCTAAATTAATATTTGTGATGACTAAATATTATTAAAATAATTAATTACAAAATTATTAATTTAATTTTCACTTAACATATATTGATTAATAATTTTATTGCAGGTTTTAATATTGGGCTGAAAACAAAATTCTGGTGCAAGCCCAATTACATTCAGCTTTGGTTTGATGCAAGAATATATGATGAGTGTGGCTGAATTGTTGTGATACTTATTGGGCCAGATTGAATGATTATCATAAGCCCAATTTCAAATCTTTGCTAATGTGACCCAATGCATGATCCAAAAATAATTCATCAGGAAAGCAAATGTTATCATTTGCTCTATGCCTTCCATCGGATCACATGGCTGAAATATTTTTGGGCCAGTTTTGATTATCATAGTTACAAGCCCAAACTAAAATTGCTTGAAGGCAAGCATGTTTGAACCGAAACCATGAAGCAAAGAAAACAAAGCTTCATTGCTTCCAACGGAATCCATTTTTAGTGGAATTCAAATTTCACTAAAGTAAATTGAATACATGCATGGAAACTATGAGAGAGAAATTGTGTTTGACATGATTGATTGCATTGAAGATGCACGCTACTCAGTATAGAGGAAAAGCAACACATTACAATTAATTTATTCTATTTCATTTAATTGCTTTCCTTTCAAACTCCATCTTCTCTCTCATTTCTCTCTTTCCTTCGGTCAATATCCAGGAAGCCATGGAAGCTACTTCAAGCTACCAAAAGAAAAGAAAAGCACGTCTCAAGACCATCATAATGATGGCAAGAAAACATAACAAAATAAAAGTATGTTGTGGCTGAAATTTTCACCAAAAGTGGAAAGATTTGGTGAGGTAATCTCGAGCCTTCATGCTCAAAAAGAAAGAAGGAGATTCGGCCAGCAAGGAAGAGATTCTTGGAGGCATGGCTTGTCTCTGATTCTACTCAACCACCACAGGAAGTAGCTAGAGTGGCGAAGTGATGGAAGAGGCAGAGATTGGAGCAGATGAAGCCATCATCATGAAGCATCAAGGGCCAGAAATCCATCTTGGAGAGCAAGCCAAGGATGGAGCGCTCGGATTGATGAAGAGTGATGACCAAGGAAGAACTAGAGGTATTTGCATGTTGGGTTTTGCATGAGTTACCTCTTCTCTCTCTGTGGCTGAACCGGTTCTGTTATGAAGGAAAAGAAGTTAAGCTTGGTTTTTGTTTCAACTGTGAAGGCTTCTCCTCTCTATAAAAAGGGGTGAACAGTCACGGTTTGATTCAAGGAGAAAGTTTGAGAGTGCAAGGCACAAAAGTCTCATAGCTACCTAAGCTTACAGATTTTCTTCTCCTTCAATGTATTCTGTTTTGTAATTTTTCTGTTTAATTTTGTCATGTCTTGAGTCTCATGGAAAAAAGACAAACAGTGAGGTTTGTATGAAAAAGTCATAGAGCGGAAAAAGGCAGAGAGTACAAAATTAAAAGAAAAAGCCATAGATGTCTTAGAGTTCCTTTGTTCATCTATGTTGTGTTTCATGATTCTGTGGGAATCCCCTTGTAAGTTGGGTTAGCACTTTACAGTTTGTAATCAGATTGATTATAGTGAAATTCCATCATAGTTGTGATAGAGACTAGATGTAGGCTGCATTGCACTTAGCAGCTGAACTAGGATATATCTGGGTGTAATCTTCTTTCTCTACTACTCCATTTCTGTTTCTACTGCACAGGAGTTAAAACCAAAAATATCCCGTGCCAAGTGACGAGACAAAAATAAAAAGTCTCGTGGTTAGAGACGAGACAAAAACAGAAAAGTCTCCTCCAAGACCAGAAAGTGTAATCAAGCAAAACGGAGCTAAGATTCAACCCCTCCTTCTCTTAGCCACTGAAACCATCAACATGATACATGACAAAGCTCAATGACGTCGTTTGATTTATATAACCGACTCCACCTAGTAGGACAGGGCTTTTTTGTTGTTGTTGTTGTTGTTGTTATATATTTTGTCTATCTATTAATTATAAATTTTTATTTATGTCCTACATCAAAATTATATAAAAAATAAATATAAAATTTTAAATAATTAATAATATTAATATATATATATAATTATATATTACTATTTGATATGTATATACAGGAGTTGTATCATATGAGAATAACATTCTTATATAAGAATATGAGAATACATTTATAGTGATTGAATTAGTTTTAATGGATGAGATTAAACATACATAATAAATGATATATAACTAATACATTTAATATAGTAATTGAATTTATGAGAGAATACATTTAATAATCATTATATTTATAGTTATTATCTTTGATTTTCTTAAAATATACCTAATAAATAAATTAAAATAATTAAAATTCACATAACTATAAAAATAACATAATTTTAAAAACGTATATAAGCAATTTAAAAAATTGTGTGCTAAATAATTCTGATTCGTTTCTATAAACGTATCCACCACTTTCCATTAAACATACACTATTATAATTAATTATTTTTGTTAGTTGTTTGTTTTGATAAGGAACAAACATGCATTAATAACCATATTGAACAAAATGTTTAATTTAGAATTGGGATAGTAACTCTCACCATCGTTTTCTATTTCTTATTTCTTTAAATATTTGTGTGACAAAAATAAATCACTAACACTATGTTTGGTTCAAGGAAAAATAAGAAAAAAAAAAGGATAAAAGGGAAATGAATAAAAAAAAAATTTTTGTTTGGTTGCTAAAAAAAATAAAAAAAAAGAAAGTTTTGGTGTGAGTCCCATTAAAATTTTTTTTATCATTACAAACAAGAAAACAAAAAAAATGTTATCTTTGTATATTTACAATATTATACATAATTTTATTATTATTAATAATTATTAATATAAATTTAGTTTTAATATATTATAATAGTCATTCACATTTAAACATTATATATTTATATATGTATTAGATAAATAATTTAAATCAAATATATAAATTTATAATATTTTATAATATTTATAAAATATAATAAAACATAAATAAATAAAAATATTTATATTTTATTTTATTATAAGAATATTAATGTAATTTTATACCATTATAATTTTTTTTCTTCTCACTTTTCTTTTCATCCAAACAAAAAAAAATTTCTCTTTATTTTCTTTTCATCTATTTTTTTTTTTTCATCCAAACAACACATAAATAACTCTATTTTTCTTTCTATTTTTTCTCCTCTCATTTTCTTTTCTCTTATTTTCTTTCATTCTATTTTTTTCTATATCCAAACAAAGCCTAAAAGATACTATTAAATTATTTAATAATTAAAAAATATGTTTAATAATTTATATCCATTTATAACACTAAATAAACAAAAAAAATTATAATAATTGAGTATAATATTTTCGAACATACAATTTTTCATAATATAATTTCTTTTCTTAGAATATTATTTTAACATGATAAAGAGATAGTGAATCAATTTGATAATATAATTTTTTTATCACCAATATTATTATTATTATTATTATTATTATTATTATTATTATTATTATTATATTACAAACTTTTTAAGGTTAATAGAGTATATAAGAGTACATATATTTTATAGTAGTCCAGCTACACATCTAAGTCTTTTTAGTAATCAAGTCCAACCAAGTTGGACCAAACTCAACAAAAACCACTTTCATTACACCAGCATGTACGAATGCGCTTCACTCACGCAAACATATCCTTTTTCGTTTTCGTGTTCCTTCTTCGTCTTCACGTTATTCCTTCTTCGTCTTCGCATTCCTTCTTCTTCTTTGAGATCTTCCTTCTTCTTTTTCGCGTTCCTCTTTCTTCTTTCTTTTTTTTCTTCTTCGCGTGTTTTTTCTCAATCGTTGTTCTTTTATTGCTGATGTTGTTGTTGCATTTTTTCTTTTCCTCTTTAGTTTAATTCTTTTATTGCTGATGTTGTTGTTGCATTTTTTCTTTTCCTCTTTAGTTTAATTGAGGTTCATGTGAATTCAGAAATGAATTCGATGTGTTTTTGTTGATGATTGAGTCTTTTTAATTGTTTGTTCAAAATTGAACTAATTTTGTTCATTTGTGTGTTAAATAAGGTTCACTTGATATTGTTGATAAGTATTGACCAAATTTTTTATTCCTTAAGTAATTTTGCTTCATTTTTTAGTTTAATTAAGCTTCATTTGGATCCAGAAATAGATTGAATTTGTTTTTCTTGATGATTGAGTCTTTTATACTACTTGTTTAAAACTGAACTAATTTTGGTTTATTTGTGTGTTAATTGAGATTCACATGATACTACTGTTAAGTATTGACCAAATTTTTTATTCCTTAAGTAATTTCGGTTTATTTCTTAGTTTAATTGAGGTTCATTTGGATCCAAAAATGGATTGGATGTATTTTGTTGATGATTGAGTGTTTTTTACTACTTGTTCAAAACTGAACTAATTTCGATTCATTTGTGTGTTAATTGAAGTTTGCTTGATACTTCTATTAAGTATTGACCAAGTTTTTTATTCCTTGAATAATTTCGATTCATTTCTTAGTTTATTTGAGGTTCATTTGAATGTAGAAATAAATTTGATGTGTTTTTATTGATAACTGAGTCTTTTTGACTAATTGTTTAAAACTGAACTAATTGAATAAAATAAAATAAAATATAATATAATTAAATAAAGTGATAATAAATAATTTTATCCTTCTTTGCTAAAAAATTATAATTCCTCATTAGTTCTAAATTTAAAATTTCTTATCCATATCCTTCCAAACTAACAAATACAAAGAGCATCTATATAGTATGGGCTGACTCAAAATTTAACAATGCTAATTATAATTTTAACATTTTTTTATAAAGTCATATATAAATCATTGTAGCATTTAATAAGAATGATTTATTTTAACAATTTAACTCACAATTTAGCACCTGCTGTATGTTATTAGCTTAATAAAATTGTTGTTCTTTGCTAGCATCTTGTTTCTTATATAAACATTTAGCATGATTTTCTGATACATGTTTAAACATATGTATTTTGTAAGAGTTCTGCTACACATTTAAGCGATTTATGCAACTAAACAACCAAGTCATTTAGTTTACACTGCGCAGGATTTTATCTTTTTTTTTTTCTTCTTCCTCCTCCTTCTTCTCCTTCTCCTTCTCCTTTTTCTTCATTTTTTTTTATTATCGTCATCGTCACCACCATCATACCACCACATCCATCTCCTCCTCCTCTTCGTCATCACTAACAATACCAATATTTTGCTAACATTTTTATTGATTTTGATTTTCTGTAGTGACATCATTAAATAATTTCAGAATAAAAAATATTATCAAAATGAAACTATTGTATAATACCAAATAAACTGAAAATTGTCCATTATATAAATTCGAATTCAGAAACACATGCGTCTCAAATGAACCGAAAATATTATCAAAACGAAACCATTGTATAATACCAAATGAACCGAAAATTGTCCGTTATATAAATTCGAATTTAGAAACAAGTCAAATTTAAACAAAAATACATCCAAATCAATTTTGGATCAAACAATGTCATCAATATAACAAAAACTCTTTGATAACGATAACGACGATGCATATTAGAAGAAGACAATGATAATAACGATGACGACGATGATGATGATGATGATGGAGGAGAATGATAAAAAGGAAAGAGGAGACGAAATTCCATTAAGAGGAGACCAGGAGAAGGAGTTGTTGGTAACGACAGTGACGAAATTGAAAAATAATAAAAAAAAAAAAAGAAGAGAAGAAAAATGCATGCATGAATTTAAAACAAAAAAAAACCAAAAAGAGAAAAAAATAAAAAAAAAAACGCGTAATTCAAATCACTTTGTACTTATATCTTTGCCATGCCTCTTATACACGAGAATTAACAGGTTGCAGTCAGATCATGTAAGAGGGAATTTCAAATTCATAATTTTGTTGAAAGTTTTCTCCTATAAAGACACTTTTAAAAATGTTCGATATACTCTCTCACTGTTAGAAGCACTAGGCAGTGTCTCAAGATCAGAATTGATGTAAGAAGCTCTCACATTTGATTGAAAATATTGTTCAATAAAACATGATATATCCACCATTACTGACATACATGGATAATGAGAAATTAATTTAATTTAGTAGCACAATTTAGTGTCAGAAGCACTAGCCGGTATCTCAATCTCAGATTTGATATAAGCTCTCACGTCCAAAAACACAGAAAAAAAAATTAAACAAAAAAAAAAGAATTATGTAATTTTTTATTTTATTTTTTGGTTTATTCTTTTTTAACAATAAAAAAAATATTTGAAAAAAAATACGTAACTTTTTAAATAAAAACACAAATTCTGTACGAAAAAAAAAAGAATAATAAGAATAAGAAAAAGAAAAAGAAAAAGAAAACTGCAACATCAAATTTAGAATATTAAAAAATTTTAATATCAAAATTAAAAAAATTCCTGCGTTAAAATTAAAAAATTTTTGTAGTACACTATTAAGAAATTTCAATATTATTTTTCATAGGAAGAAAAAAAAAAGTGTGTGGTCTTTCGCACTTGTTTGTAAGCGCTTTTTGCTAGGTTTAGACTAATTTAATTGATAAAAATACTTGAATGGATAGCAAGCCTCATAAAAATATGTTAAAATCCAACGGTTAAATTGACAAGATTTAATGATTTATCACGCATAAGAAGTTAGAAGTAACTCAAGAAAACTTACACCGGTATAAACATATCCCTCGTTATTTATTTGTTATTTAATTACATGCAAGCAACTATCACCACACCAGCTTATAATACATGTGCTAAACCTTGAGGGCATTATTTTACATAGTGGCATCTAACATTAGTTACACGCAGATAGTAATATTTGTTTCTGAAAAGTTACTCGCTATTCGTCCAGACATCCCTGAGCAATTCATATCTGACATTGGATTCAATGCGACAATCCTTCAACTTCCAGTTGGGTTTTACTGATGCTGGAGAGGAGGAAGAACCATTAAATAATATAGAAGATAATGGAGAGCTTAATTCATCGAGTTCATCGTCACTTGTGTATGACTTCCTGATAACGGAAGATTTACTTCTTCTCAGGTAAGATTCGCTTCCAACTTCCGCGGTAATGCTTGCAATGGAAGTTGCAGGGGGAGGTGAATATGCGATTGGAGCTGCAATGCATGGATAGTAGTTGACAGACTCATTTCCATCTTCGAGATCATCCTGCATCAAATTGAAAACGAATCTATCGATCACAAGCATTATATTAGCAGCATTAAAAAAGAAAAATAATAGGTGACCAATACATTTTCTTTATTTTTGTCTTACCTTTGAATCAACAATAGACATCTTTCTCTCTTTTTTTACACTAAAAGTGTTGGTCTCCTAGTATTTCCCATTAAAAAATAGGCCCATTTTGTATCATTTTTATTTGTATAAAAGAGCGAATGCTAATGCGATCCGGAAAAATTAAGAGTATCCTTGAACTCTAAAAACTAATCTTAAACTCTAAATTTTAAACCTTAAACTCTAAACCCCCTAAGCTCTAACTTTTAAACCCTGAATTTTAAACCATAAATTCTAAATTTTAAACTCTAAATCTAAGTCATTGATATAACATATAATAAATAGAGTTAAGATTTGTGTAATTAACAAGAAGTGCAGCACAGGCGGATAGCCATATAAAAGTAATCAAGTTAGGGGGTTGCACGATCAAAATTAAACCCAACGCAGCCTTAACTAGTTGATCCCAAAAATGCTATGTATACACTAAAATCAGTCACCATGTATTTGTGTATAAATATTTGTGAATTTCAATGTGTACTCTACACTAGTGGCTGATTTTGGCGTAACGTGGTTGAGTTGATCCTAGTATATATCTGTTATGTTAAACAGTGTCCTAATCATTATGCCTTCTTTTTATACATGCCAGCATTTATCCAACATAACCTTTTTTTATAAGCTAAAATTGTGTCATGCTATAAATCCTATATTGAATCGTGTACCAACGAAAAAAAAGTAACATGAAAGTTCGGTTATCTAACCTGTGAGTCCAGAGCTTCAAAGACAACAGGTGGAATTGGATCGGGGCAAAATTCATCCGGGACAAAATTCTCCAGAATCTTCTTGATAAGTGGTGCACTAAACATGGGACACACCTTCACCAACAAGAATTGTTCTACCATGATTCAGGAGAAGAAACTTATAGAGTAGTTAACAAATGATTCGAGAAAACTGCAAGTTCATTGCCTAACCTCTTTCCTGATGGATTCGTTTAACAGCATATCCTTAGGGAGCATCATGAGGTCACTTAGTGCATTGAGAAGATGGAAGGCCTTGAATGATGTATTTTGACTTCCATCACTGCTGTAATGGTCATCATCATCTTTATCTTCAAGCACGTCATCATCATCGATACCAAATAGATCAGTTAGCCATCTAGACCAGTTTCCAATCTGACAATACAGATTTAAAAACCACATATCAGTTAAGACATGCATCTTCACTGGCATCATAACAATGAAACTACATGGTCACATTTGTTATGCTGTTAAGCATTCATCCTATACATTGCCTACTTTTCGAGGCACATCTAAGACAACCACACATCAATAGAAATAAAGGAGTAAGTTGAACATCTATATCTGTAGTTTGCCATTAAATTCATGAGAGGATGACAAAATATTAAGAGGAGGCCCGTTGCACAAGCCTCCTGACCTAGTAAGATGTGGGGAGGGTGGATGTAGGCACCCTTAACTGCATCTTCGGTGAAGAGAAAGAGAAAAAAAAGGGGGGTGCATAAATGGAAAGATTGTCTTGAAGATTTGAATCCGTAAGCTTATGAGACAGCAATCTTACCGGTGCACCAAATATTAAGTTCATGTTATTGAGAATGTAGAAGAACTAAAGAGAAACTATGTTATCTGCACTTGAATGTTATTACTCAATTATCGTATATAATTATATGCAAGAGAAATTATACTACGATTACCCACAAGAAAACATAATGCCTATTGTTTCCAAGAAAAACATGGTGCACCAGCAACCTGCGTTACACAGGATCCACGGAAGGATCACACCAAAGGGTGTAATAAAGGATTGCAAACACGAAGGAGGTTTTTCGAAAGATGCCCAAGATTACTATTTACAGTAGTGCTAACGGCCAGTGACTAACTTCCTAACCCAACTACTCACACTCTCCTTTCTCATCAATCTGTTCTCTGTAGCTCTACAACCCTGTCTCAGCAGCTGCCTCTATTATCTTTGTACAAAAACACCTCAATTGTTGGCCACATATCAATTAACGGCAAGAGCAGTATGGAAGCCTTGAACAGGAAGAGAATCACCATAGATGCTAGGAAGTTGACAAAACAAGGGTCACAATGAATCATGAACCGGAGAAAAACGGGAGCAAACATGCAGTAGGTGGAAGAACATCCAGGGTCTTAATTATGATAAAGATCCAAATTTCAGGAACTCAGAGAGCAAAAGGATAACCAAAATATCATGTTCTTATAAAAGTTTGTGCGTGTTGTGTAGTAGTCTAGTAGAGAAGTTAAATACTAGAAATATTTACAAGACAACTATATTGGAGGCTCACTACTAAAAAAATATTTAAAAGAAATTAAGCTATTAAGGTCCGATAATTTACCGCCGTTTTCAGCTGTGCACCAGCTCCAAAGCTTGATTTACCAGGTGGAATGGGGAGGACCTTAGGATCACCAATGGGATCAGATACAGGATCTGTTGGGATGTCGTCAGCAGATTCACGAAGGATGGCATTGAACATTGCAACATCTAATCTTGCCACACACTGCTCCATTATCTAGATCAAGCAATAAAAGTGCATGCTATGGTAATTAGTAGGGACAACAAAACTTTCTAATTCTTTTTTTGACTGCGCTGACAAACTTAGATACAAAATATTGATTAATATAGGTATCTATTTTTTTTTCCCGGAAGGGGATGGCTTTACACTTGAGCAATTTGCCCAAACCATACTTTTCTCACTCCTTTCTTCTCAAATGAGTGGAGGAACTATGCTACCAAAGATTTTTAAGAATGCGGATAACTTATAAGTCAGTCACCCTGATTCATAAGAATCCATATGGGATATAAATGGTACCCCTTATTGCTTCCATTACCAAAGTAGATCCATTTTCTACCAGGAAGAGGATAGAACAAAACTTAACTGTACAAATATGTTGCGATTCCCCAAAAACGAATCTCTTTAATTTCAGACATTAGACTTCACAGAAATGAGTCTGGAGAGAAAAAAGGACCAACATGTTTTGACTGTCATCACATTTTTTACCATTGATTCTTTTAATTTATAGTTCTATTGACAAATGAATACATTTTTTCTTTAACACAATGTCCATTTCAAAGCTCTTTCTCACAATGAAATGGATCCTTTCATGTAAAGATTTCATAAAAATCGATCATGAGTTTATTTTTGCCACTTTTTAGAGTATGCAGTGGTTCCCTTGGTCCCATCTTTTTTATCAATGGTAGAATAAAAGAGATCAGATCACATGAATTTTCACGAGGAAACCATTGCCGGGAAACAATGTATATCAAATAGGTCAAAATACAAAAGGTATTAAGATGGAAAACTCAACCCCTCTAGTGCAAGAGGGGAAGGGTCAAAGAAAGAACTGGATAGACTAACCAATCTAGGAAGAAGAGACAAACAGCCACATTCATGCCCTCCAGCTCGAATGGGACAGATCCTATCACAGGCTTCTCTAAAAGCATTCTTCCAAATGTCAAGTGATAAATCCCCTTGCTCTTTGTCACATGTGGTAGACATTCTTCTAAAGCTTTTCTTTGATGCAGAACTGACATTCCTGCTGATGAACTTCGCATCAACAAGCTGCATATGCGGAGTCAAAGACTGAACAGGACAGAACATAAGATGTTAGATGCCAATGGAAATTTCATATTAATATTGTGCTTGTATGGAAGCTTTATGATTTAAAGAGAAGCAAAAAATTAAACAATTACCTGCCACCATATTGATTCCACAATGCGAGAGAAGATCCAAGCTTCCACCTTTTCTAGTGCTGAGATGAATACATTTGGGTCATCCCAGCTGCCAAAAGCACCATATGCTGTCTTCTCACTTTTCCTAGCAGATAGACCTTTCCATACCAATGGTTGAGCTATTTTTCCATTCCCCTCTGCTCTCTTCCTTCTCATACTATAACCGGTAGGACTTGATGGTGCCATGTCTCTGGTGGATTGGCTTATAATTATTCTCAACACAATAGAATTAGATAACCAAAATGTCAATCTGTAACAACATGCAAGAAGAGGTTGATCAGTATGCAGTTGTCACAGCTTATGATGAACTATGATTTTCACATCATGCAGTAAGAATAGGAAGACATTGTTTGGCCAACCTCTAATAGTCAATTGATCCATGTCAGTTAAGAATTTTATGTAGGACGTCCAATTAATTTATCATATTGGAAAAGGATCATTACTGAGAGATACGGCTGTTTCAACGTGTAAAATTTTCTTCCGGACTTGCCAAAAGAAAAATTGTATATATATATGTTTGGCATAAAAGTTTTTTTTTTCTCTTTTATAATTAGGATAATGGCGGTATGAAATAAATTGCTCTAACCATTGTATCAAAGGAAAGAAAAAGAAAGGAAAATTGCAATCTATATCAAATGTACCTTGGGACATCATTTCCACAAGCTTTTGCAACAAGTGCTAAACCTGAAACAGCACTTTTAGCAGCCCCAGACCTTCTTGCTTGAATATTTTCTTTACAAGCATGAAGGTACATCCTGGACAGGCGCCGAGCTGGGGCATGAACCTTACTGATGGAGCTGCCATGCTCAGCAACTACTGAATATAAAGCAGCTTCAATGGCAGCAGCCTCTCTTAACTCTCCCTCAAGCATCTTAATCTTGTTTTCTAAATTCTCAACCTTGCTGTCAAAAATGGTAGATCTGGATTCCCTTGGATAAATCTTAGCATCTCTTTTGTCATGGATGTTCCCTCCATTGTTTTGTGCATCTCCTATATGGCTTTCTCTTACTTCAGAAAGATGATTGCTACTGAGTGATCCAATACTCCTAGCTGATTCTGTTGATGACCTCACCGACTTCACGTGCTTTAATCTCTCACTTCTCATAATATTACTGCCTTTCAGATGACTCTCTGACCCACCAAGATAGTATATATCGCTACTTAATGAAACTTGGTCTTTCACACCACGAGCCATTGATTCATTTCCTACATGGTTTTGCATATCCAAATCAGACATTTCATTTCCATTACTGTCCTCAACAGAACTACAATAAGATTTAGCACTTCCTTCCCCCTTCATGTGAGATTCGTTAGCTTCACCATGCAGCTCATTCAATTTGTCATTGATTTCTGAACTAATACAGTTTACAGAGCCTGGAGTCATGTCTACAAAGCCATTACTAAGAGATGTAGTGTTCCTTGAATAGATATCAATAGTACTTCCATTACTGTTAGTTTTAACATCTTCAAATTTATTTCTACAATTAGCATCCTCTTCAAAATCCTCCTGATCCAAATTTTCATGATCACTGTTTGTGAACCTGCTCTTGGAATTTTCCTCCAAGGATGGGGAGGAAGAATCAACAACTTGCTTTTGAATTGTCACTGGGCTGTGATTACTAGTATTCTCCATAGCTGGTTGACCATTTGCCGGGCTTTCGATATTAGAGGACAGATCCCCGGATGAGGCGTTAGATGAACTCTCTAGTTTCTCACATGTATCTTGTTGCAATCTTTCAACCTTTGTTTCTGATGCCAAAGTATGCTCCTTTTCATTACTATCTGTGTTTCGGGTTGCTCCATGTGCTCCATTCTGCAACTCAGCAGCTATTAATTTATTGCTTGATTATAACTGTTATTTTTCTAAAATACACTAGATATACCAAGAAAGCAGATCGTGTGCATTTGCATGCTGCTAATACTAATAGTAACATGACAATAGGTTTGTTGTTTTCCCGGCATTGATTAATAAGAACAACATTATGTGAAACTTTGAAAGGATCCATACCATGCCAACGAGAAGATGTATGCAAAGAACCTAAAATGTTGTTACAACATTTCCTATTGCAGTTGCTTCTATCTCTCTACATTTCATGGAATAGTGCTAAGGACTGTATACACAATCTCAAACATAACCATAGATATAGTTAGGCAAAGGACATACTGCTATGAATAAGGGGGAAGATATGGGTACCTCTGCACAATGAGGAGGTATACTCCCACTAGTTTCCGGGGTAGTAGCTGCTACAATAGATGAATGGGAGGAAACATCATCATCAGTAAAGGAAGCACTCTCAGCTTCCTCAGCATATTCTTCATTCATCAATGTAGACACAGAGTCACCACCTTTGTTGTCCTTCGATGCCTCTTTGGGATTGCTTTCCTTGAACGAGGACCTAGTCCGATGCTTTTCGGTAGGCTCGATTTTAACATACAAAAGCGGCTGATCCGTGTTTCTGTAGTTCCTCTTGCAGTTCAATGGAACACTAACACTCAAGGGCTCCTTAAGGACGCCACAATCCGCCAAGTCTACAATGGCAGTTCCTAGCAACTGACCTTTAACAATCTTATCTCTTCGAGGCTCATACAAATTGAACTCCAAGTAATTCTTTTGGAACACATCAGCAACACTATGCTTGGCAGACATGTCCTTCAACAGAGTCACATGAAGCCTAAATGACTCATTAAACTCAATTTTCCCTTCACCTGGGGAAACAGGACTGGTAGACCCTGAAGAGCGCTCGCCGTTCTCCCATTGTATCAAAACAGAACGAAGGGACTTGAGAGATTGTGATGGGGGCCATGGCTTAATCTCTTGAATGTGAACAAGGCAATCGATTTGCACGGTGCCACCTCTCCGGTTCTTCCCTTTTGAGCCTAGAACCATGGCTGCCACTCAAACTTCTTACTTTCAATGCAGTTGAATTCGTCGAATCACAAGACCTCTGAATTCAAACAGAATGTGCAAGAAATCATATTGAGACTTGAATTTTAGAAATTATATAGGAGGCTGTTAACTCAAATTAAATTATAAATACTCTGGAATTGGAGAAACAAAACGAGTAAATTTGGCAGTGAAGTCTTTGGTGACTTATCTTGGACTTCAAATTGTGAAGTTGACGAAAATGTAAAGAAAAGACTGCTATAACATACTTCAAAGGTTGAAGATTTAAGTGCACTAAAAGCTAATTGGTGCAGTTACCAAGAAAACGCCACCAAAAATGAAAAAGGAACTGCGAAAAAGCTTACTCAATTGAAGCACAGGTGCACGAGATTCTTTACTTCCGAATCAGAAATGAACAGATCAAGCAAGTGCTACAAAGTACTTAGTGGAAAATGGCTACAAATTGAAGCTTCACGAGCATAAAAACATATAATGCAGACCGTGGAGTCCGGTTACAAGTGACAGAAGAGGGAGTAATGAAGACGTTGACGGAGGAAGAATGCTTGGAACATAAGGCGAGTGAGTAAGCGTAAATTACAGAGCTTACCGGAAAAAGCGGTGGCAGGTGGGAATGGGATCAGGAAGGTGATAAAGCTAGCTGGAACCGCTGCAAAGGGGACAGCATTTCTCTGTCTGTGTGCCTCAGAAGCTGCAAGTGAATGAAAATTGATAATAGAATTAGAAAGGGAAGAGAATGTGTTTACAATAAAATAATAAAAAAAATTTTATATATATATATATAACTACAAGAATTGAAAATATGAAAAAGGAGAACCATAATATTTTGCTGAAAAAAAGTGGCTCATAAGTCATAATAATGACTCTGATGAGAAATGTTGTCATTGTGTACAATAATGACGTCAGCAGCAATGATTATTAAATTAAAAATTTACTTTTAAAAAATTTTAAATATATTTAAAATACTAATATTTTAATAATTTTAATTATTAATTTTATTTAATATATTATATATATTTTTTATAATTAAAATTAACGATTAAAATTATTAAAATATTAATATATTTAATACATTTAAAATTTTTTATATTTAATTTTTAAATAATATTATATATATTAAAATTAATTATTAATATAAAATATATATTAAAAATAAATTAAATTATATATATTTATATACAAATAAATTAGTCTGATTTTGGTCTACGAACATCTTTGTTGATTTTTTAACACAAAAGATCGTTGCAACCCCCTAATAAATTACGAAAAGCGCTCTTAAATCATGAAAGCGACGCATCGCCTGAAAATTAAGGCTTTGGTAAGTATTAGTAAATTAGTAAATAAAAAACATATAGGATATATCGATCAAAAGACTAGATTCGGGAAGTGAGAGACCCACGCGAATCAATGGATCGTGACCCTGAAAGACCAAAACAGTACGCGAGATGTGCGCGTGCACTACACGTTATAGTGAACCGGTGTGGGATGCGTCGGCGTCAGGCTTGAACAGTTGAACTTGTTCTACAGTCTACACACCGACACCAAAACCAAATACCAAACAGGCAAACACCAAGCGGATGCAAATAATGTGCTAAAAACCAAGTTACAAAGTATCTGTAATTCCAACATAATTCCTTTTGGACCCAAATTTTTTTTTTCAGAAAAAAAAAAAATTCAAAGAGGGAAAAAAATACTTGCAGTAATAAGTGTTATTTCTGTTTAAATTAAGAAATAAAGTTATATTGGAAAAAGAAGAGATTTTTAAAGCATAGATCATTCTCTCACTCGGAGAGTCACACACACGTACTATGGCTCTATATTCCACTGTCTGAATATAATTCAGGATTGGAACCTTGTGCTGTTTGAAGAGAAGCCATTGAAGGTAGAGTTATTTTTAGGGCAATTTACCAATTTAAAATGATTGGTTGAATCCTTTACCAGATTATAACATTTGAAAATTGCATACCAATTTGTCTTGTTTAATTTTATATAGAAACCGTAGGAGACAACCACGGTTTCAAAATCAACATAAACCGTGGCTTGTAGCCAGGTTTTACGAGGAAATCAATTTGAGTGTAAACCGTGGTAGGCAGCCACGGTTTACGTGAAGAAAGAGACAAGCATAAATCGTGGTAGGCAGCCACGGTTTATGAAGAAATGGTTTCGTACATAAAACCCTAGAGGCAGCCACGGTTTATACATGAGCGACTATGTGAAGTAGGGTGGCTGATAGAGAATTCGAAGAGCTTTGTGGTTTATAGAGTCAGCAAATTTATTTACGTTTTAATACGATTTGAATTGTATTAGTATATTTTTATTTTTTAATTAATTTAATTTTATATAAATAATTAAAATTTTAAATTATAAAATTTGTATTAGTTTGTAATTTAAAATTTAAATAGACATAATTTAAATTAATAATTTATAAAATTGTATGTATTCGTATTATTGTACTCATATGATTTATTTTTACTATTGTATTCATATGAATATTTGTAACTAACTATAACTAACTATAAGTTTACAAATATGATACTATAAATTTACAAATATGATACTATATAAATCAATGATATGTGTAAACTTATAGTTAGTTATTGTAATTGTGTAAAGTAAAGTACTTTATAAGGATATTTATTGAAACTAATATGTTAATTATTTATATACTTAATCTGGACACTATAATTTTGCATTAAGATAAAAAAAACTATTAAAATTATCATGGTTTATTATAATCAACTACTATTAATATTATTGCACATCATTCAGCCATTATATTTATAATTCAATTATTATAATGTAATTTGAAGTATTCCAAAGTCAAAATACATGATACAAGACATCCAACATAATTACATTGTGAACTTTACATATATATGTACTAATATCTCAAAAACTCAGTCAAAGATCAATAGGCATATTTAACGATTGTCACTGAAGTTATTAAATATAATTCAAAAATTAAATTATACCACTCAATGGTATTATCATATGATAATTTAAAATGTTGAGGATAAATAAAAATAAAAGATGAAATTAGATGATAATTAAATACATTCATATTATTTTCAAATTAAAAGAATATACTTATTTAAAATAATATGATTACGTTTATTTAAATTTAAAAAATTTTAATAAGAATATGTTTATTTAAAATATTAAAATTTTAAATTTTAAATAAACCTGCTTATATTAATTTTAAATTTTATTTAAAATAATACAAATATATTTATTTAAATTAAAAATTTAAAATAATAAGAGTACATTTATTTAAAAAATTTTAATTTAAAAATAATATAAGTGTATTTATTTATTAGTTAAAAATTAGCAACTGTTATTTTTTTTAAATAGAATAAATATAATTAATCATATGAATACAATAGTAAAATAAATCATATGAGTACAATAATACGAATACATATAATTTTATAAATTATTAATTTAAATTATGTCTATTTAAATTTTAAATTAGAAACTAATACAAATTTTATAATTTAAAATTCTAATTATTTATAAATCGTGGGTTTTACGCACGAATTACATCCTTCATAAACCGTGGCTGCCTACCACGGTTTATGTATAGCTCTCTCCTCACGTAAACCGTGGCTGCCTACCACGGTTTACATTCAAAGTCATATCATCATAAAACTTGGCTACCAGCCACGGTTTATGTTGATTCTAAAACCGTGGTTAGCTCCCACGGTTTCTATATAAAATGAAACAAGACATAAAGGTATGCAACTTCTAATTGTTGTAATATAGTAAAAGATTCTCCAAATTCTTTTAAATTGGTAAATTGTCCTTATTTTTATGTGAGGTTGATTGTTGAGAATTATTAAATGATAATTTAGTTAAATTTATCAAATTATTTAATGGCTCTTATTAACTGCACCTAAGTTTTCATTGCCGATAAATCATCCATTCTTACCAAGTCTCAGCTGCGACCTTTGGTAGTGCTCAATATGGGTAAATCATAAAAAGAAAAATACATTCAAATAATTTTGTTGATAAAAATGATTCAAATTTTGGTATCGACAAAAATGTTCTCAAATAATTTAAACATGCGACAAATATGCACAAAATTAAATATATATTCTCAAAAAAAATTTAGATATTAAATTTTGATACGATTTTTTACAAGCATAATTAAAAAAAATGAGATATTTTTATCCTTAAAATTCAGTAATTTTTTGTTAAGTATATTTTTTGTGATTTTTTTGTCAACAACTAATAATACTTTAAAAATCACAAAAAATATATAATTAACAAAAAATTACCAATTTTAAGAATAACAATATCTCATTTTTCTAATCTTACTTGTAAAAAACTGCATCAAAATTTAATTTCTAAAATATTTTTTAAAAAATACATATTTAACGTTAAATATTTTTGTCATGTTTTTAAATTATTTAAAAATATTTTTTAATAAAAAAATTCGAATATATTTTTATCAATAATAAAATTATTTGAATGTATTTTTAGTAATTTAGGCGCTCAACACTAATGGCCATCCTTCTCGAGTTCTCATCTAATGGGTTGGGCCTTGACCTGCAGCATCCACTTGGGAGGACTCAGGCCAACTCCAAGAATACACACACCTTCAGGATAAGGTTTCAGTCAACATGGTTGGCATTCTGATGGGCCCAGCCACAATTCCACAAGCCTAAAGTATATATAATGTAACAACGCAAGTCTAAACCAAAAAAAAAAAAAAAAAACAACGTAAGTTGGCAGAGATAGATAAGGGTTTATGTTCCTTAACCATCTCTTTCGAGTTCAATATTTACTGGAGGATGGAAATGGAGTTTACTTGTTTGGGAGGGTCGCTCACTTTGTGTACCTCTATAATATCTGAGGGATTAATGATTCGGCTTTCAACCTGATGGATACCCTTTTGCAAACAAAAAAAAAAGTATATATAATGTAAGTTGTAACTGATTAAGTGTTTAGCCCATTCGTCTTAAATGTTAAGGGTTCTAGAGTTCTAATCTTATCTTATATATGCAACAACTCATTAACCCATAATAAACTCTTAAATGAACTTTACAATTGTAATGGATTAGTCTTTATTTTATCGGATTAAGGGTTTGTTTGGGTGAGCTTCTAAGAAAAGATCTTTTTTCGAGTTATCTTTTTTTAAAAGATCTTATAAAGAAGTAAAAATAATTTTATGTTTGGATATCTCATGTAAAAAGGTCTTTTTATCTATCAATTATGTTTGGGTATAACAATATAAAAGTACTTTTTTGTTTATGTATTACATGAAAAACATCTTTTTTTTTTAAGGAAAAAAGATCTTTTTTATTACAGCTTCTCAAAAAAGATCTTTTTTTGATTTTACTAGTGCTTTTACTTTTACTACTAGAAATTTGCCAAACACGTTAAAAAATAAAAAAAGATCTTTTTTCATTGAAAAAAGATCTTTTTTTAACAAAATAATGGCACCCAAACATGCACTAAAGAATAAAGTGGACAATCAAAAGGAGTATATATAACGTGCTCACTAGATTATAGTGCGATCTAGGAGAAGAAATATCATGAATTCATGATTGTAATTATTGGTGACGATGTTATACTTGTTTCTCATTGGCTACCCTAGATCTAGCAAGTCAAGCTTATATTATAGTGGGAACACTTCGTTTGAACCTTTTTGAATATACACTTCTACTTCCATTCTTTTAGTCTTTAGCACTGTTCATATCACATTATAAACAGAGAAATAACATAAATCCTACTACTAGGCACTGGCTTTCTCTGTTCTAAACTTGATAACAGTCCCTGCTTTCTCTATCTACAAACATGAACCTATGATGTAGAATCCGATCATTGTTCTGCTTCAGCTGTGGCTTGGACTTGAGCTGCATACTGTAAATTCCATAGAACATCTTCAAAAGAAGGACGTGATGAGGATTCTGGCGATATGCATTTGCTTGTGATGGATATTGCAATTGATAGTGACTCTTGATTGCAAGTGGTCAACACCGTTGGATCTACAATTTTTCTTCTACCATCATGACTATCAAAGGATGCCTGTGATTCACAACACAAGGTTTTCTTATCCATTAAAAATTTATTAATGAATAAAGAGTAATGCTAGAGAACCAAAATTTTTTTATTTAATTTCAGCTAACTTTTTTAAAATTATTATTTATTTTGTTTATCTTAAATTATAGATGCTAAATTATACCTGAATTATAAAATTGGCTAATACTGACTAACTAAAAGTTGATTCCATATACTTTCTCATGAATAAAACTATCTACTCCCTTAGTTTCCCTAGGAAACCAACAAAAATCAGTCAAAAATTTTACATACAGAATTTAAACATTACATATCCAAAAAAAAAAAAAAAACAAGTAAAAACTACACATCTATACAACACAGGGACAAAATTATGCTTCTACTTGGATGCAAGTGCTTCTATAAGGACAAAATTTAAGGACCAATATGAGAGTTTATTCAAACTTTCTACTTTTAGTTTTCTTAAAGGTGTAAAAAATGGGGGATCTTGGCAAATGGCAATTATTGTCAAAGAACATGTCAACACCAACAAACAATGATGAATTTTTATACTTTCCGAAGCTTTATTTAGAAAGTAATGATATTTCATACAAATATGTGCTACATGTGGATGTATATTTACTCTCATTCATCCAAAGAAAATTTAAGGCAGAAGTTTCTAAAAGCTTATATCTGACCTTTTCATTAAGAAAAAATGCTTCCCCTTTTCCGCTTGCGACAGGTCCAACAAGTGATTCAAACAGTATGAATCCGAAGTTATAAACATCGTCATCTAATTCTGGATTATCTTCCTTTGCCTGTACAAAACAGAAAGCAGCAGAATCACTCTAGGACCAGTCATCAATGCAACTAGACTAAGATGTTGGGATGAAAACATGAAAGCAAACCTCAGTCTTTTCAATCTCTTCAGCAATGATGGACATGCCATAGTCACTTAGTTTTGGAATGTCATGCTCATCAAGTAAAATATTGTTCGTCTTTAAATTGTTTCCAAAACAGCCAGGTATGACACTAGTATGTAAATGATGGACTGCCTTGGCAACTCCAATCAGAATTGACAATCTATCAGACCACTTTAATGCCTTCTCTGGTGAAAATTCTGAATGTTTGAATTAAGAAAGATTAGTAGTGGATTGGTGCCTCAAATACCATAAAGCTATAGCAGAAAAACCGGTAAGAGAATTATATATAATGAAGTTAAATGTGATATTGACATATGTAGAGCATCATGGTGATCAGAGATTCAGAGTATAATAGAGAAAATTAAGAATTAAAAAATCCTCTAAATGGTGAAAATGTTGGCTATACATGTGAGTACACCCTCTAAAGGCCAATGAGTGTAACTAACAATGAATAAATTCTTAATTAATAACTAACTAGCTAACACAATAATACCTCAAATAATATATAAACAACTGAGTTATTAACAACCTTAGATCACCAATCCTATGCCAAATAAGGTATGCATATTAATTTCAAAATATGGAATAAGAACAAAACATAGATTCTCAAATCATCAAAGTAATGTATGATAGTTTTTCATAAGCATGCTTGAATTCCCTAGTCAAAGTATAGTCTTGTCATTTTGATTGAAATTCAAGCAGCAGTGAATAGCAGATTCAAATTAGAGAGACAAGGGAAGCAATGGTGAAAATTTATGCTCACAGCAGCATAAATACTACGATGACATGCTAACTATAGTTACTAGAAAGCTGGTACGAAGACAGGTGCACAGTTCATTTTTGGTACACAATTCGTTAAATTTTGTCATTAATTACAAGTGGTTCTTCAAAGAGAATTTGGTATCCACTATCCAGTACAACTTGAACAAGGAATTCAATACATAGTATGCAGGTAAAAAAGAAAGTTCTGATAATAACCTGACAGACGGCTGCGATAGTCCCCATTTGGCACATACTCGTATACAAGATAGAGTTTGGGAATGCTAGAGTCATCTTGTCCACCACCATCAATGCTGTGACCCAATAGGCTAACCAAGTTTGGATGTTGAAGTTTTGAGAGTAAATCCAACCGAATTTTGAGGTTTTGAATTGAGCATTTCTTCGACAAAGCAACAGATCGTATCACTGTATAGGATCCATTCTCCAGTTTAGCTTTGTAGAGCTGAAAGAAAACCATGCATCATGAAGAACAATCACTTGCATAAAGAACATTTGAAAGCCAAAAACAGTCCAATTACTTTCAAAGAATATTACCTTCCCTATGGAACCTTCGCCAATATAAGTTGACAAGTCAAAATTTTTGGTGACGTCCTTCAACTCTTCAGTTGAAAATTGTCTATAAAACGAAGTTGCTTGTGTCCCTAGCTTCAATGTCTGTGAAATGAATCCTAACAGTAACAGACATGGAAAATAAGAACATTACTATTTAATTTGTCCCTATCAATTCATTGATCTAGGAATATACTAGAAAATGAAAAGTAACACAGATAAAAGGGGACGACCAATGCAGAAATACTTACTGGCACTGGCAAGGAATTCAGAGGAAACCCCTGCTGTTGAGGAATCTTGGACAACTTTTGGGAACACTTCATTCTCATATGTTTCCCTTAAGTAACCTTGTCTATAAAGTAAAACTCCGGAAGCTAAAATCACAGGAACTACTATAAAAATGATACCAACCACCACAGCAATTTCCCATGCCGAGAACTTCTTCAATCCTGAATTACAATAAGACCCTCTCTGCTGAGGCTGAGAATCAGCAGACAAACAGTTTCCACCGTATCTAACAACTCGTCGATCAGACGTGCCGGCCAAGCAAGAAGGAAGTGCACCATTTAGCTTGTTATTAGAAATATCCACAAACCCAAGTTTATTTCCACACATTAGTTTGTTGGGGAGGGAACCGCTGAGTGCATTGCTCGCCAAATTCAAGTAACTTATGTTTGGCAAAGAGAACAATGTATTTGGAGGTGTCTTACTAAGATCATTTGACGAAAGATCAAGATGTTGAAGCCGTTCCAGTTCACCAAACTCACTAGGTATCTCACCTGAGAATGAGTTTTTGCTTAGAAGAACTGTAACCACTGTTTTTGGCATCAATGGTAACTTAGAATCCAAATGATTCTCTCTTAAATCCAAGACATGAAGGGAAGTGAGAGCACTTAGATCAGGTAGTTCACCAGATAACTCATTTTGGGACAAGGAAATATCATTAAGGGACTTAATTTTGCATATTGAGGTAGGGAATGAACCAATTAACTGGTTGTTCTTCAAACTCAACACATTAAGATTAGACAATGAGTCAAACCAATTGGGTATGGTGTCATTAAAGTAATTTCCATTAAGTGCTAGTGTATGAAGATTAACCATTGTTGCCATTCTTGAAGGGACAGAACCAAACAAGAAATTTGAGCTTAAGTCCAAAACTTGAAGATTAGATAACCTATGAATCTTATTAGGAAGTGGACCCCAAATCCCTAAGGACACCAAGCTAAGGACCCTTAAGCTTGTTAACCTTGTCAATGTGGTGACAAAAGAATGAACAGAAAAATTTGGGGATAGTGTTAAATTAGAAACTGCAAATCCATTGATGTTGTTTTTGTCTACCCTCACATTAGGTTTGTCCCCAACGATTTTGAGCTCAGTTACTGAATTGCCATCACACTTAATGCTTGTGTGGGAAGATGAAGGACGGTTACAAAGGTCATTGTTGTAATTTCCCCAAATCTCTAAAGAGGTAGGGTACTCAAGGTACTTCCTTATCTGAAACAAGACTTGGGTTTGAGCTTCTTGAAGCTCATGGCTGATAGGGATGAACGTGAACATGAACAAAGAAAGAGCCACAAAATAGAGGTGAAAATTCCTCATTGAACTTCAAATATTTTCAAATTTCAAAACAATTTCTTCAACCTGAAAACAACACAGCTCCATAGAAAAGAGAGAGAAAGCGCGAAACTTATTCAATGGAGGGTGTTAGTGTTATTACACTGCACACATTTAATTTCTCAACAACGGTAATAAAAAGAAAATACCATGAAGAGAAGAGAAAATGGACCGTTCATTCATCAGTGGTAAAGCAGCACCTAGAGACTAGAGAAGTGAAATAAATGAAAAAAATTATTAGTGACATTGCAGTTCAAGTTCATAGTAACTCAGAAAAGATGAAAAAATGAGTCAAAGGTAGATAAATGAATAATGGAAGTAGTAGTTGAAAAATGAAAATGCCATAATAACTGCACACAGCATTTAATACTTCCCTTCCTGATAATACTGAACAGTGAACGGTGCTCTCTCTCTCTCTCTCTCTTTGTTAATGGGGAGAGTCTGGGACCAGCTATGCCGGAGTATAAGAAGAACAAGAAAGAACAAAGGGTTATTTAAAATTTCTGGAATGTTTTATATTGAATGATATTTTAATGTAATTTTTTTACCGGAAAGAAAGAAAAATGTGTCTTTTGTTCCTTATTCCTTTTTTTAGTTCCTTCTTCAATTTTTTTTTTTTGTTTTTGTTTCTTATCTAAAGAAAATACAGGGTAAATTATTTAATTAAATAAATAAATTACATGTTAAATGATCTAATTGTAACTTTTTTTTAAAAAACTTACGTTTCAGTCATAAATCTATTAAAAAGTATCACGGAATAGAACATAATTTATTTAAAAATGCTAAAGATCACGAGAAAATAACATAATCTACGGAAGAGAAAAATAGATTATGCATAATGAAAACTCGTTGAAGGCAACCATAAATGGCATGTATTTGGAGAGAAATAAACAGTAAAAAAAGGTCACAATTTACATGAATTTATAATATCTGAAATAAAGGAATAGTACGCTAGAGTATAAAGTTAGACTATTTTATGGCAGGATTCTTATCAAATATATTATAGTTAAAAAAATTTTTGAATATTATATTTGATCAATTAGTAAAAATTTTAGAATATTGTATTTAACCATATGGAAAAAGGGATAAGAATGGGAAAAAAAAAGTAGGAGAAGAAGATGTAGAAAACACAAAAACTAATAGCATAGAAGTGATTAATTGATTATAAATATTATTTAGGCGCATTACTTAATTAACATTTATTAAAATATTTATTTAATAATTAAATTAGAATATCGAAGATAAGATATTTTTAAATTTATCTCTAAAAGATTTTTTTTAACTAAATTGATTCTTCAAAGATTATAAATTAATCATATTTATTTTCTAATCATTTCATTAACAATTTTTTTTTAAGATTGATGTTGTAAAACGTTAATTAATAATATATATAATATCTTATGTCACCAAAAAAAATATATCTACTTAATATATTAAAATTGGGTTTTTTTCCAACTAATGAAAGTGATGTGTCATTTTCTCGTGAACCCGTTTTTCCTCCAAAATAAATTCATTTAATAAATAATGCATAATTATACTAATTTATGAAAATATCTTTATTTTAATTATATAAAATCAATATTTAATAAATTATTAAACTACTTATCAATTATTAATCATAAATGTTTTTAATTATTTTAATGAATAATGCATAATTATACTAATTTAGAAAAATATCTTTATTATAATTATATAAAATCAATATTTAATGCATCATTAAACTAATTATCAATCGAAAATATTTTTAAATATTTTAATTATATTCATTTTAATTATATTCATATCCTTCTAATTCTTATTCATTATCCAATAATTTTATTAGTGGCAAGTTGTTAATCTATTTATATTGATAATAATAATAATTTTATTAGGATAAATATCAAATTCTATTCCTAATATAAAAATATAAAATTTAATTCCTTCCATTTTTATTTTACCACTATAAAAGACCATGTATGCTAGAAAAAAATATCATTCGTTTACCAATTACTCTTTTATTTGATAGCTTTTATAACAATTATTTTTCTTCCTATGAGGCGTCGTTGCAAGAAGACAACTATCATAAATACAAACTATCACACTCTCCAACTTTCGTGCTCATCATTCGGAGCTCTATAAGATATGTTATCTATAAACCATGGTGTTATCATGTATGAATAAATAAAAAATGTTTCGTATTTAAATTTAAGTCATTTACCTGTTTGTGATATATTGTAGTGTGAAATTACTTTCAATATATGTTGTGTAAGGATATTATGTTCTAATTTAAGCTTTTACTTTAGAACTGTATTATGATTTTATCTCATCATTTTTTCTTAGATATCAAGTTGACGTATTTTTATTTATTATTATTATTATTGAAACGGATGTGATATGAAATGTACCAAAAAAAACTCTCACATTCAATTTATTTTATTGTAGTCTTCTATCTATTCTATTTATTTTTATTTTCTTCTTATTCATTTTATTTTCTTTATAAATGTTATATAATTTATTATAATTTATACCAATCTACTTCTACCTACTTAATATACTAAAATTGGGTTTTTTCCCAATTAAGAAAAGTGAGGTGTCACTTTTTTGTGAACCTATTTTCCTTCCAAAATGATTGCACTATTTCTCTCTTTTAAATTTATTTTTAAAAATTATCTTTAATTGATATAATTATATTATAATTAGTATGTAATGAATGATACATAATTATACTAATTTAAGATAATCTTTTTATTATAATTATACTAATCTATTTTAAATTTATTTTAAAAAATTATCTTAATTATAATTATATAACAATATTATACTTATCATTTAATGAATAATTCATAATTATACTAATTTAGAAAAATATCTCTATTATAATTATATAAAATCAATAATTAATGCATTATTAATCTAATTAACAATTTAAAATATTTTTAACTATTTTAATTATATTGATATAATTCTATTTTTTATTTATTATCCTAAAATTTTATTAGTGATAAGTTATTATCTTAATGGTGACCTATATAATAATAATAATAATAATAATAATAAGATAGAAAATTATATTTTAGAGAAATATAAATTAGTTATTAATAATGATAATTATATGATTAATTTTTAGTAATCATTAAATATATTTAATATAAATAACCAAGTTTAATTAGTTAAACAAATGAAAGAAAATATTATTGTACGATTGTAGAATATATATATATATATATATATATATATATATATAGATAACTAATTTAATATTAATGATAATTCAATATATATATATATATATATATATATATATATATATATAACCAATTTAATATTAATAAGGATAATTATCGTTATTATTCAATAATAATAATAATAATAATAACAATAATAATAACAATAATCTTTCCTTTTATTAAAACACTCATCTAATTGAATTAATATAAATATTTAATGAAAATAAAGAATGATTTTTTTGGTTTGAAGGATAATACAATCGAATATTCTTGAAGATTTTAAAGCTGTGAGTATATATTCTTCCTATATTAATATACGCATGTATGTTACCTCATTTTTTCTATAAATGAAAAATAATATTTACCTGTTAAATTTATTAGTTGCTCAACCGATTCATCTTATTTATTATGATTGAGATTGATATATAATCATAAAGATTTTTTTTCTTCCATTAATTTGAGTAAAGAAATCCATGATGTAAAATAAAATAAAATAAAGTCAGTATCTACTTTTTTTCTCAATATTTTTTATATTTACGGTAAATATTAAATGTAAAAAAGAAAAAAAATATTAATTATTATCACTTTTATTTATTTACATTCATAATTAAATTTAATATAATTATAGTAAATCTCTATAATTATAACAATTTATATCTGTTACATATATAGCAATTATATTATATATAATTATATATCTCCTCTTTTATATATACTTAGTAAGTATTTCTATTTATATAATCTACCTAATATATTAAAATTAGGTTTTTTCTCAACTAATGAGACTGAGGTGTGAATTCCTCATGAATTTATTTTTCCTCCAAAATGAATGCATTTAATGAATAATGCATAATTATACTAATTTAGAAAAATATATTTATTATAATTATATAAAATCCATATTTAATACATTATTAAACTACTTATCAATTATTAATCAAAAATATTTTTAATAATAATAATAATAATATACTTCTACTTAATATACTAAAATTGTATTTTTCTCTAACTAATTGAAGTAAAGTGTCAATTTTTCATAAATTCATTTTTCTTCTAAAATGAAAGCATTATTCTCTCTTCTAAATTTACTTTAGAAAAATATCTTTATTATATTTATATTACAATTAACATTTAATGAATAATGTATGATTATACTAATTTAGGAAAAATATATTTATTATAATTATATAAAATTAATATTTAATGCATTATCAACTAATGAAAACGAGGTATCAATTTTTTATGAATTTATTTTTTCTCCAAAATGAAAGTACTATTCTCTCTTCTAAATTTTTATTTTAGAAAATTAAAATTTCATGCTGAATATAGGTGGCAAGTTAAAAAAAAAATAAGCAAGTTTATAAAATCAAATCATATTTCTATAACATATATAAGAATGTATATTTTTATTATATAAAAATTAAATTTCTGCACTTCATAATGGACGTGGCATACTTCTTAATTAGCATGTTTCTTAATTTATTTTTTATAATTCATTGAATACAATTTATTACAGTAAATTAATTATATTAACTAATTGATTTGATTAGGTATTTAAATATCACACGATTTATTATAATTTATATCAATCAAATAATTGTAATTTATTATATCAATTATTTTAATTCATTAATTTATAAGGTACATAATTACATAGATGATTTGTTACTTATGCTAATTAAATATAATAAATACATATTAATAATTTAGTTAAAAAAATTATTGTCTCCTACATTTTCTTATTTATTTTTTTAATTTATTAAATCCAATCAATTATAATAAATTAATTATATCAACTAATTAATTCAATCAATTATTTTCTAATTTATTTTTTGAATTCAATAAATCAAATAAAATTAATTATACTAATTATTTGTATTGACTAATTGATTTGATTAATTCTTAAAAATATTTTTATTTAATTTATTTTATTTATTTAAATATAACTAATTAGTTATTTAATTTTATTAGAATAAATATCAAATTCTATTTCTAATATAAAAATACAAAATTTTATTCATTTCATTTTTATTTTACCACTATAAAAAACCATATATGCTAGAAGAAAATATCATTCATTTATCAATTACTCTTTCATTGGGTAACTTTTACGACAATTTTTTTTCTTCCTATGAGGCGTCGTCACAAGAAGGCAACTATCATGGACACAAATCAACACACACTCTTCAACTCCCATACTCATCATTCAGAGCAATATATGATATGTTATCCATTAATCATTTATAAACTATGGTATTATCATGTTTGCATAAATAAATAAAAAATCCGTAATTAAGCTTTAAGTCATTTACCTATTTGTGTGGTATATTGTAGTGTGAAATTACTTTTATTGAAGCGGATGTGATATAAAATTTGTAAAAAGAAAAAAAAAACTTACATTCAATTTATTTTATTGTAGTCTTCTATTCTTCTATTTTTTATTCATTTTATTTTCTTTTTAAATATCATATAATTTATTATAATTTATACAAATTAATTAGTTATAATTCATTATATCAGTTAGTTTAATTCATTAATTTATAATATACATGATAAAATAGATCATTTATTACTTATACGTTTATTTTTCTAAAATCTAAATCTGAATAATTATATTTTCAGTTTTTGTTATGAACAAAATATTATTAATAATGAATAATAATTAATCACTCATACTTTTAATCAAAGTGTTTGGTTAATTTTTATATTTATTAATATTAATTATTGATTATTTTTTCATAAATAAATTATATTATAATTTTATGTTAATTCATAATTGATTAATGATTAATGTTCATGAAGCTGTTACTCTAAATTTTATATTTTATAAATATTTTATTTAAATATAATTTTTTTTAACATAAAAATGTATTATTTTTAACAATATCATAATTTTATATTTTTTAATTATTCTAAATGAATATTTTATCAAATACTAATTAAAGTCATTCTTCCATTTGCTTTTACTAATCTATTTTCTAATTATTATATAAAATTAAAATCGTATTAATGAATTTAATATTAAAATTAATTTGACTTTTTATTATTTATAGTGTTTTTCAATCAATAATTTTATACTCTTTACTTTTTTTTCGGTTTCATTTTGAATTTTAATTTAGTACTTAAAGGTAGTGAAATTCCATTTATACGAAAATAAAGTTACAAAACGGTCCATAGGATAGAATAAGTAAAATAATATGATACCCACATTGCAATATCCAAATGAAACAACTTAGGATCTAAAATATTTATCTTTCTCTTTCTTGGCGTGTATTATATTATCTATTCTATCTATTCTATTATATAAAAATCGAATTTTTACCTTTAATGATAGAATCAATGTAGCATGCTTCTGCTTTATTTTGTTTAACTCATTAAAGTCAATTCATTATAATGAATTAATTATATCAACTAATTGATTTGAATAGATATTTAAGTATCACACAATTTAAAATTATGTATATTAATTATTTGATTTAATTTTTATGATATATAAATTTAAGAAATAAATTAAAATAAGATAATTTATTACTTATTTAAATTGAATACAACAAATATAAATTAATTTACTTAAAAATTTACTATTTTCTAATCTTCTATACATAAAAATGACAAAACAAAATTATAAAAAAAACTTTTCACTTTTGCTATTTTAATTTTATTTTCTTTGCTTTTTTTATGTATAATTTTATTTTATATTAACTTTGTTTATTTAATAATAAAATATACCATATTAATTCTATCATATAATAATATATTTTTCTCCTATATTAATGAAAGAATTTTAATAGTTATCAACTATATCTAATAGAATGATTGAGAAGTGAGAGAACTACGAGAAGTTAAACACAGGTTCAAAATATTGAAATAAAAAAAAAAGAAAACAGTGGATATATGATTAGAGAAAAATGTATAATAATGACAAAATATACTAAAACTGAATTTTTTCTCCAACTAATAAAAGTGAGGTGTTAATTCCTCATGAATTCATTTTTTCTCTAAAATGAAATCACTATTTTCTTTTCTAAATTTATTTTAGAAAAATATATTTATTATAATTATATTACAATTAACATTTAACGAATAATGCATGATTATACAAATTTAGAAAAATATTTTTATTATAATTATATAAAATCAATATTTAATACATTATCAACTAATAAAAGTGAGGTGTCAATTCCTCATGAATTCATTTTTCTTCCAAAATGAAAGTACTATTCTCTCTTCTAAATTTATTTTAGAAAAATATCTTTATTATAATTATATTATAATATTACAATTAGCATTTAATGAATAATGCATAATTATAATAATTTAGAAAAATAAAATAAAGTCCAGTAATTTATCTTCCGACTGCACAAGTGTATAGAATAACTTTTAAAAAGGAGTCATGTATAGTAAATACGGTCGATGATTGTAAAACTGTATACTAACATACATTGCTATAATATTATTTCAGGTATATATTTTGCAGGCATCAAAGAAAAGTGTTGAGTTATTTTTTAGTAGATTTAAATTATTTATTGTTTATTAGAGAATTTTATGCATTAGAATTCTCTAATAATTTATTATTTATCTTGAGCTAATTTTGATATGTTCTTACTTGACATTAAAACAACATATAAAAATTTGTTGGTGAGTCTAAATATTATTAAGTTATTTATGGTCACATTAAGTATATATATTTGATTTATTGAAGAAAGTAGATTACTAAAACCAATTAATAATTGTTTTAGAGTTAATATATTTAACACTAGCTTAAGAAAAAACAAATAATACATAACATGTTATATTTTTATTAATCAAATTATTATATTTAAATTAATCTTAACAAAATAATTTAAAATTATAATTTTAATCTTATCACGTGCATGGCACGGGTTAATACACTTGTAATACCTTATATGTGACCAAATATGTTTAAGAAAATTTATTAATTTAGTAATTTTTTTAATTACAAAAATTCTATTCCTAATATGACCTAGTAACTAAATTGATAGATTTTCGTAAACATATTTAGTCAACGTCTAATTGAACATGTTATGTGCCATATATGCTATCAATTAACATTTTACATCATTAATAGTTGACGAAAAATATGAATGAAGTAACTGAAGGACAGATATGATTAATTCGTAATCTTTAATAAGGGACTAATTTAATTAAAAAAATCTTTTAGAGATAAATTTAAAAAATACATTATTTTTAAAGACTAATTTGACTATTAACCCTATTTAATCATTTACTAAATACATTGCTGACCTCAGTAAGAGTTTACCGTTCAAAATTTTGTACAATGTAAGAGAGCCTAACTCAAATGCATATTGCATAAGTTGAAGTCTCAAGATTAGGATTTTTTCATATGTGAAACTCCTTTCAAGCCATTCGAAACCATTTATTTTTGAAAAATTAAATTTTTTAAATAAATTTTTTAAGTTATTTTTTAAAATTATTTTACATAAAATAAAATATTTTTTTATGGTAAAATATATTTACGCAAATTTTAAATACAATACTCTTTTACATAATTAATAATTTAAAAATTATTTTATTTCATGTGAGCAATTAAAAAAAAGATTAAATATAAATATAAATATTTATATATGTAGTCAAATTTTAAATAAAATACTCTACATAATCAATAATAATTTAAAAATAAAAAATATTTTATTTTATATATTAAAAAAATAAACTAACAAAATATTTAATTATAAAACTTTTTTAAAATTAATATTTATTTATTAAATTAAAATTAATATATAAAATAACATATTTTAGTACTTTTTTCTAAGTACTCTTAATAATAATAATTATTATTATGTATGAATTGTTGATCCTTTTTAAATAAAACAAATAATAATAATAATAATAATAATAATAATAATAATAATAATAATAATAATAATAATAATATTGAGAATACTTAAAAAAAATACTAAAAAATATGTTGAGTGACAAATTTATAATAAAATGGGTATAATACATTTTTATTTCTCTTTCTTGTAGAAATATTTTTACAAATTAAAATTAAAAAATTTAATATAACTTTATATATTAATAAACATATAAATTTATTTAATTTTTATATATTTATATTTATTATAATATTTTAAATTAAAAAATTATTTATTAAATATAATTATTATTAATTGTGTTTATTGATCATTATTTTTAGTTTAATTTATCAAAAATAAATGATAAAAATTTATTTAAAAATTATCTTTTAAAAATTAATTTAATAAACTATTTTTAAAACAAAACCTTTATCAAACTAGTTTATAGATTGCTTCGTCGTTTGCATTGCCCCACAAGGATTGAATCATATATAGTGCCATACATACTAAATTGACATCAATATCTTCGTTTTGAATTACTTCAAAGAGGTTTTAAATACAAATTGAATCAATGGGTAAAGCTACTAAAACGAAATTATTGGCTTCGATTTACTATGAACTTATTTTTACATATCCAGATCAAATTAAATAGATTCGATTTATCATTCAAATGTATACAATTCGAATTCAATCACTTTAATTTAGTACGTATTTGGCTAAATCAAATTTATTAAATTCGATTTATATAAAAATAGAAGTTGGGACATTCAAGTAGCCTTTTGTATTTTGAAAAATTTGCATAATATTAGAATGTTTTTAGTTTAATACAATAAATTATTCTATTATTTATTTAATTGTGTATCGCTGTGAAGAATAATGCTCCCCAACACTAATAAGTAATAACGAAAGTCACCAAAAAATATACTAAGTCACCAAAAAAAGTAATAACGAAGCATCTTGTGATTTGAAATTCGCAAAAGACGAAACTTATAAATTTAACAAGGTTCGTCCAAGGATAACGCAAATTTACTCCACCAAAAAAAATGAATTTTGGAATATAATTCAAGAATAATTTTTTTCTGGAAATAAGTTTTTTTTTATTCCAGAAAAAAATGTCTCAAGACTAAAGTCTAAAACTTCGAACAAAATAAAGAAACCTAACCAAAATAACTACAGCGAAAAAGCAATTATCCATATATTCCATACTAAGATCCAACATTATTATCACATGCACATTCCAATTCACAAATCAAAATCCTCAGCTTTGGACATAGTAGACAACCTGGAAGACTTGATTTGACGAGAGGTATTGTAACGAGACCCACTCTTGGACTGAGGCTTACGCCGTATAATAAAATTGTTCTTTACCGTAAACTCATCAATAGCTCCATTCTTTAACATTGAATTCTTGATCGCAAATTTCAGAAGTAGCATATTTTCGCTAGTGTGCGATGGTTGTAATGTTCTTGCTGATGGTAACAATGGCGGTGTTACTATTTTACGCAGTTGATGAGGATTTGGGTTAGAATTAGAATTAAGATAAAGATTTAGATTAGGGTTAGGATTAGGATTAGAATTCCATTGATAACTGCAGATGTAAGCTAAAGGTGCTTTGAATATTTTACATTCTTGAAAATGTGATGGTTGATTTATCAGCACACACTGTTGAAGAGGTAAGAAGGAAAATTGGTCGGCTGGTATAATGATTACTGGCGCATAAACAAAAATGGCAACTACCTCTGAGTTCATTCTTCTCCTTTCTATTTCTTTTTGAAGAGATGTTACTTAGTAGAATTGATGAGAATGCATGTAGATGTATATATATTATGTTAAATATTGTAAAATAGAGATGCTTTTGAGATAATTAATAATAAATCTTGGTATCCCATTTCTATGATACTAATTTTAAAAAGATGATATAATGCTTTTTAGTAGATTCTACAATTACTTGTTATTTATTTTAATTATAATTTATAGATTCTATAAATAAAATATACTAGAAAGCAACTAGTTTTTAAACTTTTAATTTATTTAACTCATTAGAAATTTAATTTTTTAGTTTCCATTCCAACACAAAACTTCTACCGTGTTTGACAAATTTATAATAGTAAAAATAAAAGTACTAAAGAAATTAAAAAAAATACTTTTTTGAGAAACTGCAATTTACATTTTTTTTAAAAGATTTTTTTAAAAAAATATTTTTCATATAATAAATAAACAAAAAAATACTTTTATATTATTATATGCAAACATAATTGATAGATAAAAAGATTCTTTTACATGAGATATCCAAACATAAAATTACTTTTACTTTTTTATAAGATCTTTTAAAAAAAGATAACTCAAAAAAAGATTTTTTTTTTAAATTCACCCAAATAAGTTCTAAGTATGCTTACAACAGTTATTACTTAAATTCAATGATAAAAGTACATTTAAATATTTTTAATATTTCTTAAGCAAACTGCAGGAGCAAGACGAAGTGAAGAAGTGGTGGGTTTTTTCGGCTAATGGGCTTGTTTAGACATCATTTTAAAAAAATACTTTTTTAATAATTTTTTTAAAAGATTTTTTATAAAAATAAGTGATTTTATATTTAAATATTTTATGTTAAAAAAATTTTTATTTATCAATTATATTTAGATAAAATAAGATAAATATATTTATTTATTTATTTATTATGTAAAAAATATTTTTTTTAAAAAAATATCGTTTAAAAAAATATATAAATTGTAGTTTTTTTAAAAAATATTTTTTTATTATTAAAAATTTATCAAATACACTAAAAAATAAAAAATACATTAAAAAAATATTTTTTATTAATTTAATGACGCTAAAACAAATATAATGTCTAGCTAGAATGAAATCTTCTCTAGGTATAAAATAAAACTGAAATTTCTAGGTAACGTCTACCCTTTGAATGGACTAATAGTATGACGACAAAAATACCATTAAATATATTTTAACATCATGTTAAAAAAAACGAACAAGTATATAAAAAAATAAAAATTTCATGGAAGATAAGTACAAGAGAGATATGTTGGCAAGCGTATGCAGACCTAACCCAACCCGTTGTTGTGAATTGTGATTTGTGATGTCCTGTTCTGAATAAAATATTCTCCTCCGCTGTTTGTAGTGTTAACTGTTATGTGCTTCTAAGTTTTAAAATATCGGGGTTCCCATGCATGGCAATGGCATGTCCTACTGATTCAGTGGATAATTGTTGGAATATAATGCCATGCCATTTCCATTGCATTCACGTGCTCTTTTCAGAAATTATGGTAGGCACGCATGCAGTAGATTATATTTTGGGTTTTGAGACAAGGCAAATTGTCTAGTGCCTTTCGTTTTAGCGTTGAATTTGTCAAACTTGTTTTTTAGATAAGTATTAAATATTTAAAAATTATTTATTTTTATATTTTTAATTAAATATTAATTTTATGGTTTTATTATATATTTAAGTGTTGTTATAAATTAAATTTAACAAAATTTATACTCACATAATATGTATGTGAATTATAATTTTTTTGTATTTTTTTTATTTGCACATTTCTTTTTCGTTATTTTTTTATTATTGTTAAAGTTTTTTTTATTTCTTCTCCTCTTTTTTCTAATAATTTTTGCAGTTAATTTTTTTTCATGGAAATAAGATAAGTGATACATCTCAATATTATAATTTTTATTTTTTAAGACGGTATAAAATATAAAATCAAATAATCTAATTTTTACATTCTAAATTAAAATTGTTCTACATTTGAGATTAACTTCTCAACCGTCTACAATTTAAAAAAAAAATATCATTGTTAATTTAATATAAAAAGGTGAGTTTTTACAATTTTTTTTAATTTTTTTCTCTTTATCTTGTTTTTATTCTAGCTAAAAGAATGAAATAAAAAAATTATAAACAAATGAAAAAAAATGATGATAATGATGATGAAGGAAGAGAGTATTTTCAATCATGTAGAATTTATCATAAAAATAACAACAAATTTTTTTAACAGTAACATAGTAAATTTTTTAACCGTAATACAGATTACTACAAGAATTTGACAAATTAGCGACGAATTTTTGCGAGAAATATGTTTTGTTACTAATCCGTCACTAACTTGCGAGGAATTAGTGACGCACTAACGACAAAATTAATGAGTGGTCACAAAAAACCCGAACTTGAGAAAAATGACTGATTAGCGAGAGATTTACGAGTAAGTTTGTTTCTCGCAGATTGACTTTTGTGGCTAAAAAAAGAGCGGGGAAAATGTCCTCGCTAATTTGTCACAAATTAATTAGCGAGTGACAATGTTCTAGCAAATCAGTCACTTAGGGGTTCAATCGAATAAAATTAAAGTAACGAGTGATATTATTGTCACTATTCCGTCGCAAGTATTTGATATACAATTAGCGAGAAACAATTCACACACTAGTTCGTCGCTAAATAAACTTTGTGCGAAATGGCTAATTAGTGAGGAACAACGTTCATAGCTAATCTGTCACGAAGAATTGAAATGCATTTTGCGATGGATAATTTCTTAGCTAATTTGTCACCAAAGGTTTTATTTTTTAGCGAGCAACTAGTTTCTCGCTAATTTGTCGTATAATATTGTAAACTTCAAAATAAGAGTAGCGACAGAAAACAGTCGTCGCTAACTCGTCGCAACAGATAAATCATTTAGCTAGGGAACTATTCCTCGCTAATTAGTCGTTAAAGTGGAAATACGGATATTGAGCGCCTAGGACATAAGTAGTGAGAAATTTGCGACCGTTTAATAACTGACACAGTTCGTTCGCTGATTTCAAGTCGCTGATTAGCGGGCGAAATACATTTGTCGCTAAGTTGTCGCAAGTTTAATTTAGCAAGCGACTTGGCAACTGCAATCTTGTCGCAAAGTAAAAGCTATATCCTACCTATTTTGTAGCAAATTACTCGCTAATCTCGTTGGAAATCCGTCGTAGAGTTATAACAAATCCAAAACTGATCGAGAAAATTTTATAAGTAACTAGTCGCAATTGAGTCACTAATCAAAAGCTTATTTAGTGAGGAATTAGCGACCGTTTAATAACTGATATACTTTTCTCGCTTATTTCATGTTGTTACTAATTTGTCAGAAAAAATATTAGTCCCATGTTGCTACTAATCACTAACCACTATATAAATCCATGGAAAATTCATGAAAAAAATCATTAAAAAAGTAATACAAATTATTTAAATATAAGATCATTGATATTTACATAAATATTTTCATATTTTTTTAAAAATCTTATCTACCTCATAAAAGATTTTTTTAAATTTAAATTCTTTTTAAAAAAAATCAAAATAAAAATTTGAAAACAAAAGAAAAAAAAGTAATTCAAAAAACAAAAAGCATTTAATTTCAAAAATTTAAAGGTACCTATAATAAGATTTAGATACCTATGCATACGAATAAATTTATATATATATAAAATTAAATTTAATAAATAATACTAACAAACTTGATTTACACATATAATCAAACTTTACAAATAACATATTCAAATTTATAATCATAACACACATATACAAATATACAAATGTACACTTGCTATTATAGTTGTAAAAATCGAACCGGACCGGTCAGTTCGACTAGAAAATCGGTGAACCGAACTCTAATTCAGTTCGATTTACTCTTTGGACCGTTTAAGGAAGAAAACCGGTATGAACCGGCAAGAATCGGATCAAACCGGCAAGAACCGGTGCAAACCGATCTGCGTGAAAAACCTTTTAAAATGTCTCTGCCACACTTGCTATCATAGTTGTAAAAATCGAACCGGACCGGCCGGTTCGACTAGAAAATCAGTGAACCAGACTCTAATTCGGTTCGATTTACTCTTTGGGCCATTTAAGGAAGAAAATCGGTATGAACCGGTAAGAATCGGATCAAACCGGCAAGAACCGGTGCAAACCGGTCTGAGTGAAAAACTTTTAAAATGTCTCCGCCAAGTCTCGAACCAAGAACCTTGGAGCAAAAATAACCATTACTTGCCACCCGGCCATTTGCTTCTAATTACTATATTTAACAAATACTAATTATATAGTATACAAAAATGTCTAATTTAATTTAATTTTTGTTTTTTCTATTTTTCAAATTAATTATATTTTAATTATATACTATTATTAATATAAATATAAATTTCACTAAAATTCTATCACTAGCTTTTAGTTTTCAATATTATTGCCGAATTTGTCTTAAATCTCTAAAAAATTTAGGATTTGTTTGATTTATGTTTTTATTTTTAATATTTTTTGTATTTTGAAGTTTGTAAAAAAAATAATAAAAATAATAAAATTTTATTTTCTATTTTTACCTGCTATTTTTATTTTTTTCTTTGCAAAATCTAAAAAATAAAAATACTAAAAATAAAAATAAAAAATAAAAACCAAAATCAAATGTATCATTAGTAGTAGAAAATAAAAGGTAAATAGTATTACATGTATGAGGGCACTCCACCCCTCTCTTTTCCTCTGAAAATTCAAATTGGAGAACCCTAGTGCCAAACCTCCTTTGAATGCAATCGCAGCAGCCCACCATCCCTCTTCGGTCATCGTCGAACTCTTCTCCTCCAGGGATAGACCGTGGGTGCCACATCGCGCGTGGAAGCTTTGTTCGGCGGTTCAGCCCTATTCGATTCGTTCCTCCTGTTGTTGCTGTCGTCGAAAGCTCTCTCTCTCTCTCTCTCTCTCTCTCTCTCTCTCTCTCTCTCTCTCTCTCTCTCTCTCTCTCTCTCTCTCTCTCTCTCTCTCTCTCTCTCTCTCTCTCTCTCTCTCTCTCTCTCTCTCTCTCTCTCTCTCTCTCTCTCTCTCTCTCTCTTCGCCGGCAGTACCCATTGTAACATCCTTCATTTTTTGAAAATCTAAATATGAATAGATTGTGATTTTATTTTATTAAATTTAAACTTTATAATTTTAGAAATTATTTTATTAGAAATAATTGAATAGATTCGGAGATAACTTCATTTTTAAATCAAATAAGATTCTTAAGTAATTTTATCATAATGAAACATTTTGCATAATTTTAGTGATTGAAAAATAAGTAAGAATTGTATAGTTTAATTTAAGTGATTTCTATTATGAATAAGTTATGACTTATTATTAATTTGAACTCCTTATTTTGTAAACTAATCTATTAAAAGTAATCAAATTAGTTTTATTAATATTTGGGGTTAAGATAATTAATATTCTTGTGTAAATTTTTATAATTGGTTATTTGAAATTAAAACTCAGCAATAAAAGCATTATATAATTTAATTTAAAAAATTTGTATTATGATTAAATTACGATTAATTTTATTAAATTGAGCTCTTAGAGATTAATTTATTGGGAATGATTAAATTAATTTTTATAAATATTTTGAGTTTAAGTTAACTAACGTGTATGTACAATTTTTATTATAATTAGTTGTTTTATACAAATTGAAATTAAAATCTTGGTAATAGAGAGATTATGAAAGATTATGACATATAATCTGAATAATTGATGATATTTTCGTATTTAAACTGTATTTTATAAAATATGATTAGTATGTTTACTTTATGATTTAAATTAAAGATAATTTGAATTCATTGATATATTGATAAATAAAATCTTACGTATTTTAAAAATAATCTTTATAGTATTATATTTAATTTTTGAATTATTATTTTATCTTAAATATCTTATAAAATTATTATATTACTAATACATATTTTATCCTAACCTTAAAGTTCCAAATAAAATCCTAATTTCATTAATTCCTAAATCAAAACAAGCAAAACATACACATAGAAGGGGAAGAAAAGAAACGGGGGAAACAGAGAGGGGGAAACGGGAAGAAGAGGAAGGAGAAGAGAGGGACGGGATGTAAGGGAAGGCGCCGGAAAGGCCGTCGTCGCCGTCGCCGTCAGGTGAAGGTGGAGGAGTGACTGAGAGAGAGTAGGATGTAAGGAAGGAGAAGAGAGATTGAGAGAGGGAGACGGAGAGCAAGGAAGGGGAGGAAGGCTACTCCCGTCATCACCGCCGATTCTGCCTAGACCGCCGCCGTCGCCATTGAGGGAGTCACTGCCTCCGAATCCTAACCATCGCTGCGGTCAGAAGAACGAACCTGGAAGGAGAAGGACGAGGTTTGTTCTCGCACTGTCCTTCTCCGCCGCCGCCACTGCCGTCGATTGGGGTCACACCGTTGCTGTTGCGCCCTGTTTTCTTTGATAGAGCCACTGTTGAGAGTCTGCCGTCAGAGAAGCATCGTCGGCGTTGCTGCTGTGAACTATTTCAGCTACTGCCCTGGTATTGCTCGGTCACCACCACCTCCTTCGTCCTTGTCTCTGAATTCTGTACCATTCATGACCTATTTTGATTATTGTTATTCTTTCTTGCCGCTTCTGCCTCCGTCGATCGAACAGAATATGAGAAGGGAGAGGAGTTGTGTTCTTTTGCTGTCGTCGTCGTTGCCGAAACCAGGACAAATTTACCGGTAACTCTGTTGTTTCCATTCTTGAATTTGCGCTACTTCCATTTTGTTCCTTAGTCTTTTTCTGTTCTGGTAAGGAAAACCCATGTCTCTATTTAACACTCCTGCTCTGCCTTCTCTGTTTGCTGATGGAACTATCATAGGAGATAGTGTTGATGATAATAAAGAATTGTTAGAGTTACTGCTGCTGCTGCTAGTTTGGTTCGAGTCTGTTGCTGCTACAAACTAAAACAAAAGAGGGGTTTGCTGCTCTTAATTATCAAATTTTGGCTAATCGAGGTAGGGGGTTTAATTTAAACGGTTTTAATTTAAGAATGCTGACAAAGTTTATTGGATAACTGTAAATAGGTATAATAGTTGTGAGTGATTGATTGATTATATGAATGTTGAATTGTGGCTGAGATTGTGATTGGAATGATTGAGATTTTGGTTGGAACTTTGATTGAATTCGTTGATTTTGTGAAATTGATCATGCGTGGTTTATGAATTGTTTGATGAGAGATTGTTGTGAATTATGTATTTTGATGGATTAAATTGAAATTTTTATTAATTGTTATTAAACTGGTTATATGATTATTGTAATGGACTTAGTTGGTGATTGATTGGAGTTGGGTTTAGAGAATATTTGGAGGAATGAATCTTGAAATGTTGAATTGATTGCTGAGAATCTGAGTTTTGAAATTAAATGGAAACTTTGGAAGTAAATCAGATATTCAACAGTAATCAAAATGATAAGAGAGTAAAAGCTAAGTAAACTAGGATGAAATTCGTTGTTGGAATTTAATTTTGAGAAGTTTGAATTAGCTGGAGAATTAGTTGTGATTTTCAAAGTTAAACTGAAAAATCTTATTTCCTGCATTATCTTTAAATGAAATCGGTAACTTTGAAAAGCTATAACTAACTCTATGATGATCGGAATTGCGTGAGGCCAAGTATGGATTAAGCTTGGGAATATAAGGAGCTGGACTAGGGAATTTAAGACTTTTTTGTTAAGTATATGATTTATGGTGAATTTTTGAGTTATGGTTTTTGAATCTGATTTTTACTGCAGAATTTTTAGAACAGCAGTAACTTGTTGGCTCTGCTGTGTGTGTTTCAAATTGAATTTTGAAATGGAACCAATTTTTAATGAAACTTTAGTCCTATTATTTTAATGCCGTAAAATTTCAGAATGGTTGGACTTGTAGTTTTAAGGATATGACTTTTTGAAAGATGATGCATTATGCAGTAAAAGCCAGATTCTGTTTTCTTAAATCAGTAACTTTGAGAGTTTATAACTTTGGATTCTGGATAGTTATTGAGATGGAACTAATTGGAGGTGAAATTTAAGTATGTTTAGCATATGTGATTTAAATTTCAGGGCTGTCAATGTTTTAATGAGTAAGTTATGGGATTTGGAAGAGGATATGTTCATTAACTTTTAAAACAGAATTCTGCAGAAAATTACTCAACTTCTAAGTTATATAACTCCTTCATTAAAAACGATATTGATCTGGAACCAATTGGAAAAGAAACCTGGATGAGTGAAGTTGAACCACATTAATTTTTAAGGTCATTGGATTTAACTTGGATTTTATATTGAATTTTGAATATCACATGCTGCTGCTGTTTTCTGATTTTAAGACACTGCAGAGCAGTCACGGTTTTGCTTCTATTCCCAAAGCTAGAGTAAGCAAAAAATTATAATTTTTCATTTAATAGAAAGCTTAATCCGAGACGGTCATATGGATATAAAGTTTGTGCAATTCTGAATTCATTTGATATTTTAAAAACAAAATTGAAATTAGGCTGCCAATGTTGTTTTGGTAACTACCCTGGGTATAGGGTTTAAAAATTGATTTTTACACTATCATCAAGTATTTTGAGAATATATTGTTGTGGTACTTGCTGATAAAAGGTTGGTGAAATATTGAGAAAGAGTGAACCCGTATGGGTGGCTAAGTTCTATTTTTAGACGAGGTTATGTTCGAATTTTTATAAAAGTATAAGGTTGTAATTAAAACGAATAATTAAGACTTGTTTAAAGACGATAACTTTGCTGATTCTTTTTAGAAAAGATTATTTGGTTTATGAGGTTGTTGGCAAGAGCGTGGAAAGAAGGTTAACATCCTCTACTGATTTAGTTGGTTGAACTTGCACAAATTACTACTGTAGAGTGATGTTATTGAACCTGTTTTCTGATGCAATATCTTTTAATGGGAATCAATTGTTTGATTTTTGGTCAGTGTTAAATAGTCAATTATTTTACTCTCTTTTTTCAACGTCTCTTATCAATTATTCAGCTATTTGCTAGCTCATGCTATTTTCGACTCACCCTGTTCTCTTCTGTTGAGAGAAGCTAAAAATGAATCCTGTTTGTGTTTCTTGGTAAAGTTTCTACTTTAATTTCTCATCTTGCTTTCTTCTATTTGATTCTGTTGTTTATCTTGATTAATTTCTTTTGCGTGCAAACAAGAATCACATGATGTTGTGTAGTATAGTGCAGTGCCTTTGATTTTGACTGTTGTTGGATTCTTTATAATTATTAAAGTTCTTTTCTTTTCTTTTTTGTTGAATTTCTTACTACTTCTTTGGTGATCATCTTCTATGAATCCATTTATGGAATTTTGGGTTAGTTTGGCTTATAGTTCTATGACCTCATGTATGGACACAATTTTCCATTTTTCTATTGATTTGTGTTGCTTTTCTGTAATCTGCAGAATTGATGAGGTAATCAATACTCAATTGATGGTTTCTCAGTAAATTTTTTCCAAAAATGGATCAAGCATTTTCTCCATATTTCAGCTGGAAACAAAGAGGTTGTTATGGCTTATTGGCATTACATTTGCAGTATGTAAATTAAATTATTAGTTTTATTATAGAATTGTAATTTTTTTAATTATAATTATAGCATGTAAATAATTTATGTAAATCAATAAAAAAATCAATTCTTTTTATACTTTCTTATTTTCTCCCTTCAAAAGCGTGGTTATGTCTCCTATTGGCACGCTTTCGAAGCGTAGTTAACACTAACTCAATTGGCACGTTTCTAAAAAAGCGTGGTGAAAAGATATCGCTACACTTTTTGCATATTTGGAATGCTTTAAAAGCATAGCAAAAGCCAAATTTTTTTGTAGTGTGAGATACTTATCGATTTGTTACTAGTTTAAAAGGAATTTGCGATGACATTTTGCGATAGTATTACAACTAATTGAATACAGATTATTTCCTAGCAAATTAGCGACTATTTCATAACTCTACTTTCTCATTTCGAATAGCTTTGGTTTAGCGACAAAATTTCTATAAATTTGATTAAGGATTTTTAAAGATTAGCTATAGATTTGCTACAAAATGTGACAGATTTGCGATCATATTAGCGGACAACTTGCGACGAGTTAGCTTTGGAAAAATTCCTCTCGAATTAGCGTCAACTAATCATTCCATTTTGTCTACGAAGTTAGCTTGCATTTAGCGATGAGTCTGCTGCAGTAAAGTTTGTCGCTAATTAGCGACTACCGTTTAGTCAATTTCTTTTATGGAATTAGCTTTTACTTTAGTGATGGATTTGCGACTATCTATTCGGTAGCTAAAAAATCTTTCGATGAATTAGCGACTGTTGTATTTGCCTCACTGATTTGCGACTTGTAATCAGTGAGGAAAGCATTAGTTGCTAGGCAGTAGCTAATCCGTCACAAATTATATTTTACGTCAAATAAGCGACGATTTTACGACTCTTTTTGTGGTAGCTAATCGGCCATATTCTTGTAGTTTAAATATTACTTTTAGTGTTTATATGCATGTAAATTATATGTTTTAATAAATACAAATTAAATAATTTAAAAAATAATTAACATTACTACAAAAAATTTAGTTGTAGGATTAATTTTATTAATTATTGTAAAAATTATTACAAAATATGAATTAAATAGTTAAGATGACATTAATATTGTTAAAGAGATTTTAATTGTATGGATTATATTACTAATTATTGTGAAAATTTTTACAAAAAATATTAAAATTGAAAAAAAAAGTATATAATTGAGTTTATAATAAAATGATATTTATTATAATATATACTTATATGACAAAATTATAAATAATTTACGTGTTATTATTTGAATGCAAAATAATTTTAGTAACAATTTTTATAAAATATAATTAAAGAGATAGATAGAATAGATAGATAGATTGATTTTGGGCTTTGGCATGTTTGATGACAATTGTTAGAATAAATGACCATTTGTACCTATGAGAGATGAAAACGCTGACATTTGTACTCATGATAGCTCAAAATTAAACTTATACCCATGAGAGATGCTCTCCGTGTGACAAAAGTGCCCTGGTTTGGATCTGAGCTTGGTTCGTGGCTTTCCGAACCTACGTGGCACTCCCATCCCCCTATCCCCAAAGTCATATCTGACGTGGATGTGAACGTTGATTATCAAAAGGGAAAAAATGAAAACGCAGGAAATCAAAACCCTAGGTAGTTTCCCTCCCCCCAATACAAACCATGATCCAAAAAATCGATGCTTGTTGAATCTCATTGAGTGTGACGTGCACCCACGGTGATAAAGAATTAGGTCGTACCTCCCGCAATGTCTTTCTGCAGTCGCAGTTCTTTTTCAAGTTCGAAGAAGATGAAGGCGAAGAAGCTGGATGGCAGATGCTTCTGTGGCAGAGAGTTTGCGTTGATGGAGTCTGGCACCGCTACGAACCCTAATCGATGGTTCATCGGATTTTCTTTATGGGTGGTAATGGGCAGACGCTGTTGGAGTTCAGGTGAGAAAGTTTTCTTTGCATTTAAGTTGACAAATCGGTGCATTTGTTTTGTTTTGTTAGACAAGAGATTGCAAATACTTTGTATGGGTTGATGAAATCGAAGAAGGATGGGAGGGCATAGCAAGATGTTTGGCCAAAAGACAGTCAGAGAGTTCTTATCCAAGGCATGATGATTAGTTCACTGTCACTGAACCTGGAGAAAATCAGCAAGCATCGTCAATCCTGACGAGAGGGATAGACAAATTTAGGGCTGAAATTAGGGGTGAAATTAGGGAAATTAGAGTATTACTTTTATGGATTGCACTGGGGGTTGCATTTTGTTTGATGTGTGAGATGTATTTCTTTATGAAAATGTAAAATTTGTATGGAATTGGGGTCTTTGTAAATCACGAGAGAGTGAATGTATTTCCTGATTTTGACATAGACACTTTGATGCTGTTGCTGCTTTGTAAGTTTCATTTGATAAATTTTATTGCTAGTTAGTTGGATATACACATGAAGCTATGTTTTCTACTTAAAGAATCGTAATTAAGCTCAATCTGTGACATAGAGACCTGATGGTTGTGATAATGAAGTATAAAACCAGGCATAGTAGGTGCTGTTCGATTAATGATAATCTTGTTTCATAACAGAGTGGAAAACAGTTATACATAGATTTTGCAACTTAAAGCATAACCTAAAAACCAGAAAACCTAAATCAACAAGTAGACTGACCATGAAAATGCATAACCAAAAAACACAGTTGATTACAGTAAAAGTAGCATTTCACAATCAGAACAACCAAAATAGCGCTGTTGCTTAGTCCAAAATAGTGAAATAAATCAACCTGTTTCCAACTATAAGTAGTGTATCAGCAATGTTGATTACATCAAAATAGCAAAAAACATTTAAAAGACAGTCTATGACATTGGTGTTGAGTTAGTGCTCCCGCTCGGGATTCTATTTTTGGCTTCACTTGATGCACCTCTCCTGCCTCGACCTCTTCCTTCACCCCTGTCTCTAACAGCTGTGCCTCGGCCTCTAGAAATACCTTCCACACCAGTTGTCGGCATGAACTGCACGAATCTTGTGGTTGTCCCTGCACTAACACCTTGCAGTGGATTTGGGATTGTTTGAGAGTTGTGTGTGGAAGAGGTTATGGTTGGATTCTTGGGAGATGGTGCAGATGCTTGTGGGGTATGTGCAGATGGGGGGTCGCTTGACACTTCTCCTTTTAGGTTGTTTCTTGGCTGGTCCAGTGGGTGTTGTAATCTGGGGTTGTGTGGATGCTGGTGGTGGCATTGGGGGTGGTTGCTGGATTCCAAAGAGAAATCAGTGTAATAGTATGAGTCATTAAACAAGTGTAATTAAGGAAATGAATAAAGCATTGAACTAACCCGTGCAATCTGGGCTGTTGTGGAACCGTTTTCTACTTCAGTTGCTGCTGCTTCAGCCTCTGCAGCTTCTAATGTCTCCTCATAGTACATTTCAGCCAATATATCTTCATCCTCATCACTTGCAGGGATTTGGGGTGCAGCACTCCCTTCATCCATTGCTTCCTTTCTCTTCTTACAGCTTCGCTTGTTGTGACCAGCCTACGTAAAACAGGTACTAGTTAAATTGGTACACATGAAGTTAAACATCGAATGATAATATATTGAACACACCTGGAGGTAGTATTTGCATACGATGGTGCCAATCCTCTGTCGTTCCTTTTTCCACTCCCTTTTGATAATCAACGTTCACATCCACGTCAGATATGGCTTTTTGGGGGGGGGGGGGGAGGGTGGGAGTGCAACGTAGGTTCGGAAAACCACAAACCAAGCTCAGATCTATGTCAGGGTACTTTTGTCACACGGAGAGTATCTCTCATGGGTATAAGTTTAGTTTCGAGTTATCATGGGTACAAATGTCGGCATTTTCATCTCTCATGGATACAAATGGTCATTTATTCACAATTGTTATATGGCTATGATGGTGGCACATGCTAGTCCACCGACCCACGTCTTGTTATTTTTTTTTTTAATTAAGAGTAATTCTTGAACTCAATATTTTTAGGTTAAAATAAAGAAATTATGTTATTTGAGATATAATTTGTTAATTCACGTCTTATTATTTTTTATGTTTATTATTTGCAATTTACATCTAAAAGTTTATATTTTCTAAAATGATGCTTTAAAACAATATGTTAAATTCAGAAAATTGTAGAAAATAGAAATTTTTTAAAAATAATTATTATATTAAAAAAAAAAATAAAAACACAATAAAAAAAAGATGATGTAAACAAATAAAGAAAAAAATTTGAAGTTGTCATGAAAAATAGTTTTTAAAAAAATGAAAATGCATCGGTGTAAACTGTAAAGCGCGAGTATAAAAATAAAGCGTGCACATATTTTTCTTTCTTAATGTCACTTTTATTTAGTAAACTAAAATAAAATAGTGAAATTTTAACTTGTTTAAGAAAATTAAAAAATGAAAACTATTTTCATAAATCAAATAGTTCCTAATCTTCTTTGAGGTATTTACTTTACCCGACTAGGTTAGATAAGACAAATCTAATAAAACCACGTGATTGTGGCCAAATAGCTCATTAGTCCCTAATGATGAAGAGATCAGTTCAATTTCAGAAAATAATCCGTGTTTATTCAGTCACTATATTCTTAATTTGTGATTAAGAGTTTGTTAGTTTTTTCCTGACTTAAACAGTTAAACTGATTAAAAAAACTGAATAATTATTCAAATTGATCTTCAAAAATTTTAAAAATAGATATTTTAGTCCCTAAAAGAATTAATACACAAAAATATTTTTAAAATTTTATTTTGACACTTCATTTTTTGGTGAGTAATTACCCAAATCAATACTTAAGGATTCTAAAAATAGACATTTTAATCTTTAAAAAAAATCAATACATAGATTAATTTCCAACGTTTTTTTCCGTTAGACATAACAGTCTCTTGTCTTTTTTTCTGATGTGATTCACTAAATTTTTTAAGTATTTATTAAAAAAATATTAGTAAATATTATAATCAAATTAACTTTTAAGATTAAGTTAAACCTATTTAATTTCTAATATGATATTTTTTCAAAAAAAATATTATTGAATAAAAAGATAAAAAGAATTATTTTTGCATAAACAATATATATATATAGTTACTTAATAATAATAATAATAATAATAATAATAATAACAATAATAATAATATGCAATAAAGTTATTAGAGATTATTCTACAAGAAATTTAAAGTTCAAATTATTTGATATTTTTGTCTTAATATAACTTAGTTTGGTGTGATAGCTAAAAATTAAGTATCAAAATTATTTTTCTATTTTTACGTGAATCTCAACTTGATCACCAAATTATTAATTAACTCAAAAAATTAACTGAATTTTTATTTTATAATTAGACTAATTTACCATACATATCTATGTGAGACACATATATAAAAGCTATTAAGTCTGATAAAAAATGTTAAAAATTAATCTATATATTAATTTTTTTAAAAACTAAAATGTCTGCTTTTAAATTTTTAAAAACTGAATTAGATAATTATTCTGCCAAAAAATAAAATAAAAATTAATTTATCTGTTAGAATAAAATTTTAAAAATATTTTTATGTATTAATTTTTTAAAAAATTAAAAATTTTAAAATTTTAAAATTTTTTTAAACTTATTTAAATAATTACTCAAAATTTAAACCAAATCCAATCCAATAAACATAAGACCAAATCGCAGACACAAGAAGCAGCTTTGGATATATATCTTGCTTCCACATCGTAGGTTGGCCATTTTGAGATGTTAAAAACAAGTAGGAATTTCGACAAAAAATTTATGATATTTTAGACTGTGTTTATTTATAAAGATAAAATATTAAAATAGAGATATAAAGACACAAAATTATATTTATTAAAGAAGATATTAACAAAAATAATGTCTAAAAATATTGAAAAGACACAAAAATACTAATAAAAAATATAATTTATTTTTTATTTTTTTGTTATTATTTTGTTAATTTTATTTTTTATTATTATATTTTTCATTTTAAATTTATTAAATAAAAAAATAAAAATAAATTAAATATTTATAATTAATTTTAATTTATTATTAAATAAGATACAAGAATACAAAATTTTGTATTTCTAATTTTTATGTTTTATTTTCAGTTCTTCGAAACAAACACGACCTTAGATACTTCACTCTGAACACTTATCATAGATGGAAGTTTTTGTGTGATTAATGGGGATTGAGATTTGAGACACATAAGGAGCTACATGCATACATGTACACAGGAGAAGAGGTGGGCTAAGGGAGGTTTGTAGTTTGGTTCGTTTTAAATTTGGTTTGGTTCAATTTATTTTATTAAACAAGGTAGGTTTTAGATTTTTGTAAAATCTATTAATTAAAAAAGTTAGGTTATAGACTTAAAAAAAATTATGAAACTTATTGGATCGACTCGCTAAAATATATTTTATTTTTGTAGAAATAAATCATTCTTAATTTAAATTTTTAACAATTCACTTATATTAACATAAAACAAAACTAAAAAAAATAAATAGCTAATACTAATTAATATCGTAGTTTTTTGTTGAAAGAAAAAATTTATAAATTATAAATATGGTTATAATACACTAAAAATTGATATATAAATGAATTTTTTTTATAAATTATGAATTATAAATTTTAAAATTTATTTAATTTTAATTTATATTTTTTAAGTTTATTATTTTTTGAATTCTAATTCACAAAATCGGTTTTTTAAAATAGACTCGTTGGCTTATCGAGCTTTAAACAGGCCGGACTTGAGCCTATGGGTGTTTACAGTGCGATTTGGGTTGGTTTTGAGTAAAAAACTCATTCGATCCGACCACTAATTTTACTTGAGACGCGGTTTGGATTGGATTGGGTTTGCGATTTTATAAATTAAAAAAAATATACATAACAAGTCTCAACATCGAATTTTAGATAACCAACAATGACATAACAAGTCTTAACAATATCTTAAAAAACCAATAATAATATAATAATAGAAATAAAATTATAGGTTAGTTAAAATAAATAAATAAATTTTATTTTTAACATAAAATATTTATTAAATAATAATAATATATAAATAATATAAAAATATATAACAATTGAACATATTATAAGTAAAATTATAAATATACTAATAAAATAATAATATTATAGTACATTATGCAGTTTGGATTGGATTAGATCGGTTTTGTAAAATAATTCTGAAATTTGATCCGATTCATGCGGTTTGACAAAATAGAAAGTAAACTCCGTTAAATTAGTAAATAATTAGTCAATAAATTAATTTTTAATAAAAAATAAAAAATGTGAATATTATATTAAATTATGATAGAACTCATCAAAACGAAAATTTTGACACTAATTTCAAAGAATTCGGCCCAAATTAGACTGAACGGGTCGAATCGGTTGAACTGGACTCAAACCGAGCCCATAGGCCCAACCGGACCAACTTTTAAATGAGCCAAAGCTCATTTTCTCTTCCAAATGCAACAGAAACAGCGTTCAATGCAGCAATGGAGGAGAAGGGTACGAAACCCTTAAGGTAATTTCAAAACGCCGTAACTTTCCAATTCGAGCTCCGATTGCCGTACTGTTTGCGGCTACGCGACTACCGCGTCGAGCTCTACGATTCTACCAAAACATTTCATAGGTAACTCGCTTATATACTCTCAGTCTCTTCTTCCCCCAATTTTCGAAAATTTTGTGGAGGTATTAAATTTCTTTGCTTTTTTATGTTTTAGAATCCAATTAGTTTGAGAAAAACGTTCACTCTTTTTTATGTGAAACTTGGGTAAGGTGAGGATACCATAAATTCTATTTAATTTGCTGAATTTGTGCCTTGGGAATTAAATTGGGTGTATATGTATTATGAATGTGTATTAGGTTGTGAATAAATAATTGGAGCTTGAAATTGTGGATATTGGAACTTGGAAGAAGTTGAATACTAGTGTTTTATTGAAGTCTTTGGGCTGTGTTTACTTTAGTGAGTTGCCTTGATCATTACGAGGAAATCGACCAAGGTACGGTTTAGGTTTCTTGCATTTAATATATAATGTTTTGTGAAAACTTAGGTTAGATGACCATAAGATAAGCTGGAATGCACGAAAATGTACAATGCCTAGTATCCTTGATATCTATGTTGAGGGTTGATTATGTGATGATGATGGTTGCTATATTGGTATTGGTATGGAAAATGACTGTGTTGGTAATGATATGATTGTACATATATTGAATTAGTGTATGATGAAATTATTGAAAAGTGAGAATGTGAATTGTTAATGTGTGATGGATGATACAATGGTGTAAGATCATGTGGCTGGGACATTGAATGTTTTAGGGTTGGTTTCAGATGAGGAATGGCTGAATGTGAATGGCAAAACAATGAAATGGAGGTTTAATGATTTTTGTAAAAAGTTGGTTTTAGGCTGAAATTTGGTGAGCTATAACTTGGTTTTTGGATTCTCAATTTGTTTCCAACTTATTTTAAATGAAAATTGGGTTTGTGAAGTTTATGCCGTTCGAAAAACGGATGAAAAACGATTTAAAATGATTAAGTTATGCACGTCGGAAGTTTGGTTGAAATTATGTAAAGTCTGCAGCTTTCTGTTGAATCAGATTTTCTGGAAAACGTATGCCCACGCGTACGTGTGGCCCCTATTCCAGAAAACATGGTTTTCTGAGTTTTAAACCCTATTTCAAACTTCTAAACTTCTATGTTTCATTCCTTTAGTCATAAATAATAGTATTAACTTGATAATTGGATGAAGTTAGGGATTGGATATACCTTGGAGATGAAGTAAAGGTGAAAAAGTGATGAATGGTATATGAAATGATATGAATGATTATGTATGATATTTGGCTTGATTAATTAAATGATCCGAGATACGAGATTCTCTGTATAAAGTATCGTGGCTTGCCACCACGTGTACCAGGTCGAAAACTCGATACTCTATTGACCCTACAACGTAAGGGTGATCGAACACTTATAAATTTTCGGAAATGGTACCCCCATTGAGCGATTTGATATATATATATATATATATATATATATATATATATATATATATATATATATATATAAGCTATGCATAGACTATTGGAAATGTACGTCGAGGAACAGTTCAAAGGTTTAGCAAACCGGACTTGTCGGGTTGGTTTGATAATTGACAAATGAGACTCATCAGTCATAGGGCAGGCATGCATCATGTGCATATTACTTGGATTACTTGTTCGTGTATTAACTGGGTGTGCCTAAGTGTATTGGTTATGTTAAATGTATATTTGTTACCTGCAGTACTTCTAACCTTCTTATGCTTGCCTTGATCTGTTTATTTGTCTGTGATATGTTGTTGGAGATGGAGGTATGGAGGAAAGACAGTGGAACTTAGTTTCAAGATTAAGTTAAGATAGGCTTAGTTACTCTTAGAAAATCACCTTTTATAGCTTCTGTTTAATACTTCAAGCTTTATAATCTGACTGTCGGTGTTCTAGGATTGCCTTTGGCATTCCCAGGACCTTATATCTTATATGTGTGGCACCTTTACTATGCTGAGAACCTCTGGTTTTTCACCCTATACTATGTTGTTGCTTTTCAGATACAGGTCGAGAGGCACCTCCTTAGGCGTCTGAGTTTCTAAAGCGAAGTGGTTATCAGGTTACTTATTGGATTGTATAGTCTTATATATCTGTGCACCTAGTATTCTCTCTGCATGACTTGTTCCTATTGATCCTCTTAGAGGCTTATGGAGAGATAGGATTTTGTTTATATAAATTTGGATTTTGGATATGTATATATATGTGTAAATATTTTCCGGCCATTCTTGACTTCGCGGGCTGAGTTAGGAGCTTGTTATTTTGTATCTTTGACCATCTATTCCTACTTTGTTATCTTATGCTTGATAGTTATAGTCTTCTTAGCACGCAAGTTAACTCGTTTTCTGAACATTGCGCTTTAATTTGCGATTTTTATTTTATCTGTTTTTCAAAACTCCTAGTTTATTATATTCTTCTGCTAATATATGTACACTTTTTTATTTTAGAGGTTGTAATACTATATCACCCTTGTTTTACAGTTTAAGCATAAAGTTGAGTGTGGTAGGGTGTTACATAGAATCCAATCAAATCTAAATTTATACGATTTTAATCGATTTTCGGTTTGAATTAGATTGGATGAGCGGTTTAATTTAAATTGGTTTTAATTTAAACACCTCTACTTGAGCCTAAAAAAAACCTTTAAAAAGTAATATTCTTAGACTTGGATCATTTATTTACAACATAGATCAAACTCGTCAAAACCTAATGAATATTAATTACAACATGAGTCAAGCTATAACATTCATTATTCATTTATTCATTATTTATTTAGATATATCATATATGTTAATTAAAAAGTATTCAATTAGTTTAAATAATAAAAAAATTATTAACTAATATACATAAATTTATATAATATATAATTAATTTTTAGAATATATAAAATATTTTTTTATAATAATTTAATTTACATAATTTTACAATGATAGATAGACCATTAAAAACAAAAAAAAAATACTAAAATTCTATGTTCTTTTTAAACATAGCTTATATTGTCCGCAGCCAATTTATTCTTACTTTAAGCTCCAAGCATTTAGTTTTAAAATTTGTATAATTTGAACTCCATTGTTAAATACAAAAGGATAAAATCTGCAGTGATATAATAATCTCCTAGCATTCATACTCTTTATGCACATCTCACTATTTTATTTTTAAAATCGTTAATATTAAGCATCCCTTTTTGATCGACATTATGTCATTTTTTCTAATAAATCACATTCTCGTAGCATCCAATTCATTCATTTTCCTTTTAAAATTTTTTAATTTGGCTCTGAACTCCCTATCACGTTTGGCCACAATGTATAAATCTTGAAATATATATGCCTGTGGCTAATTGTTTTGTTCTTCAAAAATCACATCTCCCAGTATACATATTCCTCGGCTTTTATGAGTTTATCCATTTAATTATATTCTTATTATCTAGCATCACCTTCAAATCCTCATATTTGACATCTATTTTTTCTATAATAAATTATATAACATTACTAATCAATTAACGGTGTATTTCCATTAGCTTTTTCTTGTACCATTTTTCTATCATGCACACCACTTTATCTCTCACTTTATATTATTTGTCTTCATTGATATGATCCTTTCAACACTTAATAGTGCAAAGTATTTAAATCAAAATATGGAGCAACATATTATTTCTTTTAGGGAGATCTCCGTAAAGACGTAGAAAATGTCTTTTTTTTTTTTAAGATATTTTTTAATAATTAAAATTTAAGATATATAATCACTTAAATTATATTATTTTTATCAAAATTAAATTAGACAAATTAATTTGATCGAAAAATAGTGAATCAAATTTTGAATTTGTCTAAATTAATATTATTTTTTATAAAAAATGACTACAATACCCTTATTATATAAAATGACTAAAATACTCTTATTATATATATTAATTGTGAAAATTCTAAATTCTAACCATTTTCTTTTCTATCATTATAGGGTTAAAATTTAAAATTTTTAATATATATATATATATATATATATATATATATATATATATATATATAATAGGGATATTTTAGTTGTATTTTATAATAGGGATATCATAGTAATTTTTATAAAAAAATATTAATTTATACTGGTTTAAAATTTAATTTATTAATTTTTTTGCTAAACTGATTTGTCCAGTCTAATTTTAATAAAAATAATATAATTTAATTAATTATATGTGTTAAATTTTAATTAAAAAAATATCTTAAAAAAAACATTTTTAACATCTTTATTTAAGTGGCTCCCTTTCATTAAAACTCATCTATAATAGTTATTGCAGGAAGGCAAAAATAAAAAGTACAAAGAAAAAAAAGTAAAATAAAGAGAGAAAAACTTATTTTATATACTATAAAAAATACTAAATAATGGAACAGAAAATAAATTAAAATTGAGTAACAAAAGTTAACAATAATGAAAAAAATGAGTTTTTAATCTTATATTAGTAGTAAAATTTCAATGGTCCTAGTATCTTTTGAAACTCTTTTTCATCTACAAGAATCACTGAAAATTTGAAATCCACAAGTGGTCTCTTAGTCGGAAAAAAAAAAGCATAAAACCAATTATTCCACTAACATAAAAAGTTAAAATAAAATAAAATAATTATTATAAGATAAAGGTGCATTACTCGAAATTAATTTTATTTTTTTATTTTTTGAGTACAATTTACGATATACTTAATCCCAAATTATCAAAATTATACTCAAATTTAGCTACATTTATAGTTAAAATCTGTTTGAAAATTTGAATGCTAAACAATCCAAATGTTTTAGTCAATGAATCAAACAATAATAAAAAAATTTGACAATAGAAAAAATAAAAGATGATGGCTTAAAAGATTCTACAGTAGCTTTCTGAAAAAAGAAAAAGAAAAAAATTAGAACCAACAATGATATAAAGTACCATTTAAATTGCAATAAATAAAAAAAAAAGCAAAAGCGATCAAAAGATCAAATCTAAAAAATAAATAGATAAATACCTGAATAATATGTATTTAGTTAATATTTGTAGCAATCAAAAGACATGTAGCAAATACTGAAACAGTCAAACACATAAGTCAGATTGAGAACAAATTAAAAAAATTATATGCTATATAGCAAAGCAGATTTAGAACAGATAAAAAATAACAAAATAGATTCAAGAGTAACAAAAAACATATACTATTAACAACAAGGAATTAATCTTTTGAGAAGAGAAAGATATTTTCATAAAGTAAAATTATTGGTCGGAATATAAAATAAAAAAGTATTAACATATAACAAACTATATCTATGTAACAGAGTTATATAAATCAGCCATTAAAATTAAATACCAATAACTTTAACTTGTGGCAGAATTATCTGCACCTTTCAAAAATAAAAAAAAAAATAAAAAAAGAGAAAAGATTAATACTAAAACGGTATTTGAATGAAACATTTTAAATTTTAAACTCAACAAAAATAAATAACATACTAAAAAGTATATTTTAATTTTAACAATATTTTTAAATTTTTGCCAAATTTGCATAGAGCATATACGAATTAATTTATTATATCATATATAAAAAATGTAACCTTATTCTAACCTTCTAATTAATTTCAATTATTATAATTATATTCTTAGAAAATCTTATGACTAAAAAGATAAAATAAGATGTAAACTGACATAATATAATTATAGAATTAAATAATAATATTAACGTGACACACTTTTATGTATGAACAGAATGTAAATTTAGTACTGGACGATGAAACAGATAAAAAAAAAATGGTAGATTATGAGACGATGTGAATGAATTGCTGTAACTAAGTTAAACAAATTCCAATGGTGGTAACCTTTGAATTAAACTAACAAAATCACAAACTAAAGAAGGCTCAGCATATTTTGATTATAGCAGAGTTTAAAAATAATAATAAAGTACTAAAAGGTGGCAGATAATCACTTAACGGGAAATTATAATGTACAGATCCTCAATCTATAAAGATTTACAGATTTTGGATGGGAAGAAAACAATGACAATACGTGTCCATAAACCATGTAAGTGGATGCAACGTAAAATTGTGTAGAGAATGATTTGTGCCCACCACAACGCCGAGCTTCCTACGTTGAGGCAGGGGAAGGTTCCGTTTGGTTTAAACAAATTTTTTTGGACAAGTTTCATATGCATAAGTGGACCCATGCAAGCCTTTGCAATAAATGGATCCCGAGACAAAGAAAATATCAAATGATGGTATATGAGGAACATATAATTGAAGGGTTTTTGACTCAAATAGAATATTATATATATATATATATATATATATATATATATATATATAAGATAAAAAAGTTATTAATTTAATATAATAAATGTGAGTTAAACAATATTTAATATGTGGTTGGGCACTGTTATATTAAAAATAGATGTATGACATAGTCAATTTTGCTAAAAAATTGTAATGAAAAATTCTTTTAAAGGTAATATACTTTAGATTTTAGAATTTAGAGTGTAGGGTTTGGATTTTGGGAATTAGTGTAAACGAAATCAACGGTAGGATTAAAAGTTTAGGGTTTAGGAATAAAAATTAATTTAATATTTTCATGTATTACTTTTTGTACTGTAGTATAAATTTGTCGATGTCTCTCACCAGTTTGCGGTATAATTATTGAATGCAAAACTTTTAGTCTCCTATGCACAATGTTACAGTGACTTATTTTTTCTTTCTAAGTATTAATGTTAATTAAAAGAAGGCAAAAGAAAAAGTGAGCTTGGTTAGTATGGATGTGGCTATGCCTCCGATATGAAAATAAAATTGTTGACGCGTAGAATGTAAAATAAGAAAATAGTCGGTCTTCAGTGTATTCTAAGTGGAGGTGATGAAATAGTGATAGTTATGAAATAGTAGAAGAAGTAAGAACGAGACAAAATGAAGATGAGATTCATGATTAACGCAAACGAGTTGTTAATTCGTTGTGGTGAAAATAAAATATCACATTAAACCGTAAATAGGAGAACGTAAACACTCAACCATAAATTTTGAGCCCTAAAACTTCAACTATGAGTCCTGAACCCCAAACAGAAAAATCAAAAGAACGAACTCATATCTCTACTCTACGAAACACGATTTGTATACCCGTGAGAGACGAAATGATGTATACAAATTCCTTGAAGACGAATTTTGAATCGTAAAAAGTCAATTGATTTGCTTATTTCTTTTGGGGATAGTACACGATAAGACTAATTCTGCTAGTTGAACTCCGCATGCGCAACTCAAAAACTCCTTACCGCAAAAATGGTGAACCATTGGCGGGGAGCCCAAGAAACAAATTCTATGAACACCATATCCAAAATTGTAAATCGCAGTTGATTTGTATATCTCGTTTGGTGAAATAACACCGTAACACTGTATGCTTGATGGGAACCTAAACCATGTAGGATGAGATGTCAATCTTGAATTTGAATTGTAAACTGGAATTTGTATTCCGAAATCTGTTAGCCTCAAACCATGATCCGATAAACCAGTCAATAGAGCGGGTGAATTATAATTGAAAGAATCGAATCAAAAAAATATTGATTCACTACTTATTTAATTTAACCAATAAATTATTGGTTAAACCGATAGAATCGATCTTGCGTGGATAAATATAATTAATTTTTAAATTATTTAACTAATATATCTATTAAAAAGAACTTAATAATCTAAAACAATAAAAATTTATTAAAAATTTATTAATTTTTTGTTTTATATTTTAAAAAATATAGGACAATTTTATTGTCAGTTAAATAAAGCATTTTCATTTTAAGAAAATAATCTTTTAAAGTAAAAACATAAGATCTCAATCACTATTGAATTTATAATTTCTATAATGTGCGAGTTTGTTATTTTGATTTAAAATTATATTAGAACCTTATTTTCTCATGTTACCAATTTTTTCTCTTAAAAAAAATATAATCTTTCTTTCTATGTTACTAAATAATTATTTAAAAAATTATTCGTCTTTCATACAATTACAAAATTAACTCTTTATTTTAATATTTCTAGCAAAGAATACTTTTAAGTTTTAACTATAGTTGTTATTCTTACCTTGGTCCAATGCAATGACCAGGCCCAATTAAGGTAACAAGGTCCAATCCGACCTCACTAATCCACCCGACCTCCTGAAGAGGTCGGATTCGACAAGTGCTAGCAGATTCAAATAAATAACTTTCCCCACAAATCTCTTACCCACTTCTGAAAGAGATATCTCAACAACCCTAAGATAAAGGGGCGGTTATCCACCATCAGAAGTGGAACTACTTCAACAGTGGTTATTGGTCCATTACCTATAAATAAACTGATGCACTCAGATAAACTTAAGTTCCAATACTTTTAAACCTGTTTAATCTCTTGTTAACTTAGGCATCGGAGTGTCATTGCAGGTGTTACTCCCCCATTCTCCAACACACATACCAATCAACTCGGACGGCGGCTTCCAAACGTAAACCAAGTCGAAGATCGCCTACCATCAGCTTTTGGGCCCTCTAATTTAGCCCAATCCACTGATTTCAGGTTTTGCCACAAAATAGTTGTCAAAATCAAAGCTAACTCCAAAAAAAACTTATAAACATATTTTTTTTAATCTCAAAAGATTAAAAAGACCACAAATTCAATTTAAGTTTGATTATTCATATTTTGATTGCACATATAGTTATCAAGTTGATTATTAAGTGTCAAATATTGAATTAAAAAAATTAAAATAATCAGATTACCTTTTCATTATCAAATATTAAAAATAAATTAAATTAAAATTAAATTGATTTTTCAGAGAGTAGATATAATTTTTTTATAGAAATGAGTTCGAATTGAGACTTATTAATTTTGTTTCTCTCTTTGTATGGATATGTTGACGAATTTAAAATATAAAAGGCTATTTTATATTATTTTGCATATAGTAATTTGAAATAATTATTTGTAATTAATAATTATTGTTTTGATATTGTTATTATATTTATCAAGATAATATTCAATGTAAGATGCAAATTAAAAAGATGAAATATATTGTTTTTGAAAAATAATTATTTTTTAAAATTTAATTTAAAAATCCCAATTATTCTAATTTATGATTTGATTGTTACATGATATATCATCTAATTTTTTCTCAATTGATATTTTATCTTTAATAATGTTATGTGATCAAGTCAATTTAACAATTAAGTATTAATTTGTTTGGAGCAAAATTATCAAAAATAATTTGTAATATTATTTGTGTATGTTCATCCCCTAATTAAAATAAAATAAATTCAGTTAATATTAAATTAGCTTTATCTTTGTTATTTTTTTTTAAGTTGTAATGTTCGAACAAATTTAAAGAAACGTCTTAACTGTTATTTTAAGATATTATTCTTAATTTATATGTACAATTATTTGGTTCTTAAAAATTTAAAATACTATAAAAAAATTTTAATAATAAATTTCATCTAATAAAAGGACATTCTCTCTTTTTTAGCATTTTACCTTTGTCTAATGATTTTCTCCTGCCAACCATGCTAGTTGTGCTTTTCTCTCGCACATTCATTTTTTTCCTTTATTATCTATGGGCCATATAATAAAAGATCAAACCATCACATGATCCAACAAACCAATCAGGCCCAAATCTCCAAGCTGGCACTGACGAAAAGTAAGCCAATAAAAATTTCGTTCGGCTCAGCCGATCCTATAAGCGCCCGTATATTGCTGACATTCTACTTCATCCTGCAAAAGAAAAACAACAAGTGTCAAAAGGAGATACATTGAAAAGGAATATTTGTATATCTGTATAAATTTAGATTTTTACACTAGAGTGACTCTTTTAAAATAGTAGAAAGTACACAAATTTTGAGGGTTCGATTCCTATATTTTAAATTTTTTTAGTTTAAAAAAAACGGAATTCAGATATTAAAAGGGTTAACTTTTATATTCTAGAAATCGAAAACTTCGATTTATGTATTTTTCAAAAATCAAACCATCCGAACCTCTCATTTTTGTATTTCAAATTAATCGAGATCACTTAACACTCAACAATTCATACTCCAAAAAAATAATATTGTCAACCCAATGTAAAAAAATAAAAAGTGTCAAACTATATCCTTTTTATCACTAAAAAATAAATTTCAATTTTTCTCCTAATCCCAGTGAACTCTTAAATAGTAACCTCACTAGTTACTACCCTAATGAAAAGCTCGTTGTTCCAATAGCAGAAGAAAAAAGAAAATGTTGAAAAAATAAAATTACCTTTTCCAATAAGGTGTGTTTATGGTGATTTGAAGAGTGTAGAAATGCGGTACCTTTTTAGTCTGTGAAGATGATGTGAAATAAATGGGTGAGAGGAATTAGAATTTTTAGGCAAAAGGTTTTGGTTTTAGGTGTCTGGCGTTTATATAGTCCGGTTTAATTTGAAGATTTGGCCCGATCTCGAACATTATAAGAGCTAATTTGATGTGATTTTATGAGTTTTAGAACCGGATAAGGATCTCAAAAATAGATTTGGTCATTATTTTGGGTCGAATATGAGTCGATGCGAATTTGGCTTCATCCGATTTATGAGCACCCTAAAAAAACTAAAAAAGATATATATGTTTTAAATTAATTTTAATATTATATTATATTATATTAATTATAAGTTTATTGTTTTATTTTTAATCTCACTTGTTGAATTAGAAAATAAATTAAAGAAGTATCAAATTATAATTTATGGACAAATTCAAGTTCAAATATGAATATTAGCTTTTCGGTAACAAGTTTCTTCTTTATAAATAAGTGCATTATAAATAAGTTTCTTTATAAATAAGTTTTTTTTTATAAATTATTGTTAAAATTTTAAAGACCCGATTTAGATCCGGTATAGTTGTGACCTGAAAATGTTTAGATTTTATCGGGTTTAGAGTCGAGTTAAGATCTAAAAAATAGACTCGGTGTATATTTAAAAACAGATCTAGATCAGAACAAACTCGATTTCATCGCCACTGTCATCAGCAATCATATCCGGCTCGACATCATCGTCCTCTGGATCATCCAACAATCCATCTCCAACCCCAGCCGGTGCAGCACACTGTAAAGAGGTCGGCCCGAAATTTTTCTGTTCCAACCTCGTCGCCTACACTGCCATTGAGATCAACAGCGAACGAAGGGGAGGCGACAGGCTGGACGGGTGGCTCGTACGCAGGGACGGAGGAAGATACAATGGCAGGTATGGAGCTAGAACCGGCTACCGTGGCTAAAGTGGTGGTATTCCGGTTCGAAGCCCCTGAGCTAGATACCACATCAACCAACTTTGCGAACAGTTCTGGTGTCCTCACTTCTGGAAACTGCCGGCGACAATGAAACATGATCTGCAAGTCCTCATCACTCCCGATCGTAAAACAATCATACTTCACGGTTTCCTGGAGTACCGTGATTGGAATGCGATAGAAAATTTTTTTAACCCGTTTCACACCTTCCAGACCAAGTTTCAGCAGTACAGAGCTAACAAGATCATCATAGCTCGACGTAGGCCTAACGATAATACAGAGAGGATCCTTATCAGTGAACTTCACACCGGAACGAGTTTTCCTCTTAATCGATTCTCTGTGGTGAACCAACATTATAAAACTCTCGTCACTAGCCATCTTACCCCCTCTAATAAGAGCAACTCAGGTTCACACCATATATATACAGGTCTGGTCCTCGCTAATTCGAACCAGCCTAGTTCGAAATACGTTTTGTGTAATTCGAATTAACACACTTCGAATTACGTTGAATGGCAAGCTTGGAGGTAATTCGAATTACTTGAGGAAGCTTGCACCAATGTATTTCGAACTCACCTAGTTCGAATTATGTTTCATTATAGTTCGAACCATATAGGTTCGAATTAGTGTGCATGTCGTTTACAATTCGAGTTAAGTAGATTCGAATTATATAAAAATGTCCTTTGGTTGATTGATGAAGTAATTTTAACTTGGCTGATTCACATAATTATAAAGTCCCTTGGCTTATTTCTGTTTTTTGTCCTGCCAATTATATATATAATCTCAACATTCTCAAGGTTTTCGATCACTGAAAGATTGTTTTGGTCTCAGGTTCAAAAGTGGCATTAGTGATTGCAAAAGACCCAGATAATAATAATAATAGTACAATCTTTTTAATAAAAAACACCAAATATAAATAAATTATATTAGATGAAGTTAAGCACTAAAATAAATGCATGAGCTTGCACATCTAAAAAAGCAGCAACACCTGAGTTTTAATTCAAATGAGGAATGCATGTCTGGCAAGATTACAACTCTAAGCCAAGAGTAATATATTCCGCAACACGGGATTCTGGCAATGCATCTAACATGGCCTTAAGATCTTTAACATTTTCGAAACGCCTATTTGAATGTGTGACCTTCACAACCTTCAAGCCATGCCAACAACACTTGTTGAGCCTTGAATGGAGATAGCACCCACACCTCTCTCATAGAAAAACTGTTGTTTTTGTGAAATAACATAACAAAGTTAGAGGCTCCATGACATTTTTATGTATGTTGATAGGTACTGATATTATGAAACGCTCAATTGAAACTCGCTATTACAATGAAAGTAAAGTTGTAAAATAAAATAGAAAATTGGGAGACAATGACATACCACAATGAATGCCTTCATATTAAATAGGAATCCAAGCTGAATGAAACAGTTTCCGGAAAGCAACTTGAAAGCAACCAATTCATCAGGGGAAAATAGTGAGCTTCATCATTTATATGAAAACGAAATAGTTGAACGTGTTTAATACTTGGAGGAGTTGATGAAACTTGCAATACACCCAGGCTTTCTCTACTCTGCATAATTCAGGGTACAAACAGTCAAATATATAAACAGAATTGGAAAATATGCAAGCCGAATGAACCAATCAAACAGAAAGTGTATACTTACTGAATATGGTTCGCGGATAAAAAGGGACAAAGACGCCAAAACCTTTTGGGGTTTAATGTTTTGGAGAAATTCCCTCAAGCTATAAAGATGCCAATTATTCATACCGAAATGAACATTGAGTTCCAGTTGATTAGAAATTCTCATAAAAGATATGGCAGGTATATCTTTTTCGACATACTCGCATGATAATAAATTTGGAGCATCAACGTCGACCTCCTTCAAGCAGAGCAATGTGATAAACTTAAGAACTTGAGTCGAGGACCTGAAATATTAATCCTTTCATCCTCAAACCTAGAGCAATATGCAACATCAAAGTCTCAAGGAAAGTTCAAGCATCTCAAATTTGTGCAACTATCTAAATTCAGCTTTAAGGCGCATGCATATGAAGAGCATGATAACATAAGTTCTCAAGATTCGGAGCATCAACATATACCTCTTGTATTCCGTGAATATAAGCTCCCTTCAGCTTTTGTAGACCATGCAAGCTTAACGATTTCACCGGATCTCCTATGCTTAGTGGGTTATCTACCTTACATAAATGAAGATCTAAATATTTAATCAGAGAACAATGTGAAATGAAATGCTCCATAACTCCTTCACCTCCAAAAAGTATATGACCAAACACAATGTTTTCATTGAGAAAACTCAAGGGAATGGTTTAAGAATGCTGGGTCTAGTCTGATTTCACCACTCAACACCAACTTAGTAAGTGACTTGGCTTCAGTGAGACAAAGTGGAAGGTTATACGGTTTGCCCAAAAAGTCACCAGTGTGGCGAAGCTCCAGTACTTCAACACCACTTTCACTAGCCATCTGTATCCGCTGATCAACATGGGGGCGCACTTGCCTATGGTCTAACATATATTTCAAATCGAGTTTAAGTTCTTTGATCGCTAAGCCTTGGTCACAGAGCCTAGCCAATCTTTTCCTGACATACTCAATGATATGTCCAATTTGCTAAGCCAAAGAGAATTACTTGGAGGTAATGTTAAATCATGCAAACTAAAAAAATTCTCGCTGCACACGGACAATATGGGAAACGAAAACCATGTTTCTCTCCATGACTTTGACAAAACACTAGTTTTACCAGCATCTTTATCTGGCAACCTTCCGAGGATGTCATGAAGTATAACTTTTGGCAGACCGGATATGCGGTCATTTTCTTCTCAAACTACAGTTGTGTCCCTAAATAAGAGTATAACATCATAAGCCTTAGTAACGGGGATTAATTCTGGGCTTCCCGCCCCGCCCCATTCACATCCCTAATCTCATATAAGCATAAAAGAACACAGCTATTTTTCAAACCGTAAATTTCTTTTTTTTTTTTCCTTCTAACCCCCACTGTATTATTAATTATTTGTAATTTACCTTTATTTTGTGTATATTAATCTATATTTTTATTAAAATTTAATTTTTATGTACAAATAATGTAAAAGAATTTAATATAAATATTTAATTATATATTATTATGTCAATAAAAATTAACTACTTTTAAATTTGTAATATTAAATCATTGTGTGTCTTAACTATATTTTTATATTAAAAAAAAATTAATTAAGTCTCTATCCTTGTTTTAAATTTGTAGTTATATTTTTATTGTTATAAAAATATTTGACTAAATAAAATATACCAAGACATATTTATTAATAGCTAATACGATAAGATGGATGAAAATATTTTTGTAATATTTATTGTTAATATGAAGAAACTATATAAAGATAATTTAACTTTTTTATAAATATAAAATGAAAAAAATTTGAGGGCTAGTAATTTTAATTTATATTAGTCAATATTTTTAGTTATTAACAATCTAATATTTTTAGTTTAGCAGTTTAGTACTATACTTTTAACCAATAATTTTTAAATATTATTGGTTAATTGTTGAAAAAAATTATACTAATTTTATAATATTGCTCATATAAAATTTATTAAATTGGTAGATAATTTGTTTAGTAAATAATTTTGAATCGAATTTTTAAAAACAGTGGATATATATAAAAAGAAAAAATCTACAAAATAATATTATTTCAGTCAATTAATTTAAAAATAACCAACAACTAAAAATAATTAAATATCATTAAAAATTCAAAACTAAAAATAATAGAAGCATCCAAAACTTACGTAAAAATTAAAAAACATTTGAAAGTAAAACAAAATAAAATCAAGTTTGAATTTATAATTATGATTTATGATTTAAAATATAAATTTAATTTTGATATACTGTCAGCGTAAAATCGTTTTAATCACATAACAATATAACATTATGTTATATTAACAAAAATAATTATTTTTTATATTAATCACGTAAATAGTCATCCAAGAGAACATTGTCAGTATATTAAAATTAAACTCTTAAAATATATAATTTAGGTTTTAAAATTTAGATATTATGATTTATGATTTATAATTTAGTGTTTATAATTTGGGATTATGATTTATGATTTCAAGTATAGCGTTAACAAATCATAAAAGTTATAAAATTGAAATGTGAGCAATAACAATATACAACCAGAAAGTCGACCAAATGAACCAACTTATATCACCTCAATCCATAAATATTTTAAGTTTTTAACGCTCATTTTAATCTCTTAATTATCAATTACTTCAAACCATTTATGTTATGCTTTTATTTTATGTTTTCATGTAATACTACATTTATGTCAAACCATTTTCTTTTGTGAACTACATATTATTTTTTCTGTAAAAGGAATACAAATAATCAAATATATTTTAATAATAATATGACATTTCAAACACACTTTTACATTTACTTCTACAGGATTAGTTTTTAACTTTATATTATATGCTTTGACGTAACGGTGAATATAAATCAATCGCTTTATTTTTTTCGCAAAAAGATAAAATTCTAAACATGAACATTCACATTTATTGTTATCTTATAAAGAGAGAAAATGTTGTAGAACATTGATATATACATGTAACCACTTACTTAAGTACATACTAAATTACTAATTATCCTAATACAGCAGCAACGCCAATGTTCTAAACCAAATAAGGAATATCTATGAGTTGATAATAGAAAGATTACAATTCTAAGATAAAACCAATATTTTCATCAGCACAACATGTTGGCAATGCATCTAACATGGTCTTAAAGTCAGCGTTCTCATCAATCTTGAAGGTACAAATAACCTTGATAATCTTCAAGGCATGCCACCAACATTTTGTATTACTTGAACTGCAGTGGCACTTCCCCTCCTTTCTGCCCATCAGTGTCTCATACAAAAACTGTTGTTTTTTGCAAAATAACAAACGGAGTTAGAAAGAACATATTGATGATAAAGTATATAAACACAAATGCAGTCACTGCTGGGATGGAAGTACTGTTGTCGTTGTAAATGCAAGACTCAATGCAAGACTCAGAAAATTTGAGGATAATGACATACCTGAATGAATGCTTTACCATGAACATAAGAGCGAAAACTAAATGAAATAGAGTTCGGGCAGCAACTTGAAAGCAAGTAATTCATAAAAGGGAAATAGAAAGCTTCGTAGTCCGGAGAAAACTGTAATTCCAAGCGTTTAATAGTTGGAGGAATAGATGAAACTTGGAATGCACCCTGCTCTGGTTCACTCTACAGAATTCAGACAAACAAACAAATAAATAAAATAGGCAAATATGTAAAGCAGAATGAACCAATGTAGCAAGTGTATATACTTACTAGAATTGACAGACAGATAAAGAGGGAGACTGATGCCCAAATCTTTTGGGGTTTAATGTTTTGGACAAATTTCCTCAAGCTACAAAGGTCCTGAAAATCCACATCGCTAAAACTATTGACTTCCAATTGATTAGAACATTTCTGAAAAGATATACCAGGTTGGTTGTTTCCCTCGTACGCAAATGATAATAAATTTCGAGCATCGATGTTAAACTCCTCCAAGTTAGAGCAGTATGATAACTTCAAGACCTTGAGTTGAGCACTTGAAATATTAATCCTCTGAGACATCGAGCAATTGTCTAGTTCCAAACTCTCAAGGAAAGGAAATTTAGAAAATAGTTCAAGAAACCATTTGTCTCCAATAGCAATGTTCTTCAAATTCCATAAGCACAGCCATCTCAAATTTATGCAACTATCTAAATTCAGCTTGAAAGATGTATTTAGATACTGAAAACAACAATGTAAGCTCTCAAGATTTGGAGCATCAATATATACTTCCCGCATTCCTTGAACATAAACTTTCTTGAGCTTATGTAAACCATGCAAGAATAGTGATTCCACAAGACTGAACTCATACACTTGAGGAATTCCTCTGATTGGAGGGTTATAGACAGCACAATCAATCACGGTTAAATCTTCAATTAGAGGACAATGAGAAATGAGATGATCTATAATCCCTTCATGTGCAAAAACTATATTGCATAGTTTTATTATTCTCACTGAGTAAAGCTTGATGGAATGGGTGAGGAATGCTTGGTCAACTCTGATTCGGTCCATCAACACCAACTTAATAAGTGATTTGGATTCAATGACACTGAGTGGAAGGTCATAAAACCTGTCCCGACTGTGTCTCCCTACATAGCGACCAGGGAGGCGAAGCTGTAAATGTAATACTTCGCCACCACTTTCAATAGCCATCTTCATCCATAGATCAACATGGTGGGCCATGCACTTATAGTCTACATAGTCCATGATGAGCTTGAATTCTTTGATTGCTAAGCCTAGGTCGCGGAGCCTCAGTAATCTTCTCCCAACATAGTCAATAACTTTGTCTATTTTGCTATGATAATTGTCTACCGTTACATCTTGACTCTTAAAATGTTGATCGCTGCAAATAGACAATATCGGAAACGTAGACCATGTTTCTCTCCAAGCCTTTGATAAAACACTAGTCCTGGCAGAATCTCTGTCCGGAAGCCTTGCGAGAATGTCATGAAGTATAGCTTCTGGCAAACCAGATATTTGGTCCATTTTTCCCCAGCTTCAGTACTGATAGCAAGTATAATATCATGGATGGATAATTGCAACTCATAAAATGCGAAAAAAGAAAGAAAAAAAAATCACATGTATTACATGTTTATTATCAAAATGATTCATCTCAGAAGCTAGGGATCTATGATTATGAATGACTTTCAACTAAGTACAGTGATGAGATTTTTCATTGTAAAATTCATAAACTGTTCATCAAATTTTCATCATGACCCAAAATGTTCCATCTGAAACTCATAAATACTATAATAATAATAATAATAATAATATAAAGATCAATGTGGAACCTATGTAGATTTCTATCACAAATTTCTTCTTCTTCTTATGTGAAGTGAAATAATTTTTGAGATGGAGTTAAAGACATAAGAAAGAAAACACAAGGGACTAATTTTTTTTCTCTATGGAAGTAAGACGATTATTGTACATGTACTCTAACATTGTAACTTAGAGTTTTTTAAAATTATAAAAAGTATAGAAATCGGAGTATCTCAAATCTTTTACGCTTTTAAAAATTAAAGGATCCGATTTTTGTGCTTTAGAAATGTCTGTACTCCCAAAATTTAAATTTTTTAATTTCTGTATTCCAAATGAAACTTTACTATATTTAAAATTAATATCCCAAACTCCAGAAAAATATCATTATTAAACTAATATAAAAAATAAAGTGTAAATTCTATCTCCTTTGTCACTAAAAAATGAATTTCAATTTTTCCTCCTATCTCCTAAACAATAACCTCACTAGTTACTAGACTAACGAAAAGCTTGTTGTTCCAATAACAGAAAAAAGGGGGGAAATATTAAAAAATAAACTTACCTTCTCCAATAGAGTGTGTTTGTGATGATTTGAAGAGTGTAGAAGTGCGGTATTTTTTTTGCTTTGTGATAGATGATGTGAAATAAATGAGCGAATTTCTGGACTTAAGATTTCGGATTTAGTGGTTTATACTCTCACTTTAGATGATGAAAAAGAAACCTCTCTTTTGGGCCTAAGGTTTCGGTTTCAGTATTTTATATTATCACTTTAGACGGTGAAAAAAACTGACGGTGAAAGTCTGAAAGAAACTGTGGCGGCCGACGTATAAAACTAGTTATTGTGAAAGAAGAGACTGTGAGAGGGCAATTTTATTTGATAATCTTCTGAAAAAGTATATTTTTTAGTTATCTTTTTTTATAAATTTTATAAAAAAAATAATTTTATGTTTAAATATTTTGTAAAAAAATTATATTTATCAATTATGTTTAGGTATAATAAGATAAAAGTATTTTTTATTTATTTATTATGTAAAAAATATTTTTTTAAAAAAATTAAAAAATATAAATTGTAACTTTTTTTAAAAAATATAAATTGTAACTTTTTTTTAAATATTTTTTTTAGTATTTTTACTAATAAAAATTTACCAAACACGCTAAAAAATAAAAAAAATATTTTTTATCAACTTAATAACACTCAAATAAACATAAAAAAATTGTATTTTTTATTTATAAAAGATGTAGTTTATAAATATAAAATTAATTTTGTTATTGATATATAAAAGCCTACTAAGCATCAAATTAGTCCATCCTTAAAAAAAATAAATTATCAAAATATTACTTGAAAGTTTGTATCGTTAATAAAACAAATTTTAAAAGATACTAACGATAAATAAATTCGTAAAAGTACGACAAAAAAATGATATTCAAAATGTTATGGCATGTAGACGGTAGGTTAAGTGTTTACTCGAATTCTATGTAAAATTTTCATTCGAAATTTTCAGAAAATAAACTTTAAAGACTTAAAAGGATATGGAGCGAGTGGACTTAGCAATCACTGATCGCCTGTTCACCTGGTTCAGAAAGCAATCATGCAGTCAAATTGATAGGATTTTGGTTAGTTTGGAGTGGTTAGAAGAGTTTCCTAAAACAACACTGCGAAGTGGACCTAGACAGTTATCATACCATTGTCCATTGATTATGGAGGTCTCACGGATTAGAGGAGGGTCAAGACCTTTTCAGAGTTTGGACTCCTGATTTACTCGTGATGGTTTCTTGAGGATGGTAAGAGAGGAATGGAGGATTTTAGGTGAGGTACAGTTCATGGACAAGCTAAAGACTTTGACAACTCCGCTGAGCAGATGGCATAAAAAGAACTTTGGGAACATGGACACAAGAATTACACAGTTTGAGAATGAAATAAAGAAAGTAGATGACATGGTAGGTACTGGAGTGGCTGATGGGACTATTGAAGCAAAGAGAAAGGCGCTTGTGAGCTTCTGTAGAAAATGGTATATCAAAAAGGAGCTACATTGGAAGCAGATGTCAAGATCTCGGCATGTAAAGGAGATGGATAAAAACACCCGCTATTTCCACAATTTAGCCTCAGCGCGAAGAAGGTCCAATCGAATTGATGCCTTAATGGTTAATGGGAGGTTGGTAAGGAATCAAGCAAGGATCAAGATTGCTATCCGAGACTTTTATAAGGAGCTGTACCACCAGGAGTCTTCACCGATTATTGGCTTCAGGGATGGGCTGGTAAAGCAAATTCTTGAAGAGGAGGCAACAGAGCTAGAGATGATGCCAACTACTGAAGAAATAAAGGAGGCAGTTTGGGATTATGAGTCAATAAAGGCACCAAACAGTCATGGGTATAATATGAATTTCATAAAGAAGTGTTGGAAAGAATTAGGTAGAGAGTTCATTGGAGCGGTGAAAGGATTTTTCCAGTCAGTTAAGCTACCTAGTGAGTCGATGTCACTTGGGTGGCGCTGGTACCGAAGTTTACTGGAGCCAAAGAAATAAAAGATCTCCAGCCGATTAGTATGGTGGGCTGTGTCTATAAAATCATTTCTAAGGTTTTGGTTTGGAGGATGCGGAAGGTAATGCCGGGTCTGGTAGGAGAGACTCAGAGCACTTTCGTGAAGGGCAAGAAAATATATGATGGGGTTTTGATCGCCTGTGAAACCATGCACTGGCTGAAATCACGAAAAAAGAGTTCTGCGATAATAAAGCTGGATTTCCAAAAGGCTTATGATAGAGTCAGGTGGGGCTTTGTAGATATTGTATTGCAGAAAATGGGTTTTGGCCAGAGATGGAGAGGCTGGATCAAGGAGTGTATCTGCTCTGCATTTATGTCGGTACTTGTCAATGGATCACCTTCGAAGCCTTTCAAAATGGAAAGGGGTTTGCAACAAGGAGACCCACTATCTCCATTCTTGTTTGTTTTAGTTGTTGATTTTTTTCATAGGATGATTGGAGAGGCGGTGAGGAATGGACGTATATCTCCGCTACTGGTTGGTAAGGATAACATTGAGTTGTCTCACTTGCAATTTGCGGATGATACTATTCTTTTTTGCCCGCCTGAAGAGGAGACCATCAGAAATTATCAGCGACTGCTCCGGTGCTTTGAACTGATGTCTGGGTTGAGTATCAATTTTGAGAAGTCCAACATAATTCCGGTCAATTGTGATAGGCTGTGGGTCCGTAGGATGTGACTCATCATTACCAATCAGATATCTGGACATTCTCCTGGGAGCAAATCCGAAACTGGTTAAGACATGAAAATCAGTGATTGACAAGGTGGAAGAAAAGCTGAGTTTGTGAAAAGCAAAGACCCTCAACAAAGCGGGCAAGCTGGTCCTCATTAAATCGGTTCTTAGTAGCCTGTCTATTTACTACCTCAGCTTATATAAGATGCCGAAGACAGTGGCAGAGAAGTTGATTTCCCTACAACGACGGTTCTTGTTGAGTACAGAGGAGGAGAGGCAAAGGTTACCGTTCATGAAATGGGAAGTAGTAATGGCTCCTAAGAAGGCAGGTGGGTTGGGAGTTGGTGATGCAGTTATTCGAAATACAGCATTGCTGTTTAAGTGGTGGTGGAGGTTCTCAAAACAAGACTGTCCCTTATGGAAGAAAATTATTTGCTCTTGTACCAACATGGATCCTGCTGTGATGCTGCGAGACCAGCCTGTCCCCACAAGAGGGGGTCCTTGGAAGGATATCTGTCAGTTACAAATCCGCGAGCCGTGGTTGAGAGAAAAGATGATCAGCAGGTTGTCTATGGACCTCGGGAATGGCAGAACAATCCAGTTCTGGGAGGATAGCTGGCTACCTAACGGGGTATTGAAAGATATGTTTCCTAGGCTCTTCTCAGTTTCAAACCTTAACGGATCAGTTATAGAGGATTGTGGGTTTTGGGATGGGTTAGACTAGATTTGGAGCTTCCAGTAGAGGAGGGAGTTGTTTCAATGGGAGTTGGATTTAGTAAACCAACTTCATGAGACCTTACAGTCAGTTAAGCCCACAACGGAGAGAGAGGATAGAGTGGTATGAAAATTTGATAAAAACAGGTGTTTATTCAACTAATTCCTTTGTACAGGCGTTGCAGGTGGAAGTTCTACCGGAGAAAATCACAAGCTACAGTTTCACGAGTGCTGTATGGAAAGGGATTGTCCCTTCTAGGATTGAGCTCTTGTCTTGGTTTGTGTTGATCGCAAGGGTGAATACTAAGGATCGACTGTATAGACTACGTGTTATTGATCAGAATGACAATATGTGTGTGCTATGTTGTAAGTCCGAGGAAATTGCTTTTCATTTGTTTCTTGGTTGTGAGATCACATGGCAGGTGTGGTGTGTTTGGCTGCTTGCCTTTAGAAGGAGGTGGTGCTTTCTAGGTACTCTAAAGGAACACTTTGAAAGCTGGACGAACTTATCAGGAAGGTTGACAAAAAGAGGTGATTCATTGGGTTCTTTGCTATTGTCTGGACAATCTGGCTAGAAAGGAATGGCAGACTGTTCTGAAATCATGCCTCAAGTGTGGTGGCAATTATAAACAAGTCATTTGTGTATGTCGAGGAATGGGTTGGTGGTGAACCCTTTTGTTGTTGATGGCCATACCGAAAATGACTAGGGGTTGATTGGTATCTGAAATATTCATGATCCTTGTAGTTCCTTTCATTGCTCTACTCTTGTATTGACTATTGAACTCCCTTTAATTAAAAAATAAATAAATAAATAAATGGATTAAAAAAGGATCTACAAACAAAATGAAATAAAGCTATGCTTAAGGGTGTATTTGGCAAACCCGTTTGAAGAGAAAAAACACGTTTAAGCTTATTGAAAGTTTCAATTTTTTGTTTGGCTAACTTTTGATTTGGCAAACGCAGAAGTGATTTTGATGTCAAACCCAAATTTGCCAGAAGCAACAATTTTTAGCTTCTACGTTTCGGGTTTTTAGCCATTTACACTAAACATCTATTTTTTCTTTACCAATATTATCCTTTAACATGTTATTGTATTATTTATAAAATTTTTATTATTTCTCCTTATATGAACTCTCTTTTTCTATTATTTATTATTTTTATTTTTTTGTTAAATTTTTATTTGACATTATACACTCTTATAATTGTGATTTTTGTATATTATATTTATTATTATCTTTTCATAATATGATTTATTGATCACATTAGATAAAGTAAATTAAACAAAAAATTAACCATAAATAATAATAATAGTAAAAAACTATAGATACTAAAAAAGAGTACTAAAAGAACTAAAAATATACTATATAAAATACATCATCAAGAACTTTTATATTTATTTCCATCTCTACCAGGATAAATATTTAATTTTATTATTTTTAGTATTCTTTTGTATAATTATAATTCTGGTATATTCAATTTTTTATTGTAATTTTTTTATAATATAAATTATGATCCCATTAAAAAAAAATAAATTAAATAAAAAATTAATCATAGGTATTAATAAAATGATAAACGTTGGATTCCAAAATAATATTAAGAATAAGATTATTGAGAGTATTAAAACAAAAATACGATGTAAAAAAAATACTAAATTAACATTTTCACGTTAATATTTAAAATTTAAAAAAATGTAATATATTTGATTAAATACTTTTATATATATAATTCATATTTCTTATTTTTAATATAAAATATATTTTGTTAATTTTTATATGTTATTTTTATTTTAATAAATAAATATTAATTTTATTATAAAATTAATTAATAAAATTATTCAAATATTTAAATTAAAATAACTGGACAATATAACAAAAATTATTTAAATTGATGTCTATTTTAGTAATTTTTTATCTAAAAGTGATTTTAAATAGTATAATCCAAATAATATTTATTTTATTATAATCTATTTTGATATAAAAATAGCCAAACATAAATCACTTTAATACAAACTTACTTTTCATTAAAATCAAATTTACAAAATTAATTTTATACAAACTCTCATTTACAAACTGTAATTCAAACACATACTAAATGGTTAAGATTACAAATATGAAAAAAGAGCATTTACCGAAAAAACTTTGCGGCTTCAGTTCAGCCTTTCTCTAACTCCTCTGTTGAGTACTCTTCAATACGCTTTATATATAACTATTAATGATCTAATCCCTCTTCTACAAATAATAATCATTATCATAATCAGTTATCATAATAATATATTATGATTTTTAAATTTAAAATAACTAAAATTTTAATTTTTCCATTTTATACCTTGTCACTTTAAAGGAATTAGTCATAATTTTATACACAAGTGGTAACGTATAACACAATCATAAAACAATTACCATAAAAGACTATGTATGTTTCAATTGAAGAACATCTCTTAGATAAAAAGTACAAAACCACGAGAATAGGGACCCTCACTTTCTTGATTTAATTCGGGATTTTGACGGTGAGAATGAGAGCAAAAATTTGTGGGTTGCTCACCACCGAACGTGTGGGAGAGGAATGACTAGTGTGTTCAAAACTCTAAATCTAATCTAATTTGAAAATACATCAAATCAGTTTTACTTTTTGTTTAAACAAAAACATTGAAATATTTGATCTGGATTTTTAGTTAGAGCAATTTGTTATTTGTTGTTTAATTGAGTGAAATCTCTTCATCTTGCTTGCTTTGCTTTCCTTTCTTTTCTTTTAATCCTAATATTCACAAATCAAAAAAATTTCAAATTTCATATTTAAATTTCGAAAGTGACTCGATTCAAATATTTTAAATCAAATAAATATCGTTATATAATATTTTATTTTTATAATTAAATTAAATTGTCCACCTCTCAAATTTTAGGTGATTATATATGATTTTTTTTAGGTTTAATTTAATTAGGAATAAAATAAATATTTTATGAATGGGATTAAATTGGTAATTTTAAAATTAGTGATTTATACGGTAAAGAGTTAAATATGTCCAGAGCTATAGATATTTCGTGTGATGCAATAAATACAAAACGTACACGTGCCCTAAAGCATGTCTAATATTAAGATTTGAGACACAGGTGTCAAAGCCAACAGTTTTGTTTTTTTTTTTTTTGCCAGAGGAGAATACTCTTATGTGGAGTCAGTTCACAAAATTTTGTATAAATCTTCACCATTTTTTTATGGGTTTTTTTATTGGATTGATTGTATGATGAAGTTTTGTAAAAAAACGAGTTAATATAGATATTCATCTCCAAAAGCAAGACGTTGATACTTATCTAAAAATGTAGGAAATCATCCAAAAGGATAACAAATGGCCACCCATGCGCAGAAAGAATAATAATAATAATAATAATAATAATAATAATAATAATAATAATAATAATAATAATAATGGAATGGCCACCCGAAAAATAAATAGAAGAATAAAGGAAATGCTTCTGGATTTTTTTCACCTTTTTTTATGTAAAACTACGTGAATAGTTAGATTATATTAAAAATATTTTGTAAAATATATCATTTTGAGATTTTGAATTTATTTATTTTTAAAAAAGACATAAATTATTTATATTAAAATTGTATAAAATTATATTTTTATTTTTTTATTTTCGATTTATATAGATTGCTACACTTTGTCTTTTTAGGTGGTTTTTTTTATAAATAATTAAAAAAATGAATGAATGAGAATGAAAAACATATAAAAATGTTATATTATGAAAGATTAAGAAATAAAGAGTAGTAAGAGTCTTAATATATATAAGTTGTAGAATTTGAATATTTGTAACTGAAATTTTTTATAATTATTATTATGACATTTTTTAATGTATATTTATTGCATTTAATTAGTACTTGATGTTTCAATTGAATAATAGATAAAATTTTTTGTTTTAATTTTTTTAAAACATTTTACTAAATGATAATTGGTTGATTTTCATCTTTTATCAAGTCATTAGAATTGTTAACGTGGCATCATTAACAAAAAAAAGAAAGTTTAAATTTATTGTAAAAAAAATTGGTATCCGCTTTTATATATTATAAATAGATAAATAGATGATTAAGTTAATATACGGTTAATTCAATACTTATTTTATGTCATATTCTTCTGGTAAGTGTATTCTTAATTGGTAAAATATTTTTTTACTATACCAGAATGTTTGTATCACTTTAATCATATAATTTTGACTTGTATCTAAATTAACGTCGAATAATTATCTTCGAATAAATTAATCTTTAACAAAAACATTTACGATATTAATCTTTCAATCAGACTATTTTTTAGAAAAACAAATGATTAGTTTGTTAATTCTTTAAAAATGATTAAGGACAATTTTACTTTTTATTTTATGAGAGATGAATGATTAGATACCGTAACAATCTAATTACTAATACGTCATGATCAATGTTAGTTAGTAGACACTATTTTATGGCTTATTTTATTTAATAACCAATATTATTGGTAATAATTTTTTTATTTATTTTTATTTGATTTGATATTATTTTATTTTTTATAAATCTTTTGATTGAAATTTTTTAGATAAAAATATTTAAATATTTAATAATTGTTGTAATTTTTAATATTTAATAGTTTAGATAAGATATACTATCTCAGAAATTTTTTGTTAGGAGAATGTGTACATAGGTCCTTTAATGTTATTTGTTTTCATTTCTTAAAAATTATGACTTCAGGCTTTTAAAATTGTGATATGCGGTAACGTGTTTTTTAAAATTATTTGATAGTGAATTTTTAGTTGAATAAAAAAATAAAATAAATATGTAACTAAACAATTCTTGTAATTTGAATCTAGTTACACCTCTGATTGTTTGGTACGGTAGGATAATTTTGTTTTAAAAAGATTTTTTCTTTTTCTCCCCCATTTTAAAAAAGAGAAAAACATTAACACAAAAAAGTCTCAATACAAAATACATGTAATACAATTCATAACTAAAAGTCCAAAACTCCAAGGCACAGGCAAATACTAAGCTAAAGTCACAACTTACAAAAAAAATACCACATAAAAATTGTCCGACCCACTTCTAGTAACGGAAGCCCAATTCATATTAATTCCGTTACAGAGAGTGCTGCACCCCTAAACGGAGACAAGCAACAACACACGTGTAAGAGAATGGCAATCTCTAAATATCTTTACAAACTTCATCTGTACCATAATGTGACCCTTACTAAACACATCTTCTAGGCATGCCTAGGTAGAATTGATAACATTACACTAAAATATTGAGAAATAGAACAACGAAAAGAGTGGGTACTGCTTACAACCTCATTAAGTTGGCATACATAATTATTTCATTGTCTGAGTTTACATAGAATTTGAGAACATTTTCATCTCTAAAATACGACTGCTCCAGTATTAGAGAGCAAGAGTGAGGAGACCAAAAAATTAGAAAACACAGTAATAAATAATAATAATCAACTATAAGTAATCTAATTAATTATTTAAAACACAAAAAATTGAATAACCATATAAATTTGTCCTGCTCTAAGCATACTTAAGCATGATATTAAATAGTAAATCATTATAAAAAGGAAAAATAAATACTCAAACAGTAAATCATTTAGCACTTCAGTAGTCTTTAACTACTGTTTTACTTTGTCTTATAATAATTTTAATATTCATTTTCATATAGCTCATTAGTCTCAAATTCTCAAAATTGTAGGTATAATAATTTGTAACAGAAATCTCATTTTAACATTTATTTTTATGTGGTTCACTAGTCTCAAATTTTCATGGTTTTTGAATTTTATTGACTAACATTAGTTTTGAATGTAAAATCACCAAAAGAAGCCATTTAGATAAAGAAAAAATTGGTAAAATTGTGTGTTGAGACAAAATGAATTATAATCATTCTCCTATATTGTATTACACAGAAAACATTTTAAAAGCGAGCCATCCCAAAAATATTCGTTTTTAAATGAAGTTTAACATGGTAAACCAAATAGGTATGCAGATGAAGTACCTCATAACAGCAATGGATATGAAGTTTTTTTAAATTTTTACAGCCAACAGTATACAACATATAGCAACATCTCTAAGGTTTGAGTAATCTACTTGTTGAAGAGTTTGTAGGAACTTGCATCCTTTTCCATCCTAAAGAAGACCAACATCAACAATTCTTTGACAGTAAAGTAATGCCAACTTAGTAAGACGCCTGCTAATAGAAAGTCGAACTTAACACCACAAACGAACTGATAAAATTGTGAAAGAATAGGGAACAAAGAAAAGAATTTTTATTGATTATTGATTGATTGAATTGAACATTTGAATTATGAAGGTAAAACTAAATATATATAGTGCATTGCCTACGAAAGATAAAAGTAAAGATAAGATAAGATAAGAAGATAACATAAAAGATAAGATAAGATAATAAGGACTAAAATTAGAACTGAATTTATGTATTCTGTTAGACTGAATTTGTGGGTCACAAGACTTCTTTATTGTTATCATGGGCTAATATAGAATAGTAGTTTAATAGAAACAAACACAACAAGCAATGAAAGACTTGACCAAATGTAAATATAAAGAGGCTAAACACGTGTCACATGCTTCCTTATGTTGCCTATTTATTGAATGGTTAATTCATTCATTATTTTACATACATACTACTAGCAAGATTTTCCAATAGATTCTAGCCCCGAAATTTGAATGTTGTGACGTCTATTGATTTCAAGATGTGTAAGTTTCTTGCATTCGGTGGCAATTACTTCCAAACCCTTGTGATTTGGGAAATAACAGTGACCTAATATTAAATTTCTTAATTATTTTATTTATTACCAATGGCAAACAAACCTCTAAAATTAATCATTATTCAAAGAAAGGAGATTACTAACTAAAGCAGGAAAAAAATGATAGAATTCTTGGCAGAATCCAAAATTTAACCGTTGGAGACATGAGAAAATATTGTGCAATTGCATGCAACACTTAGACCATCTCCAGTAGGGAACTCATTCTAATCCCTATTTATGGCCCACCTGTCATAAAAAGTAACTCCACGTAAGCTTTTGCATCATTACCAGTAAATAGAAACTCAAAAAATCTCTCTCTCCTCCATTAGAAGGAACTAACTTTAGTTCCTATTGTGGTCCCACATAATTAATTAATTAAAGTAATTAAAATTAATATAATTATTATTTTTTATAATAATATTATTTAAATTTATAAATTTAAAATAATTTAATATTATAAAATATTAAAATAAATAACTTAAATTTGGTTAGTATTTTAAATTTTATAAATAAAAATAAATAATCTAACTAAAAATCATTTTATAATATGTAAAAATTAAATTTATTTTTTATGTAAAATAAATTTAATTAATTATAATTTAATATAACAATATAAATAATATTTGATATTGATTTAACATAATTATTTATATTAATTATAATTTAATATAACTAATTATTAAATAATTAATATAAATAATTAATTAAATAGATATATAAATATTTAATATAATAAATTATTATAATTATTAATAAATTAATTATAATTTAATTATTTAATATATATTTAATATATTTTTTATTTTTTTATTAACTTACCACATGGCATGATTTTATTGGTTGTTGCAAGTCCCTGTTTAGAGGGACTCTCAACCTTGATCCACGTGAAGAGTCCTCCTTCCTTTTTCACTCCAACGGTACTTGAGTCCCCATATGTCAAAAGAGGAACTCCAATGCTAAGAAATAGAGTTCCTCTTTTGACATATGGGGACTCAAGTACCATTGGAGTGAAAAATGAAGGAGGACTCTTCACGTGGATCAAGGTTGAGAGTCCCTCTAAACAGGGACTTGCAACAACCAATAAAATCATGCCATGTGGTAAGTTAATAAAAAAATAAAAAATATATTAAATATATATTAAATAATTAAATTATAATTAATTTATTAATAATTATAATAATTTATTATATTAAATATTTATATATCTATTTAATTAATTATTTATATTAATTATTTAATAATTAGTTATATTAAATTATAATTAATATAAATAATTATGTTAAATCAATATCAAATATTATTTATATTGTTATATTAAATTATAATTAATTAAATTTATTTTACATAAAAAATAAATTTAATTTTTACATATTATAAAATGATTTTTAGTTAGATTATTTATTTTTATTTATAAAATTTAAAATACTAACCAAATTTAAGTTATTTATTTTAATATTTTATAATATTAAATTATTTTAAATTTATAAATTTAAATAATATTATTATAAAAAATAATAATTATATTAATTTTAATTACTTTAATTAATTAATTATGTGGGACCACAATAGGAACTAAAGTTAGTTCCTTCTAATGGAGGAGAGAGAAATTTTTTGAGTTCCTATTTACTGGTAATGATGCAAAAGCTTACGTGGAGTTACTTTTTATGACAGGTGGGCCATAAATAGGGATTAGAATGAGTTCCCTATTGGAGATGGTCTAAGGGTCATGTAAATGGAACCAAATAAATAATATAGCTAAGCTTATCTCACTAAATATGCTTGAACAGTATCAAAGCAGTATCAACATTATAAATAACATGTTAAATCATATGCATATTAAATTTTTATATGAATTATTATTTTATAATATATTCAATTTATATAATTAGAGGATTTAATATAATGAATTATGATATTTAGTTATATAAATGTTATTTTCTATAATGTTATAAAGAAGTCCATATAAATATTATTTTCTATGTTGTTACAAAATAAATTTGGTGTTGACACAGAAAAATTATAAGGAAAAAAAAAAGAAAACATAAAAAAACTTGAAAACTTAAGTGTTATTAGTTTACTATACAATCTTACTTTGATCTCTTTTTATATATTATTATTATATTATATATAACAGATAGATAAATAGTGCAATAAACCCACTAATGGATAAATAAACAATCTAGATTTTTGTATTTAGTGTAAATTTAAAATAAATTTAGGGATATTTAATTGTTTTTGGAGTAAATATAATGTGTTCTCTTGCTTCCAATCTAGGAAATTAATTCTTCTGCCAGCAATTAGTCTAATATTATTTTTCTCTTAAAATTTTTGTTTCTCTCTTCAATAAACCAAAACATATTTCTCTCTTCCTCTTGCTCTTTCGTTTATTGGCTAATTGTTTGGTAAAAAAATCAATTCTCAATTTTTACTTTTTTCTTGATTAAAATTTATCCATAATATTTGTATGAGTAAGAAATATCCATGTCATGGAGGTGCTAGCTCTCCTAGAGTATGGTAAAAGTTTAAGCTCAATTTGTATTTCGTCATAAAAATTCATGGTTGGATAAATGATTGCATTAGAATGAACTCCCCTTGTAACTTCCTTTCCTCAATTCAAAAAAGAGGACTATTTATAAAGAGCATTAATTATTACAATGTTCATAAAAGCTAAATAGTGTTAATAAAACCATTATGATAAAAAGAACAAAAATGCTATTCATATACAAAAATCAGCCACCAATGTATTTGTATATGAATATATGTATGGTTTAATTTATTTTTAACATGTATTTGCATTTCAACATGTATTTTATACTAGTAGCTGATTTCAACATGTATTTTATACTAGTAGCTGACTTTGATATATACGTAGCATAGTCGTAAAAAGAAAGCATACAACTCATGAGAATCATTTATCAGGTACTATGTTGTTCTCTGAAGAAGAGTTGAGGTAAGTGATAACAAGATCAGCTGCTTTACAACCTGAGGCTATTGCTTTGCCAACTGAGAGCCCACCTTTGTGGTTACCTGCCAATTTATTCATTTAAAGCAAATCAGAATTTAAATTATTGTACATACTCATCAATTTTTATAGGGAAAATTATACTCGCCTCTCTTGAGATCTGGTAAAATTTAACTGACTCTCTTCTATCTTTTACAACATACACCCAATACCCTCTTATATTTTGTAAAATATAACACTAATATTCCTATAAATATGACAACACAAACCTGGACAAACAGAATCATGATGAATTTCACTAAACCTTAGGAAAGTTAGCTAATGCCCAGTTTTATATGATCTTATCCTTATAAGAATTGGATAGAAGAGATCTGCATAGAATTTTAGCATTTACAACTTTGCATAAATGCACTTGTGGCTTCATCTGATCTCAACAAAAATTTCCATGTTTAGTTTAGGTTAGAGCCACCATAAACTTGTGAATGCAAGCAATGATTTACCAGCCATAAATTACGTAGTTGAATAATTATACCAACTGTAAATTAGCAATCATTTCTTTTACAATTGGTAGAAATTATACTTTCACAATCAAATCTTTACCAAAAGAAGTTACCTGCATAGAAAAATCCAGGAAGATCTTTTTCCATTTTGTCAATAGCTTGAAGAACTGATGCATAGTTACGCCCATACAAAGGAAAGCCTTTGCTCCAATAGAAATGGCTGCCATTAAATGTAATATGTAAGAACACTAAGTAGAGTTTACACCAAAAAGAAATCGATGACATAACATACTTGATAAATGTGGGCTCTCCCTCTGCTCCCAACAAGTTTCTCAGGTCAGAAGTCACAATGCTCTTAAGCTCATCACTGCAGTGAACAAGAATGAGTAGGCAAAAAGGAGAGAAAAAGAAAAGAATATATGCGGTTTTCCAGAAACATATGATTATAACTATGATATAAAGTACGTTGAAGCTTTTGCGAGATCCGTGTTTCTTGTGCCCCCTACAAAGGTGGTGTAGAGATGTAAATCACTGGGTGCACGATCTGGAAACATCATAGAGGAAAAAAGTGTACCTGTTGAGAAAAATCATTAATCAGACATGTCAGAAAATATTTTAGGCTATTGAGGTTTGATTGAGGAATAGACTTATGGAAGAAGTACCAAGAGTTTTTAAACCATTTTGTTGCTCTTTTGAAGGAACAAGAACTCCAAATCCCTCAAGGGGTCTCTTAACATTTTCCTTTCTAAAGGTGGTGATTATGACTGAGAGTGGCACATAGGTCACCTACAATAAGAATTGTGAGATACTTTCGGAAAACTCTAACAAATGGAAGGTAGTAAAGGCACAATCTAATTAGTTAATATTTATGGAAAGATCCTCTAAAATATAGATGATGCACAAACTCCGATTAAAACATGGTAAGCATTCAAATTCACAAGCAAATGGATTTTGCTAGGCTATAACACCATGTGATAAGCCTGACCAAGTTGTAATGGTGAAAGAAGAGCACAAGATGTCACCCTATATACACTAAACATTAAAACTTGAAGTGAACTAACCGAAGTGCAGGTCAACTTGAAAAATATTGTGTACCTCAGGAAGAAAATTAAGTGGGAACGGGGTTGCCCTTTTTGTGATCTTCATCTCTTTGACATTACATAGGGGAGCCTAAGTACAATAAAAGTAACAACTTACAATGTGTAATAAGTTCCACAAAAAATGTGTAATGAAATAAAATTACCAGCATTGTGCTCAACAAAATGAAATTTTTTCTTTCCTTTTATAGCAGATAAGCCTTTCCCTGACTTCCCTTTTTTGAACTATTTACCAAACTTCGAAAGGAGGAAGAGGGAAGCTAAGGAAAATTATTAAGTGAAAAATATTTAAACAATATTTAGATTTTAATAGTTTAACTGCACACATGGCTTATGGTAGACCAATATAACATTTTATGTATAAACCTAACCTCACCTAATGGGATATCAATGCCAAAGTAAAGAGTGATAACAATGAAAAAAAAACCATACTAACCGTCATAATTACAGCATCAACAGCTTCTATGTTTTGGTTGGAAGCACAAGAAATAGACCAATTTTGTGATGAAGAACTTCCATCATGATTGTACGCTAATGTCAAAACCTTTGAATTTAATTTAAGGTCATCTTGACCGAGCTCTTTGCACAATGCATCAGTCAGTGTCTGCACTGGATAAAATTATATAATGAGGGAAGAGACGTTGCTAAACATACAAATTTGATATTCAATGTTATGTCTCTAATCAGGCAAAACACAAGTTTGTTTGTTTGTTTTCCCCCATTTTTTCGTAGAGAAAAAATATTTGCACAATGAGTCAATACCTGCATCCCACCCAAGAAAGAAAATGAACCACGCTTGTGCTTGTCTTTTCTTGATGCGACCTTTACCTTCCTTTGACTAGTTTTATCCGGTTTAGAAAATAACTTTGACTTCAAAGCTCCAGCTATAATGGAGCCAAACCTGAAACGTATAGGTTGCACATTACTCAAAATATATAAATAAAAATGATGTTTTCATATCTAGGGAAGACTCGTGCTAAACTCCCATATTCAAATTTCAATTGTTTGTAGCTAAAAGGCTAAGTTATGTAGAATGTGCAAATTTTTGGGTGGCAACTCTTTCCCCTGAACAAGTACTAAATCAGATTGTTTGTTATTTTAAATTGAGCACTTACCACTTGGCTAAACTATAAGTCAACAGTTTGGGTGCAACTAAGTCTACTAAAGTGCAAAAAGGCTGAAAAGCCACAGTTGAACATTATAAATACATGGAATATAAATGAACAAATAAACATGAATTTGAAATTGCCTACAGAGAAAGAGTCATGGCTTTTGCACATATATGGCAAAAATGATTCAGATAGTTCACCAGGTCCCTGGTGCAATGAGGACACAACTTTGTCATATCAAAAAAATTATTATAGCCATTCCTTATTATATTCTTTAATATACATCAATGAGTTTGGAAACAGTATACAGCTGAGAGGGAGCCAGGACTCTATAATTCATATTATATTGATTTCAAGGGAAAATATCAACTAGAATATAGTAGTTTTGAGCTAAAAATATCAGGCATCGTTGACTCCATTAGTTTTTAATTTAACAGCACTACATGCAACTGTAATACCTCTTCTCCAAATCCCATAGCTCTGGGAAAGTATGGCATATCTGTTTGAAATATATGAAGGAAGCAAATTAGATTCAAAAACTCAAAAGATAGGGCAATTAAAGCTTTTACTATCCCAACTGGTTAAATTAAAAATCTTAAGGTTTGACCAGCATTTTGACCAAGTTTCCATGCTATCATGCTTGTGATTGCGCAAATGTTCTGTTTGAACGCAGTAGTCACGTGATTTATTCTTAGGACACCATTAGTCAGTCGTTAGTATGAGTTGAAAAGATTAAGAAATAGGTGTGTGTGTGTGTGTGTGTGAGAGAGAGAGAGAGAGAGAGAGAACAAAAGCTTGCTCCTATTGATATTGAAGTGTGTATTATATATAAGTGATAATTTTCTAGGAAAGTATACAACTAATTCCTAGGACTGCCTAGTTTCTATGTAGTCAACTAATTCCATGGTATATAAATTATCGAATTTGAAGAACAACAGACTGACATTCTATCCAAAATCAGTTACAACCAAATTCATATTGAAAAGCCTGAAATATGAACTACTGTGGAAATATTTCAAATTCTGAGAATGAACTCACAGAAAGAGATTCCGGATCTGCTGCACTTGTACCACCTACAAAAGGATCAATAAGATAGTCCACGACCTTCAAACAATTTGTTATAGGAAGACAAAAGCCACATCAGTCCATGTAAAGAATACTATGCACCAGGAATTGTATGCACAGTAAGCATTTAACATGTTAGAAATTAGCAGAAAAATTAAACGTGGGTGATGGTAATGCCATGTGGTGTATACCTCTTGCCCAAAATGACGTTCAAAGAAACTACCAACACTGGAAGAAAGAAAATAAAAGGTCATCATAGGATACAATTTTCGAAATATGGTACAATATAAAGTATAGAGAAATCTGTTAAAAAAAAGTACAGAAAAAGCAAGGGTCTTCTATAGAACTTGATGTGAATAACTTAGATTATCGCACCTTTCTGTGTAATTTTCATCGCACACACTAGAGGGGTCACTTCTCTTCCACATAAATGGTTCAAAAATTAGCTGGATCTGCAAATTCTAGAAAATCAGCAGGCAAGCTTATATATTTTCAATGGTGAATACATGACTAGGTTTTACCAGCTATATTTCGAGCAGGCAATCAACATCACCAATAGAAATAAAAGGACAGCAAAAAAATAAGCTCTAATTTATCTTCTATATAAATCACTCCCTCATCCAAATTATGTCTAGAACTTTATCTTATTTTCTAACTTAGGTTTCAACGTCGTAGAGTGCATCTCATTTTAGATTCCCAAGTTTGGTATTCTTAGAGAGAGCAAGCAAGAACTTTTCATCTGCAAACAATTGCGAGAATGAAATATATATAAAATGTGCAAACATCAGATGATGAAAGCTCAAGTTCATGAGATGTTGAATGTTGAAAAGTAATCATGAACACAGAGAAGACTAACATTAGATACCTGCATATTAGGGGTAGGGAAAACCTGCTGTGTGCCAAGTAGGTTGAGGCGTTGAGCTATAAACTATTGTTTGGTTTGATTGAAAAATATTGAAGGAAATTAAGACCTACACCTGGTCTTCACCAATCTAGGAAACAGCCTAGGCTAGTTAGCATGAGCAAACCTGTTGAAGGTATTAGATAAGGACAGAGTTCATATCGGATATTTTTGAGTTCTAAAGAATATGTATGACAGAGAAATAACTAGTGTTCATCTGCGTGGAGGCGCATCAGTGTTTTCTATACCAATAGAGTCACACCATCGGTCTACTTTTCGAGCTTGTAACCTTATATCTCTTTGGACATACTTGGCACATCCCAGAGCTAGTGCCACCAAAGGTCAACTAATATACCATGCATATCCCAAACCCTCAGATTGATTTTAGTCTTGAGATTCATGATTTACTTAAACTATTAAACTACATTTTGTGAACATTGGAAAATATTCTGACAGCTGCCAAACAAATTAAAAAAGAAAAAAGATACACAAAGACTTCCCCAAATCTGAACACTTTGTAAAATGTTACAGTGGGTATCAAATGATATTAAAAAATGTGTGTGTGTGTGTGTGTGTGTGTGTGTTTGTGTTGTTAGTATATGTAGGTAGCATTACTACTATACAAAATGTTGCAAGAACATGACAGTTAAAATTCCATAAGCTTGGAAGCAGGAAGATCCTTAGGTATGTTCTGGGAAAGGAACCTTTGAGCGTGCAGACAGGAGTTGCGTCTTCAGTAGTGCAGCAGGATTTGTTGGTACCTTATTGAAAATGTTACCACATTTCATACTTAATTGTGAGAAATAGATAGCTAAAAAGCACGGAAACCCATTTAACAGTTATAGTAGTTGAAAAAGAAACCAATAATTTAGAAAACCAAAACTTGTATGCAAGACATACCAGAACCGGTTTACCGTTTTTTGCAATATAGCGCTTATGCTGTGAGTTTGGCTGTAATGATAAAAAGAATATCATTTATAACCAGAATAAAGAATCTATAAATATTATTGAAGTTCCAATTCCAACAACAAAACCAAAATTAAGTCAAAGAACTGAGGCTCAAATAGATAGAGTTTAGAAAGAGGCCAGCAGTCAAAGATAAATGAAAGAGAGGCTTAGTAATATGAAATTGTATTCTTGTACGTTTAATTCTCCAAGATAGAAGATTCTTACAAACTGTTGCTTTCCTTGAAGGCCAAGAGCTTCAATCAATTCTTTAACCTCCAATTCACTTGCAGTCTGCACAATGCAAACAAATTTACAACGAAATAGTAAGAACTTCTGGCATTGAAGCATGTGTAGAACAAATTAAACTAATTACAACATACAACTTACAAGCCCTCCTCTAAAACAAAATGTGCTCTTAAAACAAGTTCACATAAATAATTATTGATGCAAAGATCAAAGTTGTGAAACTTTATAGGACCAAATTGCTAGGTAGTATGATTCATGTTCATATGTAAGGACACATAAGTTTCTTAGGAGTAGTTTGTTAGAAGTTAGAACCGATTAGTTAGCAAGGAGTTACGATTATTTATAAGTTTATAACTCTTCTTCTTTGTACCCTATAGGTTCTGTGCAGAGTTTCCCCGGATTTTCTTCAGTTCCTCAATACATTGCAGGGAACTCCCAATTCAATACACTTCTATTTATCTCTATCTTCAATCTACTGATCATATAAGCTAAAAAAATATTTTTCAATAATTCATAATCCACACCCTGAAATATGATTTCTTCTTCATCAACAATTACTAATACACCAAGCACAGACACACCAACTAAGTGAGGTTTCATGTGTCTGACACTCTGAGATAGTCATACAACACATGTCAAAGGTATATAAGTATTTGACCATATGTCTTCTCTAAATAATTCATAGACACTTCAAATAGAAATTGGATATAGTGTAAACCAGGGTTCAAAAATGCCAATAAAAGGATACTTTATCGAAACAAACTTAGTAGAAACAAGCATTGACACCAATGACATGTTTTAAGAATGTTTCAAAAAGTATTGGCAGAGACATGATAAATAAAAATCTTGAACATACACATATGCATCCATGTCCTATCATTTTAAGATTTTTCTATGTCTATCTATCCAGTCCCATGTCAAAGTAATGTGGAGTGTCCAAGTCAGTATCTATGGGTCATAGCTAACACATATTGTAGATTTTAAATTTTAAGTATCTCGGCACACTTGCTACTAGTAAACTTACCATTGTATTAGCTCCCTCATCCCAAACTAGACCATCATGTGAGACACTTTTTAACCTCCCGCCAGCTCTTGCTTCAGCTTCGAATACAGTGACATCCAGACCATGTGATTTCAATGTGTAAGCCGCAGCAAGCCCACTTCCACCACAATACAAATTACAAAGTTAGACAGTGCTAGTTATCGCGAGTAAGAAAGAAACAACTTGAAATGACATTTCATCATTCATTTTAAACTCAATTTTAGACACAATAAGTGGCACAATGCTATCAATGCCCCCATTTGTACTTTAATTCATTATAACTATTATACCAATTTACCTTTGTGCTACCCATAAGTTCAAGAATTAGCAAATAACTAATTAGAAAGATATATAGAAACAATAAAAGCAACAGAAAATCTGATGATACCAAGGAAAGAAGAAGAAAAAACATACCTTACCCCGGCACCAACAACAGCAACTCTTTTTGCAGATCCTGCAAAATAAACAAGGGCCAAGTCAAGGTTTGATAATTAGGCAATTTGAGGGGGTAGAAAACAATTCAAAATACGCATGAATTTTACACCCAAAACACATTAATAAATAAACAATGGAACTATAACACTGAATTGTGACACATTCTCTGAATTGCGCTTTAGTTCTACACTCAAATGAATACATGCACAAAGATAACGTTTTAATTACTGTTTGAACTTTGAAGTAATAACCAATATCATAATCATAATAATAGGCAGAAATTAGAGAAAATGTGAGCGTTAAGAGAGAGTGAAGGGGGTTACTTGGGTTATCGCGTTCGGCAGAGGAAGCCATGTTTGTGTGCGTTTTGGTGGTTAGCGCACTCAGCAGTTGTGATATGGTCAGTGGTCAAAGCCTGAAAGCTCATATATGTTTTTGGTCTACGCGCCGGGGGAGCATATTCAGTGATGACTGAGGAGCTATTTACAATTTCACATGCCCCAAATTAATTTTTAGACTAGTTCTTTATTCTATTTTTCGCTTTATAAATTTAAAATTCTCAATCTTTTTTAAACAACTAAATTCTCTTCTATTTCTCATGTCTAATTCAGATACAAATATTTTTATAAATATTTTTAAGTTTTTTATTTTGATTATAGAAATTTTTTATAATAATTTAATATTAATAAATTTCATAATATATAACTATGTGATTTGAATAAAAAATTTACCTCATTGATTAAAAAATGGAAAATGATTATTTTATTTTTATTTTTGATAATGTATTTTATATATGTTGTACGAATTTATAAAAAAATAACATTATTAAAATAGGAGTGATAATGTTCATTTAAAAAAATTTATAAAGTAATTGTTTATGTGTGTACATATATTATGCATTGTTAGTTTATATTCATGTGCATTTCTAATTAACTGTTATGTGTATTATTGTTAGCTTAATCTTGTGTATATTGCTAGCTAGTTAATTATTGTGTTTATAATTTTCTTAAGAGTGTGTGGATTATATATTTTATCCTAAATGCATTTGCACATATAACCAATTAAATTATGGGTTAATAGTCAAATTCGTCTCTAAAAAATCATTTATTTTTTAAATAAGTTCTTAAAAGACTAAATTAGTTATATTAATTTTTAAAAGATAAAACATAAATCAAATTAATTTATTAGTTAGATAATAACGTATCACATTAAATATCATGTGACATGATAACATAGTAAATTAATGCCACATATCACAAGATGAAGGTTAATGACATGTGGCATATCATGTGTGCCACATATTATCTGATATATTATAAATTTATAACTTTATTTAGAATCAAATTAATTTTTAAAAATAGACACTTAAATAATTTTCATCTATAAAATTTTAAAATTGATCAAATTAATTATTATATAAATCTCTTATATTTTTATAATATTAAATTTTTAATATTTATTAATCCAACTAATTTTATATTAATCTCATTTTTTATACTTTAATAAACAAATTATTTTTTAAATAAAATAATAAAAATAATTAAATTATTACAAAATTATTTTTTATTTGTATTTTTAGATTTTATATTTTCGAATTCTAATTCTTTTCTAGTGAAATTTTTTATATAAATAATTTTATCAAACTACTTTTAATTATATACTAAACATTTTAATATTTTAGATCTTACTAAATATATATAGTAGTTATTTTAAAATTTTAATCTTTTAGATCTCACCCAAAATTTAGTCCAATCTATAACTAGTTTTTTATTTTTATCTTTTTATATTTATTTTTGTTCAAATTTACTTTTTACAAATTAAATTAAAAAAAAAGCAATTGAAAAGACACAAAAAAATGGGGATAACTAAGTAGTAATAATATTAAGAAAACTACATTAAGATATTAAGTTTCAATGAGAAATTTCACAAATCGATTTTTAATTATTGAGTTCTATCATATAAGTTAAACAATAACAAAAACTATAAATTTTAAAATAACTATTATACTTATTTAGTAAGATTTAAAAAATTAAAATTTTAAGTATAAAACTAATAATGGTTTGATAAAATGATCTAAATAAAAAATTTCACCAAAAAAAAACTAAAATTTGAAAATAAAAAATTTTAAATTACAAATGATAAAAAAAATTTGTAATAAATTAATTATTTATATTTTTTATGTAAAGAGAATTTTGTTTATTAAAACCTAAATAATAATATTAAAATTAGAAGTATTAAAAATATTAGAAATTTATATAAAGACTAATTTGATTAATTTTAAAAATTTTAGAAATAAAAATGACTTATATATATATTCAAGAGCTAATTTGATTCTAAATAAATTTGCCATGTGTTACAGACCTAATGCATGGACTAATATGATTAATTTAATTTATATATATATATATATATATATATATATATATATATATATATATATATATATATATATGTCCAGCCAAAATGGAATAGGGGAGAAGATATGACTTTTTTATAAATAAATTTTTTTTACACTGCCATTATACTGTATATCTCGGATACATAGAGTAGAAGATAAATAAACACAAAAATCGAGTACTGTGTATCTTAGATCTATAACACTCTAAAAAACAAGTTATATGTTATATATGCGTAGATATAAATTTAAAAAAAATTCATCACAGTGTATCCGAAATATGTTACGATTTGTTTTAATTTTATTTTTTTATTTTATTCAATTTTATTTAAATAATTTAAAATTTAAAATTATAATTTTTTTATAATTTAAATTAATAATTTAATTTAATTCAATACAAATAAACGTACTTATATTATTATAATCGTATGGTTAATCATGTTTGTCAATTGATTTTGAAAAAAAAAATCAATTTAAAATTTTTAAATTAAAAAATTGACAATCTAAAATTTTTAAGAAAAAATGGACAAAAATACACAGAAATTTTCATACAATGAATAAATATAAACTCTAACTTTTTAATGAATCATTTGTACACATTAAATTTTGTTATCATTTTTATTTTTTTGTCGCCTTAGTGACTTTTCCGACAATAATGGCTGCCAAGTGACACCTTATTGTGTGACGTGACTATTTTGATGACACAATGAAAAATAAAAGTTAAATTATTAATTTTGTTAAATTAAAAAAATTTACAAGTTATATCGTCTCTTCATTCTCAAAAGTTATTTCGAATAGCAAAGCCTTAGAAGAGAGTGGACAATGAGAGTGAATTGATGAAGTATTTGCATTTGAGTTTGTTACGATTCATGGCTTTTATTCTATTCTGAAGGTAAACGTGGTAGGACGAGAAGGGTAGAAGTCCACACACAAAGTAGTAGGCGAACGAGGAGAGTAGTTCAGCAGCAGACGCAATCAAAGGTAATACTTCCTCCCCTTATTAATTGTTGACTTTGGTTTATGGTTTACTAAAATATGTTGTTTATTATTAATTGATGGTAATTTAGGTTTTAGTTGTTCTATAGTTTAATTGAGGATTTTTCGATAAATAGATGACAAAACATATAACTTTTATATATCATCATAAAGGACGATTTAAGAGAAACATGAATGAAGTTCTGAAATATGTTGGAGGGGAAGTTGTTGCGATTTTAAGGATAAATGTCAAAACTCTTAATACATTTTTTATGGTGGGGTTATTTAAGGATTTGGGGTATATTTCTTTCAAAGATTTTTATTGGGTTGAGAATGAAATATCAAATAGTTTGCATTTAATTAAGCTTGACAATGATGTAGTTCGAATATATGAATTTTCTATTGAGAATGGAAGATTATGTCAAGTTTATTAGGATCATACTATTGATTTACTTAAGGAAGTTCAAGTAGTAGATGTTGTATATAACGAGGCAAACCCAATTTTTGATTTTGTTGAACAATTTATACCACAAGAAACTCTTAAAAAAAAGTAAGATCACAACCTATAGACAGAAATTATTTTTGTTATGGAAAGGTGATTGGTGTTTTGGGAGATTATTGGGAAGTGGGGTGATATACCGGAGGGTGGAGGTAGCAGCCACCACGCAGAGGGCATGCTGTCCAAGCAGCCACGCCGCGTGTCATCGCCGAAGCACCACGCAGGAGGCGTGATGACACCGCGTGTCATCGCCCAAGCACCACGCAAGGGGCGTGGTGACGCGGCACGCCTGCAAAAAGCTGACACCACGGGGGGACGTGGTGGAGGTGGCAGCGCAGAGTTTCAAGGCAGTCTTCACCACGGGGGCGTGTTGACTATGCTTCCATGCAGGGGACAGTCTTCCACCCCAGAAAACAGCAAGCAGAGAGTAGTGACTCTTTATAAGGAGCCTCTCGGTCATTTACATGCAATAGTAGTAGTGTGTGTGTTATGGAGAGTAGAAGAAGAGTTGCTGAAGTGTGTTCCAATCACAAGGGAGATTGGTGATCAACAAAGAGGAGAAGGAGGGTTGCAATGGAAAAAAGAGGAAGATTGAAAAATAAGAGAAAAAAATAGTTTTTTGTATTTATTTTGAAAAATGGTTCGTAATTATTGTGCTTCGGAGAAACATATTATAAATTATTTGGATCATCCAATTTATATAAGTTGGTACATTATATTTTTATTGTGTTTTAATTTTCTATTATTTTTTGTTATTTAACATAGTATAATATATTTTTATTTTTTTGTTATTTTTAGATTAATTTTATGTTATAAAAAGACTATAATATAATAAAATGTATATTATATGATGTAATAAAAATTTTATAATAAAATATATTCTTTTTACAATAAAATATAAAAATACTATAGTAAAATAAATATATATTCTGTAAATAAATAAATATGTATGTTGCAAATATTCAAAATTTTAATATATAAGTGTTAAGATAATAAATAAATAAATACGTATTAGAAAATAATATATGCATTGTTATTAAAAAGTAGAAAAATATTAGTTTTTGATGCAAGAGTAAAAAAAATCGCTCATTTATATCAATTTAAAAATATAATAATAATAATAATAATAATAATAATAATAATAATAATAATAATAATAATAATAATAATATAATATATACATATATTTATTTACAGTTTGTATACTAATAAATGTATGCATAAACTTTTTAAATAGTAAATATTTTGAATTTTTTAACATAAATATGCGTATGTTAATAAATAAATAATATTATAATAAATTAAATAAGTAAGCGTATAAAATATATTTAATAAATAAATATTATAATAAATAAGGAATTTAAATTTTTAATAAATAAATAGATAAGCTATGTTGAATATTTTAATAAATAAGATATTAAAATAAATATGTGAATGTTTATTAATATATTTATAAGGATTATTATTTAATTAATGTAACAGATATAAGCCTAACCGGAATTTGTTGGTGCATAAACTGGATCCGCCACAAACGTGGAATCCGATGGTGGAGAACTACTTACGCGCTACGGGATTCTACTACGTCTCTAGAATTGGAGTCATAAGAAGATTTCACCCCATGTTAGCTGCTCTGGTTGAAAGGTGGAGGCCTGAAACCCACACCTTTGTATTGCCGATAGGTGAGGTTACAGTGACATTAGAGGATGTCGCTCATATATTCGGCTTACCCATTGATGGAAAGCCTGTCAGTGGATGGACAGATAGTAGTGGCGAGTTCGTTCAAAGTCAGGCATAGCGATATTCGGTCGTGAGCCATCAGTCAGTGGTAATGCGAAGTCCTATATAAAGCTGGGATGGATTCGACGTATCAGAGATGCAGAGTCATTGGACACTGACGAGTCTATCAGGAGATACGTCAGATGTTATATCTTTTGTTTGTTAGGATCGACCCTATTCACGGACAAGTCGACTGCATATGCCCATGCGAAATATCTACCGTTGCTTCGCAATTTCGAGCGGATCCATACTTATAGTTGGGGGTCAGCATGCCTCGCACATCTTTACAGAATACTATGCCGTGCATCACGATATGATACAAAGGAGATGGATGGCCCTCTAAATCTCTTGTTTGTTTGGGCATGGGAGCGAATGCCGTGTCTTGCTCCCGTACCGAGACAAACGCTTCCACCGGCCATGATACCAGTTTCCATGAGGTAATAAGTCTTATTTTAGTTATGTGTTATATTCATGATGCATGTTTGACATATGATGAGTTATTTAAATTTTTTCAATTAACAATGTTTCAGGTGGAGTTATTCGGAACGGACCACAGCGTGGTCATCGAAGAACGTGGAGACATTCAGGCATGATATAGATTACATGCAGGAGGTAAATAGTTATGGTTCTTCTAATCCGTTTTTTGAACCATTATTGTTAGGGTTCTAATATACCAATGTTGAGTTAAGAAATTAACTAAATAAATTAAGTGATGACAAACATTATTTTTGGACAAAATAAATAATTAGTATTGATTAATTATAATTACATGTTACTAATTATTTATAAATTGTTGCAGGCCAAAATTTGAATTACAGCCCAAATGGAATGAAAAAATAAAATAACCAAGCTGGTGGGCTGAAAAACAAAAACAGAAGTCCAAAAGAAACAAAGTCAAAGAAACCAAAACGGGCCAAGCAAATCATATTCATACCCAAGTCCGAATTGAGTTCAGCAAGCTTTTTTCCCTCTCATCTGCTTTCACAAACTCAACGTTACTTTTTCTTTGATCATGTCAAATCACAAAAGCAAGAGAAAGTGCTTAGCTCTTAAGCTATTCAAAGAAGAGGAAAGAAAGAGAAGGTCAGGTAAGAAAGGCTTAGGTCAAATCAACAAGTTCAAGCCAAATCCGGTTTTTGGTAAAAGTAATCCATTTCCTCTTGCGTGCTCCATGTCTTCTTTTCTACCTCCCAAACACTCTGCAAGACCGAAAATGGCACGCAAGAGAAAGATGTTTTCTGCCCTAATCTACTATTTATCCACGGTCTCAAACATGTCTTGGGGACCAAGTTGGTTTTCAAGGGCTCAGATCATGTTGACCATTGAAAAATTTCTATGGTTGCTGATTTATGGCTTTCGGCCAAGATGAGGAAGTCAGAAGGAGAGTTTCTATTCTGAGGATTATTGAGAAAAAGTGAATTTGTGGTTGGTGAAGCTCAAGGCTCAAAGTGTTGACCTTGGGAGAAAATCCCAGCAACATGCAAGGAGAATAAAAGAAGACTTATTGCTCATTCAGAACTAAGGAGAGAAAACCAGAGAGTGAGAACAGTGTTTTGTTAAGAAGTTCCTCTACTTGGATAATGCTTTCTTTCAAAAAAGCATTCGGCCAATACTGAAGAACTGCATCTGAGGTTTGCGAATCTGGTTTTGCACATAGCAAAGAGGCTGCTGTTAAAGTCAATCTCCTTCATGTTTTACTGATTGTAATGTACTTTTCAATGTTTATCATTCTGTAATTTCTAGTGAGAAAAGGCATTATGAGAAAACTCAAGTAAAAGCCATGAGTGGAAAAAGGCTGAGTGAAACACTTGAGAGAAAAGCCTAGAGTTATTTTTAGATTTCTTTAGGTATGTCTATGTCTTGTATCTTGTACCTGTAAGGTATCCCTTTCTTAGTTGGGTTAGCACTAAGAGTGAATAGTTAGGTATTAGCATAGCCAATGTCAAGTTAGGTTAGAACTTGAGTGTGAAAGGATTGGGTCAATCCTGTGTTATTGGTGTATGTAATACTGTTAACTATAGTGAAATTCTTCCATAGTTGTGGAGGAGACTGGATGTAGGTTGCATAACACAAGGCAACCGAACCAAGATATTTGCTGGTGTTAGCTTTTCTCTTCTCTGCTGTGTTCTGTTTTCTGATATCATGAGACAAAAATAAATTGTCTCATAAATTTCCGCTGCTGAGTTCAAACAGAATCAGAATTGTAAATCTGTTTTAAAAGGGTAATAACAGCAACTTAAAAGGAAGGCATAGATTCAACCCCCTTTCTCTAAGCCTACCACAACCTTCAATTGGTATCAAGAGCTACGGTCTCAAGAATCAATCTTAACCGCTTGGAGCAAAGATCCAATGGCGAACAATCTGGGCACAACCACAGTTGCCTACACCCTCACTGAAGGCCAGTCAAACAACCGGCCACCTTTCTTCAACGGGAAGAACTATTCCTACTGGAAAGAAAGGATAAGGATCTTCATCCAATCCATTGACTACAACATATGGAAGATCGTTGTGAGGGGTCCAAAGATTCCAACAAAAACAAGTGCTGATGGAGTGGTGACTCCAAAAGAAGAAGCTGAATGGAATGAAGATGATAAGAAGAAGATAGAGCTGAATGCTAAAGCAATCAACCTTCTTCACTGTGCTATTAGCTTTGAAGAGTACCGGAAGGTGTCTAGATGCAAGACAGCCAAAGAAATCTGGGAAAAACTCCAGGTTACACACGAAGGCACCAAACAAGTAAAAGAAACGAGGATTGATATGCTGCAAAAAGAGTACGAGATGTTTAGCATGAAGGATGGAGAAAGCATTGATGAAGCGTTTGAGAGATTCTCAATCATAATCAACAACCTTGATGCTATGGGTACAAACTATGCAGAACAAACCTTGGTGAGAAAACTCCTTAGAAGCCTCACAAAAGAATGGGAAAACACTGCAAATGTCCTAACCGAGAGTAACAACATAAGTCCCATAACCTATGATGAGCTGAGAGGAAAACCCTTGCCTATGAAGCCACACACACAAACACAGACTCAAAGAAAAAGGGAATAGCCCTCAAGTCACAAATAGAACCGAAAGAGAGTGAGTCTAGTGATGGTATTTCAGATGACGAACTTTTGTTTTTTGCTAGGAGATTTAGAAGAATGATGAAGAACAAGGGCAAATACCAAGGTTCAAGTTCAAAGGAGCACAAGATCGACTTAAGCAAAGTGACATGCCATCACTGCAAGGAGGCTGGACACTTCAAGCTAAATTGTCCAAAGCTCAAAAAGGATGACAAAGGAAAGAAGGAAAGGAAGAGAGTACTCATGGCAGCTTGGGAGGATCTTGAGAATGACTCAAATGAAGAAAAAGAATATGAAGGAGATGACAAAGACTGCTTCATGGCTGGAAACAACAATCTTGATGAGGTAAACTATTATGATTTGACCATTGAGGACTTGCATGCTATTATTGATGATCTCACTTTAAACACATCAAAACTGCTTGATAAATACAATGAATGCAGATCTGAAAGAGATGTGTTAAGAGCTGAAAATAATTTTTTAAAAGAAAAAGTGAAGGAAACTGAATGTGCATTGGACATCATTGAAGAAAACAGATTTCTAAAATCTGAACTTGAAAAATTAAAAGGAAAGCACATTGTGGATCCTTCTCATGAGTTAATTGCTGAAAATGAAAGATTAAATGATAAGATTAAAAGGCTGAATGGTGACTTAGCAAAATTTGCTCAAGGTTCCAAAAACTTGGACAAATTACTTGCAAGTCAAAGACCATTGTTTGAAAAATCTGGTTTAGGCTACATAGCCAAGGAAGATGCAGTTTCTAATACTTCCTCTATAAAATTTGTGGCTTCTTCATCAAATACCAAATCCATACCAAGAAAATCAGGTATCGGATATGTTTCAACTTGTGAAGAAAATTTTGATGAAGCAAACACAAGTGAAACTGAGCTTTCACCAAGAACTGGTCCGAGTCCAAACCGGCCAGGTTTGGGTTACATTTCGAAAAATGAGGATGCTTTCAAGAAATCACTATTTTACAACAAAACCTCATTTTCGAAAGGTAAAAATATTCAAAAAAATTCTGGTGAAAACATTTTTGCAAAGAGGAATAATTATAACAAAAATCAGTTTGTCAAAAGAAATGCATCTCCTCCAAAAACCAGAAAATTCCAACCATTTACTCATTTCAAGCAATATAACTCACCTCTATTTCAGCGGCACACATCAAAAAATCATTGTGTTAATTGCAAGAAATTTGGTCACTCATATGCACAATGCTTCATTAAAAAAAGAGTTGTTGGAAACAAAGTTTACAATATTGTTTGTGATTTTAATGCACTTGGGCAACCAAGATGGATTAACTTCAAAGGATCCAAATCAATTTGGATACCTAAGGCTACTTGAAACTCATCATGCAGATTTGCCTAGCATCCAAGAACAAAAAGGACATGTGGTACATGGATAGTGGATGTTCAAGGCACATGACTGGAAGGTCAACCTACTTCATCAAACTAAATAAGTATGATGGAGGTTTTGTGACCTTTGGAGATGATGGTAAAGGTAAAATCAATGCTGTTGGAAAAGTAGGTAATGAGCAATCTACTTTCATTGATGATGTGCTTTTGGTATGTGGTTTAAAGCACAATCTTTTGAGTATAAGTCAGCTGTGTGATTTAGGATATTTAGTTGTTTTCAAAAGGCTTGAATGCTGTGTTGTTAATGAAAAGACAAATGAAGTGATGTTTGTTGCCAAGCATTTTAATAATATATATGGACTTACTCTTGATGAACTAAAGGATCAAAATGTAGCTTGTCTTCACTCTAAAGAATCTGAAAAGTGGTTATGGCACAAGAGATTGGGCCATGCAAGTATGTTTCAAATAAACAAACTTGTAAAGAAAGAATTAGTAAGAGGTCTCCCTTTGATAAAGTTTGACAAAGACATCACTTGTGATGCTTGCCAAATGAGAAAACAAACAAAAAGTTCTTTTAAACCAAAGGAAGACATCTCTACTAAAAGACCACTTGAGTTGCTACACATTGATTTATTTGGTCCAACAAGAACTCAAAACCTAGGTGGTAAACATTATGGTTTAGTAATTGTGGATGACTATACTAGGTTTGGTTGGGTTTTATTTCTTGCACACAAAAATGAAGCCTTTTCGGCCTTTGAACCTTTTTGCAAGAAAATTCAAAATGAAAAGGATTTGAAAATCTCTTCTATAAGAAGTGATCATGGAACTGAATTTGAAAATAATTTGTTTGAATCCTTTTGTGAGGAATTTGGAATATCTCACAACTTCTCTTGTCCAAGAACACCACAACAAAATGGTGTTGTGGAAAGAAGAAATAGAAGCATACAAGAGATGACAAGAGCTATGCTTTGTGAGAGTAATGTTCCAAAATTCCTTTGGGCTGAAGCGGTTAACACAGCTTGCCACATTTTAAATAGAACAATCATAAGAAAATTTTTGAAGAAAACCCCTTATGAACTTTGGAAAGGCTACCCACCAAACTTAGATTACTTGCACATCTTTTGATGCAAATATTTTGTTTTAAATAACAAAGAAAACTTGGGAAAATTTGATCCAAAGGCTTATGAGTGTTTGTTTGTAGGATATTCCACAACTAGTAAAGCATATAGAGTTTATCATCAAGATGCTAGAATTATTGAAGAGTCCATACATGTTACATTTTGTGATACTAACTTGGTACAAAGCATTTTGGAAGATTGTGATGCAGGAAATCAAGCTCAAAAGGAGGATGAAGCTGCTCAAAATCATGGAAAAGAAAATTCTGGACAAGCTGAACCAGAAACAGAAAATGCTGAAAATTCAAGAGACAATTCCATTTTGTCTCATGAATCTGAAGGAAATCCTACAGCCAACATCGCCCAGAATCCCTTGGTGACTGAATCTGCCTCCAAGTCCACCAAACTTCGTGAGTGGAGATTCTTGAAGAATTATCCTGAGAAATTTGTCATTGGGGACGTCTCTCATGGAGTGCAAACAATGTCTTCCACTAGAAAGGCAAATGAAGGAACAAACATTGCCCTTCTTTCACAAATAGAGCCTCAAAACATCAAGGAAGCACTTAGTGACCCTTCTTGGGTTAAAGCTATAGAGGATGAGCTTCTTGAATTTGAAAAGAACCAAGTATGGACCTTGGTTCCAAGGCCAAGTGGAAAGAAAGTGACCGGCACCAAGTGGATATTTCGGAACAAGTTGGGAGAAGATGGTAGCATTGCAAGAAACAAGGCAAGACTAGTGGCACAAGGATATGACCAAGAAGAAGGAATAGACTTTGATGAATCCTTTGCCCCTGTTGCCCGAATGGAAGCCATAAGACTTCTCTTAGCTTATGCTGCATATTGTGGTTTTAAATTATACCAAATGGATGTGAAATGTGCATTCTTGAATGGAGTGATAGATAGAGAAGTGTATGTGGAGCAGCCTCCTGGTTTTGAAAATAAAGAGCATTTTGATCATGTTTTTAAACTATCTAAAGCTCTCTATGGTTTAAGAAAAGCTCCTAGAGCTTGGTATGAGAGACTTAGCTCTTTTCTTTTGAAAAATGGTTTTCAAAGAGGCACCACTGACACAACTCTATTCATCAAGAACTCTAATGATTCTTTTATTCTAGTCCAAATATATGTTGATGACATTATTTTTGGATCAGCAAATGAATCCCTTTGTTCTGAATTTGGAAAACTCATGACAAGTGAATTTGACATGAGTATGATGGGTGAACTTAATTTCTTTCTTGGGCTGCAAATTAAACAAACTGAAAAAGGTATTTTCATTCATCAAGAAAAGTATGCCAAGGAATTAGTTAAGAAATTTAGTATGGAAGATGCCAAACCCATGAGAACACCCATGCATCCTAGTTCTAAGTTAGATAAGGGAGAAACTGAAAAAGATGTTGATGAGACTAGGTATAGAGGAATGATTGGTTCTCTTATGTACCTAACTTCCTCTAGACCCGATATTGTGCAAAGTGTTGGATTGTGTTCTAGGTTCCAATCCAAACCTAAAGAGTCACATCTTTCTGCAGTTAAAAGGATCATTAGATATGTTCATGGCACATCTAATTTTGGTCTTTGGTATCCTAAGATTGATGATTTTTCTGCAGTTGGTTATTGTGATGCAGATTTTGCTGGTGATAGAGTTGATAGAAGGAGCACTTCTGTTTTATGTTGCTTCCTTGGAAAGTCCTTAAATATTTGGTCATTTAAGAAGCAACCAACAGTGGCCTTATCCACTGCAGAGGCTGAGTATATAGCTGCTTCTTCTTGTTGTTCTCAACTTTTATGGTTAAAAACACAGCTTGCTGATTACAAATTAAAGGCTAAAAATATTCCCTTGATGTGTGATAATATGAGTGCCATTAATATTTCTAAAAATCTAGTTTTGCACTCAAGGACGAAGCATATTGAAGTGAAATTTCACTCAATAAGAGAACATGTCCAAAAAAGGGATATTAGTATTCAATTTGTTAAATCTGAGGAGCAATTAGCAGATATTTTTACAAAACCATTAGCTGAGGATAGATTCTGTATGCTTAGGACTTGTCTAGGAATTTTGAGTTATGATTCTTTATTTGAAAATTGCTGATGTATTTGCTGGAGATTTTTGTCTCATAAACAGGTATGAGACAATTCTAGGCAGGTGATGAACGTCTCCATCAAGCCAACGTGTTCTGGGCTTGTTTCAAATGAAAGATAATATGGGCCTACCTCAAAATTAGATCTAGAGTGGTCCATTGTGTTTCCTTAAATCCAACTATCTCTGGGCCCATATGTGAATGTTACATTTTTTGGGTGATGGGCTGTGTGTTTATTTTTAATAATTTTTTCATTTAATGTTTATAATCCAAAAAGATTTTCAGTTTATTTTTTTGGTTTTTTTCAAAATTTAAAATTCATTTCTTGTTTTATTTTCAAATCAAATCAAATCTTAATTTATGAGGTCAGGTCTTTTCATGTCATTTCAAAAAGTGATGCAGTTGCATGGTTTTGAAAAACCACTTTTGGGTACGGTTACCAACACTCCCTTTCTTCTCTCCATAACTTCTCCTCAACCCTTCGGTTTCTTCCCTCTCACTCCACTGTCTCCTCCACCAAAAGCTTAAATCTAACCAAAATGGGGAAGAAAGTTATTGCTAAAAGAGCACCTCGTGAGAAAATCCATAAACTTCCAGGATATCCTAGACCATCAACCCGTTCTCAAGACACCACTTTCACTCCCTCACCTTCTCCTCCTACCTCTCCTCCTCGAACTGATCCTATGGCGCGTACCAAGACCACTCCAAGGTATCCTGCCTCTGCCAAACCGACGACACCACCAAAGGCGACGCCTTCCAAACCTGCCTCTTCAAAACCTGGTTCTTCAAAACCATCCTCATCCAAGGGTAAGTGTCCTGCTGTTGAAGAGCCTGTTCTTGAGCCTACAAAACCTAAGTCAAGGTCTGTTCCTGTGCGTTCACAAAGAGGTAACCCTCATCACCCTCTCAAATCTGTTAGCGAACCAGACATTGATCCCTTTGCTCACAAATCACACTTCATGACATCTCACTCAGACTTTAACCCCCATCGTTTCAAATCTGCCATGAACCATGATTTCTATGAGGGAGTTATTAAGTATCGCACTCTTTGTCCATCTTTTCTTGCTGATTTGAAAAAGAAAGATTTTTCTTTTGTTGAAAATCTAGAATTTTTAGACTGGAATCACATTTTCAAAATCAAAAAACCAGTATATCCTAAGTTAGTCAAAGAATTTTATGCAAACATGACTTACCATGAAGGAAGTGTGCATTTTTATGTTAAGGGCAGAGACATTATCTTGAATAATGAGACAATCAGTGACTCCTTGAAGTACACTGATGTAGGACCGTGTGCTTATACATCTGTGAAGTGGGATGAAGGTGTTGGTATCTCTTACCATGATGCTTTGGCTCACATTTGTGAATATGTTTCATTAATCGATGGCATCACACCCACTCACAAAGCTCTCGGATATGAACGTGCTCAGTTGCACCGTATTGTCAACCACATTTAAATTCCTCAAAGTGGTTCATATCAAAGGGTTTCTTACACGGACACACTTGTTTTGTATGCCCTAATCACTAAAACAGAAATCTCTTTTGCCTATTTGATTTGCTAGATACATGTTTGATTCTATTAGAAGTGTGAAAGATAAAGCACTACCTTATGGCATATTTTTAACTTGCATATTTGAAAATTTTGGTGTTGACCTGTCAAATGAGGATTATGAAAACAGACATTCATACCTAAAAGGGGGTGGTTCAGTGAAACAGCAAAAAGGGCCAACTAGATCTGAGAGAGTGGTTCTAGATGATGATGATGAAGAGTTCATTCCAGATGACTCTCCTCCTCCTTCCACCGAATGTACTTCCATCTCCACTGGGAAGAAATCTGCTTTGCTGAATGTGGTCAAGGATGTCGCTCAAAAGTTTGTTTCCCAATCAAATCACTTGATTGCCATGAGCAAGGAACAAAGGAAACTAGCTAGCAAGCATGAGAACTTTCTGAAGAAATCAAGGGATAGGGTGGCTGTGCTCATGACCTTCATTGATAACCTTCAAAATGATGAAGACATTGCCACTGATGTTGAAGAGGAAGCTGCTTCGGAGGGGAGTGGTTCTGATGCCTAGGATTTGTCTCATAAAAACTGATGCGGCTGCTCATTTTTTTTGTCTCATGAATTCTGTTTATTTTGCTACTTTTGATACTTGGATGACTGTAACAAACTAGGATTCTGATGCACTTATGGTAGTTTAGTTAGCTATTTGGACTATGATATAACCTTTCTTGCAGGGCTTCTAGTATTGTTTTTGTTGATCTGCCCTTGATGACAAAAGGGGGAGTAATAGTTTATGATTTTTTTTATTAGAACTGAACTGAACTTTACTACTTTATTTTGCAAATTGCTTTTGCTGCTGTCATGATAGGAAATACTGGGCTGAATATGTGTTGCTAGTTATATAGAATCCCTTAGTCAAGTTACATCTTGAATAGCTCCTTTTTAAGCTTAATGTAAACAGGAACAAAAAGGAAAGAGCATAGATTCAGGGGGAGCTACTGTTGAAAAAGAAAGGGGGAGCAACACATTAGCAAAGCAACATCATTCAAAGGGAGTTTCTAAACCTTACTCAAATTCATTTCCTTTTGATTATTGCTTAAATTATGTTTGTCATCAAGGGGGAGATTGTTGAGTTAAGAAATTAACTAAATAAATTAAGTGATGACAAACATTATTTTTGGACAAAATAAATAATTAGTATTGATTAATTATAATTACATGTTACTAATTATTTATAAATTGTTGCAGGCCAAAATTTGAATTACAGCCCAAATGGAATGAAAAAATAAAATAACCAAGCTGGTGGGCTGAAAAATCAAAACAGAAGCCCAAAAGAAACAAAGTCAAATAAACCAAAACGGGCCAAGCAAATCATAGTCATACCCAAGCCCGAATTGAGTTCAGAAAGCTTTTTTCCCTCTCATCTGCTTTCACAAACTCAATGTTACTTTTTCTCTGATCATGTCAAATCACAAAAGCAAGAGAAAGTGCTTAGCTCTTAAGCTATTCAAAGAAGAGGAAAGAAAGAGAAGGTCAGGCAAGAAAGGCTTAGGTCAAATCAACAGGTTCAAGCCAAATCCGGTTTTTGGTAAAAGTAATCCATTTCCTCTTGCGTGCTCCATATCTTCTTTTCTACCTCCCAAACACTCTGAAAGACCGAAAATGGCACGCAAGAGAAAGATGTTTTATGTCCTAATCTGCTGTGTATCCACGGTCTCAAACATGTCTTGGGGACCAAGTTGGTTTTCAAGGGCTCAGATCATGTTGACCATTGGAAGATTTCTATGGTTGCTGATTTATGGCTTTCGGCCAAGATGAGGAAGTCAGAAGGAGAGTTTATATTCTGAGGATTATTGAGAAAAAGTGAATCTGTGGTTGGTGAAGCTCAAGGCTCAAGGTGTTGACCTTGGGAGAAGATCCCAGCAACATGCAAGGAGAATAAAAGAAGACTTCTTGCTCATTCAGAACTAAGGAGAGAAAACCAGAGAGTGAGAACAGTGTTCTGTTAAGAAGTTCCTCTACTTGGATAATGCTTTCTTTCAAAGAAGCATTCGGCCAATACTGAAGAACTGCATCTGAGATTTGCGAATATAGTTTTGCACAAAGCAAAGAGGCTGCTGTTAAAGTCAATCTCCTTCACGTTTTACTGATTGTAATGTACTTTTCAATGTTTATCATTCTGTAATTTCTAGTGAGAAAAGGCATTGTGAGAAAACTCAAGTAAAAGCCATGAGTGGAAAAAGGCTGAGTGAAACACTTGAGAGAAAAGCCTAGAGTTATTTTCAGATTTCTTTAGGTATGTCTATGTCTTGTATCTTGTACCTATAAGGTATCTCTTTCTTAGTTAGGTTAGCACTAAGAGTGAATAGTTAGGTATTAGCATAGCCAATGTCAAGTTAGGTTAGAACTTGAGTGTGAAAGGATTGGGTCAATCCTGTGTTATTGGTGTATGTAATACTGTTAACTATAGTGAAATTCTTCCATAGTTGTGGAGGAGACTGGATGTAGGTTGCATAACACAAGGCAACCGAACCAGGATATTTGCTGGTGTTAGCTTTTCTCTTCTCTGCTGTGTTCTGTTTTCTGATAATCATGAGACAAAAATAAATTGTCTCATAAATTTTCGCTGCTGAGTTCAAACAAAATCAGAATTGCAAATCTGTTTTAAAAGGGTAATAACAGCAACTTAAAAGGAAGGCATAGATTCAACCCTCTTCTCTAAGCCTACCACAACCTTCAACCAATAATACTGTGGCACTTTGAATGGTGGCCGTATGACGGGTTGATCGTCCCCGATGACTTGCATCCCCATCTTAAGGTGTGTGACATCGTTGCTCCGTTGTTGTCGTTCGAGTGTGTCGAGTGGCACCCTGCGGACCGAGTGATGCGTCAGTTTGGATATGTACAACCTCCTCCGGGGGTACCAAGGGATATTCCAGTTGACCAGCTGACGATTGGATTTTTGACGGTTTAGAATTTCACTAATGAAATCTCGTTGAAGTATAGTCTCTAAACCAACAATAATCCTTTCATGCAAAAATTTGTTTGTCACAAGTACAAACCCCTAAAATCTATAAACCGAAGTATTTAAACCTCGGGTCGCTCTCCCTATGAATTACAATAAAGTGTCTTGTTATTGGTTAGAAATGTGTTTTGGGGTTTTGGGATAAGAAGCATGAAAGTAAATGGCAAGAAAGTAAACTAATGGCTAAAAAGGTCTTGGCAAGGGTTGGTGGTTAAGGATCTCTATCCTAATCACTAACCACAATATGAGAATTGGCAAGGATTAATCTCATTAAATCATCCTCTAACTAGTAGTAAAGGAAAGTCAAATGAGCTATATCAATCCTAGTCCATAAGTCCTAACTCTCCACTAATTCAATTAGTGAGAACTAGAGTCAATGGCTCCCAATCATCAATCACTTGGACATTAGTAACTCAAGAGGTCCTAAGTTACCTTTCCAAGCCAAGAGTATAAAACTCTACTCTAAAATCCAACCAAGCATTTCATCAAACACTTGGAAGGCATAAAAGGAAAGCATAGTAAATCAACAACAAGAACAAAATCTAACAATAATTATTGAAAGGAATTAACAATAACAATCAAAAGGAATACAATTATTATGATTTACCTTGAATTGAATTGAAAGAGAAATGAAGGAACAAAAGTAGATCTACACCAAAACACAAGAACAACATAAAGAAAATTACAACAAAAGAATGGAAGAAGAATGAATGTAACAACAAAGAATTGAAAGGTAGAAGTAGAAGAAAGCAAAGATTAAAACCTAGATCTAAGAACTAAACCTAATCCTAATCCTAATTCTAAACTAAACTATGACTAATGGTCAAAAGTTAAGTTGATTCCTCTTCAATCCTTGGCTTAAATAGCATCAGAAATGAGTTGGATTGGGCCCACAAGGCTTCTAAAATCGCTGGCCACGTTTTGCTTTAAGTGGACTAGGTGGCAGCAACGGCGCGTGCGCATACTATGCGCGTGCGCGCCACCATACGTGTGGCAACTATGGCAAATCTTATATCATTTAGAAGCCCCGGATGTTAGCTTTCTAACCCAACTGGAACCGCATCATTTGGACCTCTGTAGCTCAAGTTATGGTCGTTTAAGTGCGAAGAGGTCGGCTTGACAGCTTTCCGGTTCTTTCATTTCTTCATGAGTTCTCCACCTTTTCATGCTTCTTTCTTCATTCCCTTGATCCAATCTTTGCCTTCTAAATCTGAAATCACTTAGCAAACATATCAAGGCATCTAATGGAATCAAGGAGAATTAAATTTAGCTATTTTAAGGCCTAAAAAGCATGTTTTCACTCTTAAGCACAATTAAAGGAGAATATACAAAACCATGCTATTTCATTGAATAAATGTGGGTAAAAGGTTATAAAATCCCCTAAAATCAATACAAGATAAACCGTCAAAATGGGGTTTGTCAACCTCCCCACACTTAAACCAAGCATGTCCTCATGCTTAAGCCAAGAGAAAGCAAAGGGATCAACATTTATTCAATGAAAACTAACTAAATGCAATCTACCTATATGCAACTATCTACATGAATGCAATTGCTTGGTCAAAATAAATTAATTCCCAAGAAGCATATATAAGCACAAGGGCAAAAGGTATTAACAACCATGCCAAACCACAATTGAATTAAGCTATTAAATATTTTTACAAACTTGCATGAAAGGAGATGATCATTGGTGGAAACATGTAATTGAGCATCAAACCCTCACCGGATGTATTTGCACTCTATTCGCTCAAGTGTTTAGGGTTGATTCACTCAATTCTCTCCTAATCATGCTTTCTAAGATTTGTTTTTCTTCTAACAATCGACATATATTTCATGCATGCATACAAGTATCATGAGGTCTTTTCTTTAGGTTGTAATGGGGCTAGGGTCAAGGTAGGATGCATATTTGGTTAAGTGAGTTTGAAATTTGAATCTTTGATAAGGTTAAACTTCCCACCTAACCTATGACATCCTATACAATTAAATTCCAACCTAACTACCCATTTTTCACTCTTTCACATACTCATGTATTCCTTTTTAATTTCACAACACCTATGCATTGATTTTATTGGACTATACTTTGATTTGGGGCATTTTTTTCCCCTTTTTATTCCTTTCTTTTTTTTTTCTTCTTTTTCTTTCTTTTTCTATATATTTTTTTTCTTTTCTATATTAATTTTTTTTCTTTTTCTTTTGTTTTTCTCATTTTTTTTTCTATATACAAGAATCTCAATGCATAAGGTTTTACATTTGATCAATATATGAGTATGTACCAAATTCTCAATATTTTCAATAACAATACAAAATTACCCTTTTATTCACCCAATGTCCCAAGGTTCCCACACTTGAATGATACTCACACACTCTAGCCTAAGCTAATCAAAGATCCAAATAAGGACATTTATTGTTTTTCGCTTTAAGGCTTGTAATGTGCTAAAATTAAGAACAAGTGGGTTAATCGTAGGCTCAAATTGGCTAACAAAGGAATATAAAAGGGTTGGCTATTTGGATAAGTGAGCTAATGAAATGATGACCTCAATCATATAAATGCATGTATACACAAAATAATGGACATAAAGAATCAAACAAATCAAAGATTACATCATAGAAAGAGAATAATGCACACAAGAATGGAAAATAAGTGGTTATAAAATGTAACCACATCAATAGGCTCAAGTCTCACAAGCTTGTGTTCTTAACTCAAAAATATGATCCACAATATATATATATTTCAAGCAAGTTCTATGAAAAGTTTTCACTCAAATCAATTAAGGTGTCCTATAGATAGAAATCTTGAAAATTTTCATTATTTTGACTAAGCTTATTGTGTATACATATACAAAAATTAAGAGAATGCAAGTAAAAATCCTAAAATCCTAGAATTAAATGCAAAAGTGTTGGGATTAGAAACTTGTCACCCGAAATCGTCGAACGGTCGGACGACCTCCCCACACTTAAAAGTTTGCACCGTCCTCGGTGCACTCAAAGATGAGCAAGGGGGTACGGCGACTCTTCGGATTGCGGCGCGTTCTTTGTCTTGCTTCCGTTATTGCTTGTGGTGCATTGTTCAAGGAAAACAAAAATATAACACCATAAGATGGGAAGATATAAAAGCAAGGAAGCACACTTTGTTGGAATGAAGTAAGTCACTAGAAATGAGTGAGTGAATTAGTGTGACATTAATGACAAATAAGTGTGTGAATTCTAAATTGCGCGGTTTAGAACACATATTAGCATAAAAGTTATGTCACAAAAGAAGCATGCACTTTACTCATTCTAGTATGCTTGAGATGCTTTAAGTGAACTTGTAAGGTAAAACAAGCATTAAAGAAGCATGAAAGCATTCAAGTCAAACACATATGGATGCATATAATCATGAAATACAATGCATTAAGGTAAATGCACAACATCATCCATCAAGAGGTTGCCTAATCACAAAATAAGGCTCAAATCACATGGTGGCCAAATCATGTAATTCAAGAAGAGTTACAAGCTCGAAGGCAATTCTCATCACTTGGTATTTTTCAAAAGATAAGCATGAAAAACTCAAGACCAAGTAGCAAAATATAACCTCAATCATAGGATCCAACAAAGATTATCTAAAAACATTAATGCTAAATTAGCATTTAGGCAATAAGGGGGAAGCAATGCATAGTAAACAAAGTCAATAATCCAACACTTATGATGAAAAGAGAGAAAATAAAATGAAAACTAAACTAAAACTAACTAACAAACTAACCGACTAACTAATTAACTAACTAAAATAAATGGTTATCCATGGTGTTTGGAAGTGTTGGATGAGGGGTAGGAGGAGGGAAAAAGAAAGGAGGAGGAAAGAAATAGAAAGAGGAGAAGAAAAGAAATGTGGTGAAGGAAGGAAATCCACGCGTACGCGCGCATGCCCCGCGCGCGCGGATGGTTTATTTCGAGAGTGGCGCGTACGCGTCATGTGCGCATGCGCGCAAGTGGGGTTGTGCCAAAGGCACAACGTTGGCGTGGCGTAGGCATAACTCTCTGGAAAATGTATGGAATGTGGAACTTCTCAATCCACGCGTACGCACGCGTGGCGCGCGTGCGTGGATGGTCCAAAATGCATGATGTGCACGTACGCGTGAAGTGCGCGTACGCGTGGATGGTGCTCTGTTTTTCAAAAAAAAAAATTTTTTTTTTGCTATGTTTTTGCACCAATCCAAGCATTCTAAACCTCCAAGCATCTACCAAAATACCATAAAACCTTATTTGACATGATAAAATACTAATTAAACTCAACCAACTAATCTAAACATGAAATTAAACTAGTTATACCAAGATGTACAAAAAAGAAAATGAAAGGATTTTACCATGGTGGGTTGTCTCCCACCTAGCACTTTTGTTTATTGTCCTTAAGTTGGACTTATGGGGAGCTCCTCTCAAGGTGGCTTGTGCTTGTATTCATCTTGGAACTTCCACCAATACTTGGACTTCCAATAAGCTTCATTATTCAAGATTAATATCTCCAAGCTTTGATGGAGTTCTTCACAAACCATAGGCTCCCAATGTTGATCCTCATGTGTTCCCGGATCCCATATTTTGTCTTCACACCCATCTCGAAGTTGATTATCATTAATCCATGTGGGTGGTGAGCAAGGTGAATTCTCAATAGAGTGACCAAACATCCTTCTAGACCCATGTATTCTAGTTATACACCAACCTTTACAATTAAGCTTTGAGCATGCAACCATAATGAACCTAGAATGATATTTCAAACCACTAACCCTCTCCTTTTTACTCTTAAAGCCACAAATATGTCTTAGTTGACCATCCGTCTTAAGCAAACCATATTCAAGGGGAATAATAAAGCTTGAGCATAAGGAATTTACCCACTTGAATGAGAGAATGGATGGTGGTGGCTTGGGGAGAGGTATCTCCAATGTGCTTGCAAGCTCTACTCCCTTGTTTGCTTCCTTGTCAATCACTACCTCTTCATAAACTTCTTCATTCCCAATCCTTTGTTCATCAACTTCCTCTAACTCTTCTCCATCACTCAAGTCATAAATGGGAGGTTGAGAGAAATCTACCTCCATATCACTTTCAAATTCATTGGGAGAAGGTTCTTCAAATTCAAAGGATTCTTCACCAAGAAGATTGGATGCATGATCTTCATCACCAAGGAAACTCAATTCTTGCTTCATTCCTTCCAAGTCTTCATCCAAAAATTGTTTTGGAGATTGTGCACTTTCCTCCTCAACATCAAATTCAATCTTCTTGGAGGGGTTTTCTTCAATTCTAAGTTCCCAAGGGGGTTCCGCATCTCCTAAGTCTTCAACCACTTCTTCCTCTTCTTCAATGGCCATAGGTTCCTCCAATTGTTCTAACACAAAGTAGCATTCCTCATTCTCCACCGGAGTTTCCAATCTATCCTTCATGCTATGCTTTTCAATTGATTCTCCACATGTAACCATGGGAGTGCCTTGAGTACCCAAATATTGGGAGACTAAATTGCTTACTACCTTGGTCAAAGTAGCCATAAATTCTAGTGTCTCCCTTTGCATTTCTCCTTGCCCTTGAAGTATAAGGCTAAGGGTTTCATCCATTGAAGATTGGAGTGGATAGGAGGGTTCATTGTCTTGGAGAAAGGGTTCAGTATAGGAAATTGGTTCTTCTTGGTAAGGTGGTGGTGTGTATTGAGGTGGTTCTTGGGAGTAGTAATCTTGGAATTGTGGTTCCATGTATGGCTCATATGGTTCAAAAGGTGGTTGGTGTAGTGGATATGAATCATGGTCATATGGAGGTGTTTGGTGGAAATAGGCTTGAGAGTGTGGTTGAGGCTCATGCTGAGGATATGACTCATAGGCATATGGTGGTGGTTCTTGAAAGTCACAAGGAGATTCACCATAGCCATTGGATTGGTATGCATCATAGAATGGCTCTTCTTCATAGTGCATTGGTGGAGGTTTTTGCCATGAGGATTGATCATAAGCATATGGTTCCTCCCACCTTTGGTTATCCCATTCTTGATACACATTCTCATTATAGTTCTCATCACCTACAACATAGTTGTAATTACACTCATAGCCAAAGTGAGAATTCATGGTAGCAAGAGAAAATAAGAAACAAAAAAACTAATAAGAAATAATGAAACAAAACACTAAGACTAGCAAAAACTAACAAGCAATCCAAAAATCAAGCTATTCACAATATTCACATATATACAATAACCAATAACACAACACCATTGCAATTCCCCGGCAACGGCGCCATTTTGACGATTGGATTTTTGACGGTTTAGAATTTCACTAATGAAATCTCGTTGAAGTATAGTCTCTAAACCAACAATAATCCTTTCATGCAAAAATTTGTTTGTCACAAGTACAAACCCCTATAATCTATAAACCGAAGTATTTAAACCTCGGGTCGTTCTCCCTAGGAATTACAATAAAGTGTCTTGTTATTGGTTAGAAATGTGTTTTGGGGTTTTGGGATAAGAAGCATGAAAGTAAATGGCAAGAAAGTAAACTAATGGCTAAAAAGGTCTTGGCAAGGGTTGGTGGTTAAGGATCTCTATCCTAATCACTAACCACAATATGAGAATTGGCAAGGATTAATCTCATTAAATCATCCTCTAACTAGTAGTAAAGGAAAGTCAAATGAGCTATATCAATCCTAGTCCATAAGTCCTAACTCTCCACTAATTCAATTAGTGAGAACTAGAGTCAATGGCTCCCAATCATCAATCACTTGGACATTAGTAACTCAAGAGGTCCTAAGTTACCTTTCCAAGCCAAGAGTATAAAACTTTACTCTAAAATCCAACCAAGCATTTCATCAAACACTTGGAAGGCATAAAATGAAAGCATAGTAAATCAACAACAAGAACAAAATCTAACAACAATTATTGAAAGGAATTAACAATAACAATCAAAAGGAACACAATTATTATGATTTACCTTGAATTGAATTGAAAGAGAAATGAAGGAACAAAAGTAGATCTACACCAAAACACAAGAACAACATAAAGGAAATTACAACAAAAGAATGGAAGAAGAATGAATGTAACAACAAAGAATTGAAAGGTAGAAGTAGAAGAAAGCAAAGATTAAAACCTAGATCTAAGAACTAAACCTAATCCTAATCCTAATTCTAAACTAAACTATGACTAATGGTCAAAAGTTAAGTTGATTCCTCTTCAATCCTTGGCTTAAATAGCATTAGAAATGAGTTGGATTGGGCCCACAAGGCTTCTAAAATCGCTGGCCACGTTTTGCTTTAAGTGGACTAGGTGGCAGCAACGGCGCGTGCGCATACTATGCGCGTGCGCGCCACCATACGTGTGGCAACTATGGCAAATCTTATATCGTTTCGAAGCCCCGGATGTTAGCTTTCTAACCCAACTGGAACCGCATCATTTGGACCTCTGTAGCTCAAGTTATGGTCGTTTAAGTGCGAAGAGGTCGGCTTGACAGCTTTCCGGTTCTTTCATTTCTTCATGAGTTCTCCACCTTTTCATGCTTCTTTCTTCATTCCCTTGATCCAATCTTTGCCTTCTAAATCTGAAATCACTTAGCAAACATATCAAGGCATCTAATGGAATCAAGGAGAATTAAATTTAGCTATTTTAAGGCCTAAAAAGCATGTTTTCACTCTTAAGCACAATTAAAGGAGAATATACAAAACCATGCTATTTCATTGAATAAATGTGGGTAAAAGGTTATAAAATCCCCTAAAATCAATACAAGATAAACCGTCAAAATGGGGTTTGTCACCAGCATTGCATCGTTCTATGCGGAGTGCAGCTTCATGACTGGACAGTTTTGCATAGGCCATGGATAGTGGAGTGGGCCAACAGGCGACACAGCCGACTGCGAGACCTACACCCCCTTCCGACCTAGGATTTTTTACTGACGGCTGAGTACCGGGATTGGTACATGCGCTCCTACGGACATCTGTTAAGATTGACAGAGTACGTTCCTCATCATCCACAGCCACCTCCCCCTCAGCCACCTCATCATGCAGTGTTTGAGCCGTTTCCTTATTATATACTACAGCCACTGGCCTACAGTCATGGTAACCATCACACTCAGGGCAGCCACCACTCTCAGCAATCTCAGTACAGCCACCACTCTTAGCAGTCCCAGCACAGCCACTACTCTCAGCAGTCTCAGCACAGCCACCACTCTCAGCATCATGATCCCATACTTACCATTCCTTCCGATCATGATTGGTTTGACTTCTCCAGCGACGGATCCGGAGATCAGCTACTACAGCATTGGACTGACGCTGGTTTGGGTGGCTGGTCAGATTTTAGTGGTATCCCTTCTCCATTAGTGCCGGCTGATCCACGTAAGGCATCAGTAGATATGGGACATGGTTTGCAGGGTCGTACTTCCGACCACACGTCAGAGAGTGCGTCATGTGATAGTGGTTTTATCCAGCGTCAGCGGGCATACGCAGTTGTTGACACGTTCAACCCCGATCCATCTGCTCCAGCTGAGGCAGGCGGGTCGGCCGCTCCGACAGAGGCAGGCGGGTCGGCCGCTCCGACAGATGCAGGTGGGTCAGCCGCTCCTATAGAGGCAGGCGGTTCAAGAGCTCCGGGGGTGGATGATTCAGTTCGAGGTCACCCATATGACCTACGGACGGAGCAAAATCCACCTGATAGGTATACTACTCCATCGCGGTTAGAGACGGGCATTATGCGTAAGGGACTGCACTGGTTCGTTAGAAAGAAGTGAGCTTTGGTTGTTAACTTAATGTAAATTGTGTTTAATGTTTGGTTTGTTAACTTATGTAAATCGTGTTTAATGTTTGTTTTATTAACTTATGTAATCAGTTAATGTTTGTTTTGTTAACATATGTAAATCGTGTTTAATGTTTGTTTTGTTAACTTATGTAATCAGTTAATGACAATGTTAAGCGACCATTTTAATATCAATGGATATACTTCAATTGAAAAATACAAACACGTCTAATTTCAAAAGCATCGACTAACAAAATACAAATTAAAAAATACAAACATGACAATATTAAACTACGAATCAGCACCACTCGGTCCAGCACGTTGAGGACACCTACTCCGACTATGACCCTGAGCACCACAGAGACGGCATATTTGAGGACCACGCATGTCGCGTGAGTCCATTTCATTCAAGTATCGAGTCAGATTGGGCCTGCCTTTAGACGTTCGCCTCTATGCAGGATTAGCGACCAATGTGGGTCCCTCATAAGTAGGCCATGTATCGGGATCACCTAAAAGTGTGAACTCAAACCTATATACTTTATGAACCTCTATCATCTTGTACATATCATGCACATACAACTACCAATCGAGACGCTGGTTAGCACAGCAAGCAATAACATGGCGACATAGTATTTGTTCAACCTGAAAGTGCCCACAGTCACACGTCCGTCGCGCAAGATCAACAACTAGCACCTTTCCAGTAGTCATTTTACGCACCTCAAACACCTCATTTCGTCTATCAAAGCGGTGCACAACTATATTTCCAGCCTGTTGCATACTTGCTTCTATCCGCTGTTGTGCAAATGCAGAGTACGTATATCCAGGACGCTTGCGTTCGTGAGTCTCGACATTCTTTCGCGTAAAAAGTTCATTTAACCTATAATATGTTGCTCGGACCAGCGCCAACATAGGTAGATTACGGGCACCCTTCAACACTGAGTTAATGCACTCGACAAGGTTCGTTGTCATATGACCCCATCGATGTCCCTCGTCGAATGCCAATACCCAATGTCTGAGTCCAATGGCATCGCACCACCTGGCATATGCCTCGCCTCGCTCTTCCAACCTTTTATAGTTGATATTGTACTCCTCCACCATTCTTGAATACCCTATGTTGACAACAAGCTTTTGCAAGTGAGGGACTTTGAATGCCCTTAAGAAGTTACTGCCGATGTGTCTTATACAAAACATCCACCATGCTCTTGGAGGTTGCCAGTCGCCACCGGAATGATTTACTGCTGCCCATATTGACTCATATCGGTCTGAGATCATACCCACGCCGTCTTTTCTAACAATATACATTCGCAGATTCCTGAGAAAGAAGTGCCACGTATCAGCTGTCTCCCTTTCCACTAAGGCAAAGGCGATAGGCACCATGTTCTGGTTCCCATCTTGTGCAACAGCGACTAGAAGTGTACCTTTGTATTTTTCGTATAGGTGTGTGCCGTCAACCTGAACCAGGGGCTTGCAATGCCTGAATGCCCTAATACATGGATTGAAATTCCAAAATACACGATGAAGTATTTTTACACCTTGCGCCTCCTCATTCCCGTTGTATAGTGGTCGTGTTTCTATTTGGACAACTAAACCAGGTATCTTCTGCACCATGACCGAGAGCCACCATGGCAAGGCTTGGTAAGAATCCTCCCAACCACCGAAAATGTTAGCTATGGACTTCTGCTTTGCCAACCAAGCCTTTCGGTAACTAATGGTATAGTTGAACCTTGACTGGACTTCCGCAATTATAGATTTCACCTTGATGGACGGGTCCATCTCGACCAATGGCCTTATAGCATCAGCAACTGTAGCTGAGTCTAACTTGGAATGATCTTGTGAAATCGTTTCGATCGTGCACATGTGCCTACCGTTGTATCTTCGTATCTCCCAACAATCTTTTTTCCGTATCAAGATAGCTCAGATAAGCCAGTCACATCCACGCCCGTACATCTTGCATTTTGCATAGAACGTCTGTGGCTCAGACTCATACACCTCATAGTCAACTCCTTTAGCAATAGTGAAACTTCTAATTGCTGCGACGACCGACTTTCTAGAACTGTATTCCATTCCAATCCAGAACTCTCCGTCCTCAGCATCGGCAACGCCTATGTCAACAAAATTAAAAAATAGTAAAAAAATTTAAAGTTAAAATTTAAAATACATATCTTTACTAACATTTTAAGAATATTCAACTATTTTAATTTTCAGCGGTTCGGTTAGACCGGTTTACCGAGTTCGACCAATTTTTATCGGTTCATTTCCGGTTTTGCCGATTCATATTGGTTTATTTCCTTATTCGGTTTAATTAACGGACCGGACCAGTTTAATATTTGGTTCACCGATTTTTCGGTCGAACCGGCCAGTTCGGTCCGGTCCGGTCCGGTTAAGACAACACAATTTATTACTCAATCGAACGTATAAACTAACAAAAAATTATTATTTAGTCACCATGTACCTATGTTTGTATATTCCAGAAACTTGGGGGCATGCATGGCCTCGAGATCCAACTCACGCATAAAAGGTGGAACGCCCATCGGTTGACTGCTCAACAGACCCACCATTACATTCTCTGCTGCTGCCTCAACTCCCACATTACCATCCTCATCTTTGTCGCCGGCCTCATAAGTGGCTTCGAAGTCATCTTCGCTGTTACTATTCATTTCTTGGTACATTGCAGCTCTATCATCATGTATATCTATATCATTCTGAACCGCCACTGCCTCTACAGTTTCAAAATCAACGTACACCTCAATTTGTGGGTGTCGCATCTGAGTCTGCCGGTGAATTTGAAACATCTTCTGCATACTCGCTTCATCAGTGATCGGCATGACATCAAACTGTATTAGACCACCAAAAACCACAACCGGATTCTGGTACAGAATTCTGCTCACTCTCATTAACGTACCATTCTCCATGCTTTGACAGAGGCCGTTCTGCAGTTCCATTAACTTCATCGTGCATGGAACCACAAATGAAAACGGATTCTGGGACACAAACCTCACTCCCTCATGAGTATTACGTCTTATCTCACCGTTGCGATACACCACCAAATTTACGGTGCCCTCCATTACACCAACAACAGCCTCAAAGAATCCTCACGACACACTCAAATCTCACTCAATATGGAAAACACTCTCGAGCTCTACCTTATATAGAGCAGTGCACTTAACACGCCCCCCACGTGCTGCCTGCCTCAACCAATCACGCTTTGACACGTGTCAGAACGCCCTTGCGTGCTGAGTCATCACGCCCCACGTGCTGCACCTCCTGGCCAACCAAATTCTGCCACGTCAGCACGCCCCCTGCGTGATGACTCAGCACGCCCCCTGCGTGCTGCTTAGGTGGCTCAACCACAGCATGCCACCTAGCCTCCACGCCCCCCACGTGTTGAAGACACCACGCCCCCTGCGTGTTACCCCTTCATCTGACACGTCCATCTATTTGTAATACACACAGTTACTCCATTTTCACCCAATACACCAAAATGTTTTCCATATATAAATTAATGAGCCACCCATAGACATCTAACTCCAAAAAAAATGGATAGTAACAATGGAAATAAAAAAAACAGAACCAACTAAAGAGCATACCAAAGTCAAAAAGTAACTTTTTCTAAGCCTATACCTACAAACCAACCAATGCCACAATCTCAATCCCCAAACGTCAACTAAAACTATCCAGCCACAAAGTGAAGCCTAAGTCCAAGCCCATAATGTATCCCAAAAGTTAATCAAAGACTAAAGTGAAGCCCAAACATAACTTGAATCTGGAGTTAATGATGCAGTAGGTTCAACTTTGCAAATAGATTATATGCTAGGGACTCAACCAGCACAACAAAGCTAAGGTCAGAATGAAGTAGAAGTATCCACCTAACAATCTAAAAACAGTCAGAAGAACATAAGAGTATCATATAAGAGGTCAACTCTCACTGGTCAACTGTGTGAAGCTTGATTCTTCTGATTCAGATGATGACAGTGACTATGACCCTAACTACCATCAATACGAATCTAAAGATTTACATAGTCCAATATCATCCGATTATGAGGATGAATATGATATTAATCACAATGTATGGCTTCAGAGAAACTCAGCAGCACCGTACCTTTTGGCCAAGTTCATCTAAAACTTAGGATGAAATTTGCTATCATGGATGAGTTTAAGAGGATAGCGAGAAAGTATAATATTCAAATAAGAAGAAGCTTCAAATTCAGTAGGGTAGAGCCTACAAAATGTAAGACAATTTGCTGGGATGAGAATTGTCTTTGGAACATATATTGTTCCAGGTCAAATGAGCCAGAGAGCTATCAAGTAAAGACTTTTTTGGATCAATACATCTGTGCTAGAAGACATAATAACAAGTCTGCATTAACAACTTCATCACCCCAAATAAAATAATCACACCTCAATTCAGCCTTCTGCATTCATGAATTTGAGGACAATTTCAGCTTTTTCACATAAGATGCATACCATTTCTCATCATAAACAGAACGAGAAATTATATACCTCTCATAACAAACAACGAAGAAACAATCTCTCAGAATTTCACTCTGTCTCAGACTCAAGCATCACTGTGTCAAGTTCATGAGACACTTTCCGTCTTGTCGTCAAACTTCTTCTTCCTATTCTTCTGCGCAGAAGAGGGGTCACCACAACCACTTGCATAAGTATAAGTTATGTTCCTCTTTCATTGAGATTGTGACGTTTTAATACCTTAAGGTTTACAAATTCCTATTACGAGACACACAAAAAAAATTTAGGGAGGAAATTTTTTTTAATCTCATAGAACGAAGACTAAAAAGGAAGAGAATGAAGAGAATAAATGATCTCTTGTTCATTCTCTACTAGGGTTCTGATTGAAGTAAATTTTGGAGAAGAAAATGAATTAACAATTTAACATTTTAAATGCATTGTGCAAAACCAATTCAAAACTTGAGACGTTGATATAACATTTCAGATCGTATTATGTTAGTTTAATTTTTATTTTATCCAATTTTATTTAATTATAATTTTAAATTTTTAAATTATTTGAATAATATTAGATAAAATAAAAAAATCAAATCATAACATGCCTCGGATACACTGAATTTTTTTTTATTTTATCCCGAATACACAGCATCGTAAATATGTATATCTATAAAGATGTAACATATTTTAAATATTGGTTTTGTTAGATAGACAATAACTTTTTTAAATAATGTGACTAATGGACTCTAAAATTGACTCAATAAAGTAAAAAAAATACTCCACTCTCAAATTACCTCATAAACCTTAACATTAGGATAACCATCCACACACCTAGTGAATTGAATATCCAGTTATTGTTAACTGTGCATGATTAAATCGAATAAAAAAAATAATCATCCAATTAAGAATAATCAACATAATCATGTATATATTTATTGAATTGACTATCCAACATATCCATTATTCACATTATTTAATATTTTCATTGTCTTTCTATATTTTTTCTTTAGATATAGAGTATTCAATTTTTATATTTATTTGTTTTTTATTTTATGTATCAAAATGTATAACTACTATAATATAAAAATGTAAATATTTTATATATTACACATTTTAGTAAATAAAATATTTAACTAATTAAAAAAAATTCAGAGAAGAGAGGGGAAAGCAATGGGAGTTTAGGAGATCGACGGAGATGATAAAAAAGAAAATCAAACTAAACGGAAAAAAATATAAGATAATGTATATCGTGTAGTCATCTAGCCATGGAAGATAAATCAATGGTCGCACCACATCAAGAATTTCTATGCCACCACGAGGGATTACATAAAATGCATGGTACAAAAAATTAGGAGTAAAATGACAAATAAGTCTATAAAATTTATATTTTAAATATATTAATTTTTAAAAAAATATTAATAATTTTTTTATAATATATATTTAAATTAAATTTTATTATTTTAATTATAGAGACTAATCTAAAAATAATGTATAAATTTATTATTATAAAAAATTTTATTAATATTTTTCTTTAAAAATTAATTTATTTAAAACCTAATTTTTTAAAAATTTATTTATCACTCCACTAAAAAATTAGAGTCCATATCTAGTCAAATGTTTCAAATTAGAGGCCTTTACTCTTGGCTAGATATAATCTCCAATAGTAATAGACATCATTAAGTTCATCGATGAGTTTATTATATGAATAATTACTAATAAGATTTCTAAGAAACTACAAATAGTAACAATGACCTCTAACGGTGTCTCCATATATGCAGCAACCAAATTCTGATATCAAATAATTCTCAACTAATTAACAACGACCAATTGTTTTGCTAGAACCACAATGTGGACTAATTTCATTTTTGCCAATGAAGAATCATTTTCAAGCTGTTCTCTATACTTACAAGCAATAATACAATATTAGCATGTGGCATGCATGTGCATGCATTATTAGCATTGCCTTAGACATAACATGATTATATGGCAACACTAAGATGTTACAGGAGGGGAAATGGATCCTCTCCATTTTTTTTGTCACTGGAGAAAATAAAGTGTAATCTCCCACCTTTAATTCTACAAGTAGGACCAGAAATAAATGAGAAAGAGAATGCAATGAAAGGTGAGATCTTCCACTGGATACCATCCAGTTTTTTTTCCACTGGAGAGGATCCACTCCCTACAGGAGGCAATAATAAAACGCAAATGCCGGCTGAAAAAATAATAAATAATAAATTAATTATCATTAAAATTATAAGTTCTGTTCATCTATATCATACGTGATTATATAAATTCTACTATCTTAATTTAAAAATAATTAATTCCTCATTTTATTATTTTATAAATTTTCTCATTTAAAAAATTTTTAATCCATATTTAGTGTTTTTTTAAGACTGCTATCATTTACTTTTGATTGTTCTGTCGTCTACCTCTTTTGACTTGAACATCATAATTCTTTTTGGCTACCATCCTTGTGGTCAGCAGGCGTACGTACGCCGAAACTCCGTGCCATTCACCGTCGAGCCACCATCTTCTTCCCTCCATCTGCAAATCAGTTGGAACAATAACTAATACTAACAAATTTCAGTGTTATGTATGCACAATGTGTGCCCCACCTGATGCTTTATTCAATTCAATGATAATAGATGACATGTGTATTAATAATAGTTGATACAGGTAACATTTTTATTGAGTTTAGCTCACATATATCTTAGATTTTTTTTAAAATAAATGTTTAATTACTGAAATAAGTAATTTACATAATCTTTATCGATTTTCGTAATATGACTTATCTTATTTATACTGTAATTAAATAAGACACAAACTCAAGTTCACATATTACGTATACAAACGTGTTATGATACAAATTGAGATCAAGTTGAGGTGCGCTTATAAAAACAACTCGTTCATAACGCTTCTTAGCCTAATTTTCATCCCCTTAACCTTCATTTCTCATTTTTTGAATGTTTTCTTGATATTTTTTAGTTGCCCGTACGTTATGGCACGCGCCGACGCATGGGATCCCAACATCAACCGTCTGAATGAAAGTTGGCACATTGCGAGAGCGATCGATTTCGAAATCAGTGTTATTTTTATCTTTTAAATTAATAAGCATATGTGATTATAATTAGGGTACTTTTATAGATTTAGTGTATTTGCAAGTGAGTATAATGGACTATCTTTAGGTTACATAAAATAGGTTAATAGGCAACTTATGAACAGTTGTTAGGTGTCAAATTTTATTGAACTGATCCACCAACGAGAGTCTCTAGTATGAACTTGATAAACCCCGTTTTTAGAGTTTATCTTGTGTTGAATTTAGAGTATTTTGATAACATTTTCTCACATTTAACCAATGAATTAGCATAGTTTTGTAATCTCTCCCGTATTTGTGCTTGAATGTAAAAACATGCTTTTTAAGCCTTTACTTTTGATAATTTTAATTCATCCTTGATTCCATAAGATGCCTTGATGTGTTTGCTAGTAATCTCAGGTTAAAATAGGCTAGGCATGGATCAAAGGAATAAGGAAGGAAGCATGCAAGTAGAGAGAAGCACAAAAAGCCAAAGAACTGATCTCGTCCAAGGACGCGCACGCGCACAAGGCACTCGCGCGCACATTGCAATATCGACCAAGGATGCGTACGCGTACTGTGCGCGTCCGCACCGAAGGCCGCACGTGATTTTTAAATGAAACTCGTGCCCAGCGATTTCTGGAAAGCTATGGGGCCCAGTGCAACCAACTTTGGCACCAAAATACATTAAAAGGACCAAGGATTGAAGGAGGAAGGCATCTTTCAAGACTTAGCATCATTTTACACACATTAGGATTAGTTTTAGAGTTAGTTTCTAGAGAGAGAAGCTCTCACTTCTCTCTAGAATTAGGATTAGGTTTAGGTTAATCTCTCCTCTTAGATCTAGGATTAATTCATGCTTTAATTCATTTTTCCTTTATCAATTCTTACTATTCTCTTCTTCCTCTCTCTAGTTATGTACTTTAACTCTTTCAATTCTTCATTTTGTTGTGGATCTAATGTTGTTCTTTTGTTTTCTTTCAATAATGCAATTTGAGGTAATTCATGATAATTGTGAGTTCCTTGATTGTTGTTGTTAATATTTTTGTATTCAATTGTAGGTAGAATCCATTCTTGTTATGATTTACTATACTTCTCTTTTGTACCTTCCAAGTGTTTGATGAAATGCTTGGGAGAATGTTAGAATAGAATTTTATGTTCTTGGCTTGAGTAGGTAATTTAGGATTTCTTGAGTTACTAGTGTCTAAGTGATTGATAGTTGATAACCATTGACTCTAGCCATCATTAATCCAATTAGTGAAAAGCTAGGACTTATGGACTTGGATTGATATAACTCACTTGACTTTCCTTTGCTACTTGGTTAAAGGATAATTAAGTGGGATTAATCCTTGCAACTACCATAATTGTGGCTAGTAATAATGATGAGGACCCTTGACAACCAAATCTTGCCAAGACCATTTTGTTAATAAAATTTCATTACCATTTGCTATTCAATTGTCTCATCTAAAACCCCAAAATAAACAAGTTCATAACCAATAACAAGAACACTACCCTGCAAGTCCTTTGAGAGATGACCCGAGGTTTAAATACTTCGGTTTATAGATTTTAGGGGTTTGTACTTGTGACAAACAAATTTTTGTATGAAAGGATTATTGTTGGTTTGGAGACTATACTTTACAACGAGATTTCATTAGTGAAATTCTAAACCGTCAAAAATCTAATCATCAAAATGGCGCCGTTGCCAGAGATATCTGCTGTTAGGTAGCTAGGTTCTGGATAGAGGATTCTAGGCCTGATAATTACTCTGTTTGTGTTCATTTTCTGTTTATTTACTTGTCTGCTGAATGATGATTTTGAGCTGCTCTATATTCATACTAGTGCTACATCACTGCTGCTGTGTTTAATGGATGCGGTAATCATATTAATTGTGCTATGTTTGCTATCCGGGAACGTCTAATTTTAAGCTGAAATGCTGCCCAATTTTCGTAAAACTATTTCACTTTTTAATCCTTGATCTCGGAATTAAACTTGGCACTCACAGCTTAACCTTTTCCTAACTCACTCCAAGTTCAATACCCGAAATTTTTGGGCCAGCATTCCCGCACTTATTTTTTATTTCCGTGATCATTGCATAATGCTCATCCTTTCACAATAGTTGGTACGCTTTGATTGTGCAACTTCTTTTTAACTCAACCTAATTTTCAACCTCTCATAGTTGCAAAATTGCATTTTAATTGCTTATAACACCAACTATTGGAAGTCACTTTCATGCACTCTCATGATGGCGAACACATTTGTTGTGCACAACTTGCATATTTCTTTTCATTAGGCAATTCCTCACTACACCACTAACCCTCTAACTTCATTTTCCTAATCCTCTAACTTCTTTCACTTACTAACTTCACTTCAATTACACTTAACCGCTTAACCATTCTTTTAGGATATGATTGATGAATATGCCTATTCTTTGAACATGTGTTACATTGATTGAAATGCTGAATTCTTGGTTTATAGCTATGTTTTCTGTGCTTACTTGCTATCCAAGTTTTCATATTTTAGTTCACATCATGATTGCTTGTCATTCATCTTACATCTTGAACTTGCTTCTACTTGCTATTTGCCTACTTGCTTAATTGCTTATTCTACTTTTCAGGATGTCCGACAAAAGAAAAGGGAAAGCATCATCTTCCAAAAAGAGGAAGAAAACACCAGATCCTACTTTTGCCTCACTTCTAGCTTATGCTCAAAACCCTCTAAATGACATAGACAAAGCAAACCAATTATTACCGGCTCAGGATACGGCTAAATTTTCCAATCTCTACTGTGAACTTAGATTCCCAACCTACAATTCAAAGAACCTGAATATTGAGAAGAAGCTAGTTATCCCATCGGATTTGACCGACATTATCCACCAACGCATTAACCAGATGGGTTTAGCTTTTGTGGATAGAGAGTTAAGCCGGGTGAACCGGTCTTGGGTGCAAGAATTTTACTGCAATTTCTTCCGCCACACCCTTGACTCGGTACTTGTTAGAGGGATTGAGATACCTATCACAGAGCAGGCCATTGAGGATGCCCTTACCTGCCGGCCTAAGGCCGGTGACACTGATGCCTTCCTACAGGCTGAGATAGAACTTCATTGCATGACCTTCGATTTTGATGCACTGAGAGCAGTGGTAGCCACTCCAGATGCCCCTTGGGTTATGGATGCTGATAACACGGCACCCAAGGGGATGCACTTCAGTTATCTGAGCCGAGAGGCGAAGACTTGGCAGCAAATCTTCGCTCACTACGTCATGCCTACTACCCACTTTATTGAGATCCCGATTGCTATGTTAGTCTTGATCAGCTGTGTGCTAGAAGGGAAAGAGGTTTATTACCCCCAGCTGATCAGGTGATTTATGTGGAGAGCCCATATCCGAGGCATCTTTCCTTTTCCGGTTATGATCACTCAGATGATTCAGAGAGCCGGAGTTCCATGGCACCAGGATGATGTATCACCACCCCCACCGCTCCCTGCGAAGGAGCCAGTTACTATTCCATGGGGATCCTAGGTGCACGAGAAGCCTGCCCCTCGACGCCGATCTCGAGCTAGAGCAGCAGTTGAGGGAGCTGGACCCTCTTCATCATCATCCCCTGCAGGAGCATCTATTTCAGCCGCAGCACTTCCTTTACCACCACCAGCACCTCAGCCGACTTACTTACTGGTTCAGCGTCTCTTTTGGTTCATGGAGCGCAGCAAGCGCCAGATCATGCGTCGACTGGATTGGATTGATCAGATGTTTGTGGCCCAGGGCTTTGAGCTACCCCCTCTTCCAGAGTCCTCCGGTTCAGATGAGGAGACCCTTGAGGAGGAGCATGCCGATTTACACAATGAGGGTACTCATGAGGAGGAGCCGGTTCACATGGAGATACCACCTCAAACTCAGGAGACTCAGCCTCAGCCAGAGCCAGCGCCTACCAGTGTAGCTAGCCCTGATCCTCAGGATTAGCATCGAGGACGATGCTTGATCTTAAGTGTTGGGAGGTAGCCGGTGGCACCATTAGAGGAACGGTGAACATTTTAGATATTTCATAGTTATGCTACCTAGTTATCTTATTTTGCGCACTTTTGTATATATTTAGCATTTTGGTTTATTCTGGATACTTTTACTTTAGTTGTTGCATACCTTATCATTTTGGATTTTAGATATTTTGGATGCTAGATTTCATACTTTTAGTTGGATTTTTCTTTATATACTTTTGCATATTTTTCTCTTTTAGCTTATGGTTGTGATTAGGAATTGTTTTGGAGTTGATAAAACCTAGTTAGCCCTCTTTGCAAAAAAAAATGTTTTTGTTTTGATTGAAAAAAAAAGGGTAAACTAGAAAATTTTTAGAATTTCTCAATCACAACAACGCTTAGTCAAATATTGAGATTTTCCAAGGAATTTAACTATAGAGCACACCCCAATTGATTGGAAAAATTTTATGGAACTTGCTTGAATTATCTATATTTTGTGAAGCATATTTTGAGCTAAGAACACAAGCAAGTGAGTTTTGAGCCTATTGATGTGGTTACATTTTATAACCACATATTCTTCCTTCTTGTGTGCAATTATTTTCTTTCTATGATTGTGATTCTAGATTTGCTTGATTCTATATGTCCATTTATCCTTTATATTCATGCATTTATATGATTGAGGCAATTATTTCATTAACTCACTTAACAAAATAGCCTACCTTTTATCATCCATTGCAACCAATTTTGAGCCTATGCTTAACCCAATTATTCTTTATTTTAGCACATTACAAGCTCTAAAGTAGAAAATAATAAAATTTTCTTGTTTGGATCTTTGATTAGCTTAGGCTAGTGAGAGTGCTTATTTTCAAGATTAGTGAGGATTAGGAACATTGGTTGGAAAAAGGGGATGTTTTGTATTTTTATATTTGGGAATTGGTGTATGCTCATATATTGGTTAAATGTAGACCTTATGCATTGATATTCTTGAAAGAAAAGAAAGAAAAATGATGAGAAAATTAAAAGAACAAAAGAAAGAAAAAAATATATAGAAAAAGAAAGGAAAAGAAAAGCAATAAAAGGGGACAAAATGCCCCAAAGCAAAGCTCAACAAAAGGTCAATGCATAAGTATTGTGAAATGAAAAGAATATGCATGAGTATATAAAAAGTGAAAGATGGGTAGTTAGGTTAGAATTCAATTGTATAGGTCACTATATAGGATAGGTGGAAAAGTTTAAGCTCATCAAAGGTCCAAATTCTAGTCCACGTATCCATATATGATCCTACCTTGACCCTAACCCCATTACAACCTACGAAAGACCTCATGATGAATGTATGCATGCATGAACTAAGCGTTGATTGTTAGAAGAAGATCAAATCTTGGAAAAAAATGATTAGAAGAGAATTGAGCGAATTAACCCTTAAATACTTGAGTGAAAAGAGCGGATATACATCCGGTGAGGGTTCCCAAGCTCAATTACATGTTTTCACCACTATCATCTATATTCATGCAAGTCTATGATTCTTTTGATAATCCAATGCAATTTGGTTTGGACTCGATTCCTATTGCTCTAGCTCTTGTGCTTATACATGTTTTCTTGGGAACTGATTTATTTGGACCAAGCATTTTCATTCACTTTAGGTAGTTGCATTTAGATAGGTTCATGTAGCTTAGTTGCATTTAATGAATGCCATACCCCTTAGTTCCTTCTTATTTTAGCATGAGGACATGCTAAGGTTTAAGTGTGGGGAGGTTGATAAATCCCGTTTTTAGGGTTTATCTCGTGTTGAATTTAGAGTATTTTTATAACATTTTCTCACATTTAACCAATGAATTAGCATAGTTTTGTAATCTCTCTCGTATTTGTGCTTGAATGTAAAAACATGCTTTTTAAGCCTTTACTTTGATAATTTCAATTCATCCTTGATTCCATAAGATGCCTTGATATGTTTGCTAGTAATCTCAGGTTAAAATTGGCTAGGAATGGATCAAAGGAATAAGGAAGGAAGCATGCAAGTATAGAGAAGCACAAAAAGCCAAAGAACTGATCTCGTCCAAGGACGCGCACGCGCACAAGGCGCTCACGCGCACATTGCAATATCGACCAGGGACGCGTACGCGTACTGTGCGCGTCCGCGCCGAAAGTCGCACGTGATTTTTAAATGAAACTCGTGCCCAGCGATTTCTGGGAAGCTATGGGGCCTAGTGCAACTAACTTTGGCGCCAAAATGCATTAAAAGGACCAATGATTGAAGGGAGAAGGCATCTTTCAAGACTTAGCATCATTTTACACACATTAGGATTAGTTTTAGAGTTAGTTTCTAGAGAGAGAAGCTCTCACTTCTCTCTAGAATTAGGATTAGGTTTAGGTTAATCTTTCCTCTTAGATCTAGGATTAATTCATGCTTTAATTCATTTTTCCTTTATCAATTCTTACTATTCTCTTCTTCCTCTCTCTAGTTATGTACTTTAATTCTTACAATTCTTCATTTTGTTGTGGATCTAATGTTGTTCTTTTGTTTTCTTTCAATAATGCAATTTGAGGTAATTCATGATAATTGTGAGTTCCTTGATTGTTGTTGTTAATATTTTTGCATTCAATTGTAGGTAGAATCCATTCTTGTTGTGATTTACTATACTTCTCTTTTGTACCTTCCAAGTGTTTGATGAAATGCTTGGGAGAATGTTAGAATAGAATTTTATGTTCTTGGCTTGAGTAGGTAACTTAGGATTTCTTGAGTTACTAGTGTCCAAGTGATTGATTGTTGATAACCATTGACTCTAGCCATCATTAATCCAATTAGTGAAAAGCTAGGACTTATGGACTTGGATTGATATAACTCACTTGACTTTCCTTTGCTACTTGGTTAAAGAATAACTAAGTGGGATTAATCCTTGCAACTACCATAATTGTGGCTAGTGATAATGATGAGGACCCTTGACAACCAAACCTTACCAAGACCATTTTGTTAATAAAATTTCATTACCATTTGCTATTCAATTGTCTCATCTAAAACCCCAAAATAAACAAGTTCATAACCAATAACAAGAACACTACCCTGCAAGTCCTTTGAGAGACAACCCGATGTTTAAATACTTCGGTTTATAGATTTTAAGGGTTTGTACTTGTGACAAACAAATTTTTGTATGAAAAAATTATTGTTGGTTTGGAGACTATACTTTACAACGAGATTTCATTAGTGAAATTCTAAACCGTCAAAAATCTAATCATCAGAACTCATCCTCGTCATCATCCTTAGAGGAACCACTGTCACAGCTATCAGCAACATACTCTTCATCGAACTACTCACTGTCAAACTACTCACTATCAACGTTCATGTCTATTACTGGACTAGCACAGTAAAGGGTCGTGGTGTAAGAGATGGGTCATCAACTTGGATAAAATTCGAGCTCCCAGAATCATCACCACCAACATCACAAACTTTCGCATAAAGCTCCATCACTTGATCAACCATGATTCTCCCGTGGACGTCAAACATTACGTGCATATGTTCATCGCCATCGAGTCAGAACAGACTAAACCGAAATACACCACCTCCCATCGATGCTAGCATCATATATCCAACTCTTCCAACCTTTTTTCTCTCCCCGCCACCGACATGCATCAATATCAAATTCTTTAACTCGAACAAAGAATTTGCTCTCCGAGTGCGCAATAGCGTAGGATTCTCATACTCAAATATAACTCCCACTGTCACTGTTTCTCATGTGATAGTTAGAAATTAGGATACACCGTCACAACAAAGAAACCACTACCAATAGACATTTTTACTAAATTTTTTGAAGAAAAGCAGAAGAGAAGAAGGATTGAGATGTTTGTGAAAAATACCAACGGTTTCAAGATCCTTTTATAGCTGATTGATTTTTGTCGTACTATATCTCGTTTACAGTGTCAACGTTTTAAGTTAGCACATATCTCGTTTACAGCGTAAACGACATACGTGGAGTTTGCTCTTCCCCATGTAATACATGTACACACATGATACGTGGACCTAGGTTTATGCCTTATCTCATTTACACTATAAATGACATATGGCTATACTTATTTTATTTACACTGTAAACGAAATAAGACATATTATGAAAATCAAATAAAACTTTTAAATTATTTATTTCAATAATTAAAATATTTATTTTATTTATTTAAAAAAATCTCATATATCTTAAAGATACATAATAAAACTAGTATTAATAGAATCTTTTAAATATTTTATTTAATAATAAAAAATAAATATATTAAAAACATAAATTTTTTGTATTTTTAATTTTTTTTTTGTGACTTAAATAAGCTAAAAAAAACAAGAAAAATAAAGGAACTGTTTAAATAGAGGGACAATCCCGTTTAAGACTACTCTTAAACTCCTTCTAAGGAGAAGGAAGCTCCACTTGATGAAATTGTCACCTCATTGCTATCTTTTGCCATGGTGTCTACTACCGTGTTTGCATCTCTCATAATTAAACGAAAGTCAACACGCCAATTCCAATGCATGATATCCCTTATTTTGAGCACCAATGAATCAATAAACCCAAAACTATCTTAGTGATTAGTAACAATATTAAACGCTTCCACACAATCTGTCTCACAAATAATATCTTGTTGACCCACATCCCAAGCTAAGAGATATCCTCTCTAAATAGCAAACAAATTCTCCTTGAAGGATACTATTACTCCCAATCATTTTCAAATACCTTCTTTGCCAACTCCCATTACAATCTCTAATAACGCAAACAAAACCAACACTATCACCAGATTCAGGATAACTAGTATCATAATTAATCTTGAAAGTACCAATGGATGGGAGATTCTAAGAACCACTTAGAATAGAGAGGAGTAACATACGTTGTAATTCAAAAATACTCCTAAGCTCATTTTCTGGAACTAATGTCAGAAAAATCACTTTTTCTAGAGGGCAAGTCTCATGAGGATTAAAGATGTCATTATTCCATGCTCGCCATATCCACCAAAATTCCAAAAAGAACCTGAAAGGATGCTCTTTGCTATGATACAAGAACTAGTTCTTCAAATCCAAATGATTACAAGAAATATCCAACCTATGCCATACAAGATTGGCTTTTGGACAATTTCGAATACAATGTAAAACCAATTTCTGGCTAGAAAGACATCTTGGGCACCTATCCGATGATGGCATCCCTCTTCTGAAGCGAAAACATGCAGTATGAAGAGCCTCCTTAAGACACAGCCAAGCCAAATACTTATACTTTTTCGGAACATGCTGGCGCCAAAACTAAAGCCAATTTTCCTGCGCCTCCCAACTAAATAGTTGCTTACACAACCATAAGTAACCGTTGCGTGAGTCATAGACTTTGGCAGCAGACCCAAACCAATACCAACCCACTTCCGGACCTGTTTGTACATATGGATTATAAGAAAGAATATTACCTTTCAGATTTTGAGATAAAGCGGAATAAAAAGTATCCAAATGCCACCTACCAACCGACTAGATATCCTGTATCTGGAGGTTCGAATTAGAAATGTGAACAGAATTCATCTCATTAGATAACTGCCCTTCTCTCCTCCAACTAAAAAACCAAAAATTTTGGTTTAGATCCCCAATACACCAAACGAACCCATCCTTCAACACTTTCCAAGCCTTGCAAAGACTCTTCTAAATGGAAGAGCCCTTGTTCTTAGGACAACCAAAATAGTCATATTGAGATTACCGGTATTTGGCATCCAATAATTGGACCCATAACTTATTTGGCTAAAGAAAAATGTCTAAACTAACTTCCCAAGAAGAGCAAAATTCACACAATAAGGATCTCTAATTCCCAAACCTCTATTATTTTTAGACTAACTAGTACTTTCCAACTAACAATATTCAATCCTCTTTCATCAGCTTATTCTTTCCAAAGAAAATTCATCATCATAGATTCCAGTTTACTAATGATCTATGATCCCTTTTGAAAAAATAAAGATATGCATCTGGTACGTAAAAATAGTGGCTGCAACAGAATTAACCAAGTAGAGTCTACCTGCCTGATTGAATAAACTCCCTTTTTAGCTTATTAGTCTATCCCAAATCTTATCTAGGACACCATTGAAAGCTGATCGATTCACTCTAGAATGGCTAAGGGTAACCCCAAGATACTTGCCCAAGTCCTGGACAAATTTGATAAAGGACACCCCAGTGAAAATCTCTTTTCTTATCGCAGAGACATTCTTGGAGCAAAACGTTTTAGACTTCTCAATATTAATCTTCATCCTAGATGCTTTGCAAAAAGTCTTTAAAACCACCATCACATTTTGCGCTTATGTCTTTGTAACTTTACAGAATAAAATCAAGTCATCCACAAATATTAAATGGGATATTTTTGATCCCCCTCTAGAAACAGCAACCGGCTCCCACAAGTCCAAATCAATCTGATGACTAATAAAGCATGACAATCTCTCCATACACAGCACAAAAAGATAGGGTGACATAGGATCTTCTTGTAAGACCCCAGCTAGAAGTAAAATCATTCAAATGATTCCCATTCCAAAGAATAGATAAGGAAGAAGTAGTGACACAATTCATAATCAAATTAATTATAGGACTGAAAAAACCAAAGCTCTTAAGAGTATGGACTAAAAATATCCAATCAACTTTGTCATAAGATTTTTCCAGATCAATCTTAAAGGTTAGTGTGTCGTCCTTTCTTTGATTTAGTCTTCTTCATAAAGTAGAGGACCTCTTGATCAATAATGATGTTGTCAAGAGTTCTTCGTCCCATAATAAATTCTCCTTGAAGCGGGTTAACAATCTCCGCAAGATAAGGACGGGGCCTGTTAACAAGGACATTCGTGATCATCTTGTAAACCACGTTGCAGAGACTAATCGGCCTGAATCTTTCATAGATACTGGCGTTTCAACCTTTAGAATAAGAACCAGTAATGTCTTTAGTATTCTCGGATCAAGAGAGCAACACCGGATAATGCCTGCTTAATCATCTTCTAAACATCAAGACTAATGATCTCTCAATATTCCTTGAAGAAGAAAGTTTGAAACCCATAAGGACCCAGAGCTTTAAAAGAATTCATGTGAAAAAATAGTTGTTCTAACTTCCTCCATAATAACTGGTGCTGTAAAATCATTGCAACCTTCCTCATTCAGAGAAGGAAGAGGCACATCACCAAGGCAACCCAAATCAACATCATCCAAACGATAGAATAAGCTTTTGTAGAAAAACTCTGCTTCCCGACTCAGAACCTCCGGATCAGTTTCGCACACTCCATCCTTGAGAGAAAGGCCATGAATCTTATTATGCTTCATTCGCACAAGAATTTGAACATGAAAGAATCTTGTATTCCTATCCCTAAACTTTACCCACTGTTCTCTGAATTTTTGAAACTATAGGAGCTCTTCTTGTACTAGAGTGTTATTATAATCATCAAGCAATTGTTGCTCTTTGTGAGGCAAATAAATGCTATCCACCACTTCCAAATGCTTATGCAAATAATTAATCTGCTGCTCTAATTCACATTTCTTAAAAAAATGTTACCAAACACCTTCGAGTTAAACTCTAAAGAAATTCTTCTGTATTTTCGAAAGTTTGTCATGAATTCCTCTATTATCGACCACCTTGACTGATTTACAATATCTTTATACCCAGGATGAGTAGTTCAAGCAGCAACAAATTGGAAAGGTTGATTCCCTTTAGGCTGAGGACGACCTTTACAATGCACCAGAATAGAACAATGATAAGACTGAAGCCTATTTAAAATTTCTGCATAAGCCTCTGGAAAGATAGATAACCAACCACTATTTATACAGACTCGGTCAAGCTTTTTTGTCACGTCAACATAATCTTCACCCTCCTATACTAGAAAAATTGTCTAGATCAAACAAACCACTATCCCCTAATAAAGTAGCAAACCTGTCTGTTTTTTATGAGAAAATTGACAGCTCTTATATTCATGAGAAAATATGACTTGATTAAAATCACCAAGAACAACCTAAAGTCCTTGGAAAATCATAAATTGTGCAACAAGATAATCTCAAAAGAGAATCCTTTTATTAAATTGAGGGCTACCATAAATACCATTACACCTCCAAATCAAATTATCAAATTGAATCTCAACACTAATACCCTGATCAAAAGCATCAATGAACTTACAACAAACGCACTGTATATAGGATAGAAACCAAATACCCTCTTATGCCCCTCTGTTTCCACTATACCAATAGAGTGATACTCCAACTTTTTCCAAAACAAATTTAAATGCTGAAAAAGGGAGTGAGTTTCAACCACAATAAAAAAATATGTCTAAATTTTCTAACAAGTTCCTTAAAATGCACCCAGACTAACTTATTAGAAGCACCCCTAATGTTCCAAACAATCATATTTAAACTTTTCATAAATAATAGGAATAGAATAATTAAGAACATAATACTCTAAATAGAATCACCAACCTCTAGGTGGTTTGTCCTGCAGTACTAGCGCACTTTGATCCTCAATAATTGCCACCCTCGGACCCCTCAATGCTACACCCGCCATGCTTCCATCTACTAAGGTTTCATCCATTGCGCCGCTATTTTTATCAACTGACGAGTTCTGCAGGGAGGAAGGCCGCGGACGCTTCTGGAGAAAAATTTCACAACGTGCATGAGTTCTGTGCGATGGAGATGGCACAATTTTATGTTTTCCTCGCTGTCCCATCCTAATGCCAATTGATTTATCTCTGTTACCATGCAAATTGGGCTTTGTGACCCTTCTCGAACCATACTTGGACTGCTCTCCATCTTGGTCCTTCAAACTTTATGGATGACCCATTGTGAACTTTTTCTTACGCAACACTTATTGTCAGTTCTCTCCATCATCCAAGCATACCTCATTAACATGACCATCAAGCACATGAGAAGCTAATGATTCCGTAATCCCATCCTTTCCTTTAACAACTCCTAATTTCTTGCTCAAATCATGAGAATCCTCACCCAAATCACAAGCTTCCAATTCAACCTCTTTTTGAATTTCATGATCATTGTGGAGCACTAGTGTCGGGGCTTCATGATTCTTTCAATCACCGAAAGAATCGCCCTTCCCTTCCGAGGACTCCTTCTTCATGCACAACGATTTATCATACCCATACCGTGCATAAGTAGAATAAATCAACTGTAAACTCTCGTACTCCACTTCATGAGTCACGCCCTCTACGATACTATGTTTGATTACCAGCAACCCAAGCTTAATCTGAATACAAGATCGGACATATTTTTCTCTTTCTGCAAGCTTAGTGGCCAAGTCTACTTTCTCCGGAGCTTCAATTACAGAAGCAATTCGCAGCATTTCTTGTTCCTGGTAGCATTAAATCGGAAGTCCCGAGACTCAAATCCATACTAGCGTCGATCTGAAGGATTGTTCGCATGGCCTAAGATCTATGTCCCATGGCTTTATTGCGACATAGTGACCGTCTATCAACACTAGCCACCAAGCATGACTTTCTCATGATGAATTTAATAAAAAATACCCAAATCCCACATCCAACAAATCAAACCCTCCTTTGATGCGCCATACTATCCAAAACTTATGCATAAGAGCTGTGTAGTCATAATGCTTATCTAATACGTTGATCACGATGACTTCCTTATATGGTTCAGCTAGACAGCTCTTTGCTTCTTTCATAAAATTGACACTTAGTGGACAAGAATTGCCCTACTTACCTGTAACCGTGGCGATACCATCCCAGATAAAGATCTTACTAATACAAAGACCTTAGACTTCTCTATATCAATGATCTTATCTCTAGAAAAAATTTTGGGTAGTTTTCTAAACCTTTTTGAGAATAACCTTTATTGACACTAGATACACACTTTTTTAAGTTTTCTCTTATCTTTTTTAATGGTATGGCCATCTTTCTCATCATATTTTATCTTTAAATGCTGACTTCTACTCTCTTTTTTTCATTTTCCCTGAAAATAAAAAAGTGTATTCTTTTTTCGGCTAGATTTTTTTTAATTAGGTGTTTAAATTTTTTTTTTTTTGGCTTAATTTATCATCATGAGTTCTTAAGGCACAAGTTAGAGAACTCCTTATCTCTATCTTCTAGATTCGGTATTTTGCCAAAGTCGTTGGTCAAATTATTAATTTCAGTCCTTTGTTTTTGTCAACGGACGTTTTCCCATTTACTAATAAGATGCTAATATATTTTTTAACGGCGAACGTATACAACTTTGACTTTATACTGAACTAACTAGCATAGAGATTCCTTATAGAACATCTAGGACGGATCTGTCAAATTCATTAATATTATTGTACGATGAGCTATATATGCTTCTTAGCTTCTACTAATAATTATAAATGTGACAAGATGGTCAGGCCCATGTAGTATGGGACGACTAAATAAGTTAGCCATTGTCGCATACTCGCATCTAACTAAGCTTAATTGGTAGCATTTCACGCCACACATTGTTGGGTTCTGAAATACATAAATTTGTCCTCTTGTACTTTGCAGAAACAAACTACTGTCTTCTCAGAATAATTAAATAGGAAACATTTCAAGTGCTCCAGGGAGCACCGGTGTACCGATTATTTTAACCGTTAATTTTAATTAATATATATTATATATATTTTTTATAATTCAGATCAACGGTTAAAACAATTAGTGCACCGATACTTCCGGTGCACTTGAAATGCTTCCAATTAAATAAACCATGTTGCATACATAACAAAAATAGCAATCAAATCAGTTTATTGGTATGAAATATATATTAAAATAAATTAAATAAAATATATATTTATATATAAAATATGTAATGATTAATTTAAGGATTAATTTCTTTGCATAATATCTTGTTAAACAAAATATTAGTGCCAACGACAAAAATGGAAAAGTTAGTTAAAATTTATGAAAGGTCGAATCAAATAATGTTAAGGAACTAGTTTTTTTTAGTTAATATCAGTTTTTTTTTAATTATTTTGTCTATTTTAAATTCTAGATTTTAATTTATAAATATTTAATTCTAAATCTTGAATTATAAAAGTCAAATTTTAAAATGAGCTAATATAACTCAATATATATAATTATTACAATATAATATTATTCAATATAATTATTTTAATAATAATTAAAAATATAAAATAAGATCATTTATATATGAATGCTTTGAATTGATTTTCTATATATTGTTTAGCTTCCAAACAATTTTTTTTAATCTAAATGAGTGTCTATTTGAGGTGTTAACTTAAATTTAAGGATGACATAAACAAAACTAAATAGAAATCGCAATGTATTAAATGATTCTATATATAATTTATTAAAATATACTAGGTGAATATGCATGTTATTTAATTTTTTGTAATTAAATTTAATTAAGCTTTTTATTTTTTCTTTTTTCTTAATTTTTTTTATCAATTTTTTACTTAATGAACTAACTTAGTTAAACTTGGTTACTAAAATAATTTAGTTATACAGTATCTCTAAAATTGGTTGCCAAATCATTTATAATAAAAACTTATACTTAGTATAACTAAATAAAATAAATAATGTTATATAGCCAGTAAATATTATTATTTTTTATTATTATTTAATTAGTAACTTATATTTAAAAATATTTTATATAAAAAAATAATTTATACATATATTTACTGTAATTTTATACATATAAATTAACACAGTTTATATTTATATATATTTTTTAGAATTTTTATATATAAATTAATAAAACTTATTTATTAAAAATAATTTAAAATTTATGTTGATCAAATAATAGTAAAAATTACTAATTCCAAGGGTATCTCAAATGAAATTTTTTGATACTTATGTTGTGTGGAGTCGTCAAGTGAGGTAACTCCAAATTAGCATGGCTGCTATAGATTACGAGGATCACGTGGATTAGTGCACAAGCTGCATGCTCCCTGTTCCCTCATAGTAAGAAAAAGCAATGCAACTATCACAACTGTATTAGTTAACTTGGTCAAGTAATCCATCTCGTATCATTCAATTCCTTTGTTCATCTTTAATTTTTCTCCTCCGATGTATGTAAAGACAGAATCATTTAATTTTTCATCACATGCAGACACAATCATTTTTTTTGGCGGTACACATGTCGATCTTGTCCATATATATAATTATTAGAAGAGATTTACTGGGTTTTTTTTGTCATGATATCTTTTAATTTGATAAATTAAAAATTAATTTATTATAAATATAAATTGACATGACTGTTATAATTCGATTTATATGTTATAATTCGATGACAGATGTTAAAAGACCGATTACCAGTAAAATAGTCATCCAAATAAAAATATTTTCATACATCATTATTTTTTATAAAAGAGAAAAAATTTAAAATACGATCATTAGATACACTATTCTATAAAAAAGAGAAGTAAGACATTTTTTTATACAAGTATATTCTGATAATTTATACACTAACTTAAGTGTTGGAGTACCTTTTGTAGATATCCGCACCCCTATGTATATTTAAAGTTGAGATATAACTCTGCCAAAAGAAAAAAGTTCGGATTCATCCTGCTAATTTATAGTTCGACTACACAAGAATTCCAATATAGCATAAAATTCAATTAATGAAACTAGTTGAGTTCCTTTATACACTAAATCAAAATCACTTCCCACTCTTTCAAATCAACGGCTTCCAATGCATTACATTGACCAGGTTGAGATTGGGGGCTATAATATGGCTGTTATAATTCGGCCAATACATTATAATTCTGTGACAGACGTTAAAAGATCGGTTACCAGCAAAATAGTCACCTAAATAGAAACGTCTCTATACATCATTATTCTCTATAAAAGATGAAAAATTTAAAATACGATCATCAGATACTCTGTTTTATAAAGAGGAGAAATAAGACACTTTTTTATACAAATACGTTCTAATAATTTATACATTAATTTGAGTGTTAGAGTGTCTTTTACAGATACCTGCACTTTTCTGTGTATTTAAAACTGAAGTATAACTCCACTAAAAAATAGTTCGAATTTATCTAATAAAAAACAAAATTTATCTTACTAATTTATAGTTCGACCACACAAAAACATATATTTTATTTAAAAATATGTTATTAACTAATATAATACTACATAAATAAAATAAAATTCAAATGTTTGATATTCACTTAAGTGAATAAATAAACTGATCATTATTCTCACTCAAGTTCCTTGTGTGGGATACCTTTTAATTTGATCAGATTTTACTATCAAATCTTCGACATATATGTGTCATGCATGTCTTGGCACATTGCTTTGTGCCCTCATTGGATGCTTTTTGTTCCATTTATAGTTGTCGGCTTCTTGAGTGGCACCGAATTTTAGGATGCACGTAAACATTTATTATTGCAAATGGGAGAAGGATCAGCTGCCTAGCTCCAATACAGCCAAACCTTTAATAGAAAATTGCAATTATTTATATTTCTTATTCAAACTCTTTATTTTGTGACCATTTTAGAAGGTATTTTTAGAACACTTAATTGGTAAGACTTAAAAATAAAAAAATTGCGTGTATATATATATGTGTGTGTGTAAACACAAAACTATATTGTTAATTATGTTTAATATTTGTGTTGTTGAACTAAAGACGATTTATTAAGCTTGTTGAAAAAATCCATAGGTCTTAGAATTTGATTTATTTTGTTTGATTTAAGGTTTTATCTTTTTATCATTTGGTTACAGTTTGTTAAATTTATAATTGTTTGATGAGTGAACATCAAATTCGGTTTTTGTCCATTTTCACGAAGGATAAAGCGATTTCTGTTCAAAGAAAGAGACACTTCGACTCTCAACCTTTTTATTTTGGGACAATACAATTTTTTTATTAAAAAATCCGTTAAATAATAAAAAAAATTAGTTTTGTGGATGTTTTATTTATATTTTGTGGAGGTTTTAAACTTCCACAAAATTCTTTTCAACAATATAACCAATTACTACCACTACCACCACTACCTTCTTCATCTATTCTCATTATTATCACTCCTACCTCTATTATTTTTATTGTTTTATCATCATTATCTCCTCTACTGCCATCATCACCAATACCAATATTATCAACATTAAAGTTCTCTTCTTTCATTTCTTATTCAATGTTATTTTTTTTAAAAGTTATTTGTACTACAATTACTTTTTTTTTGTGGCATCATTTTCATCAATGATTTTTCTTCACTTAACCACCATTGGTGAAGGAATTTTTCAAAAACAAACTTATTAACAGCCACAAAATACAAATAAAACCTCCACAAAAATAATTTTTGTTATTATTTCACGGATTTTTTAACAAAAAAATCGTATTGTCCCAAAATAAAAAGGTTAAGGGTCGAAGTATCCATTTTTTTGGACAGAGATCGCTTTGTCCTTCGTAAAAATGGACAAGGACCAGATTGGGTGTTTATTATTTTATCTGTTAGAAACAAGAGACTAAACTGGAGAAATGATTTGTGTATTATTGAGTATATTCAAGTTGTCTGGAATGATACAATATAAAAAGGTATTTATAGGTGCTAAGAGAATTGTAATAATAAAGACGTAATATTTTATAATAAATATTTAGATATACTAAATAATTATAATGAATACTAATTGATCCTAATATATTCCGACATCCCCTCTCAAATTCAGGTGACAATTTGAGTTTGAAACTTATTTAAAATAATGAAATAAAAAAATGCATAAATTGATAGAACGGGTGCAGACAGAATTGTCGAAAGGAAGCGCAAATGAAATTGTCGCTGTCTGGAGGAGCGTAGATGAAACTGCCAGAAGGAAGCACAGATGGAACTGTCGCTGTCTAAAGGAAGTACAGACAAAACTGCCGCTGTTTGAAAGAAGCGCAGACGGAATAGCCGTTGTCTGAAGAAAGTGCAGACATAACTGCCACAAAAAAATACAGACGAAACTATCGGAAGAGTGGCCAACTGTCGAAAAACTGCTGAAAAGATGGCGAACTGCCAAAAAACTGGTGAAAAAATGACAAAGTGTAAAGAGATGGCAAATTATTGGAAGGAGACAAAAAATATATGGTTTCTCCATGAGAATAAGTAAGTAGTGAATGAGCTAATTGGTTAGGTGAGAAAGCATCAAAGCATTGATAAAAGAGAAGGAAAAAAATGGCACGGAAGAAAAATATGAAAAATACGGTAATTTTACCTGAAGAAAAACAGCCTATCCTTTTCAAAGAAGATACCATGGCTCTGATACCATGTTAGAAACAAGAGACTAAACTGAAGAAAAGATTTATGTATTATTGAGTATATTCAAGTTGTCTGAAATGATACAATATAAAAAGATATTTATAAGTGCTAAGAGAAACGTAATAATAAAGATGTATTATTCTATAATAAATATTCAGATATACTAAATAATTCTAATGAATGCTAATTGATCTTAACATATTCTGATATTATCTATATAATAATTATTTTTTGTACACGTTATTGTTGTTAATTACCACAATCTAATTTATCATAGAATTGTTCTTCACATACAAGCATTTTTTTTCATACAAGTCTTTACAAGTCATTTATATTCACGCGTTATGTATCGTTACTGCACGTTCTTCTTCTTCTGGTTGTTACTGCACGTTACTTATTCGTTATTTTTTGTCTTCATTATCGTCGTCATCACTTCCTCGTCATTTTTCGTCCGTCTGTCGAGCTCGACCATCACTCGTCCGTTGAGCTCGGCCGTCGCTCGTTCGTGTAGCCATTTCCCCCAAATCTCCAGCCCCTGCTCTCTTCTTCTGCGAACTCTCGGCCCATCCGTCGTTTGCATCTTCTTGACGTCATTTGGTTGGCATCATCTGTCAATTAATGGCCCGTCGGTGTCATCTTCGAAGGTTAGTGGCTCGATTGCTTGTTCTTCGTTTTTTTGTATTTTTACTTTTTTATGCTCTGTGGTTTAAAGCTTGTGGTTATTTTTTTAATTTTTGGTGAACGATTACTTGCTTATTGATTAGCTTTGGTTCTGCTATGCTGCTGTTTTATGTGTCACTATGTTGTGATTTTATTATTTAATTTATTTATTATTGATTATTGAATGAGTTGTGATTATTGATTAGCTTTGATTCTGCTATATTGTTGTTTTGTGTGTTGTAATTTTATTATTTTAATTTATTGATGATTAATTATTGATATTTTGTGATTATTGATTAATGATTTGTTGTTGGCTTGTTACGTTTTTTGCTATTTTCTTTTGTGATCTAATTGTATTTAGATTATGATTGTGTTGATGATTTATTGATTTCAGTTATGAATAATAGTATCAACCAAGAAGTATTTACTGATAATAATTTGGTTGCTAATTTTTCTGTTTTGAATGATGCAACTGATCTTAGTGCTTCTAATTCTAATGATAGTCAGTCAGTCACAAGCTTCTTTCAATAAACGGAAAAAAACATATCTAACTTGAAAATATGTTGTTTTACAAATAGTGAATGAAAAAGTACAATATCAATGTTTGTTTTCTCTACAAAGTTTGGTTGATAATATTTTATATATTATTTTAAATTTAAAAAATATTTTAAAATTTATATTAGATTATAATTATGTTTTAAAGTGTTTATTTATAATTTATTTACTATTTTTTTGGTTGGACTACGAACTAATTGAACCAATTAATCAATAAATCATTAATTAGAGTTATTTGATTATCGATCCAATTTTCAGAATTTTACTTTTAGCTTCTCATAGAGAAAACAACATCTCTAATCTCCTAATTAGACACTTCCTTAATTAAAGTCTCATCATCCGAGTCCTGTAAACCAAGAAAAAGGTTAGAAACCGCAAAGGAATTGTAATTTGAGTTTAAAAGGTTAACACCTCAAATTTTAAGAATGTTCACAGTATTCATCCATTCTCTTTCCTCGTTTTTAAGCGCTGTGATTTTGTTTTGCTTCTTTCTACCATTAGCCTTCAGATGGATATATTTTGAATTTCTGTCTTCAAATTTGATAGCAACGCATCTCGACATTTGTTGTCAGTAAATTTTTTTAGAATAGTAATAATTTCATACTTCTTTAATATGTAAACTTTTAGTTGTACATTTAACATTTTCTGCCGTTATTTGTATAAAAATAAAATAACAATGGGCAATTACCTATTTAAATTGTTTGAAGAATTATGTTACCAAATCACAATTTTTGGAAAATGCCAAATGCAATTTCTATAAATTTATAGAAATTGCGATATCCTCCCACGAATTAAGATTGTACGTAAATTGCTACACCTTGTCGCAGTTTATGTTAAAATGGTGTGCATGTAAAAATCGCTACACCCTATAGCTATTTCTTTGGAGATTGGATGAGTATAAATCTACTCTAGGGGATTATTCATTTGGAGATTTTTTAATGGGATCATAATTTATATTATAAAAAAATTATAATAAAACATAGTATACGAATATTATAATATAAATTTTACAGAATCGAATAAAAAATAAAAAATTTCAACCAAAAGAAAAATACTAGACATAAAGAACAGTAAATTATAAAAAAGTTAATATGAACAAAAAATAATAAGAATTGCAAAAAATAATAATATACATGAAAATTAGAATACTAAAAAAATAATATAAAAATTATTTATCATATAAATAAAATAAATATAATAAAAAATAAAAATATGAAAGAGAGTACTATAACTTTTAGAAAAATTTTCGTGTATTGGTACACTGGTGATTCAGTGATTTTAAACCGCTGATCTTAATTATAAAAAATATATATTTCCTAAATTTTATGATGTCAAACAAAAAAAAATAATTTATAATTTTTTTAGTACTATCAGTACTATTTAATTTAGTATTATTTTAAACTATAAATTTTTATTATTTATGATTCTATTATTAGGGCAATTTACCATATTAAATAATATGAAAACCAATTTTACCAGAATGCACAAAATGAAAAATGGATACCAGAATGCATTTTTTCCTAATCTTTGTAAACCGCAACAGGGGTCCGCGGTTTACGAATAGACGTAATTCGCAATACGGGTGTCGCGGATTACGTGCAACTAAAAATGAGCATAAACCACGACAGGGGTGTCGCGGTTTACGTGTTGGCGTAGAATGTGCATAAACCATGAGAGGGATGTAGCGATTTATGCATTAGTATAAATACGCTGAAGGGGTTTCGCGGATTACATTTGTGCTAGAAGAAAAAGATTTCTAGAGAGAGAAGTAGTGGTTTTCTAGAGAGAGAAAAAGAGAGAGAGAGAGAAGTGGTTGAGTTGAGTTGAGATTGGAGCCGGGACCATGGCGGAGGCACTCAATTTATACAGGCTGAACGGCGTTGCGTACGTTGCTGGGAGCATAAACAAAGAGGTTAGTTTGGTTATTTTTAGTTAATGTATGTTGTATATATTTTTCGTATTTTTCGGTGTTTTGGTTATTTTTAGTTTCGTAATTGTTAGCTAATTTATTTAAATTTAGATTGAAATTATTATTTTAAATCATAAAATGTAGTGTTTAAATTATTATTTTAATCGTTTATGTCTTTCATTGAATTTTGTGATTAGAAAATAGGAAGTGTATGTTACTAGTTTAAACTTTAAAATTGTAGTTATGTGGTTGATGACTATAAATTATTACTGTTGGGTTTTTTATATGTTTGGTTTTATTCTGTGACATGCTCCAGCCGACTAGGTGTATATATAGTGTTCGAAGGCAGCAGAACATGCCTCTGCATGACAGGATTGTTCCATATCTGGAGAAGACCGGTTTGTACCACCTGACAAAGCTCAACGCCAGGTGGTTTTGGTTGGACGAGCCCTTAGTTAGTGCTTTCATTAAGAGGTGGCGTCCTGAGACGCGTACCTTTCATATGCCCTTTGGAGAGTGCACTATCACGCTGCAAGATGTAGCATACCAGTTGTTGGAGCTGCCCGTGGATGGTTTACCGATACCCGGGTGCCTTACTGATTTTGAGAAGTTTATGGAAGAAGGCAAACCGGCGTGGGAGTGGTTTGAGGAACTGTTTGGCGAGCTTCTACAACAGAATAAGGTGAAGCAATATACAGTCCACTTCACCTAGTTTCATGAGAGGTTTAGGGTGCTGCTAGATGATGCTACGAAGGAGACCGTACGCATATATGCACGGGCTTATATTATGATGCTGCTTTCCACTCAGTTGTTCGGCGACAAGAGTGGAAATTGGGTTCATATACGGTGCTTGCCATTGTGGCGAGGCTTGATGATATAGGCAGTTATAACTGGGCGTCGGCAGCGTTGGCCTGGCTATATTAGTGCATGTGTTGGGTGGCCAACAGAAACGTGACGAACCTCGCAGGCCCCCTGCAGCTACTGCAGTCATGGATTTTCTGGCGGTTTCCTAGCCTCAGGCCGCGGGACTTCGACACATTCTCCTTCCCATTGGCATCCAGGTATACATATTTGTACAGTTAGGCTTGAGACTGTAACTTTTTTTTTTTATTATGGTACTACCTGTTAACTTTGTATAACGTCTTTTACGTTCAGGTGGGCCACCTACTTGCCTTCATCCAACCGCAAGGAGGAGAAAGTCATCCAGTGTCGCCTAGCGTTGGACCGATTAGGCGATCGAGACGTAAGTTTATTCAAATTGATTCAATTTTATGTAGTACTTAACTATATATTTGTTAGTTAATGGACTAATTAATGTATTTTGTCAACATCTGTAGATTGTTTGGGAGTCTTATGCTTCGCTCGACGTGATGGCTGTTGTACATCCAGAGATTCTCACAAAGGAGCACAGTCGGTTATGGCGTGCATGTACTTGTTTGATATACTTCGCCGTCATTGAGTGGCACCAGGTGGATAGGGTGCTGCCACAGCTAGGAATGACAACGGGTCTCCATGGGGGCGGGAACATGCCCCCCACCCCCCACCCCCGCCCCTAATATCTGTCCCCGTCCCCGCGACGGGTAGCGAGGACTCCATATCCGCTGGGGACCTGGGTCTCCGCGGATATCCGCGGATTTTTGTAAAAAATAATAAAAAATAAAAAATACAAAAGTAGAAAAAATTAAAGAAACAAAGATAATTCTCAATTGTCATTACAAACATAAATTCTATTGTCTTTAAAGACTTAAATAACAATAACCAACAAACATAAACATCTAAACATATCCATAAAACAACCAAATATTCAATAAACAACTAAACATATCTATAAACAACCAAACAAAGTTCATCACATTATAAAAACATAATTCTAAATCCTCCTTTCATCCATAGTGATGGTAGATTTCGATTTACTTGAATCCTACATAAAAAAGAAAATAATTTAAATTAAAATCATATAATAACTCAACAAATGCTTCAAAATCAAAACAAAAATTCCATACTCAGATTCAGCATAATCAATCAGCATAATCATAAACACAAATACTTTAAAATCAAAATAAAACAAAGAAAATAAAATCAAAATAAACTAGGAAGATTTCATAATCAGAATTAGCATAATCATAAACATAAATGCTTCAAAATCAAAATAAAAATTTCATAATCAGAATCAGCATAATTATAAACACAAATACTTCACAATCAAAATAATCAAGAAAAAATTTCATAAACAGAATCTGCATAATCATAAACACAATGCTTCAAAATCAGAATCAAACTTTCATAATCAGAATTAGCCCCAGCATAATCATAAATACAAATTCTTCAAAATCAAAATAATAAAAAAAATTTCATAAACAGAATCTACATAATCTTAAACACAATGCTTCAAAATTAGAATAAAACTTTCATAATCAGAATCAGCCCCAGCATAATCATAAACACAAATTCTTCAAAATCAAAATAGTAAAAAAATTTTCATAAACAAAATCTGCATAATCATAAACACAATGCTTCAAAATCAGAATAAAAATTTAATAATCAAAATCATCATAATCATAAACATAAATACTTCAACATCAAATAAACAAGAAAATTTTCATAATCAGAATCAAACAAATGCTTCAAAATCAAAATAAACAATGAAATTAAACAATGAAAATCAGAGTTCTGTGACTTACCGAGGAGAAGAGGCAACGGCCGGCGAAGAGGCGATGACCGGCAAAGGCGCGACGACCTGTGAAGAGGCGACGAACTGCGAAGCCGTGATGACCGACGAACTTGCGACAACAGGAAGACGCGATGACGGCAAAAATGACGGACTCACTGTTGGCTGTTGCTGTGTGCGTGACGGTGACGGTGACGGGTGACTTGACTGCGTGAGAGACTGAGTGGTGACGGTGAGAAACTGAGGTGTGTGAAGTAGCGGTGAAGGACTAAGGGGTTAGGAGGTGGCGATTGGCGGTGGTGATAGTGAGACTGTGCCGTTCAGCCACCGTTCATGTGTCTGAGAGGACAGGGGCCAGGGGGATGTTTGAGGTTGAGGGACTTCAGATTTGAGTTTGTGAATGGTGAGTTGTTAGTGCGGCTAGGATTTCAGTTTCCCTCATAAGATGATATATATATATATATATAAATTAAGGGTATTATAGTCTTTTTACACATACGGGAATTAAACAGGTCTCCATAGGGCGGAGACCTCTATCCCCGCCCCCGCCCCCGCCCCATTCAATAAACGGGGCCTCGTCCCCCGTCCCCCGTCCCCGCGGGTGAAAAATCTTCCCCGTATCCGCCCCTGACGGGTAAATCCCTGCGGATACCCGCCCCGCCGGGGTTTTTGCCATCTCTAGCCACAGTTGGGTGGCGTTCAGCACGAGCTTGAGCCGAGCTCGAACATTGATGGGCTCCATGCCAAGGATGGGAGGGGTGGGGACAGATGGTTCCCGAGATACTACCAGGTATAGCACCTTAGTTGGTAGAACAGGTTCGATGCTGTCCAGAGTATCCCCCGGGTGCCTGATCCCGGGCCGTCCGCAGACTTTCTGCGATGGTGGTACACAGTGGCTGTTAGGTTTCTGTCGCCAAATTTCTTGATTGTCGATCCTAGAGCCGAGGATATCTCACATGATGTTGTTCAGAGAGGGTCGTCACAGGCTCCTTCTTGGGTATCCATGCCAAACGTGCCAGACAACAGGTGCGTCAAGCGGCGACGACACGTTGGTACCAGAGCTACAGACCCGAAGTGGCGATGGCTGGATGACATGATTCAAGATGACAGATCTGGTGGCGACGGAGTCGGACATGCCGATTACCGTGTCCGGCGTGGCCGTTTTTAGCGTCGGGGTGGTTCAGCTGGGGGCACATCTGCTGGTCTTGGTGATAGACCTGCTGAGCATGTAGGGGCGGACACTCATGGGGTTCCTCTTACACATGTTTTGGGCTCCCAGATATACCATGAAATCTATGGCCAGATGTATGATGACCTGGCGGGTCCGACTTTCACGATGGATATGGACCACGAGATTGGGAGTTCACAGTTCTATTCCGACTTTGCAGATCTCATCCGGGATGACGACCCTCCGCATTTTCAGCAGCAGACTGCGCAGGATTAGGTGCCTGAGACCCAACCCCAGATGGACGTTGCGTAGGGGTACTGCCCAGATATGGATGATATGCAGCGGTACCAGCCGCTAATGTTTGACCCTCATGGATTCCAGCCCCAGCTACATGTAGACCTGAATGAGCCTGCTGGCAGTTCGTATGACAGTTGGTTGGGCATGAGAAGGACGCCTGCATCTGCATATAGCGTGGGCATGCCGGTCGATCCTCCAGCACAACAGCGCCAGAGGCCCGCCAGAGTGAGATGGGCTACCCGATATGGTACAGGGTCGCATCTCCTGGGTGCATTTGGACATGACTCTGACGACGAGGATGAGGACAGGCAGGAGCCGTAGCTTACTATTTTATGGTTTCATTGATGATACCTATGTATGTCGGATTTACTATGTACTTTATTATTATATGTGTTTGTACTTAGTTTATTCCATTGAATTAGGTGTATGTAACGTATGTTTTTTTTGTTAACCACACACTTTGTTTTATGTTTATATAAATTGTTTACTAATGCATAAACCGCTACACCCCTCTCGCGTTTTATGAACATTCTACACCAACACATGTCGCGGTTTATGCTCATTTTCAGTTGCACGTAATCTGCGACACCCCTATAGCGGATTACGTGTATTCATAAACTGCGAGACCCCTATCACGGTTTACATAGATTAGAAAAAAAATGTATTTTAGTATCCATTTTCCATTTTGTGCATTCTGGTAAAATTGGTTTCTATATTATTTAATATAGTAAATTGCCTCTATTATTACTTAAAATTAGTTTTTCATTTATTTTATCCTTTTTGATAGGATTATAATTTATATTATAAAAAAAAATTTGATAATAAACATATTATATAATAATTACAATAACAAATTTTACAAAACTGAATAAAAAATAAAATTTTTTTTATGCAAAACGAAAATAGAGTAATCAAAGAATAGAAAAAAAATCTCAGAAATGAGAAAGAATAAAAAACCAATAACATATATCATATGAACAAAAAAAACATAAAAATTAAAATATGAAAGAGAATACTAAAAGTAATAAAAAAAATTACGTATATATGATCTAAACGAAATAGAAAAAAGATTGAAGCCATTATCAAAAGAAAAAGTTCCAAGTGAAAACACTAAACAAGATGGAACAACGATGATATATAAAAACACAAATAACTCCGATTGTACTTACAATTGAAGACATAATGGAATAAATCTGAAAACATTAACATGGCTCAATGGATGATACTGTATGAAGAATTTATAGTACATATAATTGGATTCAAACTCAACAACTTAACTTCTCTAAAATATGGAGTTATCACTCTATTATCAAGAGCTCTCATCCATCATTCATTTGCATATTTGTTAGAGCAAGGGACAACGAACAAAATCGCTATGGGTGTCGCAATTTTTCATACACGCAACTTCTTCAAAAATTGGGTATAGTAGATTCCATATTCACGCAAATCAACGTAAACCGCTACATCTTATAGCGATTTACATGTAATACCCTAATCTATGATATCCTATTGCGTTTATATATAATTATGAAAGTTGCATTTGGGTCTGAATATTCAAAAAATTGTAATCTGATAATTTTTTTTAAAACAATTTAAATGATTAAATTGCCCTAAAACAACGGTTAAATGCAAATTTATTTTAAGTTAATATGGATTTGAAATAAATTAGCCATTTCATTAAGGTATCAAACTTTACTTTAGTTTTTATTTTGAAAGAAAAAAATATTCATTAAAAAAATATTATTTACACATTAAAATTAATTACTATATATTTATATATAATTATATATATAATTTAATTTATTTTTATTTATATATTTTATATTTTAATATGTATTCTATTTAATAGCTAATTTTAGTATACATCTAATATCATAATTTTACAAAATACTTATTATGGTGTAAGAAAAAATAAATATTAGACTAAAACAATTACAGTAGCATCATCAATATATAAAAAAAATACTACATATCCAAATTTTTTTATTAATCAAATTGCTCTAATATAATCAAAATTAGTTATAACTAGTTATAATTGAAATTAATAATTTTAAGCTAAAAAATAATTTATAAACCAAAACAATATCTTAAAAATTATAATTATAAGAAAAAAATTAATATTTTTGACTGATAATAATTCAGTAATTTGACCTTAAGTATTACGTATTAAATAATATAAACGATCATTTCATATTATTTTTATCTAGTAAATACTTTTGGAAGAGAATAACAGAAATTAATGTATTATTTTTTGAGAAAAGCTAAACGATCATTGAATTTATTATTATTAGCAAGTATTTTTAGTTATTAGAGAAAATGACAAATAGGTCTCTAGCTATTTTTTTTTTTTGCGGACATTTTTATATTTAAGGATTAGAAAATACATTTATGTTCCTGACCCCTTCAAAACGTAGACAAATTTATCCCTTTGTTGAAGTGATTCTGTTGGACCCCACAAAAAAGCCTGACGTGACTCCCGTGGCGCTGACCTGGCCGTTTCGGGAGCCCACGTGGCATGTAGCTTTTGAAAATAGGACATATTAGTCCTCTAACACCAAAACAATGCCGTTTCACCAAGGACCCTCCAGACACACTTTTATCCCCTTATACAATACCCATAACACCCATTTAACCTGCTCCTTCAAAGTTTTATGAATTTGCAACTGCAAAACCGTGAAGCATGAGGGAAGACTACAGCTTCAAGCTTCATTATCTCCTCAGTCAGCAAAGAAGATCAATTACAAGTTATTTAAGCAACAAAATAACAATGGCACATTAATGAATCATGTATTTCAATAAAATATAATATTAGAATCTAACAGCAACTACATTTATAGCTTCCGAAAAAATCGAAGCCTACAAAATGAAGAGCAAGTGATTCCAATCCTGCTCTATATCCCTCTCAACAAGATCAGCTTTCTGAGGATCAGCCATTCAAATTGCAATAAAATGTGCTTCCAAGGAATGAATCCAATACCCATTTGAACAACACCTCAAATCAAAACAAACAACACCGTAAACCAACCTCGAGCCTATTCCCATGAAAAACTCCAATTCAATTCAACTCGGCACTTCCAAACCCTCAAGCAAACAAAACAAAAGTTGCATTTGCCTACCCCATAGCTGAGAAATGAACCTTGCAGTTCAAAACCACCTCCATAGTCATAAAAAAAGAAAGACTAACAGAGATAAACGTCTCAGTAGATTCACAGTTAGCTTCAAACTGGCTCAAAAAACCCTAAAAACGTGTATTTTTCAAAAAACCTCGAATCCCAAGAAAATATTGAGAATTTCGCCCCTCAAATTTTCCTTTTCTTTCCCGTCTGGCGAAACGGGTGCAGTGCCCAAAATTCAGAACAAAACCACGACGTAACGGAAATTTAGAGCCAGCAGCATTGCAAGGAATCCCCGGAGTTCCTCGAAGACCGAGCCATTTCTTAAGGATTACGACAGGGGACGGAGAGAGGAGGAGCTTGTTGAGAAGTACGAGGAGGAAGGCTCTGGTTTCCGAGAGGGAGAGGAAGCTAGGGATTGTGATGGTGTGCTTCAACGACGTTATTGCGGAGGACGATGAAGTGGAGAGCCTGTTGAGGGCGGATGTGTCGATGCGGACATGGGCGAGGCTGGTGGTGACGGCGGAGATGATGGAGGAGAAAGAGGAGCCCTTGCCGCCGAGTGTAACAGTACAAAGCCCAGCCATCAGTGGTGGATGGTGAAACTAGTTAAGACTTGAGACAACGGAAGCAGAGTTTTTCACCATAACCTAATTAATTCTCTAACTCAGATATGGGTGTTATGGGTATTGCATAAGGGGATTAAAGTGTGTCTGGAGGGTCCTTGGTGAAGCAGCGTCGTTTTGGTATCGGAGGACTAATATGTCCTTGGTAAAACGGTGTCGTTTTTGTGTCGAAGGACTAATATGTCCTGTTTTCAAAAGTTACATGCTACGTGAACTTCCATAACGGTTAGGTCAGCGCTACAGGAGCCATGTCAGACTTTTTCATCGGGTCCAACGAAGTCACTTCAACAGAGGGATAAATTTGTCCACATTTTGGAAGGGCCAGGAATATGAATGTATTTTCCAATCCTTGAAAAAGAAAATGTCCATAAAAAAAAGGTTAGAGACCTATTTATCCTTTTCTCTAGTTATTATTTTAATTTTTGTAGTTCAAAAATTTAATAAATATATTTTTAGTTTATATTTTTAAACATTAATAATTAATTCACAACCAACAATAATAAATTTGCATTCTAGCATTCCTCTTCCTTTTGTCTTTTTATTTATTAGACGTATAAAATACAACAAATTTGAGATTAGTTTATATGTTAAATTATATGAGTTTAATTTTGATACATCAACGGTATAAATTATTTTACATCGTTATATATTCACATTTGTCTTTTTAAATAATTATTTACACAGTTTATAAAAATAGTAATTATTTTTTATGATGTGACCGTTATGTAATTGAAGGTACATGTAAAATTGATTTAGACAATATATCAAAATTAATTCAAATTATATATTAAATGTCTCGAAATCTGTTAATAAAAAAAATACAAATATAAGCTCATTTTTTGCTCACTACACTAGTAACTCCCTGCTTCAGTGATCAGTGTCCCCTCCCCTGGCGCTCACTCCTTTCAACTTTCAACTTTCAACTTTGCTTCTCTCTCTCGACTTTCGCGTCTCCCTAGTCCCTTCATTCTTCCCAAAAGAACACACCACGGAACCAAAATTTAAACTATTTAACATACACCGAAAAATACTCCGGTGTGACGCGGCCGTATGCTGGCCCCCACCAACCTCACCTGAAACGGAAAATAATATATATAACAAGCAGCCAAAAACCAAAACCGTACAATAATGACGGTGTTTTCCGGCAGCAGGCAAGTGTTTCCGATTGACTTCGAGGCGGAGGTCTCGCAGCGCCTTCTAGAAGCTTCTAACTCCGGCGATCTGACCTCCGCGCTCTACTGCATCGCTGATCCCTCCGTCGACGTCAACTTTGCCGGCGCCGTCACGCTCAGGACTCGCCACGCGGACCTCGTCCCTTTGCCAGAATCCGCTAGCCAGGTCCGCGTTGAGTTCCACGACTTCGTCACCGACGTCACGCCGCTCTTCCTCGCCGTACACTCAGGGAACGCCACACTCGTCAGGAAGTTACTGGTAACAAATTTGAAATGCTCCTTCTAAACTCGTTTCGCGGTTATTTTTTATTTTATTTTTTATATTTTTTCAGATCGGTGATCGAAGTTTTGTGAATTTCATTTCACTGTTTTGTTGTTATCTTCTTCTGTGGTTTTCTTTCTCTGACTTTGAGACAGTGTTATTGCTTCACTAACTTTTGAAATGTTTTGTGATTTTTCAACTATGTAAATGGAGAATTTGAGCATTCACTAATATTTGGAATTTAGACTGTTTTATTTATTTGCTCTTAATATTAACTGGCAATTACTGATAACAGAGGTTAATTGTGATTTTATTACTGAAAATGGTGGTTTTAACAGTGATCTTGTTGCTTTGTGTTGCCTTCTTCTTCCGAATTGAATTTTGAATTTGGAATGATGTGTTGCTTTTTATGCTAAAGCTGGTTGTGACTATTTACTAGAATTGCTTTTTTTGTTTCCTTGTAAAAGTTTCAAACCAAAAAAAAAAAATATTTAGGTTCTAAAATGGAATTCATCTTCATTTACGAGGAAACCTAAAAAGGTGATGTTCGATTTTGAATTTTTGAATCCTCCTCATTTTGAGTGATGCTGCTTTTTTATAAGCTTCAGTAATTGTCTTGCTAGTTGGCTAGTTGCTACTTATTTACTCCTGCTTAATTATTGCATTGCTTTTTTATTTTACCGTTGGGGTTTTAATTCTCTCAGTCAACATTTCCTCCTCCATAGTCATCCACTTCTACTCTCTTTTTGACCTTATCAAAAGATCTCGAGAGATTCTTGCAACGAGTCATGTGCACAATTACTTTAGTTTTAGTATAAATAAATTTTGTATAATGCAAAACATGTAACGTTAATATACTATAAATTTTAAAAAATGGGTTGAATTAATGAGTATTCTCATCAGAACATTGATTAAGAGTGAGAAATAAAAATTAATTATTTAATATTAAATATATAAAAAATTTAAAATTTAAAATTTATTTTTATATTTTATAACTATTTTTATAATATTTTTAACTAATGGCTTTAAACACGTATTAGTAAGATATAAATAATCTCTTCCTCAAAATTCGAAAAAAAAATCTCTAAAGTGACAATGTTAGTAAAGTGGTAAAATAATGCTTTAATTACCTTTAAATTTGTAATACTTATTATCTGTGAGTTCCACTATCTTAATTCAATGGTGATTAATGGTGTACTTTTTTCTCCAAAGTGACAATACAATTTTAAGGACGCGGATCCTCAAAATCCTTAATTGTTTCTCAATTTACATCGATGATGGGACTTCGGAATTAAGCTAGGGACAGGATAAATTGGTCTGTTCCTCTTTGCTTTGCAAGATACAAGATATTTTGGCGGCAGTCGCTTTATTTTTCCCCAAATAAATAAATAAAAAGAAGATAGTGAGCTGATTTGTTACCAAAAGAATAGAGGAATTAAAAAAAACCGTTTACATTACAAAATCAGTTAGACAGTTACCATAACTTTTGTGCTGCATACAAACTTTTTTTAAATATTTTAATACAAATATTCTCTTAATTATTAAATTTTAAAATAATTAATTATCTCTTAATAACTTTAAGACATGAAAAATGTCACAAGAAAAAGTGACATTAAAAATATTAAGAAAAGTTTTAGAATGACATACTATTGCTCTATGCCAGAAGCACAAGCAGAGAAGTATATATATCACCGTAATTTAATAGTGACGAGTCAAATACTTTCTCTCTCTTCCTGACTAGCATAGTGAGTAGCATCATTGCATCAAACATATCTTATGTGCCCCATGTTGTGTTGCTTCCGACAATTGTACATAGTGCAATTATTTTTCTTTACACAATAATGCAATTCCTGCATGATGCATCATTGAACCCCCAAAGGCTCATGATTATATTCCCTAAGTTTTCATGTTTTGTTTGATTGACTTCTGTTACTTACATTAAAAAGTTAAAACATCTATTTCACCTGACAACTAAATTCTTTTTAGCTATAACCTTTTCCTTTCCTTCTTGAGTTTTGGTTTTATTTAGTTATTTTTTTTTTCTTAAAAAATGACAGGGTAAGGGAGCTGATGTAAACCAGAAGCTCTTCAGGGGCTTTGCAACGACTGCAGCAGTAAAGGAAGGCCATATTAGTATCCTTGAGATGTTACTGAAAGCAGGGGCATCACAACCAGCATGTGAAGAAGCTCTTGTTGAGGCAAGCTGCCATGGGCAAGCAGGGTATGCTGAGTTACTCATGAGCACTGATTTGATCAGACCGCACGTTGCTGTTCATGCTCTTGTGACCGCATGCTGTAGAGGATTCGTTGATGTGATTAGGATGCTTATAAAGGTGTGTGTTCTGCCAATGATTCAAACATGCCAGCCTGGATATACATTGTCAATGAAAACTTCTTAAGATATTTCCAAGACTGAGGTCACATATTGTAGACAATTATCTTAACCCTTCATTTTGTATGAGAATTGGATTATGGGTCCCATGATCAAAATTAATGGTTAAGATGATAGTGTCTATACTCTATATTTCAACACCAAAAAGATGGGTTTATTTATCATTGTTCATAAGAAAATGCTTTTTAAGATATGAGTTAAGTATTGGATTATACGTTAAAAAGTCATCTTTTAATTAGTTGTAACCATATACAACCTGATGTTACATGGAATCAAGATTACCCAATAATTTCTTCATGGTACTCAATAGCATCTGAAATTATTTGGTCCATCTTATCTTAAAGAAGTTGGCCTCTCATTCTTAGAGTTCAACAAGTTTAACAAACAGATTCCCAATTAACATAATGTCTGCTGGGTAATCTTGGTATTTAGGTCCATTCTCTGTAGGGAGAAATTAACTAAAACTTTTATGTACTTGAAGAATTACTTTTGGAACTTAAGGCGTACAGTTTATTGTAACTACTTTTTTCAAAACGCTAAACTAAAGATAAAGATTATTTTGCTGTTGGCAGCGCGGTGTGGATGTCAATGCAACAGACCGGGTGCTTTTGCAGTCACTTAAGCCTTCTCTTCATGCAAATGTGGACTGTACTGCGCTTGTCGCAGCTGTAATTCACAGGCAGCTCCCTGTTGTGGATTTGCTACTGAAGGTAACCTTTTACTTGGACCTTTTCAAACCTTTAAATTTGATTAATGCTTATCTGCCCGGTAGTTCCTATTGTTTAGCAGCCTATACTTCTTTGCTTTTTAAGAACTAGGATAGATGCAGCTACACAATTTAGGGTATAAACCAATGCCATTGCCAGTACAAGGTGTTCACTAAAGGTCAGATGATAGCACCACCAAAAATACAGTTGAATCCCCAAGGCAGTTCAGAGAATAAAATAGAAATAGAAATGTACATGGAATACTTATATATAATCAATTAGAGAGACATTAGGCATAAACAATAGCATAGATACCTTTATAACATTTAAATGGAAAAAAGCAACAAACTTCAAGAGTACAACAATGATAAAATTTCCAAGGGAGTGGAAACATGGGATGGCATAAAGAAAACAGTACCCATCAAAAAACCATGCAATACATCAAGTAAATTTCCAGTCATAAACTGAAATATAATTTCCTGCTTAAAAAATCAACCGAATTAAACAACAATTACACAAAGGGAATCCCAATTTCCACCTCCAATCTCTTATGTAAAATTCACACCAGTATTCTTGGTCAACACCTGGTCTCCTTTAGAAGTAAATTATATTTGGTACTAACTGTATCCAGATTATGACAGAATACTTTTGCAAGAATCACTTGTCACTGTTTAGTGTAAGAAAACTATCTGTGAATTATGAAAACAATGGGATCCAACACCTCACCCCATGGCTTCTAGTAACACATTTTGTCCAGCCTTAGAATGACAGCATGCTCTATATTACCACTTGATAAACCACTCCTAGTGTTGAAATGCATTATATCTTAATTTTGATAGAGTTTCATTTTATTCCCGTTATTGGTTAAGTTGATATAACTATGGAAGCTAAACTTAAAACCAAGCTAAACTTAAATGGATATTTTAAAGAGAGAGCTGGAGGAAGTAAAGAAAATATATACATTTTACTTTATAAAAAGACAAGGTAAACTTTTCAAACACACCTGGCTTCTTAAAAGCTTTGGCTTGTCAAGGGTGGAAAATATCACTTCATGGATTGGGAAATCTAAATGCTCCTGCCTGCATTTCACATATGTATTATTTTAAATCAAGCAGGTGAGACATAGAAAGCATATCAACACTTGCATCAATATTTATGTATCTATATCTATAAACAATATATAACGAGGATACCAAACTGAGTTTGGTGTCCAAATTTTTACCCTTTATCATCTATAACTACTTTACTGGTTATATTTCTTTCTTCCGCAGACTTAAATTATTGTTGCATCTCCATTTCATTTTTTATTTGATATATTGAAAAAAAATTGAATTAAAAAATATACTCAAACCAAAATCAATATAAATGTATCAATAAAAAAATACAATTTGATGGGCATCGAGTATCCAACAAGTTGCCAGTAATTTTAATACTGAAAATTATGTTGGTTTTTAGAAATAGGAACAAAATTATTTCTATGGTTAAATTTTTAACATTTGATTATTTCACTTTACGGATTTCCTAACTGGATTTATCTTTCAATATCAAGATTTGATCCTAAATGTGACATGAACTTCACTAAGTCCTTTTTTAAACTTAACTACAGAATGGTGCTAGGATAGACTCTGAGGTGAGGCTTGGAGCATGGTCATGGGACATTTCAACTGGTGAAGAGCTTCGTGTCGGTGCTGGTCTGGGAGAACCATATGACATTGCCTGGTGTGCAGTTGAGTATTTTGAAAGGAGTGGTGCCATATTGCGGTTGATCCTACAACATATCTCCTCCAAGAATCCTCACCGTGGAAGAACCCTTCTGCACCATGCCGTCCTTTGCGGCAATGATGAAGCCGTCAGAGCACTCTTAGAATTCGGTGATAGCGTGGAATCTCCAGTCAAAACAACCAACAAGGCTGAGTTCCTTCCTTTACACATGGCATCCCGACTTGGCTTTCCAACAATCATTCAATGCCTTATTGATTTTGGTTGTGATTTGAACTCAATAACAGACTCAGGTGACACAGCTTTGATGATCTGTGCAAAATATAAACAAGAGGAGTGTCTCAAAGTACTAACAAGGGCAGGTGCTGATTTTGGTTTGGTGAATGTTTCTGGTCAATCTGCATGTTCAATTGCAGAGGCAAACAAGTGGTCACATGGTTTTCAACAGGCATTGTTGGATACAATCCGAAAAGGCAAGATACCAAAATCCGGCAATATTTCTGTGTTTTCGCCGTTATTGTTCACAGCTCAAGCTGGGGATGCGGAAGCACTGAAAACTCTAGTTGAATCTGGAGAGTTTGATCTTGACTATCAAGATGAGAGAGGCTTCTCTGCAGTTATGGTTACTGCTCTAAATGGCCATGCTGAATCATTTCGGTTGCTTGTATATGCTGGTGCTGATGTGAAGTTATGCAATAAATATGGTGAAACAGCAATAACTCTATCTAAACTGAATCAGAACTGTGATCTATTTGAACAGGTCATGCTTGAATTTGCAATTGAAAAGGGCAATCGCAATGCCTGTGGCTTCTACGCTTTACATTGTGCAGCTCGTCGTGGCGACTTGGATGCTGTCAAATTGCTCACAAACAAAGGCTATGATGTGAATGCCCCTGATGGGGAGGACTACACTCCTCTTATGTTAGCAGCAAGGGAAGGCCATGCATCCATTTGCAAACTTCTGATTTCATGCGGTGCTCATTGCAATGCTAAGAATTCTAGAGGGGAAACTCCACTTCTATTTGCAAGGAAATCTTCAGGAGGGGCTAAAAATGAAGCACAGGCCGTTATTCTAGACGAATTAGCGCGAAAACTGGTGCTACATGGCTCCTATGTATTGAAGCACACAAAATGCGGGAAGGGCTCCCCACATGGGAAACAAATAAGGATGTTAGGATCTGCAGGTGTTCTTTGTTGGGGGAAATCAAGCAGCAGAAACGTGATGTGCCGTGAGGCAGAGTTAGGGGCAAGTTCGACATTACGTAGAAACAGGTACAAGAAAGGTGATGCAGATGAACCTGGAATGTTTAGAGTGCTCACGAACAAGAACAAGGAAGTGCATTTTGTGTGTGATGGGGGTTTAGAAGTTGCTGAGCTTTGGGTCAGAGGTATAAAACTTGTAACGAAAGAGGCTTATTTTGTTAAGGGATCCATCTCATAAGTATAGCATTGTGGAGGGGGGTTGTTTAGGATGTATAGATGTTTTGAATTAATAGTTTAATACTTCTTCTCGAAGTATTTTAGCTGCTCTTTATTATTGTAGAGATTTTAATCTCTAGCAGTTGTACATCCTTTTGTTTTATTTCGTTTCTTTTAGGACGTGTTGGCTTACAGATGCTGATTGCATGTGCTGTGTAGCCTGTGTTTACTTCATTTTAAGGTCACACCTCCAACACTGCAAGTTTTACCAGATTTACCTTAATACTCATTACTCAAATAGGTTTCTCACTTTCCCTACTAGGCTACTAGTACTAGTCTACTAGAGCACCAATATTATCTAGAATAAACGATAAATAAATTTCTGACTTTTTATTTTGAAGATAAATAAATTTTCGACTAACTAAAAATATAAAATTTTTTTGTTTTTAGTATACGAGACATTTATGTTTGGTTGGAAGGAAAGAAATAGAGACATCTATGTTTGGTTGGAAGAAAAGAAATAGAGAGGAAGGAAATAGAAATGAAAAAAATTGAGTGAATTTTTATTTTTTTTAGAAGTGTTTGGATGAAAGGAAAATAAGAAGGAAAAAAATGTTATAAAAAGACAATTTTATCCTTATATTATAAATGATATAGAAAAAAGTAAAGGGGTAATATTAGAAGTAGAGAGAAATTTAGTTTTCTTTCAATTTTTTTTCCATTGTTGGAGGAAAAAAAATTGGTAGGTCCCACCAATATTTTTCCATCCATTTTCTTTTCTCTCCCATTTCTATCTTCAACCAAATAAGGAAAAATAACTATTTTCCTTCCTATTTCTTTCCCTTTCTTTTCCTTCTTCCCATTTTCACCTCAAACAAACACACCCGAGACCGATTTGTCTTTATATATTTTGAACAGAAGGACTTAAACATTTCATATTTTAGAAGGTCAGAGACAATTTTGTATTTTCAATTAGTCACAGACTTATGTGTCTTTGAATTAAAAAGTTAGAGATCTATTTACCTTTTTTTTTTCTATTATCTAACACATTATAAATATATGTCATGATTATTAATGTAATAAATTTTATTTTATTTTAATTTTATCACATAATATAAAATATTTTAAATTTTTATAAAAATATTTAATTAAAAATTGTGTATATATTTTATAGTTTATTGCAATAAAATTTTTTATTTTAATATTTTTATTATTAATCAGGAAATATATAAAAATTCAAATTAAATATTTTATAAAATGTGATAAAATAATAAAAATAAATAAGATTAATTACATAAATATATATTTAAATTATGTATTTTATATTAATATTATTATTTAAATCAATTAAATAGTTATTACTAATATATAATATTATAATAATTATGGTATTTTGGTAAAATGAATTAAATTATATGTTATTTTAATTTTGTAAAAAAATATATTTAATTATTTTATTAGTCTATATAATTTTACAAATTTTTCAATTAGATTTTTATAGTTTAAAATTTTGTAATTGAATTTTGTATTAGATAAATATTTGTAATTATTTCTTTATTTATTGTTATTTTTCTGAAAAATTTACTAATTTAAAAGTATTTTACTTTTAATATTTCATAAATTAATTTTTATTAAACAAAAAATAAACTTTTTTAAAAAAGTATTCTTTAACAAAAAAATCATAAAAGACTTAAGTAAAATTTTTTATCTTATGCAAAGATTCAATTAAAAATTTAATTAAAATTTAATAAAATTATAAAAATTATCAAAATAATTAAACAAAAAGCATGCATTTTATAAATAAAAGAGATAAGTGAGTATTGTCATGTTTTTTTTTTTTTAACCAAAGACAAGAAGGTTCAAACCCAAGTGAATATGCAGAAATTAAGTCATTTGAGCTATAATTCATTGACGAATATTGTCATTTATTATTCTTATTAATTACAATTATATTTGATATATATATAAAATAATTATTAAATTAATCATTTATCTAAAATAAATATTAAGAAATAAAATATATATTAAAAATAATTTAAATAATAATATATATTCATGTCTAAATATATAATAACTGATTGTTGTAATTTTTGTAGTGGTTTAGATTTTTATATTAATTTGTCTGAATCTTGGGAGGCACTCTAGTGTGAGCGAGCACTGTTTTAAAGTTTTAACAGCTCCTTCCTTCTCTGATATTTCGTACATGGTAGCAGAAAACTCAGACACACCACCGAAAACAGCGAGAAGAACGAGAGAGAGAGAGAGAGAGAGAGAATGTCATACTCAAGGTTCCTCAGCTCAAGTAAAGGCCCTTTGTGGGTTGCAGCTTACTGTTTCAAGCACCTCAAGAAAGCTCAAATCCTTCAGACTCACATTCCTTCCTCTGTTGGTTAGTCTTCTTCTTATTCTTCTCTTTCTTTCTGCTCTTCCAACCCCTTCCAGAAATGAAGGAGAAACCTTTTCTAAAATTTTCCTAAGCTCGGAAAACCCGAAGCTTTTAAACATGGTTTCATTTCTTCATTGCTTCTATCTTTCTTTGATTTTTTCTTTTGTTCCCTTACTCTTAGCTAAGAATAATCCTAATTCTTGTTTCTATTCTTTTTCCGCACAAAAAATGGTGGCAGGTAAGAGTGTGTTTACACATTTTTGTATGTGTTTGTTTGCGTGTTTATTTATTGTTATCATTTATTTATTTTTTTCGTGTGTAATTTTCGTGTGTATGTAAGTAATTTGGGAAATTGGTCACAGAGGAGCTGTTTCTAGATAGGGTTTGTTGCAAAATTGGTGAAATTGTTATGCTGGACAAAGAAATTTGTGTATAGTTGCAGTACTGAATCATTTTACTTGTGTTCGTTTACTGTTTGATCTTTGGGGCTGCGTTTGGAACGAGAGAAATAGGGTGAGATAGGACACTGAGACTGTGGCACTGAAGACAGAGAGATACATTAGAGTTAACAAGTTCTTTGGAGCCAAGTTTCAACCAAAATAGAGACACATTAAAATCAAGTTGTTGCACATTCATGGCCCCTCTTGCTTCACGAATGCTAGCTAAGTCTTACTCTGACAATAAACTTTAGTCCATCCATCTCTGTCTCAATGCTACACTGCTACCAAACAAACATCTACCTCCATGACTCTCAGACACTAACCTAACAAAACGTAGCCTGGTATAACAGAATGTCTTGCCCCTTTAGGTGAAATCGTTGAGTTGTTATGGTAAAATATGAAGAAACTCTTATGTAGACTGAAAATGGACCATGGAAAGGGAGGCGAGGAGTATAAAGTTACCTGCTCCATTATTTGGGTTATTAAAGGGAATGAAATTAAAACATTTTTTTTTAATCTTATTAGTTTATAAATATTGGGAGTTTGGGACAGAAGGATATAGTTTCTCTAAGATGTAATTTTTTGTTTTCCAATAGACCTCAAATTTGGGGGGAAACTAAAATAGTCTTTTCAGGAGGAATAGATCCTCCTTGGTTTGTTTTCTTTTCTATTTCTTATAGTTTTAAGCTGCCAAATGAGGGAGCACATTTCCTTTTCCTTCCCCTGATTACCTATCATACAGGTTTTTTATTTTGTTTTTATAAATTATTTTATTTTATTTTTCCCATTGGTTTATAACTTTTAGATTTTATTGTTAGCAACTTAGCAGTATGGTAAAATTGGTTACAACTTAAAGTTTTATTTGCAAAAGGAAAGCATGTTGCAGTGACCTGATTTTTACACACGTATGGTGTGAAACAATTTGTTGGTTGGGACTCACAAATGTGAATGCTTATGTTGTTCAAAGATGCCAAGATAAGGTGGATCTTGCACTCAAACAATTCCAGGTGCAAAGGGTGTGAAATCTGATACCTTGTCCATTAATTTTTACCTCATCACATCAAACTGAATATATTTCCTTGGCTGTTGAAGTGTTAATGATTTGAGTAACTGTTTCCAAATAGAGAAAAAGAAAATCAAATTTCTCAGTGAAAGCAAGCTTAACAATCGGATGCAAACAAGTACTTGTTTGTTAAGAATAGTTCTTGTTCATGACACTTAACTGCCCTAGTTGTTATTCATTAGCTATTCACTGGTTGAGTGCTCTCCTAAACTGTTTGTGTATGTTTAATTCAATTTTATTTCAATGCTGTATCCTAATTGATATTTTAATATTATATAACTTGTGTGATCCTTTTGCTTGAACCTAGCATCCTTATTACACGAGTCAGGAATTTAGGTTAGATAGTATGTGACCTTTCTCCACTATGTATTTCTGTTTTCAATGAATAATCTACTGTCAGATCTTCTATTCTATCGTTTCTACTGGTTGTAGATTATCTTGGATGATGGACTTCTTATACTCCTATTGGTTGTGTGAGGCTATATTTTCAACTCTGATTCCCAGGACACTCTTTTTGCCAATTGGAATGGTCCTGGGGCCAAGGGACAATGATGTGATGTAACTGAAATATTAAGATTTTAATTTTTCTCAAGTCTTGACTGCAATGTATATTGATTTCTTTTATTTTATTTGCCTTTTAAAATGATTATTTTCATCTAATTAAATGCTTATTGAAATAATTTTTATGAATTTCTAAGTGCTGAAATAAACTGTCTTGCGGAATCTGGGAGTATGTTATGTAACTGACTTCAGTTTTTGTTTTTTGGTATTTTTTAACTTTCTGCAGACAAGATTTTGCAGGATGAAATGAATGCTATCTCCTATAGAGTGCTTGCCTATCTTCTTCTTGGTGTTGTCAGAATATATTCAAAGAAGGCTGAATATTTGTTAGATGATTGCAATGGGATGCTTGTTAGAATCAATAAGTTCGTGATCAAAACAAAAGACAAAGCACCCATGGAAACAATGCGGATGTCTGTTATTATACCAGACAGATTTGAGCTGGATGCTTTTGATCTAGACATACTTGAAGATGCTGGCGGGTAAGATATTATTAGTTTTACAAGTTTCATGTTGATAGAATTTTATTGACATTTTGCACATTTTTTTTTATTTCTGTTCATTCCAGAGGCCATATTGCTTCACAAGAGGAAATTACTCTTAAAGGTACCTATAATTGCTTGAAAATCTTCCTGTCAAAGTAAGATTAATGTTAGTTTATGTAATATGCTGTGTTCTGAAACAGATGTTGTGTGTAGCAATGAGGGATTTGGGCTGTTTTCTCTAGACAAGGTATGTCTTCCATGTGTTCCATAGTTCTACTTTTGAACTACGCACCACATTATTATTCGTATTCTTATTGTTGTTGTTGCCTCACCGAGTAATTTTTTCCCTCTCTATTTTATTTTATTTTTTTAAATCTTGGGATCTTCACTGATACTTTTACCTCATCAAAGCTTTATTGAAACTAAGTGGGTTCAGTTGCATTAATCAAATGAGACTATTTTCTCCCCTTTGAAAAATACTGTCTGTGGACCAACCATATAAATCAAGGTCATTCGTAATGGTTTGCCTTTAGTTTTTTCTAATTCTTTTTCTTTCTCTACATTTAACTATAATAGTGCCTTCTAATTGTTCTACATTTCTTACTGGGGTTTCTATATGTTTCCTCCATAGTTGAACAAACCATGTAACGGTAGTTTCTACCATATTTTTATAATTGATCTTGTCCACAACTTTTTTTTATCTGAGTTGATAAGTTATCACTTTCCCTATAAAACATTCTCATCTCTGCAATATTTAGCTAGGTTTATGCTGCCCAACATTTAGTTTCGTATAACATTGTAAATCTTATAGTTGTGTGTAAATCTTTTTCCTTTAACTCAGGCTGCATTCGGTTCGTGTTCGCCCTGAGATATAGATATAGATATAGATATGGATATAGATATAGACATAGATAGAGACAACAGACACAGACATCAGACACTTGAGTGATGGACATAAAATATTTGTCTATGTATTGCGTTTGGTAAAATAGATGGGCAAGACAGATAAAACTTAAAAAAGTCCATGTAAAAAGGAGACTACTGTCGTCTTCTCTCTCCACCCTAACTTCCCCCTCTCACCACTTCCTTCAACCTCCAGCAAAAAATATCAGGAACCAGATTCAACAAAAATCAAGCAGAAGATATAAAACCAGATTCATAAAAAATCAACAAAAAACACCCAGATTCATCCATTATCAAATTTGTTTCAGTATTTCTTCTTTCTTTTCTTGATCACATTTTTTTCTTTTCAAAAATAAAAATGAAACCAGAAAATATAGAGAACAAAGATCCACGGCAGAGGCGGCGAAGGTCTTCGATGACAAGAAGCGGCAACACAAGCAGCAGCGGCAAGATCGGCAGCAAGACTAGCATCAGCAGAGCAATGAGACGATGGCGACAGGAGCATGACCAAGATGGTGAAAAAACAAACGGCGAATGGAAGCTCGCATTGTCTCAGATCTGGAGGCGTGTGAGAGATTATAGAGGGAGAGGAAGAGGGAAGAGGAGAAGATGGAGGCGGACGACGGGGGGCAGAAGGTGGAGGGTTGAGGGTGGAGGAAGGAGGTAGAACGGAAAAGGGAGAGAGGGAAAAGGGAAGGGAAGAAGACAGGGGCAAGAGAGTGGAGGAGGAATGCTGAAGGAAGAGAGAAGAGAGAAGAGAGAAGAGAGAAGAGAGAAGAGAGAAGAGAAGAGAATGGCGGAAGAAGAAAGGTTGGGTAAATTTAAATTTTAAGAATTAGTCAAGGACAAAGGTGGAAAAGAACTCTCATGTCTGTGTCTTAGTGTCTTATCTTTAAGGTTGTTAGGAGTAAGTAGTTGAGAGAGGTAGTTATGTTCACTGCTTAAAGGGTGTGTGTAACGAGTATATATAGCTGTATTGTAAACTACATGAGAGAGATTTATTCATACAATCAATAATATTGTTTCTTCACTCTCAAGCAACCCTCTCTTTCTCCGTTTCTTCCCCTATTCTCATCTTCTCCTCAATCTGCTAACTGCATCTTGATCTGGGTTGGCTTATACCTCGAAACCTTACAAAGGTGGTACACAAATTTTCTGTATTTGTGTCCATTTGTGTACTCCCCGGTCTCGAAAAGCCTTGTGTCTCAACAAAACAAACTGTGGATGTGTGTAACCATGTCTCTGGCAGATCTGGACACCAACCAAATACTAACTTAGGAACACTTTTCTATTACAAGTCGTACCTGAATCAATCCGCTAAGAATACTACCTCTGTAAGTTGATGTCCATTCTGACGGTTTTCTTGTGAATTTCTCTTTCCGAACTTATCCAGCATCTTTGAGTTGCTTTGCTAGATGTTTATGGACTTCAGTTTATGTTTTTCTATTCTTAATGCCAAGGGATTCTTGTGTAACAAGGCATTCTTTCATCCTCCATGGATTAAATGCTTTGTGCTCCAAAGCTCCTGGAGAGATCTTAACTATTAATTTCAGTGAAGTAAGAAGGAGAAAGGAAGAGAGAAAATAATAAATGGTAAGCCATTTGTGATTTTGTGATTAGTGTGTTAGAACTGATTTTGTGATTCATGGTGACTAGTGTGTTAAGCCATTTGATGAGTACAGTATTGGGAATAATAGGAATATTGCATTGAAAATAGTATAAAATCATGCCATTTGAACGAGAGTAATAGGAATTCGTTGAGTTTTTGAAAATGTAAATTTTATTTTATCCTATTGCATTATATATAGTACTGTTGGGTGTCCATATTCAACATGGTATCATCTGTACTTTCCTTTGTGACCTATCTTGTCACTATTCCTCTGTCGAGTTCCCTAATACAAATAGCCACTCCATTTTTGAGTATAATATGAGAATGTCACGTTGGTTATGAAACATAACATTGAGTCCTATTTGGAACAGAGTTATAAGAAATTAAGTACATCTTATTGTTATTGAAACTGTAAATTGTGTTTAATTTCCTATTGCACTATGTATAGCGCTGATAGATGTCTTTACACAGGCCACCTAAAACCTAAGCTATTTGATCATAGATATTATTTCACTTTTCCTCCTGGCTCCTCTTACTCTTTATGAATTCAACAATAACACGGTAAAGTGCACTTGTTTATTTAATTATTATGTCATTTCTATTAATACTGGTATAAAAATTAGTTGCAGTGAAATTTTTTTATCATTGCTTTGAAAAGTTATTGGCCTTTTGGATATGGATATTCTCGTGTTCTAGATGGTATGGATTCATTAACTTCTTACACTATGTAAACAGTTTTATTTGTTCTTACCTCTGCACCTCTTATTCATCTTAGTTTTTCTGATTTGCAGTTTGAGAAGTTTGATCTTTGTCAAAATATCTGCATTGATGATCATGCTATGTTGGAAGAGTATGTTTGTCAAATATTTAGAATATTAATTTTCATTTCAACATAAGTTGCCAGGGGAAATATTTTAGAATCATTGCATGGTACCTTCTTCACTGAAATTTAGTTTTGTAATGTCTTGCAGTTTTTGTGAATCACATGAGATGGACGTGGAATATGAATTTTTGCTGCCAAATAGTCCTACTAATTTAATGGAGGACAAGAATATATCTGAAAAGAGCATAGTCCATGTGGGTGAGCCAATGAACTTTGACATGGTTTTGTTAGCTGAAGGAGTAGAAAAAGAACCTGTTGACTTATTTGGTCAAGAGCAACAAATTAATGAAATTCTGTCAATTCATGAAGCTGCATCATGCGAGGACAAATTATCTGAAGAAAGAAGTAGAATATCTAGAGATGAATGGGTGGATGCCAGTATATTTTCTGGGAGAGTAAAGGAACCTGTGCTATCTGTTGAAGCACTTGATGAATCTCATCAAGTTGATGAAGAACAAAGTATGGTTCTGGAGACATCAAGCTCATTGTGCCAAATGCATAAAGAAAGTAATGAAGTTCATGAAATAAGAAATTTTCAAGAAAATACAAAAATGCCCCAAGAAGATAAATCCCATCAGATAGATTTTTGCATGGACCACAGTAAATCTTCTGTTGCGGAGAAAAACCTTGAAGAAAACACTAAAAGATCTGTTGAAGAGCATGAGAAAGAGAGCAAATTTATGTGTCAAGTAAAGGTTTTACTTGAATGTGAAAAGCTTAAGGTTATTTCAGCGGAGTCAAAAAATCTTGATGCAACACCTCAGTCTAAGCTTCAAGGTAGTTCAGTTAGAAAACAAAAACAAGGTATAAAAGACCATCATACTTCATTTTGTCCTTTTCATTTTTGACATGTAGTTACATTTCCTTCATATAAATTTTGCTTTGCTATTTAAAATTCGTTTTGGACAGGAGCTACTTCACCAGAGTTTATGCATATTTCGACACCGGCTTTAAGGGAGCATGCATCCTTTTCAAGGAAAAGAAAAATTGTTATTGATGGAATGATAGTGGTGCCTAATGAGTGAGTGCTAATAGTTATAAGCAATATCTAGACACGATTATTTTTGACTATTCTATCGTAGTCATTCATACGTATTAACTGTCTTGCAAATGTATAGATACACATCTCAACTGGTACTTACCCTTCATTATGAACAAGAGTGATTCAAAATGATAGACTTGTCAAGTATCTAAGATTTGAAACTATTACCAACATTTTACTAATTAATTAACTTTTATCATCACCAGATCGATGGTATAATCTGACTGTTATATAGTCTTCATAGAATCTATATAGGCTTTTAGAATCTGTTATAATCTGCAATATCCTATATATGATCCGTTTATTTGCACCAAGTTATATTTGTTTTTTTTACCTTCTATTTGAAATAAATAGCAGCCATTCGACTCATCTTATAATGTCAATTCAGTTCAGTTTTTGACTTTCAAGTCCTTGTGTTGTACTGTTGTCCTCAGCAAAGTGATACTTTGAACTCTTGGATTTCAGGGTACTTAAAAAAAGTCTCTATGATACAAGTGACTTAATTGCTAACCGCAGAAAATTCCGCCGTACTTTATTGTCTGTGCAGAGAGAATCTCGCATATCCAATCTTTGTGATGGATTCCACAGACCTCTATTTCCTTGTAAGGATTTTTGTTATTTATATTTTTGGGTAGTAAGGGATTCATAAATTCTGCAATCTTACTAATCTTCGTTTTCTTTTTATTTTTCCCCGCAGGTTCTTCCTTAGATCTTTGCTCCTTATTCTCTAAAAGCAAAATATCAAGTTCCCTCAAAATTGTGGAAAATCAAGAGAACTTAGATGTATCAAACTCTCAAACTGTTGGCGATCCAGTGCATACAGCAATAGCTCCACAAACCCCTTGTCAGCGCCCAATTCCCCTTCAAATTTTGGAAATTCCAGCGAGGTTAGATGTCTCAGAAAATGTTGGCAGTCCAGAGCAGATAGAAACTGCACCGAGAACGCCTCCTCAGTTCCAAAAGACAAAACTTAGACCAATTGAGCAACTGGAGAGAAATGAAATTCAACACACTGATAATTTAGAACCTTCAATTCCACATGGAACTAGAGATAGAGAGCAACCTTTGAGAAGGGACGATGAACTCAATCTGATGGAAGAGGTAAAGAATGACTATGCCTCAAAAGTACTGTACTTCTGTTAATTGTACTGAGAGTAATATTACTACTTTTGTCTGCAATATTATAGATCCCTAATTTTCTTCACAACTTACCCCAAGAAAAACCATAAAGCATTTTAATGTGGATATGAAAACTTAGCAAGCAAATTTTGAAAAGGGATGAAGATCTTAATATGATGATTCATGCGCATGATGGTAATGTCATGATCTCTGATTATATACACGCATTCATGCGCGCACACAATGTGACTAATATGATGTGCCCATGTGTGTACTTTGTTTGTCTCAGGTGATAAATTCATGTGAAACAGAGAATTCAAACTTGTGTGAGCACTCTTCAAAATCTTCATTTACAATTCATCATAATTTTTTAAAAACTATTTTCTTCCTAATATTACATCGTTTCCTTAATCTTTTCATACAGTAGCTGGGTGGTCTGATCGAACCAGGTGAGATGGTTGTTGGCTCTTTGAATGTCAACAAAACACTGCAAGGTTAGTCTATGACTGGTTTCTTTCATAATGCACAGGAGAGTTGCGAGGTACTTGCACCGGAGTTATCTGGGCCTAAGGAAACAGACACACGAGCAAGTTGTGAATTTTTCACAAGTTTTGGAAGGACGCGTGAGGAAAGAATGTGCAAGGCTCTTTTATGAATTACTGGTATGTGCATTCTTGGTTCTAAGATTATATCCATGCTTAGAAGACATTCTGTTAGCAGTAAAAAATGTGGATTCATATGTTTAATAATCTTTTGGTTCTATAGATGGCGGATGCTGTCGTATGCTCCTGGAGCACATTTAGTGTGTACTCTTAGAAATGGTTGAGTTGTCTCCACGTGACTTCAAGGTCACGGGTTGAAGCCGTAGAATGGAAGCCACTGATGTAATTATTAGTTTAGGCTGCGTATTACACCCTTTGGGTGAATCCCTTCTTCGGACCATGCATTACCGTGGGATGCTTGTGGACTGTCTTTTTTCCCTAGAAACATGCATCGCCACTCATTCATTTATAATATTCAAAATTTATCTATAAAACAAAGAACGAGTAATTATGCATGGTCATGGAGCTCACTTTAAATGTGCTCCACATGCAGAAGCTCTGTTTTAAACATAGCTATTTAATGTATAATAATAGTAGTAAAAAATGGAACCTTAGGGTTCAATTTGGCTGGTGTTGGTGTTGGTGGTTGTGAACGTTTGTAACCTGAGTGAGGGAGATGCTGTCATACCAAACTGGATTATAAAATCTAATGATGCTGAAAACTTATGTTTGCCATTTTGCTCTTTCGTTGTCATTGTTGAGGGTAGCAACAACGACGACGAAATCACCAGTTGGTTATTTAGTAGTATTACTTAAACAAGCTGGGTTGGTAGAAGAAAAAACAGACTGAAATTAACCAGTTGATTCTTGATAGTTTTCTTGCTTTGAAAGCAAGACTGCAGTGACCTGATTATGCCTCAAAACAAACGGCTTTTACAAATTTTCTCATTGCCTTTCAGGTTTTGAGGACTACAAGTTATGTGGGTGTCGAGCAAAATAGTGCTTATGGTGACATACTAATGGTTAAACTCCAAAAATTGGATCAAGCTTTTGGACTTATTGACTTGTAAAGCGACATAGGTACATGCCAGATAATTTAGAATTTTAGTTTTAGAAATAGTAAGTTTGTAGGACTCCGGTAGATATTTCTTTAGGAAAGTTCTTGTATTATTTTCTTTTGCTTTTTATTTTGGCCTTGCATCAGTCTTAATGTTTATTGCAGAGCATTATGTATATATTATCTTTTAGATAACTAAACTAATATAGAAGAGTTTTTTGTTTGATAGCTAGTGATGAGTACGAAAAGACTATGTCATTTGAGTTATAATTCGTTGGCGTTAAAATACTATATTTATATTAAACAAAATTGTATTATAATAAATTCTATAATATAATACAATAAAATGCTAATAGTATGATAAAAATTAATTTTGTCTATGTCTGGTATATATTCAAGTAATTTTTTCAGAAAAACAAGTAATTAATTGGAGCGTAGGCGCAGCCAGAAGTTAATATAGCGAGAGTTACGGTGAGGATAAACATTAAAATATATATAAAATTTTGGATTTAAAGATCTTAAATGAATAACTTGATGAAGTAATAAAGTGAGAGGTTAATAATTTATTTATAATTTATAAATATTGATATTAAGATCATTTTAAATTCAAGTGATAATACATAATTGTTTATAACTTTGTTATGTAAGTATATTATGGTAAATGTTATTTTATTGTGAAATCAAGGATATATATATATATATATATATATATATATATATATATATATATATATATATCTTATTTCACCCTCTATTAATTTTTGTAGTGGTTTCACAATAATTAACAAGGTGGTTTATTCTACTAAAATTTTCTTTTAACAATGATAATGTTCTCTTAATTATTCAATTCATATTTTATAACAATTTTTACAATAATTAATAATATCATCCTTACAACTAATTTTTTTTATGAATGTTAATTGTCTTTTAAATTATTCAATTAAAAAAATTAACAATATAAAGCATTGCATGTTAAGAAATGAAAAAATATTATATTAAAATTGTTAGTAAAGACATTTAAAAAATCAATTCACATTTAATAAATCATTAGAAGTAGTAACTACTAGTTTAAAAAGCTAATTTTTGAATTGATTCAAGTGGTCTTTAATGTTATTTTATTTTAATATTTATATTTTAATTCTATTCAATGAAAAAGCATCTTATTTGTACTTGTCACAATAGTTGATAATATAGACATATGAAATTTTAATTTTTGAACAAAAAAATTGATAAAAATATAACTATATTACGTGTACATACAAAAAACAGTTATTTTCATAAAATATATATTAAAATATAAAATATATATTAAAAATAAAACGAGATAAGTATTTATATGAAAATACATAAAAAAATTAATTTTTTTATATATAATATTTTTAGTAAAAATAATTTTTGACATTATATAAATAATGATAAGATCTTAAATTTTTTTTTATAGATTTACAATGTATATTTTCATGTGATTAAACTTTTATTATTTAAAAAAAATATTTTTCTATTCATATTTATAATTATGTACTTAAAATTATTTTATAATATTTATTAATCGCTATTATTACGAGTTATGTTCTAGTTATTAAATTAAGATAGTAGGAATTAGGAACTCACATGTAATGGAAGTGACAAATTCAATAGTAATTAACGGAAAAGCTCTGCATACAAGCCATTAGGGCTTGTATGCTTTACAAGTTTATTAAACAATAAATTTAAAATACGCGCTCCTCCTGGTACGTTGATTACACGCGCTATATAATATGCCGCGTATATATAACTTCCAAATTTAAAATATTTGTTTCCTTCTTCGTTTTCGTTATTTTGAGATTTCGTTGTGCTTCTTCTCGCGCGTTTTCCTCATTCTTCTCCATCGATCTTTTCCTCTTCTTTTCTCACTGGTATGTTCTTCGTTTACGTTCTCTTTTTCTGTTTCTGCATCTCGAGCTTCGTTTTTCTCTCTTGATTTGTTGTTTTCTGAAATCAAAGTTCGAGCTCGTTTTGAAGATAATGGATCCTTCAAGCTCAGATTCTGCGTTGAATCCAGGCGATGTGGATTATGAATTTGAATCTAACGAAGTTCCTGAGGTTTGATTTACAGTAATTTGTATAGCATTGTGTAGTTTAAAAATTGCTGAACATTGTTTAATTACCTGGAATTTATAGCAGATGAATTTGAATCTAACGAAGTTCCTGAGGTTTGATTTACAGTAATTTGTATAGCATTGTGTAGTTTAAAAAATTGCTGAACATTGTTTAATTACCTGGAATTTATAGCAGACGCTCGGGTGTAGATCAATTTCTTCTTTGGGTGTATTTTAGCTATAAGTGTGGGTGTATGTACACTTTACTGGTTTTTTGTTATTTTTAATTGAGTTGTTGTTGTTCAGGTGTATTATATCAGACATGATTGTGTGTGTTTTTAGTTTTTGACATGGTGTATTCTGCAGTCTGTGTATTGAGAGTTTATGGCTTTAAAGGTCATTCTGTAGTTGAGTTGTTTCGGTTCGGGTGTATCATATTAGCCATGATTGGGTGTATTTTGTATCATACTTATGGGTGTATTCACAGTTCTGACACGGTTTATTGTGCAGTCTCTCTCTGTTGTTGATGACGAGCTTGTTCCGAAGGTCGGAATGACCTTTACGACCCTTGAAGATGCCGGAAAATTTTACAGGAACTACGCCAAGGCTGCAGGTTTCTCTACAAGAGTTCGGTGCACAAATAGGAAGGGAAACGAGATTAAGAATCAACTGATTACATGTAGCAGAGAGGGAAAATGGAAATCTAAAATATCTCCAACCGAGAAGACCAATCCGACAGCCGGTCTAAACTGTCCTGCAAGAATTTATATACACACATTGAAGGATGTCGGTGCTTGGATCATTTCAAAGGTTGTGCTGGATCATTCACACCCCTGCTGTCCAAGCAAAGCAGAGATGCTCAAACAGCACAGGGAACTAAGCATGTCCATTCGTCGTACGATAGAGAATAACGACGAGGCCGGTATCAGACCAAGCAAAACCTACCAATCATTTGTTGCGGCTGCCGGGGGTCACCGCGAGTTAAATTTCATCGAAAAGGACGTGAGGAATTACATTACCAGGGAAGTGCGGAATGTTTCCGAACAAGAAGATGCAAAGGAATTCGGGAAATATTTGTTAAGGATGAAAGAGAAGAATCCGAATTTCTTTTTCGAGCTCAAACTCGAGGAGGATCAATCGATTAAGCTGGCCTTTTGGGCCGACGCAAGAAGCAGAGCCGCCTGTGAGTATTTCGGAGACGTCATTTCATTCGACACCACCTACAATACAAACAGGTAACAAACTGTCCCTTTTTATGATGCTAAATTAATTTATTTTTACTAATCCGCAGCAGAGGTGTATATTGGCCGTGTCATTGGGTGTATTATAAGCATTTGTTGGGGTGTACCTAATGATTTTGCATTCTGGACCATGGCACTTCGTTTCAGGTATAATTTGGTCTGTGGTTCTTTTGTCGGGGTGAATCACCACGGCCAGTCAACACTTCTCGGATGCTCTTTGATGAAGAACGAAGAAATTGAATCATTCAAATGGTTATTTCAATGCTGGCTTCGTTGCATGGGAGGAAACGCTCCGAAAGGGTTTCTCACCGATCAGTGCGCATCAATGAAAAGGGCTCTAGAGGCCTGTATGCCAACAACAGTTCACCGCTGGTGTATTTGGCACATCATGAAGAAGATTCCAAGCAAATTAAACGGGTACAAGGCACACGCCGATGTCGAACAACAAATGAGCCATGTTGTTTGGAACTCTCACAGCAAAGACTCATTCGATAGGAATTGGAACGATTTTCTGGTGAATTTTGGTCTTGCGGACAACAAGTGGCTCTCAGGTAATGTGTTTTTAAATTCTGCAGCAGAGGTGTAAATTGTACTGTCTCTCGGGTGTATTTTACAGTGTGTGTTTGGGTGTATTATGCAGATCTGTACGAAGACCGTCACATATGGGTTCCTATCTATCTGGACCACCACTTCTGGGCAGGGATGAGAAGCACACAAAGGAGCGAGAGCATGCATTCATTTTTTAACAAGTACATCACCCGTAACAGCTCGCTCATTCAGTTCGTCAAACAGTACGATAATTGCCTCGGAAGCAGGGAGCAAGCAGAGAGAGAATCAGATGCTGCAGATTTTTATACGGTCATACCATGTGCAACCAAATCCCCCATCGAAACTCAGTTTCAAGATGCGTACACCCAAGCAAATTTTAGGGAAGTCCAAGCCCAATTCAGAGGAAAGGCGAATTGCATCACCAGATTAAAGAATTCTGCTCTAGGCTATTCAGTATACGAAGTTGGAGAACAAGTTTCCAGCTCAATATTGGACAAGTTCGCGGTTACCTACGACTCAGTTGCAGCCGAGGTAAAATGCCAATGTTTATTATTCGAGTCGAGAGGGATACTGTGCCGTCACGCACTAAGCGTGTTAAGCTTCGAACAAGTAAGCCAAGTGTCCCCTAGGTACATACTGGAACGATGGAGCAAGAAGGTAAAGAGGCAACACACACACATCAAGAGCAGCCACGACGAGCCACTAATTGAGCCAAGAAGCAAGAGGTTCGACCAACTTGTTTTCCGTTCGCAAAATATTTGCGAATTTGCCTCCGAATCAGAGGAGCTGACTGCAATTCTGCACCGTGCGTACGACAACGTCATGGCTGAGATGGAAGCAGTAAAAGCCAAAAGGAAGGGGACATCTTCTTTATCCCACGAAGACGCCAACTTGGAATCCGTTAACGAGCTTCAAAGCCCGCCAAGGATTCGAACAAGAGGACGTCCAAAAAACAGGCTAGGTTCAAAGCTGGAGAAACAGATTGCAAATGCCACAAAGAAGAAGAAGACAAAAGTTTTAAGCGAGGTAAATGTGATGTTCTTTAAATCTGTGGCGATTGAGTTTATTTTTCTAGTTAATTGTTTAGCTAATGCGTGAGTGTTATATTCAGATAAACCTGTTTGATGCTGCATCAGCGGCGCATTCAAGTAGCAGCCAATACCAGGGACAAGTTATAAATTATCAGTTCAGGGTACCAGCAGCAGGGGATAACTCTTTGGGTGTATAGTTATAGGGAGTATGGGTGTAAAATCCCTGTTACCTTTGGGTGTATTTTTGTTAATAGACAATTTACATATAGACACATATATAGATACATATAGAACAAAAGCTGTAAAATTTCACAGGTTATGGGCGTATTTTTCAGTTGATGTTTTTTTTTTTTCATATTTTAGTAGTTGTAATTCATTCATTTTGAATACTGCACAGACAATTGGGTGTATATTATTACTCAACCTCGGGTGTATTATTAGACTAGCGTTGGGTGTAACAATTTATAATATGCGTATGCCTTGATTTTTTGCTTTATGTTTTACCACCTGTAATACAGTTTTTAAATACATCACAGACAGTTTAGCAGCACAGATAGTTTAACTATGGGAAAAAATATACATTGAATAAATTGAATGGCAAACATTTACATCATTTGTTCAATTTACAAACTACCCAGTTTCTATATCCTCAGAATTAATCTGACAGAACGGACTCAATAATACAGAGGATGGCTTCGACAGCCTTATAGCACTACTCTCTCTAATTGCCTGATCTCTCTGTCTATTCAACTCACTAAATAGTATCCAGGAAGCATATTCCACTCTGTAGTGGTCCACCTCCTCCTACAATTAAAAAGTATGTTATGTTTAAACAGAAATATTAATTCAGTAAAGTAATACAGAGTTATATACTTCTAAAGACAGTTACCTGTGTCCAGTTATCCCATTCATACTTCCCCTTTTTAATATTTTCCGGCTCTATTAACTCAAGCCACTTCATTACGTAAATAGCGCAGTCATAGCTGAAAACGAAGAAAATAAATTACAAATCTCATTTAGGAAAGTTTAAGGTTCAGAGTCACAAATCTATACCTTGTTTTTTGGCCTGAAATTTTAACATATGGGGCTTTAATTTCCTTCTCCTTTTCGCCTTTCTCGAGAGGTTTCCCGCCGGCATATGCTATCAATCTCGAAAATACATATCCCTTAAATACCAAAACAAGTCAGTAATACACCCGAGTCAATTGACAAGACACACCCAACTTAATATGGAATATACACCCAATTGAATATGGAATATACACCCAATTGAATATAGAATATACACCCAACTCAACTTTCAAAACAGACGTATCTATTAAAGTAAAGAAGACAGAGGGAACTTACAGTGAATTTATTAATGTCCTTTCTCTCATGGCTTGGAGCTTTTTTGTGCAGCGGGTCAAGTATTTGACATTTCCGCGTTCTTGTATTTATCAGCCATAACCACCAATGTCCCGAGTGGCAAACAGGAGCAAAAATCTCTAAGATTGCCACATTTCAACAGTCTGTTATTTTACTTGGCATATAAGTAAATAAGCGTACTAACAAATTTACGAAACAAAAACTTACATATGGATGCGAACTTAATTTTTTCCTATCTATGAAGGGAATGAAATTGGGGTAGGCTTCCACCCTGAATTCTCTGTTCGTTTTCGGAGATATGAATTCCCCCTTTGGGTGATCAGAAAGTGCCATGCTCTGCAAGAATTGCAATACAAGAAATGAAAACATGAACATAAACAACTTACACCCAATCTAAGCTAAAAAAATACACCCAAACCAATGCATAAAATACACCCAAAGTTCGTAGAAGTAACACTTACCACAATATCTGGGGGGAGACAGTATATTTGTGCATGAAACCTCTTTTCCTTTTTCTGGTTTAGGATGAGGCAGATGGCAGATACAACCTAGAAATCAATTTTAAATTAATAACCATTGCAGTTGACTTTGGTGTAAAAACATTAATGTTAGTCTAAAATTACCTGACATTCTATATCACTGTTTGCCTGGAGGGATGCAAGGTGCGTTCTCATCAAAATGTACTCTCCTTGGCCAGTCACAGTGCATATCTCCTCAAACTCGTTAGTATCACCCTTTGCATCCTCCTTCAGTCTCGTCCCCCAGATGTAGCACTTTTCTTTCATATCATCCGGAATTTGATTTGTTCCCCCCGGTGTTTCAAACTTAGCAGAACTTTCTCCCCCAGTCTCCCTCCGAATTTGCGGACTTTCGTCTTTTCCCTTTGCTAACTTTTGGACCAAACTGTCCAATTGTTCCAGTATAGTTGCAGTTTCTGGAGATTTTTCCCTTTCTGTCTCCTGCGTCGACGCCCCCTCCTGGCTTGAATCTGTCAATCCGAGGCTGAATGATGGCATCGGCAGATCTGTTTTAGGAACATAGCTTGCTGTCCGTGCCATCATCAACAGGGCAGCAGCGTCCTCGGCGTCTGGATGACTGCATCAGTATGTATAAGAATGAGAGTAAGAATAAGAATATACGGATGACAAGCAAGGATTGATTCTAGTCTAATTAACTTACATTTTTGTTGGAGCTGGGGGAAGCTTGGGTGTTGTTTCTTGATGTTGTTTGGGGGTTTCAGGAGTGCTGCACAGTTGCACAAAATCGATCAGGAAGAGTATACACCCAAACTCTTAGCAAATATACACCCAAACATTAAGCAAATATACACCCAATACTATTTTCTTACGTTCTCTAGCCCCTTCAATCTGTAGCATAGGGGTTGGTTCGGAATCTGCGTCAGTGGTTGTTTGCTGGGATGGCGGCACAAAAAATTGGATCGGGACTCTAAACAAGAATAAAAATGAAAGGTTAACAACATATTTGAAAATATTAAGGTTATAAGGTTGAAATATTCTTGCATATCTCACATTGCAAGCGCTTCCGACTGCGTTTGTTCCCTAACAACCATCATATTCGAATTGTCCGGAGTCAACCTAAAATACATGCAAAGAAGGTCAACAAATACACCCGAACAATTCAAAAAGAAGACGGGCTTTGTTTTTTGAGAACTTACATAGTTGCAGTTTTTGCTTTTTTTTGCTGCTTTTTTTTTCTTGAATAAAATAATAAAGGGTTTTTTTTCTAAAAAAAATATATACAGAATTAGAAGTAGAAGTTATTAGAAGAAGAAAAGTAACGGTTATTTGAAAGAGAAATTACATGCTCTGAGACGGCAGGGTTACACTACTCTGTTCTGTGCGTCTTTGAGAGGAAGTATCATCACTTCCCAAGTTGACAGCCGGTAGTCTAAACAGATTTCATGTTATTCAAAACAAATATACATCCAACTTAGTGAACAAGATACACCCAACTTGATGCACAGAATACACCCATATTGTTTCACAGAATACATAACAAGATTTTATTAAATAATAAGCTTCTTACGTTTCAGAGGACACATAGCGATCTTCTGTCGATCCCAGGTCAGGCTGGTTGTCCCTGCGAAACAAGATACAATTATTAGCAAACAAAAGACACCAAAATCTCAAATACACAGCACAGCAAGACATACCCCTCTGCAGCAGATTTACGAACGTTTTCCCCTAGCCATTCATCGAGTTCGTCACTCGATATTCATATGTCTCACTACATTCATAAAATAAGACGTTAACAAAAATAATTACGATGATAGACCATAGTATAGCTTATGAGGTACTGTACCCGTCAAAGTATTGATCTTCTTCAGGAGGTGAATCCTCCACAACTACTTTTTTCTTTTTTTGTGGTGTTCTGGGTGGAAAAAAAAAACAGTACCAATCAGAAATAAAAAATTAATTTTATCACAGAATTTTATCCAAAGAAGTGCTTACTCTTTTGGAGTTGTTTTTGTTTCTTTCTTTTCTTCTCCTTCTCCGCAGGCAATGATTCTTCGATCCTATAAGTCAATAACAGACGCTTCAGTTAATACACGAAATCTTTATAACGAAGCCAAAAGAAAGGAGTAATAATTTCAGGACATTACTCGTCACTTGGTTCAGATTCAGATTCTGAATCAGAATCCGACTCCTCTTCCCTCTGCTTTCTTTTTCTTGAGTCCATTCTGCAGGCAAACAATCATCATTTAGAACATACTAAAAATACACCCAATTGAATTCATGAGACACACCCAACTGAGTATACAATATACACCCAACGCAGCAAAAGAAACACACCCTGCTTAATAAGCTACATACACCCAACGTGGACAAGCAAAATACACCCAAACCCTATAAAGAAATTACACCCAAGTATGGTACTTACTTTTTCCCCTTTTTGCCAGGGTGTTTAATTCCCGAATCCTCCGAGTCTTCTTGAGCCTCAGACTCAGAGGTAGAAGTATCACTCTCGGTAGTTTCTGTCTCCGAAGACGATGTTGAGCTCGCCTTCCTTTTTTTTATTTTTTTTATTTCTTGTTCTTTTTGTTTTTTTTCTTTTTTTCTCATTTTTTCTTTTGTCTCTGCCAAATTCAGAATCCCCTGAAACATGAGATATTTTAGTTAGCACCATTAGGGTAAATAAAGTACACTAACTTATTATGATTACTCACCAAAGTTTCCTCTCTCTCTTCATTCATTCTTTTCACCAACTGCTCCTTAGTCCAGTTGGCAATCCATGGCTTTGGTGGTCTTTCACCCCTGTTGTTGCGTTTGTTTTTTGAAAGGTGAAAGTAGATTATCATCAGGGCGAAGAGGCAGCCATTGATTGCCTTCTTCTTCTTCTCCTGGTAGTCTGTTATGCCCCTGATCATGAAGGTCAAGACATGCCCCCCCCCCCCCCAGTTTCTCTCCTCTATGCCCTCCATCTCAAAAATCGGGACCAGGTGCACCGGCGATATTTTGTTTATCGTCGTTGGCAAAAGGAACGCCATCTGTATGTAGAGGATGAATATCCTCTTGAATATCAGGCGTTCCTCTTCGTTGCCAACGCCGATTTCCATCATTTCATCGGTAAGACTTTTGAGGGTCTTACCCTGGAATCTTTTATAAATTATTTTGTCAGATTCAGAAAGTTTCTTGTAGTCAACTTTCTCAGGAAATAGATCTCCTACAAAAAGGAAAACAACAAAGCAACCAAGTCAGTTCAGATACACCCAAGCATCAGGTTAATATACACCCAAGCAACAACTTAATATACATCTATAATTTTGAGCTAATTACCTGTTGCATTGATGCCAAGCGCATCACCTATTTTTTTCGGGGTTATATGGAAAGAACCATATCCTGTCCTCAGTTTGTTCTCCCCAAGTTTGAAGTTTTTTGCCAACTCTCTCAAGAGTTGGTGATCCACCCTCAGTGGTGGGATGTGCATCAACCCACCGAATCCAAGATCCCTGACAATGGCCTTCTTCTCCTCAGTCATGTTTCTGAACTTATCATTCAGGAGATGTGTGGCACATTTGAGGTCTTTGGTTTGGTTTCTTGCTGCCATTTTTTCTGAAACTAAAAATACACCCAAAGACATCAGTAATATACACCCATATATATGACTCAGATACACCCATTGATAACAACTAAGATACACCCATTGATAACAGTAAGATACACCCATATATATGAGTCAAGACAGCCAGATATTCGCAAGATACACCCATTCATAACAGTGAGATACACCCATTCATAACAGTGAGATACACCCAAAGATCTCAAACAAGATACACCCATTGATTACAGTGACATACACCCATAGATATTATTCAGATACATCCATATAGATATCAGAGAGATATCACTCAGCCATGCTTCAATATAAAGCCACATTACAAGGTTAAGCAGTTTACACCCCCGAATATACGGAATAAACCCCCAAAAATCAACAAAAATAGCAGGAGAACTTAGAACGACGTAGAACTAAGAAGAACGACGTAGAACTCAGAAGAACGACGTATAACAAAGAATCAACAGTAACAGTAAACCCTATCAGAACGACGTAGAAGAAAAGTAAAATATACAGTATTTTAATGCACTTACGTTGAGTATTCTTGGTTTGTTTTTTCTTCAGATTCTTCTTCACAGAGAGGTTGATGGTGTTTTGATGCAGTTTTCGAACTACGATTTCTATATTTTGAAAGTTGATCTTCGCTCGAAAATGAGAGGGTTTCGTTGATTTGAAAGTGCCTTGAGAAATGGAAGAAGTGGAAGAAGTGGAAGAGTCTCCCATACGTAACCGTTCGAATGCTGAGCGCGTGATTTGGACGCGGCATCTTATCTCTCTTTCGTGCGCGTGTTTCGTGTTTGGGCTGGGCCAACTTGGTTGCTTGTATGCTTGTATGTGTAGCAGGCCCGAGTAATTAACTTCTCTCTTTATCTATTTCTACATTTTAGAAGATTTAAATTTTAAATTTGTATATGTTCGATTAATATAAATAATTTATTTAAAAGTTATATATGAAAAAAGTTTTTTATTTTATTTTATAATTGTAACAAGTAGGAGTACATGGGTCAGATGAAATCGAGTTCGTCTTAATTCAGATTCGACATTAAGACTGCGTTTGTTTTTTAGAACAGAACAGGATGGATACAAAATTTTGTGTTTTTGTATTCTATTTGGTGATAAACTAGAACAAATTATAAAATTTTAATTTATATAATTATGAAAAATTAATAAGAATAATAAAAAAAATGAAAAATAAGTTATGTCCCTTGTTAATATCTCTAGACATATTGTCTTTGTCCATATCTCTTCTATCAAATACAATTTTATTTTTTTATGTCCTTGTCTTAGTATCTTGTCTCAGTAAAATGTAAACAAATTTGGTGAAATCACACTATTTTTGGACCACATTACAACTAGATCTTGACCAGATAAAGTTTGGGTCTTGATAAATTTTACGTCAAAAAATTATAATGTACTCATTTATAAAGAAACAAAAAATATTTGTTACAGAAAAATTGATAACTATATTTAAATTTAAATTTGTTCATAAATTTTAATTTTATGTTTCTTTAATCTATTTTTTAATTCAATAAATATAATTAAAAATAAAATAATAAATTTATAATTAATATAATATAATATTAAAATTAATTTAAAATATATATATTTTTTAGTCTTCCTATGATACACATTGTCAGATAAGGTTCGCTTTAACAAAACAAATTGATTTATAATTTTGAATTTACTATTTTGTTCCCTTATGATGGGAAATAAACTAATATGTAAATGGATTTTAAACAAATTAGTTTAAGTTAAGGCATTATAAATTTATAATATACCCTAGCTGGTGGCCCCTTCCTTCCTGGCTTCTTCTCTTAAGAAGTTAAGGAAAGTAAACAAAAGTTAATAAACCGATAAAGCATCTAGTTGGCACTGACAAGCTAATATCCACGTGCTTATCCGAACGTTAAGCAGCCATTAATCCCATTATTATTTTTAGAGAGAGATGGTTCAGTCAAACAACTTTTGTCAAATTAAAGTTGCCGAGTTTACTCATCCACTTGAGTTAATAGCATTTTATATTAAAAAAATATAGATAAACAATAAAAATATTAAATAATATAAATAATAAATATATTAAATGTTTAATTTATTAAGTGTATAAATAATTATTTTAATATTAAAATTTAGATAAATAATTTAAAATATAATATATTTTATTTGAATTAGATTTCTTTTAGAATTTATTATTTATGTTATTTAAAAAAATCATTAATTACTTAGCATAACTCATTATATTATTCTAGCATCCCGATTTTGTTTAAAAGAAAATTAGGTGAATAAGTTTTTTCTAATTAAATTTTAACTTTAAAATTTATAAAACAAAGCATAAAAATTCTTATTATAAGTATAGAAATTTTTGAAAAAATAACTTTTTTAAGAAAAATATCAACATTTTTTAATAAAACCACACGAATTTTTGTTTTTTTTATATATATATTTTTTATGTTTTTTTTTTCAAAAAGAAAAATAAGAAGGATAAAAAGAGGAAAATGTGAAACAAAAAAATCTAGTAGCATAAGGAAGACAGGAAAAAATAGAAAAATATTGAGTTGTGACTTGTGAGTGTAATTTTTTTTGGATTACTTTAAAACATTTTGTTGAAAACTTGGTTAAATAATAAATTATTAATTTAGTATCACTCAGTAAAAAATGCCGAGTTAATTAAATGGGAAATATTAGAAAACTTTGAGAAAAAAATATTCTAAAAATCTAATTTAAAAACAAACTAGATATACTATCATGATTGATGCATGGTTTAATCATTCTAAATGTACTTTCGTGTAAATAGACAAATACCAAATTCTCATGCATGAAAACCTGCTGAATTATTGTATAAGTTTTTTGAGATATTATATTATTCGAAGGGTTAATAATTAAATTAAATTAGTTTTTGAAAGATGAGATAGCTTTTAAATTTATTTTTAGAAAAGAATTTTTTAATTAAATTAGTTCATCAAAAATTTAAAAATTAATCATATTTATTCAGTCATAATATTAATATTTTTCGTCAACAGTTAATATTATGAACATGTCTAATTAAATATAAATTAAATATATTTATGAAAATCTATTAATTTAATTATTTTTTTTAATTGCATAAATTCTATTTCAAATATGACCTCATGACTAAATTAATAGATTTTTATAAATATATTTAATTAGTGTCTAATTGGATATATTAATTGTGATATATAATATTAATTAATATTTTACATTATCAATCGTTAGTAAAAATTATTAATAGAATAATTAAAAATAAATATAATTAATTTTTAATATTTAAAAGGCTAATTTAATTAATAAATTATTAATAGAATTTAAATTGATTATTAATTCATTATTTAATGCAAAAAAAACAAAGGGATAAGGTCTACAGATGTGTTTGGATTGGGTAAGTTTTCGAATTTCGAGAGAAGTTGCAGCCTTGGAGCGAGGAGTCTCTTTTGTCATTTAATATTATTACAGCCAACTAATAACAATATTGAATATGGAATTCTTATTGGGTATAGCTATCTCTTTTGTCAATCTATACCTATCTCTTTTCAAAATTTGTGATCAACCATTCATTTTAAATTTGTTAAGACGTGTAGTAGATGAAGAGCTTGCAATATAGATACTCTTGCTTTCTCTAGTGTTCAATGAATGGGATTAGGAACACAAAGTCAAGGGTCATACAGATATTAAATTTTATCTTTTTTATAAAGTTAATTTAGTGATTAATTTATTTTTTAACTTTAATAAGTGTCAAAAATTTAAATTTATTTTATATATAATAATTTATTTGTCAGTAATAAATTTTTAAATAGAATTTTAATCCGCTACGAACTAATACTTAACATATTAAATTGAAGGATATGTGAAAAATAAAATAATATATTATACAAATTAAAAAAATTTAAATAGATAAAATAAGAATATAATAAATGAATCGTATTAAATATACAATAATTATATCAATTTTCCTTTTTCTTTTTACAAATCTTTGTATTTTTTATTCATTGTATCAAGGATTAAACATTTTTTCTCTCTCTATATCGAATTTATTTGAATGTTATTAAATTAAAAAAGATATTATTTTTAATAAAAAATATTTTTTATTTTTTAGTGTATTCACAAAATTTTAGTAATAAAAATAAAAATACTAAAAAAATTAATTTTTTAATTTTTTTATTTTAAAAAAATATTCTTAACATTATAAATAAATAAAAAATATTTTATAATATTCAAATATAATTATTACATTAAAAAATATTTTTAAATAAAATATTAAAACATAAAATTATTTTTATTTTTAAAAAAATAATCACTCAAAAAAAATCTTTTGACGCAACCTCGTCCAAATAAGCCCATAAAGTTGTGACTTTAACTCATAGATAGGTAGCTGTGAGCCTGTGACATCAATGAATTGATAGCTTATGGGGCTGGATATCTAGATTCAATCAATCAAAGGATATTCCTCTCTTGACTTCATTGGCTTCTATCTCTTCTATTGGTGTGTTCCAGACTCCAGAGGAGTGAGGATACCATATTTTCATCTCCTCAATAATAATAATCCTACTCTCCAGGTACTCTCCATTTCTCCTTAATCCTAATAATCAATCCTTAGGTATTTATTTACATACTATTTCACACTTTATACCCTGCAGGACTTGAAAGTATCTTGGAAAATGAACACCCTTCGAGCGTTTTGGAACAGCCCAATTGGCCCAAAGACTACTCATTTTTGGGGTCCTACCTTCAATTGGAGTCTTCCACTTGCGGTAACTTCCTCAGCTTCCTAATTTGCATTTCCTAACTTTTCAGTTGTATCGTAATGTCCCTCAAACTGGAAGAATAATTGTACTGCCTTGGTCTCTAAATTCTTTTCTGTCAAATGATAGAGACTAACGTTAGAAACTAATGTAGTATCTTTTTTTAATTACGAAAATTATTATGGTGCAATTAAAAGTCATAGATGATTTTAGTGTAAACTGCCAATCTCAAAGATCAAATTAAAATAGAGTTTAATTACATTTTACTAGCTTATATTAAGTCATAGATGATTTTGGTGAAATATTTCACCATAGATATATGTATAAGTTCATGATGAAAAAAAGAAAGTCCTTACATTTATATCTTACCCAAAGGAAAAAAACCACTTACGTTTACACTAATTTCAATTAATTTATTGTAATTATTAGTTGCTTTATGAATGACTATGCAACTTGTATCAGGCGGCAATGGACACAAAGAAACCGCCAGAAGCGATTTCTGTCAATATGACTGCAGGTTATTTTAAATACTATCATTTCTTTTTCTTTTTCTTTTTCTTTGAGTAGTAATTTTCTTTAAAATAAAGATTCCAATATATAAAAAAGAATTTAATTAATATGTGATAAGATAAAGCTATTAATAAAATATTTTAAATATTTTATTTTAATAAATATAAAATAAATATATTAAAAATTAATTTTTTATATTTTTAATAAAAAAATTTTAATTTTAGTTAATATGTATTTTTAAGACACATAATAAATTTATTATTAGTAAAAAATTTTAAATATTTTTATTTAATAAATACAAAATAAATATATTAAAAATTTAAATTTTTTATATTTTTAATAAAAAAAATTTTAATTTATAATTTTAACCTATAATCTTAAAATATATTATAGATAAATTCATAATTTAAACATGTGCCTTTAAAAAACTAAGATAGCTAAATTCATAAAAGAAAGAATATTTAAATTCGAATCATTTAAGGTATGTTGCATTAAATTGCGAAAATGAATTCTTTTAGTAAAAAAAAAATTAAATAGTATCTAATGTTTAATTTTATTATTTATTGTTTTTTATTAATTTTTAATTTTATTTATAAAATTAAATATGAGAGATCATATTTTATTATTTTTAATAAAAAAAATGAAGAGAATACATTTCCTTTAAAATTTGAATAGAAGATGAATAGTGAAAGTTTGACATATAGTGCAGTGATGTGCATTTATTCGGCGCTATTCATGAGGTTTGCTTGGGTGGTACGGCCACGTAACTTGCATCTTCTTGCGTGTCATGTTTCCAATGAAACTGTGCAACTCTACCAGCTTTCTAGGTGGATCAGAGCTCAACGGTAAATCTGTTAATTCACATATCCTTATTTAATGTATTGGGAAGGAAAATGAGATGTGCAAACCCATGGAGAGTAGGCGAAGAAAATAAGATATTTATTTAGTCACATGTAAATCAAATACTTACACTGCATTTATTTTTGAAAATAAAATAGAATAAAATATTAAAAACAAAACATAAAAAAATATAAAATTTTATGTTTTTATATTTTATTTGGTGATAAATTAAAATAAATTATAAAAATTTAATTTATTTTTATTTTTTAATTTGTATTTTTGAAAAAAAATTTTAAATAGTATATTTATTATTATTAAAATAAAAAATATTTTAAATATTTTATATAATTAAAAAGATATTAAAAATAATTTAAAAAAATAATATTATTATAATTTATCTAAAAAATATTTTATATTTTATATACATATTGTATTACAATATTTTATAAAAAATTAAAATGTGTATTTTTGCATATTTCGAGTCAAATCATATCTCTGTGAGTTTTTGTGTTTCATAAAAATAATGTATTTAAAATAAAATAATTATCACTCCACATAGTGAAATTCTTTATTCTGGGCATAAATGAGAAAATGAAGATATGTTTAAGCTCTAACATGAATTGGGATTTTATATTTTACTTTTTGAATTACTTGTTTGTATGGTATAATAGGGGCTATGATCAGAAAAAGGAGGAAGCTGCAGGTGAAGAGTAACACATATTTGTACCATGACTTGTAGGTCGTTTTCATATAAAAATAAGTCATTTTATGATTCTCTACCATTTTCTCTTTTGATTTGTTTTGTTTTGTGGCTTGCCCACATGGCAAAAGTACTCAATGATAATTGATGTGTGACAAAAATATTGATCTATATTTTAGAAGTAACTTTACCTATGGTGAAACCCACTTCCATAAGAATCTCCAGTTGGAATGGTAACAAAGGTTCATTGCTTCAAAAGAAAAAACAGAAGTTTATTCAGCATGTTTTGCAGAAATAGAGGATGATATAAACTATATATAAGATTCAAGTATATTGGTTAAAATAGCAAAGTATTTTAACATTTATGTGACAAAAAATTTCTTTAAATCTTCAAGAGGAAATTTTATGAACGATTACATACTCTAATACATGGTTAAATTGATTATTAAAAGTGACCTTTTGCATTAAAATTATTAAGAATGATTATTTTTTGTAATATTTATGAGAAATACAAAAAATAAAAATTAAAAAGATAATATTATTCTTTTGTCTAAAATTCTTTTCTCTTTTTTCATTTTGGTTTTATTTTTTATTATCTTATTTTTTCATTATTTTCGTTATTTTTATCTCTATTTTTGTAATTTTTTTGTTGATTAAACAAAAAAAGACAGAGAAAAAAAAAGACAAAACCAAATTAATTGGTTAGGTTTATATCTGAGTCTATATGATATTGAAGCTTACTCTACGGTTGGATTAAATTTGAATAAATATTCGCACTAGAAGCAACTGCTCTAGCCATACAATCTGCAATACTATTCACATTTCTCGGAATTAAAATAGTAAAGACTCTCAAATTCCAATTCATAACCTACTCTTGTATATGCTTTACTAAATTCCATTTCGAAATATTATTTTCAAACATTCTTCGGTTTACCAAGAAAAGGACTTCCAAACAGTCTGTTTCACAAATCACCTCTTGAGATCCACTATTCCGAACTAGAAGTAAATCTCTCCAAATAGCATACAATTCAGCAAAAAGAACACTACACATTTGACTTTTTCAGTACAACTTTTCAACTAACATCCATCAAAATTGCGAACCATGTAACCAAAACTAGCATAGTCAAAAAGAGCAAAACAACTAACATCATAATTCAATTTAACAGAATTAACAGGAGGAGGAATCCAATGCAAACAAAATGAAAGAAGAGACAAAGATTAATGCATAGCAAAAATGGTGTGGAGCTTCCTTATTGAACTACGAATCAAACTCACTACTTTATTGGCACTCCAAGAGTAGTATGTATTAAATAAGGTATAATTCTTGCTTCTCCAAATCTACCAGATGGTTGAAAAAAAATAAAAACATCCTTACTCGTGGTGCTTCTATAGAGCCAACCACCTAAATCTGAATTATCTAAATACATGCCTAAAAGGTTCCAGATCTCTTTGGCATTGGGGCATTCTCGAAGACAATGAAGCATGGTTTCTAAACCACTCTGACACTGATGACAAGTGCTTGATAAAGTTAAGCCATGATCAAATCAAAACTCAACCATAGGGAAAGCATTATGAAGACTGAGCCAAATCAATAACTTGTACTTCTCAGGAATATGTAGTCGCCAAACGGCCCAAATCCACAATCAATTATCATGCTCATTCCAGTCAAATTTTCTTTTGCCTAGCCAACCGTATCCACTTCTAACTGGGTAGAGTATAGAAGATGCCACACATCACGATCAACCCGGACTCTCTCCAGCATTTAAATCCGGAATATAAGCATTCAAACGCTATCTAACATCTTCTAGAATATTAGAGAAAACATCATGGAGATTCCATTGGCCACCTTGCCAAATGTCTCTAATAGTCAAAACAGAATCAAATATAAGGGAGATCCTAAGCAATTGAGCCCTTAATACTCCACTTGTCAAATCTGAAAGATTGATCAAGTGATCTAATGCACCATGAGAAGCCATCTTTAAGAATACCAAGAGCCTTCAAGATACTCTTCCAAACATGAGAAGTATTGCAAGACATAAGACCATCTAAAACTCTCTCATTCTTCAGGCACTTTACCTTTAATAGAGCAACCCAAGACTTGTCCTAGCAATGAAAAAGTTGTCAAATTAATTTACTAAGTGAAGATATATTAGCATATGTAGGATCTTTAACACCCAAGCCATCAAATTTATTTAGAGTGACCATGGTCCTCCAATTAACAAAAGAAAGGCCTCTGCTATCAACTTGATCCTTTGAAAGGAATTGCTTCATCATAGAAGACAATTGATTACAAACCCAATTTTAAAAAAAGAATACCTACATATGAAAGATAAGAATGGATGTCGCAACAGAATTGATTAGGCAAAGTCTCCATACTTTATTTAGAAGCCTTTCTTTTCAATTAGCTAATATTTTCCTCACTTTTTCAATCACCGATTGAAAAGAGGTCCTACTAGCATGGAAATGCTTAAGATTAACTCCAAGGTATCTTCTTAAGTCCAAAGCAAATCTTATTGAAAAAACATTAGTAAAAATATCTCTTCTACGAGTAGTCACATTCTTAGAGTAAAAAACTTTGGTCTTGTCAAGATTCACTTTCATTCTAGACACCTTGCAGAAGATGTTAAGAAAATGCATGACCATTTGGATCTGACCCTTTGTATTCTGACGAAAAAGTAAGAGATCATCTGCAAACATTAAATCAGAAAATTTCGGGCCACTCCTAGAACAGAAGTCAGTTTTCACACATCCTCGACCTTCTTATGAGATATATAGCAAGCAAATCTCTTCATACAAAACACAAATAAGTAAATAGATATTGGATCACCCTATCTAAGCCTCTTTCTAGGAGCAAAATTATCAATTCTATTCACATTCCACAAAATAGAAAAAGATAATGTACGGACACAAGTCATAATCAAATTAACAGTGATGATAGGATAACCAAAAGCAATGAGAGTACTCTCCGAAAACCTCCAATCCACCCTATCATAAGCTTTTCAAGATCAATTTTAAAAGTAAGAATGCCTTTCTTAAATTTTGTATGTTTCATGAAATTCAGAATTTTTTAGGCCACAATCATATTATCAGGGGCACCATAACCTGAGATGAAACCTCCCTATAAAGGACTAACAATATATCTGTAAAAAGGACAAAATCACATAGTCAGGACTTTGGCAATTATTTTATAAATAATATTACACAAGCTAATAGACCTGAAATCCTTCACAAAGATAAGGTTATCAACTTTAGGAATAAACACAATCAGAATTTTGATGATGCTACGATTCAAGTTCTCTCCCAAAAAAGTGCTTCGAAAAATATTTCAAATCTCAGTCCCTGTTATCTCCCAATATTCTTTAAAAAATAAGCTTGAAAAATATCTGGGCCAAGAGCTTTAAAAAGGACTCATACTGAACACTGCTGGCTTGACTTTTGCAAAGGAGACAGGGTCAGTTAACTTAGCACAAGCCTCAGTGCCTAGAGTGGGCATCAGAGCATCCCTTAAACAATCAACCTTTAACCACTTCTATTGTATCAAAGAGATCCTTATAAAAAGAGAGGATTTTTTCCTATAGAACATCCATATCAGTAGACTAAGATCTATCTCTAACATATAATCCATGCACTTTATTATGGTTTTTAAGCACCAAAGTCTGAAGATGAAAGAATTTAGTGGTTCTGTTTCCATACTTGTCCCAATGCTCTCTAGATTTGTGGTACCAAAAAAGTTTCTTTTGCAATAAAAGCCTATTGTAATATTTTCTCAATTCAGTTTCTTTAATTCTTAGAGAAAACACATCGTTAACCTCCAAACACCGTTGAATATGATCAATCTGACTTTTCAACTTACTTTTTCTCACAATTATTTTCAAAGACCTTTGAGTTAAATTCCAAAGAACTTGTTGAACCATCTTTAGTTTTCAGTAATGCTTTTAATTCCTTAATTTCAAGTCTTACTAACAACATGTTTATAAGAAGGGTGTGTTGTCCATGCAGCCCAGAACCTAAAAGGATGAGAACCTTTCATTCTAGAGCCACCATGACAACGAACTAAAATAGGACAATGGTCAGAATGAAGCCTGCTAAGAATTTCAGAATAACCCTCAGAAAATATTATCATTCGCGCCTCATTAATTAGTGCCCTATCCAATTTTTTAGCCAAGTCCCTGCCATTCTGCACTGTTCTATACCAAGTAATCTCCTGCCAATAATTTTAAGATCAAAGAGTTCACAATCATTTAGAGTAGTAGCTAATAGACTAACTATGAGAAGAAAAATAGACATCTGTACTCTCATCTGGCGCCACAATTTCATTAAAATCACCAATGACCAACCACGGTCCATTACGACACAAATTAATAGAACACAAATAATCTCAAATCATACATCTTTTTTTGAATGAGGACTCCCGTACATTGCACTACAATGCCAAACTAAGTTATCCACACTCACTTTAAGCGTAATACATTGGTTAGTTTGGTCAGTAGCCACACAACAATAATTAGCAATAAAATAGAGAAACCAAATGCCACTCCTGTGTCCCACTGCTTTCTCAACACCAACACAAAGGAAACTCAACTTATCTCAAAATTGCTTCAAATTATTAAATACAGTATGAGTCTCAAAGAGAAAGAAAAAAAGAGGATTTATAAATTCTCACCAATTTATTACAATCCATACGGACCATCTTGTTAGATGCACCCTCACATTTCAGGCTAAGATATTAAAACTATCCATAAGAATAGTAAAAAGAGAGCTCTAATAACAAATTCAAGACTCAACATAATGCCTCTGTCTTTGCCAGCGAATTCTGCAGTGAATTCGGGCGAAGACGCTTGCACATAGTGCCATTTGTTGTCTCATCCTTCTATTGATGATGTATGCTATGACGAGTCCTCGAAGAAGCTACACTAACTAGTTTTTCAATATTGATGTCCCGGTTTCATTTTAATTTGGACCCATTAGCACGTGTTGCGTGTTGATGATTAAGCCTTGTCCAAGTATTGGTAGCCTTGTTAGGAGTCTTCATTGCTTTTGTTTGGGTTGATGGGTGTTAAGAGAAGGTATTTGGCCTATTTTATATTTTTCTTTTTTAATCACTTAAGTCTAGCTTTCCAAATCCTCATGTTGTGTATGTTCTACATGATCAACATGCAAATCACTTGCCACTAAATTCGAGACAGCAACAATTACAGTATTAAAGTTGATTAGATAAAAACCATCCAATGAAATTAAAACAAGTCAAAGAGGATAGAGTGATAGACAACTTTCTATTTATTAGAGAATTAAATTTTTAAAATTAGATTAATTATTGAACTAACAAAACTAAAAATTAAAAAATTTAAATGTTTATTGAAATTTAATTATGGTTAAATTAGATATAATAAAATGATATATTTTGTAACAAAATATATATTTTTTAAAAAATGATTTTTATAAAAATTAAATTTTTTAACTGGTTTTTCAATAAAAAATTGGACCAATTCAATTAGTTTACTAATATTTTGTTACCAATTTTTTTACCGATATTTTATAATTTATTTTCTTATGGACCAAAGAATTTTAATTAATCCAATTGGCTAGATACCAGCTTTTTTTTTTTTTTTTTTGGTCAAGGCTAGATACCAGCTTTATTTTTCCATGTGATGCCACATTCAACGGCCTCAACTCATTTGCAATTAGGCCCAAGATATAACTGGGACACTATCCCACTCACGGTACACATGGCTGGGCTTAGTGGTGGCCATGTAGGTCTCTGATGATGGCACCGGAGGCCCAGGGTAAGGTGGCCCGTAACATGGCCTAGCGGTTTCACTGAGTTGAAGCGCCCGCGTTGATTCCAAAAACGATGCAAAGCATTGCAATATGCCAGTGATCTAGTGAGGAACAGAGAGGGAAGAAGCAAAAAATCACCAAAATCCCCCTGAATTGAACTTCGTGTTGTTTAATTACTTTCTTCTATGCACTAACAGTTGGGATCCTTGGAACTTGTGTGTGAACGATTTAGTTAGAGGAATGGACCCTATGGAAGCTCTTGTTGCCCAAATCCAAGGGTTGTCGAGCACCCCTGGAGACATCGCACGCCTCCACATCATTCTCAAGCAAGCTGAGGACTCGCTCCGTGCTGAGTCGACTCGGTTGTCCCCCGTTCTCGGCCAACTCGCTCCCTCCGAGCACTCCCTTGGTTTTCTCTATGTCCTGTAATTACTCTCTCTCACAACTTGTTCTTTCCGCTTTTCTTCGTTTTTCGCGCTGTAAAACCCTCAAATCACTTGATCAAATTCTTTAGGGTTTCTGGAATAATTGGGGGAGTAAAAAGGTTGCAACTTATTTGAATACGAAACTATCGATGTTAAGTTGAAAGCCCTATTTATGGGAGCCAAGGATATTGTTGCATTACATGGCTTACTTATGTCTACTTAATTTTAGTGCGTACGTAAGTGAAATATGGTTATTTTCTTTTTCTGATTTGGGTTACGCTTGTGATATAATGTCAGAGATGCGTTCACATCTGGTCAGATTTCAAAGCAGCAAGCTGAGACATCAGTTCCTATCATTACTGGGTTTATTAATGCTTGCAATGCAGAGCAAATTCGGTTGGCGCCGGAAAAGTGTATTAACCTTTGTTACCCGAGTTTGAATTTCCATTTGAACAATGCTGATGTTGTTTACTTATATATAATTGCTTGGTTTGATAAAGTGTTGTGTTGAAAATTTTGCAGTCGTATTGGTATGCAAGAGACTCAAAGACCAAGTAATGATGCTTGAAGCTCCCATTCGTGGCATTGGTCCCTTGTTAACCGCTGCTAGGAAACTTCAGTTGTCCACCGAACACTTGACTCCTTTGCACTCGGACTTTCTTATGCTTTGTGTGTTGGCAAAATGCTATAAAACTGGCCTATCAATATTGGAGGATGACATTTTTGAAGTTGATCAGCCGAGAGACCTTTTCCTCTACTGTTACTATGGGTGTGTTCCTCTCGTCCCTTTGCTTTTTGAAAGGAGAAAACAAAAGGATTGTGAGGATTTGTCCATAACTATTTTAATTTACTTTATGGAATATATGCTTAAATGCCATTGACTTTGATAATAGTTTATTGAAGTAGTTCTCATCTTAATTTACATCTGTGTAGTGTTTGAACTTTGAACATCTTCCTTATGCATAGTTCTTTTGCTTTTAATCTGAAAAGCATGGGGATGAGAAGTTAGCTTCAGTCCTCTCAACCCTGTCATTCACTAATATAAACAGTGTGAGAGAAATTAAATCCTTCTGTCCAATCCTTTCCACATCTTTTTGTAATTTTCTCACGCATTATCTTCTTTTCTTACTAAACACACCTTCAAGGTGAACAACGGAAAGACTGTACGCCTGTACTTAGCAATCAGCATCTGCATTGACAAGTTGACATTAAGTAAATGCTCAATTTGGTCCCTCAAAGTAACTAGCATGAATCACTTTGGTTCTTACCCCCTTTTCCATCTTGTCATTGGTTGTCCCATGCTGAATCATGTTAGTTAATTTTCTGTCTTCTCTTTTACTGGCCTCTTCTCGAAGTTTGTACTCCTTTCTGAATTCCCTACTATACAATTGCATGCTGGCACCTGGAAACTATGTTCTTATCTGATGTTGATCATGTTTAAATTGAACTTCACAAAGGTAATTTAAAATGATTTTTTGCAGCCTTGTTAGATTATGCTTCTTGTCATGAGCTTATAACATGAGGAATTTGTATACTGTGTCTAACACTTGACCTTTGGACAGAGGCATGATATGCATTGGACTGAAACGATTTCAAAAGGCATTGGACCTTCTGCATAATGTAAGTAATCTTTTATCTTTTATCACTGCAGCTTATATCTGTGATGGTTTGTTCTTTTAACAACCTTCCCAATTTTTTATAAAACAACAACAACAACAACGACCTCCACCTTCCCAGTTTGTCTACTTGTAGTAATTTGTGTGTTATATTTCCAGGTAGTAACTGCTCCAATGTCTACATTGAATGCTATAGCTGTTGAAGCTTATAAAAAATATATATTGGTTTCTCTCATTCATCATGGACAGGTAAGCATTTATATTCTTGTTTTTATCGGTGACATCGCATAATGAAGCCATGAAATTACATTATAGCAGCACACAAAAAATAAAGAAGGCAAAAAATCAACATTAAAATCGAAATCAAAGAAGTGCTCAGTTAGATCTTTCACATTTTTAAGAGATCACACTTGTAGTGTCAAGCTTTATCAGTTTTGTGATCAGGATAGTAACATTGCGAATAGGCTTTCCATTCTTATCAGTTTAGTCTTTATTAAATGAGGTTTATCATTGTAACTAATCACCTGAACTATCATTATGTGTAGTGGCAGCTATCTACAAGCCTTCCTAAATATGCCTCGTCAGTTGCTCAGAGAAGCCTAAAGAACTTCTGTCAGGTATAACTTAGTGAGGTCAGGAAGGATGCAAATCAGTTGACAAACTTTTGTCCTAATGTTATCATTGTTATGTTATGTTGACAAGCTTTGATGTTTGCTAAGAGTATTACATATTTTATATTTATATCTGTTTAACTATATTTTTTTTTATAATTTAAACTTTTCTGAAGGATAAGAGAATTTTCTCGTTTGGGTTTATTTATGTGATTTTCCATTATAATCATTATAATCATTGAAGAATTTTAGATACTCATTGCAAAATAGATTTGCTATTATATATCATAGTTACCCAAAATGCAATACATTTTGGTACGGGAACATGTACGTGGTGTGCCATAGGTAATACATGTTATGTGGGAAGTATACCCATCGCATCCGAGTATGCAAACAAATTGTGAATGGGTATGCACATACTGGTATGCGGTACATGTTGATTTCATGTAATTATGTTATATACTTCATGTTGCTGGATATATGTACATGCTTTCGAAGAGTATTGAGACGTATTTTTTAAATAATAATAATAATAATAACTTAAATGTTTTTTTTTTTTTTTTGAGCAGCCTTATATCGAATTGGCAAATAGTTATGGCACAGAGAAAATTGCAGAATTAGAGGCTTATGTCCAGACAAATACAGAGAAGTTTGAAAATGTGAGTACTTTCACAATCGTATCCTTTAAAGCATTTGCATCGAAACAGCAACTCCTGCACCATGTCGAACTTATAATTTTTGTTTTTGGGTGTTATTAAGCTTTCTCCTTAATTGTCTCTGTGAACACTGATATATCACGTCGTATTGGTTTGCAGGACAACAATCTTGGGTTGGTTAAGCAGGTTGTATTGTCCATGTATAAGCGAAATATTCAAAGATTGACCCAGACATACTTGACCCTTTCTCTCCAAGATATTGCCAACACAGTTCAGTTAAATAGTCCCAAGGAAGCAGAGATGCACGTACTACAAATGGTGGTGCTCCTAAACTCCAGTTTTCGCCCATCTTGTAGCATTAAATTTCTGTTATTTATTATTCACACTTGTGAATTGCAGATTCAAGACGGTGAAATATATGCAACAATTAACCAGAGGGATGGAATGGTTAGATTCTTAGAGGATCCTGAACAGTATAAAACTTGTGAGATGATTGAGAATATTGATTCATCAATCCAGAGGTAAGACTTTTTTATGTGAAGTCAATAAAAGTTCCGGTATATTTTTTCATAAGATTAACTTGCCATTTGGATAGTATCGGAATTGCAATATAGTGTTTCAATTTCTATTCCGATTCATTGGAATCAGAATTGTTTAAATTTTTTATGTCATTGAAAATCTAGATGACTTGTAATTCTATGTTTAATTTTAGTTTTATTAGTATATCTTCAGATTCAAAATGAAATGAAGATTTTAAATTTATATGCCATAATATATTTTGACAAAATAGGATAGATAGCATATAATATTCCAAAAAAAAAAAAACAAAGGGAGAATCATATACAAAGTAATGAGAAAAGAGACATTTAATGATTTAATGAGTCTTGGAATTGATATTAATCATATGGGTATGGTCGTATGGATTAGGATTTATAAAGAGCTTATTTCATTTACTTTTCAATGTCATATAATTATGTGTAACTAATTTTTAATTCCATATTTTATTTTGAACATGAAAATTGAAATTGAGATGCTCATTTCAAATTCCAATTCTCTATTCCGTAATTCTATATTATATTTTAAATCTTTGCTTGAAGACTTAAAGTAAAAATATGCTACCAAAGCAGTATATTGTTATTGTTGATTTGATGGTGATCTGTCTCATTTGCCCTTCCTCATGTAATCAATTTTCTTAATTGCCCCACAGGATAATGGCATTATCAAGGAAACTAAGTGCAATGGATGAACAAATTTCATGCGACCAGTTATACTTATCTAAGGTTTGTGTGTTAATTAATTATTCCCATACTGTCATCAGAAATTATATGCAAGAATAGATAACAAAAGCAGCTTCGTCCACAGGTGGGAAGGGAGCGGCAAAGATACGACTTTGATGACTTCGATGTTCCAACAAAATTCAACATTTAAGGCTTTAAAAATGAAGACTATATATGGTGGGAATGATGCTAGTAGATTTGTTCAGTTGATCATTTTCCCTTTGGTGTTAATGGGTTTTTGTTTATTTTGCCGCCAATTGGAAGAACAAAGTAGTTCATCTTTGAATTATCTTGGGGAATGTTAAACTGTACTTGCTGATGAACTTGTTGACTGTTATCTCAAGATTCTTTCCATTTTTGTGATATTTCCTTACTGATATCATATTTACATATTAAAATTCAATTTACGGGGCATATATTTTGCGGATTTCTCCAGTACTATTTGTGGATAAAAATAAGTTTCCATTGTTATTTTTTAAATAATTAAATCTTGAACTAAATCGCGACTGATGAATATACAATGTTCCAATGTCTATTAAAACGAGTATGGATTCTGTATTGTGGAAAAAACGGGAGCTATTATATTAACCGTTAGGTTATCTGAACACTATATGTACAGAAAAACTGCTAAATGAAGAGGGGCTTGGGAGTGACTATGTGAAAACATTCTGACGGTTTTTCTTTGATGGTTCTGGAAGTATTGGCTAGATGGTTTCTAAGAGGTGCTAAGGAAAGGTTTTGGACTGGTATGGGATGATGGCAATTGAGACAAGAAATTTCTTTCAAAGTTTTGGGACCCTTGGAAGCTACCGCTTGGGTGTAGCTTGGTACGATTGAATCATACAAGGTTGCAAATGGAATTTATGTCTTCTCTTTTTTTTTTTTTTTTTCTCAATAATGAGACTAAAGACTCCACCATCCAAATCAAGGGAGAGAAGACTCTTTGCAAAAGCTCAGCTCTTCACTTTTTATGTAAATGAAGGCCTTAGTTGTTGTCTCCTACTTACCTTTGGCTAGTCCTTCTCCCTCTCGATCTTGTTCTGATGGATATCTTATCCGCCTTGTCAGTTTCGGCAAGCTCCTCCTTCTGAGATATGTAATTGTTGCTTCATCATCACAAGTCATCTAACTCAACCTTTCAATTGAACTTAGGAAGCCAATTCAAAATTTAGTAATTGTTGATGTACATGCTAAGGAATATAGGATTCAGAGATCATTATTCGAGGAAATATGAACCAAATGTAGCCAAAAGTCTGGTCTGTGTAGCCAGAAAAGTCAGGTGTTACTATCTCAACATAATATCAAAAACTCAATGTGAAGGAGTAATATTTTTATTGAGGCCCTTATTCAAAAGCACAGATTTAGATCATTATTCACTCTAATCCTGGCCTTCACTTGACACAGGCCGGATTGGCATACCACATAGGAAATCTTATTGACAAATATGATAGTTATACCACAATAATATAGATTTCCAACATGAATGAATCTGAAATTCTGAATACAAAATCATTTTAACATGTGAATACATTTAAATAAAAGAAAAATACACTAGTAACATTTCTACATCTTCTCAAAGCAAACAATAGCCGGTACATATACAAAGCACTTTCCTCAAGATGTGGTGGAAAAGGTAACAAAGGAATACAGTCAACAATTTCTCGAGCAAACTTCTACTTCTACCTGATTGGTGCATCTAAAATGGAATCAGGGAACACTGAATATACTCACTCATTTGTCGGGCAACCCAGAGGAAGAACAAAAAGAAACAAAAAACGCAAAAAATAATGTAACATAAAAATGTTAGTTAACTTCAGTGGTTCTATCCTTGCATAGCATATGCCACTCCTGTAGCACTGCTGCCTGAAGAGCATGATGCTCAGCTTCCTCGGCGGTTAACTTCGACAGCGTTGAAGGTCCCTTCTTTTTGTCATCATCCTCGCCATCTTTCTTTTCTTTCCTGTCATCATCTTCGCTCTCCTCATCATCAGATTTTGCAGTCTTTCGTGGTTGGGCCGCCTTCAACAATGCTAACCTTTCCATTGATATCCTAAGCCTCTCAGCAGCAGCTGCTTTCACTTCATCTTCAGGCATATACTCCACGCCCCCATCTGTAAGATCATCCAACCAGCCCTGAAGATCTGATCCAATCTCCTTGGTGATAGATGAATCTGATGCTCGCACAACAAACTTGCACAGCATTGTTGTTGTCTCGTCACCCAAGTCGACATTTCTACTCACTTCACTGGCACCAAAAATCATCATGCCCAAGAAGCCACCGTGCCATGTTTTAGCAAAATAACACAACTATGCCAGCAAAAGAGAAACAGGATAAAAGGGTCAGTAAAATTATAGAATGAATGATGCAATGTCTAACAACTCAATGTATATAATCCCCATTGTACCATTGCTTCATCCTATTTGTTGTTCTGTTACTTTGGGTATATATTTACGGTACCCATCGAAGTAGAAACACACTAGTAATACATGATACTAAGAGGACTATGTGATACTGAAGGATATTCAGGGAAGGAAAATAATGAACATGCTTTGAATATTCCAAATAGATGATGATGACAATGAGTGATGACAAGTAAAAAATTCACACCTCAAACCCTGCTACTGTGCGGATAATATGAGAACAAACTTTGTGGAATGGCTTAGAAGATAAGGATTTCAGTCCACTTAAGAAGGGAGAAGTGCCATACTGCTGGGCAGCAGTTGCCTTAAAGCCACTTCCTTCGTATGTATATGTACCGGTGTATTCTACGATAGCTGGCAAACTGGGCCACAGTCGGAAAAACTCGACAGGCGATATTTGATGGGGCAAAAGCATCTCAGTCAATGGAATTTTATAAGGAAGACATCTCAAAATCACAGGTTCGCCTAATTCAGGTCTCAAACTTCTCTTCTGTCTCATGATTTGAGGATCCTCTTCGGCATAGTCACCTTCATAGTCACCGACAGCACCACTACCATAGAAAGGATAATACAAAACTTGAACCCACAGGGCACATCTTTCAAAATGGGAAACACCAACTGTCACACTGCACAGTACTGGATCCTGAATTGGGAACAATAAAATGAGGACCACAGATTAAGAAACTATAGCAAATAGAATATTAAAGAAAAGAAAACAAAGCTTGTAAAATTCAATTGTTAGATGCATTTATGTAGATGAACATCAAACTTGATCTATAGCAAAATTTACATAATGTCCTTCAAACTTTCTATTCCCAAATAAATGGGCAATACAGCAATAGTTTTTTGTTCATGATCAACATGCGCTTCTATATATAAAACTATGAATTGTGAGAAAGGATAGAAGGAAAGAACAACTGAAGCAAATATAATAAATCATCTTTAAAGAGAGAAATGCTAAACAATTACTTCTAGGACAGTAGCATTTTCAAATGTATATTATATGTTTATTCTTGTTTTCACATTATTTTTAAATGTTCAGGATTATTCCATTTTCACCTTTTGTAGAATCCAAGAAATGACACTTTTATCATAAAAAAAAAAGAATCCTTCTAGCTTTTGCAAAAAGAAACCAGTAAATAAAAACAACTTCATTTCAGGTTTTGGTTTCTACAAAAATTAATCAAATTATTTTTTAAAAAAAAGTTGCATATAATATAATATTTAACCGAAAAGAACTTAAAGGAAAGCTCAAATATTTGGTCCAATATAGGTGCTTGGTATCTCAATGATTAGACTACAAAACTCAAACTGCTTGAATTGTGCGGAGGAAACCTATCATACGACCAGATAGTAGCATCATTGTCACCCTTTTCCTTGTTCAGAGTCCTTCTTTAAGGGTTTCGCTAACCAATGCCTTTAGCCATTGGGACACTATGTATGGTTTCTAATTATGGAGAAAGTGTTGAAGCTTTCAACGCATTAGAAACAAATTGTTTCTTGGGTTTGTTCTTCGTTAAAAAATTTCTACCATATTTACCATGGAAACCTTAAATAAATAAACTGGTTAGCAAAACCTATTATTTGAATGTCATGCATGCCTCTGTACTGTAATCGATCACATAATTTTGTCCAATACATCCTTCCATGCTGTATTATCCAATCAATTTTATAACATACATCTTAATGTCTTTATGTGTCCTTTTTATTAATCATGACAGTCAGCTGCACTGCAGGTAACAATTTATCACCTGAAGTTTTTTAAACCAATATTTTTTTTTCTGGGCGAATCCAAGTAAAGCCAGTGCCTCAAGTTTGGAAAACAATTGTGGCCGGCCATGTTCTCATAAGTCCAAAAATTCAGGCAATTCAGAAGTGTGGTTGGACTAGCACAAAGGTCAAAGGATGTAAATCCTTTCAACAATAAAAATAGTTCAATCTCATCTAGCCTTGCCATTTGACACTTCAGCCTAAATCCAATACAAGCATGAGATACTCAAAGTAGAGATGTACCTATCTAAGCTTGCCAGACATGTAACAAAAGATGGAAAAGCAGCCAAGATGCAAATGCAAACTAGCAAAATATCAAACTGGAGTGAATATGCAATTTAGAGGAGAAGCAACCTGTGAAACAAGATTACGCAACTGCCGCACTGCTTGAGAAGAACCATCCATATAATACAATGCACCTGACAATCCCACACGTACATCCACCCGATTTAATTCAAGTTCAGTTAAGTTTAAGACCTGAAGCATTTCCATTGAGATGACAATGAGAAACACTTGGGGGTTAGATCTTTTAAGGAAAAAATTGAGAGCCAAAACCAAAAAATATTATTCTTCAATATAATTTAGAGGTGAAAGAAATAAGCATTTCTAACATGAAATTAACGAGGAAGTCTACTTTAATTTTTCAGGTACTGGATAATGGTAGGCATAATTAACATCAGTATTTCTACCAAGAAACCATTAATCCAAATTTAGGAACCTAATGCATGACAAGATGTGATACTTAACATATTTATTAAAAAAAAAATTGTATTGTACTGTTCACCAGAATAGTATCCACACTAAAGTAACTTCCTCACCAATATATCAAAAGATTAGCATTCACAAAATAACACCAAAGATAAACTCCGAAACTTTGCCTATATCATAGTGATACAAAACAGTAGTATGTAAAATCAAATGTGCCGTGTAAAGTGAATCTTCGTAAAATATATTTAATTAATATATTAGCTTCAGATCAATTGATAACAACTGTCAAACCACTAATCCTTTTTTACAGGGAAACAATATGACCACTACTATGTACTCTATGCAAGTACATCTTATGATATACAGAGTATCTAACATTATACCTTAGAATATTAAGGAGTATTAGAGTTGATCTTTAGGATTGGTTTTCATATTTCCTTGTATTTCATGGTTTTTACATTTGGATAGAATTAGAATTCTAGTGCTATTAGAAATAGAGTTTAGTGTTTTCTATTCTGTCTCAATACAATACATCAAAACAATTATATCATGTGAAGCCATTATTTTTTGCTTTTCTTAATTGAGAAAGAAAGAAATAGATTGAAGCCTTATTAACCTAAAGAAATAAATTGAGGCTTTATTAACCTTTAAATGCAGAGTAATCCTCCCATCACTTGAATCTGTTAAATGATAACCTTCAACATAGCAGGGATCACTGCTTCCAGTCAAAGTAATTGCAGTTGGAGGAACCTTCAGTAAAGTAGAATCAAACCCTTTCGTGAGGAAAAGGGTTAATTCACTGGGGTCAGGTCTCCACACCTCTAAAATAGCCTTGTGAACCAATCCTTCCAACTTTCTATCTTGAGCAGCAGATGCTTCATAAAACTGAACAGTCAACTTGTGGTGGCTAAATGGGTAGTCACCTCTAGCAGCTGTAACACCTGCCCACCTGGAAAAACAACAAGACAATCAAACTAAGTCATCACAGCCGCACAATGAATTAAAATTTATTATTTAACAAAGAACATAAAAATCAAAATGGTCATTAAATTCCAATATATTCTGAAATAGGAAGAAACTGGCAAGAATCTTTTCTAAAACCAATACCAATTACAATTAGAAAATTCCATGATTTTAAAAAGTTGGACTGATGGATTACTCAAACACTACAGTAACAATGACTGCAGATACAAAGGTAAACTTGAACACAAATTCACACCTAGAATCTGGATGACTTGAAGCATATTTGATTTTTTGCAATATAAAACGGCATTGATGCTTGCTGACAGAATCAGCTGAAGCATGGCTCCTATACTCTTCAAGTTCTTTGGTAAGTAACTGCCCAGCCCTAGGATGGCGTGATCCCAACCGCTGAGCAGATATTAGAACTGCTTGTACATCTTGAATTCTATTGGTTGCTTCAGCAGTTGAATCAACATTGAATAGAACTTTGTGAATATTTGATATAATGACATTAAGAGGATCATCTGGATCATCTGCTAGGAGTGGATCCAGTCCCTCTATATCTATGTGCTCTGTAATAGCCCAAATAAGACGGGCCAATATTCTTGGGGTAGTCACCTGTTACATTCAAAACATTAACCATCCAACTGTGGAAACCAGATTTATGCATGACTATAAAAGAGATCATGAAATTTCACGTGTTTCAAGGGGCTCAAGTCAGGTATAGTTGAAAAAGGTGTGTATTTTCTCAGTATTACCAGTTCCGCTAGAGAACCAATTTTTTCTTTTTCCTGCCAACAATCAACCAACATTTCTTTCCCTCTTCAAAAATTTTTTTTCTCTCTACAAGAAAAAATGTGGTCTCGGCTTGGATTATTTCTGCTCAAGAAAAATAACTGAAGCATCATATCATACTAAACAATCCTATTAGTCGATACAACAAAACAAAAACATTTACAACATCGTGTAACAGCAAAGCATATTTATTAAATAAAGCCACAGAGATTCATTATTAGTTACTTACTGAATTATATTTCACCTACAAGAGAGTTCATGCTCTGATGCAAAAATTACATTATGGAAGACATTTTAAACCAAACATTTTTTCTGATGAAATTCATGAAAAACAGAGTAAGAACTTATTATCATCAACTAGCAAATTCAGTATCAAGTTCAGGGGTAAAAGGACAGATATAAAAGAGAGGGATGAAAAGCTTTAGGGGAATTACACAGAGGAAAAATGGAGATTTGTTATTATCATCAGTCTTCTGTAAAATATTCTAATACCTGTAATAATCATCATTTGGATGGTATAAGCTACATGCATGCAATTGTCAAAATAAGGAATCTTTATAGATTCCGGTGCTGCTGAAGTTAAGGTATAAAATTTTAAGTACCTCGCGCAAGTCCTTCACAAGTTCACGTTGCAAGTTTTGCAATCTAGTCTCATTCAAAATTTGGTCTTGAGAAGCTCCATCTTTGACTCTTTTTACACCACCCCTTGTGTCATAAATGCAACATAATCTAACAAGCAACTTCAAGTAGCAGTCAATGGCATAGGTTCGGCCATCACAATCCCATTTAACACAAGGCCGACAAACTTCCACCACTTCTAAAGCAGGTTCCGTCCAATTTAATGCACCATAGCCAGTTCCATATGCCAAAGCTCCAATAACCCTGCTCTCCATTCCCGTGTTATTTTGTTCAGGCAAAGGCAGGGACAGCTGAAAGCAACTTTCCACTAGTGATGCAACTAACTCCTCCCTAAATATGCTTTTACTTGTAATACTGTTAAGATCGTCACTGACTCTGGCATCCTCAAAAAGAGAAGCAATATCAGTTCCAGCCAGAGGTTTCTGCCCTCTTCGGACACTTTCCTTGGCAAATAGGTCAACACAAAGAGCTGTTCTACATATACATGCCAAAGCATGCATCCGATCTGATTCTGCCCTCAAGTTTCTCACCATCAAAAGTAGCCTCTTGAACAGTGACACCTACCAGCAGCCATTTATAGGTAATAAGCATTGCTATGTGAAGCACAACAAACTGTGACATCAAACATAGCTATATTTATATTATATAGTATAATGCAAGATAATATCCAAAACAAAGCACATTTTAAACACTAAAAAGCATAAGATTAATATCAGGAACCATAAGCCTAGTATAGCCACGACAATACTTATATCAATTATGACCAATATCACATTAATATTAGGCTTTCTACCATAAGCATCCATAACTAGTAAAATCATGAGGCTATTCACAATTCATAGGTAAAAATCCGTTAAGCCAAATCAATTAGACAATTAAAAGGGGCATCACCTGCATGTGAAGATCAAGGAGATGAAGATTGGTAACAACTGCCCTAACAATACTCTCTCTAGCAGAGGCAAACTCCTGCCTGTCCCACAGCGTTAGGATTGCGATAATAGACTGCGAGGCCCATTCTGTCTTCCCTCCAGGTACGTCAGCCAGATACAGCATATTGATCCCAACCTCGTAAATCAAAGCAGGCTCCAATGACGAAACCAAGAATGGTGCCAAGTGTGTAACGACATCCGAAACACCCACCAATTTCTCAGCATTGGAATCAATCTGATCGCTGCTGCCACCACTAGCCCCTCTGGAGGCCTTTGACAGCTTCCGAATAACCTCGACGCTGCCAGAAGCCACAGCCTTAACCGAATACACAATGGGGAGCACTGTGGACCGGAAATTCTCCACCGGAAGGATCAAGGACCTCGCCATGAGCGCCCTTCGTTTCTTCCAGACAAAATCAACCATGGAGGACACCCAAGTAGACCTGATCGCGAGGGAATTCTCGCTGTCAACAAGCTTGTCGCCAGCGAGGCGACTCATCCGCTTGGAGCTGAATTCGGAGAAGAGGCGGCCGACAGAGTCAAAGGCGACCTTGGAAACGACGTCAGCCCGGTCGAGCATGTTGGCGCCGATCCGGGTCCACCAGGCGGACACCCTGTCGAGGAGTCCAACGTTGTTTTCGCAGAGGATAACGAGGTCGTCGCGGGCGAGGACGCAGCCGAGGGTCTCTGTGACGGAGAATCGGAGATTGTCGCTTGGGGAATCGAAGCATTCGGAGATCTCCTTATTGCAATCGGCGATGAGGCGAGCGAGGCGGTAGGAAGGGATGGCGGCGAGGATAGAGACGGCAGCGGCGGTGACGTCAGGATCAGGGAAGCGGAAGTCAGCACGGATGCCGGAGCAGACGGTTTCCCAGAGGTCGGGAGTGAGGCGAGTGGAGCGGATGAGGTCGAAGGCGAGCTTCTTGCAGACGGCGGAGGCAGGGGCGGCGACGATCTCCTCGACTGCGGTTTTTGCTATGACGGCGATGTCACGGCCGGCGGCGGACTGCTGAAGAGCCTGGAGGAGGGCTCCGGACTGGCGGAGGGCGTCGTTGGAGCGGAGGTCCGCCTGGATCTGGGCGAACAGGATGTCCATGACCGCTGGACGGTTAAGAAATTGAGGGGCTCAGATCCAAAGATGAATTGGGTAGTGTTGGGGTTTAGGATTAGGGAGTGAAATGGAATATCATTTTCTCTGTGAGAATCGGGAGTAAGAAGGTTGTGAGATTCTCTGGAAGTAGAAGGTTAAAGGAGTTATATAATGGTTTGGTTTGGTTGAGTTGGTAATTATAGTAATTGGTTAGTGTTGGAGTGTGAAGAGGCTCAAAAGAATTTGTTGAAGCTTGAATTCACCGTGTCGGACTGGAATTTGAACACAGAATCGGAGATGAACTCTGGGAAAGGGAGTGACCCAGGGTGGTGGACGTTGCAAACTGTATAGTTAAAACTTACAAGTGTGCTCACTGCTCAAAACTAACAATTTGTGTGTCCATTATTACTATTTTTTTTTAGTTTGAGGGATAAATTTTTTTTGTAACAAATATTTAAGAAATAAAAATACTTTCCATCCAAAAATTTATTTACTGTCAGGCGCCACTTATAACAAATTTTTAAACGCAAATCTTCTCTAATTCATTCTTCTTCAACATAAACGTTCCTTTTCTTTTCTGATTTATCTGTATTTTTATCTGATTAGTATCTCTTTTTTCTCAATTTTTTTTATTTTTTTGTATTCTTCTTAAATTTCGATCTATATTTTCTTTTAAACCGAACCGTATAATTAAAATCGTTTAGATTTTACGTGTTTTAAAATAATAAATGACTCAAACTCAAATCAATTGAATCACTTGAACAAGAACAATTTGGATTATTTTTTTGAATCGAATTAAGTGTACGAGGTTTAGATCGTTCTTAATTTTATTTAATTTTATTCTTTAACAATTTGAATTGAATAGAATGAAATAGAATCTAATGCAATTCAATAAAGAGATAATAAATAATTTTATTTTTCTTCACCAAAAATCAGTATTGTTTATGAATTTAAATTTGAATAGAATGCATGTGTTTCTGAATTTATAGAATGCACAATTTTTAATTCATTTGTTATTACACAATGGTGTCGTTATAATTATATTTCGGTTCATTTGTAGTCCAAGTGTGTTGTCGATAAATAATTTGTCCCAAAGATTGGGATGACTTTTAAGACAAATTGAATGTAATCTAATGCCATTAAATAAAGTGATAATTAATAATTTCATTATTCTTTACTAAAATATGTATTGTTTATGAATTTGAATGTGGATAAAATGTCGGAGTTTCTAAATTTATATAATGCACAATTTTCGGTTCATTTGTTATTACACAATGGTGTTGTTATAATCATATTTCGGTTCATTTGAAATTTATGTGTATTGTCAATAAACAATTTATTTCAAAGATTGGGATAACTTTCAAGACACTTAATGAAAATGAGGATTAATTTCTTATTTGTGTTATGTTTTATTGAATAGCCACTTTTTAATTTAGAATAAATATTTGCTGATATTGGAATTTGATAAATTCATTTAATCTTATTCAGTGTGAACCTAAATTCATTCAAATTAATGTGATCTTAATACAGTTCAAATATTTTCAATAAATAAATAAAAAAAGATATATATATATATATATATATATATATATATATATATATATATATATGTAAAGAGTCAAAGAAGTGTTTACTTTTTTATAATTCTTTATAAAATAGTGTTCAAAAATGTTAATAGAAATTAATTACAATTTAAAAGATTAAATATATTTACTTTCTATATCTCCATATGATAATTTATAGAAAAGACTTGAGAGGACAACGAATGACTTTGAGATTCTTATGCCGTAAAATCTTTCTATGACTTTGTCTCTCAATTTATTTATGTTGTCCAAGAGAATAGTTGGACTATATTCATGCCAGAAAGCATCAATTTGTTCCTACAATTGAAAGAAATTTATTAATATGTATTAGGATAAAGTACTAAATTTGTCTCATACGTTTGGGCGTAATTTTGTTTTGGTACTTAAGGTTTAAAGTGTTCTATTTAAATCCAAAAAAATTTCATTTAGCTTCAATGTAGTCCTACCATGAGATCAAAATTCAATGATTAACGAAATATCCTATATGACAGCAGGTACAAGAATAATGATAATTTGGAGAACAAGTACAAGTTCTAGAGGCATAAAGTCAACCGTGTATGCATCAATATATTTATTTATCATTTATCTTACGATTTAAATGAAATATTTTATATAAAACTAAAAAGAATGATAAATAAATGTATTGATACATCCACGGTTAATTTTGTGCCTCTAGATCTTGTATTTGTTCTCCAAATTATTGATCATGTTATTGTACTACTGTCATGTAGGACATTTCGTTAATCATTTAACTTTGACCTCATGGTGGAACTACATTGAAGTTAAATGAAACTTTTTTAGATTCAAATAGGACACTTTAAACCTTAATGACCGAAACAAGATTACGCCCAAACGTAGAGGACCAATTTCGTACTTTACCCTATGTATTAATTTAGAAGTAGAGGATCAACTATGTTTAATGATACTTATCTGTAAGGAATAAAAAATTTGATCAATACTTAACAATAATATCAAGTGAATTTCAGTTAATTCACAAATGAATCGAAATTAGTTCAGATTTGAACAAGTAGTCAAAAAGACTCAATCATCAACAAAAACACATTGAATTCATTTTTGGATCCACATGAACCTCAAGTAAACTAAGAAATGAAGCGAAATTATTTAATGATGGCACAAGAGAAAATTAAGAAATAAAAAATTTGGTCAATACTTAACCGCAGTATCAAATGAATTTCAGTTGATTCACAAATGAACTGAAATTAGTTCAGATTTAAACAAATAGTCAAAAAGACTCACTCATCAACAAAAATATATTGAATTCATTTCTAAATCCAAATAAACCTCAAATATTGAGTTTTTATGTTTATTGAAATATGCTTTTATATTTTTTAATAAAAGCTCTCTCTCTTTCTATATATATATATATAATTTGCAATTGAGAATTTTTGTGTTTTCTATAATGAAATATTTGTATTCTTTATTATTGAAATTTTTATGTTTTTAATATTTTTTTAATTCTAAAGACAATTTTTACAACAAAAGTTTAAAATAATACAGAAATTTTTTTAGAAAACACAAAAGTTTTAGATGAAGTTATAGAATTTGTGTTTTTAAACTTTGATAAATTTTAAAGGTAAAATTCTTCTAACAAATGCCGTAAAAAATATAAATTTTTAAGAGAAACATTAAAATTATAGATGAAAATATAAAAAATTTGCATTTTTTGTTTTATTATTTTTTCCCTCCTCCTTTTGTCCTATTTCTGTTTTTTTCATTTTTTCCATAAGAGATATGAAGAAGGAGAAAAAAGAAAAAAGAAATTACAGAAAAAGAACAAGAATTAGAAGGGGAAGAAAAACGTAACAAGAATTAAGAATGTGATGTATACATAGCATACGTATATACATACAGTGATAGTGAAACCCTAACAGGCAACACACTTTCCCTTATTGAATTAATCTATACATGCTTTGACGCACTCATTCTCCCCCAACTGCGCGCACACTGCTGCCTCGCCCCTCACTCCCTCCCTCCCTCCCTCCCTCCGACCACCGTCACTCCGTTTCTCGGCGTCAGCCTCTTTCTCCCATCGTCTCCCCGTCAGTGCGTCTCAATCACTGTTATAGAGTCGCTTTAGTTGTTCAACACATGTTTTGAATTAGCTTTGCGGATTTTAAATTGTTTACTGTTTTCTCGTTTCAATGAGATTAACTTGTTTTACACTTCTGAATCTGCAATCACTTGTGTTGCTCTCTTTAATGATTTGGTTATTATATGAAGTGACATTGTGGTTCTGATGGTGAATCTTTCGCAATTGTTGTGTCCTCAATTAATTATGGTTTTATTCGTTTTGGGTGAACAATTGAATTATTAGTAGTTTTACTTCTGTAATAATGCTGAGAAAGATTTTCATGGATAGACAGAGCTGAATTTCATGGCGTTGCTTGTACTTTTGTGTTTACCTGTCTTATTTATTTTGTATTTGGGGATTAGGGCAAGTTTTCAATCATGGCATCATCGATAACCCGTGAGTGGGTGGGACTGAAAACATTTGCGCCGGCAACTCAGACAAAATTGGTTGAACTGTTGGGAAGACTAGAGGAGAAGGTTCAACTTTTTGCTTTCTGATGTCCAATTCACATATGCAAAGCATATGCAAGCATCATATTTATTTATTATTTGGTATATGAATTCCTTGTTTTGAAATTAGTTTCTTGTTTTACTCTATATGTTGGCATAGAACGTGGACAAGTTAACAATACTTGTGATGGGGAAAAGTGGTGTTGGAAAATCATCGACCGTGAATTCAATTATAGGAGAAAGAGCTGTTACCATTAATCCCTTTCAGGTACATGTTTCTTTCCTCCTAAGGATAGATGAGTTAATTTCTAAATGCTGACATCAAATGGGGTGCTCTTTTCTTGGTTTGGAAGTCGGAAGGACTAAGACCTGCAATGGTGTCACGCACAAGGACAGGATTTACAATAAACATCATTGACACTCCTGGTCTCATAGAAGGGGGATATATCAATGATCAGGCCTTGGAGATTATCAAACAGTATGTTATTGTTTGAAGCATGTTTCTGGATCATATTTCTTATCCCTTCTTTTCCTTGGATTGATCTTTGGTGTTTGGACTTATGATGCTTGCTTGTGTAGTTTCCTTCTGAACAAGACCATAGACATTCTGCTTTATGTGGACCGTTTGGATACCTATAGAGTGGATAGCCTTGATAAGCTGGTTGTCAGAGCTATTACTGATAGTTTTGGCAAAGAAATATGGAAGAGGGCTTTGATAGTTCTTACACATGCTCAGCTTTCACCCCCTGATGGAATACCTTATGACGAATTCGTTTCAAAAAGATCGGAGGCACTTCTAAAAGTTGTTCGCCAGGGTGCTCGATTGAGGAAAGATGACCCAGTGGTAAATGTTGCACATTTTCAACCACAAAATGCACCAATTGTTTGCTTTCCCATTGGAATTTGTGTAAAAACATGAGCCCATAATGGTTATGGCTGTTACCTCTGGGTAAGGATGGGCCCAAGGTCATGTTATGACATACTAGGGCCATCCTTTCTCTCGATATAAATTGTGTTCTGAAAATTGGCTCGTTGGGTAAAGACTGTATGCTTAGGATCCATTGGAACTCTTTGAAAATCTATTTTGTAAGCTATTCAATGTGGGCCCAAGTCTATGTTCCATTTGGTCTATCTTGTATTATACTGTGGAACTCCATCATGTCATCATGTGAATCTTTTTTCCGTTTTTCAATTGATTGACTATGTTGCCTTTCTCTTATCCCCCCCCCCCCCCCCCCTTCTTCAATCCATGCTTAACCATTTGCTATAGTTTTAGTTATATTGCATGCAGAATCTTTATACATTCTGGATGTTTAACATATGAGTTTCTTGTCTCCTCTCATAGGTTTCTAGCATTCACTTTGTTTTGGTTGAGAACAGTGGGAGATGTAACAAGAATGAAAGCGATGAGAAGGTTGGCACTTGTCATGTTCCCTTCAGTTAATTGATCATTGGACCTTTCCCTTGTTTTTGGCTGAGTAGCTGACCTATGGTATTTTTTTATGATAGGTTCTTCCAAATGGGACAGCTTGGATTCCTAATCTGGTCGAAAAAATCACAGAAGTTACAACAAGGAGCAACAAGTCTATTTATGTTGACAAGAAGTTGATTGAAGGGCCAAACCCTAATCAGAGGGGAAAGATCTTTATTCCCATCTTATTTGCACTTCAGGTAAGCTTTAAACATTGAAAGATATTTATTGTAGCTTGTCTGCTCTAGATTTTTCTTTCAGTGCAAACCATATGCACTTCCGATGGCCATATACAAGAAGGGAAAAGTTTCTGTTCCTTTTGTTGAATATCTATTTATTTCAAGAGTTTTATAAATCCAAACGGATCCTTACTTGTATATTTGTTCACCTGTACACAGTATTTCTTTGTGATTAAACCTATTGAACGCGCAATCAAGAATGACGTTGCGAATGAGGCCAAGCCGTTGTGGGCAATTAGGGAAGCTAAACGCAGGTTCTAATTGGCAATTTTCATGGGATGGCACGTTCTAACTTTGTAGAGCATAGCTGGTATCAGTTGTTCTATATATATTATCTAGCTGAAGTAGGCACCCTTGTAATGCTGTGAGGCTCAGAATATTTTGTACACTCAAGATTTTGTATTTTGGTTTGCATTTTACACCTACCCGTTTTTACTCTCTTCATTCCAATTTACAATAGTATGAGTAGCATGATACCTTAAAGGCTTAAAAAAGATTATGGTTGTAGCATGATGACAGAGATAACACAACACGTCCACACAATTTTGAACAAAATGATTTTGGAAGAAGGGAAGAGATTGGAATATACTGCAATATCTTTCAGTAACACACATCAATATCACTCTGCAGCTAAGAACTTTATATTTTCCTTAGTTGTGTTGTGGCAGAGGAATGAATTCCTTTAGCCCTCCTTCATGGCACAACAATTCAGAGGAGGGGTGGAAATAGAATAGAAAGATTAAAAGATTACAGTGGGTTCAAGATAGAAATGAAATGATGAGGCTAGTTGAGGATCATTTTTCTGATTTATTCACAAAATCAGAAAAAAGGGAACATTGAGAAATGTACTAAGAATATTCTCTTTTTGGAAGGCAGAAGCCCCAGCTGCGTGATCCTGGAACTTTTGGGAGGAGGAAGGGAATGCCTTGCGTCTTTTGGGAAGAACAAAGTAAGAAGACATGTAATAGTAGCTGTTCTTTGTCTTGTTAGATAGTGTTGTCATTAGTTCTAGGCCTTCTAGTTTCTGAGTTTTTGATATATGTGTTTGCTGAATTTCATCCATGTTTGCATTGTTTTACAGCAATAATCGAAAAAAGATCCTATAAACTACCCCACCAGTTTAACAAATGTCAAAAATAAAAGTATTTGATTCACTAACAATATAAAACTTTTTCACACATAAGGAAATAGTGAATAAAAATTAGTGCACAAGCAACCAATACTATTTTAGTGATACTACATCAAACAACTTCAGCTACACGAGGGACTTGCTCACTATCAATGACTATTTCCGCTGAATTTCTTGCTTCTATGGCAACATTAACCCCTCTCATGCTCCTTGACTGTACTTTAGAATAGATCCCAACACAATGTGTTGTTATCCATCTCCTTATTCTCCATAACTGAGTCAATGCATCTCTCATGTATTTTACCAAGTTCTCAACATTCTTTAAAGTTAAACAAAGCATGATATACAATAGTGCCAAAATAGCAATACTGCCACAAATGCAAAATAGGCCAAGGAAAGGCTGATAACCTAATGGTGAACTTTCTTTTGCTTTTTTATCTGAAAGAGAGCAATGTGAATTGGACAGCATATCCTTTTCAAGTTGCTCTGTTTCTCCATTCTCTATAACACTTAGCAATGCCTCGGATATATCCCTAGCCAAAGAGGAGCCCCTTTGAAACACCTGATGTATCAACAACAAAATTGTATAAAACTTTGTCAGATCATTGTTTTTCGTCCCCCCTAGATATCTAGCACACGTGTTGTTACTTGAACATAAAGTTTGGTAGAAGTGAAAATAAAATGAGTGAATAATGTCTCAAATATAAACCATTCTATTTTGGTAATGACTTGATATCCAATTAAATCCCAAAGTGATTTCTGAGATCAACAGCATGTAATAAAATTTTTGAGACTGACAGCATGTACTAAGACAATCTATGAGATCTCAATTACACTAATCATATCTTTGAGATGACAAAAGTGTACCATGTTAAGACCCTAACGACATGATGAGTCACTTGATGAAAATGGACGACTAACATGATGCATTTTTGGACCTAACTAGTATAATTAGGGTCTAGGAGACTATTTTAATGCACGTAGATAATCTCATAAATCACTTTGGGGTTTAACTATTTGATATACTAATAGTAGAAATTTATGCATAATATTGAATTTTTCTTAGAGGGAAAACATTTATGTTAGTTCCGTTTACTTATTCATTTTCACCTCTACCAAAACAGTGTTGCTATTGAATATGAGATTAGGAACCCACAAAACCAAAGCCACCAAGCCTAAAGGTGCTCCCTGCTTGGACGAAGCCTTCACATGAGTACTTTGCGAGAAAGACTTTGGCATGAGGGGCGACAAAGAAAGCTGCTTCAATCTCATTATTCTTAAATGCTGCAGGGTAACCATTAATGGAATTTATTCTTCTAATGTTCTCAGGTTTGAATTTTAGTATGTCAATCAAATACCTCACAATAAATGAATTCTCATCACAACCAACTGGAGCATTTCTCTTCTGAAGGGTCTGAATATCAACCACTGAAGGTTCAAGTTGCGATACAGTCATCATCGATGTTAGACTCGCTGTGAAGCTACTGGTTACAATTAGGATAACAAATAACCATGGTGCCAACACAGTTCGAGCCAATGGTCTTCTTATTGGTTCTCCTGCTTATCAGAAAATAAGCTACGATTAGTGTCAAATTCTTGTTTAGGAAATATTAATCACTCTTCTAGTTTAGGTGAACACTACACATGAAGCCATGGATATTTCTACAAACATTCTAACAAATATGAATTGCTATATTAAATATTTTGCTTCACCAATTTTGAGGCTTTTTGAAAAAATTTCTATGGTAAAACATCCAAAAGACTTCCATATTAGTTTTTTTAGAGTAAAGGATCGTTTTTGTCTCCAATGTTTCGGGTAAATCCTATTTATGTCCCTAACGTTTAAATCGTCCTATTTGTATCCGTAACGTTTGTAAAAGTGATTCAATGTTATCCTGGCGTCAATTACACATGATGAACGTTTTAATTTGAGTTTTAAAAATCTCTTCTTGAAGTTAGAATACAAATGTTTGGGATAGAATCGATGATCCACTCCGAAAAATAACTCATCAAAAGTTGAAACTAATTCCTAACAGGATTCACTTTTCTAAGGATATAATTGAATCTAAACACAAATAGTGGGTATAATATTAAAATCGAACACATCCAAGTGAGACCTAATTGAGAATGAATACATCCAAGTAAGAATAATTGAAAAATATAATCTGATTTGTTAGTATAATTGATAGTAGGATAACATTGAATCACTTTTATAAACGTTAGGAATACAAATAAGACGATTTAAACGTTAGGGACACAAATAGGACTTACCTCAAACGTTGGGGACAAAAACGATAATTTACTTTTTTTTTTATTACGGATTTAAATTTTGTTTAAGGATTTTTGTTTGGCTAATGAGTTGCTAACTCGATGCATATATAAGACGAGATTCAAATCCCTAACACTTGTTTAAGCGAACGAGTGAACTAATCATTCAACCAACCCAGGTTGGTTAATACTATGATATTAATGGACTAACTAAAACATATTACTATCAATACAAACCATATTTATAACAAAATTGCATCAAAATGGGTGTGACATTATCAATTTTGGAGTGATGTGATCCAAATGAACTTTCATGAGAGAGAACTTACTATGTGCAAGGAATATTACAGTGACTAAAAACCAAAGCATCGCCCCCAGCCCTTGTAGTTCTTCATTTTCTTCGCGTTCAATCAACCAAATGACAAATCCAACCAAAACGTGCATTGCTGCCATCATCAACCACATCTCTTTTGTGAATGCATCCATAAACATCCATGTTTGTTTTGATTTATTTGGCTTCTCAACGACCACCATGTTAAGTCCAGAGTCAATATATGGTTGTGAGAACTCAACTAAATGATATCTATATGCCAATATTGATATATCTCCAACTGCAGCATCTAATGTCTACATTAGAAATAATAAAAGCAACCTTAAAAAAAAAATTGAGAGCATAATATTTGTACGACTTAATTGGCATTCAAAAATACAATTATGTACACTCAAAATCAGTCATCATTGTTTAACTCATTTTTAATCTATATTTTTTGTTTCAAAAAATGAGTGACTGATTTAGTGATTGATTTTTGTTATACACGTAACACAATTGTTTTTCAATATATATATTTTACAAAAATAGAGACCAAAAATTAAAGAAGAAAAAGGGACTAAAATCAAAACATGTAATTATAAGGATCAAGCTTAATTTTTACAAATGCATTAATAATCATATTACCTTATTGTTAACTTGATTAACCATTTCATCATAGGAGCCATTGAAGGGAACAAAATCATAGTGCAAGTGATATGGAAGATTCTTAATAGCTGCTTTGAAGACATTGATTGAAAAACCAGTTATGGAAGTTGCATGCTTGCTGTCACCATAGGTGACATTCACAAACTGAGCAAAGGCATCATTTGCAGGTACTCCTATTTTAAGTGGCATTTCCTCATTACTATTGGTCCATCCCCTTGGAACTGAGTGTAAATCTCCAGGCCAATAAATATTACTCAAAACAACTCCATCATAACCGTTAGATTTATTTACCTCCATTTTCTCATGTTCAACAAAGTTCTTGGAAAAACCATGTGTTGGAGACCAAACTGCCATTTCTCTATAGCTTTTTCCTATCACATTAATTATGGTGAAGGTTGAAGATTGATGTAAATTTTCATCAAGGAATTCTTTCATGTTGAACTTTCCTTGTGACTTGTTTGTAATCTTAGCAATAGCAATAGCTGCATCATAAGCTCGAAGTGCGAAAACACTTGGAGTATTGTTCTCTTCTTCTTCAGGGTACTCTTGAGCAAACCTTGTTCGAAATCTGAACCCGAACTTTCTATATGGTTTGGTAGTTTCCAAAAAATGTGTTTTGAATCCAATAACACCTTGCATGGTAGAGATAACTGAAGAGTTAACCGAATCAAGAAGGGAAGCAACTTCGTTCGGGATGATCCATACATATCCTTTCTCCATCAAACCCATTTGTTTTGCTTTCTTGCAAAGCACGCTAGCCAACTCTAAAGAAGAGTGCACAATCAAGAAGACCCTGTTACTCTTCTTCTTGAGTTGGTTAAGCTCATTTTCGATTCTAGATTGCAAAGACAAGGAAGGCAATGCTAACTGGTTAACGATCTCAGATCCAACATGGCGAAGAGAATTGGAGAGGGAAATTAGTACCCCTGGATCATAAGAAAACCTGCTATTAACTTCATATATTGTTGTCACCTTTTTCCACTTGAAGTGTCCTACAATGGCTGCAAGGCATTGCATCTGAATGTTGATATCATCTCCGAGTTGGATTAGTTGTGGGAATGGAGAAGAGGGTAACTCTGTGATGGGTGCATACGAAGATAGAGATAATATAGGGGTGTTTTTTGTGGCGTTATTAATTTCAGTTGCCAAAGATGCTTCGCTCTGTGTTATTGTTCCTACGATGGCTAGCAACTGCTTCTTCTGTGCAAGATCCATGGCTATATTTATCGAAACGGATTTGGATTCCTTAAAGCGAGAAAGTTGGTAAAGTGGTAGAGTAAAGAGTGAATCACTATCTTAATTTAAGAGTGATTAACTCCACATTTTACGACTTTATCAATTTTCTCACTTTAGAGAATCTTAATCCGAAACAAAACACAGTCAATCAGTAATGAGGCCGAGAAATGGAGGTGAATATAATCGTTTGTACTTCCTAGTTCCTACCAAATAACCATGAACTTCAAAGTAATAGTGAAACAGAGAGGTTGTAGAAGAAACAAGGTATAACATGCTTTTTACTATGAGAAAAGTACATTAATCCTAAAAGTCTAGAAGAACTTCTAATTGAGTATGGTCAAATTAATAAAAAAAGAAAGGAAAAGTATAGTAGACAATGAAAATACTAAACAATGTGAATAATGAATATATCGAATATTTAATTTATTAGGTATGCGGATGGTTATCTAATATTAAGTTTTAGGTGAATAATTTAAAAGTGTAGTGTGTTTTTACTTTATTTAACTAAACTTAGAACTTATTGTTCATGTTTACAAAAACTTAGCTAGAAGTCCAAAAAGAAATTGTGTATTTACGTTCAAAAGATTTTTGTGATTATATGAGTAAAAATTTTGTGTTTGGGTAAAATAATTCCTGTATTTTTTTTTTTCTGTGTTTTTCTTTAAAAAATTTATAGTTTATCCAAAAAGAATTTCTGTATTTAGATAAAAACAATTATGAATTTTTGTGTATATTTTTCTTAAAAATTTTGTATATTTATCTTTCAAAATTAAAGTATTTAGCATACAAAATTTATGTGCTTAAGCAAAAAAAAAAAAAATTGTATTTTCCTTTTTTTCTTAAAAAGTTTATATGATTATCATCAAAAAGTTTGTTTTTATCCTTACAAAATTTCTGTATTTATTATAAAAATTTTTATGTATTTTTTACTACGTTTCTGTTAGATAATTTGTGTATTTACTATTTAAAAGATTTTCCTGTTTACGTCATAAAATATATGCGTTTAGCATAAAAAAAATTATGTTTTGGTAAAAAAAAAAATTGTATTTTCTTCTATATTTCTCTTCAAAATTTGTGTTATCCTTAAAACATTTTGTATTTTGGTAAAAAAAAATTTATTTTTCATTTCAGTTTAAAAAAATTATATGTTTATCTTGAAAAGATTTTATTTTAGCGTAAAAGATTATATTTAGGTCAAACAAAATTGTGTGTCTTCTTTTATTTCATATTTTTTAATGTGTATTTATGCATTAAAAATTTTTTTTCTGTTTAACCTCACAAAATTTCTGTTTGTTGTCAATAAATTTCTTTTTTTATTCGATTATTTTTCTTTGTCATCTTTTTTTATGTTTCTCTTTTTTACTATTCTTCCTTTTTCATAAAAATTTTATAGAAGTAAAAAGAAACACAAAGAAAACGCATAAGAAGAAGGAAATAAAAAGAAAGTCACTCCAAATTAAAAAAAAAACATAAAAAGACGACAACACAAGAGATGAAGAAAAGGAGGAATATAAAAAAAATAAAGAAGAAAATTAAAAGAAAAAAAGGAGAAAAAGTAGATACAGAAAACGCAAATATTAAAAACTAAATGTGTAAGTATAAAAAGGGAAAAAACACATATAAAAGTGTTTAATTAATCTTAGTTACAAAATTAATTACCGATATTTTTGTAAATCAATTGTACTAGTTTAGAGCTAATATATATATATATATATATATATATATATATATATATATATATATATATCCAATTTTCCACAACTTATACAATTTTAATTTCAAATCTAAAAATTAAATACCTCTCGAAATCTAAAAGACAATTACCCACATCAATATATTTTAATTTTTACATATTTAAGTATTAAAAGAACGGATTAGGACTCTCAATCATCAAGAAAACTATACTTTTGTAAATGGAATAGCATTAACTTTAACAAGTAAATATTATTTGTAAACCACCTATTTATTAGTTTTTACAAGATTATAAAATTGAAAAAAAAAATACATGCACAGTCCTCCAAATGTAAACAGCATTTGACACATGCACAACGTCTCTTCAACCATTTATCATTGTTCATCTTTGAAGAGTCACGAGCATATTGTCAACGTAATAATTATCATTTTGGATACTAAAGAAGGAAGCAAAAATTACCGCTAACAACTGTTTGAGCCGAATTCCCGCGGGAATTTTGCACCTCCAAGTGGAGTTTAGTTCTACTGAATCTGTTGAAGTCTCTGATGGCAATTTCCATGGCTATCTTCTGCTGCATACCCATTAGTGAATCCAAATCAAGCACTGAACCTATGCTCTTATTAGTGGCCCTTGGTCGTGGGGTAGTTAAGCAGTGTCCCCTTTTTGATGACCATGCTATTAGTAGTAGTAATAACTTCAAGGCAAGGAAGAGTGATATGGAAGAACAACTTCTTCCCATTATTAGAGGAATTTATGTCTACTGTCTAGCAATACCTAAAGATAATTATTATAAATGTAGTTATGACCATGATTTTGCATTGTGTGTGTGTATTAATAAGCCAAACCTTTCTTTGTTTTGACTTGCTCAACTTTTTTTTTTTTTTTTTTTTTGGCTGATATTATGAATGATATCTGACCTGAAAAGTTCACTCTGGATTTATTATTCTTGCCTCTCGAATTTACCATGCTTCATAGCATATGATTATGATTGGTACTTTGAAATAAAATGAAAAATATTTAGGTAGTTTTACCACTTATCTAAAGGCTTCGAGAGACACGTCACTTCCGGAATAGTATGCACATCAGTGTCGAACTCGTGTTTTTTTGTGAATATAGAAGAGGTAATATTAATTATTAATATTCCATAAATCTCCATTATACACATTGTACAAATATTATATACTTTTCCAAACATTAAATACTAAATAGGAACTCAAATCATCTCTCTCTTCTCCATTAGGAGAAACTAACTTTAATCCCTAATCCCACTTAATTAATTAATTAAAATACTTAAAATTAATGTAATAAATTTTTTTCAATAATTATAAATTTAAAAATAATTCACTATTAAAATATATTAATATTAAATAAATTTATATATAACATAATACACAATATATAATTCGAGATTACACTAATTAAAGTTTTCAACAGCTAATTTTGCAACGACTTGTTTTTACAACTAATTAAAGTTTTCAACGGCTAATTTTGCAACGACTTGTACAACTGCTAATTTTAATAATGTAGTTAGCATTTTAAATTTTAAAAATAAAAATAACCAACCTAACTAAAAATTATTTTGTAAAGTGTAAAAATTAAATATATTTTTTAATGTAAGTAAATTTAATTAATTATAATTTAATATTAATTATGATATAAATAATTAATATAAATTATTAATTAAATAAAAATTTAATTATTTAATCTAATTAATTATTATAATTATTAATAAATTAATTATAATTTTATTACTTAATTAATTATTATTTAAATAATTAATATAAATTATTAATTAAATAAAAAATAATTATTTAATATAATTAATTATTATAATTATTACAAAATTAATTATTATTTAGTTATTTAATTAATTAAAATTTTATATAATTATTTATTTTATATAATTATAGGACAATGGGAGTCCCTTTCTTGATCCATGAGAAAGTATTTTTTTCAACTCACTCCAATGGTTAGTTCCTATTTTTACTGACGTACACAGTAATAGGAAGTAGGAACTCCAAAAAAGCAACTATTGGAGTTGCTCTAAGACCATCTCCAGTAGGGAACTCATCCCAATTCCTGTTTATGGCCCACCTATCATAAAAAGTAATTCCACATCAGCTTTTGCGTCATAAACAGTAAATAGGAACTCAAAGCATCTCTCTTCTTCATTAGGAGGAACTAACTTTGATCCCACTTAATTAATTAATTAAAATACTTGTAATTAATGTAATTAATTTTTTTAATAATATAATTTAAATATTTAAATTTAAAAATAATTCACTATTAAAAGATATTAATATTAAATAAATTCATATATAACAATAATACACAATAGATGAATTCGGGTTACACTAATTTGTAAAATTACTTAATACAAAGAAAAACATAATTAAACTCTATAGTTGACGACAAGCATTGTGAAATTGCCAAAACTTTGATTTTGTAAACTTAGAAGAAGATGAAGAAGAGTTGTAGAGAGTGTGAGAATACAAGTGTATCTAAGTGGTATATATAGAGTAACAAAATATTAATTTATTAATAATAACGGTAACATAGTAACAACTAGTTTCTAACGACTATTTTTACAACGGCTAGTTTTACAACGACTAAATTAATATAATAATATAAATATAAATAATATTTAATATTAATTATGATATAAATAATTAATATAAATTATTAATTAAATAAATATTTAATTATTTAATTTATTTAATTATTATAATTATTATTAAATTAATTATAATTTAATTACTTAATTAATTATTATTTAAATAATTAATATAAATTATTAATTAAATAAAAATATAATTATTTAATATAATTAATTATTATTAAATTAATTATTATTTAATTATTTAATATACCTATTTAGCTAATTAACATTATATATAATTATTTATTTTCTAACTAACTTGCCAAATGGCAAGTTTTGATTGTTTCATTGGAGTCCCTATCCAGAGGGACTCCCGCTCCTTGGAATTCGTGTGGGAACTCCCTTTCTTTCCACTCCAACGCATAAGCCTTCTTTCCTTCTGACACAATAGGAACTGGGCTTCATTTTTTTCTCCCGTTGGAGATGCTCTAAAGTCCTGTCTATACTTTTAATACAAAGTTAACAGATCCAATAAAAAACCTTGAGATAATGAGAGGGAAGAATGAGGGAAATGGATTCTCTCCAGTTTTTTCAACACTTGACAAAAAAACTTGACAAAATACAGTGCAATCTCTCACCTTTGATTTTAATAGTGGGACCAGAAATAAATAAGAGAGAGAGTGTGGTGAATGGTTAGATTAAACACTGCACACCATCCAGTTTTTTATTCACTGGAGAAGATCCATTCCCAAGAATGAGTTCCTATTTAAAGGAACCGCCCATAATTCTTGTTTCATATTAACTTGTACGATCGTTCCTTACAATTATGTCAATTATTTTTAAAAACTGTTACATTTTTCAAGCCTAGTAGTTGCTATGTCTAAAAGTATGTCATGGAGAGAGAGAGAGAGAGCATTTTTTTCAACAGGGAATTTTCCAAGGGGCTTCGTGCTTTAGTATTGAAACCATTTTTTCTTGTTTAAGAAAAGAAGAAACAAAATTATTATTACATCTAATTTGAATTCAATATAATCTATGTGCATTTTGGGGAGCCTTCTGAAGTTTCAACATATATGCTGTTAGTGCATCTTGCAAGTTGCATAAAGATACAATATTGCAGTAATGATATTGATGCCTGCATATGTCTTCTACTCTTTGACATTTGACCCTGCAGCAACTTTCTTGGTAGCTTGCATTTGCTTACAAAATTTGATATAAAAAAAGTCAGCACAGCTCATTCAAACCTGACCTCACTATCTTACTGAAACTTCCAGCAAAATGGATATATATATATATATATATATATATATACATAGTTATCAGAACCGAACCGGTGATCGAACCGGTGAAGTTATTGGGTCACTGGGTTACTAGTTCAACCGGTGGGTCACTGGTTGAACCGGTTAACCCGGTATAATTAAATAATTATATAAAATTTAATTATTTTTTCTTTATTATAAGTACTTTTATTTTGTTTTTATAAAAATAGTTATCATTTTCAAATTTTAATACTTTATTAATTAATTTATATTTATTGTATTATTATATTATTATAAATAAAAACTTAGATATAGTTAATTTTTATGTGAAGTTGATATTTAAAAATAGTTAGATGATTTGATAAGTTTAACTAAATATCATCTAATGATTTTCAACTATCAACTTCATACGAAGACAACTGCATGTGAGTCTTTACTTATTATTATATACTACAATTATTTATTAAAAAAATAATATTAATAGATATCATATAATCATGAAAAAAAAATAATTTGTGATTAATAATTTTTTTTGTTTATATATATATATATATAATTTATAGTTAAATAAAATATAATTGATTTAAAAATGAGGAACTTTAAAATTAAAATTAATTGAATATAAGTATAATAAAAACTTACTATATGTATTATAATTTGGATATATGTTAGCAAGAAGCAAAGCAGCTTGGTGGCATGGGCATCCTACCTGCAACCTTCATGTGCCAAGTTCGAACCCCATTGTAGCCATTTTAAAAAATTTTCCAAAAAACACAAAGCTTTGACACTTGGCACGCTGGAGCATGAGGAGAGCATGGTGTTCTTGCAGAGCCCAGGTGCGTCGTAGCTTCGCCTTCGGTTGGGACCGAGCGGTTCGGTCCGAGCCGGTTTTCATCGGTTTTGGCCGGTTCGTTCCGAGTTTAACCGGTTCATTCCGGTTTTTGGCCTTGAACGGTCCTATCCTTGGACCGGACCGGTATAGTGTCCGGTTTTCCGGTCGAACCGGCCGGTCCGGTCCGGTTCTGCTAACTATGTATATATATATATATATATATATATGACTGTATTACTTATTGCCTAAAAAGGTTTTTTTTAGCTATAGGTATAAATATCAGATTTGGTTCCTGTTAAGTGTAATATAGAGAATAAAATATAATGCCTTATTTGTTGATACGAAAAATTAATCGTTATGCTAAAACTATTGATTTCGTTTTTTTAATCAATGATTCAAATGCTGCCGTTTGCTAAGTATAAGCGTAAAGTCCCCTGTCTGCATCATATTACGCTGAACCAAAACGAGGGTCCTACCAAGGGGGGAAAATGGAAGTAAAATAAGACCATTTCCAACCGAGGCCAAATTTGAGCACTGGTCCCTGTTAGAATATAGTGCTGGTCAGGAGAAACTTTTCGGTTGCTACTTATTTATTTATTCATTTTTTTTCCAAAATATTACATAAGAAAATAAAATGTGAAGAGATAAAATGGTTTGAATAGCTGGGGTTCTGAAGGGCTCTGAAAGAGTAAAATTCGTTTCCACTTTAGTCTTTATAAACCCTTCCCTTTCAAGACCCCAACTTGCAAAAGCACTAAATTTTACTGTGCTTATGACAATCAGCCTCTCCTTTGCAAAATGGAAACCATAATAACATGCTATTTCTTGAGTAAATATCTGATGAGGTTTTCTGCATTAACTATTCCATAGGTAAACTTAGAAGGGGCTAGAGATTTGTCGTCGGTTTCCAGCTGACAGATACCTTCATACCAGAAAGTTTACGACTAGTGACCTAAAAACTATTCCATAGGTGGGAAGTGGGAACCAATTCTATATATTTTGCCAAAAAAGAAGTGGCAAAATCAAAGTTAATAAGTTATCCTATGTACACAAATTTTACTGAACCAATGCCCAAATAGAGCAGTGAAGCAATTGAAAATGGAAAGATAAATAATGTTTGAACCAAAAGATTAGGGGAAGTTTGACATTTCGAAACTCACTTATCTTAAACTTAATTTTGTTCTCCACATATCCCCAACGACCTGTCTTGGCTGCGGATTATCCGGTCCTCTGTCTCGTTGCCCTGATGTGAAGTACAACCATCCATCCCAAAAACCAGTTAATGTGGTTTTGATGCGGTAAGGAAGTTTTCCAATCACTGACCATGTCTGCGGAAGGTAATGCAAAACATAAAATTCAAATGTCAGAAAGGAATATTAATCAACATCTCAAACAACCATGAATAAACATGTTCCAAAATGACATTCTGTCAGTAACATTAATCCATCTCAACAACCAGCAATATTCTAGCAGATTAAGAACGATTTTTACAGTGAGCACAACGGTAACAAATTATTTTTCTTCTGAAGACCACAATAAATTTTAGTTGCCATTAATGGTGATTTTATAAGTTTGGTTTTGAAAGGAATTTGAAGAAAGGAAAGGGCTTCATGTATAAATATTAGTCTCTTTTACAATGTCCACTTAAAAAAGAAAAATCAAATATGTGAATAGAGGACGAAATTCCCATCCAATTTACTAAAAAGCAAAACAAAGAAAGAACACTGCCCAAGCAATGTCATGCTTGAGCTTTAACTTTTAATAATGAACAATGTCACAAACAGAAATTCTTGTATGCTCCTAGAGCATAACCAATGTGTGTTTCAGAAACATTCACAAATCACAACCACTCAATTTCATTTATAATATTTCAAATGCATAAAACCAAGGATGAGTGATTATGCACACAAATGGAGCATGCAAGTGCACCCTTAATAATTTCTTAACTCCAGTACCATAAAAAAAAAATAAAACAGATAAAACAAAGAAGAGAACAAAAATATTCAGCTCCAATACCAAGAGAAAAAGAGTGTCATGATCAACATTAACAAGACTGATAAATGTTTTGCAATGACATTGTTAAAATTTAAAATGGTTTTGTTAATCTTTTTAAGATCTAATATCTGAGATTCGATGAATCATATATATGCATTACATTGACTGATTGACATTCTAACAAAATTGACTGGTGGCTTGTGTCAATGGTCGATTCATAATATGATCATTCACAAAAATACCACAACCAATATATGCAAAGGGGGAGGGGAAGGGCCGAAGGGGCCTTCAAAAGATAAAGAGAAAAATCACAATGCATTTCTAATGCATGAGAGCTTACCAGTGTATCTAAATGAAATTGGAAAACCTCCCCAACCAGGATCATCCTTTTGGTCACTGGGTGCTTTTCAGTTGTACCACCAGTGATGATAATTGAATTATTCACAATCACCCATGCACACTCTATGTGGGAGTCAGGCTTTGGCATAGGTTGCAAAACTTTCCATTTCATTTCGTCATCCAACATATAAACATCGCCATAGACAACCTGAAACAAAATAAATCTTAAGGCCATAAGACACCTTAAAGTCTATATATTATACATGATGAAGGAGTCGCAATCATGCAAAAGATTATTTAGAACACATTACTAGTATTTCAAGTGCCATATCTTCAAAAAAATAAGCCAATTATTACATGCAACAGAGTAATTCATGAATGCTGTTGGTAGCCAAAGAAAACATACTTCATGCCTGCGTGAACACTTGAATATAGGTGAGCCTGGTTTGGGCATAAAGTCACCTTCTTGTCCGCCAATCACAAAAAGCTGATCATTTGCCACAATGCAAGCCCTGTACAAATAAGGTAGTGTTAGAACTAAGGTGAAAGCCAACCAACCAGTTTAAAGAAAATGTATATGAGATTTAAAAAGAAAATCATCTTTTCGCAAAAGATTCTTTGGGTTTCAACGACACAGGTTAGCTTTTTAAACATGAAATTTTTTTTTTTGAAAAAAATAAAACAAAAAACAATCAAGAAATTAAAGATTTTCACAAATTAAACAAGAACAGCGATAAAAGTATCTGGGCAATCTGCTAACCTATGAGGTCCGCCACGAGGAATGGGAATTTCAGTTCGCCATTTTTTCTCCAATGCTTTACCATCCTTTACACCTAGGCTCCAATGCTCTAGTGCAGGTGTATGGCGATTCTCCTTGCCACCGCCCATGACATGTAGTCTTCCCCTCCATAATTGAGTAGCAGGAGCATACCTAGAAACTCCTATGTTAGTATACTATAACTTTTCGTATGACAATTAAATAGTTTAACTTGTTAAAATTCCATCTACCAGAAAAGCTTGATCAATCATTAATGTAGTGGCAGATACCAATTTAACTAGAATTTTTAATTATCAAATAACAAGTCTAGGTTTCACCTCAATGATAAATTGGAAAAATGAACATTTACAGTGCAGTACACAGCACAGTTCACGCATAATTTAATGGTGTACACTGTACATAACATACCTTGGAAGAGGCAATGGTGGCAAACTGCTCCATTGCTTGGTTTTAGTGTCTAAGGCGAATACAAGATTAATAGACCCTCTGCATTGCGGACCATATTGTCCTGAGACCACATATATGTATCTCCCATCAGTTGCAACTCCTAAATGTGAATTAGCCATCTCTTTTGGTGACTCGATCCTATCTACCCATTTGTTACTGATGAAATCATAGACATCAACATGAGAATGCACCTGCAAGAAACATATAAGCACAGAAGATAAATTAAGATCGTTAATAGTCTCAATAAACTGTCAAACGACAACCAGACAATAAAAAACTATCATCTCACTAGCCACATTATATATATGGATCCAAATACTGTGCTATAAAGTCTCACAATCATAAACATGATCTTTAGGATCAAATAGTAAACAATGACAAAAAAAATAAGTAAGTTTATCATCACATTAGCTACATTATACATATGAATCCAACTATTGTGCTGTGAGGTCTCGTAAAACATAAACAAGATTATTCCTTTAGGGTCAGAGATGCAATATGTGCATCAGCATAGGATCATATTGAATGTATTAAGCATTTGCCAATGAGCCAGAGATCGGCGAAACACTCACGTAGTCGAGATTTCTGTATCCTTGAAGAACATAAAACATGTTCTTAATCTGTACAGCATATCCATCCAGCCGAGGCACCGGTGCCGATGGCATTGCCTCCCAATTCCAATTGGGAGCAGGTATATCTGCAAATGTTGCTGGAAAGAGATCTTCAGAGCCATTCTTTTTTGCAACTTCAGCGTGGCCACCCTATAAAAAGCCCCAACATTATATCCAAAATCAGCAATAAAGTAACCACAAAAGCAAACTCAACAAGATTATCAATCAGAACCCAACAAAACCAGAATTTAAAAGAAAAGTAAACAATGAAATGAAATTTCCAAAACAATAAAAAAAATTAAAAATAAAAAGGACGAAAGCAAGTGCTAGAACAACGGTTGAGTTGAAGCTGCCAACACTATAGATTTCCCCCAAATAATTTTAATTATAATAATTAAAACCTTAACATTCAAACGTTCGACAAAATTGAGCTAGTACAGCAACTAATTTATGAAATTCACTCTAGCTCTTAAATCTCCGTTTTCTGTTAAGCTTTCTCCAATTAGGGAAAGAAAACGCAAAAAACAGAGGTGTGCATAATAGAAAGAAGGGGCATTGTCACCTTTTGAAGTGTGTGAAGGGCAGAATTATTCTGAAAGAGAATAACGGGAACTTGGTCGCGAACGACCCAATTGGACGTAGTTGCTACGTGGACATGAGAGAAGGACTCCCAAATGAGATTAGCGACGAGGGCAAGACCGAGAATAGTGGAGAAGCAGAAGAAGAGAACGAGGTTGGTTGCAGAGAAGTGCTTTTGGTGAAACCTTGACATTGGTTTTGTGCGAAAGAGAAGGATTTGGAGCTGAGAGAGTGAGAAGAGCCATTTATTAATTTAGGGGGAAGAAATAAATGAAAGAAAAGGTGTTGGAAGTGAAGAAGGAATGAATGGGAGAAGCGAAGAGAATCCCTTTGAGGAAACAAAGGTTCGGCGCCAATGGTTTTTGCCATCTTGGCGTTTGTTTAATACTTTAAATTTCAATTCCCATGTGTCCTTCGCTCGGTGTGAGTCTGTGTTCCCATGTAAAACCAGGTGAATGATTGAGTAGTCTGTGTATCTTTTTTCACCTAAATCAATGACTAGATGTACAAAAGATATTTTGTCTAACGGCACAGCCAGCTTTTGTCTACTATTTTAATTCATTTGACGCGGAGGTCGGTATTTAAAAGATTCGGATATCGATAAAATTGTATATAAAAGATGTTATTAATAAAAATATTTTTAAACAAATAGTTTCGACAAAAATAATCAGTTGTCAATTAAATTACTTAAAATTAAGATTAAATACTGGCGTATTAGTTAATAATTATTATAATGATAAAATTTACTTATATTTTTAATTTTTATAATTTTAAAAATATTTTGACACGTTAATATTTAACTTTAAATACAGGTAATTCAATTAATAATTAATTATTTTTGTTAAATATAATTTATTTTAAAAAAAATTTTATCCATAATATGTTAGAAAATTATTTTAATTTTTTAATTTATTTGTGAGCAATACATATATTAATTATAATAACAAATTATGCTATTTTAAATTAAATGACTTATATAATGGTAATGTCATTTATTGTTTTAAATGTTAAATTGAATAAGTCATTATTACTTTTAATTTGGAATTAAATGAGAATAAAATCGGATATTATCTTTTGTTCTTTAGATAATTATCTTTTGGATTTTAGATATATTATCTTTTGGACTTTAGATACTATTTTATTTGGGTTTTAGGGTTTAATGGGTGCCATGCTCAAATATAAATAGGCCTCCAGCTCTTTCTCCATCAAAAGAGTCACAATTTAGCTGCCAGGAATACAGAACGTTTTGGTTGAGAAAGATCGAAATAACTACAAGATCCAACTCCTTCCATCAATTTTTGACTCTTACGAGTAAAAATACGCTTCTGCATTATGAAATATTTTTGATGATTCAATATGATAATCTGGGTTATTGAAATTAATTTATTCCAACATAACATCTTTTAAATATCATTGTATCCGCAAGAAATATTTATTCCAACATAACATCTTTTAAATACCATTATATTCGCAAGAAATAAATAAATAGTACTATTAGGGAGTCAATGGTCCAAGTGTACAGTGTTTACCGATAGTACAATGAGTCCAGAATAACCATTGGTAACACTAATGGTTATATCTGTAATACTCCCTAAACTTCCATTGTACAAATATTTTATGGATTTCCTGTACTTTTTTATAAATAAATTCCACTAGGAAATTAATAGAGTATTTGTACAATGGGTATAATTGGTTATTTATTTGGTTCAATATGAGTTAAAAAATAAACATTTAAGATAAAATACTACTAATTTTTTAAATACAATACATCCATATTATCTAAAATAACTATCCGAATACTAAGAATAATCGAACATTCCTAAATTTCTATTATACACATTGTACAAATATTTCAGTGCCTCTTGTACTTCCTCTAAATATTTTACTCTTTGACGCGACATGTCTTTTTCTTCTTTTTGATACTTCATGCATTTCTTTTTTGGTGTCATATGATACTTCATGCATATTCCTAATTGATCACATCTCACAAAATTTTTTAAATGACTCGCATTTTTTGTGGGTAACTCAATGAGTCACATTTTTTTGTGAAAATAATTTTTTTAATTTTATTCTTTTAATGTTAGGAATAATTTTAAAAATTTTCAACATCATTAAAGATAAAAAAACATACTTTATCTTTATTTTTAAATCAAATTAAATGTGATAATTTTAAAACTTTTAAAAGTTTAGAAATAGAAAAAAACATATTTATTTCTAAATAAATGACAAAACCAAACAAAAGAAGTCTTTAATAACTATAAATGTGACTAGCACTTACAATTTCAAAGTAACAAATTTTCTTTAGTTGTAATTAAATTTTTTGTATTTATTTATAGGGCAAAGTATTAAAATTGCACCCGAATTTTTAAAATGTTAATAAAAATAATTTTCATTTTTAATAATGATAAAAATATTTTTAAAATATTATAAAATACGATAAAAATAATTAAAATAATATTATTTTTTAATAATTGACAAATAATTTTTATATTTAATAAATCGCTGATGTATTTGTGTTATGAATGCAATTAAGGAATGAATTTATTGATATCCAGTGTGGATCAGTATCGGTAAGTACAAGTAGAGTTCATGAATGATAAGTATAGTAAGTAAATTATAGGTGTGGGTATGATGTATATTGAAATAAGAAAAATGAAAAGAACATAGATATAATGCACCATCATGTAATCTCACCTACGTAAAAGAGTGAGAAGCATCACCAACACCATGAAGAATAGAGAAACGAAGGAGATGTCAGAAAGAAAAGATTCACTATTCACATGCCTTTCTATCTCCTAGCATTTCTTTGGCTTTTAGATCTGGGGATTCCAATAACAAATTTTATTATTGTTCTTCTTGCACAAATTGTATTCCTTTTTTGTCACTTCACTTTTTACTTTTGCAAGGCTCTCACTCCCCTTTCTCACGTTAGTTTGATGTAAAATTTTATAAAAATATTTAGATAATTATTTAAAAAGTGTATATAAAAATTGGATTAAAATTTAAATTTTATTTTTTAATGTTTAAAAAATATTTTTGATCTTTCATAAAAAAAAATTGTAGAAAATTTTACTTAATGTAAAATCATTACATTATAAAAATAAAACTGTCTTATTTTTATAACAGTATCTGCAAAAAATTAAATTAAAATTTAAGTTTTAAATTATTTTTTGAATTATATATATTTAATATTGAGTATTTTTATTATTTTTAAAATATTTTAAATATATTCTTATTATTAATAAAAATGAAATAATTTTTGTCAATATTTTAATATTTCAAGTACAAATTTAATAATTTATCTTTATTTATATTGCATAAAAAATAATTAATACTAATAAAAAAATAAAAATTTAGATGCAGTAAAATTTATATAAAATTAAAAATGGTTAAATGACAATTTAACGATTTTTATATATGGTAGGGCGTATCGGATGGAGGCCATTACGGTAAATGTGTGCCAGAGAAGTCACAGCACTTCATGGAAGCTTCTCGTCTAGAAACAAATTGCGGCACGAAATAATCGTGAACGTTGATAGCACATCCAACGGCTGATACTCTTTATCAGCAGCATCCGTCCGATCTTCAAATCTCAAAAAGATCAACGGTCCAAGCAAATTGCAAATTAAGGAGGCGGCTGTTATATATTTACTAAAAACAAGGTCAGACTCAAGTCTCTCTCCCTCTTTCGCCCTTCGACTTGGCATTTTGCTTTCTTCTCTTCACTCTTCGCTCAATCACCAAGCTCGCTCTCTGAAACGGCGTCGTTGTGTTCTTCTTCGCTTGCTGCTCCTCCTACAGTCTTACGCTACGAAGTCGTTTGGTACTCCTCCCACTGTCGTTTTCATCAAAACGCGTCGGCGTTTCGTTCATCTGTCTCCGTTTACTGCAAAACAATAGGGTTTCGTCTCTAGGCCTGTGATCTCTCTATCTTGTATCGAATTGCTGCTTCGCTGAGCACGCTGCTACTTCTGGCTTGTGTTTTTCGGTTACTCAACGGTAATTGCTTATGCGTGTTTGGAATTTCCATTCGAATTCGACTTCTTGTGGTATAAAAAGTTGCCGAATTGGTGTGAAACTGCACCATTTGCATAAAGGGATTTGAGTTTCTTTATGTTTCTCTAAAGAATTTCTTTGCAGTTTCGTTAATTTCTCGGTGCAACAATTCATTCCCCTTTCTAACCTCTATCTCTAGTAGTAGGCTAATTTTGAAAATTGCCTTGTTGAATTATGGTTTTTATGTAATTGACATCTCTGAACAGTTATCCTGAACTGCACCTAGCGGTTAGAAGCGAACCGATAAATTGTTATTGGGAACGGATTTTGCTTGTGTTACGATGGCAAAGAGTAGGTTTTCTGGAGGATATTATGGGAACACTGTTGGGACAGCCGGCGAATCCGAGGGATCTGGTAGCTCTGGAAGAATAGACACTGAAATTACTGTTTCAGAGGACTCTTGTGTTCCTACAAGGAAATGTATTAGTTTGAATTCGAGCCGGCGCGATGTGTTTGGGGTTCCAATGCAAGTTGTTCCATTGTCGAAGTTGTCGCACTTTCAAAGAAAAGACCTGGTACTCAAGCTGAGATCAGAGCTTGAGCAGATTCGAGCACTTCAAAAGAAGGTTGAACTACAAGCAGCTAGCGGTGTTGCACTGTCATCCTCCAGTGATATTCTAAGCTGTAGCAATGGGAATAAGCATAATGCATCCCGGATTGAGAACTCGAGGAAACCGTCGATTCCTAGTTCCATACCCGTGAATAAATTGAAAGCATCAGCTGATAAACCTCGAAGCTGGAACCGGGGATCTACCGGCAAGTTTCAGTCTGCCGCAAAGAATTCTTCACCCAGCACTGCAAATATTCTGTTGATGAAAGATTGTGAGTCGCTGTTAAAACGGTTGATGAGCCACCAGTTTTCTTGGGTTTTCAACTCACCTGTAGATGTGGTGAAGTTGAATCTTCCTGATTATTTCACAATTATCAAGCATCCTATGGATTTGGGAACAATAAAAAGAAAGATAGCTGCTGGATCATATAAGGGTCCCTTGGAATTTGCTGGAGATGTGAGGCTTACATTTTCGAATGCAATGACTTATAATCCCCCTGGGAATGATGTCCATTTCATGGCTGATGCCCTCAACAAATATTTTGAAGTGAGATGGAAAACAATTGAGAAGAAAATTCCAAAAATGGATGCTCTGCCACTGCCTGCAAAGTCAGACACTTTTGAAGATGTGAAAAGTGCAAAGCCAATGCCTCCTTCAAAAAGGAGGAAAATTGCATCAGTGCCCTCTCAACCTGAAGTTTTGCCACCTCCTAGGCGGGTTATGTCGGATCAAGAGAAGCACAAGCTAGGTAGAGAATTGGAGTCTTTGCTGGGAGAAATACCTGTCCATATTATTGAATTCTTAAAAGAACAGAGTTCAAATGGTAGAGAATGTGGAGAGGATGAAATTGAGATTGATATTGATGATCTCAGTGATGACACATTGTTCACACTACGCAAGCTATTGGACGACTATTTGCAGGAGAAGCAGAAGAACAATGCAAAGGTGGAAGCGTGTGAAATAGAGGTATATCAATTTCTTAACCCTTTCATAATTTGAGTTAATCAAATTTTATCGTAACGGTGGAATCATCCATGTAACCTACATAATACCCTTTGGGTGCGGATGCTTGTGTACCGAGCTGCCTTTTTGATACTAAGTTACTGAATCCCCCCCCCCCCCCCCCTCCTTGCTTTTCCTTTCTCTCTCCCAATAATGGATGACAACTGAATTTATGATTTTTATTTCTGGTTATCTATGTTTTCTGTTGCAGCTGTTGAATGATTCTGGGCCAAGCAATTCTTCTTTGCAAGCATTTAAAGGTTATACTCTGTGTGTTTGTGTCTCTATGCACATGCACGTGTTTGTGTACTCAATTTGATTTTCTATTTGAATTTGTGCCACTTGTAGCTAATGATCCAGCTGATGAAGAAGTGGACATTGGTGGAAATGAGCCTCCTGTCTCTAGCTGTCCTCCTTTGGACATTGAAAAGGATACAACTCATACTATGGACAAACGGTTAAGTCCTGGTAGCTCCAGTGGTAAGTGGGGTTTGAATTTTTACATGATGCATTGTATACGGAAATAATGTGTGACTTTGTGATACATTTGGTACATGATAGGGGAGTATTACAATCATATATTATATGCTTGTTCTGTTGTTTTATCACAGCTATAAACTGAATTTTCAGAAAAGCAACCAATGCATTCATAGTTAGACCTATGCAAATCTTGAAGTAAAAATTGCTAGTTTTGTTTCCAGATGAGGGAAAATAGTTTTTATTTGTTCAGATGATGTTACTGCACCTAAAGTTTACTTGTTTGATTTAGATTTTGAGTACGTCAAATGCTTTTGTAGCCTTATAGCCTTATAGCTTAGGCAATGAAGTTGAACACTAACTTGGGACATTTGGCTACATTTTACTGCAAGCTAACTGATGATTCATTGCAACATGCTTGAAGAAACTTTCAGTAGCTTTTGATTCTGCATTTTAGAATCTCAAGGCCACTATTACCTCATTGCTGTTTATTATCTTTCTCTCGCTCTCTCTCTCTGGCCATACTCAAACACCATTTGGACAACTTCCCTTTCAGCTAAATGCTTTGGAATTCTCTTTTGAATTGCCCATAATTTTTACATCAACTGGCGACTATAATATCTGATGTGGGCATTGTGCAGATATGGACTCTGGTAGTTCTTCTGGTAGTGAATCCGGTGATGGGAAAGCAAGTCCAGTAAATGTTGCAAAGGTCTGGTTTGTTATTAAGTGGAAGATTTTATTTGGTTATCTGTAATTGCTGGTGCTGTTCCTAATATGTTCTATGATTTCTTTTGCTACATGCTGTAATCTAATCTTTGGTTTGGGTTCTTCCACAGGAACCAGAAAATGTGGGTTCTGGGGATCAATTGGAAGAAAAGCTTAAGGCTACTGATGACCTTGAAATAAATCGTGAGTTCTTGGTTTGTCTTTTTCATACTAATTAAAGGTGAAAAACATGATTCAGTCTGGAAAAAAGAATGCATTTCTTTATGCTAAAATTAAACTCTCCAAGCCTAGATGCTATTTTGATAACTGCACTAAGGTGTACAATATAAAGCGGAAGTTATTAGAGTTCCAATTGCCTAGACAAGGCCTTGATATCACTTATAATTGTTGGGAAATCCTTTCATCTTGAGCTAGTTTAAGAGGTTGAGTTAGGTCTACTCAATTCTAATGAGAGCATTATCCAACTAGGATTATGTTAGGATCCAACTGCAAGTTATCTGATTCAACCCTCAATGGAAATATGGGATTCTGATGTGGGGTTTATAAGCCCTTCAACTCCCAATCACAATAGATAGTGTTTTGATGTGGTTCTCTTAGGGTTCTTTTCAATTCCTACTAGAGACTTCCACCATATCCTTTAAATAAAGTTGGCGATGTGGGTTGTAATGCCAGAACTGAGACGCTCAGGACTAATGAAGGGGCTAGTGAACATCCAGCCTGTTTGGGCAGGGGTGGGATGTTATAACCCTTTCAACGGCTAGCTTTTTACGGTCTTGGTTCCTTGTAAATTTGACATGCAAATAGGGTAGGAAGGGACTTGCCAATGGAGCATCAAGGAAGGACCAACTTTTGGCAAGGAAAGCAAGGATGTGTCCTGGCCTCAAAGGTCCAAAGTCCTATAAATTATCTCGTGACAAAAATGGGTCCTAACTGATTCATATTTTTCTTTACTTTTTTCCCATACACACACACAAATTCTCTCTTGCAAAAATGGGTCCTAATTGATACATATTTTTCTTTACTTTCTTTTTTTCCATTTTATGCAAAAATTCATTCCTTAAAGCTCTAAATAGATAAAATTCTCAATCATCGAAGCTTGAAAATCCAAATTAAAATTGAATTTCTAAGTTCTAAATTTTTCCCATATAAAATTAAACTTCAAACCTTCAAAATCCATATGTTAAGTTCCTCCAAATTTTTTTGTTCCTCTTCCTCACAATCCAAACCCACAAGACATGTTCATTTTCATTTCCCACAACTTTTAACTCTTTGGTGGGTGCACCATCACATTCACCTTCTCTCTGTCCCCATTATGGCTATATTGGGTTGCACACAAAAATTTAGGAAAGAAATTTTATGCAGATGAGTTTTCAAAGAGTAAGTTTTCATGTGAGAAAATATTATCAGAACAGTGTACTTCTAATCTTATTTGGTATTTGTTAAATTATAAAAAATCACAAATTTAGTTCTTTTAAAGCATTTCAAAAACATTACACGACTTAGTGAGTCAAATCTTGCAAAAGATGAAGTCATTCAATCACGGAAAAAGAGCACGAGAGAGTATTGTTCGACTGGGATTGTAGTTGATAGTTATTAAAATCACCAAGTTCTGCTAATCAAACAACAGGTGGGATCAGCTGTTGTGCTCATCGAAACAGGGGGAACTTGTTTAACTTTTGATTTTAATCTTTAAAAAGGAGGCACCAAGATCCTGAAGGAATTCAAATTACGAGAAATGCTAGAGTTCACTTCCATCTAACTATTTCAGAAGGTTTTCCTTGAATTCCATTTCAGAATTATTTCACAGTGACCATACAATAGGTCAAGTTGGCTGCCTGTGGTATTAAAGACCAAGGTTCTGAAAACCGGATCGATCATCGAATTGCTCTGGTTATTGGTTTATTGGTTCAATCATTTCAATCGTGATCCAACCGGAAAAACTGTTTTATAATAAAATAATAAATAAATTATAAATAAACACTCTAAAACATAATTATAGTCTAATATAAACTTTAAAATATCTTCAAAATTTAAAGCAATACATGAAATGTCATCAACCGAAGTCTTAAGATCTTTAGAAAAAGTACAAACTTAAATCCAAATATGAAATATGAATTGCCAACATAAAAGTGTCATCAATCATCAAAATCCGCAAAAATTTGCTGCAGATTTGCGGTGTTGGGATCATCTTCACCTTCATTTCCACCCTTTTGAGCAGAAGAATCAAAAGATGAAGCATAAAGACCACTACTACCACTGTCACTTTGATATAAATGAGCATCAATATCACCTAATAAAATACACATATCATCATATGGAACTTTAGGACACTTTCTAACATTTCCGGTTATCTTTGCTAAGTGTTTTTTCATTCTGTGAATTTTGCCTCCTCCGAAAATTGTAGACAAAATAAACATTGATATTGTGGCTTTTCATTCATTACTTGGTTGATTAGCAACCAAATTATTATCCACGGAAATATTATTATCAGCAAATGCTTCTTGGTTGATATTATTATTCATAACTGAAATCAATAAATTATCAACACAGTCACAATCTAAGTACAATTAAATCACAAAACAATATAGTAAAACACGAGCTAATCACTAATCACTAATATGACTGATTATTGGTTCTTAAACAAATGCTCGTGTTTTACTATATTATTGGTTCTTAATCACACTGTTCTCTGTGTTTTACTATATTATTGGTTCTTAATCACACTGTTCTCTCTGTCCTGCGCTCATAAACAAATGCTCCCTTGGTGTTTGGTGATGGGCTATCATGATGACCCTAACCTAAATACCCCTGTTCGGAAAAAAACATTGCTGATTTCATGGGACCTATCCTGAGCCAAAATGGTATTCGGATCTCTAGATCAAGAGCTTAGACTATTAAAGAATTTGTCAATTCCAAACAATGCTAAAAGTTTAACTTGTTCCATAAATTGTTCTTTTCATCTGAATTGTCAAGCATGAATGAAACACAGCAGTATCCACATAAAATAACTTCAAGGAAGTCCATTTTTTTCCTTCCCTCTTCTATATATTCAAATGAGAGGATGATATATAGTGAATCCACCTATTGAGATTTTAGACATCAATTGGGAATACATTTTTATTATTACTAATGATAAAGCTTACATTATAAACGGTCTCTCTGTAGACATGATACATGACAGAGCACAATGGCGTCGTTTGATTCATGTAGCCGACCCCACTTAGTGGGACAAGGCTTTGTTGTTGTTGTTGTTGTTGTTGATAAAGCTTACATTATCTTTTATTAATCATTGGGCCCTTACCTGTTATTCCCTGCAGAATCTGTTAGTGGCTTAGATCAACTTGAGGATAACTCTCAGCATAAGCCAAGTTCTCTTGATTCTGACTACCGTCAGGATGGTAAGTTTGCGTGGTTTACTGAAGATACATCTTTTAGTGATATGCACTACATGAACACAGAATCTTATTTATGTTGCAGGAGACAGTGGTCCTACCGAGAGACAGGTTTCTCCTGATAAACTTTATCGAGCTGCCATATTAAAGAAGCGATTTGCTGATACTATCTTGAAAGCACGAGAAAAGACGCTCACACAAGTAAGTACATTTTATATTTGAACTAACATGAAACAATATTCTCTATTAACGTGTCCTTCTGATCCTTACTTATATCTAAATTAAATTTAATTTGATTAAATTTGGCTGAGCTCAGGATGAGAAAGGGGATCCAGAAAAGTTGCGCCAGGTTAGAGAAAAACTTGAAATGGAACAACGAAAAGGTAATTTGCATCTTAATACATGTGCCACATAAGAGTGCTGATCACATACTTGCTATCCAACTTATGAATTTTAACTAACCTGTATGAGGTTGACTCGTTCTTGAGCAGAAAAGGCAAGGCTACAAGCCGAAGCAAAGGCTGCTGAAGATGCTCGAAAGCGGGCTGAAGCAGAAGCAGCTGCGGAAACCAAACGAAAGAGGGAACTTGAAAGAGAAGCCGCAAGACAAGCATTACTGCAGGTAAATAGGCAAACTCTGGCTTGCCGAAATGCATCCATTGCCCATTTGCTCAGATTTTATTGGGTTATATACTGGCATCTGTGCAGATGGAAAAGACAGTTGAAATCAATGAGAATTCTCGGTTTCTCGAAGATTTGGAAATGCTTAGAGCTGTGCCTGCTGAGCAGTTGCCGAGCTCTGTTGATGAGACAAGTCCTGATCACTCTCAGGATGGTCTGGGGAGTTTCAAGTTTGCCGGGAACAATCCCTTGGAACAGCTTGGATTATATATGAAAGTGGATGATGAGGAAGAGGAAGGAGAGCCACCCTGTGTTTCAAACCCTGTGAATGATGTAGAAGAGGGAGAGATTGATTAAGTTACTCGTATTTTGTATGATGAACCGGGGAGAAAAGTATAATTATCTTCGTCCCTTTAAATTTCCCGACTCCTTTAGTTCTTTTAATGTTCTTTATTGTTGAAAATATAAAAAAAAAAGAATAAAACGTTATATAGTTCCCAAAATGCACTAAACCCATCACAGATGGGAGGGAGCATATTTGCTTGCCGCACAATCCAGCCTCTAGAATAGAAACATTATTTAGGGTGTTTGAGTGACTTCCATTTAGGTTAAGTGATATTTATATGTGGTTTTTTCTTGATATGTTACTTCATGTATATAATAGTTCATTATCATATGCTGTACAATGCTCATTACCATATTTTTGTAAAATGCAGAAATATTGAATTTGATGGATTTTATCGGGGTTAGTGTATACAGTAAGATTAGTTTGAAAAACTTTATATTTTTGAAAAGTAACTTATACAAAATAATTTTTAAAAGATAGTTTTTTTTTAAAATTGTAATATTTGTGTCTGCTAAATTAAATTAAGAGTAATTTTTAACAAGTACAAACATCAACAAATATATTTGGTAAAATAATTTTAAAAATTTAAAAATATTATAATAAATATTAATATAAGAATTAAATTTAGATATTAATTATTATGAGATTATACTAAATATTTTAATTGTAATAAGTACAAGTGAATTTTAAAGAACTTCTTTCCAAGTATTTTTAAAAGTATTCTAACTTGTAAAAATGGCAAAAATTACAAGCACAAGTACGTACGTATTTTGATTTTAAAGTTTAAACTAAATCGTAGTATAGTCACCAAAAAAAAAACTAAATCGTAGTATAATTTACACAACTTTGGCTTTTAGGTTTGTCAAACAACGGTTGGAATGGTGAGCAATAATTTTGGGTCAATTGTATCTTCCTTTTTGTCGGACAATAGCGTTAATTATCGAGTATATATTAGTTGAAGGTTAATTACTAATTTCTAACTTCCTTCAAATTTAGCTTTCTTTTTTAGGTGAGGATTTAGTTATGAAGCTGCTTGTATATATACCATTCAAATATCAGATTCAAGACATGGTGTAAATTCTACAAAATTATGTCGTGTTAATTCTTGTGTTTATCTAGAGTTTTATTTATCAGAACAGAATGGTACAAGTCAAACGTTAGTAACTTGTGTTTGCTTCCCTTCTAGGTTACGTTGCTTAAAGGATAGGTTTTTAGGTGTTTCCCAATCTCGGAATTCCTTCATCTCCCTACATGAAAACGTGTAGAATTTGTTTTATGGCACTCTGCAAGTTTTGGATACCCGTATAACGGCTTCATGAATTGATATATTTTGGAAAACAATAGACTCTAAGATTTATAAGGCGGTCTGTATTTTATTTAATTTTTGTAAGAATAAACCACTAAAAAACATTTGGTCTTTTATAAAAAAATTGTAAAAAAAAAATCACTTAGCATAAACTCGTCAAATTTTAAAAGATGAAAATATTTCAATTTTCAAAATTCAATCTCTAAGGTTATTTTTAAGAATATATGTTAGAAAATTAAATAAAAAATATTCAAGAAAGTAGTACAACTACAATATACTAGAACATTGAAGAAGTTCAAAATCAAATTGAATTGGAATTGAATGGAAGTTGCACTCGTCACCTCCATACTAGAAGAATCATGAAGTACATTGGAAGCTTCAAGATTGACGACTAAGCTTAATAAAGAATTTTCAAGATGTGATAGAAATTACAAGAAGTTATTTTTTTGAATAGTCAAAGTAAAAAGCAAAGATGGATAAGTACGTGTATTAAGAAGCTAGTAGAATCATGAACTTTTAGTATGAAACTTTGCCTATATAAAGGCACATATGCCTTATGTATTTAGTATGTTCTATGAAATGAAAAAAGACATGATTATGTGAAGTCCTTCTTTGTTCTATTATTTCCTATGAGTATTAGTGAGTTTGAGAGATGAAAAATATGATAGCGTCATTTATATGAGTGAGTGATCCTAGGGCCAATTAAGTGTGGGTACTATACTTACATTTGGTATCAGAGATGGTTAATCCAGCGCTTGGTGTTTGAGAGTTTGTGAGGTGTGGGAGAGTTCTCACATAGTTGTTTATTCATAGAGTCGGTATGACAAACACTTTCAATATTGTGTGGTTCGGTCCCAAGTTAGATGGGAAACTTGATTATAGTTATTGGGAGACTTTTATGTCTACCCATTTGAAGTCCCAAAACCTGTGAAATTTCATTGAATCGGGTTTGTAAGAAGGAGCAGATGCTGCCCAACAGAGGAGAGATCAATTGGCGCTATCTCAAATTCATCAAGGAGTAGATAATACGGTGTTTGGAAAATAGCAAATGCCAAAAGTGCAAAAGAAACATGAAATACGTTGAAGCTGTCGTATAAAGGTGTAGATAAAGCTCAGAAAGCAAAGCTACAATCTTTGAGGAGAGAATATGAAAGGTACGAGATGTCTAGCTCAGAAACTGTTGAGCAATATTTTACTCGTGTTACAGATCTTGTCAATAAGATGAGAGTCTATGGAGAAGATATGCCCAATAGCAAAGTGGTGGAGAGAATTCTTCGCACCATGCCGATGAAGTATGACCATATGGTGATAACGATACTAGAATCACACGATATGGATACCATGACGATTGCAGAGTTGCAAGGAACCATCGAAAGTCACATCAGTAAAATACTGAAAAAATTAGAAAAATCAACTGAGCAAGCCCTGAAAAGTCGAGTGAATTCAACAACGTTGCAGAATCAAGCCGTACACAAGAAGGACAAGGTCGTGGTTTTAATTTTCAAAGTAGAGGCAGAGGAAGTTTCAGAGGTAGAGGTCGTGGCAATTACAACCAAGGAAGTTATAATAATTTTACACCATCTAATCAAGGAAGAGGTCGAACGAATTTTAGGCCTGTCAACCAAGGAAGAGGTCGAGGCAATTTTTATCAAGAAAGAACAAATTTTAATTGCTTTCATTGTGGAAAGTATGGACACAAAGCAGCAGATTGTGGATTCAAACTGGTGAATAATAATCAAGCATACGTTGCAGAAAATCAGCATAAAAATACTGATGATAATCCGGATACTCAGACTTTATTTTTTTACAAGTAATTCATGTGCTGAAGATGAAAATATATGGTACTTGAATAATGCCTGTAGTAATCATATGTTTGGTAGAAAGGAGTTATTTTCTTCAATAGATGATTCAGTCAAACTATTATTGAAGTTTGGTAATAGTACAAAGATCCCTATTGAAGGAAAAGGGGATATACTAATTAGATTGAAGGATGGTTCTCTGAGTTATATTTCTGATGTTTTCTATGCTCCTGAACATGATTACAATTTACTGAGTATGGGGCAATTTTCTGAAAAGGGATATAAGATAATAACTTATCGTGGATATTACACTGTGTTTGACAACAATGGAAGGTTCATAGATAAAGCAAAGATGACTTCAAATAGAATGTTTTCATTAAAAATTCAACATGTTAATTCCTCTTGCAAGAGTTCTGTGATACTTGATGATAACTGGTTGTGGCATATGCGGTTTGGGCATTTTCATTTTCCTGGACTAAACTACCTGTCAAGAAAATGACTTGTTTCTGGTCTACCACGAATTCATATTCCCAATTGTGTTTGTGAAATTTGTCAACTGGAAAAGAAGCACAAAGGTCCATTCCCTACAGGAAAATCATAGAGAGCTAGAAGATTACTTGAAATTGTGCATTCAGATCTCTGTTCTGTAGAAGTTCCAAGTAATGGTGGTAGCAGGTACTTTATCACTTTTATTGATGATTTTAGTAGATATGCATGGGTATACTTTTTGAAGCAGAAATCAGAAGCACGTGATACCTTCAAAACATTCAAGGCATTTGTCGAAAAACAAAGTGGCTGTAAAATCAAAATTCTCATATCAGACAGAGGAAAAGAATATCTTGCGTGTTCAAATTACTTTAAGCATCATGGAATTTAACACCAACTAACAACTAGATATACTCCTCAACAAAATGGAGTTGCTGAAAGAAAGAATAGAACCATCATAGATATGGTCAGATGCATGCTCAAGTCAAAACAAATTCCTAAAGAGTTTTGGGTAGAAGCAGTCACAACAGCAGTTCATATTTTAAACATGTGTCCAACAAAGAGTGTTCGACATAAAACTCCAGAGGAAGCTTGGAGTGGAAAGCGGCCTTCCATTCATAATTTCAGAGTCTTTGGGTGTATCGCTTATGCTACGTCCCAAATCAATTAAGGAAGAAGTTAGATGACAAAGGCGAAAAGTGTATCTTTATCGGCTATAGCACAGACTCAAAAGCATGCAAGCTATACAATCCAAAAATAAAGAAAGTAATAATCAGCAGAGATGTGACGTTTGATGAGAAAGACATGTGGGAATGGGACACAAAGACAGAAAAGCATTCGATTGTAATTTCAAATACATGTGATAATGAAGAAGAAAGACAACCGGACACAACCGAACAACCTGAATCATCTAGAAGACCTCAAAGAGAGAGGAGACTACCTGTTAGATTAGCAGATTATGAAGTTGGCAATGACAACGATCCATCCGATGAAAAAATCATAAATTTTGCACTATTTTCAGATTGTGAGCCCTTAAACTTTGAAGAAGCCTCTAAAGACAACAATTGGAAGAAAGCAATGGATGAAGAGATTTATGCCATTGATAAGAATGACACATGGGAGCTGACAGATTTACCAACAGATAAGAAGCCGATTGGAGTAAAGTGGGTTTACAAAACTAAGTACAAACCCAACGGTGAAGTTGATCATTTCAAAGCAAGATTAGTTGCAAAAGGATACAAACAAAAGCCAGATATGGGCTTGATGTCTTACTTTCTTGGCATTGAAGTGGTTCAAAGAGATGATGGAATTTTCATTTCTCAGAAGAAATATGCAAATGATATTTTGAAAAAATTTCAGATGAAGCACTCAAAACCAGTTTCTACTCCAATCAAAGAGAAGTTCGAATTGTTGAGAGAAGATAAAGGAAGAACAATAAATTCTACATATTACAAAAGTTTGATTGAAAGTCTAAGGTTCTTGACTGCGACCAGACCAAATATTGTGTTTGGAGTTGGTTTGCTTAGCAGATTTATGGAAGAGCTTTGTACCAACCATTTGCAAGCGGCAAAATTTTTTTTTGATATATTAAAGGTACTTTAAATGATGGAATTTATTATGAGAATACTAATGAAATAAATCTTGTTGGTTACACTGATAGTGATTGGGTTGGAGATATAGAAACAAGAAAAAGTACTTCAGGGTTTGTATTTCATATTGGTTCTAGTGCAATTTCATGATTGTAAAAAAAACAACCAGTAGTAGCACTCTCTACAACAGAAGCAGAATATATAACTGCAGCAAGTTGTGCAACACAAGCAGTTTGGCTAAGAAGAATTCTTGAGGAGTTGAACGAGAAACAAAGTACTCCAACAATAATATTTTGCGATAACAAGTCAGCTATTGCACTTTGCAAATATGCAGTATTCCATTGAAGATCGAAGCATATTGATATTCGGGTTCAAAAAATTAGACAGTTGGTAAATGAGAAAGAAGTTGTGATCTAGTATTGTCCAACTGAAGAACAAGTTGCTGATATATTTACAAAGTCATTGAAGACCGAGTTATTTTACAAATTGAAGAAGATGCTTGGAATGATTAATTCTGCAAGCTTAATTTAAGGGAGGCATGTTAGAAAATTAAATCAAGAATATTCAAGAAAGTAGTACAACTACAATATACTAAAACAATGAAGAAGTTCAAAATCAAATTGAATTGGAATTGAACGGAAGTTGCACTCATCACCTCCATACTAGAAGAATCATGAAGTGCATCGGAAGCTTCAAACTTGATGACTAAGCTTAATAAAGAATTTTCAAGATGTGCTAGAAATTACAAGAAGAAGTTATTTTTTTTGAATAGTCAAAGTAAGAAGAAAAGTTGGATAAGTATGTGTATTAAGAAGCTAGTAGAATCATGAACTTTTAGTATAAAACTTTGCCTATATAAAGGCACATATGCTTTATGTATTTAGTATGTTCCATGAAATGAAAAAAGACATGATTATGTGAAGTCCTTCTTTGTTCTATTATTTCATATGAGTATTAGTGAATTTGAGAGATGAAAAATTTGGTAGCGTCATTTATATGAGTGAGTGATCCTAGGGCCAATAAAGTATGTGTATTATACTTACATTTGGTATCAGAGCTGGTTAATCTAGCGCCTGGTGTTTGAGAGTTTGTGAAGAGTGGGAGAGTTCTCACATAGTTGTTTATTCATAGAGTCGGTATGACAAACACTTTCAATATTGTGTGGTCCGGTCCCAAGTTATATAGGAAACTTGATTATAGTTATTGGGAGACTTTGATGTCTACCAATTTGAAGGCCCAAAACTTGTGGACTTTCATTGAACCGGTTTGTAGAAGGAGCAGATGCTGCCCAATAGAGGAGAGATCAATTGACGCTATCTCAAATTAATCAAGGAGTAGATAATACGGTGTTTGGCAAAATAGCAAATGCCAAAAGTGCAAAAGAAGCATAGAATACGTTGGAGATGTCGTATAAAGGTGTAGATAAAGCTCAGAAAGCAAAGCTACAGTCTTCGAGGAGAGAATATGAAAGGTACGAGATGTCTAGCTGGTGCGGTATTTATAACCCACACTACTAACCGGCAAGTGCACCGAGTCGTACCAAGTAATACCTTACGTGAGTAAGGGTCGATCCCACAAGGATTGATGGATCAAGCAACAATAGTGTTTGATAGGATTAACTTAGTTAGGCAAGCAGAAAATGGTTTTGAGATATTCGAAGAGCATTAAACAGCAAATTTGGAAAAGACAGGGAGATAAATAAGTTGAGAATAAGGTGTTGAGAAAGCAGTTAAGGTTTCAGAGTTATCTATTTTCCGGATTAACTTTTATTACTAATTAATTTAATCATGCAAGATTTAATTTCATGACAAACTATATGTGACTAGACCCTAATTCCTTAGACCTTTCTAGTCTCCTCTAAAATTCATTAATTGCCAATTTCTTGGTCAATTAATTCCAATTAGAAAGTGATGATCAATTTCTAGTTTATATGCCAAAAGAATCCTAATTATCTACAAATAAGGGGATTATATGTCACGTATCCCATTAAATACAAACAATTAAAAATTCAGTATAATATGTTTTCAAGCTGTTGTTCAAGTAAAGAGCTTTTCCAAGTTTTACAAGAACTCAATTAGAACATGGGTCATACTTCCGTTCTACCCATATTCATAAAATAAAGAACGAAAACAATTATTGAAATATAAATCAAGACATGACTTAAATTAAAAAGATCAAACGAATCAATCCAAGAAAATAGACAGAGCTCCTAACCTTAACAATGAAGGATTAGTTGCTCATGGTCCAGAGAAGAAAAATAAGGGTTCCAGTAAAAATGTGTTCTCGTCTAAATGTATAGAGTTCTTATTTATAACTAATCCTAATAGATTTAAAATCTAATTATCTAAAAATTAAAAATAATATCTTTTCCTAAAAGATAAGATTTGAATTTTAATTCGAATTATTTAACTACTCCGCAATTTGTACGTGGGGACCACTTGGCTTCACTGGATCTGCGCATAACTTGGGTGCTAAAATGGGGCCCAAAATTCACCCTTCAGCGTTTTCTGTCAATCCTGTGGATCACGCACGTCACGCGTATGCGTCAGTCACGCGTACGCGTCGTTGGTCTTCTTTGCAAGTCACGCGGATGTGTCGGTCACGCGGACGCGTCGCTGAGCAAATCTTCAAATCACGCGCACGCGTCAATCACGCGCACGCGTCGCCATGGATACCTCCAATTCACGCGCACGCGTCAGGAACGCGTGCGCGTCGCTCCTCGCAGCCATCTCCTTTGATTCTTGTGCTGCAGAAACTCCGTCAAATTTTGCCGAATGCTACCTAAAATAAATAAAATTTTCCAAAACTCAAAATAGCATCCTTAGTGGCTAAAATATAATTAATTCTTAATTAAACTCAGCAATTTAAGTGCAAATTCACTAGGAAAAGATAGACAAGATGCTCACACATCACAACACCAAACTTAAACTGTTGCTTGTCCTCAAGCAACCAAAACTCATATAAGCTTATGATGTGAATTTGCATGAGAATGAGAGTTCGATTAAGCTCGTGTCTTGTCTTATAGTGGGGTTTACAACTACAATCCTGAATAGGTTTGGCATCTCACTCTCCTTTGAATTAGAAGAATGTTAATGTCATTCGGAATTAGAATCCGGATAATATTATGAATTTTCTGATCTTTTATATTTCAGTTTAATCCTTGAACACAACAAAATTTACTTTGGTGCTTTGTACCTTGAGCCTAGCCGTGACTTTAAATGTTTTGTTTCAAGAGTTACTTGACACAAAAACACCACAAGCACTTAACTGGGGAACTCTCTTTGAGTTCTGATTTTTCTTTCAGTTACTCCCAGACGGTGGTGCTCAAAGCCTTTGGCATACTCTGTTAAACGCACTTGGTCCTGACTCTAAGTGCTTTGTCTCAAGGATTACTTGACACAATCACACCACAAGCATATGACTAGGAAAACAACTCTTTGAGCTTTTAATCATGTCTGACCTCCCTAGTCATTGATACTCAGAGCCTTGGACCTTGCTTTTATTTTTATTCATTTATTTATTTATTGATTTTTTTTTACTTTTTTTCGCTGTTTCTTTTGCTTTAAGGATTAAATTTTTATTTATTTCAGAGAAGTCATAATAATTCTCTAAATTCCTGTTCCTTATACATCAACATCCCTTGATTCAAATTCAAATATACACTGTTCATATCATGCATTCAAAAATCACAGAAAATACCACCAAATTTAAGTAAATAAGACTATTCTTAAAATTAAACTCAATTTCTCATGCAATGCATCAAAAAAAATTTTGATTTCAAGCTCAGTGGGCAATGCATGTGACATCTTTCAGAATTAAAGCATTTTAAGGAAAAACTAAACTAGTCCTAGGATTCTAACTAATAAAGGATCATGTAACAAACAAAGCAAAATAGCAGAAAATCGGAACATAACGTAGAAGAAGAGGGGGAGGAATAAAAATGAAAGGAACTCAACCACCTTAGTTATCTTAGCGGTCGCTTTATTCTTCAAGTTGTGCTCTTCAGTGAAGATGATTCGCCTCCCTTTTGTGCTAGAAAACCTATAAGCGCAGCGTCAACACCAAACTTAAAGGTTTGCTTGTCCTCAAGCAAAGAAGAACTGAAAATAGAAGAAACAAGTATTATGAGGAGAGAAAGAGAAGAGGATAAAAGAATAAGAGAGAATAAGGATTTGGGGGAGAGAGAGAAAGAAAACTGGGCGGCGCAAGCGACGCGTACGCGTACGTCACGCGTACGCGTGAGTCGCGCATTCTTCATTCTGACGCGTTAGTGTCAGGCACGCGTCCGTGTGTCCTGGATTTTGTGCGATTCGCGCGAAGCCAGCCGTGCGCCCGCGCGACTTTCTGTTCGCATGTCTTGGGAGCCAATTATTCATACGACGCGTTCGCGTCATGCACGCGCTCACGTGGATGGCCATATGTGTAACTGACGCGAACGCGTCAGTCACGCATTCGTGTGCTCTAACTTGTGCTTTTAGCACACTTCGTGCCCCAAGTCAGCATAACTCTCTGCCCAAATACTCCTTTACGTCGATTTTACAGGTCACGCGTACGCGTTAATGATGCGCATGCGTGAATGGCGAAAATTATAAACGACGCACACGCGAGGGGTACGCATACGCGTGGGTTGTTTGTGCTAGAGGCTTGGTTCTGGCGCCATTTCCGCTCAACTCTCTGTCAAATTTTATTTTTCACTCACATATGATCGACGCGTTCGCGTCAATGACGCTTGCGCGTCGTATGCGCTTTTTTTTTTGAAATATATATAGAGCTTGAGGTGTTCGGTTCCTAGAGTAACATAGCTGCATGATTAGAAAATTAGTAAGAACTAAAATAAAAATAAATAAAAAAACTACTACTACGAAAAATAAAAATAGCTAAGGATACAAAATTATCGGGTTGCTTCCCGACAAGCGCTTCTTTATCGTCACTAGCTTGACGGTCAGCTCCTCTAAAGAGGAGGGTCATAGGGGCTCAGCTCTTCACTTCTTACTTTGAACTTCTTTCCTGTGTCTCCATAACGTAGCTCAATATGATCTAGAGAAAGAATTCTGATTACTGTATAAACCCATGTTGGATTACTAGTCAATACCACCTTCATTCTTGGGGAGAAACCTTCAGTGGGGATCTTTTTGTTTCTCCATCCTCTGGGTACTTTCTTCTTTTTGGGAACCTCCTCCTTGGTAGATGATGCATTTCCAACACCAAACTTAGGTTTGATATTAGGAGGAATTTTATTGACTGTTACCAAGGGAGGTTTGAGCTGCAGATTCTGCTGTGCATCATCAGGGGATTTTTGAAGGTTTGGATCAATAAGCTCAGCCTGCATGTACCTCTCTCCTTCACCTGTTGGCTGTATATCTTTGAAAACATGAAAGACCAGTTGCTCATTATGTTTAGTGCAAAATAAGCATGTTTTCATCCATGAGGCAAAATTAGGAAAGGAACACAAAGTCTTGTATTTTCATATAGAAAGCGTGTGGAATTATTAATAAAACCCCTGAAATCAACACAAGATAAACCCTCAAAATGGGGTTTATTAACCTCCCCACACTTAGATTCTAGCATGTCCTCATGCTTAGAGAAATGCAAAAGAAACACAAAAGATCGAGGGATCATGAAGGTATAAGACTCATGAAGTGCAACCTACTTATATGAATGCAACTATGACTAGTGCTATTATCTACTTGGTTAGGAACAAATCGACCTTCCTAAGATATATGCAAGCATATAGGGTCCGATGGTGGTCAATATATAGGACTTACCAATTTTAAGCATCAAATGCAATATATGCACCTTGCATGAAGAACGCTCGTGAGAGCCGGGAATCATGAATTAGAGCCTTCGAACCCTCACCGGAAGTGTTTGCACTCTAGTCGCTCGGTGTTTGGGGTTGATTCACTCAATTCTCCCCTAATCATGCTTTCCAAGATTTGTTTTTCATATAACAATCAACAATTATTCAATGTATGCATACAATTATCATGAGGTCTTTTCTTTAGGTTGTAATGGGGCTAGGGTTAAGGTAGGATGCATATTTGGTCAAGTGAGCTTGAAGTTTGAATCTTCGATAGGCTTAGACTTCCCACCTAACCTATGACATCCTATACAATTAAGTACTAATCTAACTACCCATTCCTCACTCTTTCACATACTCATGCATTTTCTTTTCATTTCACAACACTTATGCATTGATTCTTATTGAGCTTCACTTTGGGGCATTTTGTCCCCTTTATTGCTCTTCTTTTTCTTTCTTTTCTTTTTTCTATATACCTTTTTTTTCTTTTCTTTTCCTTTTTTTTCTTTTTCGCTTTCATTTCTTTTTCTTTTCATTTTTTTTCTTTCAAACTATACACAAGAACATCCATGCATAAGGTCTCTACATTTAATCAATACATGAGTATGTACCAATTCCCCAATATAAAAATACAAAACACAAACACCCTTTTATCCCAACCAATGTCCCAAAGTTTTTTCACTCTTGGATGACACTCACACTCACTAGCCTAAGCCAATCAAAGATCCAAATAAAGGACATTCATTGTGTTCCGCTTTAAGGCTTGTAATGTGCTAAAATAAGAATAAGTGAGTTAAGCGTAGGCTCAAAGTTGGCTAACAAAGGAAGATAAAAGGTAAGGCCATTTGGGTAAGTGAGCTAATGAAATGATGGCCTCAATCATATAAATGCATGAATACACAAAATAATGGACATAAAGAATCAAACAAATCAAGGATCACACTCATAGAGAGAAACAATTGCACACAAGAAGGACAGTAGGTGACTATAAGATGTAGCCACCAAACAAGGCTCAAAGCTCACTAGCTTGTGTTCTTAACTCAAAATCCATGTTCCAAAATATAATTCTTCATGCAAATTTGGCATCAAAATATTTAAAATTGGCAATGCCACGGTTGCCCCAAAGTATTGGTTCCTTAAGAAAGAGTTTCATTGTTCCAACCAAGTAAACTTATCATGCAATTGGTATCAAAGAAAACCTAATTATGCAACCTATCCTAATTACAAAAAAGTTCAAAGAACGAAAATTTATTCGGGTGTTACCTATGAAGATCGGTCGGCCAACCTCCCCACACTTAAAACTTAGCACGGTCCTCCGTGCTATAGGTTAGGCGCAATGGGTGGTCGAGTCCCGAGTGTCCCTCATCTCCAATGTCATAGCTATCTCCGCTTGAAGTTGTGGTGGATGTGGAGATATCTAGTTCCTCCATAGGTGGGGTGACTACGCTTAGAAGTTTCTTCACGTGAGCGTATCGGCGTTGGTTACGCCTCTCATAACGGTCCAACTTCTTGTGAAGGTCTTCAAGGCGTTGGGTGGCTGATTTTTGTGGTGTGGATGATGTGGTGGTGTTGCGAGTTGGTGTGGGTAGTCCAATGTCCTTGGTGAATTCCGGAGGCTTGAGGCACCTCTTGGTCGGAACAACATCGCCCTCGACCGGAATTGAGGTTCTCCTATCCTTAGCCTCTCGGTGGACGCCGGCCATTGCAACTAATTCGGTCACCATAGCGGGGAATGGTAGATTTCCCTTGGCATGAATGCGCCCCATGGATTGGCGAATGGCATGCGAAATGTCGACCGGTTTCTCGGTTAAGATGCACCATATCAATAATGCAAGCTCGGCGGTAATGGATGACCCATGGGTGCTCGGGAGCACGTAGTGAGCTAGAATTTGGGCCCATGCCGTGGCTTCTTGAGTGAGGTAGCGTGCATCTAAACCTTTTGGTCTTTGCTTTATGGTCCCCCGAATCCAACAAGCGTCGGGTAAAGCAATTACGCAGAGGATCGCGCTCCAATCGAACGCACGGTCATCGCATGCAGTCAAAACTTCTTGATAGGCATCATATCCATCCGTTAACGGCCTAATCCTAAGTACTTCTCGGATGGTTTCCACTGTGACTGACACTTGCTTCCGGCGCACAAATATCGATGTGAGAAGGGGTGAGTGGTGGTTGGAGTAGAATTCCACCACCCATGATAGATTAGCCTCCTTTGGTTGCCTCAAGAGGAACGTCCATTGCCTCCGGTCAATGTGTGGCATCACTATCGGAGTGAGGTGAGCCGGTAGGACTAGAAGAGGCTCCGGGTGATAATTTCTCTCAATCATTCTTGAGTAAACAAGTTCGCAGTAGCGGTTAGGGAACTTGTTTGAATCCTTTGGAGGGTTGTCCTTCTCTAGAACATCAACGGGGCCCTTAGCCTTCTTTAGGAGTGGCTTGGCTGTTAGTTCTTGGCGCGCTCTATTGGAAGCTGGCTTCTTCGGGGCTTTCCCTTTGTTCTTTTTGATGACCATCCTGTGATAGCAAAGAAAGGGGATAACATCAAACCCAAAGAAGTGTAATTGAATGCGATTATGCAAATGAAAAAGTTGTGCCATAAGAATATGAGTATCATTATTACATGACATCTGCAACATGTAACTAAGATAACACGTGATAAGCAAGGCAAATCATTGGCATATGGTATAGGGGTAGTTTAAGCATGCAAGTAAGAAGCATGAGAAGCATACACCCTCAAATACCAAAAGTGGGAAGCAAGTTATGAAAAGGTGAGTGGATGGATTGGAGAATGTGGGGATGCACCCAAAAGTGATTAGTTGAGAGGCAATTAGTCAAAATGAGCTCAAAGCTCAAGTATGCCTTTCGTCAAACACTTGGCGTGCATCCTTTTTGTAGTATGTAAATAGATAAAGGTGAAAGCAATGTGACATTCCACAATCCATTATTAATGACTACAGTACACAGTGGTTGTAAGAAAATCAAGCAACACATCTCATCTACCAATGCAAGAGAATATAGGACCCAAATGCCTATGAAGAGTTAAATGGAAAAAAAGCAAAATAACTACCCAAAAGAAAATGAAACTAAAAAGAGGGAAGAGGGAGGAGAAAAGGAAAGAGACTACCTAAAAGAAAATGAAACTAAATGACTAACAATCAAAAAGAGAGGGGTAGAGCAAGAGGGAAGCTTAGTATAGTACCTTGAGAGATGGGAAAGGGTATGGAAGAAGAAGTTGTAGAGTGGAGTGACGGAGAGTGGAGGGGCAATGTAGGGGCCACCGGAGGTAGGTGGTAGGAGGTGGTTGAATGGGAGAACAAATGGTAGTAGGTGGATGGGTAGTAGAGGGGGTGAGAAGAAAAGGGGAGAAGAATGAAGGAAGGGGGGCAAGTGTGCTCCCTGTTAAGTTGGCGTCGATCACCCACGCGTGTGCGCTCGCGCAAGGAAGCGAGGTGGAGTGGGGGCACGCGCGCGCACGCGCCCATGCGCTTGTGCTGGTAGCACAAGAGTGGCTTAGAGGTGGCACAACTCTCTGGACGAAGTACCAGAAGTTGGCTGCAGGGCTGTTGGCGCGCGCGCGCACGGTGCGCGCGCGGGGCAATGTGGTTATGCCCCAGGCATGAGATGGGCCTGGGGTGGGCCTAACTCTCTGTGAAGTGGCCTAGAGGAGGGTGCAGGACGAGGGACGCGTGCGCGGCCTGGGCGCGCGCGCGCACATCGTGTTGCGGGCATATGGACGCGTGCGCGCCAGGTGCGCGCATGCGGCGGAAGTGCTGGGCTGGTGGCTTAGTGCAGGCCCGAGAGTGGCCTAACTCTCTGGAAAATGTATGGAGGGGTGCTTTTTGCAACCCACGCGTCCGCGCACGGTGCGCGTCCGCGTGGATGGTCGTCAAATGCCTCATGGACGCGCACGCGCCAGGTGCGCGCACGCGCAGAAGGGTGCCTTCTTCAAAGTTTGCATGTTTTCGCACCACTTTTAGCATTCCAACCCTCCAAACAGCTACTTAAGCACTATAGAAGGATGTTTTAACTTGATAAACTACCAAATGAACTCAACAAATGAAGCAAAATTAGAATTGAAATCTAGCTACAACTACATCTATTACCTAGCTACCAAATATGAAGTCAAGTGTTAAGCAAGTGTCAATCAAAGAATGATGCAATGGTTATGTACAAAGGAAGATCTTACCATGGTGGGGTGTCTCCCACCTAGCACTTTTGTTTACCGTCCTTAAGTTGGACTTCCACTAGCTCAAAGTTCTTGTTCAAGAGATGCATCCCTCAAGAGGAATACTTCAAATTCCTTGGAGTTCTTTCTTTGCTCACCATGGTACAATTTGAGACGGTGCCCATTTACCTTGAAAATGTCCGGACTTGATGGGTGGCGCAAGTGGTAGACCCCATAAGGTTCTACTTTCTCTACTTGGTAGGGTCCATCCCACCTTGATCTAAGCTTTCTGGGTAGTAATCTCAACCTTGAGTTGTAAAGAAGGACTAGTTCACCGGGTCTGAATTCTCTTCTCCTAATGTTCTTGTCATGGATGGCTTTCATCTTTTCCTTGTAAAGTCTAGAATTGTCATAGGCTTCTAATCTTAAGCATTCCAATTCCACCAATTGAAGCTTTCTCTCTACTCCGCTCCACCCAAGCTCATATTGCATTCCTTTATGGCCCAATAAGCTTTGTGTTCGATTTCTACCGGTAAGTGGCATGCTTTACCATATACAAGCCTAAAGGGGCTCATGCCAATGGGTGTTTTGTAAGCCGTTCGATATGCCTAAAGTGCATCGGAGAGTTTAGCGCTCCAATCCTTTCGATTCGGCTTCACAATCCTTTCCAACACATGTTTGATTTCCCGGTTAGAAACCTCAGCTTGGCCGTTTGTCTGAGGGTGGTAAGCCGTGGCGACTTTGTGTATGATGCCATACTTTCTCATGAGGCCGTTCGTTTTTTTGTTGCAAAAGTGGGATCCTTGGTCACTTATGATTGCTCTTGGGGAGCCAAAGCGACAAATGATATTGTTCCTCACAAAAGAATAAACAACATGAGCATCATCCGTTCGGGTGGGGATTGCCTCCACCCATTTTGACACATAATCGACGGCTAACAAAATGTAGAGAAAGCCATTGGAATTTGGAAATGGTCCCATGAAGTCGATTCCCCATACATCAAAGATTTCACAAAAAAGCATGTTTTGTTGGGGGATTTTGTCCTTCTTAGAAATATTTCCAAACCGAATGCATTGGGGACAAGACTTGCAATAGAGAGAAGAGTCTTTGAGAAGGGTTGGCCACCAAAATCCACAATCAAGGACCTTTCTTGCCGTTCTTTGGAGGCCGTAGTGGCCACCTCCTTCGGAAGCGTGGCAAGCGTCCAGGATTGCTTGGAATTCGGTTTGAGGTATGCACCGTCGCACTATTTGGTCTGCTCCACACCTCCACAAATAGGGATCGTCCCAAACATAGTATTTGGATTTGCTTTTCAGCTTATCCGTTTGATGTTTGTTGAGATTGGGAGGGAGAGTGCATGAAACCAAGTAGTTTGCTATTGGGGCATACCAAGGAACTACTTCCGAGATTGCGTGCAAAGCATCTAAAGGGAAGGAGTCATTGATAGGAGTGGTGTCGCCTTTTGTGTGTTCGAGGCGACTTAGATGGTTCGCTACTAGGTTTTGGGAACCACTCCTATCCTTGATCTCCAAATCAAAGTCTTGTAACAAAAGCACCCAACGAATTAATCTCGGCTTTGATTCCTTTTTGGCAACAAATACTTTAGTGTCGGGTGATCCGAGTACACTACAACCTTGGAACCAAGAAGATAGGCTCGGAACTTGTCCAAAGCAAAAACAATAGCTAGGAGTTCCTTTTCGGTAGTAGTGTAGTTGGATTGGACTCCGTCTAGTGTTTTGGAAGCATAAGCTATGACATAGGGAATCTTACCCTCGCGTTGTGCTAACGCAGCTCCTATCGCATAATTCGAAGCATCACACATAATTTCAAATGGTTGAGTCCAATTCGGTCCTTGCACAATAGGAGCTTGTGTCAATGCTACTTTAAGTTTGTTATATGCTTCCATACATTCCTTGCTCAGCTCAAATTCAGTGTCCTTTTGTAGTAGTCGAGAGAGGGGTAAGGCCACCTTGCTAAAGTCTTTGATGAATCTCCTGTAGAATCCTGCATGTCCAAGAAAAGAGTGGACTTCCCTCTCGGAGGAGGGGTAAGGTAAACTAGATATGACATTTATTTTTGCCGGATCTACGGAGATGCCTTCCTTTGAAACTATATGTCCCAAAACAATGCCTTGTTTGACTATGAAATGACATTTTTCAAAATTTAAGACAAGGTTTGTTTTGGTGCATCTCTCTAAGACTTTTTCAAGGTTACCTAAGCAATGATCAAATGAATCACCGTACACACTAAAGTCGTCCATGAAAACTTCCATACATTGTTCTAGAAAGTCCACAAATAAGCTCATCATGCATCTTTGAAACGTTGCCGGTGCATTGCATAGGCCAAATGGCATACGCTTGTAAGCATACGTTCCAAAGGGGCAAGTAAATGTGGTTTTTTCTTGGTCCTCTAGAGCAATGTGAATTTGGAAGTATCCGGAGTAACCATCAAGAAAGCAATAATACGATTTACCGGCTAGTCGATCAAGCATTTAATCAATGAACGGTAGTGGGAAGTGATCTTTTCTTGTGGCCGCATTCAACCTTCGGTAGTTTATGCATACTCTCCAAGAATTTTGCACTCTTGTTGCTATAAGTTCACCGCTTTCATTTTTGATTGTGGTCACCCCGGATTTCTTTGGCACCACTTGGACCGGGCTTACCCACTCGCTATCCGAGATAGGATAGATGATGTCCGTTTCAAGTAGCTTAGTGACCTCTTTTTTCACAACCTCAAGGATGGTTGGATTAAGACTCCTTTAAGGTTGTCGGACCGGTCTTGCTCCTTCTTCAAGAAATATGCGGTGCTCGCATACTTGGGGGCTTATTCCCACTAGATCCACCAAACTCCACCCAATTGCCCTTTTGTTTTTCCTCAATACATCTAGCAACTTTTCTTCTTGTTGAGGAGTTAACTCTTTTGCAATTATCACGGGGAGCTTTTGGGCTTCATCAAGATATGAGTACCTTAAGTGGGGTGGTAGTGGCTTCAATTCCATCTTTTTGTCATTCTTTGAAGTTTGAGTTTCCGGATGGTTTGTATGGTGTGTGGTGTTTAGTTTGTTTGGACCTTCATTTGCTTCTTCAATCATGTACTTCTCATCTAACTTTGCAAGGTGCACTTCGGCAACCATGTTGTCAATTGGGTCACACCGGAATAGAGAGTGATTCGCCGGTGGATGCTTCATTGCTTCTTCTAGGCTAAAACTTACGACTCTCCCGTCTATTTCAAATGAGCAGGTTCCCGAATAGGCATCTAGCTTAAATCTAGAAGTTCTCAAAAATGGTCTTCCAAGTAGGATAGATGATGCTCTCTCGGTTTCGCTTGATGGCATTTCAAGGACATAGAAGTCAATCGGAAACACTAACCCTTTGATATTCACCAATACGTCTTCCGCAACACCCGTCACGGTTATTATGCTTTTATCCGTTAGGACAAATCTTGCTGTCGACCTTTTTAGTGGTGGCAACTTCAATACCCGGTAGACGGAGAGCGGCATGATGCTAACACATGCTCCGAGGTCACACATACAATCTATAAATTGAACTCCATTGACGGTGCAAGTGACCATACAAGGGCCCGGATCATCACACTTCTCGGGCAATGCTCCCATTAAAGCGGAAATAGAACTCCCCAATGGGATGGTTTCCAATTCAAGAATTCTATCCTTGTTCATGCATAGATCTTTAAGAAATTTTGCATATCTAGGAACTTGATGGATAGCATCAAAGAGGGGGATGGTTACCTCAACTTTCTTGAACATTTCTACCATTTTGGGGTCGAGTTCTATGCGCTTTCTAGCTTTCTTTGCAAGTGTTGGAAATGGGAGTGGTTGAGCACTTTCTTCTTCCAAGGTTCTCTTGGCCTTGGGGGTCTCCTTTGTTGGTTGAGCTTCATCCTCAACTATGACTTGTGGTGTCTCCTCTTCTACTACCTCTTCTATATCTATTCTCTCCTCCTCTTGGGCGATTGTGATAGGATTTGAATCCTTTGCTCCCTTCTCTTTTAATTGTGTTTCGGATCTAAGGGTGATGGCATTGATGCCCCCTTAGGATTGGGTTGAGGTTGAGAGGGAATGACACTTTGGATTGGGGGTTGAGGAGTGGGATTTGTTGGTGTGTCCATTCGTACAAGAAGAGCTTGTAGTGTAGAGGTGAGGCCGGAAGCAAGTGTGTTTTGTAGTTCCTTTTGGCCTTGGATGATGGTCCGGAGTGTTTCGTCTTGGTTGGAGAGGGTGGTTGCATATGTGAGTTGAGGGGTTTGTGATTGGTTGGGTGGTGGTCTTTGATATGGTGGTTGGTATGTTTGGTAGTTTCTTTGTGGGTTTTGTTGGTTGTATGGTGGATTTTGTTGGTTGTATGGTGGCCGGTTTTGTAAGAAATTTTGTGAGTTGTTGCTCCATCTTTGACCTCCTCCATTATTGTTGTTGTCTCTATTCCCTTGTTGATGATTGTCTCTCCAATTTTGATTGTGATACCCACTCCCTTGATTGTAGCTTCCTCCTTGATAAGGGTGCCCTTGGTTAGGATTACCGCCTTGGTAGTGCCCTTGATTTGGGCGGTCATAGAAATTATGGGTAGCCGCCAAGGTGTTATCTTCTTGAAGGCTCGGGCACTCATCCGTGTAGTGGGAATAGCAAGAACAAATGCCACACACTTTTTGAGGGACCAATTGTTGGTTGTGTTGTTGAGGGGGTGGGGAGTGTTGTTGGTATGATTGAGGTTGTTGTGGTTGTTGTTGGTTCAATTGGAGTTGCCTCAAGATGGATGTCATTTCGCTCAAGGATTGAGTTAGAGCGGTAGTTTCACTACTAGTTGATACCTCATTCAAGGTTCTTGGGCGGTTGACTCTTCATCTCATATGTTGATTGGATTCGGCTAAGTCACTGATAAGTTGCCATGCCTCCTCCGCTGTTTTATATTTAGACAAAGAACCATTGCTAGAGGTGTCCAAGAGAGTTCTATCTTGTTCTCGCATCCCTTGACATATGTATCCAAGCAATACTTGAGTATCAAGCATGTGATTAGGGCATGCGTCTAGTAGCTTACGAAACCGTTCCCAATACTCGTATAGCGGTTCCGTTTCACCTTGAACAATACAAGACATTTCCTTCCTTAGCCTATCCATCTTCTCCGGAGGCAAGAATTTATCCAAGAATCCTCTTCTAAGTAAGTCCCAATCGGAGGTGACTTCACTAGATAGAGTGTAGAACCATTCTTTAGCCTTGTCCTCAAGAGAGAAAGGGAAAGCAAACAACCATATAGCAACTTCATCGGATCCTTCCCGTCTAGTTGTTGAGCATATATGATGAAAGTCCTTGAGATGTCGAATAGGGTCTTGTGCAGGAAGCCTGATGAGCGGATGATTTGTATACTTTTTGGCATTGTTTTTAGTATGTTTTTGATATGATCTAGTTAGTTTTTAGTATATTTTTATTAGTTTTTAGTTAAAATTCACTTTTCTGGACTTTACTATGAGTTTGTGTGTTTTTCTGTGATTTCAGGTATTTTCTGGCTGAAATTGAGGGACCTGAGCAAAAATCTGATCCAGAGACTCAAAAGGACTGCAGATGCTGTTGGATTCTGACCTCCCTGCACTCGAAGCGGATTTTCTGGAGCTACAGAAGCCCAATTGGCGCGCTCTCAACGGCGTTGGAAAGTAGACATCCTGGGCTTTCCAGCAATATATGATAGTCCATACTTTGCCCAAGATTTGATGGCCCAAACCGGCGTTCAAAGTCACCTCAAGAAATCCCAGCGTTAAACACTGGAACTGGCACCCAAATGGGAGTTAAACGCCCAAACTGGCACCAAAGCTGGCGTTTAACTCCAAGGAGAGTCTCTACACGAAATTTCTTCATTGCTCAGCCCAAGCACACACCAAGTGGGCCCGGAAGTGGATTTTTATGTCATCTATGTACTAGTTTTCTATAAGTAGGACCTTTTACTATTGTATTAGATATACATCTTGACACACATCTTGGTAGCTATCTTTGAGTTTTATGCTATCTTAGATCATTGGGAGGCTGGCCATTCGGCCATGCCTAGACCTTATGCTTATGTATTTTCAACGGTGGAGTTTCTACACACCATAGATTAAGGTGTGGAGCTCTGCTGTACCTCGAGTATTAATGCAATTACTATTGTTCTTCCATTCAATTCCGCTTGTTCTTTATCCAAGATATCACTTGTTCTTCAACATGATGAAGGTGATGATTGACGCCCATCACCATTCTCACCCATGAACAAGGTGACTGACAACCATTCTTGTTCTACAAGCATCTGAGGCTTAGTGAATATCTCTTGGATTCTTCGGAATCTTCGTGGTATAGGCAGGACCTGATGGCGGCATTCAAGAGAATCCGGAAGGTCTAAACCTTGTCTGTGGTATTCTGAGTAGGATTCAATGATTGAATGATTGTGACGTGCTTCAAACCTGTAACCTACTGGGCGTTAGTGACAGACGCAAAAGAGTTATTCTATTCCGGTAGGGGAGGGAACCAAACCGGTGATTGGCAGCACTGTGACAGAGTGTGTGCATTAGCTTTCACTGCGCGGATGGGAGGTAGCTGCTAACAACAGTGAGACCTTACACGAGCTTGCCATGGGAAGGAGTAAGAAAGGATTGGATGAAGGCAGTAGGAAAGCAGAGAGACGGAAGGGAAGGCATCTTCATACACTTGTCTGAAGCTCTTACACCAATGATATACATAAGTATCACTATCCTTAGCTTCTATGTTATTTTCGTTCATCACCATATATAGTTGAGTTTGCCTGACTAAGATTTACAAGATGACCATAGCTTGCTTCAATACTAACAATCTCCGTGGGATCGACCCTTACTCACGTAAGGTTTATTACTTGGACGACCCAGTGCACTTGCTGGTTAGTTGTGCGAAGTTGTGTAATGCCATGGTATTGAGCCACCAAGTTCTTGGAGCCATTACCGGGGATTATTTGAGTTGTGAAAAAGTATTGTTCACAATTTTGCGCACCAAGTTTTTGGCGCCGTTGCCGGGGATTGTTCAAGTTTTGAGCAAGCTTTTGGTAACATCAGTGCCAAGATCCGGCAACAACATCAAGTTTTTGGTGTTATTGCCTGGGATTGTTTAGGCTGGACAACTGACGGTTCATCTTGTTGCTTAGATTAGGTATTATTTTTTTCGAAATTCTTGAAGATGAATTCTAGAGTTTCATGATGATTTGTTGAAATCTGGCTGGCTGAGAAGCCATGTCTAATCTGATTGGACCGAGGTTTCAACTTATCACCACAAGAGCTTGTTGATTCTCATCAAATTTGCTCTTGGAGCAGTGATCTGCTAAGATTTGGCTGACCTCTGGTCATGTCTAGTGTTTTGGACCGAAGCTTTCTTTGAAAGCTTGGCTGGCTGTGAAGCCATGTCTAATTCCTGGACCGGAGTCTTAGACTAGCACTGCACTGATTCCTGGAATTCTCATTAAGAATTTTGATGCCTTTTCCCACTTAATTTTCGAAAAACACAAAAAAAATTACAAAATAAAAAAAAAAAACCAAAAATATTTGATGTTTCTTGCATAAGTTTAGTGTCTCATCCTAAGTTTGGTGTCAAATGCATGTTTTTGTTATAATTTTCGAATCCATGCATATATTTCTTTGTTTTGATCTTTGAATTCTATTGACTTGAAGTATTTTGTGTGTCTCATATGCATTTTCATATTGTTAGTGTCAGTAGTATACAAACTGCTAAGTTTGGTGTCTTGCATGCATGGTTAATTGATTCATTTTGCATTTTGATTATTAAAAATCCAAAAATATTTTTAATTTGTGTCTTTTCAAGTCAATGATACAAAGAATTGAAGATTCAGAACATACTGCAGAGGAATTATACAGAAAAAGCTGAGCATTCAAAAATGCCCAGTGAAGAAGGCAGACTGGCGTTTAAACGCCAGCCAGGGTACCTGGTTGGGCGTTTAACGCCCAAAAAGGTAGCATTTTGGGCGTTAAACGCCAGAATGTATACCATTCTGGGCGTTTAACGCCAGGATGGTGCTAGGGGGAAGATTTTGTTTTCAAATCAATTTTTTTAGTTTTTCAAAATCAAATCTTTTTCAAATCAAATCTTTTCAATCAAATGTTTTCAAAATCAATTTCTTTCCTTTTTAAAAGATACTTACTAACAATTAATGATTTGATTGAAACATCACAAGATTGTTACCTTTTCTGTTGAGAAAGGTTTAAATGTTTCAAATCATATCTTTTCTTGTTAGGGAAGTCATTAATTTTTAAAATCAAATCTTTTTCAAATTGTTTTCAAATCATATCTTTTAAAATTGTTTTCAAATCATGTCTTCTCAATCACATCTTTTTAAGACCATAACTTTTCAATCAAATCTTTTTAACCACATCTTTTTTTTCAAATAGTTTTCAATCAAATCTTTTTAATTTCTAATTTCAAATCTTTTTCAAAAATCACTTGATTTCTTTTGCACTTTTAATTTTCGAAAATTAGCAATCAAATTTTCAAAATGTTTTCAAAATCTTTTAAATGAATTTTTGAAAATTCTCTTCCCTCCTTCCCTAATCCTTCTATTTATGGAGTACCACTCCTTCTGAATGCACAATTCGAACCTTATCTAACTAAAGTTCGAATTCTTCTTCTCCTTCTTCTTTCTATTTCTCTTTTCCTCTGACATTTCAAGGAATCTCTATACTGTGACATAGAGGATTCCACATTTTCTTGTTCTCTTCTCTTTCATATGAGCAGGAGCAGAGACAAAGGCATTCTTGTTGAAGCTGACCCTGAACCTGAGAGAACCTTGAAGCGAAAGCTAAGAGAAGCCAAGGCACAACTCTCTTTAGAGGACCTGACCGAATTCTTCAAGGAAGAAGAACACATGGCAGCCGAAAACAACAACAATGCCAACAATGCAAGGAAGGTGCTGGGTGACTTCACTGCACCTACTCCTGATTTCTATGGGAGAAGCATCTCTATCCCTGCCATTGGAGCAAACAACTTTGAGCTTAAGCCTCAATTAGTTTCTCTAATGCAACAGAATTGCAAGTTCCATGGACTTCCAATGGAAGATCCTCATCAGTTTTTAGCTGAATTCTTGCAAATCTGTGACACAGTCAAGACTAATGGGGTTAACCCTGAGGTCTATAGACTGATGCTATTCCCTTTTACTGTAAGAGACAGAGCTAGAATATGGTTGGATTCTCAACCTAAAGAAAGCCTGGACTCTTGGGAAAAGCTAGTCAATGCCTTCTTGGCAAAGTTCTTTCCACCACAAAGATGGAGTAAGCTTAGAGTGGAAGTCCAAACCTTCAGACAGAAGGATGGAGAATCCCTCTATGAAGCTTGGGAAAGATACAAACAATTAATCAGAAGATGTCCCTCAGACATGCTTTCTGAATGGAGCATCATAGGTATTTTCTATGATGGTCTCTCTAAACTATCCAAGATGTCTTTGGATAGCTCTGCTGGAGGATCTCTTCATCTGAAGAAGACGCCTACTGAAGCTCAAGAACTGATTGAAATGGTTGCAAATAACCAATTCATGTACACTTCTGAAAGGAATCCTGTGAACAATGGGACTAGTCAGAAGAAAGGAGTTCTTGAAATTGACACTCTGAATGCCATTTTGGCTCAGAATAAAATATTGACTCAACAAGTCAATTTGATTTCTCAAAGTCTGTCTGGAATGCAAAATGCACCAAGCAGTACTAAGGAGGCTTCATCTGAGGAAGAAGCTTATGATCCTGAGAACCCTTCCATGGAAGAGGTGAATTACCTAGGAGAACCCTATGGAAACACCTATAATTCTTCATGGAGAAATCACCCAAATCTCTCATGGAAGAATCAAGAGAGACCTCAACAAGGTTTCAATAATAATGGTGGAAGAAACAGGTTTAACAATGGTAAACCTTTTCCATCATCTTCTCAGCAACAGACAGAGAGCTCTAAGCAGAATACCTCTGACTTAGCAACCATGGTCTCTGATCTAATCAAAACCACTCAAAGTTTCATGACTGAAACTAGATCCTCCATTAGGAATTTGGAAGGCCAAGTGGGTCAGCTGAGCAAGAAAATTACTGAACTTCCCCCAAGCACTCTCCCAAGTAACACTGAAGAGAATCCAAAAGGAGAGTGCAAAGCCATAAATATGGCTGAATTCTGGGAGGAAGAAGAGGCAGTGAACGCCACTGAGGAAGGCCTCACTGGACGTCCACTGGCCTCTAATGAGTTCCCCAATAAGGAACCTTGGGAATCTGAGGCTCAAACTGAGACCATAGAGATTCCTTTAGACTTACTGCTGCCATTCTTGAGCTCTGATGAGTATTCTTCCTCTGAAGAGGATGAGTATGTCACTGAAGAGCAAGTTGCTAAATACCTTGGAGCAATCATGAAGCTGAATGACAGGTTATTTGGAAATGAGACTTGGGAGGATGAACCCCCTTTGCTCACCAAAGAACTGGATAACTTGTCTAGGCAGCAATTGCCTCAAAAGAGGCAGGATCCTGGGAAGTTTTCTATACCTTGTACCATAGGCACCATGACCTTCAAGAAGGCCTTGTGTGACTTGGGGTCAAGTGTAAACCTCATGCCCCTCTCTGTAATGGAGAAATTAGGGATCTTTGAGGTGCAAGCTGCAAAAATCTCACTAGAGATGGCAGACAACTCAAGAAAACAAGCCCATGGACTTGTAGAGGATGTTCTGGTTAAGGTTGAAGACCATTACATTCCTACTGATTTCATAGTCCTAGAGACTGGGAAGTGCATGGATGAATCCATCATCCTTGGCAGACCCTTCCTAGCCACAGCAAAGGCTGTGATTGATGTTGATAGAGGAGAGTTGATCATTCAAGTGAATGAAGAATCCTTGGTGTTTAAGGCCCAAGGATATCCCTCTGTCATCATGGAGAGGAAGCATGAAGAACTTCTCTCAAAACAGAGCCAAGCAGAGCCCCCACAGTCAAACTCTAAGTTTGGTGTTGGGAGGCCACAACCAAACTCTAAGTTTGGTGTTGAACCCCCACATTCAAACTCTAAGTTTGGTGTTGGGAGGTTCCAACACGGTTCTGAACAACTCTGAGGCTCCATGAGAGTCCTCTGTCAAGCTAATGACAGTAAAGAAGCGCTTGTTGGGAGGCAACCCAATGCTTTATAATTAATTATTTTCTTTTGTTATTTTATCTTTTTTGTAGGTTGATGATCATAAGAAGTCACAAAAGCAATGAAAAAAGCAAAAACAAAATGAAAAAACAGGAAGAAAAACAGCACACCCTGGAGAAGAAGAAGCTGGCGTTCAAACGCCAGTAATGCTAGCTGTTGGGCGTTTAACGCCCAGTCTGGCACCATTCTGGGCGTTTAACGCCAGAAAGGGGCACCAGACTGGCGTTAAACGCCAGTAAAGGGCAAAAACCTGGCGTTAAACGCCAGGAATGGGCACCAGCCCGGCGTTTAACGCCAGAAAAGGCTCAAAACGTGGATTTTGATGCCATTTGGTGCAAGGATGCTTTTTCCTTGACACTACAGGATCTGTGGACCCCACAGGACCCTACCATCACTCTCTCTCTTCTTCCCCCATTCACCAATCACCTCAACACCTCTTCCCCAAAAACCCCTCACCTATCAAATCCCATCTTTCTCTTCACCATTCACATCCATCCTTCATAAATCCCCACCAACCTCACCCTTCAAATTCAAACCACTTTCCCTCCCAAACCCACCCTCAAATGGCCGAACCCTCATCCCCCTCTTTCCTATATAAACCCCTCTTTACCCCTTCATTTCCCACTACCTAAACACCACTTCTCCCCCTCCTTGGCCGAATACACCACCATCTCCCTCTTCCTCATTTCTTCTTCTTCTACTCTCTTCTTTCTTATTTTGCTCGAGGACGAGCAAACATTTTAAGTTTGGTGTGGTGAAAGCGTTGCTTTTTCGTTTTTCCATAACCATTTATGGCATCCAAGGCCGGAGAAACCTCTAGAAAGAGGAAAGGGAAGGCAAAGGCTTCCACCTCCGAGTCATGGGAGATGGATAGATTCCTCTCAAGGGTGCATCAAGTCCACTTCTATGAAGTTGTGGCCTTGAAGAAGGTGATCCCCGAAGTCCCCTTTTCACTCAAAAAGGGTGAATATCCGGAGATCCGCCATGAGATCCGAAGAAGAGGTTGGGAAGTACTAACTAACCCCATTCAACAAGTCGGAATCTTGATGGTTCAAGAGTTCTATGCCAATGCATGGATCACCAAGAACCATGACCAAAGTGTGAACCCAGATCCAAAGAATTATCTCACTATGGTTCGGGGGAAATACTTGGATTTTAGTCCGGAGAGTGTGAGGGTGGCGTTCAACTTGCCTATGATGCAAGGAGATGAGCATCCTTACACTAGAAGGGTCAACTTTGATCAAAGGTTGAACCAAGTCCTCACAGTCATATGTGAAGAGGGCGCACAATGGAAGCAAGATTCAAGAGGAAAGCCGGTCCAATTGAGAAGGCATGACCTCAAACCCGTGGCTAGAGGATGGTTAGAGTTCATACAACGCTCAATCATTCCCACTAGCAACCGGTCCGAAGTTACCATAGACCGGGCCATCATGATCCATAGTATCATGATTGGAGAAGAAATAGAAGTTCATGAGGTTATAGCTCAAGAACTCTACAAGGTGGCGGACAAGACCTCCACTTTGGCAAGGTTAGCCTTTCCTCACCTCATTTGTCACCTCTGTTATTCAGTGGGAGTTGACATAGAGGGAGACATCACCATTGATGAGGACAAGCCCATCACTAAGAAAAGGATGGAGTACACAAGAGATCCCACTCATCATGAGATCCCTGAGATTCCTCAAGGGATGAATTTTCCTCCACAAGACTATTGGGGGCAACTAAACACCTCCCTAGGAGAGTTGAGTTCCAACATGGGACAACTAAGGGTGGAGCATCAAGAACACTCCATTCTCCTCCATGAAATTAGAGAAGACCAAAGAATCATGAAGGAGGAGCAACAAAGACAAGGAAGAGACATTGAGGAGCTCAAGCACTCCATAGGACCTTCAAAAGCAAGGAAGAGCCGCCATCACTGAGGTGGACCCATTCCTTGATTTCCTTGTTCTTTATTCTTCTGTTTTTCGATTTTTATGCTTTATGTTATCCATGCTTGTGTCTTATGATCATTAGTGTCTTAGTGTCTATGCCTTAAAGTTATGAATGTCCTATGAATCCATCACCTTTCTTGAATAAAAATGTGCTTAATTGAAAAAGGAAGAATTGCATGAATTTTGAATTTTATAATAGTTTAATTATGTTGATGTGGTGGCAATATTTTTGTTCTCTGAATGTATGCTTAAACAGTGCATATGTATCTTGAATTTGTGGTTCATGAATGTTGGCTCTTGAAAGAATGATGAAAAAGGAGACATGTTATTGAGGATCTGAAAAATCAATAAAATGATTCTTGAAGCAAGAAAAAGCATTGCTATTCAAAAAAAAAAAAAAAGAGAAAACGAAAAAAAAAAATAATAAGAGTTGTGATCCAAGGCAAATAAGAGTGTGCTTAAGAACCCTGGACACCTCTAATTGGGGACTTTAGCAAAGCTAAGTCACAATCTGAAAAGGTTCACCCAATTATGTGTCTGTGGCATGTATGTATCCGGTGGTAATACTGGAAAGACAGAGTGCTTTGGGCCACAGCCAAGACTCAATAAATAGCTATGTTCAAGAATCATCATACTTCACTAGGAGAATCATTAACACTATCTGGATTCTAAGTTCCTAAAGAAGCCAACCATTCTGAATTTCAAAGGATAGATTGAGATGCCAAAACTGTTCAGAGGCAAAAAGTTAAAAGCCCCGCTCATCTAATTAATACTGATCTTCACAGATGTTTTTGGAATTCATTGCATATTCTCTTCCTTTTATCTTATTTGATTTTCAGTTGCTTGGGGACAAGCAACAATTTAAGTTTGGTGTTGTGATGAGCGGATGATTTGTATACTTTTTGGCATTGTTTTTAGTATGTTTTTGATATGATCTAGTTAGTTTTTAGTATATTTTATTAGTTTTTAGTTAAAATTCACTTTTCTGGACTTTACTATGAGTTTGTGTGTTTTTCTGTGATTTCAGGTATTTTCTGGCTGAAATTGAGGGACCTGAGCAAAAATCTGATCCAGAGACTCAAAAGGACTGCAGATGCTGTTGGATTCTGACCTCCCTGCACTCGAAGCGGATTTTCTGGAGCTACAGAAGCCCAATTGGCGCGCTCTCAACGGCGTTGGAAAGTAGACATCCTGGGCTTTCCAGCAATATATGATAGTCCATACTTTGCCCAAGATTTGATGGCCCAAACCGGCGTTCAAAGTCACCTCAAGAAATCCCAGCGTTAAACGCTGGAACTGGCACCCAAATGGGAGTTAAACGCCCAAACTGGCACCAAAGCTGGCGTTTAACTCCAAGGAGAGTCTCTACACGAAATTTCTTCATTGCTCAGCCCAAGCACACACCAAGTGGGCCCGGAAGTGGATTTTTATGTCATCTATGTACTAGTTTTCTATAAGTAGGACCTTTTACTATTGTATTAGATATACATCTTGACACACATCTTGGTAGCTATCTTTGAGTTTTATGCTATCTTAGATCATTGGGAGGCTGGCCATTCGGCCATGCCTAGACCTTATGCTTATGTATTTTCAACGGTGGAGTTTCTACACACCATAGATTAAGGTGTGGAGCTCTGCTGTACCTCGAGTATTAATGCAATTACTATTGTTCTTCCATTCAATTCCGCTTGTTCTTTATCCAAGATATCACTTGTTCTTCAACATGATGAAGGTGATGATTGACGCCCATCACCATTCTCACCCATGAACAAGGTGACTGACAACCATTCTTGTTCTACAAGCATCTGAGGCTTAGTGAATATCTCTTGGATTCTTCGGAATCTTCGTGGTATAGGCAGGACCTGATGGCGGCATTCAAGAGAATCCGGAAGGTCTAAACCTTGTCTGTGGTATTCTGAGTAGGATTCAATGATTGAATGACTGTGACGTGCTTCAAACCTGTAACCTACTGGGCGTTAGTGACAGACACAAAAGAGTTATTCTATTCCGGTAGGGGAGGGAACCAAACCGGTGATTGGCAGCACTGTGACAGAGTGTGTGCATTAGCTTTCACTGCGCGGATGGGAGGTAGCTGCTGACAACAGTGAGACCTTACACGAGCTTGCCATGGGAAGGAGTAAGAAAGGATTGGATGAAGGCAGTAGGAAAGCAGAGAGACGGAAGGGAAGGCATCTTCATACACTTGTCTGAAGCTCTTACACCAATGATATACATAAGTATCACTATCCTTAGCTTCTATGTTATTTTCGTTCATCACCATATATATTTGAGTTTGCCTGACTAAGATTTACAAGATGACCATAGCTTGCTTCAATACTAACAATCTCCGTGGGATCGACCCTTACTCACGTAAGGTTTATTACTTGGACGACCCAGTGCACTTGCTGGTTAGTTGTGCGAAGTTGTGTAATGCCATGGTATTGAGCCACCAAGTTCTTGGAGCCATTACCGGGGATTATTTGAGTTGTGAAAAAGTATTGTTCACAATTTCGCGCACCAAAGCCCGTGAAACTTAGGTAGGAGGTTGATCAAAGCGGTCTTCAATTCAAAGTTTGCATTCAAGTTGGGGTGAGTTACATGAAGGGGTTGAAGGACATAGTCCAGTGCACCCGCTTCCTTGATGGTAACTCTCCTCGGAGCATCCATGGCGTTAGTACCTAAAACAGAAGAGTTGTTTGTGATATTGATGGGAGAATGACTAATGCCTTCTTTGAGTGACGGTTCAATGTTCACTTTTAGTAAGGTGGTTGAGGTGATGAAACAAAGTTCGTTCTATTTCCGAATCAAAGGGGACTAAGCTCGGATTCGGTTGTGAACGCGTCATGCAATGAAGGGAAAATGAGATTCATGGTAACGATGAGGGGTTAGTCACTTTAACAATTTACAATGAAATGCAACCATGTACATATATACACACATTTATTCCAAACAATAACATGGCACACTAAGCAAATTCCCCGGCAACGGCGCCATTTTGATAAACAAAATTTAGCATGTCGATTTAGAATTCAATGATGAATATGATCGTGAATTCAATGATGAATATGATGAATATGATCGTGATTTAGCATGTCCGTTTCACCCACTTCTACATCAATCAAAGCTCTTCCAGTGGCTAGGAATGGTCTTCCTAGAATTATAGAGGCATTCTGATCCTCCCCTGTATCAAGAATCACAAAGTCTGCTGGGAGGAAGAATTTACCTAATTTAACCAAGACATTTTCCACTAATTCGTATGCAGGCTTCATAGATTTATCTGCCATCTGCAATGCTATCTTTGTGGGTTGTGCCTCTTGGATTTGCAGCTTCTTCATCACAGATAAGGGCATTAGATTTATGCTTGCCCCCAAATCACATAGTGCTTTCTCAAAGGTAGTGCTCCCAATGGTGCATAGAATTTGAAAGCTCCCTGGATCTGGCATCTTTCTTGGCAACTTATTCTGAATGACAGCACTACATTCCTTAGTTAGGACTACTGTCTCATCTCCCTTTAAACGCTTTTTCTTTGACAACAACTCCTTCATGAACTTGACATAGATAGGCATTTGCTCCAAAACCTCAGCAAAAGGAATATTGATTTGTAACTTTCTGAAGATCTCCAAGAACTTTGAAAACTGCTTGTCCTTGGTCTCCTTTTGAAGTCTCTGAGGATACGGCATCTTAGCCTTGTACTCAGGAGCCTTTGGCAGTGTAGGATAAGTGTCAAGAGAGTTTGGAAATGGATTGTCCGCACGCTTTGGAGGGGCATGCTCTACTTCTCCCTTCTTCTCCTCTAGAGCTTTCTTTTCAACTAGCTCTTCATTGGCCTTGGTCTCAGAGCCAGCTACTTTACCACTTCTCAATTGAATAAGCTTGCAATCTTCTCCTGGGTTCACCACTGTATCACTTTGAAATGTACTTGCAGACTTTTCAAGTATTTGCTTTCCCAGTTGGCCCACTAGCACCTCTAAATTTCTAATAGAGGTTCTGGTTTCCTGCATAACTTGTGCTTCCGTACTTGCCACGTGTCCACTTATCACGGAGATAGCCTTGCATTCCTCTCTTGGATTTGGAATTGTGTTACTAGGAAGGCTATTAGTGGTCTTCTGATCAATTTCATTAACTCTAGTGGCTATTTGACCCATTTGAATTTCCAGGTTCTTGATAGATGCTCTGGTTTCCTGTCTAAAACCTGTCAATATTGCTTCCAAATTATTGTTCTGTTGGAAACCGCCCTGAGAATTATTGTTGAAGTTCTGAGGTCTCTGAGGTTGATCCCTCCATCCAAAATTTGGGTGATTCCTCCATTCCTGTTTGTATGTCTTAGAATATGGATCATTGTTGGGATTTCTAGGACCACTCCCCATGTAATTTTTCACCTGTTCAAAAGAAGGTTGAGCATAATCATAATTATCATTTTGCACAAAATTACCTGCCATGTCATAGAAGACTTCCTGTGGTGGATTTTGGGTGTTGATAGTTGAGACTTGCATGCCACCCATCTGTTGAGTAAGTAGATTTATTTGCTGAGACATCAGCTTGTTCTGAGCAAGAAGAGCATTAACAGCATCTACTTCTAACACGCCTCTCTTATGAGGGGTTTCAGAATTCACAAGATTCCTGTTAGAGGAGTATAAATATTGGTTGCTTGCAACCAATCTAATCAGCTCAATGGTCTCTTCCGGTGTCTTCTTCTTGTGCAATGAACCTCCTGCAGAATTGTCTAAGCACATTTTGACATTTCACCCAAGCCTTCATAAGAAATATCTAGTTGAGTCCATTTAGAGAATATGTCCGGAGGGCATTGCCTAATCAGTAGCTTGTATCTCTCCCAAGCTTCATACAGAGTCTCACCATCCTTCTGTCTGAAGGTCTGAACCTCCACCCTAAGCTTAGTCAGCTTCTTTGGTGGGAAAAATTTAGTGAAAAACTCAGTAACCACCTTGTTCCAAGTATCCAAACTCTCCTTGGGTTGGGAATCTAGTCATAGCTTTGCTCCATCCTTTAGAGCAAACGGGAAGAGCATGAGTTTGTACACATCTGGGTTTACTCTATTTGTCTTCACAGTATCACAAATTTGCAGAAAACTAGAGATAAATTGATTTGGGTCTTCGTGGGGAAGACCGTGATACTGGCAGTTTTGTTGCACTAGAGTGACCAGTTGAGGCTTCAACTCAAAGTTGTTCGCAGTAATAGGAGGCACCACAATGCTCTTTTCATACAGATCTACAGTAGGAGCAGAGAAAGAGTCAAGTACTCTCCTTTGTTCATTCCCATTCAGGTTTGCTGCATTGGTATTCTCAGTATTAGTCGGATCCATAGTGGATTCTGCAGCCTTATAAAGTCTTGCTTGTTGTAAACGCCGCCTAAAAGTCATTTCAGGTTCAGGATCAAAGCCTAAGAGATGTTCTTTGTCTCTGTTCCTACGCATAAACAAACAGAAAACAAGAAAGAATGGGAATCTCTACGTCAGAGTACAGAGAATTTCCAGTGAGGTAACCTGTGTAAAGAGATAAAAATATTGAATAAAATAAATAGAAGAAAAATAATAAATAGTCAACACCAAACTTAAATTCAGAAATTAAGAAAAATATTGGTGCTATTTATTTATATAGTTTTTTTAAATAGATTTTAATAAAATTAAAAATAAAATGCCTAATCTAAGCAATCAAACAACTGATAGTTGTTAATCACTATCAATCTCCGGCAACGGTGCCAAAAACTTGGTGCGGTATTTATAACCCACACTACTAACCGGCAAGTGCACCGGGTCGTGCCATGTAATACCTTACGTGAGTAAGGGTCGATCCCACGAGGATTGATGGATCAAGCAACAATAGTGTTTGATAGGATTAACTTAGTTAGGCAAGCAGAAAATGGTTTTGAGATATTTGAAGAGCATTAAACAGCAAATTTGGAAAAGACAGGCAGATAAATAAGTTGAGAATAAGGTGTTGAGAAAGCAGTCAAGGTTTCAGAGTTATCTATTTTTCGGATTAACTTTTATTACTAATTAATTTAATCATGCAAGATTTAATTTCATGGCAAACTATATGTGACTAGACCCTAATTCCTTAGACCTTCCTAGTCTCCTCTAAAATTCATTAATTGCCAATTCCTTAGTCAATTAATTCTAATTAGAGGGTGATGATCAATTTCTAGTTTATATGCCAAAAGAATCCTAGTTATCCACAAATAAGGGGATTATATGTCACGTATCTCATTAAATACAAACAATTAAAAATTTAGTATAATATGTTTTCAAGTTGTTGTTCAAGTAAAGAGCTTTTCCAAGTTTTACAAGAACTCAATTAGAATATGGGTCATACTTCCGTTCCAACCATATTCATAAAATAAATAACGAAAACAATTATTGAAATATAAATCAAGACATGACTTAAATTAAAAAGATCAAACGAATCAATCCATGAAAATAGACAAAGCTCCTAACCTTAACAATGAAGGATTAGTTGCTCATGGTCCAGAGAAGAAAAATAAGGGTTCCAGTAAAAATGTGTTCTCGTCTAAATGTACAGAGTTCCTATTTATAACTAATCCTAATAGATTTAAAATCTAATTATCTAAAAATTAAAAATAATATCTTTTCCTAAAAGATAAGATTTGAATTTTAATTCGAATTAATTAACTACTCCGCAATTTGTAACGTGCGGACCACTTGGCTTCACTGGATCTGCGCCTAACTTGGGTGCTAAAATGGGGCCCAGAATTCACCCCTCAGCGTTTTCTGTCAATCTTATGGATCGCGCACGTCACGCGTACGCGTTGCTGGTCTTCTTCGCAAGTCACGCGGACGCGTCGGTCACGCGGACGCGTCGCTGAGCAAACCTTCAAATCACGTGCACACGTCAGTCACGCGCACGTGTCGCCATGGATACCTCCAATTCACGCGCACGCGTCAGGCACGTGTGCGCGTCGCTCCTCACAACCATCTTCTTTGATTCTTGTGCTGCAGAAACTCCGTCAAATTCCGCCGAATGCTACCTAAAATAAATAAAATTGTCCAAAACTCAAAATAGCATCCATAGTGGCTAAAATATAATTAATTCTTAATTAAACTCAGCAATTTAAGTGCAAATTCACTAGGAAAAGATAGACAAGATGCTCACGCATCACTAGCTCAGAAACTGTTGAGCAATATTTTACTCGTGTTACAGATCTTGTCAATAAGATGAGAGTCTATGGAGAAGATATGCCCGATAGCAACGTGGTGGAGAAAATTCTTCGCACCATGCTGATGAAGTATGACCATGTGGTGACAACGATACTAGAATCACACGATATGGATACCATGACGATTGCAGAGTTGCAAGGAACCATGGAAAGTCACATCAGTAGAATACTTGAGAAATCAGAAAAATGAACCGAGGAAGCCCTGAAAAGTCGAGTCAATTTCAACAACGTTGTAGAAACAAGCCGTACACAAGAAGGACGAGGTCATGGTTTTAATTTTCAAAGTAGAGGTAGAGGAAGTTTCAGAGGTAGAGGTCGTGGCAATTACAACCAAGGAAGTTATAATAATTTTACACCATCTAATTAAGAAAGAGGTTGAATGAATTTCAGGCCTGTCAACCGAGGAAGAGGTCAATGCAATTTTTATCAAGAAAGAACCAATTTTAATTGCTTTCATTGTGGGAAGTATGGACACAAAGCAGCAGATTACAAATTCAAGATGGTGAATAACAATCAAGCATACGTTGCAGAAAATCAGCATCAAAATACTGATGATAATTCAGGTACTCAGACTTTAATTTTTCTAGGTAATTCATGTGCTGAAGATGAAAATATATGGTACTTGGATAATTCCTGTAGTAATCATATGTCTGGTAGAAAGGAGTTATTTTCTTCACTAGCTGATTCAGTTAAACTATTATTGAAGTTTGGTAATAGTACAAAGATCCCTATTGAAAGAAAAAGGGCACATACCAATTAAATTGAAGGATGGTTCTCTGAGTTATATTTCTGATGTTTTCTATGCTCCTGAACATGATTACAATTTACTGAGTATGGGACAATTATCTGAAAAGTAATATAAGATGATAACTTATCATGGATATTACACTATGTTTGACAACAACGGAAGGTTCATAGATAAAGTAAAGATGACTTCAAACAAAATATTTCCGTTAAAAATTCAACATGTTAATCCCTCTTGCAAGAGTTCTGTGATACTTGATGATAACTGGTTGTGGCATATGCGGTTTGGACATTTTCATTTTTCTGGCCTCAACTATTTGTCAAGAAAAGGACTTGTTTCTGGTCTACCACGAATTCATATTTCCAATTGTGTTTGTGAAATTTGTCAATTGGGAAAGAAGCATAGAGGTCCATTCCCTACAAGAAAGTCATGGAGAGCTAGAAGATTACTTGAAATTGTGCATTCAGATCTCTGTTCTGTAGAAGTTCCAAGTAATGGTGGTAGCAAGTACTTTATCACTTTTTTTGATGATTTTAGTAGATATGCATGGGTATACTTTTTGAAGCAGAAATCAGAAGCATATGATACCTTCAAAACATTCATGGCATTTGTTGAAAAACAAAGTGGCTGTAAAATCAAAATTCTCCGAACAGACAGAGGAACAGAATATCTTGCATGTTTAAATTACTTTAAGCATCACGGAATTCAACACCAACTAACAACTAGATATACTCCTTAACAAAATAGAGTTACTGAAAGAAAGAATAGAACCATCATGGATATGGTCAGATGCATGCTCAAGTCAAAACAAATGCCTAAAGAGTTTTGGGCAGAAGTGGTCGCAACAGCAGTTCATATTTTAAACAGGTGTCCAACAAAGAGTGTTCGAGATAAAACTCCAGAGAAATCTTGGAGTGGAAAGCGGCCTTCCATTTATCATTTCAGAGTCTTTGGGTGTATCGCTTATGATCACGTACTAGATCAATTAAGGAAGAAGTTAGATGACAAAGGCAAAAAGTGTATCTTTATCGGCTATAGCATAGACTCAAAAGCATACAAGCTATACAATCTAGAAACAAAGAAAGTAATAATTAGCAGAGATGTGACTTTTGACGAGAAAGACATGTGAGAATGGGACACAAAGACAGAAAAGCATCCGATTGTAATCTCAAATACATGTGATGATGAAGAAGAAAGACAACCAAACGCAACTGAACAACCAGAATCATCTAGAAGACCTCAAAGAGAGAGGAGACTACCTGCTAGATTAGCAGATTATGAAGTTGGCAATGACAACGATCCATCCGATGAAGAAATCATAATTTTTTCTCTATTTTTAGATTGTGAGTCGTTGTACTTTGAAGAAGCCTCTAAAGACAACAATTGAAAGAAAGCAATGGATGAGAAGATTCATGCCATTGAGAAGAATGACACATGGGAGCTGACAAATTTACCAGCAGATAAGAAGACGATTGGAGTAAAGTGGGTTTACAAAACTAAGTACAAACCCAACGGTGAAGTTGATCATTTCAAGCAAGATTAGTTGCAAAAGAATATAAACAAAAGCCAGATATGTGATTGATGTCTTACTTTCTTGGCATTGAAGTGGTTCAAAGAGATGATAGAATTTTCATTTCTCAGAAGAAATATGCAAATGATATTTTGAAGAAATTTCAAATGGAGCACTCAAAACCAGTTTCTACTCCAATCGAAGAGAAGTTCAAATTGTTGAGAGAAGATAAAGGAAGAACAATAAATTCTACATATTACAAAAGCTTGATTGGAGGTCTAAGGTACTTGACTGCGACTAGACCAAATATTGTGTTTGGAGTTGGTTTACTTAGCAGATTTATGGAGGAGCCTTCTACCAACCATTTGCAAGCGACAAAAAGAATTCTTCGATATATTAAAGGTACTTTAAATGATAGAATTTATTATGAGAATACTAATGAAATAAACCTTGTTGGTTACACTAATAGTGATTGGGCTGGAGATATAGAAACAAGAAAAAGTACTTCAGGGTTTGTATTTTATTTTGGTTCTGGTGCAATTTCATGGTCGTCAAAGAAACAACCAGTAGTAGCACTCTCTACACAGAAGCAGAATATATAACAGCAGAAAGTTGTGCAACGCAAGCAGTTTGGCTAAGAAGAATTCTTGAGGAGTTGAACGGAAAACAAAGTACTCCAACAATAATATTTTGCGATAACATGTCAGCTATTGCATTTTGCGAAAATCCAGTATTCCATGGAAGATCGAAGCATATTGATATTCGGGTTCATAAAATCAGAGAGTTGGTAAATGATAAAGAAGTTGTGATTGAGTATTGTCCAACTGAAAAACAAGTTGCTGATATATTTACAAAGTCATTGAAGACCGAGTTGTTTTACAAATTGAAGAAGATGCTTGGAATGATTAATTCTGCAAGCTTGATTTAAAGGAGGCAATGTTAGAAAATTATATCAAGAATATTCAAGAAAGTAGTACAACTACAATATACTAGAACATTGAAGAAGTTCAAAATCAAATTTAATTTGAATTGAATGGAAGTTGCACTCATCACCTCCATACTAGAAGAATCATGAAGTGCATTGAAAATTTCAAGATTGATGACTAAGCTTAATAAAGAATTTTCAAGATGTGCTAGAAATTACAAGAAGAAGTTACTTTTTTGAATAGTCAAAGTGAAAAAGTAAAGTTGGATAAGTATGTGTATTAAGAAACTAGTAGAATCATGAACTTTTAGTATGAAACTTTGCCTATATAAAGACACATATGTCTTATGTATTTAGTATGTTCCATGAAATGAAAAAAGACATGATTATGTGAAGTTCTTTTTTGTTCTATTATTTCATGACTATTAGTGAGTTTGAGAGATGAAAAATATGATAGCGTCATTTATATGAATGAGTGATTCTAGGATCAATTAAGTATATGTATTATATTTAGAGTATATATTTAAGAATTGGATATTTTGTTGCGTTTTAAGATATTTTGAAGTATTTTTGTGATAAATAAACTAAAAAAAATACTTTGTCTATGATTTGATAATTCGAAGATCTATAGGTGGTTTACTCTTTTGGTAATCAAGGTTGTTTTGTTATTAGCCTTTTGATGAAATGCTAAGCCAACGTTAAAGCTTGGGGTTTATTTTATTGGATTTTATATACAGTCAATTTATTTAATATTTATTTATAATTGAAAATTGAAAAAAAATACTATATCACATGTAGAGTGATTTAAGTATTTTGGATATATTATTAAGCAAAGTAGAGAAATTGAGGAAGATATATACTACATTATTCAGTTGAGTTGTTCAAAATAGTTAAATACGGATGGATTTATATAAAACAAAAAATATCTTTAAAATTTAAAGGTAAATTTTAAGTTTAATTATTTTGTTGTTCTTTATAGTTTTGTAAAATTTTTAGTTAAATTTATGTACTTTTTTTTAATTAAGTTCTTACACCAAATTTTTTTAATTGAGTCTTTACATTTTTTTTATTTGGATTCCTGTACTAATTTTTTTTAGTTGGGTTTTCATAAAATTAAGTCAATTACTGATAAGAAAGACCTAATTAAAAAAAATTTAATATAGAGACTCAATTAAAAAAATATATATAAAGACTTGATTCAGAATTTTATAAAATTATAAAAACTAACAGAGTAATTAAACTTAAATTTTATGGTATTACTATCAGATCAATTATATTATATAGAATTAGAGTAATAGACAACAAAGAACAAACATATTTAAAAAGATAGTAGAATTTCGTCAAATAATTTAAAAATATAAGGAGATAAAAAAAACATCCATAAAACTTATACCATACATAAAGTGATCAAGAAAAATTTATATATAAAAGATTTTAATACAAAAATAATATATAATAAGACATAATAATGACATTATCTAACTGATAATAAGATAAGAATCTTATTGCCCTAGTGTTATTTGATGGAGGACCAATTCATCTAAGTATTCTAGTATTTTTTTTCTTTCTTAATCGTTTACTCTGTTTTCCAAGATTCCAGCGCTTCAAACACAGCATTTAATGTGAGGTGAATACTATGGTGACTAAAATATGGTAACTAACTTACTAAAAAAGATAAAAAAATAATATTTAATAAATTTTAAATATTTTATTTTTATTTTATACATTTTATCTTTTACTTACAAAAATAAGTTAGGTAATTTAAGTATCACCCTCGCAAAGGGAAGAGACATGAGGCAACACTAGATGTCAATGGTATGAAGGGAATGGGTGGATTGCATTGAATATGTTGGGAGTTGGCAGCACAATTTTTACTATTTCCATCTAAAATGATATCGTACAATCATGTCTCCTTCAATGATTTCGAAACCATCCTCATGAATTCATCTACCTCACCACGTGCTTTAGGCGTTCAAATGTATGTGAAAGGGTTTGAAAGGGTTTTTCTAAAATCTAAAGGAACTAGTCACTTTTCCCTTAGTTACCCTGGAATTGTATACATTAATGGGATTAATAAGAATTTTAGCTTATTTGTGTGGCTAAACTTGGACTCATCGACTTGATTGCCACTATTGTTAGAGCTAGTTATTTAAATGCCACCTTTTATTTTGTTTATATATATATATATATATATTATCAATATGCCACTGAATTCGTATAATAAAGAAAAACCAAAAAATTGATTTAGGTAAAAGAAAAACCCTAAATTATTCAATTTTGATTGGACTATAAAGTAACTCTAGAAAATATAAAGGTCTGAATACAATGAAAATGTATATTTTTTATTTTATTAAAAAACAATGACATTATTAATGTACTTTTAAAAATAAAACTTAAGTAATTAATTTTGAAATAGTGACAATTAAGTTAATAAGTTGCTAAGAATAATCATTGACCTATTAAATTATGCAATAAATTCAAGGCAATTATTTAAGTATCTTCAAAAAAATAGAGGATAATTATCTTCTACATACATACATTTAATTAATATCACATCAATAAAAATAATTATCTCTTGTATTAACTGCATAAATGATTATCCAAAACGAACAAATGTGATTAGAGGACTGTGTAAAATGTTTTAAACAATCAGTGAATCAAAATTAAATTCTAAATTTATTATATATACTTTTAACACATAATAAAATCATCACATCTCTAATCAATTTAATTTATAATTAAAATTTGGACAAAAATAAATTTTGAAAAATACATTAAATTTTTTCTAAAATTATTCAAGTATTTATCAAATTGTATATTTTTGTAAGAGTATAAATGATACCATGATTTAATCTGTTAGAAATCAATTCAAACATAATCTTTCACATTTATAAAAATATATAAAAAAAATTAATTTTAATGTATTATTTGTGTAAAACGTAGAAAAAATTGGATGGTGTCCAGTATTTAATCTCATCCTTAATTGCTCTCTTTCTTCTATTTATATTTAGTCCCACTTATAAAATTAAAGGTGAGAAATTACACTTTATTCTCTCAAATTTTAAAAAAAATGAAAATGATCCATTTTTTCATTCACACAACTAATATAAATAGTAGTTACTTTATTGAAGTAGTCTTACCTAATTAAATACACATATAAAATTATTTTATATTAACAATACATCAAAATTAATACATAAATAAATAATACGTAAATTTATCATAAAAGGATATGATAAAAGATAATTTCCCTTTCAATTTTTGTGAAATAAAAATTGAATAAAATCACTAGAAAAGATAGAACAGTCTTAACAGTATATAAGCAGGGGCTTAAATATAGGTTTCCAGAGCCCAAGAAGAAACCGAAACCCAGTGCCACAATCATCAGTCATCTACTCATCTCCCTTTGATCTTATTAGCTCTGGATACATCGATTCTCGATTATTCCAACTTTCCTTCCCACTCTTTTACAGAAACACATTGTTCTTGTCCACACTCAATCTCAAACCTCAGCAATTTGCAATTATTTTTCCCCTCTTCCCCAAACCAACGCTCACCACTTCACTCCACCGTCGTTATTTAAGCAACGAAAAAATATCTTACACGCACCACACTCTCCCACACAATAAGAACCTCGGAATATTCCAATTAATAAAAAAAAAAAAGGTTCAGTGTTACTCTTATTTTGTTGTTACAATCAGACACTTGGAAGAACAATGGCAACCCTAGGGTTTGAATCCTATGCGGTGCTTCCATTCTTTACAATGTTCCTCGCTATCTATCTCATTGGCTACTTCCTAATTTTCCGCAACTGGAGCCCTAAGATCCGACCCGAAGCATCCAGCTGCCTCATATCCTTCTTCCACGGCACTCCCGCCGTACTTCTCGCCTCCGCCGCCATCCTCTCCGACCCCAACCGTGGCTTCGCCGCCGCAAACACCGCCTTCCAGAAGCTAGTTCTAGACTACAGCATCGCATACTTCCTCATGGATCTCCTCCACTACCTCGTGTTCTTCCCAAGCGACGTTCTCTTCATCGCGCACCACCTCGCCACTCTATTTGTCGTTGCCACGTGTCGCCATGTGGTTTCCCACGGCGCCTTCGCTGTGCTTTTCTTGCTTCTTCTCGCCGAGGTCACCAGCGCGTGCCAGAACGCCTGGACGCTGGCCGGTGCGCGTCGGAAGGAGGATCCGTTTGCGGCGAAGGTGTACGAGGCGCTTTCGCCGCCGTTTTATGCTCTGTATTCGGTGGTGAGGGGATTCGCCGGACCTTACTTTGTTTATGAGATGGTTGTGTTCTATGCGGGCGAGCATGGTGATGGTTTGGTTCCGAGGTGGATTTGGGTTTCTTGGGTGGCGGTTGTTTTGATGGCAATTGCTGTTAGCATCTTGTGGATTTGGAATCTTTGGGTTGAGCTTTACAGAGAGAGGACAAGGAAATTACAAGAGAAGATTAGATAGTAGTGTTGGTTATGAATTTTTAGGATTAGTCCTGTTGTGCTTTTATAGTTTTAATTATTGTAACAATTTTAAGTCTAATTTATTGATTGCATTGACAAATTCTATAACTCTGCATTGCTGTTTTACTCTGCTATGTTTTTCTTTGTTGGTGTGGTATTCATAGAGGGAACCCTTGGCTTTGCATTTTTAGTGGTGGCATGTAATTTTAATGATATTACAGTTTTCAAATGCTTCACCGAGCACTGCAAATACCACAATTGAAATGATGCCCTGCCACTCGAGAAGATGTGAAAACTGGAAACTAATAAGTACTAATCCAACGCCTCCTTCGGAGCAGAGGATATTTCTTGTTATGGTGTAGAAGTAGGCGAAATATTTACACACCTAGAAATTTGCAAATGTCACAAGTCCTTGGCAGGAGACAATTGGCTGCTGACATGCAGCAAAAATGACTAGAAACTTTTTGCGAAACAAAGTGTGTTATGTCAGCTGATTAAAATTGTTAATAGGAATTTTTTTAACTATTAATAATTATTTTGAAGTAAATAAATTGGACTTTTTTTTTTCTCTTTTTGTCCACATGATTCGTTAGTTGGTCTTTTTCTGTCAATGAATTTATTAATTGGTTTGGACATTTATATTTGGACTCAGATTTTGTTCTTTATCACAACTTTTATCTTTTGACACCTTTAAAATTTTATGGGTTAGATACAGTGTACCTAAGTCTTATTAAACAAAAAAAAAAAATAGAATTCTCATATATGATCTGTAACCAAAAATTTATAACCAAAATTAATTTTGACAATATTCATCTAGGAACAATATTTCCCTATTTTAAGAATAAGTGTTGTTGTTTCTTGGAGTCTTCTAATTAACTATTTATATTTTTTGAATTTAGCAGTAAATAATAATCCCAAAGCATAGTTAAGGACATACAAGGTGGATACTTAGAATAGATCAACATTTCAATGGCCCAAAGACCCAAACGACATTATTTTTTTCCCTTACTATACATTTCTTAGTTTTTTTTTTTAATTAAATAAAATTAAAAAATTACAATAATACTTGATTGTCTTAAATTCTCATAAATTTTGGTTCTAATTTACCTAAATCATTACACTTATCTATACTCCCCCTCAAATTAAGGGTGGGATTTGGAAACACCCTTAGTTTGTCCATGAATTTGATGAAAGAAGATTCAAGAATGGGCTTTGTCATTATATCTGCAATCTGAGCATGAGAAGGGATATGAACCATGTGTAGTTTGCCTTACTTAACTTCGATCTCTCACAAAATGAAGATCAACTTTAAAGTGCTTAGTCTTACTATGCAAAACTGGATTGGCGACCAATAGAACAGTTTCAAGGTTGTCACAAAACAAGGTTGGAGCAACTGGAGACGACACTTTTAGTTCACAAAGCAGCTTTTGAATCCAAGCAAGTTCAGCTGCCGTGTCTGTCAAGCAATGATACCTAGCTTCTATAGAAGAACGACTCACCACTTGTTGCTTTCTACTACTCCAGAAGATAGGATTTGTGCCAAGGAAGATGCAATAGCCACTGGTTGAGCGCCTATCATCAAGATCGGTGGTCCAATCCGCATTTGCAACCACAAGAAGGCGAAGGTAAGAAGATTTGGTGAACTGTATGCCATGATCAATCTTACTTGATAGATAACGCGGTATGCGTTTAACCACCTTCCAATGATGAAGTTTAAGAGCATGCATAAATTGATTAACTTTGTTCATAGCAAAGGCAATTTCTGGGTATGTCAAAGTGACATATTGAATTCTACCTACAATTCAACGATATAAGGCTGGATCTTCAAAATTATCGTGCTTCCGCAACGTCACTCTAAATATAAACCACTAAAGACTTAATCCTTCACTCGCTTCCACCATAACCTCCTTGAATCCCTGTACCTTTCTAACTAAACGTCATCGACCATTTGTTCAGCTGCACGAGTTCTAATCTCTTGGTAGTCTCCACCAACAAGTCCATTACCACCTCTATAACCGTTTCTAGCTTGTTGTCTCAACCCGTCAGCAATAGCCTGCATAGCAGCAACCCTATAGTCAACCGTATCACCTCACTTGCGTCCACGAGGCGCCCTTTGGGTCTTATCCACATCGAACAATCGATATTAAGGTGATTGATCTTAATATCTCAATTCTAGTGCTTTGAATCTCCAAAAGTATGCTCATGAACATTTATGCTATATATGTTAAGCAAACATCCTAAATAACATGTACACACACCCAGAGTATGCTCAGAAACATAGTCAGTGCATTCCCTAGACTCTACAGGAACGAATTGCTCTGATACTATAATGTAACACCCTACCACACAAAGCTTTATGCTTAAGTTCATAAAACAGAGGTGGTGAGGTATTACGACCTCTAAAATAAAATATACATATAGTAACAATTGAAATTAATTAATAACGAGGAACCTTGAAAGGAGGTTTAAACAAAGTCGTAAAAAGAAAAGTGGAACACTCACGTACGGATACTAGAGTCAGTTGAAAAACAAAGAAATATAGACATAAGAGTGGAGGGACGCTCTAGTGTACAGATGAAAGTTGGAGAAGGTGTACAAAGATTTTGTTTTTTGTGCCTGGAGGGACGACACGTGTGATGTTCGGTTTATAGCGGAACAGGCTTTCAGGGTGTGGGATTTGTTGTAGGCTTAGAAGGCTTAGAAGGGGGGAGCCTAGCCGATACTATTCATTAGAGAGAGATATGGAATGAGGGATGGATTGATGGGTGGGTCATTGTTGCTGTGGACTTTGGAAGAAAAAGGTTTTTGGGCCAATTTCCAAAAAAATATTGATGGGTTAGTGTAGGATAAGAGATGAATTGTTTAGCTTGTCGAGGATGGTCGGGGAAACACTCTATAGCCCTAATTTCGCAAAACGCCCCACCCACTTTGTACGTAGCAAACCCAACTGTCGCGTTTGCTTCCCGAATTTGAAGAGTGGTCGTTGCTGCCGGCAGATGCGCAGGTCTGGACACCGTGTCGCGGTCACCATGGAGACTGGTGTACTAGTCTCCCCGCAGTGAAGGTGTGTTGCGGCCATTGTGTCTAGTGTTGAACGTGGGTGCGTGTGATTTAAAGCCCATGGTAGGTCTGGTTCCTTGCTCGAGCTCCCCAGGCTAAGGGGTGTTTTGCGCCCGCAGTGTCGTCTGATTTAGAGGTATGGCCGGCGATTGTGCTCCCAACTATTCAGGTTTGAGTTCTTTAGCTCTGTTGCAGTTCTTGGTCATACACAAGTTGTATCTCTTTGCTCCGTTGAGGCCAACTTGTGAGAGATGGTAGGGTGAATAAGTTGTGTGCAAATATTTTGTGAACTTTTCCCGGTGGCAATCGCTATTAGAAGAACAATTTCTGTAGTCGTGCTTGCAAATAGTGGTCTAGAGTGGTTGTTGGAGGGTTTAGTGTGAGATTTGAATTTATTAAGTGCCATGTTAACCTCCACAATGTTGAGATTTGAAGGGAAGATCTCATCCTGAGGGAAACGGATGTCCCGGTCTTATGATGTAGTTGATTGTACATGAGACATTCGGGTGTTGTCCGTTACAGTGGTGTGTGTGCATGGTTGGTTGGCTTTTTAAAATCTTCACCATAATTTGACTTAAACTTTCATGGGTGGAGTGATTGACAGTAACTTGTTGCATGCTTTCAGGTTTTTAGGCTATAACTGTGAACCATAAATCCGATGGATTTCAATAGGATGTTCGGAGCCGAAGCGGAAGACTCGGATAAGAACAACTCTGATGGATATTGTGGCCGTTATTATGCTAGTGATAAAGAAGGTGACAAGGATGAAGGTGGTGAGGGTGGAAGTGGTCAGGAAGGTGACCCAACAGGTCACAGAGAAGATAAAATGGTAATTTCTCAGGTGGTGCCAGTAATACAGGGGATGATGGGGACAATCGTCCAGTTGTCGCAGAGGATTTCTTGGGCAGAGAGTTTGCTGGGGAGGAGGATGCCTATCTTGCATACAAGGAGTTTGCTAGAATGAGTGGATTTGGGGTCCGCAAGGGCGGTGTGAGGCGTGTTGATGGGGTTTTGGTCAGGAGAGACTTTTTCTGCCACCGACAAGACACAAGACATTCTAAGTACTATGACCGTCTTGAGCGAGTTAGGGAGGAGAGGTTGGAGAGTCGAACCAATTGCAAGGCGAAGTTGAAGATTTACTATGATGTGCAACACAGTTGTGGAAGGTTAGGACCATCTTCGATTAGCACAACCACGAGCTTGATCTGGCCATGTTTTCCCACCTCCTACCTAGCCATCAGAAGATGAGTAATGGTGACAAAGCGCAAGTTGATAGCATGAAGCAGTTTGGGATACCAACGTCGAAGATAATGGCTTACATGGCTGGTCAATCTGGAGGGTATGGAATGCTGCGATTTACAAAGCGTGATTTTTATAATTACGTACATGGGCAAAGGCTTGCCCGAATCAGTGATGGCGATGCTGCCGCAACGATCAGTTACTTGGAGAGCAAGGCCAATGCCGACATGATGACAATCGCGCGTTACACCCGAACTGCCGATAATCGGCTGGGGAGCCTTTTCTGGGCCGATGGTGAGATGATGTCAGACTATCAGATATTTGGTGATGTTCTGGCTTTTGATTCGACGTATCGGTCTAATAAGTACAAGAAACCGCTTGTAGTGTTCTCAGGGTCAAATCACCACAAACAGACAACCATTTTTGGATTTGCTCTATTGGAAGATGAGGAAATTCGTAGTTATTGGTGGCTGCTGTTAATTCTTGTTGACGTAATGAGAGAGAAAACGCCATGTGTCATTGTCACAGATGGGGATAAAGCGATGCGCGCAGCCATTGCGGAGGTGTTCCCGGCAGCTAGGCACCAGGTGTGTGGATGGCACCTAGAGAAAAACTATGTGCAGAGGGTTAAGGATACTGAATTCCGAAAGGTCTTTAAGAAGGCTATCTATGCAAACTTCGAGGTGGAGGACTTTGAGGAATATTGGAAGATGGTGGTGGAGTCACTGGGCCTACAAAATAATAGTTGGGTCCAAAGCACATACGCAGTCAAAGAAAGTTGGGCAACAACATATCTCCGAGGCACGTTCTGTGCGGGATACAAGACAACCTCCATATGTGAGGGGATTAATGCATATATAAAGGTTTTCCTGAAATCCACTGATAGCATTTTGGAGCTGGTGCACAGCTTTGATCACGTTGTAAATGATTATCGAAACAATGAAGTCACGACGCAGTTCTATTCTACGTACTATATCTCCGTGTTAAATACCGGGCTTGACTCTATTGAGCTTTTTGCATCAAAACTGTATACACGGACAGTTTTTAGAGAGGTGAAGAAACAAATTAAGGATGTTGCGACCTTGCTATTTCATGGGAGAGACATCATTAGCACAACGGTTGTCTACAAATTTTCAAGGATGGGTGCTCCTGGTAGGATACACAAGGTTTTGTTCGACCCGGATGACAAGAAAATTGTGTGCGACTGTTCGATGTGGAATAGCGAGGGTATTCCATGTCGTCACATATTCTGCGTGATGAAATACGAGGGTTTGGAACAAATACCAGACAGTCTTATAAGGAGAAAATGGTGCAAGGATGCAAAGGATTCCAGACGGATGCCGGTTACTAGGATACACGAACATGAGGGTCGCATGCTTAGGTATGGTGCACTTTGTCCGGCCATAAGATTTGTCGCGAAACTTGGTTCGAGGAGGCTAAAGACTTTGAACTCGCTAGGGAAAGCATCACGAGTCTCATAGAAAAGCTACGTCATAGAGTTTATGAGAGAGCAGGCGGTCAACCAGGGATGTCAGCGTGGTGCGGGATGAAGGACCCGGTTGTGGAAAGAACAAAAGGTGCCCTAAAGAGGACGAAGGAATTCAAGCCAAGCATTCAACCTGACGTCCGAGGGAAGAGACGTTGCTGCACCAAATGTGACATTCCAGCGCATACGAAGAGGACATGCAGTGGGAAGTGTGCACCAGGTGTGTCAGGCGCTGGTACTCCGGTCTCACCGATGTTTGGCAACGGTTCGTAGCACGGTCTTGCAGCTGCTTCAGTGTCGCTTCCAACGGAGCTCGGTGATGCGTACGAGGTAATTTTATCCAGTAACTTGCCTACATAAATGGTTTGCTTCTCGGGTTGCACGTTTGTGTGCAATCGTGAGATTAGTTTCGTGGATCATATCATGCCGTAGACCTTAGCCTTGTTTTAGTGTGACATGATTTGGTTGGTGGCTTAGTTTTGAGTATATTGAATGTTATTCACTTGGTTAGAAGACCGTTTGAGATGTTATTTGTCAGGAATTGGAGTTGTTTGAACCTTGGGTTTGCCGCAGCGAATAATAATTGGGTAGGTGGATTAGTCTTGAGGACATTAAACGTCATTCTGATGGGTTAGAATGTCATTTTGCATGTACTCGTGTTGTTGATGGGTTTATAGCGTTCATTGGTATACCTGTTTCAGTAGTATAACGGCGTCCGTGTCTGGTGGATGCAATGTTACATGAACATGTGAAGTTGTAGTCCGGGAACCTTTCATTTGTTTAACTGTGTCGTGATTAGAACTGTGGAGTATGCTGCGGCAAGTAAGAGAGTTAACGTTGAAATATTAACTCTTTTTAAGTGTACATGGGAGGCTGTGTTGTTTCCTACTTGCTGAAGTTAAGTAATGATATCACTTTTTTGCCTAGCGGATTATATTCTGAATAAATTCTATAACGGCCTTTATACTTGCAGGATCGTACCTCGCCTCACGGTGAAGCTAGTCTCAATAACATGTCTAGCTCAGCTGTGAGTACATCCTCCATGGTGACTCGGAGACGTAGTCCATGTTGTCATGCTCCGTTCGATGTCAGGGAAAGTGGAGGAAACTTCTTCCTTAGAGGCCAACACATCCAGCAATTCTATTCATCCCAACCTTGCTCCGGACACCAAAATGAACAGCCGCCGCACGAAGGCCACGCTAGTATGTCGACTCCGACGAGGGCAACGAATGAGGACTTGTTTGAACGGTGGCTGATCCAGGTAAGCGGGTTATCCTAACATCTACTCCAGTTTTTTCTATTTTGATTTATGAGCATGTCTGATTTGTCAACTAAACCATACGCGTTGTGGTGTCGAACAGAATGTTTTGGGTCGTTGCTCCTCAATCAAGAGGCAGGGTGGATTTTCCACGCATGGAACATGAACTCAAGCGGTGGGATCACGTACCGAATACTTCTTATGTAGCTAGATTATCCCTACATATTGGTATAGAGTGCGTGATCTGTTATTTTGATTTGTTGTAAGTAATTCACGATGACGTTAATGAGGAGAATGAAGTGTTACACCATGAGTTGGTCTGATTTATTGTAACTAATTCACATTGACGTAAATGAGGAGAATGAAGTGTTACACCATGAGTTGGTGGAGATTCTCTTATTGCTGGTAGATAAAACACAGCATTAGTCGAGGTTTAGTTTGCCCTTTTTATTTTCTGTCCAGACAGAGCCTCATAGAAATGTTTGGGTTGCCAAGAACATGCACATAAGGCCATGTTTGTTGCATTAAGGCCAATTGTAAGTACTAGGACTGATGGGCCAGCAATAACATTTTTTTTTCCTTTATACCAAGTTACCAAAATGAAAAAGAGAGGGTTCCAACCCCCTCCTCAAGGAGAGGAATTTTAGTCACAACCACCATATTAACTTGTTTGTTACCAACATATGCGCAAATTAAAATATATATATATATATATATATATATATATATATATATATATATATACATACCTTTCAGCAAATAATATACTTTCATTTAAATTATGGTAATTCTAGTTCTAAACTCACTCATTCTTAACGTAATTATGGTTCTTTGTAAGCAAAAATTATTAACTTATTTTTTCTTTTCCTAATTATATAAAATCTCTTAATATTATTTCTCAGTAAACACTTGTAGACTATAATAGTATATGGATATAAAAAACTAAATAAATTATTGAAATTCGAAAATAATAGTTATTTTAATGTAAAAACAAAAAAATAGAGTAAAGTTAATAAAATAATTGCTGTTGCTGTTCCATATTATTTTAGGGTACCTATTTTTTTTTAACCATATGTATTTAAACATCGTTGTCGTTGTAAGCTTAACACTAAATTCCCTTTTTGTTATCTACACGTAGCTAAAAGTGTTCCAAATTGCCAATCATTCAAAAGAGCATGGCAAGAGTTACATAATCTCTTCATACAAAATGGTGCTATAAGTCTTGCACGGCTTCAAAGGCACTTAATCTATTGGCCGAGACACGTAACAGAATTCGGAAGTGGAACTACATTTTCTGTGCCAAGCCAAGAGCCTAAGAGTTTCAAAAGAGAAATTGGTCATTCAACTTTTAAAAGTGATGTATACAACCCAAATCTGAACCTAACATGGGGATTGACGTTGTTCCCAAGTGGCCACACGCTTGTTGCAGCTGCACCAAAAAAAGGATACACACAGTATAAGATCGTGACCTATTGAAAGCCGATGGCTATGTGGCGTCCACCTGCCAGTGAGCAACGACTTTGGCAAGGACGTCGCTGGCCATGTCGTTGTGCGACTTCATCACCAGATCTACTGCCAAGCGCATACGCGTTGCATTGCTGACGTTCTATAATGTAGGAAAACCGAATCCGACAAACACAAGTGGTGAATGAGGGCCAAACCGATCATGACATGGACTACTTACAGAGGAAAATACCTGGACATTTTAATCCTGCCACAGATGCTCCCTAATCATCCACTGTGCCACCCACACGTCGCAGTCCATTCTGTTGCACAGTCACAGAAAACACAAGTTAGTTTATATTCCAAATGAGAAGCCACCTTTACTCTGAGTTGCGGCACAAGTATTTGTTGAGTCATGTATGCATGTGAGCGGCATGTGGATTGTGTATTGGTAGCTCACAATTTCCGATCTTGCTGGGGCACTTCAGGCTCTTCGAACTCGAACGTAGAAAACCTGGATCGAATGGAGCCGTTGCCGGTGAGCCAGGACCATCCCAGTGTCAGCCCTTCAAGGTACAACACCTAGATTTACAGCAAGAGTAGGACAGGGAACAAGAACCTAGCGTCAACATAAAAAAGAATAGGGATGCAATTCAATAGTTGGGAATTAAAAATAGATACTCACCATGCGCATCATGCCAATCTTCCTTGCTTCCGCTTGAGCACGATCCCGAAGGGAGTCCAGGTAAATGAGTTTCATGCGGGGTACATCAATTATCATGAGATACCAGTGGCTATCACACCATATCGGTTGATGTATCTACACATAAATTGAACAAGATATGAGAATTGAGTAGCTACGTGAAATGATACAGTCGAAAGCATTTGGGTTCGGTAAGAAACATAGCCTCATGACCCTGTCCACTTTGCACGGCATGTAGGTGTTACGAAGCGAGGTGGCGGTCCATGAGGTAAGCGTACGACCTTCGAGTGCGGCTTGCTGAGATATGTCAACAACGAAAACTTCACACGTGTCTCCTCAACAAAATAATTGGTGATCTACAAATCGAATGGAAGACCATTACATACCATGATGCTGGTGGGGAGGAACCATTGAGTATGTTTTGAAGTCCGCGTCAGCAGACGCACAACCACATTTATGACCTGCAGCAAAAATAGTAATCAAGGAAGAATAGAGTCAGTATGTCATCATCAACGCACGTATAAATGAATTCAAACAAAACAACGTTATACTATGCGGTTCGATACGGGCATGCACAGAGTCCACAACCTCCGCTCTCAGAACAAGGTTTATAAGGGCTGCCCTACTGGCGATGCAGTCGCCGACATCTACGAGCAGTTCACTGTGAGGAAACCATACAGTTATGTCACTTAAATCGATTATAGTAAATCATTCCAACCACACAGGGCATATCACAAGACCATGGCATGTTAGCAACCCATGACTGACAATTCGAGTTGAAATGGGATACAAAATAAGACAGAGGAACTTAAAAATTTCATTTTCGCTAGTAAAAGTAACATGTGTTGGCAGCTATGACGGATAGTTATGAATCCACGAGTGTTAATTTGGAACAGGGCTCAGAAACAGCAAAGGCCAGGAGACTAACCTGTGGGGAAGATTGATGATTAGATTTTTGACGGTTTAGAATTTCACTAATGAAATCTCGTTGTAAAGTATAGTTTCTAAACCAAACAATAATCCTTTCATACAAAAAAGTTGTTTGTCATTAGTACAAACCCCTAAATTTTATAAACCGAAGTATTTAAACCTCGGGTCGTTCTCCCTAGGATTTACAATAAAGTATTTTGTTATTGGTTGTGAGTTATTTTGGGGTTTTGGATAAGAAACATGAAAAGTAAATGGTAATGAAAATAAACTAACAACTAACAAAGCTCTTGGCAAGATGTGAGAACTAGAAATCCTATCCTAGTTACCTTTCTCAATTGTGATGAGAATTGTTCATTGCTACCACTTAGTTAACCTCTAACCATGGAGGAAAGTCAAGTGGATGAATCAATTTGATTCCTCAAGTCCTAATCAACTCCTAAAGGAATGACTAGCTTTAGAGGCATTCAAATCAATTAGCAACTTCTAATTATCAATCAACAAAAGAATTAGATAACTCAAGAGTCACTAATTACTCTACCTAGGCCAAGAGGAACAAAACCTACACTAAAATCCAACCAAGCATTTCATCGGACACTTGGAAGGCATAAAAGGAAAACATAGTAAATCAACAACAAGAACAAGATCTAACAACAATTATTGAAAGAAATCAACAACAACAATCAAAAGAAACACATTTATTATGAATTACCTTTATTGAATTGAAAGAGAGTAGAATAAACAATACTAGATCTATAACAAAATACAAGAACAACATAAGAGAGATTATAACAAAAGAATGGAAGAAGAATGAATGTAACTACAAGGAATTGAGGTGTAGAAGTAGAAGAAAGCAAGATTAAAACCTAGATCTAAGAACTAAACCTAATCCTAATTCTAATTCTAGAGAGAAGTGAGAGCTTCTCTCTCTAAAACTCTAAACTAATCCTAAGTATCTTCCCTAATTGACTAACTAACTAATTGATGATTGATTCATTGATGATGCCTTCCCCTTAATCCTTCATCCTTTTTATTCTGTTCCTTTGGCAATTGGCGCCAAAAATGGGTGCAGAAACCCTCTCAAATCGCCAGGCACGTGTTGCCTTAATGAGATCATGTGCCGTCATCGACGCGTGCGCGCACGGTACGCGTGCGCGTCCCTGGCTTGTTTCGCAATGTGCGCGCGAGCGCCTTGTGCGCGTGCGCGTGCATGGCCTAGATCAATTCTTTGGCTTTTTGTGCTTCTCTCCACTTGCATGCTTCCTTCCTTGCTCCTTTGATCCGCGCCTAGCCTATTTCATCCTGAGATTACTAGCAAACATATCAAGGTATCTTATGGAATCAAAGAAGAACTAGAATTCATCAAAATAAGGCTTAAAAAGCATGTTTTTACACTTAGGCACAAATACGGGAGAAATTACAAAACCATGCCAATTCATAGGTTAAATGCGAGAAAAGGTTATCAAAATACCCTAAATTCAATACAAGATAAACCGTTAAATTGGGGTTTATCAAAGATCCCTATAGAAGATGTAAGCTGTCATAGCCAGCTCAACTAGAGACAGATTCATGTCGTTCTGTGGCTGGAATGCCAGGTTCATGGTCTTCGAAATCGAAACAAACTGTCAGAAACGAGAAACTACCAGCAAGTCTGAATTGGCAGAGTAGGGTTGAATTCGTAATTGGCAGTTTAAAAATAGAATAATTGTCGCACCAGGGAAATTTGTTCGACTGTGATCACCACCCCTTGGCAACCGTCGAGCACGTCATCATCCTCAGCGTCCTAGAAATTGCTGTGGACCCTTATGGGGTGACGTGTGCCCCCAGTTCCTTTTTCAGGGGGATTCCCACAGTTTGGGCTATGCCACACATGCTCGGAAGTTAGATCAACCTGCAAGAATCAACTAACTTGTTAGGCTATATACAACAAATGTTTCACAGAATTCTCATATGCATGTTATGAATAAACCCTCTTATCCTAGAAGACCGAACTACTTCCGGCGATGGGCTTGCGGGGGAATTTGTGTTGGACCTGTAGGTCTTTCTTGCGGGTTTCTTCTTCCGCGAAGAGCTGAACGGCATATGGTCAATCGTGAATGTCGTGTAGATGGTAGAACGGGATGCCAGGCCCTTGCCCTACCCCAGAGTCAGTAGCTGGTTGTCGTTGGTCCTCTTTTATGATGTCGCAGTGAGTGAACGTACCGTCGCAATGACCTCTCCCTTGTGGCACTTGTAGGTGGCGCAGAGCCCAATTGGTACCGGGGTCAGTGACGCATCAGTGTTGTTCCTTGTCAGTAGCTTGATTGCGTCTCCAACTTCTTGTACAAGGGGATCATGTCGGGACAGCATGGCAGAAAGTTTCCTAAGCTTCGTTTGCATCCCGGATATGCTTGTCACCATACTCATTGCAATGGTTTTGCTGTCCTGCAATAATGCGTACCACATCACAAAATGTTGCACTTCCAAATATTTGACAGTTTTGTTTCTATGGAAAAGAACCGTATGAAGACGTACCGATTTTTTTGGAGCACGAGAGGATGTGCAACTCCCACATGATGCGACGTGATCGTCATCTCTGCCTACAAAGCCCCTGCAAAAGTGAAGTCACAACATAACTTTAGCATGCTACCCCATCTATATTCCACGCGTTGCACGTGTTGTGCCTTAAATAAAAAACCATAGTTCTATAATTACCTGCTTGTGTTAACACACAACCTCCTCCTTGCACAGGAGAAGGAACATTTGGAACTTGGTCCAGCCGCCATTTCCGATACAAGCAGTGGTCCGTCGCGAACTTTCCCGAAGGACTAGTTACCGAAGGACAAACGACGGGAGCACCTGCAGTAGTCAGCAATTTGGCTAGTTAGCCAACCACAAAGGATCATACGGCGAAGGCATACAGAAACCACCATTTAGGGTTACCGGTGTGCACCCCCAGCTCCTTTCGACTTTCCGGGCCGAAGATCGCTTGGCCAGGCCAAGTAGATCAGGGAAAACATGATTGTGTCCACTAGAAAATGCTCGCCCAGAATTTCACTCGTAATCACAGCATAGATGGGTGGCTTTCAAGACATTCAGAAATCATTGGGCCACACATGCGTGAGCCTATAGCAACGAGAACCCTCATAGGGCCAACCTGATTCAACGAAGGCCATCTCTTACGGGGGTGGTCCCTATGTCTAACGGTTCAGTCAGTAAAAGAATTTCAAAACCAGTCCTGCTTACTAGTTAGCCCAAAATCCCCCAAACTATTCCCAATAACCTTATACCCTTGCAACTGGAAACAACGTCACGTAAGGACTATCATGCCAAACTACACCTAACGGCCATAAATGTGCAAGTACAGAGGTTTTATCAACCCTGTTCTAGTTAGCAACGTCCACGCATTAATACATTCCTCTCTTCGTGGATCACGATACGACACAAAATGAGTCTAACCTGGTCACACATGGTCACGGAACCCTAACCCGGTCACACAAAGCCGTTTAGTGTCAGACTTCACAAAAATCGAATCCTAAACCCCAAACCATGACATTCCATACTGAGAAGAGCCTAACCCTACTAAACGAACACCGCATGTGTTACAAAAATGTATTAGGCAGCAACATAAGCCCCTTCCATGTTTTCTTGGGATTGGGTGGCATTGGGAACAAAGGCATGACTTAGTCAGCTTTCTAGTTACAACGGATCCATTATTGGGTGCGCGCCTTGGCAAATTTCACATTTAGGAAGGCCGGGGTGATTTGCAAGACTGCCGCTCTACCAATGTGTCTAGCGACAGTGAATGCAAGTTTAGCGACGCCCTCTACGGGTTGCAATCTCGTGTGAGTGATCTTGGAGAACAGCAACTGATGTAGATATTAATCTCTTGGTGTATCTCGAGTTGAGACCGTGTTCTTTTATCTGCCACATTAGAGGATTACTAACATATGTTTTTCACTATTTGGCTGTAGCTCGATAGAGCAACCTAGCTCAACGAATTTTTTTAATTTGTTTTCAGGTATGCTAAATCGTGGTTGTGGCCATATGTATGTACAAATTAATTTACACTTCTTCTCATATGTACATGTCCCGTGATTTGTTGACCCTTTAAATCATAGTCTCGGTTGAACTCAACCATTTTTTACATCATGGCCGGACCCATTTCTGAACTGTGACCATGTTGTCTATGCTCGATATTTGCCGGTCAATCTTGTTGACTCATACAGGGTTAATACGTTAAGAATAGGTAATGACTACGTTGATGATGTCGCTCGTTAGAAGAAACACGTATTACACCCCATAACATGGCAAGATCATGACAAGGCTAACCATAAACAGTAGACACCAAAAAGGCCACCGTTGCATTGCAAACCCCATCTGAGTTTGTAACCCGATCCATTAACTCTCACGAGGAGAGACCATACGTTGCGTAGGAGGGTATTAAAAAATCTAACGATGCCATTATTATAACTTTGATCTGAAATGGGGGGGGGGGAGGGGGCGGATGCTGTGGAACACAGCCGGTTTCGCCCGATAATGTGAGGTCTTCATTGCTTTCCAGTGCATGCATCCATGACATGTACATGCCCCGCAAAGGCAAACGCTGTGTTTCCATCTCTTGTTGAATGGCTTCCCAATGCAACGAACGTGCAACCGTAGCGGAAGCCTATGGCATGGACCACCCTCCAAGCTTCAGACGACACGCGCCTGCCGCGCTCCCTCCGTCCCCGAGGCAACCTGGATTGAACCCTACTTTCCAGAACACCAGGTCAAGCATGGAGCGACCTCATGCAACGCTACATACTAGGAACTTATTATTTGAGTTGAAATACTAGTGAAAGTATTTTGAACATAATTTTATTGAAAAAATTTAAAAAAAATGTTTTGACGAAAGAAACATAAGAATTTATAAGAGACGAGATTTCGTGTTGGGATTAAGTTTTCGACCTTGTAAAGAAGGAAATAATAACATTCTGGTAAAAAAAAACAATGAAACATAATTATAGGAAATCATTTTCAAAAATAAAAAATAAGCTAAAAATAATTTCAACGTCATTTTTAGAGGTTATCTATAACAGTTTATAAGGAGAATATGGGACTTCGGTGTCTAATTTTCACTTTCCCATCTTAACCATATTAATAAAGAGTAACTGATATAACTTTTTATTTTGAAAAAGGCCAACAACATAAATTATCAGTTAACTTTTTTTCATTCATATTGTGGTTACTTTTTCATTCTACGCATAATTTTCATCTACTTCGTGTTATTTCTTATTTTATTCTCTTTTTTCATGTCTTTGTCTACTTTTAATAATTTTTTCCATTTCTCTATAGCTTTTCTAATTTTTTAAATTAATGATGTATTACTTTTATTTCTTTTGTCTCTAAAAAATTGTAAGAAAAAAATGACGCACAATTAATCATACCAAAAATGCTTCCATTTTAATGATAACGGTAAGAAAAGTAGTTATAACCTTTTAATAATTTGTGGCAGTTCGAAAGATGTTTATTTATATTGGATTAAGGCATAGTCAAAGAGAGATTGAAAGTAGATGGAGTATATATTTTTTTCATTCATATAGCTTACATAAAAAATTAAGACTGAAGCGACTTTTAAAGGGAAAAAAATGCCCACGGATAAAGACAAGGGAAAAAAATAGTCTTCATTTATATAGTTTTATTTTCACGTAATATTTTATGTACATGTTGATTCGAATAAGAAATTAGAAAAAGAACTTGAAAAAAAAATTAGAAAAACTAGAAATAGAACCTGGAAAGGCCCAACATTGAGGAGCAGGACGAGTACGCGAAGCGGCGGCAAGGACCACAAGCGCCAGAGGTAGGGGCGGTAGCAGCGGCAGTTGAGGACAGGAATCCCTTTAGCTCACGCTTTCCCCTCTCTCTGTCTTCGCGGTCAACAAAGGTGGCTCAATGGCAGCGATGAGCCCAGTACGATGATGCGGCTCAACTGCTGCGACGAACCCGGATGACGACAACGGCCTCCCTTCCCCACCTTCCATTCCCCCTTTGTTATTCCCTCCCCCTGCCTATTCCTTCCCCCATTTAACCCGTTCTATTTCTCTTTTTTCTGTATTATCAATTTTATATTTTTTTTAGTCACGGATAATTTAGTAATAAAAATTAAAATCTTGAAAAAATTTACAATTTTAAAACTAAGTTAAACTTTAGGGATGATTTTGATATAATCATTTTGTTACGCATTATCATGATATAATAATTTTTTTCCATATTTTATTCAATTTAAATTTATAAATTTTATATATTCTAAAATGTAAACAACTTATAAATTTCAATATCTCCGTTTACATATTATTTACTTTTAATTTAACAGATTTATAAATTTAAAACTAAAATTATAAAAAATAATCTCTTAATAAGAATAGAAAAGCGATTGAACAAGCGTGATAGTGTGTGTTGCATCGTGGCTGTTTACGTTACCCTATTTTATTTGAGTATCGAAAATGACATACTAAACCTTAAGTTATGTTATTGTATATTTAAATAAACCTATCTAACCGCATTTCGTCCCCGGTCGGACCGTTACACCATCAACACAGTTGCTCAAACCGTTTAATTAGACAAGTAGAAATCTAACCGTCCGATTGGATGCAGGTACAGAAATCGGACCGTCCGATTTATGGAGGTGCAGAGATCGAACCGTACGATTTGTCTTTAAAAAAAGGCAAGGAACATGACATACAGAAATCGGACTGTCCGATTTCTGAACTTTCCACAACTTTGGCAAAACACCAAAATTACATTGTTTTAATATATCACTATTTTTAATTCCATACACAAAAGAAAAAAATAGCCGTCTTATACAGCATTTAATCATTACATCGCCAACCAGTATATTTTACATATCTAAATCTTGCATTATCTTATTTGGTCAACGTTCTAATAAATAAATAGAATCAACACATCTGAAATGCAACTAAACTGTATTCACTTCAACATATTTTTACATGTCAACATTCCGGCGATACTGCATGAATTATACTTTTATTGTTAATCGAGTAGTTCCTACTCAGGTATTTAATTTTCGTTCAATCAAATATTTAATCATTACTTTCTAAATTATATAGAATTAACCTATAATGAGTACAACACCAAAACAACTACTTCCTGATAAATAACCTAAGGCTTTCTTCTTCGCCAAAAATTTTGTCCTAGCTAGGACTGGAAGTGAGCCGAGCTGAGCTGAGTTGGACCAGGCTCAACTCTGGCTCACTTAAGTTTAGCTTGGCTCACGGGTCAACTCATTAACAATCGAGCCTATTTCTTAACTTCAAGCCCGACTCACCAAAAGTTCACGAACTGACTCAAATAATAAGAACATAATCTATAATTCTATATCAATGGATTATAACTTATATATCTTAAAAATTATTTAAAAGGATCAATTTTATATATTATTTATCTATCAATAAATTATAATTTTTTTATTTATGTCCTACATCAAAATTACATATAAAAAATAAATATAAAATTTTAAACAACTAAGATCATTAATTAATATATATATATATATATATATATATATATAATTAAATATTACTATTTCATACTTATATATAAGAAACAGCCCAAGAACTTTGGCCCGCAGCATCTCTTCTACGAATGGATCTTCTCCACCTAGGGGGCTTTCTTCTCGATCAGTCTGACTATTCCGAATGCGAAGGTTAGTTTATGACTTCTTGAGCTTTTTTCTTCTAGCTCCTTCTGTTGCCTTAATACCCTATGCAATTTTCTTTCAGCTTCTTGTTGTTGCTCGGCTTCATGCTCGAGCTGTTCTAGCCATTCTCGTTGGCCACAGAAGAGACCCATTATCTCTGCTGTCTGCGGGGGTTCTTTCTCCTCGAAATGATGAATTTCTGAATGAATGGATTTGGTGTTCCTTGGTCGCCCCTACTGGTGAGGACCATGGGTTTGGTATGGTGAAGGCAGTATAAGGGCGTTACCCTCTGCTTGGTGTCCTAGCTTCAGATTCATACGTCGTGCGGCCGTCTTCATACTGGTCGTTCGCCATTGTTATAGGTCGAATCACAGGTCCCTGGCAACGGCGCCAATGTTCCGAGGGTTACCTGAAGCGATATGGGTCTGAACATGAGGTCTAAATCTCTTTCCATGGCAGTGTTCAAGTTGTTGATGCCGAGGTGCCGCCTGTCCGAGTTTTTTGTGAGGAGGTGGGGGTGGTACCTACAACAGACTTCGATGCTTAACTTAACAATGGCCTTAAGCAGGTTTTTAGTAGATTAGAACATAAATTATACCAACTAGAGCTGGACTTCCGCAATGATGTCCGACCTCTTTAAAGAGGTCGGGTAAGCGTGAAGACCAACTCTCTCTTGGGTTGGGGCCTTCATTCTTTAGCAGGCCTGCCTTTAAGCATTTGGGTTAGAGTATGAACAATAATAATTAATTTAAACAAATTAAAACAAAAAAAAATTATTAAAAAATAAAAAAGTTAACTTAAATTTTAATATATACTTTATAATACTTTATCCTTATTCATAAATAGTATTTCTCGCCATTTAAAGCATCAACACTAAACAAACTTACCTACACTAAGAAGAATACAATCAAAATTAAGCTTAGCATTCTCATGGCTTCTATTTTGTTAGGATCATGTTTTTCCATACTTAACTACCATGTCTGTTATATCTTGTATTCTTTCAAATGTTAAAAGCCTCAAACTCTTCTTTTTGGAATAAAAAATCTTAAAACACTTCTTTTCTAAACCCGTTAACAAGCCCTGTACACAGCCTAATCTCTATGCTCTATTCATACAGCATAACGGAGCCCACTACCAAGGCCTATTACTGCCTTCGCAACTCCTCACCACTTAGCACAGCTCCATGAAGGCTCAGTCCCGACAATGCAACAAACATCTCTACCAAGCTGCCCCCTTGCAACAAGCTCGATGCCACTTGTCAACAAACCCTTTAACTAAAGCGAATATCTTTATCTCTGTACATGTTAAACTTTGTACGCTATAATTTCCTAAGAGGGGAAAAGCAAAAGATATAGAATATCAAGCTCCGAGCTCAACCTGCGAAGTCAAGGCCGGCCGGAGAATATCATATACATATACATATACATATACATACATACATACATACATACATACATACATACATACATGAGCTCGACCTGCGAAGTCAAGGCCGGCCGGAAAATATCATATACATACATACATACATACATACATACATACATACATACATACATATATATATATATATATATATATATATATATATATATATATATATCCCAAATATCCAAAAATACAGAAAACCAAACTCCTGTTTCTCCAAAATATCCTCTAGGAGGATTAAAGACAAGTTATGTATACATAGGAGAGTCTATAAATATAAATACATAACCAACAACCCAAAATATAACATCCCAACTTCGCTTGCCATAGAAACCTCCAGACGCTTATCGAGGTGCATTTCGACCTGCATCTGAAAATAACAACATATGTATGGAATGAGAACCGGAGGTTCTTAGCATGGTAAAGGTGCCAATGTACATAATATATAAGGTCCCGCGAAAGCCAGAGGCGATCATAGAACCCCAACACTCAGATTTAAAACTTTAAGAATAAACTAAACTAGAATTTAGGTAAATTGTCTAAGGTTCTCAAGTTCCGAATTTAATCCTAATTCAACATTTCACTTTTACCTCCTCCAATCCTCCGAAACACTAGTAGAACTACCCTCGTCACATCTCCACCACACGAGGAATCTCTCGATTGCAAACATACACAATACAATCAAGGAAAATACAAGTATAGATAACAATTACCGCAAACAGATCAAATAACAGTTAATCACATATAAGCAATTAGGCAAGCTAAAACAAATGCAGACTCATACAAAACATACAAATGCATATGATGAATGTCTTTTCTACTGGCCGTGAGCTCACATGTTGATTATCTTGCCAAAACCTGACACACCTGGTAGCTAACTTGGATATTGTCTCTCTAACATGCTCCACACTCTTGGGATATGGTGCCCGTCATACTCTTGAGATATAGTACCCGCCTCTGCCGTATTTTTTAGGATAAAGTGTTCTCACACTCTTGGGATATAACGCCAGCAACGCTCTTGGAATATAGTACCCGTCACACTCATGGGATATAGTGCCCGACGCACTTTCCAGGGTAAAGTGCTCCCACGCTCTTGGGATATAACGCCTGCCATACTCTTGGGATATAGTGCCCGACACACTCATGGGATATAGTGCCCGACACACTTTACAACAGAGAGAAAAAATGATGCAACATAGTGGAACATATTATACATTCATATACCCGGAGCAAGTGGACAACGCCATTGCATCTTACCCAATGTCTCAACTCTTATCTGGAGTAGGTGGATAACGCCACTACTTCTTACCCGGTCACATATATCTCAATCATAATTAGTCATCATCATCTCAATCATATCTCATTCAACTCATTCATCATCATCTCATATTATCATAATCCTTCTCATCATGTCTCATTTCATCACTTTCAACATCTCATCGACTCAATCATTCACTTCTCAAGTCTTCTTTGATATCAAAACTAGCTCCTTCAACATCCTTACCCTTAATCTATATCCTAAAACCTAGCTATCGGACCTTAGAAGGCAATTATAGAGGTTTGGAAGTTAGAAAAATGGGTTTAAATCACAAGAATACAACTTTTTTCAAAAATAGGAGTTTTGCGTACGCATGCATACTCCCGCGTACCCGAAACATCTGGGCAGAGCCTAGGGTCCGCGTCGCGTGTGCATTTGCGTATGCATGCCTAACTAGAGTTGTAAAAAGCTGTTAAGTTCTGCAAAGTTTACTTTTGCACACCAAACTTTCGACGCGCATAACGTTTCCGTTAAAAATTATTTTTAGTCCGTTGTTCGAACGGTATAAAGTTCATAAATCCAATTTTCATTTGAAATAAGTTTGACAAGATTTGAGAGTCCGAAAACTGAGTTATAATCCGCCGAAATTTGGTCAAAAATCAAGATTTTACAAAGAAATGCCAAACCTCTATTTTTTACTAAGCTTCCATTTCAAAAACCATTATACTACACCTCAAAACAACACTAAATATGTTTAAACCACACTCATATCCCTTCTATCCCTTCCACAACACACCAACGTCCAATTTCATCAATTCCAACCCACACAATCATAATCAAAACAACATTACTCATAAATCATCAATATATCATTATCATCATTCACAATTAATCTCAGTCATCATCATTAATCAATAATTCAACAACACATTTACATATTCAACTCAACATTTTCACCAAATTATTAAACCTCAACAAGTTCACATAGTTTAACCTATCTTATGGTCATCTAATCTACGTTTTCACATTACATTATATATTATCTACGAGAAACCAAAACTATACATTGGCTAATTTCTGCTTAAACCACAAACACTACAAATTTTCTTCTCCGCAAGCCTTGAGGTCTCCGGACCAACTCAACAAACTTCAATTCACTACAGCTTTGTTTCCAATTCATCAATATGACTCCAATCATCACAAAATTCAATCTAATACCACACATTATCACAATAATCAACATATGTCTCACTAGGGATCACTTTGTTGGAGCTCCTTGTTTGGAGAACCATTGATGATATGGATAAAGATTAAAGAAGTTGTCGACTAATTGTAGTGACACACCACATAATCCGACTTCTCTATTTATTTAATTGCAAACCCAAATAGCTGCTAGAATCTGATGGAGAAAATTCCATCTCATTGTGTCGTAAGCCTTATTAAAATCCAACTTGAACAACTAACGTAGCACCACTGCTTATTTCTTATTTTAGTTACCCAAAAAACCTCTCCATTCCCTAGTAAAGTGCCATTCATGATTCCCACTATCAATTTAGGCCTCGACATAAATTTCGTCATTGATTCATCTTGTTCAAAATTTTAAAATTATTTGCTCATTATTATAGAATAATATTACAAATTTAATTTTTTTTAATTGAGTTCAATCAAATTAGTTATCATAACAAAAATCAGTTATAGTTAAAATTCAATTTATAAAAAGACTTAGTCACAAAAAAAAAAATTTATAAAAAGACTTGAATGTTTAGCATTACTTATTATTATAAAGGAAATATTGGAGCAACTGCTTAGATTATTTAATTGCATTGTATTATTTAGACGTGCAATCTTTTTTATCATGTTTATTATTAGTCCCTTTATAGAAAATTTATGGCTTGGATATAATTATTCCGTATAATAAAATATTGATATCACGTGTTTTGTTCAATAAAAAACTAAACTTATTCCAAATTTGAATAGTGTAAAAGTCTCGTACATTTCATCACCTAATTAATTATTGAATAATTTTTAATTTTTTATATATACTTTGCCCGTAGGCACAATATTAATGCATTGGTCCTGTTCTAGCTAGTTGAACCAAAACTAGAGAGTAGACAACAATAATCAATATATATTACATGATATGTGTACCTTAAAGCATGCTTATATTTATAAATAAACCACAACTTCATCTAGAACTATCTTGGAAAATAAAAACCTTCAATATGATCATTAAAACCTTACAAATATCGGTCGTCACAACTTCAAGGATTGACGTAAAGAAACCGTAATTAATTACAAAGCGAAAATAAATAGATCAGACCTGAAAAATCATTTTTGGGACATAATTGTTCATTGGTAAAACCCATAGGTCTTTGCATTGAGTATGATACTCCTCAATCCACCAATTGGCGATAGAGTCATCAGAAGGATACCAAGGAAAATGCAAATCTGAGAACATTCAAATCAATTAAGGAAATTAAATTAAAAAAAAAAGAACTATCAAGTTATGACATGAAAACAAATTAAGAATTAATTAAGAAACATGATGTAGTTGAACATACCCAGTTGGTGAACCAGGATAAGCTGAACTTCTTAGGTTTGTAAATTGCAAGCCATATAATGCACGGGAGCTAGAAATTAAACGGTAGTGTTAAAACTAGCATTTTTTTTTTATATGAAACAATAACAATAATAGAATAAATAAAAAGAGAAAATGTAGTTAATTACTAGTTACTACAATCTCTATGTTTAAAAAAGTAAAAAAAAAAAAGGCCATTATTTTATCAGAAAATTAGTTACCGCGGCCATTATGTTAAAATAGTACCACAACTATAACTCTGCAATTATAAAAAATTACTCCCTTTCTCTATAAAAAAGACATATATTAAAAATTCATCAGTGATTACTGAAATAAAAATGTCTTCGTATAAAAATAATAGTTAAGAACCATATATATTTGACTAAATTGATTAATAAAATTTTTTTACCCTTGAAAGTATATTACATGCATGTTTATCATATATATAATGAACTACAGTATAATAAATGGATAATATATAACTAAATAAAGTGAATTAAAATATTGTTGAAGTAATGAAAGGACTTTGAATAATAATAATAGAAGGTGTGAGGCTTACAAAGTATGTGGTTGGAGCGAATGCAAATCCTCCAAAAAATCCAAGGAGCGCACCGAAGAATGGGAATGTAATGCCCACAAACATTGTAAATGCTGAATCAAATGGACTCATTATTAGAAGAGGACAATAATCAAATGACAAGAGGTAATTAATTATTCCACTTACCAACATAAACATTGCGAACAATAAATCGCAGCATTCTACTTGGCTTGAAATTCAATTGTTTAACCAGCACGGTTTCAATCATGTCAAATACTGGCATTGCATACAGCTGGTAACTTCCAATGACATGGATGACAACAAACAAGTTAGCAGCAACAATGAGCCAAGTAGGTTTTTCGAGAGAGATAAGGATGTTATCTTCAACGGTATTTCCGAACATCCAATAACCAACAAGAGCAACAGGAAAGTAGCACAAAGCAACAACTATATAGGCTGCCACCACTCCCCGCCACATAGGGCCCTTCGATGGCTTCTCCGGTGACGAAGGGATAGTTGCTTGGATCTCAAGCACCACGTTGTGTCCGGCGTAGGCGAAAGCCACGTCACCTAAGGCGTTAAAGAAGTTGAAGACTGTTCCGGGTGTTGTGGTGGCTTTGTAACCGTACTCAACTCCTTCTTGAACTCCTTTGTGTGCTGATGCAGCCCATGCAATTGTTGAGTAGCTGCATGTACCATTAAACACAAAAATGTTACTTGTACTTAAAAAAACTAACTTAATATATTTATATTTTATATACATAATTGATTTGATAATTAATGCGAAATATATTTATACTAATACGTCAATACAAATTTTGCAAAATATGTGTCAGAATTTAACCCATTAAATTTTATTGTCTTTTATATCAAATTTGATGATATTTTAATTTTAAATTTTTTATTATTTAATTTTTTTAATAATTCATATGTATGTGATACACATTGCAAAGTCTATGCTGCTCATTATTTTTCACTGGTGTTTTAATTTTAGCTGGTAGATATATATAATTCAAATATTTTTTATATTGTAGCAAAAAATATTTTCGTACGCTTAAAACATCTAGCACTAAACAGAAAATAATTTAAAGGATTGTAGATTTGAAGTAGCAAAGACAAATTGAGGAGGAAGAAGGATAAAAAACTTGTTCTCCTCTTATAAGGTGGTCTGGAATGTGAGGTCCAGATTTTGAATCACATATTCCAAATTCCAATATATACTTAGAAATCCAGGAAAAGGAAAACTGATTGATAGTGTCATATTTTGACCTTAATGACCTATAGCATAAAATTAAAATTAATACAAATTATTTTTCTTTGTATGTTAGAATTCTGGGTGTGATTGATCATATATATCTCTTAATTAGAATTATAGAAAATTCAACTCTCCACCAATTACAGTGTTAATGATGGAGAAAAAGACCGAACCACGCGGTTGCGTTTACTTGACTTGTTGACTTGATAGGCTTGGAAGATTTTGGCAACGGAATAATAAATAATTGTATATTTTGAATTTAGTTCTTCGATTTGGACAAGAAAGACGGTTTCATTTAATGAGTCTGAATACAATGTCTCACTATATATTATTCTAGAAAAGATTGCAAACTATATCTTCTTCTTCGATGATGTTACATATACGTACAACAAAAATCAGTAATCAATGAACCAGTAAATAGAAATATATATTTGATATTTTCTGATTTTTATTTATACTACTCTAAATAAATTTAATTATTTGTATATTACAGATTTAATTATTTAAATATTATATGTTTGCTTCTTACTAATAATTTATTAAAAAAATTACAAATGAATATGTATAAAGTATAAACATACATAAATACATAATAATTATTTTAATCGTCAATATTTAATGTATATAAAATATTTTTGTTTAGAACTTTTAAAATCCATGTGTGACAATTTAAAATTATGAAATTGAACGAAGGTTAGAAATGGATATTTTTAGAAAAAAAAAATATTAGCCAATGTAAGCCCTTAGTATTTCGCATTTTTATGAGTCACCTGTGTGCCATAACTTACATAGAGCATTGTGTTAAGGCATATAATACTTTCAGTTACATTTTAAAAGCTTACCTTAGGCCAAATCATATGTAGATATCACATATCTTATTTGGCTCTAACTAAAAGCTTCTATAGGATAGTACACTAGACCTTATTATTAGTTGAAAAATAAAGAGTAAAAGTAAACTCTAAACAATGATATGTTTTCGTCAAACAAATTAGTTCTAAAATAAATAATTAAGAAATTATTCTCAAACCTTTTGAAATATTATTAATTAGACATATTAATTTTCGATGAAATGAAAGAATAAATTTATCTCTAATAATATTTATAAAGTAAACAAGCGAACCCTCCCCAGTTTAAATAACAATGACTTATTATATGGCATGTTTCTTCTAAAGTTCTAATCAAATGTTTAAATAACATGAGTGTGAATGAGCAGGAGAAAATGCATGGTTAGTGAAATAAAATATGAAAGGAATTCTGATTGATGTATTGTGAAGAGCAGATACCTCAAAGACATGACCGCTGCAGCGAGTGAGATTCCAGAAATGGAATTAAAGTTAGGAAGATGTGCAAGAACAAAATGAACAGACGCAAATATCATAATGAAGTAAGAGGTCTTGAGGTCCTTGCAATTTTTGCACAAAAGTTTATGAACCTTCTGCAACGATTTTCCTCCAGTCACCATGTACACGATGTCCACCCCAACTTCACATATCAGTTGTTGTGGCACCACGATCCACAGCCCAAGCTTCTCGCCGAACGCATGCTGTCCTAGCTCATGGTACCGGTCGAACCGTTTTCCCGGTACCATCTCATGCATCTCAACCATTTGCCACAGCGTATACAAAGTTATTACCCATGACAGTATCAGGATAACCACACCCGGACCCCTGAAATCATTAATTACTCAATCAATTTCCATGTATCTATAAATTTATAGACATTTTTCACATAAAAATATATAATTTATATTTATATTTATTAAAATTTTATATACATAAAATTTATTTATTAAAATCAATTTAATATTTATACTGGATAAATAATAACAAAAATATTAAAAATTATTAACTTATTATTTTTTTTACAATTTAAAATTCTTTTATTTTTTAGGTAATATAGTATTTTACCTTATTGTGTTGAACTTATCTTTTCGGATAAAAATAACAGTTTAAAGAGAGTTTAGAATCTTTTCTTTTGTTTTTTATTTGTTCAATTTTATTGTGTTGAAGTGTTTTCTTTAGTGATCGAAATTATAAAACTAGTAGATAGAGTTTACCATCCAAGATTTGCCATGGCGGATGGAAGGCTGAGGACACCGGCACCAACCATAGCAGTTACGTTGTGAAAAGTAGAGTACCACCATTTGGCGTTCCTGGAAGAAGTGATGGGAAGCCAATCATCAATTGCCTTTTGCTCTGCGGTTCTTTTATCAATCTGGTGCAAACGGAATTCCAACAGTCCAGAGTTAGTTACAACAAATCACTCCGTTTAATAAGAACATAGAAGCAATAGAGAGATAAATAATACCTCCGGTGGTGACATGGGATAAACGGTTCTATTCCCTTCACTAATAGAGTTTGGATTGGTGGGTGACTCACTTCCCATGGTGGCCAAGTTGTGTAGAGTCTGTGAATGAATCACTTGATCTGATCTATAAGAGAAGGGAGAGAATAATGGTCAAAGACACTAAAATGGAAGATAGTATATATGACAACCTATTTATTTGCATTGAATTGAATTGAATTAATTAAATTAAAATTTGAACTCAAAGAGAGCATACAATACTGCTTATGACAGGGACTGTCAAGAGAAGTCCGCCCAAGTGTTGACACACACAATGAGCATTTTGTTAAGCCGGCTATATATATAAACTGATATTTTTTAGGTAATTTTGTGAGCTCATCACAAGCTGGATGGAGTAATTGTGCGGAACGCGCGAATAACTTAGGCTACATTTGGTTATCCCGATAAAACACTGAGATAAAGAATACAAAAATATAAAATCGTATTTAACATATGAGATATGGATAGAAATATTGTGTTTAGAAATATTGAATTAGTGTATTTTATATTCATCTTGATAGAAAAGACACAAAGACACTAACAAATGACATAACTTATTTTTTATTTTTTTAATTATTTTTTTAATTTTTTATAATTATATTTTTTATTATTATATTTTTTTTCTTAATTTTTTATATGAAAAAAATGAGAATAAATTATATTTTTATAATTTATTTTAATTTATTACTAAATAAAATACAAAAACACAAAATTTTATATTTTTATTTTTATGTCTTGTTCTTAATATCTTGTGTTATCATATTCTAAAAAACAAACACAATCTTAAATATTACCACCTTTAATTATTTGTTTCTGGATGGTTTGTTTGGACAAGGAAACAAAATATGAACCCTTGATGTTAAAAAAAGTCCATTTAATGAAATAAAGAATTTGATCTAAAGCTATGTTTAGGAATATTATAAATGATGGAAAGTGATTAGAAAGATAGAGTCAGGGGTGTATTATTAAGGCTTGATGTGGTATTGGTGTGACATTTTAAAAGCCATTAGAATATTGTACCTCTCTTGGTATCATATCAGAATCAAAAATGCCATTTGTATGTTTTTTATATAAATATATTATTTTAATTTATTCAATTCAATTCCCATTAAATTTTAGTTAAACTAAATCCTTAAGTTTTCAACTTTATTAAATTATTACCGGTTCGGTTTTTAAAATTTTGATAAATAGACGTTCCAATTCATGTATACATGTTGTCCAAGCAGTACCTTTCCTAATTTCCTGAAGGAAGTAATACATCTTCAATTTCTTTCCTATATTTCTTGATTTCATTCTTTATTGTGTCTTGATTGCCTTCATCAATTATTTGAAAGGTGCTGCCTGGCTTATGCTGGAATATGTTCTCAATAGAATTATTATTTGTTTCCTATTGTGTCTTGATTTCTTTCCTACTGTGTATTGATTTCCTTCATCAAGTATTTGGCCTTTGCTGCCAGGCTTTATTCTTTGGTTTGGTTTGGTGAAATATAATTAACTTATTAAAGTTAGGCTTGACAACGAGATTAGCATCTTGACGACAAATATTGATAAATTTATAAGAAATTAAGTAGGAAGTTTATTGCTCCTTAAATTCTAACTTTTAAATTGTAAATTTTAAATTTTAAATTCTATATTTTAATTCTAAATTATTAATATAAAATATAATAAATAAAAAATTAAAATTTATTTAGTTAACAAAAAATGTAACACTCCTTACTTAATAAGAAACATCTAAAATGAGACTTATTTTACATATATAAAATAATTAAATATCCAATATTTAAATTATTTTATACAAAAATTTTATACACATTTATCCTTTTTTTAGAGTAAACTACCATTTTTTCCTATCAAAATTAAAAATGCTGACATATCTATCCATAAAAGAAGAAAATTACTATTTTGTATCTATGAAATATGGATTCTGCACAATAAAATTATCCAAACACTAAAAAATCACCTAAAATTCCTAAATTACCCTTATCTTCACCACCACTTTTCTAGTCTCAAATCCTACCACCACCCAAACTCTTCTTCACCACCACTCTCATCCCCAACTACCACCATCACTGTCACCATAAAAAATCCCTCCACGCAATCTCCACTCTCTTGGCCCTCCCTTCCTCCTTCCTCCGCGATGCAATCATCCAATCGCACACTACCGTCACCGCCGTAGCCACTGCTGTAACTGTCACCGCCGTAACCGCAGCTGTAGTCGACTCTCCGCGCCTCCAGCTGGGCGTCCTAGAACTCTTCGTCGGCGTGTCCCTCGACTGCCTCCCTTCCTCCAAACCCTCATCGACCTCCTTCACTGCCGACGACGACAGACCTCCGGTATCGAACTCTCTCATGGCGGCCATAAAACGCTCCCAGGAGAATCAACGGATTGGGATCTGTTCCCAAATGTGAAAATAAATTAGGATCTGTATCCTATGACTGTCACATCTGCTACCCCTTCAATGGAAGGATTCTACCTAAATCCAGATGCGTCTCTTTCTTTTCTTGGAGTTACAACAAGACATGGTTGAAGTTTGTGCTTGTTCTGTGTTTGTTTGAAATAATCTTTGTTTCTAGAATGTTCTTCGGAGGTACGGGAGGCATTTTGAATGATGGTGGTAGTTAGGGTTTAGCGTGGTTGTAACACCCTACCATACAGAGTCTTATACTTAAGTCATAATTCAGAGATGGCAAGGTATTATGACCTCTAAAATAAAAATTTAGTACGTATAGTAGTATGAATGATTGATTATAACTAGGAGCCTTTGTAGAAAAAGGGGTAAACAAAAATCGCAACTCGAAAGCGCAACACTCCGATCGATAACGTAACGAACAAGGATAAACCAACGCGAGATTATATATATACAAAGGAATGTCAAAAACAGGAATATCAAGACTCAAGATCCGGCTGCGAAGAGAACCGGTCCGAGCATAGCAATATATACATATGATAAAATAAGGAAAACCCTAAGGAAACCCAAAGGGACATGAAAACAGAAAACCTATTCTCCAAAATCTCCCATAAGAGGAGTCATCATAGTTTGTATTATTTAATGGAGATAAAAGTATCTAAACAAAATATATAAACTAAAACAGAGTCCCCAAGAACAAGGAATCTTCACAAATCTAGAAGTCTCCAGCATGCCTCAGCGGGAAACCACACGTCCTGCATCTGAAAACCACAAAATCCGCATGGGTGAGAACCAGAGGTCCCCAGCATGGTAACAGCTTCCACATATATAATACATAATAATAGAGGAAAGCCGAAGGCAATCCTAGAGCTTCCTCCAGATAATATCAAAGCTTATAAACAAGCTAAACCATATAAGGGCACCTGACTAAAGATTCTTCAGTCTAACTAATACTTCCCTTTCCAATTCCTTCAAACCTCCCAACCACCAACAGGAGTATAATGTAGCAAACACAGATATATCAAACAAGAAATATACAAGTAGAAACAATTAAGGCATTTAGACAATTAGCAAATAATATGCAGTCAAGTAGGCAATCTCAAACAATTCACATAATATGCATATGATGAATGCCTGTCCCTAGTGGCTGATGATATCATCTTGTCGGTTATAGAGCCAACCCGACAAGTTCTGGTCGCTAACCATTGGACTGTCCCTCTGTCACGCATCCCCAACTCGAGTTATACTCGTTATAAACTTGATAATAATCATGATCTATATCCATCACCCTCACTGGTGAATATTCACGGGGGCGAGCTCATCCGGGTCTTTCACAGTGCCCGGCCACACTTACGACATAGGGTCAACAGAGTATCAAGTCTCAACCTGAAGCACGTGGTGGCTAGCCACTGCTACTACCCGGGAAAACTCGTATCTCAGATAGTGGAAGTGCAAATCACAATTATCAATAATTCAGCATAAACATGCATGAATTCTCATCCATGGATCAACATCCATATCAGTCATCCGACTCACGGTTCAGTCCAGAACCAGCCAATATTCATATCACACACAGCCATTCCGGCTCACGGTTAAATCCATAACCAGCCACCCGGCTCACGGTTAAATCCAAAACCAGCCGTTTCATTAACAATTACAGCCTTTCGGCCCATGGCATAACAAGCACTTCCACCACCATCCTCCGCATCTCACATAATCATCTTGATCCTCATTGATCATTCATTTTTTCCCTTGCTTCACTCGCAAGTTACCACATTCACTAGCCCTTCTTCACATAGCTAGACATATCATAATGATTTAAGACGTAAGTGGTGAGATCGGAGGATTAGAAGTATGAGATTTGGCTTTTAAAACTCAAAAATCAACTTTGGGATGAAAAACAGGGCCACGCGTACGCGCACTCCACGCGCACGCGTGGATGGCCTCGAAAACTCACCGACGCGCAAGCGTCATGCACGCTAACGCGTGGATTAAAAATTTGCCAATTGACGCGCACGCGTCAACCACGCGTACGCGTGGGTGTTCTCGTGCCCCAGGCACAACACTGGCACAGTTCTGGCATAACTCTCTGGAAAATGGTTGGGCATTGGGTGCAGCACAATCGGCGCGCCCGCGCACATCACGCGCACGCGTGGATGGCGCTTTCTGGAAGATCGGCGCGTACGCGCCAAGTGCGCCTACGCGCAAGGGGTCGTTCTGCTAAAAATTTTTCTAAGTTAAAAGCTGCAGAATTCACAAATTTAAACCCCAATCTTCCAACGGACATAACTTCCTCATTTTAAATCGTTTTTCACCCGTTCTTCGAACGGCGTGGACATCCCGGATCCAATTTTATTTCTAAATAAATTTGACATAAAACAGAGATCCGTAGTCCAAGTTATGTCCCGTCAAAGTATGCCCAATAATCATATTTTTCATGCAAAACCACAAAGTGCCCTTTTCAAAACAAGCCATTTCCAACTCATTTCAAAATCAATCAAAACATGTCAATTTCATCCCTTTTCTTTGAAATCAATCAAAATATATCAAATTCAACCTCAAGCCTCCTCAACTCACACATTGACACTTTACCACAATTTACCAAAATTACTATCTCGTCATTTTAACCCACTTCACCCAAGTGGCTCAAACTCAAACACATTGATATATCATATACTCTTCCTCATGCCAATTTTCAACAACACCAATTCCAATAAATCATCATTGTACATAATCAATATCATACTCACCATCAACATGGTTCAACCCACAATTCAACCATAACCAATTATCAAGCATATATCACAACATGCATATTTCTCATACATCATACCTCCAAGGCATCAATAATAATCATCACATATATAACCACATCATATATATCAATCATTCAACAACATCAACCATTCAATGCCTATCTTAGGGCCTCTAGCCTAAGTATTTCCTACCACATTACATATTAGATACGGGAAACCGAAACCAAACCTTAGCCGATTTCACAAGCTCAACCGGAGCACTTCCAAACCACTTATCCACAAGCTCTCAAGGCCTCAAAACCTCCAAGAACAGATTTTTCACCACCAAATCCTTTCCGAGATTTTCAAAATCATTGAGAATCTTACCACACCCAAGGTCCAAGGAGACAAGATTAACCTTCTCCTTCAAGAGAGTTGGGTCCTATAACATCAAAGAGCCCAAAATCTCAACATTTTTGCTCATAAAACTCGAAAACAAGGCTGGAATTTCGAAGAGCAAAACGTGGCTTACCTCAGGATTAATTGTATGGGTTTTGTAGAGCTCTCCGTGGTGAATGCGTGGCCACAAATGGAGCGGCAATCGGAGCTCTAGATCAAAAGTTATGGTGGTTTGAAGATCAAGTGAGAGAAAGAACTTGAGAGAGTGTTCTTCTCCCCCCTTCTCTCTAATTTCAGCGTGTGTGTGTGTGTAATGAGGAGAGAGAGTGCTGAAAACTAGGGTTTTGGTTTAGTTATGATATGGGTCAAGGGCCCACTTTAGGTCCGGTTGGCCCGGTTTGGCCCGTTTGGTCCAATCTTGGTCCGAATTCTATAAAATTGGTACCGAAATTCTTGTCTCGATCTCCTCTATCACATTTAGCCATAAAAATCACATTTTAGGCTTTCTAGAATAAATTCTCATTTATGGGTTAATTAGCCGTTAATTAACCGGGTTTTACATTCTACCCACCTAATTGGGAATTTTGCCCACAAAATTCAAATGCAATTACCTGAGAATAAATGCGGATAATCCGTTCGCATCTCTGACTCAAGTTCCCAAGTGTGTTCCTCAGCACCGCCTCGACTCCAAGCCACTTTGACTAATGAAATCTCTTTTCCACGCAACCGTTTGATACTAGTATCATCAATTCTGACTGGAGCCACTGGAAGCGTCAAATCTTCCCTTAACTGAACCGACTCAGGTTCTAACACATGGCTAGCATCAGGAGTGTACTTCCGAAGCTGCGACACGTGAAACACGTCGTGCAGGTTCGAAAGATGAGGTGGTAGAGCCATCCGATACGCCACCGGTCCAATCCTCTCCAAGATTTGAAATGGACCAATATATCGAGGACTCAACTTCTTTGTTCTAATCGCCCTACCTACTCCCGTGGTCGGAGTAACCTTAAGGAAAACATGGTTTCCTTCCTCAAATTCTAAGGGCTTTCGCCTCTGATCGGCGTAACTTTTTTGACGACTCTGCGCAGTAAGCATCCTATCTCGGATTTTCTTGACTTGTTCAGTAGTCTCAGCTATCATTTTCGGCCCCAACAAGCTTTTCTCTCCAGTTTCATACCAACATAGCGGAGACTGACATTTCCTCCCATACAAGGCCTCATACGGAGCCATTCCGATGCTCGCATGATAACTATTATTGTATGCAAACTCCATTAATGGCATATACCGATCCCAACTCGCCGGTTGGTCCAAAACACAAGCTCTCAACATATCCTCTAGTGTTTGGATAGTCCTCTCAGATTGACCATCTGTTTGAGGATGGTAAGCCGTGCTCAAGCTTAATCGGGTCCCAAAAGCTTTCTGAAATGCACCCCAAAATCTTGAAGTGAAACGAGGATCTCTATCAGAGATTATAGTAGCAGGTACACCATGAAGTCTCACAATCTCCTTTATGTATAACCGTGCTAGCTCCTCAAGGGTGTAAGTCATACGAATGGGTAAAAAGTGAGCTGACTTCGTCAGTCGGTCCACAATCACCCAGATAGCTAGGGATGTCAATGGGGCGGGGCGGGGGCGGGGGATGCTTCCCTACTCCCCGTCCCCGCCTCCAGAATTAATCCCCGTCCCCGCCCCATTCCCCGTCATGGGGGGGTAATTGTCCCCATCCCCGTTCCCCGCATTCCCCGCGTTCCCCGCGGGGCCCCATTCCCCATCTCCCTATGTTTAACATTCATATGGAAATTATAGTAAAAAAAAATAAAAAAAACAAAAAAACAAACTAAAAAATATTATTACAAACACACAAACATATCTTATCTAAGATTATAAGTCCAGAAATACAACATAGCAAATCATAGTCCATAAAATAAAATCTTAAAATGCAACTTCTATTATAAAGAAAGCAATAAAACAAAGTCTTTAACATCAAATATTCTTTCATTGTCGGCATAAAACTTCCAACAAACATCTCCATGTTCTCTGTTAAAACAATAGAGACAAATATGTTAACATACAGTGACGAGAATGGAAGCAAACACGCAAACGCAGAAGTGGAGAGGTGAAGGACGCCGTGCCTGAGGAGAGAGAACGACGCGGTGAAGCTGCTAGGGTGACGGCGCAAGAGTGGCCGGTGGCTAGCTGTGAGGGTTTTGAAGTTTGAACAAAGTGGAGAGTGAGTGAGTGACTGGAGTCTAGAGAGTTGGGGTTTGGATGGGAATAGAGAGTTAGAGAGCGCGCAGCAACAAAGGTGAGAAGGGAATATAGGGTTAAGGTTTTTTAATGGGTGAAATTACTAAAATACTCCCTATGTTAGAAATAAAGTAAGAGTATTTAAGTAAGTTTAACAATTCGGGGAATTATCGGGGATGGGGCGGGGATCCCCGCTCGGGTCCCCGCGCCTGTCTCGGGGGAATTTTGCTCCCCATCCCCATCCCCACGGGGAAAATTCCCCACCATCGGGGCCCCATTTGGGGCGGTCTCCGCGGGGATCCCCACCTGCTGGGGATTTTTGACACCCCTACAGATAGCATCAAAACCAGCCTTAGTCCTTGGCAATCCCGACACAAAGTCCATTGCAATACTTTCCCACTTCCATTGTGGAATCTCTAAAGGTTGCAACATCCCGGAAGGTCTTTGATGTTCAATCTTTGCCTTTTGACAAGTTAGGCACTTTGAAACATATTCCGCCACATCATTCTTCATGCCCGGCCACCAAAACATCGCCTTTAAATTATGGTACATCTTAGTACTTCCCGGGTGAATGGAGAATCCGCTTTTGTGTGCCTCCTTTAAGATATCTTGCCTCAAAGTGCCAACATCCGGCACAATGATTCTACCCTTGAATCTCCATAACCTATCTTTTTCTTCCGACACTCTCCACTGTTTTCCTTGCTCAATAGCCGGTAACACCTTCCATAACGCTTCATCATTTTGATGAGCCTTTACGAGTTCGGACTTAAAGTCACTTGAGATTTCTAATCTGCTCAAACACAAAGTTCCGGATACTTCTTGAGCACCAATTTTCAGACTCTCGAATCCCTTGAGCAACTTCTCCTCTTGAAGCATCATCCCAGCCGCATATAACGACTTCCGACTTAACGCATCCGCCACTACGTTCGCCTTTCCCGGATGGTAATGCAACTCAAAGTCGTAGTCTTTCAACAATTCCATCCACCTTCTCTGCCTCATATTAAGCTCTTTCTGATCAAAGAGGTACTTCAAGCTCTTATGATCAGAGAAAACTTGGAACTTAACCCCATAGAGATAATGCCTCCACACCTTCAAGGCAAACACAACCGCAGCGAGTTCCAAATCGTGCGTAGGGTAATTAACTTCATGAGGTCTCAACTGTCGTGAGGCATACGCCACCACATTATGGTGCTGCATCAGCACGCACCCTAGACCCTTCAATGAGGCATCACAATACACCTCAAATGGCTCATTCGGCTCGGGTAACACTAACACAGGTGCAGTGGTCAACTTCTTCTTCAATGTCTGAAAGCTCTCCTCGCACTCAGGAGTCCAAACAAACGGAGTGTCTTTGCGGGTTAACTTTGGCATTGGCAAAGCTATTTGTGAAAAGCCCTTGATAAACCTTCAGTAATAGCCAGCTAAGCCCAGAAAACTCCTTATCTCCGTTACGGTGGTTGGTTGTTTCCAATCCATCACAGCCTCCACTTTAGTTGGGTCTACGGCTATTCCCTTCTTACTCACCACGTGACCCAAAAACTTCACCTCACTCTTCCAAAATTCGCACTTAGACAGTTTTGCATAAAGTTTCTTCTCCTTTAGAATCTGCAACACGGTCCTCAAGTGTTCTGCATGCTCTTCTTCAGTCTTGGAATAAATTAGTATGTCATTAATGAAGACAACAACGAATTTATCCAGTAACGGACGGAAAACTCTATTCATGTAATCCATGAACACTGCTGGAGCGTTTGTCAACCCAAAAGACATTACAGTGTACTCGTAATGACCATAACGAGTCCTGAAAGCGGTCTTAGGGATATCCTCACCCCTCACCCTTATCTGGTGATAACCGAATCGCAAATCGATCTTGGAGAAAACTCCAGCTCCTTGTAACTGATCCATGAGATCATCAATTCTCGGCAATGGGTACTTATTCTTTATTGTAACCTTGTTCAGCTGCCTGTAATCCACACAGAGCCGCATACTCCCATCTTTCTTCTTCACCAGTAGCACTGGCGCACCCCACGGAGAAACACTTGGTCGGATAAAATTCTTACCCAACAAATCCTCTAACTGAGACTTTAGCTCGTTCATCTCTAACGGTGACATCCTATAAGGAGCACTTGAGATTGGTCCCGCCCCGGGCACCAATTCAATAGCAAACTCAACCTCTCGGTTAGGTGGAAACTCATCAATATCATCAGGAAACACTTCCGGAAACTCACACACAACCGGAATCTGTTCCAACCTTTGATCATCACCCGAAACACCCGCGGTTAACAACATGATACCCTGACATTCGGTTCCAGAACAATTCACCATCATTGAATTCAAGTAATAATTATTCACCACGACCGGCCCTTCTGTATCTTCCCGCATAAAGTACACCGACTTTGTAGAACAATCTAGCAGAACATGGTTCTTGAATAACCAGTCCAATCCCAAGATAAGATCAAGACCGATCATCGGCAAGCAGATTAAATTATGAACAAAATCACGCTGCTTGAACCTAAAGGAAACTTTCGGGCATCCTAGCCTAGTCACCATGGCTTCATGGGTAGCATTGTACACTCTTAGATCATATCCTAAGGTTACAATCTTCAATCCTAACTCATGGGCTTTCTCAAATGCAATGAATGAATGCGATGCTCCCGAATCAAATAAAGCATTTAAAGTTTGACCAGCCATTTCACAGTTACCTCGAATGAGTGTCTCAGATCCCTCAGCACCTATAGCTGAAGTGGTGAACACCCAACCAGTCTGTTGTGCCTTCCCAGCACCTTGTTTCTGCTTCTCCGGGCAGCTTGCGACTTTATGCCCCGCTTTTCCACAATTGTAGCACAAGCCCCATCCGGCCTTGCATGGTGCTCCTGGATGGTGACTTCCACACCTAGTACAAGCTTGATCATCCTGAGATTGCTTCCCAAACTTCTTCCCTTAGAAATTGTTGTTGTTGTTGGGCCTCCTGAAAGAGCTTCCCCTCTTGAAAGACGGACCTCTAGGTGCAAAGCTCTTCCCTCAGTTCTGTGGGAATGATCCTTTGTGACTCCCTTTCTCAGCGGTTGCCCTTTTCACACACTCTTCAGCAACTCTACACTTGTTCACCAATTCGGAGAAAGTCCTGATCTTCATTGGTCCCACTGAACTGAAGATATCACTCCGGAGTCCTCCTTCATACTTAACACACTTCCATTCCTCATATTCCACCGGAGTCCCTTGGCACATACGAGAGAACCTGAACAGCTCCTCAAACTTGTCAGTATACTCTGATATGGACATAGTACCCTGCTTCAGCTGTAACAATTCAAGTTCCTTAGCCGTCCTAGCAGAAGTCGGAAAGTACTTCTTATAGAACTCTTCTTGAAAGACATTCCAGGTGATATAGTCATCACCCTGCTGCAGAAGACGTCGGATGCCTTGCCACCAATGCGACGCTTCACCTGTGAGCATATAGGTGGCAAACTCGACACGCTGTCCTTCAGGTACCACTTGTGCTTGCAGTGCTCGCTCTATAGCCTGAAACCATGTATCAGCCTCAGTCGGACTAATAGTTCCCTTGAACTTAGGCGGATTAACCTTCAAAAAGTTTGCTAGTGTCATCGGGCCCTGAACTCCACCTCCATCATTACCATGGTTGTTCATCTGTTGACTAAGAGCCTGAGCAGTGGCTTGCATAGCAGCAGCCATATTCTCCAACGCAGTCATAAAGTTCACCGGGTCATTAGGGTTATTCTCCGGCGCACGAGCATTCGTACGACCTCTCGCACTACCTCTACCGCGTCCACGAGGCGCCATCTGGTTCCTATACACACCAAACAATCGATATTAAGTTGATCAGTCTTAATATCAGAAGTCTAGTGCTTCAAAGTCCCAAATGCATGCTCATGAACGTTTATGCCAAATATATCAAGTAGATATACTAATAGCACATAACACACATACAGAGAATGCACAGAAGCATAGTCAGTCCATCCCTCAGGCTCTACAGGAACGAACTGCTCTGATACCATAATGTAACATCCTACCATACAGAGTCTTATGCTTAAGTCATAATTCAGCGATGGCAAGGTATTACGACCTCTAAAATAAAAATTTAGTACGTATAGTAGTATGAATGATTGATTATAACTAGGAACCTTTGTAGAAAAAGGGGTAAACAAAAATCGTAACTCGAAAGCGCAACACTCCGATCGATAACGTAACGAACAAGGATAAACCAACGCGAGATTATATATATACAAAGGAATGTCAAAAACAGGAATATCAAGACTCAAGATCCGGCTGCGAAGAGAACCGGTCCGAGCATAGCAATATATACATATGATAAAATAAGGAAAACCCTAAGGAAACCCAAAGGGACATGAAAACAGAAAACCTATTCTCCAAAATCTCCCATAAGAGGAGTCATCATAGTTTGTATTATTTAATGGAGATAAAAGTATCTAAACAAAATATATAAACTAAAACAGAGTCCCCAAGAACAAGGAATCTTCACAAATCTAGAAGTCTCCAGCATGCCTCAGCGGGAAACCACACGTCCTGCATCTGAAAACCACAAAATCCGCATGGGTGAGAACCAGAGGTCCCCAGCATGGTAACAGCTTCCACATATATAATACATAATAATAGAGGAAAGCCGAAGGCAATCCTAGAGCTTCCTCCAGATAATATCAAAGCTTATAAACAAGCTAAACCATATAACGGCACCTGACTAAAGATTCTTCAGTCTAACTAATACTTCCCTTTCCAATTCCTTCAAACCTCCCAACCACCAACAGGAGTATAATGTAGCAAACACAGATATATCAAACAAGAAATATACAAGTAGGAACAATTAAGGCATTTAGACAATTAGCAAATAATATGCAGTCAAGTAGGCAATCTCAAACAATTCACATAGTATGCATATGATGAATGCCTGTCCCTAGTGGCTGATGATATCATCGTGTCGGTTATAGAGCCAACCCGACAAGTCCTGGTCGCTAACCATTGGACTGTCCCTCTGTCACGCATCCCCAACTCGAGTTATACTCGTTATAAACTTGATCATAATCATGATCTATATCCATCACCCTCACTGGTGAATATTCACGGGGGCGAGCTCATCCGGGTCTTTCACAGTGCCCGGCCACACTTACGACATAGGGTAAACAGAGTATCAAGTCTCAACCTAGAGCACGTGGTGGCTAGCCACTGCTACTACCCAGGGAAACTCGTATCTCAGATAGTGGAAGTGCAAATCACAATTATCAATAATTCAGCATAAACATGCATGAATTCTCATCCATGGATCAACATCCATATCAGTCATCCGGCTCACGGTTCAGTCCAGAACCAGCCAATATTCATATCACACACAGCCATTCTAGCTCACGGTTAAATCCATAACCAGCCACCCGGCTCACGGTTAAATCCATAACCAGCCGTTTCATTAACAATTACAGCCTTTCGGCCCATGGCATAACAAGCACTTCTACCACCATCCTCCGCATCTCACATAATCATCTTGATCCTCATTGATCATTCATTTTTCCCTTGCTTCACTCGTAAGTTACCACATTCACTAGCCCTTCTTCACATAGCTAGACATATCATAATGATTTAAGACGTAAGTGGTGAGATCGGAGGCTTAGAAGTATGAGATTTAGCTTTTAAAACTCAAAAATCAACTTTGGGATGAAAAATAGGGCCACGCGTACGCGCACTCCACGCGCACGCGTGGATGGCCTTGAAAACTCATCGACGCGCAAGCGTCATGCACGCTAACGCGTGGATTAAAAATTTGCCAATTGACGCGCACGCGTCAACCACGCGTACGCGTGGGTGTTCTCGTGCCCCAGGCACAACACTGGCACAGTTCTGGCATAACTCTCTGGAAAATGGCTGGGCATTGGGTGTAGCACAATCGGCGCGCCCGCGCACATCACGCGCACGCGTGGATGGCGCTTTCTGGAAGATCGGCGCGTACGCGCCAAGTGCGCCTACGCGCAAGGGGTCGTTCTGCTAAAAATTTTTCTAAGTTAGAAGCTGCAGAATTCACAGATTTAAACCCCAATCTTCCAACGGACATAACTTCCTCATTTTAAATCGTTTTTCACCCGTTCTTCGAACGGCGTGGACATCCCGGATCCAATTTTATTTCTAAATAAATTTGACACAAAACAGAGATCCGTAGTCCAAGTTATGTCCCGTCAAAGTATGCCCAATAATCATATTTTTCATACAAAACCACAAAGTGCCATTTTCAAAACAAGCCATTTCCAACTCATTTCAAAATCAATCAAAACATGTCAATTTCATCCCTTTTCTTTGAAATCAATCAAAATATATCAAATTCAACCTCAAGCCTCCTCAACTCACACATTGACACTTTACCACAATTTACCAAAATTACTATCTCATCATTTTAACCCACTTCACCCAAGTGGCTCAAACTCAAACACATTGATATATCATATACTCTTCCTCATGCCAATTTTCAACAACACCAATTCCAATAAATCATCATTGTACATAATCAATATCATACTCACCATCAACATGGTTCAACCCACAATTCAACCATAACCAATTATCAAGTATATATCACAACATGCATATTTCTCATACATCATACCTCCAAGGCATCAATAATAATCATCACATATATGACCACATCATATATATCAATCATTCAACAACATCAACCATTCAATGTCTATCTTAGGGCCTCTAGCCTAAGTATTTCCTACCACATTACATATTAGATACGGGAAACCGAAACCATACCTTAGCCGATTTCACAAGCTCAACCGGAGCACTTCCAAACCACTTATCCACAAGCTCTCAAGGCCTCAAAACCTCCAAGAACAGATTTTTCACCACCAAACCCTTTCCGAGCTTTTCAAAATCACCAATCAAGCTCCAATATCCACACATACACAACCTAAGCCACAACCATCATACCCATACACAACATCTCAAAACCCAAACATCATAAAACAACAAAATTACACTAGGGTTGAGAATCTTACCACACCCAAGGTCCAAGGAGACAAGATTAACCTTCTCCTTCAAGAGAGTTGGGTCCTATAACATCAAAGAACCCAAAATCTCAACATTTTTTCTCATAAAACTCGAAAACAAGGCTGGAATTTCGAAGAGAAAAACGTAGCTTACCTCAGAATTAATTGTATGGGTTTTGTAGAGCTCTCCACGGTGAACGCGTGGCCGCAAACGGAGCGGCAATCGAAGCTCTAGATCAAAAGTTATGGTGGTTTGAAGATCAAGTGAGAGAAAGAACTTGAGAGAGTGTTCTTCTCCCCCCTTCTCTCTAATTTCAGCGCGTGTGTGTGTGTAATGAGGGGAGAGAGTGCTGAAAACTAGGGTTTTGATTTAGTTATGTTGGGCCAAGGGCCCACTTTGGGTCCGGTTGGCCCGGTTTGGCCCGTTCGGTCCAATCTTGGTCCGAATTCTATAAAATTGGTACCGAAATTCTTGTCTCGATCTCCTCTATCACATTTAGCCATAAAAATCACATTTTAGGCTTTCTAGAATAAATTCTCATTTATGAGTTAATTAGCCGTTAATTAACCGGGTTTTACAGTGGTGGTGAGGAAGAGTTTCGGTGGTGGGTTTGGAATTGAAAAAGGTGTGGTTGGAGTAAGTGATGGTGGTAGGATAATTTGGAAATTTCAATTTTTTTTTTTTGGATTTGGATAGTTTTGTTAGCAAAAGTTTATGTTTTATGGGTATAAATGGTAATTTCCTTTTTCTATGGGTAGATATGTCAATATTTTCAACTTTCATGGATACAAATGATAGATTACTCTTTTTTTTTTTTAATTAGGAAAGTTGTTATGCATTGATAGATCTTATAAGTGAAAGAGATTTTAATTTATGTAAATAACATATCGGTAGTTGATCCCAACAAAAATCGTATCTAAGAATTGAATATTCAGTTGACTAGTGAATTTAATACGAAGGATTTAAGATCTACAAACAAGATTTTAGATATTCAAATTTATCGATATAGGAAAAGATAGAAAGATTTAGTTATTTGTTGAATTTAGTAAACAATAATAACATTTTTTGTGATGACAAACATAATTGTAAATAGGTTGAAAATTCAAAAGTGTTATGATAGTTTATTTAGTATTGCAAGCCCAAATGTCATTGTGCAATGTAAACAATAAAAGCAAGTATCTGAATCATAGCTACTTGGACCAAGCTCTAGTCCAATCTATTGCCATTTTTAAAAGAAATAACATCTTTCTGCTGGTGGTGCTATGTTGCCTTAGGTAAGACACAAAGAAAAAAGAAAAGTTCACTTTTTTCATTAAGCACAAAAAGAAAAGGAAGAAAAAGTAATTCTTAAAAGTTATGTCAAATCAAAATCTACATAAATAAGTTAAGCTAATTTAGAGAATAAAGGTATGAAATTTTCATTAACATGTAATTCAATTACTTGTTGATTTTTTTCCCTCTATACCACCATTTTAGGTAACATAAAGAAAATGGTGGCTACTTTGTCTACTGTAAATCAATGGTTGAAAATAAAATTTAGAGGCAAACCACTAGATTAAGAGTTTTGATTTATTAAACCCATTGAGGATCAGTTACCAATGAAATCGTTGCTACTGCGCTGCACACCTCTGTTTTTTCAATTCCTGATTTTCTGGTCTGATTGATGAAAGAAAAGAAAAGGCCTCAACTGATTCAAGATTCAATCTGTTGACTTAGTTAAGCAAACCCTAGATGTAGAAACAGGACTCATACAAAGAAAAATCAACTTCAGTTTGTATAAAGGAGAATGAACCGTAATTTGAGTTTTATTGAGAACCTTTTTACTGTTCTCGCTCAACGTTTTAGACAATATTTCTACATCAAATTTATCTCTTCTGTCACATCCAAATTTTCTGATGTAACAATTAAGGAAATCATTTTATTTCTTCTGTCACACCCAAATTTCTCAACAAACTCATAAAAAATTGAAAAAATATTGGCTACAAAGTTTAGAAATTTCTATATCTCTTAATTTCAACATTCTAAATCATAAGTTCACTAAAATAAAATGGACCAAATCATAATTGGGACTAAAACAATAAAAATAAAATAAAGTAAAATAAAGGGATAAGTATTGTTTTGGTCCCTCACGTTGAGGGTTAAAATCGAATCCGTCCCTGATGTATCTTTTGATTTAAAATTGTCCTTAATGTGTTTTTTCGTATTAAAATCGTCCTTTTAATTTTTTCTGGATAAAAATGCCCTCCACTACCACCAGCACCTTTTTTTCAACCTTTCTCTTCTCCTTTCACTACCACGAGCATCATGATCTTCAATCATCTTCGAAAGCAAACCCAGTTACACAAACACCTAATTCCACTTGAAATCCCTAATTCCACAAACACCTAACAGTTACACTTGCAGTACACTGAAAGCAAACCCAGTTAACACACCAAAAACCCATTCAAATCAAAACCCATACAAAAATAAAGGTCTCATAGTGCATAAGGTAACCAATTTCCCTGCAAGAACCACAGTGTATTTCACAAATTCACCAAATCCAAAAATCAATTCAACAAATCCAGAAATAAAAAAATCAACAAATCAACCAAAATTCAATAAATTCAACAACCAAATCAAAAAATAACAAATTAAAATCAGAAGCAGAGACAGTCACAAATGCAGAAGCAGAGATAGTCATAGAATCAGAAACAGAAACTCAAGCAGAGGCAGATGCAGCAGAATAAGAAGCAGAAAAGCAGATGCAGCAGAAGAAAAAGCAGATACAAAACCACCGGCGCTTGGCCACCCATCCCCAGCGGCGGCAACGGAGTGTCCGAGGACCGGCGACGCACTCCACCCTCGGATCCCTCTCTGTCCTCGGCCACCCATCACCCGCGGACCGGCGACGGAGCATGCGGGGACCAGCTCAGCCTCGGATCCCTCTCTCTCTCTCCTTCGCGCGCCGCCCTCCTTGCATCGTGCTCCTCTTCCCAGCGACGCACTCCACGGCGGCAGAAGCATGCATGAACGGTCTTCCCATCCACCAGCGCTCCCTATCTCTTTTCCCTCTTCTCTTCACCCCGTCGCAGCCCCTCTCCTTTCTTCTTTCTTCCGGCGACGGTGACGGCAACTCCAAACTTCGCCAGCGCCATGCCCTCTCCCCCCTTCCCTCCCCTCCCCCTTCGCATTTTCTTTCGGCCCCCACCCCCCAAAAATGCGTCCCCCCCCAAACGTGTTATTTTCTTTTTTATTTTATAATTTTTTTATTAAAATAGGGGTATTTTAGGAATAAAATTAAATTTTTTTACAAATGACGATTTTAATACAAAAAACATGTTAAGGGTGATTTTATATCAAAAGATACATCAGGGACGGTTCGATTCTGACCCTCAACATGAGGGATCAAAATAATACTTATCCCTAAAATAAATATGAAATAAGTCGTAAAATAAATATTAATAAGATGCATATTTGATTCAACTTGACTAATTAGAACTTTCAAGGCAACTTGAAAAAATAAGACATTTAGTTTTCTATAATTGTTAACTACCATTTTGACTAATTCTTGATGCGTATCTTGAACAAATAATTTAATCATGTTTGTAAAAAAAAAATTATTCTCTTAAATATTACTCCATTAATTAGACCAATTGACATATGACACTTTTCACTTTGTCCCACAAAACTCATATCAACAAACTTATTCAATTTGAAGCTAGATTAACTCCTATGTGAAATTTCAGCTCCTTCCCTCTATAATCTCCATACATCCAAGAGACTCCTTATTTGTTGCTTCAGCTTTTCCTTATCAAACTTGTCCTTCCTGAAAATTATGGCATTTCTGACGCTCCATACAGCCCATATGACAGCTAAGAAAATAGTACCCAATTTTGACATGTTCATACCCATTCAAAGCTCAAGCAATCTTTGAAAGATCGCAACCACACCCACATCAGATTCCAACAATCGATTATCTTTTTCCACACCTTCCAAACTTGGTGAGATGAGAAAAATAAGTAACAAATAGTTTCAGACTCTAGTTCACATATCACACATTTATCCATGTCTTGCCGGATTATTATAGCACATCTATTTAGCTTCTCCTGTGTGTTCAGTTTTTCGAGGATTATAAACTATGTGAAGAGTTGTTCGTGAAGTAGTGAAAGGGAAAAAAAATATATATATATGTAAAATATTCACTCCAATAATAATTTCATAAATATTATGATAAAGCCAATCAATACAGATAAATTTAGTTGGTGCAATTTTTTCTTTTGCCTATTCCAAATGCAAGCAGCATATATATATACATATATATAATTAGAGAGAAGAAAAAAATGAGGTTCCTATCAAATTTACTTTCCAAAACTTTAAGATGTCAAATTAATAAGTCTCTCATCTTATAAACTCATCACTCTTCTTTGTTTTCTCTAATGTGGGATTAACCTCATTCATTCCTCGTACTTGCAACATTTCGTTGTCCTCTATTATGTATAGTGTGTTAATATAGTTATTAACATCCATAAACCACAATTCAAATGGGTATGAAATTCATTTAATTTTTAAAAGTTTAGTCGCACTCGAGATCAAGTAGAAAAGAGATGTCTAAAAAGATCACACTTTGACAACATCAATTAAAATTGAGAGTCAAACTAGGCATTTTAATTTCTTGTCCTTTTTCTTCTGGGTATGTACTTGCATGCATGTCGCACCTTCACATTATTAATTAAGTGGTGGAATGAGTTCAAGAGTAAAACTTGTAGGTCTTTGCTTTGATTATGATTGACCTCAAACCTCCAATAGGGGATAAAATCATTAATGCTACGCCAAGCACAATGCAAATCTGTCAACAATGGAGCAAGATCAATCTTGGCTTAAAACAAAACAAATCAAGTAGAATAAAAATTAAAACAAAACATATGTAGCATACCCAATTAGTAAACCATGACAAGCTGAATCTTTTAGGTTTGTAGATTGCAAGCCACATGATACAAGGGAGCTGAAATTTGAAGGGGAAAAAATATACAGATAAGTGAAAGAATTGCATTGTCCATCAAGTTGAATACATAAATTATTATAATTTTTTAAAATTAAGGTGAAAACTGAGGTGCAAATTTAGTTAAATAAGTCAAATCATTTAACGGCTTTCAGCTATCAATTTCACGTGAAGTCGTCTGCACGTGAGTTTCCACCGTTTCCATTATATCTCAAAAAACTTAATTTATATGCTAAGCTTACAAAGTACGTTGTTGGAGCAAAAGCAAACCCTCCGAAGAATGCTAATAGGCCATCAAAAAATGGTATGGTAATAGCAACGAACATTGTGAATGCTGAAACCCAAGAGAATCATGTGTTAGATTCATAGAAAAGGAAAACACATTGGAACTTATCAAGAAATAAGTATTTGTTAATTGTTATATATGTTTGTTAAATGTTAGAAGAGTTTACTTACCCACATAAACATTGCGTACTACGAAACGAAGCATTGTACTAGGTTGAAAATTGAATTTCTTCACCATTAAAGTTTCAATCATGTCAAATACTGGCATTGCATACACCTGCAACAAATTATGATGAAAAAAAGAGTGTTATCTTTTGGAAGTAAAGGTTTTCAAAAAATTTTCGCAGGATTCAAATTAAAAGAGACCATATCCAAAAGGTGCAATGTAAGAAAATTAACGCAAAATCAATGGCTGATTTCAATTATGGCTTAAACGACAATAAGTCAAAGTTTAGGAGAAATATTAGCTTTCTTTTGACTTTTAGTCTTTATTCAGTCTTTTTAAAAATTTATTATTATTTAATTAATTTAAATATTCATTTTTATCTATCAATAGTTAAAAAAATTAAAAAAAATTATTTGTTTTTTATTTTTTTTTAAATTGAATAAAAAATAATATTTAAAGGATATTTAGTTACACTGAATTAAATATCGTCTTTTATTCAACTTTTAAGAAAAAAAATAAAAAATAAGTAATTTTTCTAATTTTTTGACCTACTAATACGTAAAAATAAATATTTAAATTAATTAAATAATAATAAATTCTTAAAAATTAAAAACAATTAGTATTTTTGGTTATTTTATTTGATTTATAAAAATATTATGTACACACAAATTAATTATCAAATCAACTATTATATATTTATATATAAATATATGTATAGTTTAATTTTTTAAAATATATTTTATAATATATATTTTATATAAGTGATTAATTTAGTAGTTATTTTTTTATATACACATAATATAATTATTTAATTTTATATGTATAATATCTATAATTACACACTTATTTTATTTAATATTATTCAATTATTTTAACAATAATTACATAATACAAAATAAAATAAACTGTAATTAAAAAAATGCAAAATAACATAATTTTTTGAATTATTTTAGATTAATTTTTTATTATCTCTGAAAATAAAAAAGAAAAAGTAGAGAATAAATTTGACCTGATAGCTTCCGATGACATGGATAACAACAAACATGTTGGCCATTGCAATAAGCCAGTTTGGTTTGTGTAGAGAGAAGAAAATGTCGTCCTCAACAGAATTTCCGAAGATCCAATAGCCGATGAGAGCGACCGGAAAGTAGCAGAAAGCAACAACAATGTACGCAACAATCACTCCTTTCCACATTGGAGCCTTTGATGGCTTCTCGGGCGTTGATGGAATAGTTGCTTGGATTTCCAGCACCACATTGTGTCCAGCATAGGCAAATGCCACATCGCCAAGGGCACTTAGGAAATTAAATGTTGTTCCTGCTTTACTCTTAGATTTGTACCCATATTGCACATCTTCTATTACACCATTATGGATAGAAGCACCCCATGCAATGGTAGAGTAACTACATCATCATAAGCCCAACATCGCAGTTAACAATTAGTAGGAGGTTATATTTTTATCACATTTTATAATTTAAAAATTTGTAATTGAATTTTTAGATTTACTAACATTTACTTATATATATGAGGAGGGATTCATGTATACAACAACCTGTGTAAGTCTTGTATATTGTTGAATGAGTTCATATGTCTGATGAGTTTCACTAATCCATGGCCAACCGTTCAATCATGTCTTATTATCATCATAATAATTAAATTTATCAAATTTCATAAAATTGGGACATTAATAAAATATCCATCCTTATCTTCTGATAATTTTTTTAAAGGACTACAAAGTTCCAAAAAAACAAAAATAATACTCATTTTAATCTTTGATAATGAAATTGATTAGTCCTTCTTTTAATGATCTCTCTCCAAAACATGTTTATATGATTCGTTAATTACTAATATAAATATTTTCTATTTAATTTTTATAAGTAAAAATAATTTAAGAACCAATAATATTTTTTTACTTTTAACATAGTAAATTTAGTCAATGTATTTGAAAAAGGTAAAAAAAAAACCTAATAATTATCCCTAAAGGACAACAAGACTTTTAACAAAAAAAAATTTGTCACTCCTAGTTGGTTCTTAACGGATAAATCAACAGTTTAACATATTATATAGGCTTATTTCGTTAATATAAAAAAAATATTGACAAATAGACTAATCAACCTCACCGAAATAAAGTCCAAAAGTTAGAAAATATTTTTTTTATTAAAAATCTCGTTATCTTTTAAAATAATTATCAGGAGCCATTTAAAATTTTTTTTCATATATAATCTAATAGTTGTGTTTTTTATTTTTTAAAATTATAATATAGGTTAAAACTAAAGTGTTATGCTTACATATATATCAAATCAATTTTAAATTTTATGAATTTTTTTTAGATTCATCTAAGATGGTGAAATTTAATAACATTGGATTGATAAAATTAAGAATGAAATATTGTTTTTTACTTTCAATGTTTGGACCAAATTTAAAAGTTGTTCCTAATATATAATGTTTTAAAATTATTATAATATTATTTTACCGTCAATTTTGTTAATAATTCTATAATAGAAATGCACATGTAGAAGTTATTTAATCCACTCTGGCAAGCTGATCTCATATTAATGTTAGTAAAAATAACTAGATAACTAAATAAATAAAAAATGACACTAGCAATACAAAATCCTAATTTCATTGTGTTTCTTCATATGCTACTGTTATTTTTTTATTTAATTTTTTATTTTTCACTAATAATGATATAAAATCAGTTTTTCAAGTGGATTATAATGTCTACATGTGCATCTTTGTTATGGAATAGTTAACAGAATAATATTATAACAATTTTAAAGCGTTAAAAAGTTAAATAAAACGTTAATTTTAAAATTTGGCCCAAACATTAAAAAGAGGAGCGATATTTTATTCTAAAATTAATTTCTCATATATATTTATTCAATGGAATAATACTAAAAAATTTAATTTTGAGAATGTTAAGACAAGAAGAGATATAAATTAGAAATTGTGGTTATACCTGACGGACATGATTGCTGCTGCTAGTGAAACTAGAGTAATTGAATTGAAGGTAGGGAGATGAGAAAGTACAAAGTGAACTGAGGCAAATATCATAATGAAAAAGGTCAATTTGATATGTTTGCAACTTGATGAACACACAGTTTTGTGGAACTTTTGCAATGATTTTCCTCCGGTGATCATATATACAATGTTTACACCAATTTCAACCACAAGTTGTTGAGGCACCACAATATAAAGCCCAAGCTTTTCACCAAATGCATATTGACCCAATTCATGGTATCTATCAAAACGTCTACCTGGAACCATTTCATGCATCTCAACCATTTGCCATAACGTATACAAAGTGATGATCCATGACAAGATTAGCACAGTCACACCGGGTCCCCTAAATAAAATTGTTATTAGAATAATATCTTAAATTGTTTCTGAAATTTTGTTGTTCGGGATAAATTAGTTTATAATAAAAAATGATAAATTATTTTATCATATTTAGAATGTTAAACAAATTGCCTGCAATAAAATAAAAGACAAATTAAGATATTATTTTAAAAAATTTTAGACAATTTAATCCTTCCATCAAACTTTTTTTTAAAAATAAAATATATATTAATTTAAAAAAAAAACACAAAAGACTACTAATAATTTTTTTAGAGATCAATTTATCGATATTTTGAAAACATCATAGACTAATCTCTCAGTTTTTTTTGGTTAAAAATTAATCTGTTTGAAGTAAAAATTATTAAAGACTAATTTAAGATATTACTATATTATTATAAATGAAGCATATGAAATATTCAAAGAAATGTACCTTTTTTTTTAATGTTTTATGGTATACTCCAAGTCGGTAGGTTAAGAACTAATCCGTCACAGATCTGAGCTCTATTTAAAGATTTATTACTGGCTAATGAATTGCTACATGTACAAGACGAAATTAAAAAACCCTAGCCACATACTTAACCGGACTAGTTAGCTAACTACTAAAACAATCCAAATTAATTCAAAGAAAAGTACTTTAATATCCCAAGTTTCTATTTTGAACTATTTTGTCAATATATAGTTCAAAATGCTAAGCCCACTTAATTTTAATGTGTTATCATCATAATCTATTCAATCCAATATAGTTAGATCACTTGACAGAAAAATATTTTTGCAATCAAATTTTACAGTTTATATATTTACTCCTGAACATAAAGATAGAGGTATATATTATGACAAATTCCACATTTTTTAAGAATCAAGATTTTAAAAAATTTATATAGAAGACATCTCTAATCACTTATTAAATTAGTTTTAAGGGTGTGTACTATCATTTTGCATTCATATTTGGAATTAAATTTAAAATATTTAAAATGATTTAACATTCATTCATTTCCTTTGGGGGAAGGGGGGTGTTTTAAAACCTACCATCCAAGCTTTGACATGGCATATGGTAAGCTAAGTACACCAGCACCAACCATGGCTGTGACATTATGAAAAGCTGAATACCACCATTTTGCATTTCTTGAAGAAGTGATTGGAAGCCAATCGTCAAGTGTCTTTTGCATGTCTATTTTTTCTTCGATCTGTTTGGGAAAAAACAAATAAAATGATCTTTAATTTGAATTCAAGTTATATATACATTCATACGAAAACATATATACTAGAAACTTTACCAAAAAAAAAAAAAAAAAAAAACACACAAATAAATAAATAAAACGAGCACTGATTATTATAAGTTATTTAAAAAATATTATTTATACACTAAAATTAACCATTAAAATGAGTTACGTGTTATGTATTTGTGTATAAATATATATATTATTTAACTTATTTTTTATATATATTTTATATTAGTAATAAAATTTGATGCACGCATAACTTTATTCATGTCATTTAAACTGTAGATTAGTTAAAATGAATAAAATCATGTAAAATAAACGAAGTGGATTTGAGAAGAATTTTAAAATAAAATAAAAAATATTTATTTTTCAAAAGAAAGTACTACATCATATATCAAATTATGTTTTTTTTTAATTATTTTCTAAGAAGGGGAGGGAGTGGAACTAAATCGAAAAAATCTTATCTGATTACACTTGTAAATTGAAAAAAATTTTGCTAGTTTTAGATCAAAATCGAACCTAACTCATCTGATTATAGTGTAATTTTTCTTATACTTTTTTATATTTTATTTAAATGTTAAATTTTAGCCAATGACATTAATATGGAAAAGTGCCATTAACTTGCTTTGGATATTTGTAGTAATTTTTTTTTATTTATTTCATATTTTATTAATCTATAACATACAAAGTAAAAATTTTCAAACTTTTTAAACAATTCTCTTCAGTTGGAAGATATTAAAAATAGTGGTTGAGACCAGGACAACTAAATATGATAGAGCCATATTTCGATCTCTTGTAATAAATTGACACGAATGGTGTTTGAGATATTTTTTAGTTATCATAATTCATAACAAAGACAAAAACAAAAATGAGAAATAAGAGTAGAAATTGAGATAAAGGGAGATTTAGTAGGATGAATTATGCACCAAATGAGATCGATGATATGGAAGGGAGGGGGTTTTAGTAAGATTTTATAGTTATTTAAAAAATTTTAGTAATTTTTTTTCTGTTGTAAACTTAGTAGATTTTTTTAAAAGCTATTTAAGGATATATATATACAGGAACTTTAACCTATTTAAAACTTTTTATTATTACAAATAATTAATACATATTTACCTCATTCGAGGAAAAGGAAAAAAAAAATTGGAATTAATAATTCTTCCAATTAGCATCCAGGTAACTTATTAGGTCCTCCCTCCCTTACACACTTTTTATTGTTGGCCTAATTTTGTTTATTAGTTAATAGTTTTTTACCATTGATCTATTCACAATTTTGCATAAGAAATCATTAAGAAAAATAGAAGAGGGAAATAGACAACGACTAATTAATCATATTACTCCCTAAGAATAATTAACTGAATAATATGTTAATATGTTCAAAATTTAACAGAAACCGAAATCAAGTAAGAATGAATAATCCATACTCTCAGAGAGAGAGAGAGAGAGAGAGAGAGAGAGAGAGAGAGAGAGAGAGAGAGAGAGAGAGAGAGAGAGAGAGAGAGAGAGAGAGAGAGAGAGAGAGAGAGAGAGAGAGAGAGAGAGAGAGAGTTACGTTGGTGTTACGGGAATTGAAGTTGTAATAAGTTGGTGGCTGAGTCGCCATAGATAATCCAAAGTGCTAACTGCAGCGGTGTAAGAACTGAAGAAAGATATTGCAATTACAACACCTAATAAAGAATTGCATCGAAACATAAAATGCTTATTATTGGTTGTCCCTCAAATTCTAAAACTGAACTATCTGTAATTTAAAGCCTTTTTTTTTTTAGTCAGTAGTGGAATTTAAATAAAAATGAAGAAAGGGTCAGAGAGAGCGAGGATGGTTATTGGTTATAGACTTATCGTGAGGCATTGACTTTTCAGCAATAAGTTTGTAACCTCAACTAGTTTTTGAATGCTTATTATTTTATTTAGACTAAAAGATAGATAGGTCCTCACCTTTTAAAACGGAAATATTTTCGTCCTTCAAGATTGGAAAATACATTTCGATTTCCCACGTTTTAAAACGGTCGACAATTATACCCTTCCATTCGTTTTGGGCCAAAAAAAGCAACGGAGCCAGCTGACATGGAAGGACAGTGAATGACGTGGCCGTTACACTTGCTGAGGTGGATTGGGAGGAAATCTTAGTGGACAAATTCGTCCCTTAAGTGCCAAACGACGCCGTTTCCACCAGTGAGCACTATTTCATCCAAATGCAAGGGAGAAGTCATGGCCGCTGCTTGTGCAATAGTCCATGATGAGTGATGGGGGTTCTTCATGCACAAAAGCTGGACAGGGATCTTCAGGCGTTGTTGCAGGAGGTTGTGATCGAGATGGAGTTGCGCCGAAGTGCTAATGCAGCGTTTATGCCATTTTTTACAAGTCAAGAACAGCATCTAATCCCAATAGGATGTTTCTCGGGTGTCCATTCTTCAAGGTGACCGATTATTTTGATAGTAGTTGGATGAGAGTGTTATGTGTCTAATTGTGGCGTTATTTGAAAAATTGCTTCAAGTTAAAGAACGGTGTTGCCGGTACTTTGTCTGGCTTGATGAACACCTGAAAAAAATTAAGGCCATGGAGTCTGAAGCATTGGGTGCTGTGGATGATGTTGGAGGTGTAGACGTTGAAGATCATGTGGTGCGAAGTCAGGAATTGAAAAAGAATTCAACTGGTGCGAAGTCAGGAACTGGAGAAAAAAATGAAAGAGTTGGAGAGGAAACTGTTATGTATGGAGAAGGAGAAAAAAATGAGTATGTGGCTGGTGCGCGAAATTGTGAACTATACTTTTTTCACAACTCTCATAATCCCTGGTAATGGCTCCAAAAACTTGGTGCGCTCAATACCATGGCATTACACAACTTCGCACAACTAACCAGCAAGTGCACTGGGTCGTCCAAGTAATAAACCTTACGTGAGTAAGGGTCGATCCCACGGAAATTGTTAGTAATGAAGCAAGCTATGGTCATCTTGTAAATCTTAGTCAGGCAAACTCAGATATATATGGTGATGAACGAAAATAACATAGAAGATAAAGATAGTGATACTTATGTATATCATTGGTGTATGAGCTTCAGACAAGTGTATGAAGATGCCTTCCCTTCCGTCTCTCTGCTTTCCTACAGTCTTCATCCAATCCTTTCTTACTCCTTTCCATGGCAAGCTCGTATAAGGTCTCACTGTTGTCAGCAGCTACCTCCCATCCGCGCAGTGAAAGCTAATGCACACACTCTGTCACAGTGCTGCCAATCACCGGTTTGGTTCCCTCCCCTACCGGAATAGAATAACTCTTTTGCGTCTGTCACTAACGCCCAGTAGGTTACAGGTTTGAAGCACGTCACAGTCATTCAATCATTGAATCCTACTCAGAATACCACAGACAAGGTTAGACCTTCCGGATTCTCTTGAATGCTGCCATCAGTTCTTGCCTATACCACGAAGACTCTGATCTCACGGAATGGCTGGCTCGTTTGTCAGGCGAGCACTCGGTTGTCAGGCGATCAACCATGCATCATGCAATCAGAAATCCAAGAGATATTCACTAAGCCTCGGATGCGTGTAGAACAAGAATGGTTGTCAGTCACCTTGTTCATGAGTGAGAATGGTGATGGGCGTCAATCATCACCTTCATCATGTTGAAGAACAAGTGATATCTTGGATAAAGAACAAGTGGAATTTGAATGGAAGAACAATAGTAATTGCATTAATACTCGAGGTACAGCAGAGCTCCACACCTTAATCTATGGTGTGTAGAAACTCCACCGTTGAAAATACATAAGAACAGGGTCTAGGCATGGCCGAATGGCCAGCCTCCCAAAGGTCTAAGATAGCATAAAACAAAGATAGCTACCAAAGTCTCCTTTCTAATACAATAGTAAAAGGTCCTACTTATAGAAAACTAGTACATAAGTGAGTAAATGACATAAAAATCCACTTCCGGGCCCACTTGGTGTGTGCTTGGGCTGAGCAATGAAAAAATTTCGTGTAGAGACTCTTCTTGGAGTTAAACGCCAGCTTTGGTGCCAGTTTGGGCGTTTAACTCCCATTTGGGTGCCAGTTCCAGCGTTTAACGCTGGGATTTCTTGAGGTGACTTTGAACGCCGGTTTGGGCCATCAAATCTTGGGCAAAGTATGGACTATTATATATTGCTGGAAAGCCCAGGATGTCTACTTTCCAACGCCGTTGAGAGCGCGCCAATTGGGCTTCTGTAGCTCCAGAAAATCCGCTTCGAGTGCAGGGAGGTCAGAATCCAACAGCATCTGCAGTCCTTTTGAGTCTCAGAATCAGATTTTTGCTCAGGTCCCTCAATTTCAGCCAGAAAATACCTGAAATCACAGAAAAACACACAAACTCATTGTAAAGTCCAGAAAAGTGAATTTTAACTAAAAACTAATAAAAATATACTAAAAACTAACTATATCATATCAAAAACATACTAAAAACAATGCCAAAAAGTATACAAATTATCCGCTCATCACAACACCAAACTTAAATTGTTGCTTGTCCTCAAGCAACTGAAAATCAAATAAGATAAAAAAAAGAAGAGAATATGCAATGAACTCCAAAAACATCTATGAAGATCAGTGTTAATTAGATGAGCGGGGCTTTTAGCTCTTTGTCTCTGAATAGTTTTGGCATCTCACTCTATCCCTTGTAATCCAGAATGGTTGGCTTCTTTAGGAATTTAGAATCCAGATAGTGTTAATGATTCTCTTAGTAAAGTATGATGATTCTTGAACATAGCTATTTATTGAGTCTTGGCTGTGGCCCAAAGCACTCTGTCTTCCAGTATTACCACCGGATACATACATGCCACAGACACATAATTGGGTGAACCTTTTCAGATTGTGACTCAGCTTTGCTAAAGTCCCCAATTAGAGGTGTCCAGGGTTCTTAAGCACACTCTTATTTGCCTTGGATCACAACTCTTATTCTTTCTTTCTTTTTTTTTTTCTTTTTCGTTTTTTTTTCGGCTTTTTTTTTTTGAAATGCTTTTTCTTGCTTCAAGAATCATTTTATTGATTTTTCAGATCCTCAGTAACATGTCTCCTTTTTCATCATTCTTTCAAGAGCCAACATTCATGAACCACAAATTCAAAAGACATATGCACTGTTCAAGCATACATTCAGAGAACAAAAGTGTTGCCACCACATCAAGATAATTAAACTGCTATAAAATTCAGAATTCATGCAATTCTTTCCTTTTCAATTAAGCACATTTTTATTAAAGAAAGGTGATGGATTCATAGGACATTCATAACTTTAAGGCATAGACACTAAGACACTAATGATCACAAGACACAAACATGGGTAACATAAGCAAACAAAAAATTCGAAAAACAGAAGAATAGAGAACAAGGAAATCAAGGAACGGGTCCACCTTAGTGATGGCGGCTCTTTCTTGCTCTTGAAGATCCTATGGAGTGCTTGAGCTCCTCAATGTCTCTTCCTTGTCTTTGTTGCTCCTCCCTCATGATTCTTTGATCTTCTCTAATTTCATGAAGGATGATGGAGTGTTCTTGATGCTCCACCCTCAGTTGTCCCATGTTGGAACTCAACTCTCCTAGGGAGGTGTTTAGTTGCTCCCAATAGTTTTGTGGAGGAAAATTCATCCCTTGAGGAATCTCAGGGATCTCATGATGAGTGAGGTCTCTTGTGTACTCCATCCTTTTCTTGGTGATGGGCTTGTCCTCATCAATGGGAATGTCTCCCTCTATGTCAACTCCAACTGAATAACAGAGGTGACAAATGAGATGAGGAAAGGCTAACCTTGCCAAGGTGGAGGTCTTGTCCGCCACCTTATAGAGTTCTTGGGCTATAACCTCATGAACCTCTATTTCTTCTCCAATCATGATACTATGGATCATGATGGCCCGGTCTATGGTAACTTCGGACCGGTTGCTAGTGGGGATGATTGAGCGTTGTATGAACTCTAACCATCCTCTAGCCACGGGCTTGAGGTCATGCCTTCTCAATTGGACCGGCTTTCCTCTTGAATCTTGCTTCCATTGTGCGCCCTCTTCACATATGACTGTGAGGACTTGGTCCAACCTTTGATCAAAGTTGACCCTTCTAGTGTAAGGATGCTCATCTCCTTGCATCATAGGCAAGTTGAACGCCACCCTCACACTCTCCGGACTAAAATCCAAGTATTTCCCCCGAACCATAGTGAGATAATTCTTTGGATTCGGGTTCACACTTTGGTCATGGTTCTTTGTGATCCATGCATTGGCATAGAACTCTTGAACCATCAAGATTCCGACTTGTTGAATGGGGTTGGTAAGAACTTCCCAACCTCTTCTTCGGATCTCATGGCGGATCTCCGGATATTCACCCTTTTTGAGTGAAAAGGGGACTTCGGGGATCACCTTCTTCAAGGCCACAACTTCATAGAAGTGGTCTTGATGCACCCTTGAGAGGAATCTATCCATCTCCCATGACTCGGAGGTGGAAGCTTTTGCCTTCCCTTTCCTCTTTTTAGAGGTTTCTCCGGCCTTGGATGCCATAAATGGTTATGGAAAAACGAAAAAGCAACGCTTTTACCACACCAAACTTAAAATGTTTGCTCGTCCTCGAGCAAAAGAAGAAAGAAGGGAGTAGAAGAAGAAGAAATGAGGAAGAGGGGAGGTGGTAGTGTGTTCGGCCAAGAAGGGTAAGAAAGGGTGTTTAGGTTGTGTGAAAATGAAGGGTTGAAGAAGGGTATTTATAGGAAAGAGGGGGGTAAAGGTTCGGCCATTAGGGTGGGTTTGGGAGGGAAAGTGGTTTGAATTTGAAGGGTGAGGTTGGTGGTGAAGAGAAAGATGGGATTTGATGGGTGAGGGGTTTTTGGGGAAGAGGTATTGAGGTGATTGGTGAATGGGGGAAGAAGAGAGAGAGTGATGGTAGGGTCCTGTGGGGTCCACAGATCCTGTAGTGTCAAGGAAAAGTCATCCCTGCACCAAAAGTTGCTCAAAATCACGTTTTGAGCCATTTCTGGCGTTAAACGCCGGGCTGGTGCCCATTCCTGGCGTTTAACGCCAGGTTCTTGCCCTTTACTGGCGTTTAACGCCAGTCTGGTGCCCCTTTCTGGCGTTAAACGCCCAGAATGGTGCCAGACTGGGCGTTAAACGCCCAACAGCAAGGCTTACTGGCGTTTGAACGCCAGCAGCTTCTTCCTCCAGGGTGTGCTGTTTTTCTTCCTGTTTTTCATTCTGTTTTTGCTTTTTTCATTATTTTTGTGACTTCTTATGATCATCAACCTACAAAAAAGATAAAATAACAAAAGAAAATAATTAATTATAAAACATTGGGTTGCCTCCCAACAAGCGCTTCTTTAATGTCATTAGCTTGACAGAGGACTCCCATGGAGCCTCAGAAACACTCAGAACCTTGTTGAAACCTCCCAACACCAAACTTAGAGTTTGAATGTGGGGTTTCAACACCAAACTTAGAGTTTGGTTGTGGCCTCCCAACACCAAACTTAGAGTTTGACTGTGGGGGCTCTGCTTGGCTCTGTTTTGAGAGAAGCTCTTCATGCTTCCTCTTCATGATGACAGAGGGATATCCTTGGGCCTTAAACACCAAGGATTCTTCATTCACTTGAATGATCAACTCTCCTCTATCAATATCAATCACAGCCTTTGCTGTGGCTAGGAAGGGTCTGCCAAGGATGATAGATTCATCCATGCACTTCCCAGTCTCTAGGACTATGAAGTCAGTAGGGATGTAATGGTCTTCAATCTTCACCAAAACATTCTCTACAAGTCCATGAGCTTGTTTTCTTGAATTGTCTGCCATCTCCAATGAGATTCTTGCAGCTTGCACCTCAAGGATCCCTAATTTCTCCATTACAGAGAGGGGCATGAGGTTACACTTGACCCTAGGTCACACAAGGCCTTCTTGAAGGTCATGGTACCTATGGTACAAGGTATAGAAAACTTCCCAGGATCCTGCCTCTTTTGGGGCAGTTTATGCCTAGACAAGTCATCCAGTTCTTTGGTGAGCAAGGGAGGTTCATCTTCCCAAGTCTCATTTCCAAATAACTTGTCATTTAGCTTCATGATTGCTCCAAGGTATTTAGCAACTGCTCTTCAGTGACATACTCATCCTCTTCAGAGGAGGAATACTCATCAGAGCTCATGAATGGCAGAAGTAAGTCCAATGGAATCTCTATGGTCTCAATTTGAGCCTCAGATTCCCATTGTTCCTCATTGAGGAACTCAGAGGAGGTTGGTGCACGCCCACTGAGGTCTTCCTCAGTGGCGTCCACCTCCTTTCTTTCCTCCCAGAATTCGGCCATGTTAATGGCCTTGCACTCTCCCTTTGGATTTTCTTCTGTATTACTTGGGAGAGTGCTAGGAGGGAGTTCAGTAACTTTCTTGCTCAGCTGACCCACTTGTCCTTCCAAATTCTGATGGAGGACCTTGTTTCATTCATGAAACTTTGAGTGGTCTTTATTAGATCAGAGACCATTGTTGCTAAGTCAGAAGTGCTCTGCTTAGAACTCTCTGTCTGTTGCTGAGAAGGTGATGGAAAAGGCTTGTTGTTACCAGGCCTGTTTCTTCCACCATTATTGTTATTGAAACCTTGTTGGGGTCTCTCTTGATTCTCCATGAGAAATTTGGGTGATTTCTCCATGAAGAATTGTAGGTGTTTCCATAGGGTTCTCCTAGGTAATTCACCTCTTCTATTGAAGGGTTCAGGATCATAAGCTTCTTCCTCAGATGAAGCTTCCTTAGTACTGTTTGGTGCATTTTGCATTCCAGACAGACTTTGAGAAATCAAATTGACTTGTGAGTCAATATTTTATTCTGAGCCAATATGGCATTCAGAGTGTCAATCTCAAGAACTCCTTTCTTCTGATTAGTCCCATGTTCACAGGATTCCTTTCAGAAGTGTACATGAATTGGTTATTTGCAACCATTTCAATCAATTCTTGAGCTTCTGCAGGCGTCTTCTTCAGATGAAGAGATCCTCCTGCAGAGCTATCCAAGGACATCTTGGATAGTTCAGAGAGACCATCATAGAAAATACCTATGATGCTCCATTCAGAAAGCATGTGAAGGACATCTTCTGATTAATTGTTGTATCTTTCCCAAGCTTCATAGAGGGATTCTCCATCCTTCTGTCTGAAGGTTTGGACTTCCACTCTAAGCTTACTCCATCTTTGTGGTGGAAAGAACTTTGCCAAGAAGGCATTGACTAGCTTTTCCCAAGAGTCCAGGCTTTCCTTAGGTTGAGAATCCAACCATATTCTAGCTCTGTCTCTTACAGCAAAAGGGAATAGCATCAGTCTATAGACTTCAGGGTTAACCCCATTAGTCTTGACTGTGTCACAGATTTGCAAGAATTCAGCTAAAAACTGATGAGGATCTTCCATTGGAAGTCCATGGAACTTGCAATTCTGTGCATTAGAGAACTAATGAGGCTTTAGCTCAAAGTTGTTTGCTCCAATGGCAGGGATAGAGATGCTTCTCCTATAGAAATCAGGAGTAGGTGCAGTAAAGTCACCCAGCACCTTCCTTGCATTGTTGGCATTGTTGTTGTTTTCGGCTGCCATGTCTTCTTCCTTGAAGAATTCGGTCAAGTCCTCTAAAGAGAGTTGTGCTTTGGCCTCTCTTAGCTTTCGCTTCAAGGTTCTCTCAGGTTCAGGGTCAGTTTCAACAAGAATGCCTTTGTCTCTGCTTCTGCTCATAGGAAAGAGAAGAGAAAAGAGAATGTGGAATCCTCTATGTCACAGTATAGAGATTCCTTGAAATGTCAGAGGAAAAGAGAAATAGAAAGAAGAAGGAGAAGGAGAATTCGAACTTTAATTAGATAAGGTTCGAATTGTGCATTTAGAAGGAGTAGTACTCCATAAATAGAAGGATGTGGGAAGGAGGGAAGAGAATTTTCGAAAATTCAATCAAAAGATTTTGAAAACATTTTGAAAATTTGATTGATAATTTTCGAAAATTCAAAGTGAGAAAGAAATCAAGTGATTTTTGAAAAAGAATTTGAAATTATAAATTAAAAAGATTTGATTGAAAACTATTTTGAAAAAGATGTGATTAAAAAAAATTGATTGAAAAGTTATGGTTTTAAAAAGATATGATTGAAAAGATATGATTTGAAAACAATTTTAAAAGATATGATTTAAAAACAATTTTAAAAGATATGATTTGAAAACAATTTGAAAAGATATGAATTGAAAATAATTTGAAAATATTTGATTTTAAAAACTAATGACTTGCCTAACAAGAAAAGATATGATTCAAACATAAAACCTTCCTTAATAGAAAAGGCAAAAAATGTTCAATCAAATCATTAATTGTTAGTAAGTATCTTTGAAAAAGGAAAGAAATTGATTTTGAAAACATTTTGATTGAAAAGATATGATTTGAAAAAGATTTGGTTTTGAAAAACTTTGAAAACTTGAAAAAATTGATTTTGAAAACAAAATCTTCCCCTGGCACCATCCTGGCGTTAAACGCCCAGAATGGTATACATTCTGGCGTTTAACGCCCAAAATGCTACTTTTTGGGCGTTAAACGCCCAACCAGGTGCCCTGGCTGGCGTTTAAACGCCAGTGCCTTCTTCACTGGGCATTTTTGAATGCTCAGCTTTTTCTGTATAATTCCTCTGCAGTATGTTCTAAATCTTCAATTCCTTGTATCATTGACTTGAAAAGACACAAAATTAAAAATATTTTTGGATTTTTAATAATCAAATGCAACAAGAATCAAATAACAATGCATGCAAGACACCAAACTTAGCAGTTGGTTTACTACTGACACTAACAATATGAGAATGCATGAGACACACAAAATACTTCAAGTCAATAGAATTCAAAGATTAGAACACAAAAATCATCAAGAATTACTTGAGGATCCTTAAGACACATGAATGAATGCATGCAATTGACACTAAACTTAAGATGAGACACTAGACTCAAACAAGAAATATTTTTGGATTTTTATGATTTTGCAAATTTTTTGTATTTTTTTCGAAAATTAAGTGGAAAAAGGTATCAAAATCCTTAATGAGAATTCCAGGAATCAGTGCAATGCTAGTCTAAGACTCCGGTCCAGGAATTAGACATGGTTTCACAGCCAGCAAGCTTTCAAGGAAAGCTTCAGTCCAAAAACATAGACATGACCAAAGGTCAGCCAAGCCTTAGCAAATCACTGCTCCAAAAGCAAGATTGATACAAAATCAACAAGCTCTTGTGGTGATAAGTTGAAACCTCGGTCCAATCAGATTAGACATGGCTTCTCAGCCAGCCAGATTTCAACAAATCATCATGAAACTCTAGAATTCATCTTCAAGAATTTCGAAAAAAAAAATACCTAATCTAAGCAACAAGATGAACCGTCAGTTGTCCAGCCTAAACAATCCCGGGAAATAACACCAAAAATTTGATGTTGTTGCCGGATCTTGGCTCTGATGTTACCAAAGGCTTGCTCAAAACTAGAACAATCCCCGGCAACGGCGCCAAAAACTTGGTGCGCGAAATTGTGAACTATACTTTTTTCACAACTCTCATAATCCCTGGTAATGGCTCCAAAAACTTGGTGCGCTCAATACCATGGCATTACACAACTTCGCACAACTAACCAGCAAGTGCACTGGGTCGTCCAAGTAATAAACCTTACGTGAGTAAGGGTCGATCCCACAGAGATTGTTAGAATGAAGCAAGCTATGGTCATCTTGTAAATCTTAGTCAGGCAAACTCAGATATATGGTGATGAACGAAAATAACATAGAAGATAAAGATAGTGATACTTATGTATATCATTGGTGTATGAGCTTCAGACAAGTGTATGAAGATGCCTTCCCTTCCGTCTCTCTGCTTTCCTACAGCCTTCATCCAATCCTTTCTTACTCCTTTCCATGGCAAGCTCGTATAGGGTCTCACTGTTGTCAGCAGCTACTGGTGCGCGAAATTGTGAACTATACTTTTTCACAACTCTCATAATCCCTGGTAATGGCTCCAAAAACTTGGTAGCCTAATACCATGGCATTACACAACTTCGCACAACTAACCAGCAAGTGCACTGGGTCGTCCAAGTAATAAACCTTACGTGAGTAAGGGTCGATCCCACGGAGATTGTTAGTAATGAAGCAAGCTATGGTCATCTTGTAAATCTTAGTCAGGCAAACTCAGATATATATGGTGATGAACGAAAATAACATAGAAGATAAAGATAGTGATACTTATGTATAGCATTGGTGTATGAGCTTCAGACAAGTGTATGAAGATGCCTTCCCTTCCGTCTCTCTGCTTTCCTACAGCCTTCATCCAATCCTTTCTTAATCCTTTCCATGGCAAGCTCGTATAGGGTTCATGTTGTCAGCAGCTACCTCCCATCCGCGCAGTGAAAGCTAATGCACACACTCTGTCACAGTGCTGCCAATCACCGGTTTGGTTCCCTCCCCTACCGGAATAGAATAACTCTTTTGCGTCTGTCACTAACGCCCAGTAGGTTACAGGTTGAAGCACGTCACAGTCATTCAGTCATGAATCCTACTCAGAATACCACAGACAAGGTTAGACCTTCCGGATTCTCTTGAATGCTGCCATCAAGTCCTGCCTTTACCACGAAGATTCCGAAGAATCCAAGAGATATTCACTAAGCCTCGGATGCTTGTAGAACAAGAATGGTTGTCAGTCACCTTGTTCATGAGTGAGAATGGTGATGGGCGTCATCATCACCTTCATCATGTTGAAGAACAAGTGATATCTTGGATAAAGAACAAGTGGAATTTGAATGGAAGAACAATAGTAATTGCATTAATACTCGAGGTACAGCAGAGCTCCACACCCTTAATCTATGGTGTGTAGAAACTCCACCGTTGAAAATACATAAGAACAGGGTCTAGGCATGGCCGAATGGCCAGCCTCCAAAGGTCTCTCCTCTGATCTAAATTGATCAAAAGATGATCTAGAGATCTAAAAGTGATCAAAAGATTTCTATACAATAGTAAAAGGTCCTATTATAAGAAACTAGTAGCCTAGGGTGTACAGAAATGAGTAAATGACATAAAAATCCTCTTCCGGGCCCACTTGGTGTGTGCTTGGGCTGAGCAATGAAGCAATTTCGTGTAGAGACTCTTCTTGGAGTTAAACGCCAGCTTTGGTGCCAGTTTGGGCGTTTAACTCCATTTGGGTGCCAGTTCCAGCGTTTAACGCTGGGATTCTTGAGGTGACTTTGAACGCCGGTTTGGGCCATCAAATCTTGGGCAAAGTATGGACTATATATATTGCTGGAAAGCCCAGGATGTCTACTTTCCAATGCCGTTGAGAGCGCGCCAATTGGGCTTCGGTAGCTCCAGAAAATCCACTTCGAGTGCAGGGAGGTCAGAATCCAACAGCATCTGCAGTCCTTTCAGTCTCTGAATCAGATTTTTGCTCAGGTCCCTCAATTTCAGCCAGAAAATACTGAAATCACAGAAAAATACACAAACTCATAGTAAAGTCCAGAAAAGTGAATTTTAATTAAAAACTAATAAAATATAATAAAAAACTAAACTAAAACTACTAAAAACATACTAAAAACAATGCCAAAAAGCGTACAAATTATCCGCTCATCACAACACCAAACTTAAATTGTGCTTGTCCCCAAGCAAACTGAAAATCAAATAAGATAAAAGAAGAGAATATACTATAGACTCAAATATCAATGAAACTAAGCTCCAAATTAGATGAGCGGCGGACTAGTAGCTTTTTGCCTCTGAACAGTTTTGGCATCTCACTTTATCCTTGAAATTCAGAATGATTGGCTTCTTAGGAACTCAGAATCCAGATAGTGTTATGACTCTCCTAGTTAAGTATGATGATTCTTGAACACAGCTACTTATTGAGTCTTGGCCGTGGCCCAAAGCACTCTGTCTTCCAGTATTACCACCGGATACATACATGCCACAGACACATAATTGGGTGAACCTTTTCAGATTGTGACTCAGCTTTGCTAAAGTCCCCAATTAGAGGTGTCCAGGGTTCTTAAGCACACTCTTTTTGCCTTGGATCACAACTTTATTTCTTTCTTTTTCTTTTCTTTTTCTTTCTCCCATTTTTTTTTCATTTTTCTTCTTCTTTTTTTTTTTTTGTATTCGCTGCTTTTTTCTTGCTTCAAGAATCATTTTTATGATTTTTCAGATCCTCAGTAACATGTCTCCTTTTTCATCATTCTTTCAAGAGCCAACAATTTTAACATTCATGAACCACAAATTCAAAAGACATATGCACTGTTTAAGCATACATTCAGAGGACAAAAAATATTGCCACCACATCAAACTAATTAAGCTAGTTTTAAAGATGAATTTGAAATCCTGTACTTCTTGTTCTTTTGTGATAAAAACAGTTTTCATTTAAGAAAGGTGATGGATTCATATTCATAGCTTTAAGGCATAGACACTAAGACACTAATGATCATAAGACACAAATATGGATAAACATAAAGCATAATTTTCGAAAAACAGAAGAATAAAGAACAAGGAGATTAAAGAACGGGTCCACCTTAGTGATGGCGGCTCTTTCTTCTTCTTGAAGATCCTATGGAGTGCTTGAGCTCCTCAATGTCTCTTCCTTGTCTTTGTTGCTCCTCTCTTATGATTCTTTGATCTTTTCATGGAGGAGGATGGCATGTTCTTGGTGCTCCACCCTTAGTTGTCCCATGTTGGAACTTAATTTTCCTAGGGAGGTGTTAATTTGCTCCCAGTAGTCTTGTGGAGGAGAGTGCATCCCTTGAGGTATCTCAGGGATTTCTTGATGAGAGGGGTCTCTTGTTTGCTCCATCTTTCTCTTAGTGATGGGCTTGAGGTCATGCCTTCTCAGTTGAACCGGCTTTGGATGCCATAAATGGTTATGGAAAAACAAAAAAGCAATGCTTTACCACACCAAACTTAAAAGGTTGCTCGTCCTCGAGCAAAAGAAGAAAGAAGAGAGTAGAAGAAGAAGAATTGGAGGAGATGGATGTGAGTGGTGAGGAGGTATTGAGGTGATGGTGAATGGGTGAAGAAGAGAGGGTGGTGGGGTTGGTGGGGATCCTGTGGGGTCCACAGATCCTTAGGTGTAAGGAAAAGTCATCCCTGCACCAAATAGCATCAAAATCCACGTTTTGAGCCAATTCTGGCGTTAAATGCCGGGCTGGTGCCCTTTCTGGCATTTAACGCCAGGTTCTTGCCCTTCCTGGCGTTTAACGCCAGTCTGGTGCCCCTTCTGGCGTTAAACGCCCAGAATGGTGCCAGACTGGGCGTTAACGCCCAACTGCTAGGCTACTGGCGTTTGAACGCCAGCAGCATCTTCCTCCAGGGTGTGCTGTTTTTCTTCCTGTTTTCATTCTGTTTTTGCTTTTCATTGTTATTGTGATTCTTATGATCATCAACCTACAAAAAAGATAAAATAACAAAAGAAAATAATTAATTAGAAAACATTGGGTTGCCTCCCAACAAGCGCTTCTTTAATGTCATTAGCTTGACAGAGGACTCCCATGGAGCCTCAGAAACACTCAGAACCTTGTTGAAACCTCCCAACACCAAACTTAGAGTTTGAATGTGGGGTTTCAACACCAAACTTAGAGTTTGGTTGTGGCCTCCCAACACCAACTTAGAGTTTGACTGTGGGGGCTCTGCTTGGCTCTGTTTTGAGAGAAGCTCTTCATGCTTCTTCTCCATGATGACAGAGGGATATCCTTGGGCCTTAAACACCAAGGATTCTTCATTCACTTGAATGATCAACTCTCCTCTATTAACATCAATCACAGCCTTTGCTGTGGCTAGGAAGGGTCTGCCAAGGATGATGGATTCATCCATGCACTTCCCAGTCTCTAGGACTATGAAGTCAGTAGGGATGTAATGGTCTTCAATCTTTACCAAAACATTCTCTACAAGTCCATGAGCTTGTTTTCTTGAATTGTCTGCCATCTCCAATGAGATTCTTGCAGCTTGCACCTCAAGGATCCCTAATTTCTCCATTACAGAGAGGGGCATGAGGTTTACACTTGACCCTAGGTCACACAAGGCCTTCTGAAGGTCATGGTACCTATGGTACAAGGTATAGAAAACTTCCCAGGATCCTGCCTCTTTTGGGGCAGTTTATGCCTAGACAAGTCATCCAGTTCTTCGGTGAGCAAGGGAGGTTCATCTTCCCAAGTCTCATTTCCAAATAACTTGTCATTTAGCTTCATGATTGCTCCAAGGTATTTAGCAACTTGCTCTTCAGTGACATACTCATCCTCTTCAGAGGAGGAATACTCATCAGAGCTCATGAATGGCAGAAGTAAGTCCAATGGAATCTCTATGGTCTCAATTTGAGTCTCAGATTCCCATGGTTCCTCATTGGGGAACTCAGAGGAGATTGGTGCACGCCCATTGAGGTCTTCCTCAGTGGCGTCCACCTCCTCTCTTTCCTCTCCATATTTGGCCATGTTTATGGCTTTGCACTCTCCTTTTGGATTTTCTTCTGTATTACTTGGGAGAGTACTAGGAGGGAGTTCAGTAACTTTCTTACTCAGCTGACCCACTTGTCCTTCCAAATTCCTAATGGAGGACCTTGTTTCATTCATGAAACTTTGAGTGGTCTTTATTAGATTAGAGACCATTGTTGCTAAGTCAGAAGTACTCTGCTTAGAACTCTCTGTCTGTTGCTGAGAAGATGATGGAAAAGGCTTGTTGTTACCAGGCCTGTTTCTTCCACCATTATTGTGTATTGAAACCTTGTTGGGGTCTCTCTTGATTCTTCCATGAGAAATTTGGGTGATTTCTCCATGAAGAATTGTAGGTGTTTCCATAGGGTTCTCCTAGGTAATTCACCTCTTCTATTGAAGGGTTCTCAGGATCATAAGCTTCTTCCTTAGATGAAGCTTCCTTAGTACTGTTTGGTGCATTTTGCATTCCAGACAGACTTTGAGAAATCAAATTGACTTGTTGAGTCAATATTTTATTCTGAGCCAATATGGCATTCAGAGTGTCAATCTCAAGAACTCCTTTCTTCTGATTAGTCCCATTGTTCACAGGATTCCTTTCAGAAGTGTACATGAATTGGTTATTTGCAACCATTTCAATTCTTGAGCTTTTGCAGGCGTCTTCTTCAGATGAAGAGATCCTCCAGCAGAGCTATCCAAGGACATCTTAGATAGTTCAGAGAGACCATCATAGAAAATGCCTATGATGCTCCATTCAGAAAGCATGTCAGAAGGACATTTTCTGATTAATTGTTTGTATCTTTCCCACGCTTCATAGAGGGATTCTCCATCCTTCTTTCTGAAGGTTTGGACTTCCACTCTAAGCTTACTCAATTTTTGAGGTGGAAAGAACTTTGCCAAGAAGGCATTGACTAGCTTTTCCCAAGAGTCCAGGCTTTCTTTAGGTTGAGAGTCCAACCATATTCTAGCTCTGTCTCTTACAGCAAAAGGGAATAGCATCAGTCTATAGACTTCAGGGTTAATCCCATTAGTCTTGACTGTGTCACAGATTTGCAAGAATTCAGCTAAAAACTGATGAGGATCTTCCATTGGAAGTCCATGGAACTTGCAATTCTGTTGCATTAGAGAAACTAATTGAGGCTTTAGCTCAAAGTTGTTTGCTCCAATGGCAGGGATAGAGATGCTTCTCCCATAGAAATCAGGAGTAGGTGCAGTAAAGTCACCCAGCACCTTCCTTGCATTGTTGGCATTGTTGTTGTTTTCGGCTGCCATGTCTTCTTCCTTGAAGAATTCGGTCAAGTCCTCTAAAGAGAGTTGTGCTTTGGCCTCTCTCAGCTTTCGCTTCAAGGTTCTCAGGTTCAGGGTCAGTTTCAACAAGAATGCCTTTGTCTCTGCTTCTGCTCATAAGAAAGAGAAGAGAAAAGAGAATGTGGAATCCTCTATGTCACAGTATAGAGATTCCTTGAAATGTCAGAGGAAAAGAGAAATAGAAAGAAGAAGGAGAAGGAGAATTCGAACTTTAATTAGATAAGGTTCGAATTGTGCATTTAGAAGGAGTAGTACTCCATAAATAGAAGGATGTGGGAAGGAGGGAAGAGAATTTTCGAAAATTCAATCAAAAGATTTTGAAACATTTTGAAAATTTGATTGATAATTTTCGAAAATTCAAAGTGAGAAAGAAATCAAGTGATTTTTGAAAAAGAATTTGAAATTAGAAATTAAAAAGATTTGATTGAAAACTATTTTGAAAAAGATGTGATTGAAAAAAATTGATTGAAAAGTTATGGTTTTAAAAAGATATGATTGAAAAGATATGATTTGAAAACAATTTTAAAAGATATGATTTGAAAACAATTTGAAAAGATATGAATTGAAAATAATTTGAAAAGATTTGATTTTAAAAACTAATGACTTGCCTAACAAGAAAGATATGATTCAAAACCTTCCTTAATAGAAAAGGCAAAAATGTTCAATCAAATCATTAATTGTTAGTAAGTATCTTTGAAAAGGAAAGAAATTGATTTTGAAAACATTTTGATTGAAAAGATATGATTTGAAAAGATTTGGTTTTGAAAAACTTTGAAAACTTGAAAAAAATGATTTTGAAAACAAAATCTTCCCCCTGGCACCATCCTGGCGTTAAACGCCAGAATGGTATACATTCTGGCGTTTAACGCCCAAAATGCTACCTCTTTGGGCGTTAAACGCCCAACCAGGTGCCCTGGCTGGCGTTTAAACGCCAGTCTGCCTTCTTCACTGGGCATTTTTGAATGCTCAGCTTTTTCTGTATAATTCCTCTGCAGTATGTTCTAAATCTTCAATTCCTTGTATCATTGACTTGAAAAGACACAAATTAAAATATTTTTGGATTTTTAATAATTAAAATGCAACAAGAATCAAATAACAATGCATGCAAGACACCAAACTTAGCAGTTTGTATACTACTGACACTAATGAACTGAAAATGCATATGAGACACACAAAATATTCAAGTCAATAGAATTCAAAGATCAGAGCAAGTGAATCATCAAGAACTTGAAGATCACTAAGACATATGAATGCATGCAATTGACACCAAACTTAGGATGAGACACTAGACTCAAACAAGAAATATTTTGAATTTTATGATTTTGCAGTTTTTTTGTGTTTTTCGAAAATTAAGTGGGAAAAGGTATCAAAATTCTTAATGAGAATTCCAGGAATCAGTGCAATGCTAGTCTAAGACTCCGGTCCAGGAATTAGACATGGCTTCACAGCCAGCCAAGCTTTCAAAGAAAGCTTCGGTCCAAAACACTAGACATGACCAAAGGTCAGCCAAGCCTTAGCAAATCACTGCTCCAAAAGCAAGATTGATACGAATCAACAAGCTCTTGTGGTGATAAGTTGAAACCTCGGTCCAATCAGATTAGACATGGCTTCTCAGCCAGCCAGATTTCAACAAATCATCATGAAACTCTAGAATTCACCTTCAAGAATTTCGAAAAAAAATACCTAATCTAAGCAACAAGATGAACCGTCAGTTGTCCAGCCTAAACAATCCCGGGCAATAACACCAAAAATTTGATGTTGTTGCCGGATCTTGGCTCTGATGTTACCAAAGGCTTGCTCAAAACTAGAACAATCCCCGGCAACGGCGCCAAAAACTTGGTGCGCGAAATTGTGAACTATACTTTTTCACAACTCTCATAATCCCTGGTAATGGCTCCAAAAACTTGGTAGCCTAATACCATGGCATTACACAACTTCGCACAACTAACCAGCAAGTGCACTGGGTCGTCCAAGTAATAAACCTTACGTGAGTAAGGGTCGATCCCACGGAGATTGTTAGTAATGAAGCAAGCTATGGTCATCTTGTAAATCTTAGTCAGGCAAACTCAGATATATATGGTGATGAACGAAAATAACATAGAAGATAAAGATAGTGATACTTATGTATAGCATTGGTGTATGAGCTTCAGACAAGTGTATGAAGATGCCTTCCCTTCCGTCTCTCTGCTTTCCTACAGCCTTCATCCAATCCTTTCTTACTCCTTTCCATGGCAAGCTCGTATAGGGTCTCACTGTTGTCAGCAGCTACCTCCCATCCGCGCAGTGAAAGCTAATGCACACACTCTGTCACAGTGCTGCCAATCACCGGTTTGGTTCCCTCCCCTACCGGAATAGAATAACTCTTTTGCGTCTGTCACTAACGCCCAGTAGGTTACAGGTTTGAAGCACGTCACAGTCATTCAGTCATTGAATCCTACTCAGAATACCACAGACAAGGTTAGACCTTCCGGATTCTCTTGAATGCTGCCATCAAGTCCTGCCTTTACCACGAAGATTCCGAAGAATCCAAGAGATATTCACTAAGCCTCGGATGCTTGTAGAACAAGAATGGTTGTCAGTCACCTTGTTCATGAGTGAGAATGGTGATGGGCGTCAATCATCACCTTCATCATGTTGAAGAACAAGTGATATCTTGGATAAAGAACAAGTGGAATTTGAATGGAAGAACAATAGTAATTGCATTAATACTCGAGGTACAGCAGAGCTCCACACCCTTAATCTATGGTGTGTAGAAACTCCACCGTTGAAAATACATAAGAACAGGGTCTAGGCATGGCCGAATGGCCAGCCTCCCAAAGGTCTCTCCTCTGATCTAAAATTGATCAAAAGATGATCTAGAGATCTAAAAGTGATCAAAAGATTTCTATACAATAGTAAAAGGTCCTACTTATAAGAAACTAGTAGCCTAGGGTGTACAGAAATGAGTAAATGACATAAAAATCCTCTTCCGGGCCCACTTGGTGTGTGCTTGGGCTGAGCAATGAAGCAATTTCGTGTAGAGACTCTTCTTGGAGTTAAACGCCAGCTTTGGTGCCAGTTTGGGCGTTTAACTCCCATTTGGGTGCCAGTTCCAGCGTTTAACGCTGGGATTTCTTGAGGTGACTTTGAACGCCGGTTTGGGCCATCAAATCTTGGGCAAAGTATGGACTATTATATATTGCTGGAAAGCCCAGGATGTCTACTTTCCAATGCCGTTGAGAGCGCGCCAATTGGGCTTCTGTAGCTCCAGAAAATCCACTTCGAGTGCAGGGAGGTCAGAATCCAACAGCATCTGCAGTCCTTTTCAGTCTCTGAATCAGATTTTTGCTCAGGTCCCTCAATTTCAGCCAGAAAATACCTGAAATCACAGAAAAACACACAAACTCATAGTAAAGTCCAGAAAAGTGAATTTTAATTAAAAACTAATAAAAATATAATAAAAACTAAACTAAAACTACTAAAAACATACTAAAAACAATGCCAAAAAGCGTACAAATTATCCGCTCATCAGCTACCTCCCATCCGCGCAGTGAAAGCTAATGCACACACTCTGTCACAGTGCTGCCAATCACCGGTTTGGTTCCCTCCCCTACCGGAATAGAATAACTCTTTTGCGTCTGTCACTAACGCCCAGTAGGTTACAGGTTTGAAGCACGTCACAGTCATTCAATCATTGAATCCTACTCAGAATACCACAGACAAGGTTAGACCTTCCGGATTCTCTTGAATGCTGCCATCAGTTCTTGCCTATACCACGAAGACTCTGATCTCACGGAATGGCTGGCTCGTTTGTCAGGCGAGCACTCGGTTGTCAGGCGATCAACCATGCATCATGCAATCAGAAATCCAAGAGATATTCACTAAGCCTCGGATGCGTGTAGAACAAGAATGGTTGTCAGTCACCTTGTTCATGAGTGAGAATGGTGATGGGCGTCAATCATCACCTTCATCATGTTGAAGAACAAGTGATATCTTGGATAAGAACAAGTGGAATTTGAATGGAAGAACAATAGTAATTGCATTAATACTCGAGGTACAGCAGAGCTCCACACCTTAATCTATGGTGTGTAGAAACTCCACCGTTGAAAATACATAAGAACAGGGTCTAGGCATGGCCGAATGGCCAGCCTCCCAAAGGTCTAAGATAGCATAAAACAAAGATAGCTACCAAAGTCTCCTTTCTAATACAATAGTAAAAGGTCCTACTTATAGAAAACTAGTACATAAGTGAGTAAATGACATAAAAATCCACTTCCGGGCCCACTTGGTGTGTGCTTGGGCTGAGCAATGAAGAAATTTCGTGTAGAGACTCTTCTTGGAGTTAAACGCCAGCTTTGGTGCCAGTTTGGGCGTTTAACTCCCATTTGGGTGCCAGTTCCAGCGTTTAACGCTGGGATTTCTTGAGGTGACTTTGAACGCCGGTTTGGGCCATCAAATCTTGGGCAAAGTATGGACTATTATATATTGCTGGAAAGCCCAGGATGTCTACTTTCCAACGCCGTTGAGAGCGCGCCAATTGGGCTTTTGTAGCTCCAGAAAATCCGCTTCGAGTGCAGGGAGGTCAGAATCCAACAGCATCTGCAGTCCTTTTGAGTCTCAGAATCAGATTTTTGCTCAGGTCCCTCAATTTCAGCCAGAAAATACCTGAAATCACAGAAAAACACACAAACTCATAGTAAAGTCCAGAAAAGTGAATTTTAACTAAAAACTAATAAAAATATACTAAAAACTAACTATATCATATCAAAAACATACTAAAAACAATGCCAAAAAGTATACAAATTATCCGCTCATCAGTGGCATATTGCTTTGATTAGTGTAGTTTTTGTTGTTGCTGTATGTTTCTTAAAGTGGTGAGGATGATGAATTGATGTACAATGTTGATGATGTAATGAAAATTGCCATTGTTGGCTATTCAATAAAAATTGCCATTGTTGAACAAGAAAAAAATTTACTGTGAATCAACTATTATATAAGCTAGTAATTCTGCATAGATTATGACTAAAATATAAACAACAATGTATCTCTCTTAATCCAAAACATAACAGCATAGGTTTGCCACAAAATAACAAAATATGTGGTTGGCATATAAACAAGTTTGCCAAACTACGATAAGTAGACAGTGTTGTTTAATTCATGCTAAAGACTAGGATAAAAAAACATAAATTCATTCAGTAGTGTTCAGTTCTTCTGATTGTTGGATCCAGGAGTTGGGATGAAATTCATTCCTATGGCCTCACTGTCAGCGACTTTCAGGGTCTCCTCTGATGTAGCGACACTGGCACTGGTGCTTTGAGTCTGAGTTGTATCTGGGGGTGGAGTTGGTGGTGGATTTGAAGGTGAATTTGCACTTGCTCGGGACCTTCTGATTGTCTGCTTGGGTCTGAATGTAGAGGCAGCAGCTGGGGTTTTGGGTTGCCCCATTCTTGGCAGCTGGGATGGAGGCCTGAATGGAGGTTGGACTGGAGCAGATGGTGTTGTTGCTGTAGCATTCTGGCTGATAACATGATTCTTCAAAAGTAATCGAATTATTCAGTTGTTCAAATACATGGACAAGAGTAAAGTGATTAGCATTATGAGTGTATTATTTAGGGGTGGGGGGGAGGCTTACTGGAGACTTCTCTTGCACAACACTATTCTCAACCAAACTTTCAGTTTGTGTCTGGCTTTGATCCTATGCAACATAGATCCAGCAACGAAACAACATGGACAAATTAGTCCTTAAAAAAAAGTTATAATGACATCGTAACCACTGACAAAATTTAAAATGTACAGATCGATCCTAAAGCATAGCAGGGATACCTCTGGTTGAGGGGCTGATTGTGAAAGGAGCAGCAGCATCAAGGGTTGTGTGTTTGCATCAGTCTTCTTAGCTTTTTTCTTTTTTTGTTTCCAGTTTGGGTTGTTTGGTGCTCCCTTACAGGTCTTATAGTTATGGCCTTTCTCATTGCACTTGCTGTATGTCACTTGAAAGCTTCTCTTAAGCTTGTCACCCTGAACTTGAGCTTCAACAGGATCCTTGTTGCGATTGTGTACCTTAGGCCTCCCAATAGGTCGCTTGATGGGTGGTGGGGCAGGCCTCAGCTGGTCAGTAGTTACCCAAAATTCCTCACTTGGGGGTTTTATGCAATGTGCATATGTCTTGTGAATAGATTCCATACATAACCAGGAATGCACATAATCATCTACCTGGTCATGCCTCTTTCTAATTGCAGTAATACCGTGAATGCATGGCATGCTTGAATCAAACCATATTACCTAGCATTATATTAGATCAGTCCTAAAATCATTCATAACTTATTACCTACCACTATATTAGATCAGCCTTAAAATCATTCAAAACATATTACCTGGCATTATATTAGATCAGCCCTAAAGAAAATCATTCAGAACATATTACCTACCACTATATTAGATCAGCCTTAAAATCATTCAAAACATATTACCTAAAATTATATTAGATCAGCCTTAAAAAAAAATCATTCAAAATTAAAGATATACCAGTCAGTTGCCAAACATTGCATGAACAAGTGTGTTTGATCAAATCCACATCTACTTTGGTCTGCTTTCTGCTAACTTGAAATATTTTTCATTCGTTATCTCCCACCCACTCGACAATCCACCTGCTGCTGAGTTTTATCCGCCTCTGTAACCTTTTCTCCTGGACGGGTGAAAGCTTTCCACTATAGTGCTCTAACAGCATAATATGCTTGTTCATTTTCCACATTAGGTAGCACCTAATTTCCTCATACATAGTCAAAACTGGCTTCATTCTGTACTTAACCACTTTTGCATTAAATACCTCGCACATGTTGTTAGTTAAGTTATCCACCTTGGGGCCATGACTGAAGAAAGCCTTAACCCAAGTGGCTGGTTCAAACCTCATCAGATACTCCCATACCGCCTTATTCACCCCCTTCAGCTTCTCTATGGTCTCTTTGAACTCTGGTTCAGTGGTGCACCTAGCGCAGTCCCATACTATGTCTCTAATGTGCATATCTTTGAACTTATTTATGAAGTTTTTCCACATGTGCATGACACAGTTCCGATGATGTGCTTTCGGCATTACCTCCTTTAAAGCTGGTAGCAGAACCTGCCAACACATAATATTGCATACACATATATGTAGCAGTTTAAATTGCATTCACTAATATGCAATAACTTCAATTGCAGACACATATATGCAGTATTCAAAATTTCATTCACTACTATGCAGTAATATCCACTGCAAACACATATATGCACTAAATTCCATTTCAAACACATACATGTAGTGGTTTAATATGCTATACTAATATGCAGAAATTTAATTTCTAACACATACATGCATTATATTAATATCTTACACTAATATGCAGTAACTTAACATGCTAAACTAATATGCAGTAATCTAGAAGTCTAATCTTTTGTTGGTCGGACATAAAGTTCCAACCAAATTAATGTGCATCACCCAGATCTTCCTGAAGCAAGGTGAGGAACCATTTTCATGATTCCTTCGTCTTTGATCTTGCAACTCCATATGCCACTACGTAGAATTGGTTATTCACATCCTGTGCCACTGCTGATAGTAGTTGGCCTCCATGGTATGTCTTCAAAAATGCTCCATCTAGATGTATGAAAGGCCTACACCCAGCCCTAAAGCCTTGCTTACAACCCTCAAAGCAGATATATATTTTGTCAAAGACAGGTAGGGATTGAGGGATTGGTATCACATCTACTCTTGCAGTCGAGCCCGGATTACTCTTAATGATCTCCATGCCATAGTCCCTAAGCTTCCCATACTGTTCCTTTTCATTTCCCATAATTCTCTTTTTGGCCTCTTTCACTGCCCTATAAACCATCTTCGGATGCAACACTAGATTGAACTCTTCTCTAAGAAAATCAATTGCCTCATTAGTTGTCATATGAGGTTGACTTGCCATCCTCTTCTCCACTTTCTTACTGACCCAGTGTTGATCAGCAGCATTACTGCCCAGGTCTCTAGCACATGTATGCTCTACCCTTGTATGTCTTTACTGATAACATAATAATGTTTTGTTGTATGATAGATGTGCTAGCCATGGACAGTCTTCACCCCTGCAGCCAATCTTCACCCTTTCTTTATCATTTTTTATCCACATCAGTTCCCTCCCTTCAGAAATGAACATATCTTTTACCACTTCTTTGAACCCATCAATTGTTGCAAATTCAGTTCCAATCTTGAACCTACCCTCCCCGAACCCATACTCTTCATTAAAAACTGGAAACTCATGCTTCTCTCCCTCATCCTCTAAAGACACTGGTGTGTGAAGTTCCTCTGATGCATACTCATAAATCGGATCATCATCATCTGAAACCTCCTCACTCACATAGAGTCCAATTGGAGGCATATCCCTGGGTTGCACAGTAGGCACAACTTCTTCAGCATGTGCAGCAGGCCTACTTCTTTGTTGATTTGCATTAGGCCCATTCTTTTTGGGCTTCGCAGCAGGCCTGGTCTTTTTGGACTTTTTTCTTGGCCCAGTTTCTTTGGGCTTGGCAGTTTCTCTGGTCCTCACAGTAGGCACATCACCTTTGACAGTACTACCACTTGCACTCCTTACTCCACCTCTATTTTCAACTCCACTTGACTCTGCCCCTGTCCCTTCTTTCACACTGCTATTTTTCTTTGGTAGAACATTATCCTTTCCTTTCAGGCTTCTTTTTTCCTCATCCTTTCATCTTTCTCATCAACACTGGAACAGTTCTCATCTGAAACAGTCTCCGAGTTAGTTGTAGGAGGTTTATACATTTCATCCTCCTCACTTTCTTGCCCATCGGCTTCTTTGGATGGTGATGATTGGAGCTTTCTCATGATGTTGTCCACATCAATAGGGTCATCAAACTCTTCCACCCCTGCTTTTGCCGCAGCCCCTTCTTCCACTATCTGTGGCTCATCAACAGGATGGTCGAAGTATATGTATAATTCATCCGTGGTTGAATTCTTCATCTTGTTCTCTCAAAGTTCATTGATGCCTGCATCTCCTCTCAGAATGTGTAGTCCAGCCTCAAGATCACTGCTAGTTGGGTCAAACCAATACACAGCCCTATATGATGCATACCCCAAACCCTTGAACAATGTCACCAAATCCCTAAAATTCACGAAGTCTAAGTCCAACTTCGGAAATTTATCAACTTTTCCACCTATATAGTCAAGAGTTCCATTGGGTTTTCTACCAAAATGGCCTCCGTGGTGAAAAACATGTACCACAAATATATCATCCATCTGCATTGTGCACAAGTACATAAATCAGAGATTAAACCCTACCTAATCAGAATTCCGAAATCATTTAACTTCACATAGCTTTCCTCATTCCTTTACCAAAAAAAAAAGTATGCAGTCACCCCATATCCCAACCCCATGCATTCTCAGTTAAACAACATATATACTATTCATTATCACCTTTACCTCTGTAGATGATGGCAACTTCCTCTCCACGCAAAGCTTGCCGTAACCTTCAACAACAACCACGTCCACTGACCACACCACCCCTTTCAACTGGAAGTCATTCTTTTTTTGGAGGGAGAAGGGCATTTGTATTCTATAGGTTTTTCGGTAATATGTGGAGTCACTCTTGGGTGTTATGGGCATTGCAAAGCTTCAAATTTGGGGGATGGTAGAAACGGCGTCGTTTTACAATTAAGGGACTAATTTGTCCACTAAAAAATCGTACCAATCCACTTCAGCAAGTGTAACAGACATGTCAGATGCTACCCCTACATGTCAGCTGGCTCCGTTGCCCTTTTTGGCCCAAAACGGATGGAAGGGTTTAATTGTCGGCCGTTTTAGAACGTGGAGGATCGAAATATATTTTCCAATCTTGAGGGACGAAAATGTCCCCGTTTTAAAAGATTAGGGACCTATTTGTCTTTTAATCTTTTATTTATTAGTTTTAGAAAGGGTTAGCGTCAATGTGAGACATATTAGAACTAGGGGGTGGTAACGAGGCAGGTAGGTGCCGGTTTTTGTTCTATTTGACCCCGTTCCGCCGTACAACAATTCACATAGAATACGTTCCACTTCTACTCGCGAGACGTTGAACCCTAACCCGCCCCTGCGGGTATCCACCCCGTCCTTACCTGCGCCCTATAATTATTAAAATTCAATAAATAAAATTAAATTTCAAAATTTATATAACCATCATCACATACATAACATAAATTAAAGTAAAAATTTAAATATGATACAATATTATTAATCATTTACTAATTATTTTACATATATTATAGATATTATATGTTAAAATTATATATTATATATATAGCGGGGCAGAAATTACCAAAATCCGACCACGTCCCATCCCTCCCAAGAACCTATCCTGCTAAAAGCCCGTCCCAGTGCGAGACGGATAATTATCCACTCCGAATGAGTAGAAACAGAATAGGTACCCGTGGATTCGAGTAGTATTGCTATCCCTAACTAAAACTACCAAGAGACAATTCTTCAGAAAAAAAAAGCATAAGTTATTAATTTATGATGATGCTGGAGTAGTTAATGTGACTGCAATGGTTGGAAAAAAAAATAGTTTGACCTCCAATTATTATTACTTGTTAATACTTAAGAGATGACAAATTGACAATTTTTTTCACTTCTCCTATATATTTGATTTTTTTTTGAAAATTAAATTCAATCAAATTGGCCCAAATTCAATAAAATCCATTTACATAATATACGCGTAGAATTGCACGGTGCTTTTTCTTCGTATTTTTTTCATGCATTTCTTTCTTTTCTTCTATTGGTGCTGTTATTGCTATGTTTTATTTTTATTTTTCTTCTCCTTCTCTTTCTCTTTCTCATCTAAGTAGTTATTTATTCTTTCTTGTTTGATTTTTTTCTTTTTTATTTTATTTTATTTTATTTTTCTTAAGAGAATAAAACAAGAAAAATTATAAGATAAAATAAAAAAAGAATATTAAAAAAAATAAAAAAGCAAGAAAAAATAGCGAAAATTGTGAAGGATCGGAGGATAAGGAAGAGTTTTGAATTATTCAGAATTCATCAAAACAAAAAACACACAAACTTCTTAACAATAACACATAAATTTCTAAATTTTGAAACCAAAATTTTGCTACAAAATACAAAAATGTTGTTTTATTGCTATATTTTTCTTCTTTTTATTCTCTTTTTTCTTTTTTTTTGTGTGCTGTTATTTCTTCTTTTGGGAGCATTGTTGTTTCTCATATTAAAATTGAATGAATATGTTTGTATTATATTGCAATCTTATTTAGTTGAATGAATGTAGGTTTCTCCTCTTCCTACTGATTTTTTAGCTTTATGTGTTTCTTCTTCTTCTTTGTTTGATTTTTTCTTGTTTTTATTCTTATTAAAATATTAAAACAAGAAAAATTATGAGAAGGTAAAATAAGAAGGAGAAGATAAACAAAAAAATGATAATAATAAAAAAAAGAAGGATACTACAAGAAATTTGTCAAATACTGGCGGATTTACCAAAACAAACCGCCAGTAATAAATTCGACAGTATAAATCTCGTCGATAATTATTTACTGGCAGATTTTTTTGTCCATTGCTAATTACCGTCGAAAAATTTTTGCTGATAGGTTTTATCGTCGAATTTTTTCGATAAATCTGACGATAATATATTATTAATTAATAATTAAATTAATAACTATTGGCGAATTTTAACGATGGTAAACTTAAATATTAAATTTTTTTAAATTTTTTAAAAATTAATATATAATTTTAACAATTTAAATTCAATCGTTTCTAAACTAATAAATTAGAAAATACAACACTAATTAAGTCAGAAAATAATTAACTCAGATAATACTAAACTTAGAAAATTAACAACAAGAAACAAAAAGTCAATAATAAACTCAGAAAATAAATAAGTTAAAATTAACTCAAATAATTAATAACAATCAACTAATTAACTCAGAAAATAATTAACTCAAATAATTAATAAACTTAAAAAATTAACAACAATGAGAAATAATTCAATAATTAACTCAAAAAATAAATAAGTTAAGATTAACTCAAACAATTAATAACAATCAACTAATTAATTCAGAAAATAATCAACTCAGATAATAAAAAGCTTAGAAAATTAACGACAATAAATCAATAATTAACTCAAAAAATAAACAAGTTAAGATTAACTCAAATAATTAAAAATAATCAACTAATTAATTCAAAAAATAATTAACTCATATAATAAAAATTGTGAGGTCAATATTGTGAAACAAATGGTCAATTTTGAATTTTTATTTAAATTATTGTTTCACATAATTATATAATAATTTACAATTAATAGAAATATATTATTTAAAATAAATAATAAAATATTCAAATAAATAAAAAGTCAAGTACATCAAATAAATACAATAAGATAAGAAAACGAAACACTAATAACTAAAGATCCAGGTAGTCCTCGTCGTCGTCGTCGTTCTCGTGGCCCTAATGAGGCGGTGCAGAAGGTGGTGATGTCTGTGTGCCACCAGCTTGATCGCTGCCACTAGTAGGGTTGATGCCAACGACGCGTATCTAAGCCTGGCACACCTCCATCTGCCGAAGCTGCTCCAACTGCTTCCTCCACTCCAGCTTGAGGTCATCGGTGTCATTCGTTATGCGTGTGAGGATCTCCTGATACCTCTCCTGATAATCGTTCAGCTTCTGAGCCTGCTGGTGAAGGCTGCGGGTGAGCTCCTGCACATGCAGCCTCAAAATCATGCCTTCCTCGGGCTCGATGGCTCGACTAGTGGTAGAGCCGGACAATGGCCTCAATGTGGATGTGTGAAGGCTGTTGATGAAGAACGACCCCAGTCCGTATATGATTCTTGTATGGTACTGAGGAGTCTCGCAGCAAACCACATCGAGATCAACGGCTGAAGCAACAGATCTATCAGCACCCTCCCCGCTTTGCTGAGATTGCTGAGTTGCAACCTCTAGTCTATGTGTGTAGAACTCCTGTGTAACACATGTTATTGTAATTAGTATGACAACTATATAGTTAATCTCTAATTTTATATTAGAAGAGCAGATGTATGTTTACTCACATAATAATTCTAAGACCAATGATCAGCAAATCTCACTTTGTTCTCCTTCAACGTATGGGTGTACTTGAAAGTCTCTGCCAACGTCGCCTCGCGATCCAACAACTTCGACTACACATGTTGTATTGAAACAACATGATTGGGATGCATAGTAATGATATGTAAAAGAATATAACTAAGTTAATAACAAAATTAAAGACATTGCATACTTGCCTGACCTTAGTCATCATGAAGGTCGCTAAGCCGTCGGTATACATTGACGACCTGACTGATGCTCTGTTAGCTCTGTTGGTAAAATGTTGATGCTTGAACCCCTCATCAGTCTTCCAATGAACTAATAGAGCCATCTTTATTTTCGGTCAGAGCTAGGTTGTCAGTTGGTCCCGCCCCCTCACGACATCCTCCAGCATCTACTCCAGCCGCCGACCCATTCAATGGTTGTAGATTTTCCTAATGAGGACATCATGAGAGGTGTCCCATATAAAGTGCAGCTACACAAAAAAAACTTTAAAATTAGTTAATTAAAATAGAAGATATAAACTCGCTAAAAAGGTTTGAAACTAAAAACAAAAAAAATAATTACTACCCATTTCAAAAACCATCACTCTCTAGTCTCAGCGGATATCTTCTTGTAGCTGGACTTGGGATGATCGTACATCAACTTGATGATGTTAGTAATCTCCTGAGTATATCATTGTTATTTGGTATAAACCTATCAACAATCCACAAACAAAGTAATATGGCAATATAAATTAAAACTTCAGAAGCAAATAACTATAATACATAGAGATTTTTATAGAAATTTTGGCAGAGTTTCATCTAAAACTGGAATGCGCCACAAACTCATTCCATCAACAATTAACTTAAACATCACCAAATGTCAACAATCGAACAATAGGCAGTAATCAAGAATCAACATCCATAAATCCACTAAAACTTGAATCAATAATCAGACAATTTCAGCAATTCAATAATCAGGAAACATGAAATACTTTTAGTCATTCAAACCTACAACCCTAAATCCACTAAACTAGAATCAATAATCAGACACTTCCAACAATTCAATAATCAGAAAACATGGCACACTTTCGGTCATTCAAAACTACAACCCTAAATCCACTAAACTAGAATCAATAACCAAACACTTATCCCGTGCCGTTATTATGCCAAATCATCGATTGTACGATTGGAGGTGGTGGAGGGGCATCAGCTGCCTCACTTCCGTAAGAGAACTCCGGGGCCATGGCTTTCATCGTTGGAGGCGGTGTTGCCGTGGCAGGGAGATGTTGAGCGGTTGGAGGTGGCGGTGTCGCTGTAGACAGAGGGACATAGTTGGGGTTAGGGACCATGATAAACGGCTGGTCTGATAAATTCACAACTTGTGACGTTACCGGAGTAGTCAGAGTAGAAGGAGAGGATCCAAAATTTTTAGGGTTACCAGAAGAAACCCTCTCTCTACTACGATCACGAGCACGTCCACAACTAGTAGACTGATCTGCAACACCTCTACCTATCGTCATGTCTGCAAATAGCATACCAATTAACAGAATTCAGACTAACAAATCCACAATAAATTATAATAATACCAATGTAATTCTTATAACTAATACCACAATATTAAGTTCAACATTTAATAATCCAAGCACTTTTCAAAGTTCAAATTCAACTCAATTAGTGTGCTTAAGATGATTTCAAAATATTTGCGAGTTAAAAATAAGAAAACAAGCAACAAAAAGCTCAATAATCACTTAGTCCAATCAAGAATTGATGTAATGTGGTGGATTATGCAAAAGAAGAGTTTTAGAGTATGTGATGTTGTGATTGAAATTCAATTTTCAAATAACCTAATCATGCATGGCAATTGTACTTAATATATATACTCAAAACTCAATTAATAAGAAATAGCATCTCGAGCAATCCATCATATCAAACTAAACTTGGTAAATTAGAAACATTCACATTCACATCAATGCATAATAACACTAATCATGTAAAAGCCAGCATTGATTTTTAAAGATTGAACCAAATTTTCATCTAGAACTCTTTGAGGTATATTATCGAATACTTGGTGTGCTAAAATATCGAACAAGCAAAAATCAATACCAAGAATCAATATACAATCCCAATTCCAAATCAACAAGCACACCAGTAACAATAACGCAAAACAAGTAACAATCAAACAGAATCCAGCAATTCCAATAGCCATATCTTTGGAGACTCAACACGGCGAATTAACATAATTAGACAATCTAACCACTTTCAGCAATCTCAGAACCAAGTAAATTACACTTAACCTATCTTAACAACCAAAAATCCACTAAAACAGAAAATTAAATCTAACTAAACTAACTAAAACCAAACTAATAAACCAATACTAACTAAACAGAATTTGAAAAATAGAATTTAATAAAAAACCTGTGATGCAGGGAAACATATGAAACAAAGGAGAGGGAAGAGATGGGTTGCAATGGGGCTGAAGAATGGGAAACTCGCCAGGAGACTGGGATAAGGGCAAAACTGGGCAGTGACAGTGTAATGACGATGGCTCTGTGGTGCAGTGGTTCCGAGAAAGGTGAAGATAAAGGGTGAAATGGCAAGGAGAGAAGAGGGAGAAAGGTGCTGTGCTACGAGGAGAAAGGAGAAGAGGGGAGAAAAAGAAGAAGGGAGGCATCGATGGTGGGTTGACAGCGACAAAAAGGGGCTTGTGATGGTGGTGGTATCAACGGTGGCAGATGGTGGTGATGGAGAGAGTGGAAGAAGTGAGAGAGAGAGAGAGAGAGAGAGAGAGAGAGAGAGAGAGAGAGAGAAATTTGAATGAGGCGAAGAGGGCTTGCGCTTTTAATTTACGTTCCACATCTCACAGTAAATCATTGCGGGTCACCAAAACACATCATTTCACTAAGTTGGTTTATCGTCGATAAATTTCGACGCTAAAAGACGCGCCAATATATTTTTATTTTCCTCCAAATATTACCGGCAAAGTTATCATTGGAAACTTAAATCCGCCGATAATTATATAACCTTATAAATTCGACACCGTTCAATACTCAGCATTTTTCTTCTAGTAAGAAAGAAGGAAGAAGACAACATACCTAGAGAGATGAAGGAGGCAGCTCTGGCGACACAGGGAGCAATGGCGACAATAGTGGCAGTAGTGGCAGGGGTAGTAGTGACGGGAGCGACAAAAACGACAGCGATGGAGCAACCAACACGACACAATAGAGTCCACATAGTCTTTGAACGCTGTTGGTGGTTGCCAAAGCTGGTGGAAGGCTATTGGAGGTGGTTTGTGGAGAGAGAGAGAGAGAGAGAGATAGAGAGAGAGAGAGAGAGAGAGTTCTTAAAAAATGAGCGAAAAGGGTTCACGATTTGAATTTAGGGTAAGATTACCATCGATTTTACCGGTGGATAAATTTAACAGTAACACTTTGCACATGACCAGAATGCAGTGTGCACTAATTTGGATTATCTGCCTATAAATCCGATGGTAATGATCGCGTATATTTTTTTTCCTCCAATTATTATCAGCAAATTTATCGTCGAAAATCCAAATCCAACGTTAATTTTTTATTCGACGAATTTATTGTCAAATTTGCTGATAAACCCACCGCTATGTCTAACGTTAAATCCGACGGTATTTGATAAACCATTATTTTATGATTTATGTTGCGTTTAATTGAGTGGTTTTATCAAGTCTTCACCCACTTATTCATATGATTTGCATGTATTTACAATCCCTTCCTAAAATTGTTCTATGATTGAAAAATTGCTTCCCAAAGACCTTTTAATTGTATATTCTTATTCTCCTTTATACCATTCGATGCCGTGATCTGTGTGTTATGTGTTTCAGGCTTCATAGGGCAAGAATGGCTTAGAGGATGGAGAGGAAGCTTGCAAAAATGGAAGGAACACAAGAAGTTGAGGAGATGACCAGCGAGAAGTGACGCGGGCGCATGGCTCACGCGTCTGCGCGAAATTAAAAAAATCACAGCGACGCAAACGCGTGCCTGACGCGAACGCGTGGATTGGAAGCTGCACGAGTGACGCGAATGCGTGGATGACGCGCACGCGTGGCACAGAAAACGCTCAATGACGCACACGCGTAGACGACGCGTACGCGTGATGTGCGCATTCTGCAGAATTTACAGAAATGATGGCGTGGATTCTGAGCCGCGTTTTAACCCAGCTTTCGGTCCAGAAACACAGATTAGAGCCAGGGAACATGCAGAGACTAAAAGGGACATTCATTCGGCATAATTCTTAGTTTTTAGATCTAATTTTACTCCTCCTCTAGGTTTTCTCTCTACAGATTCATAGTTCTTAGGATTTGGTTTTTATTGCTTTTTGGATTGGGATATTGAGAAGAGTTATTACCTCCACAAGACTTCATCACTCTAGTTTGTTCTCTTTACTTTTTGCTTACTCTTTCATATCCTTAATTTGTTCAGAGTTACAATTGGATTATTTTTAGAATTTATTAATACAAGAACCATTTTTATTTTTAATTGATCTTTTTTATTATTGTCTATCATGTCTTTCTTTATTCCTTATTTTTATTTTGTAAAATTTACATTCATGATGAGCGAGTAGTTCTCTAACTTGATTAGGAGTTGATTGAAAGGAGAACCTTGAGTTGGAATGCTCAAGAGTAAAATTGTAATTGGGTTTATTGTTGGATGGCTCTCTAGTCACTAATACTAATCCTTCCCAAGGGAGAGGAATAGGACTTGTGAATAGAAGTAGACTTTCAACTTACTTGACTTTCTTTACCTAGTAAAGGATAACTAAGTAGAACAACCTTCAATTATCAATCGATCTTGGGAAAACTCCAACAAGGATAGAACTTCCGATTAATCTACTTCCAGTATTTTAATTCTAATTTTGTGACAATCCTTCTAAATTGATAAGCAGATTTTTGTTGGTTAAGAACTGTACTTGCAACGTATCACTCATATTAATTTCTTAATCTTCCAATTTTCGTAACGTCAATTTTTGGCGCCATTGCCGGGGAGTTGCAATAGAGTGCTGATTTATTGATTGGAATTTATTTATCTGCATTTTATTTTATTTTGTTTTTGTTATCATGAGCTATATGTCTCTTCCACTGAATGACTCGTTCATTGCCTGATTCGAGCTTAGCCGCTTTTGATCCTGAAATTGAAAGAACTATTTCACGTATTAGGCAAGCTCGACGTCGGCTAGCCTCTGAGGGTGGTGAAGTGATTAACGTCAATTCACCAATCTCATCTAAGGGCAAATCTGAACTGCCATTTGAGGAAGAAACAAGCTCCTCTACTACTGATTCAGTTGATTCACGTGTAGATAACATGACAGCACCTAGGAGAGTTACTATCTAGGAAGCTGGAGCCCCAGATTTCACATTGCTGCCATATCAAGCGCATCACTCAGCGGTGGCTGTAGATTTTGAAATAAAAATTGCACTACTCAACTTGATGCCTAAGTTTCATGGCTTACCTGCTCAAGAGCCTATCAAGCACCTTAGGGATTTCCAGATAGCTTGTTCTACTGTTAAGCGTGATGGTGCTGATAAAACTTCTATTCTGTTAAAAGCCTTCCCATTCTCTCTTGAGGAAAAGGCAAGAGAGTGGTACTACACTCAACCCGGAGTAACTGTTTCTAACTGGGATACGCTTAGAAGAGAATTTTTGGAAAAATTCTTTCCAACTGAAGTTACCGATAAACTGAGGAAAGACATTTCCATGATTGTTCAGGATGAATCTGAGACTCTCTACGAATATTGGGAGCGCTTCAACAATCTTCTGGAAGCATGTCCCCACCATATGATTGACAAGATAATGTTGCTCGGCTACTTCACACAGGGCATGAAGCCTCAACATAAGACCACATTGGAAGGTGCTAGCAATGGGTCTATGAAAAAGTACAAGACCACTTATGAGGCATGACAATTGATCAGCAACCTAGCTGAATCTACTAGAAATCACAGGCATAAACAAAGCCGGTCAAAAGCTGTTGCAGAGGTATCCTCTAGCAAAGAGACTACTGCTCTAACTCAGAGTATATATGAAATGACTAACTTATTGAAGCAGATACAATTGAATCAACAACAAGATCAGCAAGCTCAGCCTTCTCAACCACAGCAAAGCCAACAGTTGGTTCCACAAAGAGTATGTGGGATTTGTGCTGATTATAGTCATTATACTGATGAATGTCCGCAGCTCCAGCAGGAAGACAACACTGTGGCCGCCACTCATAACTTCTACGACCGCCCCAATCAAGGATACAATCAAGGTGGCAGCTACAACCATGGATGGCAGGACAATTCCAACCAAGGTTGGAGAGATAATTCTAACCAGGATTGGAGGGACAATCATAACACAGGAGGCAGAGATAACAATGGAAATCAGAGGTGGAACAACAATAACAACACCAGACAGCAGAATCAGAATCAGGCCTATAAAGCACCTCATCTAAGGCAGCCTCAAGCATCTCAGCAGACCCCTCAGCTCACTTATCCCTCTTCATCTTCTAATAATAAGTCATTACACTCTATTGATCAGAGACAGCAGGCCATGGAAAACAACCTTACCTCTACTCTAAATAGTCTGAACTCTACCTTGCAAGCTCTTGTCTCACAGATTGGATCACTAAATAACTCCACCAATCAACCTTCGAGCTCCAGTGGACTTCCTTCTCAACCCTTACCTAATTCCAAGGGTGGCATCAACGCCATCACTCTAAGATCCGAAACCACATTGCAAGGGAGGAATCCTGAGGAGGCAAACCCACCAGAACACACCCCAGCTGAAGATGTAGTGGAAGTGGAAGATGTTAAAGAGGAAGAGGACATACAGGACACAGTTGAAGAAGAGGAAACCCAACCACAGAGTGAAGCGCCAAAGGGTGTCGAAGCTGCAAATAACGCCCGTTCTGTCCCCTTTCCACAACTCACAAGGAAGCCCAGGAAGCAGATGAAACTTGACCCCAAAATGGTAGAAATATTCAAAAAGGTTGAGCTAACTGTTCCCTTTTTTATGTCATTCAACAGGTACCTAAATATGTGAAGTTTCTAAAGGATTTATGTATACATAAGGATAAAATTAATAAATTAGAAACTATTCCTTTAGGTAGTTCTATCTCTGTTTTAATGGGAGGTATACCTGAAAAATGTAGTGATCCAAGTCCATGTATGGTCAACTGTACTATTAGAGGTGTGATATTTTCTGACTGCATATGTGATCTAGGAGCATGTGTTAGTATAATGCCTTTATCTATATTTAATGCTTTAAGTCTTCCTCCCTTAAAAAGGTCGGCAGCTCATTTTGTGTTGGCAGATAAAAGCATTATTACAGTGATTGGAGTTGCTGAAGATGTATTAGTAAGCATCAAGGAGCTCACGTTTCCCATTGATTTCTATATCCTGGAAATGCCCCCTAATGACTCTGGGAGGCAATCATCAATCCTGCTTGGAAGACCATTCCTGAAGACTTCAAAGTTCAAGCTGGACGCATTTTGAGGAACTTATTCTTTTGAAATAGATGGCAGAATAGTGAAATTCAGTTTAAATGAAGCTATGAAGCATCCTCCAAAAGATTATTCTATCTCCCAGTGTGACATCATTGATGAAACCGTAGCTGAAGTTCACCAGGAAGAATTAGAAGAGAAGTACATAGGGCAATGTCCAAGTGTGGGGACATTTTCAGAGGGCAATGAGAGCACTTCACCATTATCACCAGCCCTAGATGACCCAGAGCCAGGCCATGAGCAGAAAATAGAATTAAAGCCCCTTCCTCCACACCTCAAGTATGCTTACCTTGAGGACAAGCAGAAGTTTCCAGTTATTATTACAAGGGAGCTCACTTCCCAACAAGAAGAACAACTGCTTAGTGTATTGAGGACACATAAGAAAGCAATTGGATGGAGCTTGGCGGATATATTAGGCATTAGCCCTCAAGTTTGTGAACATAGAATATTCTTAGAAGAAGGAGCAAAGCCTGTCCGTCAACCTCCGAGAAGATTGAATCCAACCATCTTAGAAGTTGTCAAGAAGGAAGTAACCAGACTACTTGAAGCAGATATCATTTACCCCATTTCAGATAGCAAATGGGTCAGTCTAGTACAAGTGGTGCCCAAGAAGTCTGGAATCACAATAGTAAGAAATGAGCAAGGAGAGCTTCTGACAACTAGAGTGCAGAATTCATGGAGAGTTTGCATTGACTATACGCGTCTCAACCAAGCCACTCGCAAAGATCATTACCCTTTGCCATTCATTGATCAGATGTTTGATCGTCTGTTAGGTAAATCTCGTTACTGCTTTTTAGATGGTTATACAGGTTATTTTCAAATCCATATAGCTCCTGAAGATCAGTAAAAGACTACTTTTACATGTCCTTTTGGGACTTATGCTTATAAGAGAATGTCCTTTGGCTTATGCAATGCACCAGCTACTTTCCAAAGGTGTATGATGAGTCTTTTCTCTGATCTCATTGAGACCTGTATGGAAGTTTTTATGGATGACTTTAGCATATAAGGTGATTCATTTAGCCTTTGCTTGGATAGTTTATCTAGAGTATTGGACAGGTGTGTTAGTTCAAACCTTGTTTTAAATTTTGAAAAGTGTCATTTTATGGTGAAACAAGGAATTATTCTAGGACATGTTGTTTCTGATACTGGTATCTCTGTAGACCCAGCAAAGGTGGATGTTATTTCTAGTTTACCTTACCCCTCCTCCATGAGGGAAGTCCATTCGTTCCTTGGCCATGCAGGTTTTTACGGAGATTCATTAAGGACTTCAGTAAGGTAGCATTACCTTTATCCAGATTGCTGCAGAAAGACATCGAGTTCGAGTTTAGTGAAGATTGTGTGGAAGCTTTTGATAAGCTAAAGACTGCCCTGACTCAAGCTCCAATTGTGAGAGGACCAGACTGGAGCCAGCCATTTGAAATCATGTTTGATGCTTCCAATCATGCAGTAGGAGCAGCGCTGGCTCAGCGTGAAGGTAAGGATCCTTTCGTAATTGCTTACGCGTCTAAGACTTTAGACGTTGCTCAGTCTAATTACACTACTACTGAAAAAGAGCTCTTAGCTATTGTGTTCGCTCTGGATAAATTCCAAGCCTATTTACTTGGTACTAAAGTAGTAGTGTACTCAGACCACGCAGCTCTAAAATATTTATTAGCTAAAAAGGAGTCCAAACCAAGGCTCATACGTTGGATACTGCTACTACAAGAATTTGATTTAAAAATTAAGGATAGGAGTGGTAACCAGAATCTAGTGGTAGACCACTTGAGTCGTCTTGAGCACATTAAGGATGCATCCACTCCTATAAAGGATGATTTCCCATTTGACAGCTTACAAGCAGTATCCGAAGTAGTCCCTTGGTATGCGCCTGTAGCTAATTATCTAGTCAGCCACACTCTCCTTCCAAACTTTACTAAGCATCAAAGAGACAAGCTGAAAAGCGAGTCCAAATATTATATATGGGATGATCCATATTTAAGAGGTGTGGTGCTGACCAGGTAATTAGACGATGTGTGCTTCAATCAGAATTCCAGTCCATTTTAGAGGCATGCCACTCATCTGAGAGTGGAGGACATTTTGGCCCTCAAAGAACAGCTAGAAAATTTCTAGACTGTAGATTCTGGTGGCCTACTCTTTATAAAGACGCTGCTGAATTTTGTAAATCTTGTTTCCCGTGCCAAAGGTTGGTAATATATCCAAGAGGGACGAGATGCCTCAACAGATTATGCTTTTTGGTGAAATTTTTTATGTTTGGGGCATTGACTTCATGGGTCCATTTTCAAATTCTAATGGTTACTTTTATATATTGTTAGCGGTGGATTACGTTTCTAAATGGGTGGAAGCAATTCCTACCCGCACTGATGATGCTAGCACTGTTGTTTCCTTTGTTAGAAACCATATTATTTGTCGCTTTGGATCACCTCGAGCAATCGTGAGCGATCAAGGCACCCATTTTTGTAATAGGCGACTAACAAGATTACTAAAGAGGCATGGAATAATTCATAAAGTATCAATAGCCTATCACCCCTAGACTAATGGGCAAGCAGAGATGTCTAACAGAGAGATAAAGCGCATACTGCAAAAGATAGTCAAGCCTCATAGAAAGGACTGGAGCACCAGGCTCCAAGATGGGCTTTGGGCATATCGGACAGCATACAAGATATCAATCGGGATGAGCCCCTTTCGCTTAGTTTATGAAAAAGCCTGTCACCTCCCAGTTGAGGTAGAACACAAAGCCTTTTGGGTAGTGAAGGAGTGCAACATGGGATTTGAGAAGGCCGGAGCTGAAAGGAAGTTGCAACTGCAGGAATTAGAAAGCCTTTGCCTAGAAGCTTATGAGAACTTCAGGCTTTATAAGGAAAAGATGAAGGCTGTGCATGATAAGCACATCAAGAGGAGAGAGTTCCAACCTGGGGACTTAGTCCTCCTTTACAACTCCAGATTGAGGCTCATGCCAGGCAAGTTGAGATCAAGATGGGACGACCCTTATGGAGTAGAGAAGGCTGAACCATACGGAGTTTTCCACCTGAGTTATCCTTCAAGCTCCGAATTCATCAAAGTCAATGGACATCGCTCAAAGCTATATCATGGTGAAAAGATGATGAAAAAGAAAGAGCTCGAGATCTTTCTCTGGGAAGATCCACCCATAGCAGCAGACTGAGCTAGTTGAACGTCCAACTTAAGGACGTTAAAGCAAAGTGCTAGGTGGGAGACAACCCACGATGGTATGATCGTTCCTTTCTCTCTTCTTAGTTTTCTTTTTTTTCAATAACTCTTCTCCGTACAAGTGCATATAGTTTGCATTTACATATTGCATAAAAAAAAGAGGGAAAAAGAGGCATGCGAAGCGACAGCGTCGCTGACGCGTCCGCGTCGTATGGGTCCTAGGAAGAAAAGCGAATTTTCCAGAGAGTCACGCAAAAGTGCGGCTGGAGGCGTGCCTTTGGCACAATTTGACCCACACGACCGCGTCGTTGACGCATCCGCGTCATATGGGAAAAATGCCTCCCACGCGTCCGCGGCACCCACGCGAATGCGTGCCTTAAAAAATCGACGTAAAAAGGGGTGTATGGCAAAAAGTTGAGCTGGAAATGGGCTGGACTCGTGCTAGAAGCACAATCCCTACCACACAAACGCGTGCCCCACGCGTCCGCGTCGTTTTCAAAGTTTGGCCATTCACGTGATCGCGTCCTCCACGCGAACGCGTCACCCTAAAATTTGGCAAATATGAGTTTCGAACAGAGAGTTGTGCGAGCGCGAGGCTGCCCTCACGCCACTAGCACAAATCATGTCATGCGTCTACGTGCTTGATGCGTCCGCGTCAATTCATCTAAGCGCTATTCGCGCGAACGCGTGACCCACGCATCCGCGTCGCTTGCGCCGCACAACTTATCTAAATCTGCCAAAATATCTTATATTCTTCTTCCCCAAATCCTACTTTTTCTTTTTCCTTCTTATTTCTTCACCCCCTTCTTCCTTCTTCCTTCTTTCTCATTTTCTACTCCCTCTTTCTCACCACCATTACCAAGGTTTTTCTTTTCTTCTTCCCTCCTTACTTTTCTATTCTTCTTCTTATTTTTATGTTCTCTTCTTATTTTTCTTTTTACCTTTATTATCTATGTTCTCTTCTTCTTCCTTCTTCTTTTCATTGGTGTTGGAAATTTATTTGGGTCATTATTTTTTATATTTTGCTTGTGGATTGTTGAGGAATTGTTTAACAATTATATATTATTTTTATAGGGTTGCTCGCATGTTCAATTTAATACTTTCTATACCTTATTTACCATGCATGCTATGTGTTTGTGAAAACGCCCGTATGGCATTGTGCACTATTTCTGGATTCCTTTTAATCTACTACTATAAATGCTTGCTTTTCACAAAACCTTTTTTTATATTTTATTAATTATATATAATTGTTATTACAAACAGATTGTTAGTTTGACAAACTTGGTTATCTAACTTGGACCCTGAATGCTTGATCTATGCTACTCATGCCTTTGCCGACATGCCAATAAACACCTTGCATTTAACTGTCATCCTATGCACTTACTATATTTCCATTGATGATCTTTCACATGTAGTCATGACCATGTGTTAACATCATTCTTCGTTAATGTGCATTGATTACCACCTTTCCCGTTCTCTTCCTTGCTTTAACCCTTGAAGTGTTAACATCCTTCCTCTTTCCCTTTCAGAATGGCCACCAAGAAAGGAAAAGAGAAAGCTACTCCCAAACCACCAGCAAGGAGAGGCACAAAAATAGCATTGGTGGCAGAGCCATCTTCAACTGCAGTTAAGCCCTCATAAAAAAGAATTAAGAGGATTATAGAGGTCGAGGAAAAAGAGAAAGCCTTCCCAGCAAAGGACACTACGCGATTTCCCAACCGCTACTGTGAGCAGCTGTTCCCCATCCTAGCAGCAAGGAATTACAATAACGAACACCTTCTTGTCCTCCCGCCCCGTATTGCTGAAATTGTTGAGCCGCGAATTGAACAAAGACACTGGGATTCCTACAGAGACAGCCGTGGCAGGTTAATCTTTCATGGGTAGTTGAATTCTACTCCAATTTCCACCTGCCGAACCTACAGTCTGTCTATGTCCGTCAGAGGAAAGTCTCCATTACAGAAGAGGCCATTCAACGAGCTCTAGATCTTTCCCCTGCTCCCGAAGGACTGGACGCATTCCAAGAAGCCGCACTCAAGCGCCAGACATACCAATTTGACTGGGATGCTGTTCTCAGAGTTATCGCACAACCTGGCAGCAGATGGATTTATGGATACCATCGTTCCTGACCTAAGGGAATATCGGCTTTCGTACTTACCTTGGAGGCTCGCGTATGGACACAGATTATGTCCCATTACATCTTTTTGAGCACTCATGAGTCCTCCTTCACTGCAGACATGGCAGTTCTACTATGGTGCATCCTTACAGACCAGCCTCTAAACCTACCAAGACACATCCAGAATGCCATGGGACACATACAAATTACGGGCAACTTACCTTTTCCTGCCTTGGTCTCAGATCTTATCTCAGTAGCTAGAGTCTTCTACAGAGCTGGGGACACTAAAGCCATGCTTCCACGGGACGATCAGTACGTCCCCAACGGGAAATATCTCAGGCCACCAACAGCCACTACCAGCCAGTCCACAGAACAAGCTGCAGACATTCCCCCTTCCACACCACAAGCACCTTCAACAAGTCAGCTACTCCATCAAATACTGGAGAGGTTGGACCGGCAAGAACAGAAAGTGAAGCTACGAGAGCGCCGTAACCAGCGCCGATTCAAATACCTCAAGGAGCTACTCACAGGTAACCACAGAGCTGACTGACGAATAGATTTTTGACGGTTTAGAATTTCACAAATAAAATCTCGTTGTAAAGTATAGTCTCTAAACCAATCGCTAATCCTTTCATACAAAAAGTTGTTTGTCACTAAAACAAACCCCTAAATTTATAAACCGAAGTATTCAAACCTCGGGTCGTTCTCCCTAGGAATTGTAATGAAGTGTCTTGTTATTGGTTATGAGTTATTTTTGGGGTTTTGATGGAGGCATGAAAGATAAATGGCAAGAAAGTAAACTAACAACTATAAAAGGCTCTTGGCAAGGTATGAAAATTAGAAGTTCTATCCTAGTTATCCTTCTCAATTGTGATGAGAATTGTTCATTGCTACCACTTAGTTAACCCTTACTAAAGAAAGGAAAGTCAAGTGGATGAATTGACTTGAGCCACAAGTTCTAGCCAACTCCCAAGGAAAGACTAGCTTTAGTGCACTCCAAACCAATTAGCAATCTCTCTAATTATCAATCAACAAAGGAATTAGATAACTCAAGTATCACTAATTACTCTACCTAGGCCAAGAGGAACAAAATCTACACTAAAACTAAAAGAGACATTTTAACAAACACATAGAGTGCAATAAAAGTAAACAACATAAATTGCAAGAATTAAAGAGAGATCTAACTACAAAGGCAAGAGATTGACAATGGAAAAGCAAAGAAGAACAATTATTATGAATTACCTCTTATTGAATTGAAAGAATGTAGAGGGAACAATACTAGATCTACAACAAAATGTAAGAACAACATAAAGGAAATTACAACAAAAGAGTAGAAGAAGAATGAATCTAACAACAAAGAATTGAAAGGTAGAAGTAGAAGAAAGCAAAGAGTAAAACCTAGATCTAAGAACTAATCCTAATCCTAATCCTAATTCTAGAGAGAAGTGAGAGCTTCTCTCTCTAGAAACTAGTTCTCAAACTAAAACTAAAACTAATGGTAATTAACATCTAAAGTGTGAAGTGTATGAAAAGTATATTGATTCTCCTTCAATTCTTGACTTAAATAGCATCAGAAATGAGTTGGATTGGGCCCACAAGGCTTCTAAAATCGCTAGCCACATGTTGCATTAAGTGAACCAGATGGCAGCAACGGCGCGTGCGCGTACTTTGCGCGTGCGCGCCACCATACGTGTGGCAACTATGACAAATCTTATATCGTTTCGAAGCCCCGGATGTTAGCTTTCCAACCCAACTGGAACCGCATCATTTGGATCTCTGTAGCTCAAGTTATGGTCGTTTAAGTGCGAAGAGGTCGGCTTGACAGCTTTCCGGTTCTTTCATTTCTTCATGAGTTCTCCAACTTTTCATGCTTCTTTCTTCATTCCCTTGATCCAATCTTTGCCTTCTAAATCTGAAATCACTTAGCAAACATATCAAGGCATCTAATGGAATCAAGGAGAATTAAATTTATCTATTTTAAGACCTAAAAAGCATGTTTTCACTCTTAAGCACAATTAAAGGAGAATATACAAAACCATGCTATTTCATTGGATAAATGTGGGTAAAAGGTGATAAAATCCCCTAAAGTCAATACAAGATAAACCCTACAAATGGGGCTTGTCACTGACAAAGACCCAGACACTCTGGACTCCACTTTCTTTACGAGCACAGAGAGCCATGACGCTCCTGACTATGGAGATACTGCTACCAGCCCACCTTTGTTACTGACAGATGGCACCGAGGACGGTGCAAAGCCTTAAGTGTAGGGAGGTTGGTCAGTACCTGACTTTCGGAGGTAATTTCTCTTCCCTAACACCAATTTTCTTTTTTTAGAATAGGATAGATTGCATAGTAATAGGTTAATTGCATGCATGTTCTACTTGATTGAAAAAGATAATAAGTTTCTTTTAAGACTCTATTTTTGAAAAATTTTACTAATTTAAATCAAAACCTTTATGTTAAATGATGAGCGGATAATTTGTATGCTTTTTGGCATTGTTTTTAGTATGTTTTTGGTAGTTTTAGTTGAGTTTTTAGTATATTTTTATTAGTTTTAAGTTAAAATTCACTTTTCTGGACTTTACTATGAGTTTGTGTGTTTTTCTGTGATTTCAGGTATTTTCTGGCTGAAATTGAGGGATCTGAGCAAAAATCTGATCCAGAGACTCAAAAGGACTGCAGATGCTGTTGGATTCTGACCTCCCTGCACTCGAAGTGGATTTTCTGGAGCTACAGAAGCCCAATTGGCGCGCTCTCAACGGCGTTGGAAAGTAGACATCCTGGGCTTTCCAGCAATATATGATAGTCCATACTTTGCCCAAGATTTGATGGCCCAACCGGCGTTCAAAGTCACCTCAAGAAATTCCAGCGTTAAACGCCGGAACTGGCACCTAATTGGGAGTTAAACGCCCAAACTGGCACTAAAGCTGGCGTTTAACTCCAAGGAGAGTCTCTACACGAAATTGCTTCATTGCTCAGCCCAGCACACACCAAGTGGGCCCGAAAGTGGATTTTGTCATTTTCTCATCTATGTAATAGTTTTCTATAAGTAGGACCTTTTACTATTGTATTAGAGAGATCTTGGGATTGTTTTAGACCTTTTGATCATTTTTAGATCTCTAGATAAGCTTTTGATCATGTTGTATGATTGAACCCTCTTTGGGAGGCTGGCCATTCGGCCATGCCTAGACCTTGTTCTTATGTATTTTCAACGGTGGAGTTTCTACACACCATAGATTAAGGTGTGGAGCTCTGCTGTACCTCGAGTATTATGCAATTACTATTGTTCTTCCATTCAATTCCACTTGTTCTTTATCCAAGATATCACTTGTTCTTCACATGATGAAGTGATGATTGACGCCCATCACCATCCTCACCCATGAACAAGGTGACTGACACCATTCTTGTTCTACACGCATCTGAGGCTTAGTGAATATCTCTTGGATTCTTCGGAGTCTTCGTGGTAAAGGCAGGACTTGATGGCAGCTTTCAAGAGAATCCGGAAGGTCTAACCTTGTCTGTGGTATTCTGAGTAGGATTCAATGACTGAATGACTGTGACGTGCTTCAAACCTGTACCTACTGGGCGTTAGTGACAGACGCAAAAGAGTTATTCTATTCGGTAGGGGAGGGAACCAAACCGGTGACTGGCAGCACTGTGACAGAGTGTGTGCATTAGCTTTTCACTGTGCGGAAGGGAGGTAGCTGCTGACAACAGTGAGACCCTACACGAGCTTGCCATGGAAAGGAGTGAGAAAGGATTGGATGAAGACAGTAGGAAAGCAGAGAGACGGAAGGGAAGGCATCTTCATACATTGTCTGAAGCTCTTACACCATTGATACATAAGTATCACTATCCTTATCTTTATGTTATTTTCGTTCATCATCATCAATTGAGTTTGCCTGACTAAGATTTACAAGATGACCATAGCTTCTTCAATAGCAACAATCTCCGTGGGATCGACCCTACTCACGTAAGGTATTACTTGGACGACCCGTGCACTGCTGGTTAGTTGTGCGAAGTTGTGTAATGCCATGGTATTGAGCTACCAAGTTCTTGGAGCATTACCGGGGATTATGAGAGTTGTGAAAAAGTATTGTTCACAATTTCGCGCACCAAGTTTTTGGCGCCGTGATTATTCAGTTGAAATCTGGCTGGCTGAGAAGCCATGTCTATCTGATTGGACCGGTTTCAACTTATCACCACAAGAGCTTGTGGATTTTCATCAATCTTGCTTTTGGCAGTGATCTGCTAAGGCTTGGCTGACCTTTGGTCATGTCTAGTGTTTTGGACCGAAGCTTTCTTTGAAAGCTTGGCTGGCTGTGAAGCCATGTCTAATTCCTGGACCGGAGTCTTAGACTAGCATTGCACTGATTCCTGGAATTCTCATTAGAATTTTGATACTTTTTCCACTCTTATTTTCGAAAAAAAAAATAATAAAAAAAAAATTTACAAAATCATAAAAAAACCAAAATATTTGATGTTTCTTGCTTAATTCTAGAGTCTCATCTTAAGTTTGGTGTCAAACGCATGTTTTTGTTACATTTTTCGAATCTATGCATATATTTCTTGTTTTGATCTTTGAATTCTTTTGGCTTGAGTTTTTATGTGTCTCATATAGTGTCAGTAGTATACAACTGCTAAGTTTTGGTGTCTTGCATGCATTGTTATTTGATTCTTGTTGCATTTTGATTATTAAAAATCCAAAAATATTTTTAATTTGTGTCTTTTCAAGTCAATGATACAAAGAATTGAAGATTCAGAACATACTGCAGAGGAATACAGAAAAAAGCTGAGCATTCAAAAATGCCCAGTGAAGAAGGCAGACTGGCGTTTAAACGCCAGCCAGGTACCTGGTTGGGCGTTTAACGCCCAAAAGGGTGCATTTTGGGCGTTAAACGCCAGAATGTATACCATTCTGGGCGTTTAACGCCAGGATGGTGCCAGGAGGAAGATTTTGTTTTCAAAATCAATTTTTTTTTCAAGTTTTCAAAGTTTTCAAAACCAAATCTTTTCAAATCATATCTTTTCAATCAATGTTTTCAAAATCAAATTCTTTCCCTTTTCAAAGATACTTACTAACAATTAATGATTTGATTGACATTTTTTGCCTTTTCTATGAAGGAAGGTTTTGTTTGAATCATATCTTTTCTTGTTAGGCAAGTCACTAATTTTCAAAATCATATCTTTTCAAATTGTTTTCAAATCATATCCTTTAAAATTGTTTTCAAATCATATCTTCTCAATCACATCTTTTTAAAACCATAACTTTTCAATCAATTCTTTTTAACCTCATCTTTTTCAAATTAGTTTTCAATCAAATCTTTTTAACTTCTAATTTCAAATCTTTTTCAAAATCATTTGATTTCTTTTCCACTTTGAGTTTTCGAAAATTATCAATCAAATTTTCAAAATGTTTCAAAATCTTTTAATTGCATTTTCGAAAATCATCTTCCCTCCTTCTCACATCCTTCTATTTATGGAGTACCACTCCTTCTAAATGCACAAATTCGAACCTTATCTAATTAAAGTTCGAATTCTTCTTCTCCTTCTTCTTACTATTTCTCTTTTCCTCTGACACTTCAAGGAATCTCTATACTGTGACATAGAGGATTCCACATTCTCTTTTTCTCTTCTCTTTCATATGAGCAGGAGCAGAGACAAAGGCATCCTTGTGGAAGCTGATCCTGAGCCTGAGAGAACCTTAAAGAGAAAGCTAAGAGAAGCCAAGGCACAACTCTCTTTAGAGGACCTGACCGAATTCTTCAAGAAAGAAGAACACATGGCAGCCGAAAACAACAACAATGCCAACAATGCAAGGAAGGTGCTGGGTGACTTTACTGCACCTACTCCTGATTTCTATGGGAGAAGCATCTCTATCCCTGCCATTGGAGCAAACAACTTTGAGCTTAAGCCTCAACTAGTTTCTCTAATGCAACAGAATTGCAAGTTCCATGGACTTTCAATGGAAGATCCTCATCAGTTCTTAGCTGAATTCTTGCAAATCTGTGACACAGTCAAGACTAATGGGGTTAACCCTGAGGTCTATAGACTGATGCTATTCCCTTTTGCTGTAAGAGACAGAGCTAGAATATGGTTGGATTCTCAACCTAAAGAAAGCCTGGACTCTTGGGAAAAGCTAGTCAATGCCTTCTTGGCAAAGTTCTTTCCACCACAAAGATGGAGTAAGCTTAGAGTGGAAGTCCAAACCTTCAGACAGAAGGATGGAGAATCCCTCTATGAAGCTTGGGAAAGATACAAACAATTAATCAGAAGATGTCCTTCTGACATGCTTTCTGAATGGAGCATCATAGGTATTTTCTATGATGGTCTCTCTGAACTATCCAAGATGTCCTTGGATAGCTCTGCTGGAGGATCTCTTCATCTGAAGAAGACGCCTGCAGAGGCTCAAGAACTGATTGAAAGGGTTGCAAATAACCAATTCATGTACACTTCTGAAAGGAATCCTGTGAACAATGGGACTAGTCAGAAGAAAGGAGTTCTTGAGATTGATACTCTGAATGCCATATTGGCTCAGAACAAGATATTGACTCAACAAGTCAATTTGATTTCTCAAAGTCTGTCTGGAATGCAAAATGCACCTGGCAGTACTAAGGAAGCTTCATCTGAGGAAGAAGCTTATGATCCTGAGAACCCTTCAATGGAAGAGGTGAATTACCTAGGAGAACCCTATGGAAACACCTACAATTCTTCATGGAGAAATCACCCAAATCTCTCATGGAAGAATCAAGAGAGAGACCTCAACAAGGTTTCAATAATAATAATAATGGTGGAAGAAACAGGTTTAGTAATAACAAGCCTTTTCCATCATCTTCTCAGCAACAGACAGAGAGTTCTAAGCAGAGTACTTCTGACTTAGCAACAATGGTCTCTGATCTAATAAAGACCACTCAAAGTTTCATGAATGAAACAAGGTCCTCCATTAGGAATTTGGAAGGACAAGTGGGTCAGCTGAGTAAGAAAGTTACTGAACTCCCTCCTAGTACTCTTCCAAGCAATACAGAAGAAAATCCAAAAGGAGAGTGCAAAGCCATAGATATGGCCGAATTCTGGGAGGAAGAAGAGGCAGTGAACGCCACTGAGGAAGGCCTCACTGGACGTCCACTGGCCTCCAATGAGTTCCCCAGTAAGGAACCATGGGAATCTGAGGCTCAAAATGAGACCATAGAGATTTCATTGGACTTACTTCTGCCTTTCATGAGCTCTGATGAGTATTCTTCCTCTGAAGAGGATGAGTATGTCACTGAAGAGCAAGTTGCTAAATACCTTGGAGCAATCATGAAGCTAAATGACAAGTTATTTGGAAATGAGACTTGGGAAGATGAACCCCCCTTGCTCACCAAAGAACTGGATGACTTGTCTAGGCAGAAACTGCCTCAAAAGAGGCAGGATCCTGGGAAGTTTTCTATACCTTGTACCATAGGCACCATGACCTTCAAGAAGGCCTTGTGTGACTTAGGGTCAAGTGTAAACCTCATGCCCCTCTCTGTAATGGAGAAGCTAGGGATCTTTGAGGTACAAGCTGCAAGAATCTCACTAGAGATGGCAGACAACTCAAGAAAACAAGCTTATGGACTTGTAGAGAATGTTTTGGTTAAGATTGAGGACCATTACATCCCTACTGACTTCATAGTCCTAGAGACTGGGAAGTGCATGGATGAATCCATCATCCTTGGCAGACCCTTCCTAGCCACAGCAAAAGCTGTGATTGATGTTGATAGAGGAGAGTTGATCATTCAAGTGAATGGAGAATCCTTGGTGTTTAAGGCCCAAGGACATCCCTCTATCATCATGGAGAGGAAGCATGAAGAGCTTCTCTCAAAACAGAGCCAAGCAGAGCCCCCACAGTCAAACTCTAAGTTTGGTGTTGGGAGGCCACAACCAAACTCTAAGTTTGGTGTTGAACCCCCACATTCAAACTCTAAGTTTGGTGTTGGGAGGTTCCAACACGGTTCTGAGTATTTCTGAGGCTCCATGAGAGTCCTCTGTCAAGCTACTGACATTAAAGAAGCGCTTGTTGGGAGGCAACCCAATGATTATATTTTATATATTTTCTTTTGTTATTTTATGTTTTTTGTAGGTTGATGATCATAAGAAGTCACAAAAACAATGAAAAAAGCAAAAACAAAATAAAAAACAGGAAGAAAAATAGCACACCCTGGAGGAGAAGAAGCTGGCGTTCAAACGCCAGTAATGCTAGCTGTTGGGCGTTTAACGCCCAGTCTGGCACCATTCTGGGCGTTTAACGCCAGAAAGGCACCAGACTGGCGTTAACGCCAGAAAAGGGCAACAACCTGGCGTTAAACGCCAGGAATGGGCACCAGCCCGGCGTTTAACGCCAGAAACAGCTCAAAACGTGATTTTGAGCAACATTTGGTGCAGGGATGACTTTTCCTTGACACCACAGGATCTGTGGACCCCACAGGACCCCACCATCACTCTCTCTCTTCTTCCCCCATTCACCAATCACCTCAATACCTCTTCCCCAAAAACCCTTCACCTATCAAATCCCATCTTTCTCTTCACCACTCACATCCATCCTTCATAAATCCCCACCAACCTCACCCTTCAAATTCAAACCACTTTCCCTCCCAAACCCACCCATAATGGCCGAACCTTTACCCCCTTCTCTTCTATAAATACCCTTCTTCAACCCTTCATTTTCACACAACCTAAACACCCTTTCTTACCCTTCTTGGCCGAACACACCACCATCTCCCTCTTCCTCATTTCTTCTTCTTCTACTCTCTTCTTTCTTCTTTTGCTCGAGGACGAGCAAACATTTTAAGTTTGGTGTGGTAAAAGCGTTGCTTTTTCGTTTTTCCATAACCATTTATGGCATCCAAGGCCGGAGAAACCTCTAAAAAGAGGAAAGGGAAGGCAAAAGCTTCCACCTCCGAGTCATGGGAGATGGATAGATTCCTCTCAAGGGTGCATCAAGACCACTTCTATGAAGTTGTGGCCTTGAAGAAGGTGATCCCCGAAGTCCCCTTTTCACTTAAAAAGGGTGAATATCCAGAGATCCGCCATGAGATCCGAAGAAGAGGTTGGGAAGTACTTACCAACCCCATTCAACAAGTCGGAATCTTGATGGTTCAAGAGTTCTATGCCAATGCATGGATCACCAAGAACCATGACCAAAGTGAACCCGAATCCAAAGAATTATCTCACTATGGTTCGGGGGAAATACTTGGATTTTAGTCCGGAAAGTGTGAGGGTGGCGTTCAACTTGCCTATGATGCAAGGAGATGAGCATCCTTACACTAGAAGGGTCAACTTTGATCAAAGGTTGGACCAAGTCCTCACAACCATATGTGAAGAGGGCGCACAATGGAAGCAAGATTCAAGAGGCAAGCCGGTTCAATTGAGAAGGCATGACCTCAAACCCGTGGCTAGAGGATGGTTAGAGTTCATACAACGCTCAATCATTCCCACTAGCAACCGGTCCGAGGTTACCATAGACCGGGCTATCATGATCCATAGCATCATGATTGGAGAAGAAGTGGAAGTTCATGAGGTTATAGCCCAAGAACTCTACAAGGTGGCGGACAAGACCTCTACTTTGGCAAGGCTAGCCTTTCCTCATCTCATCTGTCACCTCTGTTATTCAATTGGAGTTGACATAGAAGGAGATACCCCCATTGATGAGGACAAGCCCATCACCAAGAAAAGGATGGAGTACACAAGAGACCCCTCTCATCAAGAGATCCCTGAGATACCTCAAGGGATGCACTTTCCTCCACAAAACTATTGGGAGCAACTGAACACCTCCCTAGGAGAGTTGAGTTCCAATATGGGACAACTAAGGGTGGAGCATCAAGAACACTCCATCATCCTTCATGAAATTAGAGAAGACCAAAGAATCATGAGGGAGGAGCAACAAAGACAAGGAAGAGACATTGAGGAGCTCAAGCACTCCATAGGACCTTCAAGAGGAAGGAAGAGCCGCCATCACTAAGGTGGACCCATTCCTTGATTTCCTTGTTCTTTATTCTTCTGTTTTTCGATTTTTGTGCTTTATGTTTATCCATGCTTGTGTCTTGTGATCATTAGTGTCTTAGTGTCTATGCCTTAAAGTTATGAATGTCCTATGAATCCATCACCTCTCTTAAATAAAAATGCGCCTAATTGAAAAGGAAAAGAATAGCATGAATTCTGAATTTTATAATAGTTTAATTATTTTGATGTGGTGGCAACACTTTTGTTCTCTGAATGTATGCTTGAACAGTGCATATGTCTTTTGAATTTGTGGTTCATGAATGTTGGCTCTTGAAAGAATGATGAAAAAGGAGACATGTTACTGAGGATCTGAAAAATCATTAAAAATGATTCTTGAAGCAAGAAAAAGCAGTGAAAAGTATTGAAAAAAAAAAGAAAAAAGAATAGGCGAAAAAAAAAAAAGAAAAACCGAAAAAGAAAAAAAAAAGAGAAGGAATAAAGTTGTGATCCAAGGCAAATAAGAGTGTGCTTAAGAACCCTGGACACCTCTAATTGGAGACTTTAGCAAAGCTGAGTCACAATCTGAAAAGGTTCACCCAATTATGTGTCTGTGGCATGTATGTATCCGGTGGTAATACTGGAAGACAGAGTGCTTTGGGCCACAGCCAAGACTCAATAAGTAGCTGTGTTCAAGAATCATCATACTTAACTAGGAGAATCAATAACACTATCTGGATTCTAAGTTCCTAAAGAAGCCAATCATTCTGAATTACAAGGGATAGAGTGAGATGCCAAAACTATTCAGAGACAAAAAGTTAAAAGCCCCGCTCATCTAATTAATACTGATCTTCATAGATGTTTTTGGAGTTCATTGCATATTCTCTTCTTTTTATCCTATTTGATCTTCAGTTGCTTGGGGACAAGCAACAATTTAAGTTTGGTGTTGTGATGAGCGGATAATTTGTATGCTTTTTGGCATTGTTTTTAGTATGTTTTTGGTAGTTTTAGTTGAGTTTTTAGTATATTTTTATTAGTTTTAAGTTAAAATTCACTTTTCTGGACTTTACTATGAGTTTGTGTGTTTTTCTGTGATTTCAGGTATTTTCTGGCTGAAATTGAGGGATCTGAGCAAAAATCTGATCCAGAGACTCAAAAGGACTGCAGATGCTGTTGGATTCTGACCTCCCTGCACTCGAAGTGGATTTTTTGGAGCTACAGAAGCCCAATTGGCGCGCTCTCAACGGCGTTGGAAAGTAGACATCCTGGGCTTTCCAGCAATATATGATAGTCCATACTTTGCCCAAGATTTTATGGCCCAAACCGGCGTTCAAAGTCACCTCAAGAAATTCCAGTGTTAAACGCCGGAACTGGCACCTAATTGGGAGTTAAACGCCCAAACTGGCACTAAAGCTGGCGTTTAACTCCAAGGAGAGTCTCTACACGAAATTGCTTCATTGCTCAGCCCAAGCACACACCAAATGGGCCCGAAAGTGGATTTTTATGTCATTTTACTCATCTATGTAATAGTTTTCTATAAGTAGGACCTTTTACTATTGTATTAGAGAGATCTTGGGATTGTTTTAGACCTTTTGATCATTTTTAGATCTCTAGATAAAGCTTTTGATCATGTTGTATGATTGAACCCTCTTTGGGAGGCTGGCCATTCGGCCATGCCTAGACCTTGTTCTTATGTATTTTCAACGGTGGAGTTTCTACACACCATAGATTAAGGTGTGGAGCTCTGCTGTACCTCGAGTATTAATGCAATTACTATTGTTCTTCCATTCAATTCCACTTGTTCTTTATCCAAGATATCACTTGTTCTTCAACATGATGAAGGTGATGATTGACGCCCATCACCATCCTCACCCATGAACAAGGTGACTGACAACCATTCTTGTTCTACACGCATCTGAGGCTTAGTGAATATCTCTTGGATTCTTCGGAGTCTTCGTGGTAAAGGCAGGACTTGATGGCAGCTTTCAAGAGAATCCGGAAGGTCTAACCTTGTCTGTGGTATTCTGAGTAGGATTCAATGACTGAATGACTGTGACGTGCTTCAAACCTGTAACCTACTGGGCGTTAGTGACAGACGCAAAAGAGTTATTCTATTCCGGTAGGGGAGGGAACCAAACCGGTGACTGGCAGCACTGTGACAGAGTGTGTGCATTAGCTTTCACTGCGCGGAAGGGAGGTAGCTGCTGACAACAGTGAGACCCTACACGAGCTTGCCATGGAAAGGAGTGAGAAAGGATTGGATGAAGACAGTAGGAAAGCAGAGAGACGGAAGGGAAGGCATCTTCATACACTTGTCTGAAGCTCTTACACCATTGATATACATAAGTATCACTATCCTTATCTTTATGTTATTTTCGTTCATCATCATATACAATTGAGTTTGCCTGACTAAGATTTACAAGATGACCATAGCTTGCTTCAATAGCAACAATCTCCGTGGGATCGACCCTTACTCACGTAAGGTATTACTTGGACGACCCAGTGCACTTGCTGGTTAGTTGTGCGAAGTTGTGTAATGCCATGGTATTGAGCTACCAAGTTCTTGGAGCCATTACCGGGGATTATGAGAGTTGTGAAAAAGTATTGTTCACAATTTCGCGCACCAAGTTTTTGGCGCCGTTGCCGGGGATTGTTCAGTTTGGACAACTGACGGTTCATCTTGTTGCTTAGATTAGGTATTTATTTTTTTTCGAAATTCTTAAAGATGAATTCTAGAGTTTCATGATGATTTGTTGAAATCTGGCTGGCTGAGAAGCCATGTCTAATCTGATTGGACCGAGGTTTCAACTTATCACCACAAGAGCTTGTGGATTTTCATCAATCTTGCTTTTGGAGCAGTGATCTGCTAAGGCTTGGCTGACCTTTGGTCATGTCTAGTGTTTTGGACCGAAGCTTTCTTTGAAAGCTTGGCTGGCTGTGAAGCCATGTCTAATTCCTGGACCGGAGTCTTAGACTAGCATTGCACTGATTCCTGGAATTCTCATTAAGAATTTTGATACTTTTTCCACTCTTATTTTCGAAAAAAAAAATAATAAAAAAAAATTTACAAAATCATAAAAAACCAAAAATATTTGATGTTTCTTGCTTAATTCTAGAGTCTCATCTTAAGTTTGGTGTCAAACGCATGTTTTTGTTACATTTTTCGAATCTATGCATATATTTCTTGTTTTGATCTTTGAATTCTTTTGGCTTGAGTGTTTATGTGTCTCATATAGTGTCAGTAGTATACAAACTGCTAAGTTTGGTGTCTTGCATGCATTGTTATTTGATTCTTGTTGCATTTTGATTATTAAAAATCCAAAAATATTTTTAATTTGTGTCTTTTCAAGTCAATGATACAAAGAATTGAAGATTCAGAACATACTGCAGAGGAATTATACAGAAAAAGCTGAGCATTCAAAAATGCCCAGTGAAGAAGGCAGACTGGCGTTTAAACGCCAGCCAGGGTACCTGGTTGGGCGTTTAACGCCCAAAAAGGGTGCATTTTGGGCGTTAAACGCCAGAATGTATACCATTCTGGGCGTTTAACGCCAGGATGGTGCCAGGAGGAAGATTTTGTTTTCAAAATCAATTTTTTTTCAAGTTTTCAAAGTTTTTCAAAACCAAATCTTTTTCAAATCATATCTTTTCAATCAAATGTTTTCAAAATCAAATTCTTTCCCTTTTCAAAGATACTTACTAACAATTAATGATTTGATTGACATTTTTTGCCTTTTCTATGAAGGAAGGTTTTATGTTTGAATCATATCTTTTCTTGTTAGGCAAGTCACTAATTTTCAAAATCATATCTTTTCAAATTGTTTTCAAAATCATATCCTTTAAAATTGTTTTCAAATCATATCTTCTCAATCACATCTTTTTAAAACCATAACTTTTCAATCAATTCTTTTTAACCTCATCTTTTTCAAATTAGTTTTCAATCAAATCTTTTTAACTTCTAATTTCAAAATCTTTTTCAAAAATCATTTGATTTCTTTTCCACTTTGAGTTTTCGAAAATTATCAATCAAATTTTCAAAATGTTTTCAAAATCTTTTAATTGCATTTTCGAAAATCATCTTCCCTCCTTCTCACATCCTTCTATTTATGGAGTACCACTCCTTCTAAATGCACAAATTCGAACCTTATCTAATTAAAGTTCGAATTCTTCTTCTCCTTCTTCTTACTATTTCTCTTTTCCTCTGACACTTCAAGGAATCTCTATACTGTGACATAGAGGATTCCACATTCTCTTTTTCTCTTCTCTTTCATATGAGCAGGAGCAGAGACAAAGGCATCCTTGTGGAAGCTGATCCTGAGCCTGAGAGAACCTTAAAGAGAAAGCTAAGAGAAGCCAAGGCACAACTCTCTTTAGAGGACCTGACCGAATTCTTCAAGAAAGAAGAACACATGGCAGCCGAAAACAACAACAATGCCAACAATGCAAGGAAGGTGCTGGGTGACTTTACTGCACCTACTCCTGATTTCTATGGGAGAAGCATCTCTATCCCTGCCATTGGAGCAAACAACTTTGAGCTTAAGCCTCAACTAGTTTCTCTAATGCAACAGAATTGCAAGTTCCATGGACTTTCAATGGAAGATCCTCATCAGTTCTTAGCTGAATTTTGTTTTATCCTATATGTCCAATGTTAATGTGTTATATGCATTCATATGATTGAGGCCATTGTTTGTTTAGCTCACTTATCACAAATAAGCATACCCTTTTAATTACCTTTGTTAGTCACTTTGAGCCGTTTTAACCCCATTTGTTCTATATTTTACCACATTACTAGTCTTAAACAGAAAAATAATTAAATATTCCAATTAAATCTTTGGTTAGCTTAAGATAGAAATTGTGTGTTAATTGAGTATGGGAAGATTGTGGGAATAAAGGGTAATAAAGGAATGTGTCATGATAAAATAATGGGAATTTGGGTACCTACTCATGTGAAACTATAAAAGAAAATTAAAAATCTATGTGCATTGATAAGCTATGTTTATTTTCATTCTAAAATAATAATAATAATAATAATAATAATAATAATATAATAATAATAATAATAATATAATAATAATAATAATAATAATAATAATAATAATAATAATAATAATATTTATTTTAGTAAATAAGGGGACAAAATTACCCCAATGATAAGTTAAAGTTCAACAATCAATGCACATATGATAAAATTAAAATAAAGGATGATGCATGAGTATGGAATGTGAAAAGGAAATTCTGGGTAGCTAGGTATGAAATTTGAAGTTATATAGAATATACATATATGATTAGGTGAAAGCTTGGGTTAATTAAAGATTCAATTTATAAGCTCACTTAGCCATATATACCTTTACCCTTACCTTAGCCCAATTACAACCTTGAAAAGACCTCATGATGTTTGCATTGGTACGTTAAATATTGTTGATTGGTTAGGTGACGAACAAAAAATTAGAAAGCATGATTAGAGAAGGATAAAGTGATTACCCTATACACTAGAGAGATTAGAGTGCACACACACCATCAGTGAGGGTTCACTGCTTGATTCCATGTCCCCTGCTTTCACGAGTTGTCTTCTTACAAATTTACCTACTTTTACTGTATGATTTGAACTAGTGGAATCTGCTCCATATTTTGTCTTAGAGAACTTATTTATTTTTAATCAGATAGACAAAATCATATAGTTGCATTCATATATATATATATATATATATATATATATATATATATATATATATATAGGTTGCATTGCATTGTATGAGTCTTACATGTCCCTTTTCGTTCATATTTATCTCCTTCAACTAAGCATGAGGACATGCTAATGTTTAAGTGTGGGGAGGTTGATAAACCATTATTTTATGATTTATATTGCGTTAAATTGAGTGGTTTTATCAAGTCTTCACCCACTTATTCATATGATTTGCATGTATTTATAATCCCTTCCTAAAATTGTTCTATGATTGAAAATTTGCTTCCCAAAGACCTTTTAATTGTAGGGTAAAGTATATTTTTTGTCCCTAATGTTTGTTAAAAATTTCAAAAATATCCCTAAGTTTTAATTTGTTTCAATTTTATCCTTCAAGTTTTCGATTTGTATCAATTTTATCCTTATAATTAATTTTTAGATAATTAATATTTTTTTTACAATTATACCCATGGTCTATCCCCCCACTATCATCATCATCATCACACTCCCCTCTGTTTTTCTCTCTCTATACCCCTCGTCTATCCCCCCACCATCATCATCATCATCACACACCCCTCTCTTTTTCTCTCTCTCTCTCTTTCCCGTTCTCACCATCATCTCCCCCACCGTGAATAACCATTATCAACCTCCTTTTCCATCATCGTCGGCCATACCCCTCTTTCTCCTTTTTTTCTCCTTTTTCCTCCGACCCTCCATCTCCACCAGTGTCGACATCAGCCGCAAGTCCTTCCGCCTTGGAAAATTTGTCCAAGACCTCAACGCACTCCAAGTCCTACACAAACCGCAAGTCTCCTCCGATCTCAAATTCTTTCTCTGTCGTCGCCTTCGACAGCAAGGGAGTCTATTACTTTGTCGAAGAATTCGTGTGGCTCGCCAAATCGGGACTCATCGATCTGAAGTGGTCACGTTCGTTCAGAGGAGGTCCGAGAAGATGAACAGAGATGAAATAGGGTTAGGAGCACTAAAGCCAAACGGAGCTTCGAGGAGGATTTCGCGTTCTGTGAGGAGCAATAGGGTTAGGGAAAGTCGTGGAGTTGGTATGATTTTTCAAAATTTCATGTCAATTTTTAGTTCAAATCAATGAAAATTTTTCTTATGAAATGGTCATTGATGGGTACAAATTTAAGTTTGAACGCTGATAAAGATAAATATTATTGTGGCTTGTGGTGGTGGAATATTACATTTATTTTTGCAGTTTTGTAATTGACTCTAACAGTAGCCATGAGGACAGAGCATGAATTAGAAAAGAGAAAATAATGCTTATTCCAATTGAATGAGTACTCTTCATATTCTATGGGAACTTGAAAAGAAATGATCCTTAATGTTAAATTCAATTGAATGAGTACTCTTACATAATGTTCGTGATAGATAGTCGAAGGAAAAAGAGAGGTATGGATGGAGAAGGAAGTTGATAGTAGTTGTTTGATGACGGTGGTGGTGGAGCTCATGGTGAAGACGGAAGAGAGAGAGAGATGATGATGAAGAAGATGATGGGATAGGAGAGGGGTATAATTGGAAAGAAAAATATTAATTATAAAAAAATTAACTATAAGAATAAAATTGATGCAAATCGAAAACTTAAGGGATGAAATTGAAACAAATTAAAACTTAGGGATATTTTTGAAACTTTTAGCAAACATCAAGGACAAAAAATATACTTTACCCTTAATTGTATATTCTTATTCTTCTTTATACCATTCGATGCCGTGATCTGTGTGTTGAGTGTTTCAGACTTCATAGGGTAGGAATGGCTTAGAGGATGGAGAGGAAGCTTGCAAAAATGGAAGGAACACAAGAAGTTGAGGAGACGACCAGCGAGAAGTGACACGGGAACATGGCTCACGTGTCCGCGCAAAATGAAAAAAATCACAGCGACGCGAACACGTGCCTGACACGAACGCATGGATTGAAAGCTGCACGAGTGACGCGAATGCGTGGACGACGTACACGCGTGGCACGGAAAACACTCAGTGACGCGCACCCGTGGACGACACGTACGCGTGACGTGCACGTTCTGCAGAATTTACAGAAATGATGGCGTAGATTCTGGGCCGCATTTTAACCCAGCTTTCGGCCCAGAAACGCAGATTAGAGCCAGGGAACATGCAGAGACTAAAAGGGACATTCATTTGGCATAATTCTTAGTTTTTAGATCTGATTTTACTCCTCCTCTAGGTTTTCTCTCTACACATTCATAGTTCTTAGGATTTGGTTTTTGTTGCTTTTTGGATTGGAATATTGAGAAGAGTTATTACCTCCGCAAGACTTCATCACTCTAGTTTGTTCTCTTTACTTTTTGCTTACTCTTTCATATCCTTAATTTGTTCAGAGTTACAATTGGATTATTTTTAGAATTTATTAATACAAGAACCATTTTTATTTTTAATTGATCTTTTTTATTATTGTCTATCATGTCTTTCTTTATTCCTTATTTTTATTTTGTGAAATTTACATTCATGATGAGCGAGTAGTTCTCTAACTTGATTGGGAGTTGATTGAAAGGAGAACCTTGAGTTAGAATACTCAAAAGTAAAATTGTAATTGGATTTAATGTTAGATGGCTCTCTAGTCACTGACACTAATCCTTTCCAAAGGAGAGGATTAGGACTTGTGAATAGAAGTAGACTTCCAACTTACTTGACTTTTATTTACCTAGTAAAGGATAACTAAGTAGAACAACATTCAATTATCAATCGATCTTGAAAAAACTCCAACAAGGATAGAACTTCCGATTAATCTACTCCCGGTCAAGATTTTTATTTAAATTACATCAATTCTCTAATTTAATTTCCTGTTTATCAAACTCAAAACTATTTTGAAAAACCTCTGATTAATAAAATAGCACATCTTCCTGCAACTCGTTGGGAGACGACCTGTGATTTATACTCCCAGTATTTTAATTCTAATTTTGTGACAACCCTTCTAAATTGATAAGCGGATTTTTGTTGGTTAAGAACTGTACTTGCAACGTATCACTCATATTAATTTCTTAATCTGCTAATTTTCGTAACGTCAGTATTCAGTATTGTTCTTATAGTGGAAAGAGATCAGAGAAATTCAAATAAGAAAAGAAAGAGGAAAAAGAGGAGGAGGAGGAGATTGGGGTTGTGGTGTGGTGGTAGTGATGATGACGATAACGAAAGAGAAAAATGAGAAAAGAAAAAAAAGAGAAAGCGGGAGAGAAGAAGAAGAAAAAGAAGTAGCAACATCAGCGGGAGGAGGAGGAGGAGGAATGCAAAGGAGAATGAGGAAAAACGTGAAAGAGAAGGAGAAAAATAAGAAGAAAAAGTGCGTAATGTAAAAAACAATTATAACAATTTAGTTAGACTTAGTTAAATATTACTTAATATTAAAATTTTATTCTATTTTTGTGTATATTTAAATTGTAAGAGTTATTGCTATTGTAATTCTCAAAATATCTTCCTTTTTCATGTATTAATTAAATTCAGATTATGACAATTAAAGAAGGAAAAAATAATAGGTGTTCTTTAGCAAGCACTGATCAGCAAAACTTAATGCAAAAACAGTGATATTTAAAAAGAATGAGTATATATTCAAATAGACTTCTAAAAAATTATACATTAGATCTTTTTGTTTTTAAAAATCAAAATTTATATTAAAATTTTTAAATTTTACAAAAATAAGATATATAAATTTTTATTTTAGTCAAATCTATTATTTTTAATTGAATAAATAAATTTTTAAAAGTATAATAAAAAGACTTATATATTTTATTTTTATAAAATTTAAGAACTTTAATGTAATAAAAAATTTTAAAGGTAAAAAATTTGATGCCAAATTTTTTAGAAATTTATTTAGATCAATAATGTAGAATGATATGATGTTTAGGTTGAGTAATTGTTACAAAGAGGAGAGATAGTTATGTATAGAAAGAGAATTGACAAACAATAATTTTCATTCTGCGATTTGCTTGGTTAATTATGGTGCGCATACAAGGAAGGAGAAGCTTGCTGTGTGAAAAGAGTTGAATTTTTATCAAGAATTTGTCAAGTTTCTTTTTGCTTCATGGGTGACTTCAATGAGATTGTGCAGTTAGAGGAAAGAAAAGGCGCTAGTGTGTTAGAGTAGAAGACTTTAAAACATAGATACAGGATATGAAACTGATGGATATAGAATTGAATGACCGTAAGTTTACGTGGTTCAAGGGTCAATCATACAGTCAAATTGATAGAATATGTTGGTGAGTTTGGTTTTATTGTTATCATTTGGAATACTTGATTGGAAAGGAATGACATAATCTTCAGCAATCAAGAAACAGGTGTTGCGGAAGTAGTCAACAAGTCGATTAGGAGTTACAAAGAGTGGAGTAACATTTGATCTTTTGGGTTGTTGATGGCATTGCCAAAGATTATTAAAAATTAGTTTATTTTATCTGTCTAGTACTTTTTATTAATGCTCCACCTTGTTGTGTTGATTTTTTTGTTTAAAAAAAAGATATATACTAAAAAAGGATGGATATTGGTGTTGTTAGAACACTACTTATTAGTTAATTAATAGTTATAATTACACCCGAATATTCTTAAATAGGAAACATTTGACTGTTGGCCAAAAGTTAATTGCATAGGAGAGAACTGACGGTTACTTGTTGGTCTTAAACGAATAAGTGCTGCGGCATGTAAAATAGCATACCCCCGAATTGAAGTTGTGAGATTTGTTCTTGTAAGTAAGGGTCTAGCAATTAACTGGAGGCGTTTAATAAATGATTCTGCTAATCCATTTTGTGTGTGAACATGAGCTACTGGATGTTCAACACTTATTCCATTAGCCATACAATAAGCATCAAAAGTTTGGAAAGTAAATTCACCAGGATTATCAAAACGAATTTCTTTGATTGGATTTTCTAGAAATTGTATTTTTAATCAAATGATTTGAGCAAGTAATCTCGCAAACGCCAGGTTGCGAGAAGAGAATAAGCACACATGTGACCATCTCGAAGATGCGTCTATTAGGACCATAAAATATCTAAAAGATCCACATAGTGGATGAATAGGTCCACATATATCGCCTTGAATCCTTTCTAGGAATTCAGGAGACTAAAATCCAATCTTTGCTAGTGATGTCCTTAAAATTAACTTTCCTTTAGAACATGCAGCATGACAAAATTCATTAGTTTTAAGAATCTTCTACTTCTTTAGTGAATGTCCATGAAAATTTTCAATAATTATCCGCATCATAGTTGTTCCCGGATGACCCAATAGATTATGCCAAGTTATGAATTCATTTGGGCTAGTAAACTTCTAGTTTACAATGGCATGTGATTCAATTGCACTAATTTTGGTATAATAAACCCAGATGAAAGTGAGAATAACTTTTCTAATATAACCTTCTTATTTGAATCATGAGTTGTGATACATAAGTACTCATAATTTTCCTCATTCATAGTTTCAATATGATATCTATTTCAGCGAATATCTTTGAAACTCAATAAGTTCCTTAGAGACTTAGTATACAATAGTACATTATTTATTATGAATTTTGTTCCTCTAGAAAACAAAATTATAGCTCTTCTGGAGCCTTCTGTCACATTACCTGAATCAATTATAGTATTAACATATTCTTCTTTTGGCACAAGATGGGTAAAATATATCACTTTTGAGAATAGTATGCGAACTTGCACTATCCGCAAGGCATACATATTCATTATATATCCTTGTCATTTTCTTCAAAGATAAATAATAATAAAAGAGTAATACCCCAAATAGGTCCCCAAAAAATTTACCATCCGACAGTTTTCCCCCACAAAATTTAACTAAGATTTCAACCCTGAGATTCTCAGATATCCCCCAAATACGTCCCTAAAACCGTTTGATCCAGTTAAAGTGGTGAAGTGTCAAGTTAACTGTGACATGTCACCTTTAGAACATTTCGATCCCCATCCACACTGGACAAAACGATGTCGTATTGGAACCAGGGGCAAAACGACGTTGTTTCGGGGAGGACAAATTCGTCCCCACTTAGACAGAGAATGCAAACGGCGCCGTTTTCATGTGGGGGACCTATTTGCCTTATAATAGTATCTTAGGGGACCTATTTGACCTATAATTTGTGATGTTAAAAGAAGCTATATTTACTTCAACGCAAACCTTAAGAACACATTGACATTGGTCTGTTCATTTATCAAAATGGTAACATAAACCTGAGAACCCAAACATGTTAACCACACAAATATTTGGCTTCAATAGCAACACAAACCAAATCAAGTCAAAAGAAGGTTTATTTTCCTCAACATAAGCTAAACGAAACCATTCTAAAAAACATAACGTCTTCTTCCTCCAACATAACAAAAGGTGGTAACATAACTAAGACAACAACTTTCACACTTATTCTTAGAAGCATCATTTCTTGAAAGACTGGTTCAATCCTCGTGTTGGAATGAATTTAAACAACTTAGATACTGTGCCACTAGTTGCAGCTGATATTGTCTCAGCACTAACACTCCCCAAATTCTTGGCCCTAATTACTGTCTCCTTTGGATGTCTAAAAGAAAGCTGAGTTTGGAATAAACAGTATTGTTATCACCATGTTTCAGCAATACTGAAATTTTGTGTGAAACATGGTGATAACAATACTGTTTATTCCAAGCTCAACTTTTTTTTAGACATCCAAAAGAGACAGTAATTAGGGCAAAGAATTCGGGGAGTGTTAGTGTTGAGACAATATCAGTTGCAACCAGTGGCACAGTATCTAAGTTGTTCAAATTCATTCCAACACGAGGGTTGAACCAGTCTTTCAAGAAATGATGCTTCTAAGAATTAGTGTGAAAGTTGTTGTCTTAGTTATGTTACCACCTTTTGTTATGTTGGAGGAAGAAGACGTTATGTTTTTTAGAATGGTTTCGTTTAGCTTATGTTGAGGAAAATAAACCTTCTTTTGACTTGATTTGGTTTGTGTTGCTATTGAAGCCAAATATTTGTGTGGTTAACATGTTTGGGTTCTCAGGTTTATGTTACCATTTTGATAAATGAACAGACCAATGTCAATGTGTTCTTAAGGTTTGCGTTGAAGTAAATATAGCTTCTTTTAACATCACAAATTATAGGTCAAATAGGTCCTCTAAGATACTATTATAAGACAAATAGGTCCCCAACATGAAAACGGTGCCGTTTGCATTTTCTGTCTAAGTGAGGACGAATTTGTCCTCCCCGAAACGACGTTGTTTTACCCTTGGTTCCAATATGACGTCGTTTTGTCTAGTGTGGATGGGGACCAAAATGTCCTAAAGGTGACATGTCACAGTTAACCTGACATGTCACCACTTTAACCGGATCAAACGGTTTTGAGGACGTATATGGGGAATATCTGAGAACCTCAAGGTCGAAATCTTACTTAAATTTTGTAGGGGACAAAACTGTCAGATGGTAAATTTCTTGGGGACCTATTTGGGGTATTACTCGTAATAAAATGAGTAGTAATACATGCACATGCACAGCCTAATTGATTTCTTGATTTGAATTATTTTTCTAAGAAATACAGTACATAAAAATAATGTTATCACTATTATTATTATTATTTTTAAAACTTGACACATTTAATTATTTCAAAATTTTTAAATATAAATATTAATATTTCATTATTTATATACATCATATTTGAAACTTAAATACATAGAAAATAAAACTTAACAATAAATTTTTTACATTATTTATTTACATGAATACTTAACAATCTCACATATTAAACTATTTCATTATTGATCAAATGACCAATATTTCCTTCAGGATCCTCAAAAAAATCAGATACATCATAATGAGTGGTGTAATTTTTAGCATCATTTGAAACAAAATTTGTTTCCTTTCCTTTGTCATCATTTTTCACAGATGCTTGATAAAGATCAACTAGATGTCTTGGGGTACGACAGGTACATGACCAGTGGCTCTTTCCACCACAATGGAAATATTTATCCTCAATTGATTTATTTTGTTCATTGTTTTTTTCTTTATCCCACTTCCGGTGAGATCCTTTCTTGTGAACATAATTCCTTTTCCTTCCATAATTTTTCTTGTTACCAAAACCTTGCCATTTACCTCTTCTAGAGTAATGATTTAACGCATTTACTTCAGGAAATGGGGCGACGCCAGCTGGACGTGCTTCATGATTTTTTAAAAGTAACTCATTGTTGCGTTCAGCAACAAGAAGGGTAAGAAATTAACTCAAAATATTTTTTAAATCTTTTTTCTCAATACTACTGCTGCAGGAGCACATTCGAAGCCTGGAAGGTCGAGAAAGTTTTCTCTAGCATTTCATTATCAGTTATCTTTTTCCCACATAATTTCATTCATGAGGTGATTCGAAACATTGCTGAATTATATTCATTTATGGATTTAAAATCCTATAGACGCAAGTGCGTCCATTCATATCGGGCTTGAGGAAGTATCATCGTCTTTTGATGATTATACCTTTTTTCAAGATCTTTCCACAGATCTGCAGGATCTTTTAATGTGAGATATTTATTTTACAATCCTTTGTCAAGATGATGACGAAGGAAGATCATAACTTTGACTTTATCCTTTTGGGATGTATTATTTTCAACCTTAATGGTATCTCCAAGATCCATTGAATAAAGATAGATTTCAGCATCTAGTATCCATGATAAACAAGGTTGTGAGAACCGGACCAGTCAATAAACTGTTAGAGTGACTGGTTCACTGGTTCAATGGTTCGACCGAAATTCAACCGGAATTCAACCAGTTTAATTAAATATTAAATAAAATTATTTTTAGAAAATTTAACATAACACCAACTATCATAAAAATTTATCAAAATTCAAGAGAGCAGTAAAACACCATAACAAAATTATGCCAAATTTCCTGAAATCAACCATCAACAGTTAACACAGAGGCAGCAACAAGCCAACAACACTATTCTCCCCTATGTTTTCGCAAGTAATCAGTAATCCACATCAATCAGCAACAAAAGTATAAAACAAGAAAATCTTTCAAAATAATTTTTTATAATTCAAAAATAGAAAAAATCAAAGAATCCAGAAACAAAAATTACACAATTAATCCAAATTCGGCCATCATACAACCATCAACACTAACTCAGAAGTTAAAGAAACAGCAACCAAGAATCAGATTTCAGTAACTCAATAAAATTAATAAAATAAGTAACCATAAATTGAAGCAAACATAGATTTGAATCATTAAAATACAGAAACTCAAATTCATAGAAATTAACAAAAGAAAAAAATGAAGCAAAGTTATAGACGACAGAGAAATCAATCTGACATCAAAGGAAGAGCGAAACAGGCGGCGAGGAAAGAACGAAAGGCAACTACCGGCAAGGGTGGAACGACGAGACTAAGATGAGGATCAAGCAATTCCACGACGAAGAAGACGAAGACGATGGAGGAATCCAACCGACCGCACTTCGATCTGCAAGTCCACGACGAAGAAGACGAAGACGATGTAGTGAAGACAGCCACGAGCTTTGATCTGCAAGTGTAAAGGCGATGACATGGAGGAGAAGAGAATGGACGGCCAAGAGCTTTGAGCTAACCCTCTGTTTGTCACTGCTGGCAGCGAGGCACCCTCTGGCTGACAAGAAGAGTTCGGCGACGGCGGAGGCGGTGGCTGATGGCTGAGAGAGAGAGAGAGAGAGAGAGAGAGAGAGAGAGAGAGAGAGAGAGAGAGAGAGAGAGAGAGAGAGAGAGAGAGAGAGAGAGAGAGGGGTAGTGCCATAGTGGGTTAGGGTTTTTTCTGAGTGAGGGGAACTGGGAAATTAGGTATTTATATGATTCATATTCTTTTTTTATTATTATAATTTTAAAAACCGTTAAAAAACCGACCGATTTTATCGATTCATCAGTTAATCGCCGGTTCGATCGGTTTTTTCACCAATTTTTTACCAGACGGTTCTCTACATCAACCAAACTGGCTAGACGACCGGTTTGCGGTTAACCCGATTAAACTGGCCAATTCGATTCGGCATTCAGAACACTGATGATAAATAGTTGTTTTTAGATATATCAAGAACATTAAATTCAAGATGAGAGAGTTTTGATATAATGAAAATTTGTTACCTGAGTCTTCCTAAAATTTGATTAGAGTCTCGTACTGATAACGTGTTGTAAAATAAATAAATAAATAAGGAAGATATAAATATAAAATAAAAAAAATTAAATATAAAACTCTAATATTAATATTCACCAATATAATTATCTTAATATAATAGAAATAATTTATATATATTACTATATGTGCTCCTATTTATATATGTATAAAATTATTATTTTTTATTTTTATTTAAGTTTATTTTTTTTTTAGAATGGAGTTCACGTTCATCCTTATCACAACAAAAACAATTATTATCAAGCTTTCCATCACTCCACGGTTTTTATTTTTTTTATAAGAAATGTCAGAAGATTATAAAAGTTTATTATTTTTTACTGTTATTATTATTATTAGTTAGTTATCTTTGTTTAAAAATATAGAATAAAGTATGGTATTGAATTAGACTAAAAAAATTAAACTAAAAAAATTAAGTTGATAAGTAAATAATAATAAATTTTAATAATTTTTTATTTTATTTTATTTTATTTTAACTTAAGCACGGTTGAAGGTCATTACTGAAACTGCGTGGAAACAGCATAGCAGTTTCATAGACAATATACAATTAGTCACCAAAAAAATAGACAATATACAATTGTAAGACTAATGCGAAAGTCGCCGAATATTGACAAAATATATAAGCAAACTATTAAATAATAAGAGTATAAGAGTATATTAATTATAAGTGGCAAATATATATAAACAAACAAATTAAATACAATAAGAATAGTAGAATACATCTGATCAGTTTAATGCCTTATATTACACTGGAGATTCGTTTTAGTCTTTAAAAGCCTCCTATTTCTGACTAATGCATTTGCAAAGAAAACAACCCTGAGAAACGCACGGTATGTTTAGTTTGTACTTTTATTTTTTATTTTTATTTTTATTTTTTGTATTTTGTATTTTTTAATTTTGTAAAAAAAATTTAAAAAAATAATATTTTATTTTTTATTTTTATCTCTTATTTTATTTTTTACAAAATTCTAAAAATAAAAAATATTAAAAATAGAACGTAAACTAAACGCAGAGTTATTATTGCAGTGTCTTTTGGATGATAGAAGTGGTTGTCCTCCACTCCCACTTAAATCAATAGAGTACCTGGAAAGACCCTGCGTGTGATTGACCTTTTAAGTTTCAAGTTTCAACCATGCACCTCTTCTCTAATAAATAATTGACTAATAAAAACAAAAGACAGAGTACGTAGATTAGTAAATTAATTCGATTTCTATTTACATTAAGAATTCAAAAATACAATAATTAATTTTCAACTCAATTATATTCAAATCAAATCAATTCTAAAAATATGTAACTATAAACACATACATCCTAATGATAAATTTAGTTAAATTATAAGCCTTTTGGAGTTAGATAAATTTAGATAATAAAAAAAAACATTGAAACGTGTAAACTGTAAATTAAAAACCAAAGAAGAGTCACAACATAAGCTGGGCAATTAAAACAATCCATCACAAATCTACTTCTAATCACAAAATTACTTGCAAGTATGATATGCAATACTGTTAAATAGATTCATAACTAAGAAGATCATGGAATAGATAGTACACAACAAAAACTAGCACAAGATTGATAAAACCCAAATAATTAGATTATAATTGGATTTATTTCTAAAATTTTAGTTAAATAAATTCTTTTACTTTGTTATACAATTTCAATTGGTTTTGTATTTTATTTTCTATATACGATAACAAGTATTCTCCACGTTTAAGTCATTATTCTATACAAGTTCATATAAGTCTCTTTAATCTAATTCACTTCACCCGCTATTATCTAACTAACTTTTTAATCAACGCGCGGATACATAACTGTCTTTTTCGAAAGAATTTCGCTTCTATTTTCGAATTTTCTTAACATTTTCGATCTACATTCTCTTCCATCTCTGCGTTCTCTACGTTTTTGAAATCAAGCTCTAAAATTAGTTTTGAATAGTTATCTCGTTGTTGAAGATAATGAATAATTCAAGTTCAGATTGTCAATTGAACCAGAACGAAATTGATTATTTTTTTGAATCAAATCAAGTGGCTAAGGTGTGATTCGATTCTAGTTAATGTTTTCATTAGTAGTTTATGATTCTATAGGTGAATAATGTTGTTTTGGTTTGTGAAAATTATTATTCATCGTTGATGATTTGAATTGAATGTAATGTAAGAGTTCTGCATTAAAAAAAATATTTTTCTGTATTTATAGCAAATTTCGATATAACACTAAGATATTTAAGTATACGAAAAGTATAGGTGAACAATGAAAATATTAAACAATGTAAACAATAGATATATCGGATGTTCATTTTACTAGTGTACGGATAGTTATTTTAATATTAAAATTTAGAGGGTTAATTTGGAGGTGTAGTGTGTTTTTATTTGATTGGTGATTGTTCATATTGTTCAACAAAGTCATTGTCTCCCTAGCATTTCCCTTAAGTATATTGTTTAAGAATTTTTTATGTATGTATAATTCAAAACTATTCTTCTCTCTCTTCATCTCTTGCTTCTTCTTTTTTATCATCATCTTCTTTTTTTTTATTCATTTTTTTTTTGTTTTATCTTTTCAAATTTCTTCTTATTTTACTCTCTTAACAAGAATAAAAACAAAAAAAATCAAACAAGGAATAAGAAGAAACATATAATGCTCCAAAATTACTTAGAAGAGGATGAACTTATATTCATTTAACTAAAAGAAAGAAAAAAATAAGAAAAAAAAGAAGAAGAAATAAATACAGCATTAGAAGAAATATTTTTCTGTATTTACAGCAAATTTTGGTGTAACACGAAGATATTTAAGAATTTTCGGTGTTTTTGTACTTGTAAGTTCTGCATAATTCAAAACTCTTTATCTTCTTCCTCCCCTCATCTTCTGCTTCTTCTTTTTTTCGTCATCATCACCATGTTCTTCTTTTTTTCTTATTCATCTTTTCCTTTTTGTTTTACATTTTCAAGTTTTTTCTTGTTTTACTCTCTCAACAAGAATAAAAACAAAAAAAATCAAACAAAAAAGAAGAAACACATAATGCTGCAAAATTATTTGGAAGAGGAAGAACTTATATTCATTCAACTAAAAGAAAGAAAGAAATAAAGAAAAAAAGGAAAAAAAAATGCAACATTAGAAAAAATATTTTTCTGTATTTGCAGCAAATTTTGGTGTAACACGAAGATATTTAAGTGTATTGTTTACGAATTTTCGGTGTATGTGTACTGATAAGTTCTACATAATTCAAAACTATTCCTCTTCTTTCTCATCATCTTCTGCTGCTTCTTCTTCATATTCTTATTTCATTTTCTCATAATTCTTTTCGAATTCAGTTTCGCAATTTCCTGCACTTTTCGCGATGATTTTGATCCTTATTTGAATTTTGAGCGTTACAGTTTTGATTGAGGAAGAAGAACCGTTTGCGCTATTCAAGAGTTAGGGAAGCGCGTGTTTACATGCAATCTAAATTAAAAATTGTTTTTGTTGCGTTTGACCCAACTTATATAAACTTGTATATTAAAAAGACTTATATATATAACATCACTTTTTTTTTTGTCAGATTTAATTCAAGAAAGACAATTTTGTAGAATTCAGTTGTGATAGAAAAATCAACCATGTGCAAGAACCTTTGTTAGATCACAATAAAGAATTAAAGATTAAAGTTTGTTTTTTCTATTGAAAAAGTCATGAACATCTTTAATTCTTATTACTTATGGTACAAAAATTAACGTAAAGTTTTTTTTATGATAAATGAATCATAAATAAGAATAGGATAGAAATGTTAAACAAACTCCTCTAAACTCGAGACGTATTCATTCCGTATGAGTGGTACCAACATTTAGCCGCATGTATTTACTCAAAGAAATCGTTACTGATAAATTTGTTTTATCAATGACCATTTTAATTTGAAGAACAACAAAATGGTAAGCAATAGCGAATAAACATTAAGACAGTTTCACCCATAATCAAAGAGAAAACCCATAATTTACATTCATAAGTGAAAATAAACCAATATTATCTAGAAAATTTGCGGCATAATGGTCCAGTAATATGTTCCAGGAATAATGTATTCACTTGTCATACTTTCAACTATATCTTCAAATCTTCATTGATTCAACAGGAATTAGTTTAAGAGTAGAACTTGTAGCTCTTGGCATCCAGTATGATTTGCCTCAATCCTCCAATAGGTGATAAAATCATTAAACATAGGCCAAGCACAATGCAAATCTGTAATCAATGAAGAAATATATAAGACTTCCTTAAAATTAAGGTGAAATTTTAATGGATGAAATTCATGTACACAAAACATACCCAGTTAGCCCACCAGGACAAGCCAAATTTCCTTGGTTTGTAGATCGCTAGCCACATGATGCAGGGGAGCTGAAAATTTAGATAACAAAAGGAACAAAAATTAAGCAAAAAATAAAAAATGACTCTTGATTAATTTACATTTTTTATTATTACTACTTACAAAGTAGGTTGTTGGAGCAAAGGCGAAACCTCCGAAAAATCCAAGGAGACCCCCGAAAAATGGGAAGGTGATAGCAATGAACATGGTGAATGCTGAAAAAGATGAATGGTCAAAGCACAGGAATTTCATTGAAAAGAAAGAACAAGTGTTTAATTTGTTACTTACCAACATACACATTGCGTACAATAAAACGAAGAATTCGGGTTGGTTTGAAATTGAGTTTCTTGACCATGACAGTTTCAATCATGTCAAAGACGGGCATGGCATAGATCTGATAACTTCCAATAACATGGACAACAACAAACATGTTGGCCATAGCAATAAGCCACTTGGGTTTCTCCAAAGAGATGAGGATGTTGTCGGCAACACCATTTCCAAACATCCAATAGCCAACAAGAGCCACAGGGAAGTAGCACAAAGCCACAACTATGTAAGCAACAACCACTCCTCTCCACATTGGACCCTTGGATGGTTTTTCCGGCGTCGACGGAATCGTTGCCTGGATTTCCAACACCACGTTGTGGCCGGCGTAGGCGAACGCCACGTCACCCAGGGCGTTGAAGAAGCTGAACACTGTTCCTACTCTGCTTGAAGATTTGTACCCATACTCCACATTTTCTTGAACCCCCTTGTGAGCTGAAGCTGCCCATGCAATGGTGGAGTAACTTAAGGACATGACAGCTGCTGCCAAGGACACACCAGAGATTGAGTTGAAATTGGGGAGATGAGACAACACAAAGTGAACAGAGGCAAAAATCATAATGAAGAAAGTCAACTTGATCTTTTTGCAATCCGAACAAACAGTATTATGGAACTTCTGTAGTGATTTGCCTCCAGTAACCATGTACACTATGTTCACACCAACTTCAACTATAAGCTGTTGAGGCACCACAATGTAAAGACCAAGCTTTTCGCCGAATGCGTATTGACCCAATTCATGGTACCTGTCGAAACGTTTCCCTGGAACCATTTCATGCATCTCAACCATTTGCCATAGAGTGTACAGGGTAATGATCCATGATAGAACAAGTACAGTCACACCAGGACCCCTGAAAAAAACGTGTAGAAAATAATCATTGAGTTATGAGTTCAATGGCATGCATACGAGTATATGTACAAAGATAGATGTATACCATCCAAGTTCGGACATGGCATAAGGAAGACTGAGAACACCAGCTCCCACCATAGCTGTGACATTGTGAAAAGCCGAGTACCACCATTTTGCATTTCTCGAAGAAGTTATTGGCAGCCACGCTTCAATTGCCTTCTCTCTCTCTGTCTTCCCATCAACCTATTTCAACAAAGATGGAGACCATAGAAAATAAGTTTGTATTGAATTCTGTTTTTGACTTATAAATAAAAGGATAATAGATACATAAATTTGTTTAGTTATAAAAATATAATATCAAAAGAAGAAATGAAAGGGCTTATTTTAATTTTGGAGTTTTCTGAGGTTCTGTTTTAATTGGATTGTATGTAGTGTGTATGTCCAAAAAGTGGTGGAAAAGTGCAATATAAAAAGGCTAAGATCGTTAGTTGTATCTCTTGCATGCTACTAGTGGTGCGTGTATGTCTTTTTCTTGTCATGACTTATGTGCATGCATTTCACAATCACGGTTAACAAGTAACAACTATGGCGTTCTAGTTGACATGCATGTCAATTTTAATACATCTATAAAATGAACTTTAAAACTCATGATGACAGTTTCTTGTGTTATTATTTAGCTACATTATAACATGTAAAAGATTAACTTCTCAAAACAACAACAATAATAATAATTTTTTTTTTAAAGACAAAACTCAACGCAGCCCATACAAGACAAACCAAAAATAGAAAAAAAAATATAAACAGAAACAATTTTAAAGTTATTTCTAGTATAACTATCAACAACTTAAGTTATTATCAAACCTAAAATCTGGAAAATAATTAAATGAGAATATTATTTTAGGATTATAAATATAGTTGCCGCGGAAAAGTCAACGGGATCCAGAATCACGCAAGAGTGATTTGTTAACGTAGTGGGTGATAATGATTCCTTACAAACTAACAATTAACAAAACAATGCACAGTGTCACCAACTTGCTTCGCAAAATCAAATTGTGTAAGACAATAAATGTTAAGACTTAGACACACTGAATACAAGTCAGAATATCTACGTCAGGAAATAGTCAAAGTTAAAATCCGAAATTTAAAAAAAGGGTGAATTATTAAACAAAATTCCACGCGGTTGTTACGTCGGTGTTTGAAATTTAGTTATTGGCAGTGAGTGTGTGATATGCAGATTGCAGGTTCATGGATAATATCCTCTGAATTCAAATTGAGAAAGAAATTAAAGATTTTACCAAAATAGTTTTTTCCTTGACTTTTAGAAGTACTAATTTATGTTTTGAAAGACATGGAATAAAAAAGTGTATACCATTATTACTTTATAAAAATAAAAAAACTTAGGTCAATAATAAATATAATATAAATTTAATGATTTTATTGATTTTCATAATTTTATTAAATTTACAATTAGATTTTTATATTTTTTCCAATTAATTTTCTACAGTCTACACAGTTTTAAATTTTACAATTAAATATTTTTTAACATAAAAAACATTAGAATTAATTAAATATTTTTTTATAAATTAAAAATATTTATGATTAAAAATTTATTTAAATCTTTAATTGTATATATTTTAAAAAATATATTTTATTAATTTTAAGATTTTTAATATGAAAATAATTTAATTATACAATAAAAATAATATAAAAATCTAATTCAAAAATATAAAAAATTAATTAAAAAATTAGTAAAATTATAGGAAGTAACATACTAATTAAACTTATAATATAATATAGATGCAAGACTGTACATGACACATCCATTCATCCATGTGAAATGCTTTTTAGCAAGTTAAACAAAGCATATGAAAGGAAAAGCTTCTTCAAATGCTTTTAGCTAGCCGCAAAGGCTTAAACTATACTATACATAATTGCACACGATAAATTATGAAATTTGACCAATTCTCCAAACACCCAAACAACGCAAATTAAAATTATCTCCTAACGAAACAAAATAGTACCACTAAGGTACAGATTAAGATTGCATAAAAATACAGATTAGGATTACATCATCTACCTATGCTAGTTGATTCATTATTATATGTAAGAACAATTAAAATATTATTCAAGTACTCAAGTGTGTATTTAACCTATAAATATTGTGAATTATATTTTCTGAAAAATATTAAAATGTGCTTTTAACGGAAACTACGTGCCCTGCAATTTATTATCAATGGAGGTCTGTTAGCAATTTATTCTGTATGAAACCATGTGGAACCGTAAAATAAGGCTGGATTAACGAAAAGCATACGTAGTATTTTTATCTTATTATATTTTTACTGGATAGGAATAAGGATGAGATTAAATTATTAGGGTCAAATATCAAAAGTCAAACATGAGCAAGTTCCCATTATCTGCCATTATTGCTTCTATTCGAGTATTCCAGCTAATTCTTCTTATTATAAGAGGTAACGAAGAGTTAAAGACTCTGTGCTGTCAAGTTTCAATTTAACCCTTTGTCACGTGACTTCGTCAAGACTCTTAACTCTTTAAGTCGTCATTAAAAGAAAATAAAACAATCAAGAAGGACGTTTATTATTCCGCAAAATTCTCATGATTTCTTGCGATTTTCCAGAAAAGAAAGAGATAAAGGAAGAAGGAAGAAAGAGACTTCAACAGCATTGTGTTTGGGATAAAACAATAAATGAAAACAGGACAAGAAGCCACAACAAGATTCAAAAAAAAAAAAGATGGCGAATAAAGGATTTATTTTAACGATTTAAATAGTCATAATTCTATTATCCGTTCATGATCAAATTCATATTCATGTTTTGGCAGAAACAAGAACTTATTTATTGCAAATACAATAATGATAAAAATAATATACAAAAAGATAAATAGAGATAGAGACTTACAGAGCCAGAGCCATTAGTATGAGAGTTGAGTTCAGTTGGTCCTTGAGTTCCCATGACTAATCAGAATTGAGAACTGAGTGGAGAATGGAACTATGGAAGGCAGAGGAATGATGATGTGATAATAATTAGGATATAGAAATCTTTGAGGGTGGGTTTCTAATAATATGAAGTAGGAAGTGCCTGCCAAACTTGAATGTAGAGTTATACGATCACTCTGTCTTTCTATATAAATAGAGAAAGTGTGATCATATCTTAGAGAGGAATAAGATAGTGGGGCCCAGAGTTCTTGTAGAATTTCTTAATAATCTTTAATTAATTCAAAGTCTACACTTAATATGAACATCACATATTATTAACTTTAAAGGGGAATTTAAGTAATGCTAAATAGCCACTTATCTCTGCTTCTTTAACAGATTAATTTGTTTATTTTTAAATTGCTAAAGGATAATCTTCAATATCTTTTTAACGCTATTTTCTTAAGTAATTATATTTTGATATTCAATTCTATTAGGTAACTAAATAGGAGTTAATTAACCTTTTCTTTTGAACTTGTTATTTTGTAAAAAAAATAAATTTAAATTATTATGAGAAATATTTAAAAATTAATAAAGAATATCCAAAATTAAAAAAATAAAACAAGCACATCTAAAATTATAAATAAATTTAATATCTTTTTAAAATTAAATACAAATTAAATAAAATTAAAATTTAAAATTTTAATTTTAATTTTAAATTTCTGTTTTAGATTTAATATATTTAATAATTAATATATTATAATTTAAATACACATTTAAAAAAAATTTTCAAAAATAAAATAAAAAAATTTATTATTTTCCTAAACAAGATTTTTATATTTTAATTTTTTAAATACGACTTTTTTTTTTTTATTTGGACAAGTTAGTCGGTTCCAACGAACTCTATAAAAATTGCAAGTTTACCGTACCCCCACGGTGTATCCTCTCTCGAACTACCCTTTAAAATTTTTAAAATACACGTTTTTAATCCATGTCATCATCTCTAAAAAAGTATATAAATCTACAAACACTATATAAGAGTACACAAAAATATACAAAAAATAAACATGGCTTCTTCAAGAATTTTTTTAATTATACATTAAAAAAATAAAGCATATTTAATAATAACAATAACAATATTATTATCGTCTCTAAAAATATACAGGTATACCGAAATAAGTTATATTTAACAAAAAATTTTAATTATAAATAAAAAAATAAAATACGATTTATTTTTATGTATTATTATATACTCTTATATATTTTATTTTTAATATATAAAAATAAACCAAAATACACAAAAGTACACGAAAATAAAAATTTCTTAATAATCTTTAATTAATTCAAAGTCTACACGTAATGTGAACATATTATTAACTTTAAAGGGGAATTTAAGTAATGCTAGCCACTTATCCTCTCTTCTGTAACACATTAATTTGTTTCTTTTTAAATTGCTAAAGGATAAACTTCAATATTTAAACGGTTATAAATAAAAATTTGATTTCAATTTAAATAATTATATTTTGATATTCAATTCTATTAGGCAACTAAATAGGAGTTAGTTAATCATTTTTTAATTTTTTATTTTATTAAAAAATAAATTTAAATTATTATAAGAAATATTTAAAAATTAATAAAAAATATTCAAAATCTAAAAAAATATCTACACCAAATATTAATAACCATTTAAAATCATATAAAATTATTTTAAAATTTCATTTCAAAAAATTTAAAATTATTTTAAAAATTTATAATAAAAAACATAATAAAAAAACATAAAAAAATCTAATAAAAAGGGGATATTCTAAACTTTTTTAAAATTTTAAAATCTAATAAAATGAAACATTTAATAAAATATTAAAAAAATAACATATAAAAATTAATAAAAAAAATTAAAATTATTAAAAAATCATTTAAAATAAAAAAATACATATTCAAAATATAAAAAATATTTAAAATTAAAAAAATTAAAAAATATTCAAATTAATTAAAAAAATCCTCCAAAACTAAAAAAAAAAGGAAGACCATTACAGGAGAGAGAGGACGCGAGAGGAAGCCGAATAGTGCAGTGACGTCGCGTGAACTGCCTCACAAGCGAGGTCCGAAAAAGCTCTGAACGTTATAGTAGCAACACGAAGACTGAAGAGACAATGGCAGTTGAAGCGGCGTGATGGCCAAAATAACGCCTGCGTTAACAGCGCACCCACAACATCGCAATAGAGAGCACAACCACACAATAGATGCTGGCAACACGGCGCACCAGAAAGATGACGGCAGCAAAATGAATAGGAAATGGCAGACGTTAAAGGTGCGACAAAAAAAAAAAAAAACAGAAGAGAAAGGACAGGAGCGCGTATAGTGAATAGAATTTTTTTTTGAGAAAGTATAGAGAGTTTATGGTCTAAGCGTACAATGTGTACAATAGGAGTTTAAGAAATATTAGAGATATCACTTGTTACATTATCCTATCAGATTACGCTCTTGTGGGATGAGTGAGTTTATGACATGGTATTAAAATTTTAGATCTGATAGTATGGGTGATATTTATTTTATTCAGCCCATTGTACACATTGTATGTTTAGACCATTAATTTCCTAGCACTACTCTTTTTTTTTTATCCAAATTAGAATTAAAGAAAAGTTGGCTAGAATTATAATTGGTTCGTTTGAGTTTCTCTTTGATATTAATATTTTGTAATCATAAAATAATTTTCTTTCATTCTAGCACATTTCTAAGTTGCTGTTATTGACTTATTGGGACGAAGAATGATTTTACGTTCATAATATCAAATGAGCAACTAATTACTTATTTATTTATTTATGTTAAATTTGCAAGTATCATCTTATATTTATATTTGTCTATGATTTATGATATAATTTAACTAGATATTCTTTAAAAATTATACAATATTCAACTTTTTATTATAAAAATTAAAAAAATAAAATAAATACATTTAAAAATTATAAATAAATTTAATATTTTTTTAAAATTAAATACACATTTAAAATACAAAATTAAATAAAATTAAAACTTGAAATTAAATTTTAATTTTAAATTTTTATTTCAGAATTAATATATTTAATTATTAATATATTATAATTTAAATACATATCTCAAAAATCAAATTAGTTAAAATTTAAAATTTTAATTTTAAAATTTTAAAATAAATTTTAAACCATCTAATTATTAACTAATACCATACAAAATCTTAAACCCAGAGGCACTTACCGTCCGTAGTTAGTCATCCTCTGACACTTTTCATCTGCGTTACCATCCTCCTTGGCGCTCATCCTCGACTTCACCTTCCCTCTCCTCAACATTCATCCACAATGCTGGTTTTCTCTTCATTGGCGCTCGTCGCCACCTTCCTCCTTCTCACTACAACATTTTCAGGTTGTGGCAACATTTAAAAAGTGTTGCTTAAAATCTAATAAAAGGTTGCTTTTGATCTATGGCAACACTTTTGGACCTAAGACAACGTTTTTGGGGGGCGTTGCATATGCGGCCGTTGCCTTAGATCAAGGCAACACTTTTTTGCTTCAAAAGCGTTGCTTTTGATGGCAACACCTGGTAAGTGTTGCCTTTGGTTGAAAAACAACAACATTTTAGAGGTGTGTTTGAGACAACACTTTTGCAGTGTTGTCTTTTCTCTCATATTTTGACCATTACTAAAAAGTGTTGCCTATTTACCATAAAATACAACCGTTTTACGTGTTGTTTATAAGTTTGAATTTGCAATCCTTTGAAGTGTTGCCTATTAGTTTTGAATATGCAACCTTTAAAAACATTGCCTTTTCTTTTGGATATGCAACCTATACAAGTGTTACCTTTTCTTTTAGATATGCAACCATACAAATATTGTCTAATATTCAGAATATACAACTAATAAAAGGGTTACCTTTTTGACAAAAATAAAAGTTACTTTTATAATAAAAATACAAAAAGCAATAAAATTTTTCGTTCATATATGTGTAATTATTTTAATTAATAAATAAGTTTGGACACAACAGAAAAAATTTATAAAAGAGACAAAATAACTAATAATAACATTCTAATTAAAATAGATATTAAAAGATTCAATTAGTATTTCAAATACATATTTATCAGGTAGCTATTCCTCTTAGAGCTGCAAACTTTAATAATTAAGATCAGGCTCTTGTCCTATGAAGAGCTAATTGACAATGCAACTATACTCTTGTTGATTCTTGACAGTGTTATCAAGGAGTGCTACTTGTTGCAGTTGCAGTGGCAAGAGTAGTGATATCATCATGAGAGCGGACATTGACAGCTGAGCTAACCACAAAAGCTAAGTGATCTCTCTAAGCCCCCATTGCCTCAGCAGCCTCGACAGACTGCGTGGCCACCAATGTGGCTGCAGAGGCCATAGCCATGTCAATCTTGGCCATCCTCTAATCCTTGCTTGGTGCAGATGAAGCAGCCATTGCAGCTGCGATGGCTGCCACAGCAGAAGCCACTGCAGCTACTGAGATGGTAGGATGCAGCTGAGCATTGTGAGTTCTTGTTTCTTTTTTCTTTTTCTCCCTTCTGTCTCCCTGGCCATGCTAGTGAGTCAATGCAAATATCTAGCATAACATCTGCAAATTCAAGATTAAAAAGAATTTAGTTAGTATATTACTATATCAAGGATCATAAGTAGAAAGCTTTGGTTCCAAAGCATATGGTCGAATAATACAAACATATAAGAAGGGAAGGCAAAAGACAACGTATCCACTTATTACCTCAGCTACTACCACAAGTAACCTGCACATATATCAATGAAGCTTAGTTTTTATTATTGAGATGCATAAAATCTCTTCACCATAACAAAATTATCTTAAAGCTATACTGTTACATTAAAAAATCAAATCACTAATGATCTGACACTTGAGAATCACACCCATCGCCTCTCTGTGAATCAAATTCTACCTTTGCAGCTTAGTCTTGTTCATATCGAGATGATAAAGATGCTTTCATGATCCTGATAACACCAAAAACTATCTTTATGCCTAAGATCAGAATTTTAAAACAGTCGCACAATCACAAAATATAAAGGGGAAAGTAAAAACCTTGGTGCTGGATGGAAACAAACAGTGAACATTGTATTAGTTGTTCTCTCGTCAAACCAATCTTTTCTTCTGTGAAGTTCACATATCGTCACAAGCACTTTCCTAATTCATGCTTTATCCTCTTCCTTTTGAACACAGACAAAGAACAAACACACACATAAACATTCATTCAAATTGTTCAATAAGCACAGCCATCTAAGGACATCATGTAAAACCCGGTTAATTAACGGCTAATTAACCCATAAATGAGAATTTATTCTAGAAAGCCTAAAATGTGATTTTATGGCTAAATGTGATAGAGGAGATTGAGACGAGAATTTTGGTACCAATTTTATAGGATTCGGACCAAGATTGGACCGAACGGGCCAAACCGGGCCAACCGGACCCAAAGTGGGCCCTTGGCCCAACATAACTTAACCAAAACCCTAGTTTTCAGCACTCTCTCTCCTCATTTGTTACACACACAAGCTGAAATAGAGTGAGGGAGGAGAAGAACACTCTCTCAAGTTCTCTCCTTTGCTTAATCTTCAAACCACCATAACTTTTGATCTAGAGCTCCGATTGTCGCTCCGTTTGCGGCCACGCGTTCACCGCGAAGAGTTCTACAAAACCCATACAATCAATCTTGAGGTAAGCCACGTGTTTCTGTTCGAAATTCCAGAGCTTATTTTCGAGTTTCATGGGTGAAATGTTGAGATTTTGGGTTCTTTGATGTTATAGGACCCAACTCTCTTGAAGGAGAAGGTTAATCTTGTCTCCTTGGATCTTGGGTGTGGTAAGATTCTCAACCATAGTGTAATTTATTGTTCTATGATGTTTGGGTATTGAGATGTTGTGTATGGGTATGATGATTGTGGCTTAGGTTGTGTATATGTGAATATTGGAGCTTGATTGGTGATTTTGAAAAGCTTGAAAAAGGGATTTGGTGGTGAAAAATCTGTTCTTGGAGGTGTTGAGGCCTTGAGAGCTTGTGGATAAGTGATTTGGAAGTGCTCCGGTGGAGCTTGGGAAATTCGGCTAAGGTATGGTTTCGGTTTCCCGTATCTAATATGTAATGTGGTAGGAAATACTTAGGTTAGAGGCCCTAAGATAGGCATTGAATTGTTGATGTTGTTGAACGATTGAGATATATGATGTGGTCAAATATGTGATGATGATTATTGATGCCTTGGTAGTATGATGCATGAGAAATATGCATGTTGTGATATATGCTTGATGATTGGTTATGGTTGAATTGTGGGTTGAACCATGTTGATGGTGAATATGATGTTGATTGTGTACAATAATGATTTATTGGAATTAGTGTTGTTGAGAATTGGCATGAGGAATAGTATATGATATGTCAATATGTTTGAGTTTGAGCCACTTGGGTGAAGTGGGTTAAAATGATGAGATAGTGATTTTGTATATTGTGGTAAAGTGTCAATGTGTGAGTTGAGGAGGCTTGATGTTGAATTTGATATATTTTGATTGATTTCAAAGAAAAGGGATGAAATTGGCATGCTTTGATTGATTTTGAAAAGAGTTGAAAATGGCTTGTTTTGAAAATGGCATATTGTGGTTTTTTATGAAAAACATGGTTTTTGGGCATACTTTGGCGGGGCATAACTTGGACTACGGATCTCTGTTTTGTACCAAATCTTTTTAGAAATGAAATTGGATCCGGGATGTCCGTGCCGTTTGAAGAACGGGTGAAAAATGATTTAAAATGAGGAAGTTATGTCCGTCGGAAGATTGGGGTCTAAATCTGTGAATTCTGCAGCTTTTAACTTAGAAAATTTTTAGCATAATAACCCTTGGCGCGTGGGCGCACCTGACGCGTACGCGCCGTTCTTCCCGAGAATGCCATCCACGCGTGCGCGTGATGTGCGCGGGCGCGCCAATTGTGCTGCACCCAATGCCCGGCCATTTTCCAGAGAGTTATGCCAGAACTGTGCTAGTGTTGTGCCTGGAGCACGAGAACACCCACGCGTACGCGTGGTTGACGCGTACGCGTCGATTGGCAAATTTTTAATCCACGCGTTAGCGTGCATGACGCTTGCGCGTCGATGAGTTTTGAGGCCATCCACGCGTGCGCGTGGAGTGCGCGTACGCGTGGCCCTGTTTTCATCCCAAAGTTGATTTTTGAGTTTTAAAAGTAAAATCTCATACTTCTAAGCCTCCGATCTCACCACTTATATCTTAAATCATTATGATATGTCTAGCTATGAGAAGAAAGGCTAGTGAATGTGGTAACTTGCGAGTGAAGCAAGGGGAAAATGAATGATCAATGAGGATCATTGATGATTATGTGAGATGTGGAGGATGGTGGTGGAAGTGCTTGTATGCCATTGGCCGAAGGGCCGTAATTGTTTATGAATTGGCTGGTTCTGGATTGAACCGTGAGCCGGAATAGCTGTGTATGCTATGAATATTGGCTGGTTATGGATTTAACCGTGAGCCGGATGGCTGATATGGATCTTGATCCATGGATGAGAATTCATGCATGTTTATGCTGAATTATTGATAATTGTGATTTGCACTTCCACTATCGGAGATATGAGTTTCCCTGGGTAGTAGCAGTGGCTAGCCACCACGTGCTCCAGGTTGAGACTCGAAGCTCTTTTGACCCTATGTCATAAGTGTGGCCGGGCACTGTGAAAGACCCGGATGAGCTCGCCCCCGTAAATATTCACCAGTGAAGGTGATGGATATAGATCATGATTATGATCAAGTTTATGATGAGTATAACTCGAGTTGGGGATGCGTGACAGAGGGACAGTCCAATGGTTAACTGCCAGGACTTGTCGGGTTGGCTCTATAACCGACAGATGATATCATCAGCCACTAGGGACAGGCATTCATCATATGCATACTATGTGAATTGTTTGAGATTGCCTATTTGACTGCATATTACTTGCTAATTGTCTAAATGTCTTAACTGCTCCTATTTGTATATTCCTTGTTTGATATAACTGTGTTTGCTACTTTATACTTCTGCTAGTGGTTGGGAGGTCTGAAGGAATTGGAAAGGGAAGTATTAGTTAGACTGAAGAATCTTTAGTCAGATGCCCTTTCATGGTTTAGCCTGTTTATAAGCTTTGATATTATCTGGAGGAAGTTCTAGGATTGCCTTTGGCTTTCCTCCATTATTATGTATTATATATGTGGAAGCTGTTACCATGCTGGGGACCTCTGGTTCTCACCCATGCGGATTTTGTGGTTTTCAGATGCAGGACGTGAGGTTTCCCGCTGAGGCATGCTGGAGACTTCTAGATTTGCGAAGATCCTTTGTTCTCGGGGCTATGTTTTGGTTTATATGTTTTGTTTAGATACCTTTATCTCCATTAAATAATACAAACTGTGATGACTCCTCTTATGGGAGATTTTGGAGAATAGGTTTTATATATTTGTGTCCCTTTGGGTTTCCTTTGGGGTTTTCCTTATTTTTATCATATGTATATATGTTATGCTCGGACCAGTTATCTTCGCAGCCGGATCTTGAGTCTTGATATTCCTGTTTTTGACACTCCTTTGTATATATATAATCTCGCGTTGGTTATCCTTGTTCGTTACGTTATCGATCGGAGTGTTGCGCTTTTGAGTTGCGATTTTTGTTTACCCCTTTTTCTACAAAGGCTCCTAGTTATAATCAATTATTCATACTACTATACGTACTAATTTTTATTTTAGAGGTCGTAATACCTTGCCATCACTAAATTATGACTTAAGCATAAGACTCTGTATGGTAGGGTGTTACACATCACACATCCAACATAACCAAAAGGTTCATCTCAAATTAAACGAGTCCTATAGCATTAAAAACAAGACACTTTCAAAGCATGGTTCTTCGCTTTTTTTCTTATGCTTCTATTTCATGCACTTAATACTGTGAATTATGTGAGCTGCTAAAATAATAGATACTGGCCAGAACTATAGTTGGGGACTAATTGGAGTGTACTTGAGTACAAATGACCAGATGAGACAGCGACAGTTTGCTGATTTGCATACAATCATACAACAATTTCAGGACAATGTGATTGTTTTGGGAGACTTCACTGCCATCTCAATCTTTTATAATTTTTTGTGATTGTGATTTAATGTGTTCCTTGGCATTGCTATTTTCAGTAATCATTTTATTTTAATCATTTGTGTATATTGCTTCATTTATACAACTTAGTTGTTGGTAACCTTGTGAATAGTTAAACTTACTTGGCAGTAAGAAAATTTGCTCACATAGTACTTGTATTTTTAGACACTCATGTTGCTATGGAAGTTACCTGCAGCCTCTACTGCTGCCTCCAACCCTATTTGATTACTCAATCTGTGAAATTCATCAAAAGGAAATATATTAGTGATCATTACAATCTTCTTAAACATAAAGAAGATGCAATTCAGTGATAAAGAAAAATAAAATAAAATTAAGTAAAGAAGATGAGAATCATACTTTGGAGACAACAAAAATGGAACTGGCTTCCTACTGAAAGTGGGGTGAGGAATTGCAGCCAAGTTACAGCTGATGCTGATATAAATAGGTTTGCTTTCTTTCAGTGCGGTTGAGATTGCAGTGTCAAGGATCTAATGAGCATCTTCCAGGTTATTAACCACAACCTATTATCAAAATCAATAAGAAAACCTAGTTTAATTACACATTAAGCTCACATTTCAGCATCAAAGAATAATAATAATAATAATATATGCAAACCCAAATACCCCTTTAATTTCATATTTGTAACCAAACAAAAATCACAAAATAGTCTACCTATGGTGGAAAGATTATGCTATATATAATCAAGCATTGGCAATAATATAATGTCTTTCAATAAAATAAAGCACTACTAGACATCCAGAACGTTTGACTTCAAACAAGGACGAGTGATCAACATAGAATAAAGTATCATGACCCAAATTGATGCATGTTTTCATTTTTCTTAAAAAATAATAATAAACAAAGAAGAAAAAATCATAGTGATGCAATCATATAATGTCACACGAATTATAATACGTAAATTTTACTTTATAACTTTTTTTAAAACAAATGTTTTAATTTCTTTATAATCCATTAAAATAAAGGGACATGACACATCTCAAACTGAACTAACCAATTGTTTATCCCTTCTCCGAATCCCCTATCAAGATGGTAAGCTGGTGCACTCCCATCCAAACAAACTGTAGAGTAATTTTTAGGGGGTAGGGGGATTACCAAATATTATAATAAATTAATTAAAATAGAACAGCTCAATAAAGAAAGTTAACTTCTATCAGACGCAGCGAAAAATTCCTCACCAGCTCCTTTTGTGACAGCATTCTGGATAAAAGTGATTGGAACATAAGAAGCTTCTGCCTTCAACAATAGAAGTACACAAAATAGAAGGCACATACCATTTTGTGCAATCCATCATTCTGCAACAAATCCAACAAATAGAATAAGGAATGCAAAGTAACTTATGTAGAAGTATCAAATGAGGGCATATATTGTTATTAGTATTGTTGCTGTTATTGTTATTGGTATTTGTAGTACCTTTGCCGCAAATTCCAATCCCTCACCTGCCTTTCTCTAATGGTGTCACTGCAGCAATGTTCCATACAGACAGAAAATTCAGTTTACTTAGTGAAAAAAAAAAAATAAAGACACAATAAAATTCAGTTTCATCTACTGGTTTTTCAACATATTGATAATTAAAATATAGGAAACAAAAAGACAACTAGTAGAAAGAGAAAAAAGCTTAGTGAAAAAAACTTATTTTTTAAAATTTACATGTGATTTCGTGTATGTATCTTCAGTGATATGGTAGAATGCCTGCACATCCAAGGGTTAATTTCCTCATACTTCCTGAACATTGACAAGTGAAAAAGAAATAATTAATTAATTAATCAATTAATTAGAATTATCAAGTTTGATAAGATATATCATAAAGAAATGTGTTGAATGAATGCCTATACGATGCAATGAGCATGGAGAAAACACCGATAAACTGAAACAACGAGCATGAGAAAGCAGAGTTTATAGATAGGAATTTATTTATCAATGTAAAAAATGAAGAGAGAAAGAATCTCTACTGCACATAACACATCACTAATTGCTTTATTTTCATGTAAGTATAACAGTTTTGACCACTAACATGAATTCAAGTATAATGAGAGTTGAAGAACTTGTCAAGAAACTCTCTTGAACTTTGCTGAATCTATCAACCTCTTCCTCCTCCCTGAAGAAGTAAGTTCAATTAAGCAGAGAAAAAGAAAAAGTGAAGGTAATTGGAAGCATGGTGAAAAACCTAGCAGTAAATTGATTGAACTGGAAGCCATCTCAGCCAACTCCAACACCTACAATAACTATGAATCTAATGTTAAGTTCCCTAAATTGATATTCCACCAACAATAATTAAATTTCAAGCCCTAAAATTGACATCATTTAGTGATTAAAGCACAGGCCGGCGAATACACAATAACAATAAATCATTGCAGTGATTTAATAGGATCATAATTAATTAAATAGTAATTTCTCATCAAAGAAGAAAAATTTTCATTACCAGAATTTCTCATCAACTTCAGCCATAACAAAGCTGAGTAAAGCAAGGAGCCTATCTGTGTTGGAAAGAGCACGAGCACCACGGGGGAGCAGAGCATATCAGCACCCAGCCAGGGGCCAAGCAAAACATCACAAGTAGAATAAGGCGAGCAAATTGGAATCGAGCAGAGCAAAATTCAAAAGCTCAAAATGCAGAGCGACGAACACGACGGCGATGCAAGCAGCGACGAGCACGAAGGAGCGCGAGCAGCAACAAGCACGACGGCGTGCGAGCAGAGACGAGCCCGACGGCGACGCGAGCAGAGAGGAACACGACAACAACGCGAGCAGAGAGGAACACAACTTCAGAAGCAACGATGAGAAAATGCAGGGTAGCGACGAACACGACGGCGATGCGAGCAGCGATGAGCACAACAGCGATGCGAGCAGCGATGAGCACGACGGCGCGCGAGCAGCGATGAGCACGATGGCGACGCGAGCAAAGAGGAACACAACTTCACAAGCAACGATGAGGAAATCGAACAAACAAGGGTAAATCGCGCAGAAGGGTTTGAAATGGTTGGGGTTAGGGTTTCTAATTGGAAATAAGGCTTGGAATTTTGTTTTGAACTCAGTAGGATTTGAATTAGTAAATAATATATAAATCATAAACATATATTTTGTGCTAAGTTAAAAGAAGGAAGGACAAAATTTTTGTTAAAATATTTGGAAGGAATGTTAAAATTTTAGAGAAAAAATTTTAATTGAATTTTGGCAACATTTATAATTAGAAGCTTATTAAAAATGTAAGAACAACACGGCGAAAGCTAGTGCACTCCAGGTAAAGTAGAGAGTGCAACACTCTTTAAAAGTTAACCTACTATCAAAAGTTATCATGTAAATTAAATTTATTTATTATTGTTATTATTTTTTTGTCATGGACTGAACAAACAAACCGGCACTAACAAAAATACTAATTCCCTCATTTAACACACGGAAGACCTTTACACCACAAAAATACTCTTGGAAAATTTGATTGAATTTCTCTGTTATTCTCGATGTGATGTCTTCAAACATTTTTACTGTTTTATTTGTTGGCAGGTGCTTCCATGATCGTTCTGACTAGTCACAGATTTTAACGCTCTTGAACCCACCACATTCCACCTCTACCATAAATGACCTTCAAAGTCCGAAAAATTGCTGCCATAGAAAAGGAAGACGCATGTTTGTTGCTGGTTGGCTAACTCCAAACGCAAAATCGATTCTGTAGAAGAATCCCAGTCTCCATGAAGGTGCCATGATTCTCAGATGACGATATAGTCAAAGCACAAAATAGATCAGTTACAACAAGTTTATTATCTTTTATTTCAAATTATCCTCAAATTGTACGTATTAAAATGAAAAATTAAAATACAATTATATTTAAACAATTATTTATATTATTTTTTTATTAATTTATTCAAAAAATAATTAAATTTTAAAGTTAATTGGTATAAAATATTACAGATATAAAATTAAGAAAATTTTTTATTTGTATAAGAATGAGCCTAATAAATAATTATTCTATTTAATATATAATTAAGAATATTTCTTTCTTTATCAACGAGTTATAGTTCAAATGACATAATTTTTATCTAAAAGTTAAAAAAAATACTTCTTTCTTTTATTAACTTTTTTTAAACATTAATTATTTATTTTACATACAATATAGAAATAAATGAATATAATATTTATTGAATAGACGCAGTTACGTAAATTTTTTTATTGTCATAGTGTTTGAACTAAATAAAAAATATATTATTTTAAGAAAAATTAATAATATATTTTTAATAATATTCTTAATACAAAATAATAAATTTTAAATATTTTTTTAAATAATATATATTAACTAAAATAATATAATTATCCAAAATAATATATTATAAATATAATAAAATAACATATTTCAATAAAAAAATTGTTAATAAAAAATTATATAAATATTTTTTATATAAATTTTTGTTTCGCACAAAATAAAATTATTATATGTTTGTTTGCTTTTTATGTTGTATATATGTTCTTTTTAATTAAATTTATATAATACAAAATTTTTTATCATTTTATTCATATTTAATGTTTTAATTTTGTTTCACACAATATATATATAACACAAAATTTTTTATCATTGTCTTTATATTTAATATTATAATTTTATTTTACATAAAACAAAATTTATTTAAATTTTAATATTATATATATATAACGCACAATTTTTTATTATTGTGTTTATATTTAATATTATAGTTTTATTTCACACAAAATAAAATTTATTTAAATTTTAATATTATATACATAATATATATTTAATATTATTTTTTTTAAGATTCTAATATATCTTTTTTTTTCTGGATTTTAGTACATGAATTTCTTATTTTTTATGTATTATTTATTTTAATTCTAAAGTCTAATAACTTTTTTTTTGTACAAACATGTTGTTTTTAATATTTATATACTATTTTTTTATTTTGAACTTCAGCCCAATATTGAGATTTACAAAAAAATCTAAAACTTGTAAAAAAATGATTAACCTGATTAACAGGTTGCCTTTTTAAATCTAAACCATTCAAATAAAATATAATAAATAAAGAGTTTAGATTTAATAAATTCACAAGGTGTGCAGCACTCCATACTTAGCAAGGAGCGTTTAAGAATGAGCCGAACAACACTTATAAAGTGTAATATATATGTATCACAAATGTTGTTTGTTTAATTTATAAAAGCAACACTTTTTAATTGTACTTTAATTAATCAAAAGGGAATATTTATGGTGTGTTGTTAAAAAAGTGTTACAACAGCTTTATTTATATGTAACAAATATTAAGTGTTGTCTTTAATTAGTTTAGACAATATTTTTCAACTGTTATTTGCAGTACATGTTGCAATAGCTAAAAGCTGTTGTAGTGGTATAATTTTTTTAAATATAATTAATAAATTAATAACTATTAATAACTAAAAAAAGTACTTATAATTTTATTCAAATAAAAAATCTTCCTAAAAAAGATTTAAAGAAATAATTAAGTACCTTTTTCGAACACTAAATAAATTCACCCTCAAATCGGTAAAAGTGTGAAAAGGGAGTTAGGGATATACTAGTTATATATTTTAGGAATATAAATTGAATCTTTTAAAAGGACTCATCCTCCCAAAAAAGAAAAGAAAGAATTCTTTGAAGAGAAATTCTCCATATACAAGCATTTTTTTATACAAGTCTTTACAAGTTATTATATTAACGCGCTTGAACGTTACTGCACGTTCTTCTTCCTCTTCCTCTTCTTCTTTTTTTCTTTCGTTTCTTACTTTCTCTTTCTCCTTCTTCAACCGTTACTGCACAATTTCACTGCATCGTCTTCTTCTTCTTGCTGCACATTCTTCTTCCTCTTCCTCCTCTTCTTCTTCTTCTTTTCTTTCGTTTTTTGCCTTCTCTTTCTCCTTCTTCATTTACGTGCTTTTCTCTTTGTTTTCTTTTTTCGTTATTCTTGATTTCCATTATTTTTTGATATCAAGCTCTGAAATCATTTTTGAAGAAGAAGAAGCAGCAAAATATGAGGAGGAGAAAGAGAAAGAGTTCTGAATTATGCATAAAGTGTCCTTTGGGTGTATTTTCTATAATCGTTTGGGTGTATTTTCTGTAATCGTTTGGGTGTATTTCTGAAGTTTCATTATTTTCAAACGATTTCAAAGCTTGATTTCAGAAACCATGAAAATCGAAAAAAAGAAGTAAGAATACCAGTAATAAACGAGTAAAACAACTAATGAAAAGGCAAAGAGAATAACGAAGAAATATCGTTTGGGTGTATTTTCTATAATCGTTTGGGTGTATTTCTGAAGTTCTATTATTTTCAAAACGATTTCAAAGTTTGATTTCAGAAACCATGAAAATCGAAAAAAAGAAGCAAGAATACCAGTAATAAATGCAAGTAAAACACTAATGAAAAGGCAAAGAGAATAACGAAGAAATATCGTTTGGGTGTATTTTTTATAATCGTTTGGGTGTATTTTCTATAATCGTTTGGGTGTATTTCTGAAGTTTCATTATCTTCAAAACGATTTCAAAGCTTGATTTCAGAAACCATGAAAATCGAAAAAAAAACGAAGCAAGAATACCAGTAATAAACGCAAATAAAACAACTAATGAAAAGGCAAAGAAATAACGAAGAAATACATGGAGGAGGAAGAAGAAGAAGAAGAAAGAAGAAAGAAGAGGAAGAGAAGATGAGTTGTTCATAATCCACGTGAGTGAAGAAGAAGAAGAAGAGAAGAAGAAGAAGAAGAAGAAGAAGAAGAAGAAGAAGAAGAAGAAGAGAAGAAGAAGAAGAAGAAGAGAAGAAGAAGAAGAAGGAAGATGAAGATGAGTTGTTCATAATTCATGGTGAGTGAAGAAGAAGAAGAGGAAGAGGAAGAGGAAGAGGAAGAGGAGTCGTTCATAATTCACGGTGAGTGTAGCGCTTTGGAAATTAAATAACGCATTAAAAGACTCTAATGTGTAGCAACTTGTAAAACTTGTAAGTCAAAAAGACTTGTATGTGTAGCAAGCCTCTTCTTTAAATATGACGTGATCTGTTGTCTGTAGTACCCTGAAAAAAATGAAAAAATGATAAAATAAAAAATAAAAAGTAAATTATTATTAAATTTTTTATTTTCATCATATTTAAATTTGCTATCTTAATTTAAAAAAAAATTATAATTTGTTTTACTTCTCAGTTCTCACTCTAAATAACTTGTAGTAGTATTTTACTATCGTAGCTATTCTCCAATCCTTCATTGACCTTATGCGTTGACTGCAAGTTGCTTTATAATATTGGCCACGTGGCACAAAAAAAGGCCTTTTGCACTTTTTTTTCTATATGTGCAAATAGTTTAATAATCAAATAAATTAATTATGATGGATTATATATATATATATATATATATATATATATATATATATATACTAAAAATAGAGAGATTTAAATTTATAATTTTTTAGGTAAGTATAAAAAGACTATATTATTTGAAATATAATTTATTAAAAAATTATATATATACTGTTAATTTATTTTAAGTATTTTATATAAAAATTAATTTAATAATTAATTTTTTTAATACACCTAATATAATTGGTCACAGTTTTAAAAACCCAACCAATGACTTTCAAATTTGTCAACTATGAAATTGAATTGCAAATCAATGATGGATCAGCCACTGTTCCTCAAATGAGCTGGAATCTTTTATAGTCGGCGGAAGGTGCATGGAAACACGCCGGCAGTTCAACGAACTTTTTTTTTTTAGTATTGGGTCAAAGTTGGTGTTATCTACCAAAATGGCGAAACAGGGGAATTTAACGTCGCTATGGGAGTCGTCAAATGCTGCAAGAAAGACGTCAACGCCGTTATGTGAAAAACGTCATTGACGTTTTGATCAAAACGTCACCGACGTTTTGTTTTGCATGATCAACACGTGGCAATTACTTCTCTCTTCCCACACGATTAATGAAAACGCCAACTCTCTTCTTCCTTCATTCTTTTTTCTTCAGGCCATAGCTTTCATTATACACTTTGTTTGAAGAAGCTGGAAGTTACCATTTATTTACCCCACATCTCCACAACAACAAAAAACGGCAGCCCCACATTCCCGCAACAAGAAAAACGGCAACAGTCAAAGATAGAAAAAGGTTAGTAATTTAAACGTATTATTAGTAGTTAGTTAGGGTATTATTGTTTTGAACTCAAAAAAAAAAAAAAGTATATAATATTTTTAAAATAGTTTTTTGGTTACGTAGATGAATAAATTAATTATTAGTTCTTGATTAGGAGTTGTAAAAAATATATTATCTTTGTTATAGTTATAATTATAATAATAATATTAATTGTTAGCGTATCGTTAGTGTATATATTATTCGTTGAATGTTAGTATAGATTTTTTTAATTTTAATTTTGTTTAATTAATTTTTTTTAAAAAAATAGAATATTTATTAATTTTAGTTTGAATTTATATAATTTATATGAAAAAAAGGAAAGGCCGCTTTAGAATTTTTGTTTAGTTTTGTTTTAATTTTTACCTATTTGAGAAACAGAGGTTTTTAGTAATTTTAGTTATATTTTAAATAATTTATTCAAAAAAAATTAATAATTTTAGTTTTATTTAAAATAATTAATTTCAAAACAGAATTATTTATTTAATTCGGATAAAATTTTTTAGTGATTTAGATTTTTAGGTTAAAATTTAACTAAAATATATAGTCTTAATTATTATCTAATGAGCATGGGTTATTTTTTAAATTTTTTATATAAAATATTAGGTGTTTTAGATTTTATTAGTTTAAATTTTTAGTTAATTTATATGTGTAGCGCGTGAAGTTTTTAATAATAAAATTGAATTATTATTAATTATTAATATATATATATATACCATTACGTTTTTTTATTTTATTTAATTATTGGAAAACAAAATTATTGTTATTAAATTTTAGTATGTTTAGTAATTTTAGACATTTTTGCAATATATATTAAAAATAATAGAAACATATTTAGATCGGATAATTAGTAATTCTTAGGATATGTGTTTAGTAAATAGATTAAGAGTTATTATTATTATTATTTTTGGTAAAAAATAAAAAAAGTATATAAGTAATTTCTTTCTATATTATTTTAGTGTAGCGTTAAAGACAAAAATGGGAAAACGTGACATCACACGTGTTGACGAGCATATATCAGAATATCTTCAACATCCTATATATGTAAGTAATTTTTGTATGTACTGTTATGCTTAATAATGAATAATTCAATTAGTATTTATAAATTATTTGAATTTTTAGTAATTATTAATTATATTTTTTACTAAACCGAGTATTAGTTTAGTAATATTGACTAGTTCTGGTTATTGACAGTTAGTTATTATTTTTGTTATCAGGGTTCAAGAAATTTGCACACCAGACACTTACACCAAATAGACTCATATGATGCTAGGGTGGAAGAACAACTCAGAGAGAGCGGATTCTATCATATATCTCAGATTGGAAGGATCATGTCTCACGGTCCAACTATAGACGCACTAGTTGAAAGGTGGCGGCCTGAGACGCACACATTCCATCTTCCACATGGCGAGTGCACGATTACGTTGGAGGACGTTGCCATGATTTTTGGACTCCGAACTCACGGCTTGCCAGTTACTGGATCAACTGACCACAGCACAAGTGGGTTAGAAAATGAGTGCATGACCCAATTTGGTATTGCTCCTGGCCCGAACGACCATAGAGGAAGCGGAGTCAAGCTAGCATGGTTCCGCACCCTAAAGCGGCGCCAACATTTGACTGACACAGTAAGTAGGGAAATTTATGTAAAATGTCACATAATGTGTCTATTTGGAACAACTTTATTTAGTGACAAGTCTGGAGTCAGTGTGCACTGGAAGTATTTGCCGTTGCTTCGTGACTTTTCTCAGATTCACAAGTTTAGTTGGGGTTCAGCTTGCCTTGCACACATGTATCGATCCTTATGTCGGGCATCTAGGTATGATTGCAAGGACATTGATGGTCCTATGCCATTGCTCCTTGTATGGGCATGGTTACGAATGCCATCAATAGGACCACTGCCGATGGATACTAGCTTTCCACTTGCTCGCAGGTAAAATTTAGCTAAGATATGGATTTAGTGATTTTTACTGTAGTAACTGATATTATGAATGACTTATGATTTAATTTGATGTGGTGAGTGGTTGATGGTTGAAATGATTTATGAATTGAGGGAACCCTTAAGGGTGGTTAAGTCCAGTTTTAGGGGAGGTTATGTCCAAATTTTTATAAAAATATGAGTTATTGCAATATGCCAGGTGGAATGATTATCAATCAGCTGTAGAGCAGTATAAAAATTGGACAACTGCTGATGTCAGGAGAAGGTTGGACAATCTTTCTCCGGACGAGGTATGTGTTTCATCATTTAGATTTGATGTTAAAAATTGATTGCTAACAATACTAATAATAATTCAAATATTCCTAACAACAACAACAACAACAATAATAATAATAATAATAATAATAATAAATTTACCTCTATTGACATATTCAGGAAATTCTGGAACATGCATGGCATCAAGATTCAAAGTATGCATAAACGATGGCTCTCCTGATAGATGTTGATCCACTAGTGCATTAGCAACATCTGCTACATTTCCGTCAACTGATATATCATCTTCTTCCACATCTTCAGTTGGACCAACAACTTCATAATTACCTTCAAACTCTTCATCACTTTCGGTATTATAACCCATCCAGTCTATATTAGGTTCCGGAAAATCAATATCTTCAATTTCTTCGAACTCAACATATAACTCGATGAGTGAGGCTCGTGCTCTAGTTTGATGGTAGGTCAAAAACATTCCTTGTATACTAGCTTCATCCGCCACGTGCATTACTTGAAATTGAACGAAACCACCAAATACTAACACAGGCTGCCTATATAAAATATTGGTCACTCTCTTCCGGCCTTGCTGACCTACACTCTGACAGAGTACACTCTTAAGTCCTTCATATGTTATTGAAAAAGGAACAACAATAACACATGGATTCTCACACAAAAAACTCACACCTTCATGTGTATCATACAAAATCTGACCATTGAAATATATTTTTAAACTAACATAACTCTCCATTTTATACACTTATTACATTTACCTACAACTTATTTCACTCAACATGCAGAACAACTTCAACTGCTAAATAATGAAGAACAGCTAAAGAAGTAAGAACAAATTCAACTGCTAAAGAAGAAAGAACTCTAAGCTTTCTGGAAATGTGAAGGCAAATAACTTTGTGTTATTCACTTTCTACTCTATTCAAGATGTTTCCCGCACAACACTAGCATGCCTTATATAGCTAATTTTAAATTTTTTTATTCATACTTGTACTAAACGTCACCACCGTTTTAATAATTTCTAACGGTAAAATTTGCTTTTATACAAAACGGCACCGCCGTTTTCTATTTTTAAATTAAAAAAATTTTGCCTCCTACACAAAACGGCAACGCCGTTTTCAGCTATGCTTATTTTTTTAATTATTTATTCTAACAAAACGGTAGTGCCGTTTTGATTTTATTTATTAAAAAAATTCAAATCATATACAAAACGTCTCCAACGTTTTGTATCTTCTGACAAAAAACAGTTTCTCTCCCATAGCAATGTTAAACTCACTCAAAACAAAATATTAAAGAGAAACACACACTTATTCCCAATATTTAAAAAACTCAGCCGCAGTTCAACAGAGATATTTACTGGATTAAATTTTCAAACTTTTTAGAAGAATTAACTGATGAAATTTCGTTACAAAACCAACATCTTTTATATATAATTTTTTTTTTAAAGATTACGAGTGAGATTCGAATTCGAAATTTCTAAACGAAGATAAAAAATTATATTATTTGAGGTATAATTTGTTAGCTTATATATAAATTTTGTTATTTAAATATAAAATTCAAAATATATACATTTCTAATATTAAAATTATACATCTAAAATTCAAAATTAGTATAAAACTTTTTCATAAGAAAAAGTTGCATGTCATAAAATTAAAATTCAGAATTTAAAATTCATACACATAAAATTCAAAACTAATGCATCCAAAATTGGAAACCAAATATTTGATGTAATTTAAAATAAATGAAATTAATTCATAAATTAGAATTAATTTATTTGTACATTGTGGTATATGTTTAGGATATGGTTCTAAAATTTAAATGTTAAAATGTTTTTTAGATTTTGTATATAGAGATTCTTTTCATTTTCTTTTTGGAAATTGTTTGTGTTTGTGTTTGTGTTTGCTTTTATTCTTAATGTGTGGAATAAGATAATTAGAAGGATCATGAGTAATAAATGTAATTATAAATTGTATAATATTGATTTATTTTGTTATTTAATGTAATGTATAAAATTAAAATTAAAAAATTAAGATAAAATTTGAAAATTCACAGTCTCTTACTTTGAAGAGAGATTTTGTCCAAATTTTTTAGAAATTAAAAGGAAACAAATTAACTAAAGAATCCATCTTTTGGCAAAAGTAAATATGGATTGATTGTGACACCAATGACTCAAAATAGATAATAGACGTATTATAAAATGCACGCAAAGGGGCGGTTTATGGGTTATAATTGTCTATGAATTTAAAACCACAAATGATGTTAGGTATGGCATGATAATAGATAATATTTGTGCTTAATTATTGGATTTGACACTATAAAAAAATGTTGGGTACTGTTAAATTTATTATAAAAAAATAAAATTTGACAATAATTTAATTATCGTCAAATTTAATGTCGAAAATAATTAGACGATATAAATTTCGCTGATAGATATTTATCGACAAAATTTTTTTGTTTAATGATAATTATTGTCAGATTTTACGACGGATTATCAGCTTAAAAAACCAATTGGTTATAGGTAAATTTTGTCGACAGTATTGTTGATGCCAAAAATGTTTCATACACTGTTACTGTCGGGTTAATCTTACGATAATTTTGACAGTAATATCAATTTTTTTTCAATTTAAAATAAATAATCAATTTTAATTTTAAAATTTTTCACATAATTAGTGGTCTATTCATAAATAATGAAAACTTTTTATTTAAAATAAATAATATAATGTTCAAATAAATTAAAAGTCAAGTACATCAAATAAATATAATGAAATAATAAAACAAAAAACTAATAACTATAGATCCAAATAGTCATCATCGTCGTCGGTCCTGTGGCCTTAAGTCGGCAGCGCAGCAAGACCGCTGCCACCAATAAGTTCGATGCCAACGACGCACATCTGGACTTGGTACACCTCTATTTGAGCCTCCATACGCTGTATTCGTTTTAACGAATGCCTCAACTCCAGCCTGAGCTTATCTGTAGACGTCACACAATTGAGGATCTTCTTATATCTCTCTCGATAATCGTTATGCTTCTGAGCCTGCTGCTAAAGGCTGCGTTGGAGCTCCTGTACCCGCAGCCTCAAATCCACACATTCTTTGGGGTCGACGGCTCGACTAGTGGTGGAGCCTAACAATAGCCTCAATGTGTATGTGCAGTGGCTGCTGGCGAAAAACGACTCCATCCCATATATGTGGTTCTTGTACGGCGTTGAGATGGTCTCGCGCCAAACCGCATCAGGATCAATGATTGAAAAATTTTTGATTCTGAAAAAATTCAAGTTTTAACTCATACGTTACTTTGAAGGGCTATACTTTATGTTAATTTTTTTAACATCAAAAATCTCGATAACGATTCTTTAGATATTAATGAGTCAAATGATGATTTTTAATGAATCTTTAGAAATCGTTTATTGTTCTATTTTAAATTTATAAATTTATAAAAGTATAGATTTTTTGAAATTTGAACTAAAAGACAAAATTAAATTTCTATTCTTATTGGTTTTGATTTTTTTGATATTTTATTTAAAGCAAAATGAGAAGACAAACCTATTCCTAATATATAGTTACATGTTTTATCACATGTTAAACTTAGTTGTATTGACTTCTCTAATTAGGTAGTATTCACTCCAATTGTCAATTACAACAAGAATGTGAGATACTAAGTTTAAAAATAACCATTTTCAATATTCATTTGAGCAAATGATGATCTTAATTATGGAAATGACAGAGTTCTAGCCATATTTTCAAAAATTATTATAAAACCAAAAAAAATAATTTTCAATTGAGATTGAATTCGTGTAAAATAAATTGTTGCATGAAATATTACAAAGATGAGAAAAGATTGAATGAGTGTAACTTTTTCATAGGTTTGGCCTTAATAAATGTACCCTGTACTTGCCCTTCATCACTGGATTCCTAGACTCCAAAGATTATGCGCATCAATGAGTTTAGCATCTCTCATATAAGGCACAAAGGCAAAGTCAAGGACTCAAGGTCATCGGCAAAAAAACAGAAATGTTTGATAATTAAAAAAAAATAATAAAAAATAATTATAATTTATTTTATTTAATATTGTAATAATTAATGAATGTTAAATAAGATAAATTTTAATTTTTATGTCTGACAAAAAATCTACAGAGTTCATTAGTGCTCACTGGCAGCTACAGTACATATGGCGCACAACAAAGCAAATAGTAGGAAAACAATCATAATTTGGTTATCCAACTACCAGATATGAACTCTTTCAGTACGTAGCATTTAAAATTAAGTATGATTTTGATCTCTAAAGTATAGGTCGAAATTTTTTTTATCTTTAACATTTTTTGGCATATAAATCGTCTCTAAAATTTAATTTGATTTTAAAATTGTCCTTACTTGAGAGTAGGGGTGTTCGCGGTGCGGTTTGGATCGGTTTTGAGTCAAAAACTCATCCGATCCGAACACTAATTTTACTTGCGGTGCGGTTTGGATTGGATGATGTTTTAAAAAAAATCCGATCCGATCCGATCCAATTTCAAGCGGTTTGGATTGGATTGGATTTGCGGTTTTGTAAATTAAAAAAATTAAATACATATAACAAGTCTTAACATTAAATTTTAAATAATTAACAACGACATAATAAGTCTCAACAATATCTTAAAAAACTAACGATAACATAACATAGAAATAAAATTATAGGTTAGTTAAAATAAATAATAAATAACATTTTGAACATAAACTATTTATTAAATAATAATAATACATGAATAATATAAAAATATATAATAAATTAAACATGTTATAAGTATAATTATAAATATAATAATAAAATAATAATATTATAGTACATTGTGCGGTTTGGATTGGATTGGATCGGTTTTGAAAAGTAGATCCAAAATCCGATCCGATCCAGCGGTTTGTAAAAAATAAAATCCAATCAGATCCAAATTAGTGCGGTTTTAATCGGTTTCGGTTTGGATTGGATTGGATGAGCGGTTTAATTTGGATCGGTTTGGATTTGAACACCCCTACTTGAGAGACTAAAATCGTACAGAAGTGGCGATAAAAACGGAGACAAAAGTGGATCATAAATAACTTCTTCTTCTTCTTTCCTTTCCGATTCTTCTTCTTCTCTTCCCCTTTTCAGAAGAGCAAAAATACTCTCTTCTTCTTATTTTTTTTATTTTAAAAATTTTTTTATGGATAATTTGATTTAAAATTTTAATATTTAAATAAAAAAGATAACTTTAAAATTTAATTTAAATTTTAGAGACGATTTTGTATACAAAAATTTATTGACATATACTTAAAAACCAAAATTATACTTAATCCTTATATTTATGATAAATTAATTTTTTTTATTATTGTTGAATTATTATTATCAAGTTATCTGAGTATATTTCCAACTCAAGAAAACCATTAGGAGCGAACTCTTTGAGCATGTCCACCCAAATAAGAAGGACCGCAACAAATGTGGTTGAACATGCTCAGAAGACACCTTTTTAAGTTTAATTTTAGTTGCTGATGTTCTTTTTAACATTAAGCTTGATATTTTTGTATTCTTGCCTAATTAATTGTTTATGTTTCCTATTGTAGTGCCAATTCAAGTGACTTGAAAATACTGTAGAATAGAAGAGTATGCTAATATTAGAGTTATAAAAATCGAACCAATAATTAAACTAATAAAATAAAAAATTTAAAAATTTAAAGATTTAAGATTTAAAGAGATTCAATCAAATTTTATTGGACATAATAAAATATATATTTTTTTAAAAAATAATTTTTTATATTTTATTATTTTAAATTAATTAACCACTAAAAAATCATATTAATTCGACAATTAACAAATTTTTGACCGATTTGTTATTAATGAATTTTTTATTATAATCAAACCAATTTAATGACTAATTTTTAATTAATTTATTTAAACCGATCAATTTGGTTTGATTTCCAGAATCATGTATGGCTAATACAAAGTTTTGCTTGCTAATAAGTGACTTGGGTTCAAATTTCCAATTTTATAATCTTTTATGCTTGTTGCCTCTTATCTGTGATATTACATAAGCTCTAATTGGACTTCGTAATATCCATATATATAAAGTTACTAATATTTTCTTCACTTATATTTTTATTTTTCTTATTTCTAAACTTATAATAATTTATTTCAATATAGAATCAGTAGACCTATTTGCATAAAAAATAGTAGGATTGTTTTGTGTCATAAAAAAATAGTAGAATAATCAATTAATCATATAAGAATATATATTTGATAAAATAGTAAAATGCACAGGTTTGTTTCAATCATTTAGTCATAAGTAATACATGATCATTATTGATTCCAAATTTGGTCAACGTTGAGAATGAGGAAGGGTGAGGTCATAAAGACGAGTAGGAATCAGTCTTCCTCTTGAGAAATTTGTAATTTGCTTCTTCCATTGTGTAATGTGTAAATGCTCTTTTCATACTCTACATTAATTGTAATTATACACACACAATGTCATTATCACTAATGTCATAGTACTTTTACGGAACTTCAATGTTCTTTGTACGATTAAATTGTAAGTAAATTTATTTGTCTTATAGTTTTTTATAAAATGACGAATATAATCCTTTAATAAAAAAAAAAAGATAAAAACAGTAACTTTAAAAATGATTCTACAAATAAGTGTTAAAATAAAAGACCATAATAAATTTAAGAGATTATTTGATATTAATTTTTTTTAAAATGGTTGAAAAAAATATTGTATGAAAAATTTTAGGAGTTAATAATATATTTTTTTAAATTTTTATCTAATTTTTAAATTAATATTATCTAATATTTTTCTCTTTTATAAGGTATTAATAGATCAAAATGTTTTTAGTGAGTGAACTAGGTGTAAAACATTTTTTATTATATATTTGAGAATTTTTCAAAAAAAAAAACTCTTATTCGTTGGAATATTATTTTTTATTTTTCGGTATGTGCAAAAAAAATAAAAGCATATATGACAGTTTGAATATTAATTTTTAATATTTTAAGTCAATTATTGATTTATACTTTGATAAATATATATATATATCTCAATTAATATAAAAAATTTCACATTTTTAACAATGTGATAGTAACATCGGCAAGAAAATCCCTTATTTTTTTATGTATTTCTCTTGTACATAATATATTTATTAATTTATAATTATTAATGTTACTAATATTTAGTATAGGTGCAGAATACATTAATATATATTATAATGTATATATTATTTTTATTATATATTTTATATAAATAGTTAATTTAGTAAATAATTATTAATATACATATAGTATAAGTAGACATTTTATTCTTATTGTTATTAATATAGTTTTGAACATTACCTAAAAGTAATAATTTATAAGGAGGTATATATTATTGTTATATAGTAAAAATATTTATTTACAAATATTAATTCATACGATGATACATAAATATTATTCAAGTGTTATTATTTTAAAATTGTAATGGGACACATTTATTGAATTTATATATTATGCTCTTATGTGTGAATTATGTTAAATTTTATAATTTATTTTATTGTATAATTATCCGTTAAATTCTATAAATAAGAATCTAATTAAGACACACAAAAAATACAGTTTAATAATTAATTTTCAATATAACCTACTTAATAAGAATAATTCAAACAAAGTATTTTTGTCATTTTATATATTTTCACAATTTTAATTTATATAAAAATAATTTTACCTACAATTTAAGATTTATATACAGTGATGATAAGATTTTAGTTACTATATTATAATTAATCTTTAAATAGTACATAAATAAATAATAAATTAATTTTGATAATTTTAAATTGATAATGTCCCTCTTTTAAAAAAAATGATAATATCTCCCTCAAATTCATATATATAAGTATATTACTTTTAATGTAAAATACATTGTTATTGAATTTTCATCAAATTAGACTAACATTATAATTTTAAAGATAATTCTTAAATATTTTTTTATTAAGTAAGAAATGTTATATTTTTTGTCAATTAAATAAATTTTAATTTTTTATTATTATATTTTATATTAATACTTTAAATTGAGAGTTTAAAATTTACTAAGATTTAGGGTCGGGTTTAAAACTTAAAATTAAAAGTTTAGAATTTAGAATTCAAAAATTAAGATTTATAGTCTATAGCATTTAAATAGCATTGCACTCTTTACTTTTTTTCAGAGCACAATACCATTATTTTAATTAGAATACTCTAAATATTTTTTTCAAAAAAATAATCTAATAGATATACATTACAAACTAAATTCAAGTATATATGAAATTATTACTCAATTATTTTATTTATTTTCATTCATATATATTTATGTCATTTATAATATTTACACAATATTAATTTTCTATTCAAATTTTTTAATGATAATATAATTTTAATTTTATTAACATATACTTTAAGGAAATATTTTAACAGTATTATGAAAAAAATATTTTATTAAAAAATTATAAAAATAGATTTTATATTTTTTAATGTATTAAATATATTAAAAAATTAGAATTTTTAATTATTATACTATTAAATGTGTTTTTAAAACACAAGAGAATTAAATTATTCATATAAAATACATATTAAAATATAAAATATAAATTAAAAATATATAAAAAATATTATGTATTTTTATACAAATATATAGTAGTTAATTTTTAATATATATATATAATTAATATTTTTTAAAAAATAATTAAATTAAATAATCCACTCCAACAGACATAAAAGTGTTAAACTTTTTAATAATATTAAATTTTTGTAAAAAATTTTTTGCAACTAACACAGAAATTTTATCACAAAAAAATTATTTCCTTATACACGTACATAAAAAGTGATATGAAGATTATTTTTACGAAAACATTTTTGTTATAATTCATTATCTTTTTCAAACACAAAAAATATATATTTTTATGGTTGCATCTAAAATATTTCGGTAAAAATAAAATTTAAACATTAATCTTTCGGTGAATATTATTTATTGAGATTATTAGATTATGATAAATATAAAAGTTTATATTAAAATGAATGTTATAAAATAAATTTATAATAAAGATAATATTTTAAAATATAAATATATAATAAATATCTAAATTAAATATTTATTTACTGTAAAAAAATTATATATATTACAAAAACTTAAATAATATATGTGTGTGTAACATTTTATTAGATAAAAATATTTTATTAAATACCATTTCAATTATATTAAAAATCTAAATAAAATAATAATTATTTTGTAACAAAAATGCTAGTTAAAAAGAGATTCGCTCATGTTAATTCATCACAACGTTCAGCTCTTTTTAATACAAACTGGTTAAAGCATTAAAGGACAAGACAATAATTTTATTTCTTATTATGTGGATGAAGGAAAGTGTAAGTTGCTTTTTTACTATGTTCTTTAAACAAATAATTTTACTTACAAAATTTTTACTTTCATCTCATCTTTCGTTATATTTTATTATAAATCTTATTGGTTAAAATAATAAAGATAATAATATTCTATTAAAGTACAATGATATACTTCAACAGCTTCCAAAAATATATAGCAAAGATAAAGAGTAATAAACTCTTGTTGAAGTTACAAATTAAATCAGCTGAAACAAATGAAACAAACGCTATACGTATGAAACAATCATAGTGTGCTTACGTAATACACCAAATCATCATCAGCTCTAACTAACATGCAATAGCTTCAACTATGACCCTTTTCTTTCAATTTTTAATTATTTGGTCAATGAAGTTTGGGAATATATATATATATATATATATACTTAAATTAGTTCATTTAAAATTTTAATTTATTTAATTTAATTCTCCAATTCAACTGTGGTGATTTAAGTTAGTCATTATTTTTATTTTTATCACATAACCGTTAACAGAATAATAAATAGACGAATAATTATTTCGTTAATTTTTCTAACAACTATATCTAAATAATAATTAAAAGTTTTTTTTATCTCAATTTACATCTTGTGAAACATTTAAAATTCTAATTCTAATTTTACTTAAGAGTTTTAACAGATTTTAAAAAATAAATTAAGACAAAAAATTATAATGATCGCATTAAATAGCCGTTAAAAAATTTAATATGATAGTCATTATTAATCTATCTCAACATACCGTTAATAATTTTCTAATGAAAACAGAATCAAACACTAACATAAATTATAAATAATAAATTAAAATAACAAATTAAATAAATTAAAATTTTAAAGATTAGATTAAAATGCAAATGTAATTTTAAGAACTAATTTAAATATGAAAAAATATAGGTAGATAATAAAAATATTAAATAATAAAAATAATAGATATATTAGATATTCAATTCATTAGGTGTGTGAATAATTATTCTAATATTAAAATTTAGATAAATAATTTAAAAATGTAGTGTATTTTATTTAAATTAAACTAATTTTAAAATTTATTATTTATATTGTTGAAAAAAATTATTAATTACCAAATATAACCCTTTAAATGTTATATTTAATTGCTCATAATTCATGAGATTATAGCTAGTATTTATCATAGCTGGTATGCGCTGTTTAATTAATTATTGGCTTTGACATTTGACAGGTTCGGCTTTGAACTTAATTGTCCGCAACTGATTGGCATTTTCTCATACCATTTCGTAACTAATTCCAAATAAATTTGAGTATATGACAAGGAAACTCATGAGCTGAAACTCATGGGTTTCGATTTCCAAAACTGAGAAAAACGCGTGGTATGTATTTTTGTTATTATTAGTGGCACTTAATTAATTTGTGTCAGGAAGGAACAGGCAATTGCAGTCTCTTTTTTTTTATTTTTTTAAATAAATAATTTAATTATTTTATTCATCGAAATATATAATTTACATTACATAATTTATTTCGTTTATAATATAAACGAAGTATAAATAAGATGATTTTGTATGTATGTTATAACTTATAAATACTATAAGTCAAATTTTATTTTACACGTATAAATATAAATAAAATATATTCATAATATAACATCAACTTCACGCTTCTCATCTATTGTATTTATTCTTATCATAGAACTTGAATACGTAAAAATTTTTTTTTTTTAAATTTAGATCAATCTAATTCGATCTATAATTTAATCTAAATTTTTTTTATATATTTCTTTTAAAAATTAATTATTCAAATATATCATTCGTTTTAATCTCTTCTATCAATTTCTTGAATATTAATTGCACATTAAAAATTTGCTATATTGTATTATTTTAATCATAATTTTTTTACAATAATACATATATTTCGTTGTAAATAAAAAAATATAATATAAACGAGATATGTTTTCTTTTCAAACTTTAAATATCTTATTTACATACAAAATACGTACAAAGTAAAATTTGGTGAATCATGTTTACATTGTAAACGAAATACACACAAATTCATTTCATTTACACAATAAACGAGATAAATCATATGATATAAATTGTTAAATATATTACAAATTATATATTTTAATAAATAAAATAATTAAATTATTTATTTTAAAAATCCTTCTTTTTATATCATTATTATTATATGAAATTACTGAATCTTTTTTATTTGAAACATAAATTACGCATATATAAATCTTTTATACAACTTGAAATTGCAGTCTACTTTTGTCTTCTAATGATTCTTTTATACACAAAAATTTAACTCTAAATTTTTTAGTTATAAAATTTTTAATAATATAGTATAAAATCACTTATTTAAAAAATTTAAATTATTAAATAAAGATATATAAATAATTATATATCAACAATTATTCACATTCTTCAAAACCTCTAGAAATATGATTTCACGTTTAGCAGTGACCACTATATATCAACCCTCTACAAAACAAAGTTTTTTTTTTTTTTTGACATTGATTTAATTTAAGTATGCCATGGATTTAAGTATACTGAAACTAAGTATGAGTTCTTTAATTTTGTATTGTTAAAAGTTTTCATATTATCGTTCTAACATATATTATCTTATCAAAATATTTTTATATTCATTTCAATAAAAAAAAGCCAAGTTGGCGGTGCGTGCATATTACAATCAGCTTGCTTGCGGAGTCATGATTTTATTGGTTGTTACATTCACACACACAATATATAATTGCTTGTTAAATTAAAAATAAAGAAAATTAAATTATTTTTATTTTATAATAATAATCTAAAGATGAATTTAGGCTTGCACTAGTATCTTGTACTTGGTAACAAGAACACGACAGAAAATAATTAAATTAGGGTGCATAAATATTGAATGAATAAGTGGAGGATTTTTTTCTTATAAAAAAAATATTTTATCCCAAAACAAATTAAACTTCTTTATTTTCCAAAATGCAAATTTTTTAGGGGTATTTAGGCATAATCGATGTGGGTCTCATCTTTTTAGGGCATAATCGGTGAAGGTCTCTCCAATTGGGGACAAAATAGATAAAATCGGATAAAATTTTTCCAATTTTGGATAGAAAATTAATGAGAGTCAGGTTAAACTTTTTCAGTAATGATAGCATTAAAGCCCAAATTGGTTAACTCCGATATTTGATTAATCTATGAATAATGAACTCTCAATAAGCTGTATGGTGAATTTTTAGGTGTATTATATTAGCTATTCGAAAGTAAAATTTACTCTTAAATCTTTGCATATTGTCTTTTAAATTAAGATTAATTGATATTTTAGTTTTGTCTGTCAATAAATGCTGGAATTTTTTTTAAATAAATAAAATAAAATATTTTAATTTTCGCAATATATATTTTAGAATGTTTTTATCGAAAAGCATCATATTTCTTATTTCGTTTATAGTGTAAACGAAATAAGTTAATACGTATCTTGTTTACAGTGTAAACGATTGTAAACGAGATAAGGTCAATAATAACGTGATCGTATCACGTTTATACATGTGTTATGTAACGACCTTATTTCGTTTATAGTGTAAACGAAATAAAAAAAGCGGAGACCTATATATATGTATCTCGTCCATAACCTCTTCAGTAAAAATAGCATTAAAATCCAAATTGATTAACTCAGATATTTGATTAATCTAAGAGTTGTTTTTTTTTGGACTCCCTTCCTATGTGAAGAAAAAGTTCAAATGTTAGTATCCAAACCCATTAAAAATTAAAGTAGCTGAGGTGAGTTAGAGTTGAGTGAGAAAGGTCTCATTTGTAAGAAGAGCACCAAACACTAGAGAGAAGAGGAGAGAAAGTCATTTTCGCACATATACAAAGCTGTCTTTGTAAATTGGTTGCTACAGATTCGTTAACCGTTGGATCAAGCTCAAATTTAGACAGTGTGTTTCACACATCTGGTTCGTTGTTTTCACTGTTTGGATCTTCGATTAGATGTCGGTAGTTGGAGATATGGCCACGCACAACAGCTCTGTTTTTGTGGTATTTTCATCTTCTTGTTCTTATTTTGTAAGCTTTGAAGCTTGGGTTGTTTGACTTGTTGTATGCACGTTTTGTACAGTAATTTATGACTCTCTTGTACCCTATTTTTCATCATAGTGACGCTATTTTCTGATCTTGGTGACTCGTGGTTTTTACTTCTCTTATTGATGAGGTTTTCCACGTTAAAAATTTTGGTGTGTTAGCTTGTCTCTAATTCCTGGTTTATGTGATTTTTTCGCTGCTATTGGATATTATTGTGCTACTGTTAATACTTGTTGTGAGTGGATTGTTGCTCCTCTAATTCTTGCAAGTAGAAAATTGTGTGTTTTATTCCTATCAATTGGTATCAGAGCTCAGTTTTGGGTATTTGGTTATAACTTGCTTGAAAGATGGAGACAAATAACTCTACTAGGATGATAAGTTTGAATGTCATTAATTACTATCTATGAAATGAAAAAATAAAGGATTTGTTGTTTGTAAAGAATCTACATTTACCCATATTTTCTACACAAAAATCAAAATCTAAAACAGATGAAGAATGAGAGTTTAAACACCAACAAACTTATGGGTTTATTAGGCAATGGGTGGAAGATAATGTTTACAATCACATTGCTAATGAGACTCACGTTAGGGCTTTATGGAATCAAATTGAATCCTTGTATGCTTCCAAGTCTAGTAATAATAATTGTACTTGTTGAATATGTTGATGAATTTGAGATACAAGGAGGAGTTACAAGTATTACATCACTTGAATGAATTTCAAGGGGTTTTGGATTAGTTGTCAAGCATGGGAATGAAGTTTGAAGATGAGGTTCAAGGATTGTGGTTGCTAAATACTCTACCAGATTCTTGGGAGACATTTCGTATCTTTCTTATTAATTCTGCTCCAAATGGTTAAGTGAGCATGCAACTTGTTAAAGGTGGCATTTTAAATAAAGAGATGAGAAGGAAGATGCAGAATTCTTCGTCACACTCTGAAATGTTAGTCACTAAAACCAGGGGGAGAAATCAGAATAGAAGTCAAAAGGGTAGAGGTAAAAGCAGGAGCAAATCCAAGTCAAAATACAAGAATGTTGAGTGTTTAAAAAATATTGCTTTCTTTGGAAAAAGAAGAATAAAGGTAAGTAAAAAAAGAAGGATGATAGTGGTAATAATCATGTATCTTTTGTTTCAGATGATCTTTTTACTGTTGATATTGTTGATTATGAGTACAAGATCAATCTTGTTTTTGATGATGAGTTCAGCTTGGTAATTGATAGTGGCGCCTCAATACATGTTACATCGAAGAAGGAGTTCTTCACTTCTTATACTCCAGGTAATTTTGGAGTGCTTAAGATGGATAATGATGGCTTGGCCAAGATTATTGGTGTAGGAGATGTTTGTCTTGAGACTAATATGGGAATGAAGCTGCTACTCAAAGATGATAGACACGCTCCAGATGTTTGCTTGAATTTGGTTTCAGTTAAAAGGATTGATAATGAAGGCTTTGTAAACACTTTCGGCTTTGGACAATGGAAGCTTACTAAAGGTAACTTAGTGGTGACTCGAGAAAAAGGTACTTCATGTTTGTATGTGATGTATGCCATGATTGCAAAAGGTAGTGTGAATGCGATTGAAAGTAAAAAAGTTTGTAACTTGTAGCACAGACGACTTGGTCATATTAGTCAAAAAGGACTTAATTGTTTGGTTCGAAAGGATGCTCTTTCCGGTTTGAAGAATGCGGAGTTGGAGAAATATTCCCATTGCATGGCTGGCAAATAAAGAAGATTATCCTACAAGAAGCATCAACCTTCAAGAAAATCAAAATTCTTAAAATTTGTGTACTCTGATATTTGTGGTCCTTTGAAGGTACGGTCTTTTAGTGGAGCTTTTTACTTTATTACTTTTATTAATGATCAATCAAGAAAACTTTAGACTTATGCTTTGAAAACAAAGAACCAAGCTTTGGAAAAGTTCAAACAATTCCAAGCTTTGGTTGAGAGACAAACAGGTACAAATCTTAAATGTATTCGCACTGATAATGGTGGTGAGTATTGTGGACCATTTGATGAGTATTGCAAGCAGCAAGACATTAGGCATGAAAAGACGCCTCCTAAAATACCTCAGTTGAATTGTTTGGCAAAAAGAATGAATAGAACATTGATTGAAAGAGTTAGGTGTATGCTTACTGAAGCTATGCTACCTAAAGTCTTTTGGGGTGAAGCGCTACTTACAGCGGCTGATGTGATTAATTTGAGTCTTACAATTGCTTTGGACAATGATGTTCCGAATCATGTTTGGTCAGGCAAAGATGTCTCGTATGGTCACTTGAGAGTCTTTGACTGTAAAGTATTTGTTCATGTTCCAAAGGATAAGAGGTCCAAGTTGAGACAAGGCAGTGCATTTTTATTGGGTATGGTCAAGATGAGTTTGGTTACAGGCTTTATGATCCAGTTGAAAAGAAGCTTGTAAGAAACCGTGATGTAGAGTTTATTGAAAACCAGACTATTGGAGATATTGATATGGCAAAGAAGAGTCAATCACAAGAGAGCAGTGACTTGAATGATGTAGATCCAGTTCAGTCGCCCCCTTCGTCAGAACTAGCAAAGAATCAAGATCAGGAGCATATGCAGCAAAATGAGCCTTTGGTTCCTGATGACCAGGATATAGGAGATCCGATTGATGCTCCAGTTGATGACGATGCTGATAATCAACCTGAGCTACCTGATGATCCACCAGGGTTCCATCCTTGGAGGTCTACTAGAGAGCGACGACCTTCAACAAAGTATCCTTCTAATGAGTATGTGATATTTACTGATGGATATGTGACCTTGATTGATAGGGGAGAACCTGAATGCTATGCGGAAGCTATGGAAGGCGACGACAATAAGAAATGGTTTAATACAATGCAAGATGAAATGAAATCCTTGCATGATAATCAAACATTTGTGCTTGTGAAGTTTTCAAAAGGGAAGAAAGCTTTGCAGAATAGGTGGGTTTATAGGTTGAAACATAAAGAAAATTCTCAGTGTCCAAGGTATAAGGCTAGATTGGTGGTCAAGGGCTACAGACAGAAAAAGCGAGTTGACTATACTGAAATCTTTTCATCGGTTGTGGGAAGATCTTCTATTTGGACTGTTTTGAGTTTAGTTGCAAGTCTTGATTTAGAGATAGAGCAGATAGATGTGAAAACTGCTTCCTTCATGATGATCTTAAGGATGAAATTTACATAGAACAACCTGAAGGTTTCATGGTAAAAGGCAAATAGGATCATGTTTACAAACTGAGGAAGAGCTTGTATGGATTGAAGTAAGCTCCAAGACAATGGTATAAGAAGTTCGAGTCTATTATGACAGAACAAGGCTACAAAAAGACTACCTATGATCATTGTGTATTTGTTAAACAGTTTGCAAGTAATGATTTTATTATCCTTTTGATATATGTTGATGACATGCTTATTGTTGGTCAGAATGCTTCTAGGATTGATATGTTAAAGAAGAAACTTGCAATGTCATTTGCAATGAAGGACCTTGGGCTGGCGAAGGAGATTCTTGGCATAAGAATCTAGCGTGATAGAAAGGAGAAGAAACTTTGGTTGTCACAGGAGAAATACATAGAGACAATGTTACATAGGTTTCAAATGGAGAAAGCAAAGGCCGTTAGTACTCCTCTTGCTACACACTTCAAATTGAGTTGCAAGCAAAGTCTATCAAGTGATAAAAAGAAGAAAGACATGGAAAAAGTTTCATATGCATCAGCCGTGGGTAGTTTAATGTATGCTATGCTGTGCACAAGACCGGATATAGCTCATGCTGTTGATTGTGTTAGCCATTTTGTTTCAAACCCAGGAAGAGAGCATTGGAATGCGGTAAAATGGATAATGCGATATCTTCGTAGTACTTCTAGTATGAAGTTATGTTATGAAAATGATAAGCCTACTCTAATTGGTTACACTGACTCAGACATGGCAGGAGATATTGATTCTAGAAGGTCCATTTCAGGCTTCTTGATTAACTTTGCGAGTTGAGCTGTGTCTTGACAATCTAGATTAAAAAAATATGTTGTTTTGTCTACTACCGAGGCTGAGTTTATTTCCATTATCGAAGCGTGTAACAAGATGCTTTGGATGAAGAAATTCTTAAAAAAACTTGGGTTTACTCAAGAGAGGTATGTGCTGCTTTGTGATAGTCAAAGTGCTATACATCTTTGTAAAAACTCTACTTTTCATTCTCGATCCAAACATATTGATGTGAGGTATCATTGGATACGTAAAATTTTGGATGCTGAATTATTGGAACTTGAAAATATTCATACTGATGAGAATGGTTCTAATACGATGACCAAGACATTACCAAATTGGAAGTTTGAAATTTGTTGCTTAATCGCTGGATTGGCGGTTACCTCCACATAGTCGTGAGGGAGAGATTTGTTGGGTTTTTTGGACTCCCTTTTTATGTGGAGAAAAAATCCAAATGTTAGTATCCAAGCCCATGAATAGTTAAAGTGGCTGAGGTGAGTTAGAGTTGATTGAGAGAGGTCTCATTTGCAAGAAGAACACCAAACATTAGAGAGAAGAGAAGAGAAAAAGTCATTTTCGCACATATACAAAACTGTCATCGTAAATTGGTCGCTACAGATTTATTTGTTAGGATTTGGTTGAATTAGTCCCACATTGCTTAGGATAGCAAATGGAGTGGGTGGCCTAGGCTATAAATATGAGGCTAAGTTCTCCATTTGTTTTTAGTTTCCAAGTTAAATTCTTGTGTTGTGATTGTGTCTATTTTATTTCTCTGTCAAAGGTGTTTTCTCAAGGGGGAATGGTGTCTTATTCCCAACAAGTGGTATTAGAGCTTCGGTTCGGTGGGATTTATTCTTAGTATGCTCTGTGGTTGCAGCCTAGTTTAACCTTCCACATCAGAAAAAAATTTTGTCCTGTGGCTTGAGGTTGAGCTTTGGTTGCTGTTGTTGTTGCTGGAAGGCAGTATGACACTGTGAGAGTGCAGTTTGGATAGGTTCTGGCTAAGGAAAGACTTGGTATTTAAGTGTGTCCATTATGACCCACCTCTCTTTCCTGGGGACCCTTCCTAGTGTACGGTTTACAGTTGAGTTATACTATTCCAGTATACGGTTGCAACAATGTCAGGATATTCAAGTGCTGTGAAGCTTGAAATAGAGAAATTTGATGGAAGAATCAATTTTGGCTTGTGGCAAATACAAGTCAAGGATGTGTTAATACAATCAGGTTTGCATAAGGCGTTGAAGACAAGAAGTATCCTCATGGTATTACCGCACTACCATGGATAAGGATAAGCTGTGGTAATCGGGTCCACAATTGCACACGGGCATTGGTTGGCGTTGAGATGCAAGGTGTGTGGCGGAGTTAGGTCGATGACTGAAGAACTTCCAGGAAAAGCCAATTTGGAAGTTGCACCATGAATTTTCAGCAAGGTTTCAATCTGTACCAAGGCGAAAGGCTTGGAGTGGTCTAATTCCAAGTGAGTATACTTTCATGATGGAGTATGATAGTTCTCTGAACTATGATTGTCGGTATAGACAATGGCAGCAAAGAATTGTCGGTGTTGACAATGGAAGCTGAAGATGTGTGACTATTTCAATCAAGGTGGAGATTGTTAGGATTTGGTTGAATTAGTCCCACATTGCTTAGGATAGCAAATGGAGTGGGTGGCCTAGGCTATAAATATGAGGCTAAGTTCTCCATTTATTTTTGCACCAGTCAGAAACACTTTAAGCTTGTATCTGATTTTTTCTTTTCCTCTGTACTCTTTGAATAGAGAGTGTTGTGAGGTGTAGTTAGATATTTGCTTTGAGAGAGTGTGGGTGTACTGGGGTGCCGGTGTTAGAGAGAAAGAAGTCTATGTGTTGTAACAATTTTCACATAGTGATATTCTCTGGTTGTCATTTGACAACGGTCGTGGTTTTTTCTCCGGTAATTGGAGTTTCCAAGTTAAATTCTTGTGTTGTGATTGTGTCTATTTTATTTCTCTGTCAAAGATGTTTTCTCAAGGGGGAATGGTGTCTTATTCCCAACATTATTAACCGTTGGATCTAGCTCAAATTTGAACAGTTATTCTATACATCTGGTTCTTTGATTGCACTGTTCGGATCTTTGATTCGATGTCTTTAACTAGAGATATTGGTCACGCACAACAGCTCTGTTTTTGTGGTATTTTCATCTTCTTGTTCTTGTTTTGTAAGTTTTGAAACTTAGTTATTTGGCTTATTGTATCCACATTTTGTGCATTAATTTGTGACTCTTTTGTATCCTATTTTCATCATAATAAAACTATTTTCTGGTCTTAGTAACTCAATTTTTACTTCTCTTATTAAAAAGATTTTTCATGTTAAAAATTTTGGTATGTTAACTTATTTCTAATTTCTGGTTTATGTAATTTTTCTGCGGTTATTAAATATTATTATGCTACTATTAATATTTGTTGTGAGTGAATTATTATTTCTCTAATTTTTATAAATAAAAAATTGTGTATTTTATTTCTATTACTAATAATAATAAACTCTCAATAAACTAGGTAATGAACTTTTAGATGTACTATAATAATTGTTTGAAAGTGAAATTTATTCTTAAATTTTTGTATACTGTTTTTTTTAAATTAAGATAAATTAATATTTTAATTTTATCTATCAATAAAGGCTGAAATGATTTATCAATTATTAATATAAGTAAAGATCACAACTAATTCGGTGCGAACTTACCCGATTTGGATGCACATTGATGAAAATCGGAGTGGCCTTTTTCCGATTTGTGCTAGCATGGATGAGAATGTCGCCAATTTGTGATTACATATAGGAGAATTGGGGAGGCCTTCCCCTATTTACATGGCTCCACCCAAAAAAAAAAAATGTGTAAATAAAGTTCAGTTTTATTTGTTTTAAAATTTAAAAGATTAGTTTATTTTATTTTAAAAAAAATTCGGTTTTTGAACAGCGATAATAAAGATAGATAAGCTTGCATGAGCTTAAAATAAATGGAGTATTAGGTAGTTTATGATATTTTTATATACTAGTTGAACATTTTTTAATGGTGATGACGAATTTAATGTTTTAAAAATTAATTTAAGAATTAAAATTGTTATTCAAAATACAATTTTTTTAAAGAGTTATCCATAAAAAATTATCTGTATTCAATTTGATCAATTAAAATTTTTTAAATATTTTAATAATATATTTAAGATGTAAAAATGACAACGAAATAATCAGTCACATTTTAGTGCAATGCGATTTCACTCTTAAAATTTGGTCTTTTTTTATATGAATGCTATAGTACAAAGTAGAACCATAAAATTTACACTCTGGTAACAAATGATAAATACAAACATTAGAAGAAGACAATCTTTTATGGTCTTTCCTGTATTTCCGTATTGAGTGTTGTGAAAGGCGAGAAATTTAAAAGTCTTTAAAATTGAGAAGTTGGCGGCAATAATAATTGTGAAAATAGCAAGCAAGAAACTCTAATAAAAAATGATTCAAATTATAGAACACCATTTTTGGTGATTTCCTAATTTTTTCTATTAGTTTTCCTTTTGTTAGCATTTGGTGTTTATTAAAGTAGAAGATTCCTCTTTTTTTTTTTTTGCCCTATAATGAACAGTGTATTTAAAAAAAGAAAATCAGTTTTTAAATATCAAATTTAAATTCATAAATTGTAATACAATTATACATCCTTAATCTTTAAAGAGTTTTAACCTATTTAAATTTAATATTAAAAAATTATTTAAGTCTTTTAAAATCTAACCAAAAAGTATTTTGGTTTTTGTTAAAATCAAATTAAAGTTTTTAATAAAATATAGAATCTTAATTAATCTAATGAGACTATGAGAGTATTTTAGTCTTTTCAAAATATTTTAAAAAGATATTTTAATTAAACAAAATACTATATATATTAAAATTAACCACCAAATCAATTACTATATATATATATTTACATTTATACACATTGATTCACACTTTCTTAACTAAACAATCAACTATTAGAATAATTAAACATGTCATAGAATGATCAAACCCAAAATAGACTAATAATAAAAAATGTTTATATAGTAGTATGATAATTTTTTTATAAAATGTCAAATACATATTTTTATACGCAATGATTAATTGATGGTTGATTTTTTTAAAAAATCATAATATAATTACTTGTCAAAATATTTAAAAGGATACTTTAATCCTTTTGAAAAAGTAATCATAAGTGTATTTTAGTCTTTTAAGTGTTAATTAGACTAGCATTTAATTTTAGTATATCAAATTATATAATGTAGCTATAATTATAAAAAATATTGGGGCCAAATTGAAAGAAAAATAAATTTTGATATTTAAGACCAATTTTAAAATAACATGGCAAAAGTAGAACACATGTTATTTTATTAGCATGCCTTTTAAAAAGAGTATTTGAAGTTTCACTCAGATTTCACAAACATTTTGCTCATCTTTGTTCAACTGGGTCATGCTCTAATTTTGGAGAATGAGCATTAAAATGCTAGAAAATGTTGAAAAGAATTGCTTGGAACCTTGGACTGCTTGAATTGTGAAGTAAAGCTCTTTGAAATTATGGAATGAATCTTTAAAAAAGAGTGAAGATTTTTCTTGCAGGATAATCCCAAAATGACAAATAACCTTGACTAGTATAATATTTGTGTCACACTGTTATTCAAATAAAACTGAAAACTATATAAATAAAAAAAATCCCGTTATACTTAATTTATTAAGAAACATAAAGCAATAAATTGAATGGTGTAACTTTTAAACTTTTAATTTTAAATTATTTTTATATAATAAAATATAATAAATAATGTAAATAATTTTACATTTTTTAAAAAGTTAAATGAATTTTTTTTTTGAAAAGTGGCTCTTACTGCTACAGTGCTACTTAGCTTTGACTTCAAAATATTTTAAAAGATCTCTATTCTCCAAAGGTGGACTTTTAGCCGCAATATAACAGCACTTTTATTTTCGTCTACCCTATATTATTGAACATTGATAATCAAATTTCAAAATAAATAATGCTTAAAGAATCTAACTAACTAACAATACTATATGTTATATCTCATGGTTTTGACTTATTGAGGCACATTCTCATAAAGTATATTTGGGATTAAGAACTTTAATTAAAGGTACTGATGTGGCATGTAACCAAAAAATGTGTTTACATCTTATATATTTGCATATATAAATGGTTGTTGATATAGTCAACTATCTTGTGTGTATTATTGAACATGCGGCCTATTGCGTGAGACGCAAATTTCGAATGCCATGTTTACACCATGACTTCTCAAAGGTTTATTAATTCATTACAGCTTCAACTCCTAATTATATATATATCTTCTTCAAAAATTGATTGATAGATATAACCATATAAAAACAGATGGATATTGGCATAAGAGTAGGTAGATACATTATTATTAATAATATCAAAAAACTGCGTTGTTTATTAAATTAGATCATTTTTTTTAGAGAAATATTTGTCTTTACATTTAGTTGCTATAGTTGATGATAATATTCTCCTAAGATACAATGAAATCTAAGAATTTTTTAATTAGTAACAGTAAAAAATGTCCAACTCTCTTAAACAAAGAAAATTTTTTAATAGTTGATTAAAATATACACTTAGTACTTATATATCTGAATCCAATGAGAAGGACTTATTTATACATATTGCACATATCAATTATAGTTAGTTACGTACACAAATGGTTGTGTCTTTTCTTTTGCCAATAAATACAATGTTTTGAACATATACATTTCTTAAAGAGTTGTGTCCCTTAGTTAATAGACACAATATTTTGAACATACACAATTCTTAAAAGGTTGTGTCCCTTCAGTCAAATGGTACTAAACGGTAAGTAACCATTTATTAATATTAATAATAATATCAATAATATTAATGATATTAATTAATCAAATTTGTAAATATATACCTTTCAATCTCCTACTATTTACAAAATTTAAATGTCATATAAGCATATGTATAAAGAATGTGTCACTAAGATTAAACATTCTTTTAGTATAAATTTTAAAGTTCTAACGAAGTAATATGTGTCTAATCGATTAAACCTATACTCCATATGCTAGTACCAAAAATCACACACATTACTTATACCTTCTAAGCTCAAGAGTTTATAATTTTAAGCACTTATATGACCTTGTGCTCATCCTGGTTTCATAAATATTTACGAGAATAAAACTTCTAAAATTCTCGATTAGAGCGGCACCACTCTTATATTCATATAGGTGGAATCTTTTGATAAGTAATATTATCATTTCATTAAGAGTTTTAACTCACCCTTCTAATTTATTGTAAATAGCAGTAAATCCTATATCTTAGTGCTCCAATGGCTAAATAACTTATTATTACCCATTAAACATTGAAACTAGTGATCTACTAGAATAAAGTTGGGTTCCCATCATTTAGCAATAATAGGTTTTAATCCCATTTTAGCAGTAGTCTTTTTTATTTTATCCCTTGACAAACCTTTAGTCAAATGGTCTGCTAAATTTCCTTGAGATCTTACATAAGTGATGGTAATTACACCATCATCTACTAGTTGTCTCACAAATTCATGTCTCAAACTTATATGTCTAAATATTTCATTATAAATCTTATTATATGCTTGAGACATGGATGATTCACTATCACAGAAGATTGAAATGACTGTTGTCTGCTGTGGCCACAGCTTTATATCATACAACAAATTTCTTAACCATTTTGCTTCTTTACTTATGGATGATAAAGCTACAAACTCAGCTCCATAGTAGAATGTGTAATACATGTTTGTTTCTTTGAGGTCCAACTTATTACTCTACCACCTATGGTGAAAATCCATCTTGAAGTGGATTTGTTATCACTAAGATTTGTAATCTAACTTGCGTCGGAATAACCTTCTAAAAAACTACAGGATAATCACTATGATTTAATCCCAAATTTATGGTTTTCTTGAGATAATCAAAAAGTCTTGTTATCGCTTTTCAATGTTTATTGTTAGGCTTTCCTGTAAATCTTAATAATTTGCACGCAGCAAATGCTATATTAGGTATATTATAATGCATTGCATACATTAAACTTCTTATAAAGCACTAGCATATTCTAATTGTACTATAACTCTTTGATAAACCACTATTTTATGGTTTATCTTGTGCTCAATTGAGTAGTTTTTATCAACTCTTTACCCACTTATTCATATGATTTGCATGGTTTTACAATTCCTTCCTAATTTCGTGCTATGATAAAAAATATGCTTCTTTGGCTTTTATTTTCTTTTATTTAAATCCTCTCTTATTACCATTAGATGTCTTGATATGTGTGTTAAGTGATTTCAGAGATTACAGGGCAGGAATGACTTAGAGGATGGAAAGGAAGCATGCAAAAGTGGAAGGAATACAAGAAGTTAAAGAAATTGCTAAGCTGTCCAGCTTGACCTCTTCGCACTCAAACGGTCATAACTTGAGCTACAGAGGTCCAAATGATGCGTTTTTAGTTGCGTTGGAAAGCTAACGTCCGAGGCTTCGATTTGATATATAATTTACCATAGTGGCCGTACAGGTGGGCGACGCAAACGCGCGCTCCACGCGGACGCGTCGCATATGCGAACCTCAACCCACGTAAACGCGTGGACGACGCCTCCGCGTCACTTTCCCGCGACCTGTACGTACCAGACTTCGAAATCAGCAATTTTTTGGCTGTTTCTGACCCAGTTTTCGGCCTAGAGAACACAGATTAAAGGCTATAAAGTGGGAGAATGCATCCATTCATAATTATGCTTTTCATAATACATTTTTTATAGTTTAGATGTAGTTTTTAGTGAGAGAGGTTCCCTCCTCTCTCTTAGGATTAGGATTAGGATTTTTAGAATTTAGGAATATTTTTATCTCATCTTTCTATCAGGTTCAATATCTTTTTATTTCGACTTCTCTTAATTGTTGATTATTGATGTTATCTATTTGGCTTATGACTCTTCATGTTTGGATTGATTTTATCTTAATTAATATAATTTGAGGTATTTCAGACTTATGATTGTTTTCTCTAATTCATGTTATTGATGCTTGGGCTCTATCCAAATTATTTTCATTCAAGTAGATTTTGTCTCCTTTTGGCTTTGGTTGATTTGGTGACTCTTGAGTTATCAAACTCATTGTTGACCGAAAATTGGAATTCTTCAAGAATTGATTCGAGTTTCACTAACTCTAGCCTTTCCCAAGGGAAGACTAGGATCTGAGGAACCAAACTTATTCCATCCACTTGACTTACCTTCATAGTTAGAGGTTAACTTAGTGGGAGAAAAATCCAATTCTCATCACAATTGATAAAGATAACTGGGATAGGACTTCCAGTTTTCATACCTTGCCAAGAGTTTTATTAGTTATTAATTTATTAATTCTTGCAATCTATTTCTCTTGCTGAAAACCTTTTTCAAACCCAAACACTGTTTTTCCATAACCAATAATAAATCATACTTCCCTGCAATTCCTTGAGAAGACGACCCGAGATTTGAATACTTCGGTTTATAAATTTATTGGGTTTTGTTACTTGTGACAACCAAAACGTTTGTACGAAGGGATTTTCTGTTAGTTTAGAATCTATACTCACAACGCGACTATATTTTTACAAAATTCTTTACTAGCAAAAATCCTAACGTCAAAATGGCGCCGTTGCCGGGGAATTGCAAACGTGTGCCTTATTATTGGTTATTGTAAATATTTTTTAAAAAAAAATTTCAGATTTTTATTTTAAATTTTTTTTATCTTATCTTATCTTATTTCTCAAAATTCAAATATTTTTTTTTCAAAAATCATATCTTTTTCAAAATCTTATCTTATCCTTTTTCAAAAATCATATCTTTTTCAAAATCTTATCTTTTTTTCAAAATATTTTCTTTTTGTTAGTTTTTGTTTCTAATTTTCTCAAACTACTATGAATTCTCACCCCTCTGACTTCAAGTTTGATTCCAATGTTGTTGTTAAGAATGGGAACTATAATGAGAATGGGCACCAAGGTTGGAAAAATCAAAGATGGGAGGAGCCACAAAGATTTAATCAATCCTCATGGCAACAACCACCTCCAATGGACTATCAACAACCGTTTTGTGATGCATATCAAGGTAATGGCTATGGTGAACGCTCTTTTGATTATCAACAACCACCACCATATGCCTATGAACCCCCTCCTCAACATGACTTTGGACCACCATACTCACAAGCCCCTTACCACCACTCACCTCCATATGACCCTAACCCGTATCCACCATACCAACCACCTTATCCACCTTATGAACCATACATAGAACCACCTTCCCACTATGAACCCTTTCTCCCAACAAATGAACCCTCCTATCCACCCCAAACCTCCCTGGAGAAAGCATTTACCGATCTAAACTCTACTATACAAGCCCTCGCCACCCAAATCGGACCACTGAATACCTTCAATATTCAACCCTCAAGCTCCAATGCACTTCCATCTCAACCGCATAATAATCCACCCATCCCATCACCACCATCCATGAAAGAGCACCCACATCTATCAATCCAAGAGCAAGATGATCCCAATTATGCTATTGATATGGAACAAGAGTCAAGGGATCATTTCAAGGAAACAGTAGATCAATTTCATGCAACCCTTCATCAATTGGAGCAAATAATAAATCAATTACCTTCCAGACGTTCGGACACTCAAGGAACTCCCATGGCTTCATGTGGAGAATCTAATGAAGAACATAGCATGAAGGAGACACTAGAGACTCCAGTGGACAATCAGGGGCATGACTTTGCACTGGAACAAGTGGAGGAAGCAATAATAGTTGCAGAGGAAGAAGTGGTTGAAGATTTAGGAGATGCAGAACCTCCACGGGAACCTCAAGTCACAGAAACCTCTTCTAAGGAGTTTAAATTTGTTGTTACGGAGGGTGTACAACCTCCAAGGCATATCATGGTTGAAGACTTGGAAGAGGTTGATCAAGAGATGGAGATTCAAGAAGAAAAAGCACAACCTCCCATGCCCTTGGTGAACAATGAAGAGGAAATTGAATAAGAAAAAAGCTACCAAGAGGAAGAAGTTGATATTGAAGAAGCTTGCAAAGAGGTGGTAGTTGTCAAAGAAGAGTACAAGAGAGTGGAGCTTGCAAGATCATTAGAAACACCTCTCGCAAAGCCATTACCGTCCAATACAACATTCAAGTGGGTAAAATTCTTATCCTTAACCTTTACTTTCCCACTTGAATATGGGCTTCTAGTTACGGATGGTCAACTTAGAGATCTTTGTGGCATTAAGAATAAAAGGAAGATGGTCGGTGGTAAGAATTGTCCTAAGGTTCATTATAGTTGGAAGCTTTAAGTTTAAACGCAAAGGTTGGTGTAAAGCTCAACTAAATGGGTCTAGGAAGTTGTTTGGCCGCTTTATTAAGAATTCAGATTGCTTGCCACCCGGTTGGAACACTAAGGATCAACAAGAAGACGGGTGCAAAAGCAAGGTTTGGGACCCCGGAATTCGATCTAGAAATCAATACTTTTGGGGCCTTGTCAATTGCTTTAGCTTGCTCGAAGGCCTTCTGTGCCTAGTTTGGGATCCCGAAGGCTGTGGGAATTCCAAACACTGGTGGAGATTCTTGGATGAATACAAGCACAAGCCACCATAACAAGGAGCTCACCAGAATGTCCAACTTAAGGACTTTAACTAAAAGTGCTAGGTAGGAGACAACCCACCATGGTATGATCGTTCCTTTTCCACTTCAGTCTGTTTTTGAAATTTTATTGAACCTAGAATCATGCATAGCATTCATATTAAGCATTGCATTCTGCATATTGCATAAAAAAAATCATGCACGCGACGCGTAAGCATCACTGACGCGTCCGCGTCACAAGTGCATTGGGAAGATAACAAATTGAACAGAGAGTCACGCGAAAGCGTGGCTGGAGGCGTGCCTTTGGCACAAATTGATCCACGCGACTGCGTCGCTGACGCGTCCGTCTCATATGGGAAAAACGCCTCCCACGCGTCCGCGTTACCCACGCGAACGTGTGGCTCTATGGAATCGACGTAAATGGGTGTATGGCAGTAAGTTGGGCTGGAATGAGGCTAGATCCATGCTGGAAGCACAAGCCCACTCATGTGAACGCGTATCCCACGCGTTCGTGTCGCTTTTCAAAATAGGCCATCCACGCGATCGCCTCATCCACGCGATCGCCTCATCCACGAGACCGCATTGACAAACCCCAATTTGAGGGTTTATCTTGTATTGAATTTAGAGTATTTTGATAACCTTTTGTCACATTTAGCCTATAAATTAGCATGATTTCATAATCTCTCCCGTATTTGTGCTTAAGTGTAAAAACATGCTTTCTAAGCCTTATTTTGATGAATTCTATTTCCTCTTTGATTCCATAAGATGCCTTGATGTGTTTGTTAGTAATCTCAGGATGAAATAGGCTAAGCATGGATCAGAGGAAGCAAGGAAGGAAGCATACAAGTGGAGAGAAGCATAAAAAGTCAAAGAAGCAAAGTCAACCAAGCACGCGCACGCGCACAAGGCGCTCGCGCGCACAAGGCGCTCGCGCGCACATTGCGAAACAGGCCAAGGACGCGCACGCGTACCATGCGCGCACGCGCCGATGATGGCACATGACCTCACTAATGAAGCACGTGCCTGGCGATTTTGGGAAGGTTTCAGCAACCAACTTTGGCGCCAAAATGCATATAAGAGTCAAGGATTGAAGGGGATTGAAGACTACTACTCATACTTTAGAAATTCTAGATCATTAGTTAGATAGTTTTAGTTTCTAGAGAGAGAAGCTCTCACTTCTCTCTAGAATTAGGATTAGGTTTAGGTTTAGTTCTTAGATTTAGATTTAGAGTCATCTTCTTCTACTTCCACATCTCAATTCCTTGTAGTTACATTGATTCTTCTTCTATTCTTTTGTTATAATCTCTTTTATGTTGTTCTTGTATTTTGTTATAGATCTAGTATTGTTCCTCTTTACTCCTTTCCAATTCAATAAAGGTAATTCATAATAAAAGTGTTTCTTCTGATTGTTGTTGTTAATTTCTTTCAATAATTGTTGATTAGATTTCATTCTTGTTGTTGATTTGCCATGTTTTCCCTTATGTGCCTATCAAGTGTTTGATGAAATGCTTGAAAGGATGTTAGAGTAGGATTTTATGTTCTTGGCTTGAGAAGGTAACTTAGGATTTCTTGAGTCACTAGTGTCCAATTGATTGCTAGTTGATAGCCATTAACTCTAGCCTTCATTAATCCAATTAGTGGAAGGCTAGGACTTATGGACTAGGATTGATATAACTCACTTGACTTTCCTTTGTTAATTGATTTAAGGATGACTAAGTGGGATTAATCCTTGCAACTACCATGCTTGTGGCTAGTGATAATGATGAAGACCCTTGACAACCAAATCTTGCCAAGACCATTCTGTTAATAAAGTTTTCTTACCATTTACTATTCATGTTTCTCATCCAAAACCCCAAAATAACTCACAACCAATAACAAAACACTTTATTGTAAATCCTAGGGAGAACGACCCGAGGTTTAAATACTTCGGTTTATAGATTTTAGGGGTTTGTACTTGTGACAAACAAATTTTTGTACGAAAGGATTATTGTTTGGTTTAGAAACTATACTTTACAACGAGATTTTATTTGAGAAATTCTAAACCGTCAAAAATCCAATCGTCAAAATGGCGCCGTTGCCGGGGATTTGCAATGGTGTTATGTTATTGGTTATTGTACATATGTGAATAGTGTAAATAGTTTGCCTTTTTGCTTGTTTACTAGATTTTGTTAGTTTTATTTTGTTTCTCCATAATGAATTCTCACTTTGGCTATGAGTTTGGCTCTAATTGTGTTGTAGGAAATGTGGACTTTAATGGCAACGTGTACCATGGATGGAACCAACAAAGATGGGAGGAGCCTCAAGGAATTGATCACTCCTATTGGCAACAACCTCCGGATACTTATAGGTGTAATTTCCATCCTAATGCATGTCAATTTAACGGCTATGATGATTCTTTTTGTGACACTCAACAACCACCATCATATGCCTATGAATCTCATCCTCAACATGAACCCCAACCATTCTCACAAGCCTTTCCATACCAAGCACCTTCCTATGATCCATATCCATCATACAACCAACCATCCATACCATATTTTTATGACCATTATGAGCAAGAATCCTTAGAACCACCACAACCCTATCAAGATTACTCCCAAGAACCACCTCAATACACACAATCTCCACAACCTTACCAAGAAGAACCACCTTCCTATTATGAACCCTCTCTCCAAAATAATGATCCTTCCTATTCACCCCAAGCCCCACTAGACGATTCTCTCACTTTGTTACTTCAAGGGCAAGAGGCCATGAAGCGGGATACACTTGAGTTCGTGACCAACTTGACCAAGGTAGTGTCCACCTTAGCCTACCAATGTTTGAATGCTCAAGGTACTTCCGTGACCCCATGTGAAAGGTCAAAAGAAGAGCAAAGTATGAAGGAGAAATTGGAAAATCCGGTGGAGAAGGAGGAGTCAAATTTTGTGTTGGAAGAATTGGAGAAGCCTATGATCATTGAAGAAAGGGAAGAAGTGGTTGAAGATTTAGGAGATGTTGAAAGTCCATGGGAATGTAGCCTCATGGAGCACTCTTCCAAGAAGCTTGATATTGATGTTGAGGAGGGTGCGCAACCTCCAAGGCATATCATCATTGAAGACATGGAAGAGGCTTATCAAGAGATGAATTCAATCATGGATGAATTTCTCTCTACAATGGAATCCTCACCCGTTGGACGTAGAGATGAAATTATAGAATAGTGTGCACAACCTCCCAAGGAAGACGAGAATGGCATGGTGTATATTGAAATTGAAGAATATGAAGAGGTTGATCAAGAGATGAACTCATTCATCAATGAATTTCTATCCAAAATTGAATCGCCTCTCATTAGACAAGATGAAGTTCTTGAAGATAACACCAAGCCACGTAACAAAGACGATGAGGTTGAAATTGAAGAAAATTATGAAGAGGTGGAAACAATTAAAGAAGAGCACAAGGAAGTGGACCTTGCATTGTCTAAGTGTGGGGAAGCCTCCCCTCCCAAGTTGCCATCCAATACCACATTTAAGTGGGTAACATCTCTATCTCTAAGCTTTAATTTCTCACTTGAATATGGTTTGATTGAAAATGATGGTCAACTTAGAACTCTTTGTGGAATTAAAAGTAAGAATGAGTTGTGTAGTGGTTGGAAAGTAGGTGTTAAGCTCATCAAGGTCAAGGTCTCAAAGTATAGGGATGATGTTGGGGCAAGGATCACTTTGTATGGATCTAGAAGGAAGCATTGGTGGAATAAAGAGAATTCTTTGTGTCAATCACCTTTATGCCAACCGCTCATCCGACAAAATCATGAAACTCAACTAACGGTTGGATGCGAAAATAAGATATGGGATCCCGGTTCAATATGTGAAGACCAAATATGGGGACTCGTATTTTGGGTAGAACTCTGCCCAAGCTTAATAAAAATGGTTGGAAATTCTGTCAACCAATTGAGGAGCAAAGATCCTTGGAGATTCAAGGATGAGTACAAGCATAAGCCACCATGACAAGGAGCTTCTCAAAATGTCCAACTTAAGGACTTAAACTAAAAGTGCTAGGTGGGAGACACCCCACCATGGTAAACTCTTTCCAATCTTCTAAATTTACTTAATAAGTGATTTGAGTTGCCATTGTAGGTAGATGTTTCATACAAATTTGTTTGTACAACTTAATTGTTAGCTTAGTCACATGCATGTTGTGTTTAGTAGTAGACGAATAATATCAAAAATTGTATTTTTGTGAATTGTATAATGGTTGAGTGAATAAGAGCTGTGAACACTAAGGGGAGTACCCAGCAATTTGTTTCTGAAAAAAAAAAAGGGGTGGACGCGAGCGCACCATGTACGCGCACGCGTCCCTGTGTGGATGCACCACGAGCAACACTCCCGAGAGTTGGGCCTCCCTTGGGCAAACATTATGCCTTGAGGCCAACACTATCCACGCGGACGCGCACAACGTGCGTGCGCGCCGTTTTTAAAGCATATAAACATTCGCGCGGACGCGCACTCGCCGCGTGCGCGCCGATTTGCTGCTGCGACAGTTGAGCCAAGCCACAGAGAGTTGAGCCAGTTCTGGGCCAACCTTAAGCCCCTGGCCCAACTTGCTTCGCGCAGACGCGCACATGCCGCGTGCGCGCCATCTTGTTATCAATCATCGACTTATGCGGACGCGCGTTTGCCGCGCGCGCGCCCTTGCGTGCTGCTACCAATCTAGGCCACGGACCCGAGAGTTGGGCGTGCCTCAAGCCCACGCTAAGCCTCAGGCCCAATCTCATGTACGCGTGCGCGCACGGTACGCGCACGCGCCCTTACCACTTCTGCCATCCTACGCTAGAGCGCATTGCACGCTCACGCGTGGATCTTCATTCCTCTCGATGCGCGCGGACGCGTACATGCCGCGTGCGCGCAGATCTGGTGGCGAGACTCCTCGGCCATTCTCCAGAGAGTTAGGCCTGAGTTGGGCCAACTCTAAGCCCCTAGCCCAACTCCGTGCACGCGTGCGCGCACGGTACGCGCACGCGTCCCTTCCTATTTTGCTCATCCACGCTTAAGCGCGCTGTACGCGCACGCGTAGATCCCAAGTTTCCTTAATGGACGCGGACGCGCAAGGTGCGCGCGCGCGCCGATTCAAAAATTGGGATAACCCTAGCACGCGAGCACACTGCGCAGTCGCGCACCCCCCAATTCCATCTTCTTCTTCCTCCTCTCTCCCCAACTGCCGTCGCGGTAGCAGCACCGGCCACCACCGCAGCCGCCCATTCTCTCGCCCTCATCTCCACCCAACCTCTTTCTCTATCTCACACCGCCTCAGTCTCATCACCACCCATCCCGTCCCCCTTCAACAGTAGCAGCGACGGCCAACGCCGCCGTCCACCGCGGCCGCGCCGTTCACCACCTCTACCCATACCCCCTTCATCTTCTCTCTCCTTCACTCACTCTCTCATCTGCTCTCCCTGCCTCTCCATTTCTCACCTTCACAGCACCGGCGGTAGTTTCCACCGCCTACAGTCCAGCCACTCCCAGCCACCGTCCACGGCGGCGCAGTCCCGGCACTAGTTTCCCCCCCGTTTCCTTTCTATTCTTTGTTCCTCTCTGCTCCCAGGTTCCTACTCCAGTCTGTTATTTCTCTGTTTTTTTTCCTTTTTACTGTTCGTTTTGATTAATTACTATAATTGCATGTTAATTAGTTAAATTCAAATTTTGCATGTTAGGTTAGATAGAAATAATTGCGGTTAGGTAGCTAGGGCTGGATAGAGGATTCTAGGCCTGATAAGTGCTCCGTTTGTGCTTAATTTGCTGTCTGCTATTTGGATGTTGTATGCTGCTTCTTGGACTGTTTTTATGCATTTCTTGTTGCCTGAATACCATACCATTGTTGCTGTACATACTTGATGTTGTTTTCCATGCTAATTGTGATAATTTGCTATCCGGGAACGTCCACTTTTAAGCCGGAATGCTGCCCGATTTTCATGGAAATTAGTTCATTTTGGTCTTTAATTCAATTTTGGGCAACATTCCGTTTCTTTTTGACTTCCCGGATTTGCATTATTCACTGTGAACATGAACCACAACTTTTCTTTTCATTGCGCACCAATATCATCATATCACTAATCCACTTTTCTAACTCACTAATTCCTTTAACCATCTAACTTCCACTCACCTTTAACCATTTTTAACAATTCTTTTGAGCATATGATGATACTATTGCCTTTTGAAGATGAGTTGTTGACCTTAATGAAGTTTGCATTTTTTTTTGGTTTAATTGTTCACTTTTGCATATTCATTACAACATCATGATTATTCCTTGATAATTGTATCCTGAACATGCTTTCTTTGTTACATGCTAAATGTTTATATATTCAATCATTTTTTCAGGATGTCGGATAAAGGCAAAGCCATAGCCACTACCTCAAAGAAGAGAAAACACTCTACCCCCTCCATCCCTTCCATCTACAAGCATTATGCTAAGAATCCACTGAATGATGAGGAAAAAGAAAACCAATTATTGCCTTCCACCAACCCGGACAAATTCCCCAACCTATACTGTGAGCTACGGTTTTCTAGATATCGAACCACCAAGCTAAACATTGAGAAGAAGTTACTTCTACCCAATGATGTGAGACGATCCATTACCGGTCGGATCCTGGAATTGGGCATTGACTTTGTTGACCGGGAATTGGGTGATATCAACATCTCATGGGTGAAGGAATTCTACTGCAACTTCTTCCGCCCAACTTTGGATTCGGTTCAGGTGAGGGGTAGAGAGATTATGATTACTGAGACTGCGATTGAGGAGGCGCTACAGTGCCGCCATGTTCCCGATGAGCTGTGTGCCCATCAGCAGGCTGAGTTAGCCATACACAGCATGACTTTTGATTATGAGGCACTCAGGACTGTTATTTGGATACCAGACGCCACATGGGTTATGGATGCCAACAACACCAAGCCGAAAGGGATGCTATTCACTCATCTGACTCGTGAGGCCAAGACCTGGCAGATGATTTTTGCTTGCTATGTCCTTCCCACCACCCACTTCTCTGAGATTCCTATGGAGATGCTTCTACTGATTGGGTGTGTCATGGAGGGGAAGGAGGTCTCTTTCCCTAGGCTTATCCGACAGTGTATGTGGCGGGCGCATATTCGTGGCCTACTCCCATTTCCTACCTTGGTCACGAGTATGGCGGCCCTTGCTGAGGTCCCGTGGTTGGATGATGATGTGCGACCACCACCCCCTGATGCTGATGACAGGGAGGTTACCATTCCCAGGGGTGGTTGGGTGCACGAGAGACCACCTGCGAGACGTCGCTCCCGGGCTAGAGCTGTCATTGGGACACCTTCGCCATCGGCCCCTACAGCTGCCCCATCATCCTCCACAGCACCTCCTTCATCATCTACAGCTTCTCCAGCAGCACCTGAGCCTACTTATCTCCTGGTTCAGCGTCTATTCCGGTTCCTGGAGCGTGAGAGACGCCATGTCAGACGCCGTTTAGACAGGATGGACCAGGCACTGATTTCTTTGGGCGCTGAGCTACCTCCACTTCCCGATTCTCCCGCCTCCGATGAGCAGGATCATCAGGAGGAGGATGCGGAGGCACCGGTTCAGCAGGATGCCCCGGACACTACAGAGCCACTACAGACTCAGGAGGAGCCGGTCCCACAGCCACAGTCAGAGCCAGCACCTATCGTTGTGCCTCCCACTGATCCTCCGGTTTAGCATTGAGGACGATGCTTGATTTTAAGTGTGGGGAGGGCACCGGTAGCATTATTTTGGGAACCGGTGAACTTTTCAGCCTAGTTATCTTATTTTGCACATTTTGTATATATTTTGATGCATTTCTAGTTATTTTGGATACTTTTATTGCTTATTTCGGATTTTAGATATTTTGATGTTTGGATATTTTTAGATGTTTTTGATGATAGACTTCGTACTTTTAGTTGTATTTTTCTTTATACATTTTGCATATCTTTATTTTTAGTTGAGATTGTGATTAGAAATCGCACTTTGAATTGCAAATACTTAGCCACCCTTTTTGCATAAGAAATTAGTTTTAAGTGAAAAAGGAAAAGGGTGAACTAAGGAAATTTTCTGGATTTTTCAATCACAACAATGCTTAGTCAAACATTGAGATTTTTCAAGGAGTTTAAATATAGAGCATTAACCCAATTGATTGAAAGAAAATCTTTGGTGAAACTTGCTTGAATTTCATACCTTGTGAAGCATGTATTGAATTGAGAACACAAGCTTGTGAGACTTGAGCCTATTGATGTGGTTACATTTTATAACCACTTATTTTCCATTCTTGTGTGAAATTGTTCTCTTTCTATGATTATGATCCTTAATTTGCTTGATTCTATATATCCATTTATTTCTTGTATTTATGCATTTATATGATTGAGGCCATCACTTCATTAGCCACTTACCCAAATAGCCAACCTTTTATTCTCCATTGTTAGCCAATTTTGAGCCTATGCTTAACCAACTTATTCTCAATTTAGCTCATTACAAGCCCAAGGCGGAAAACCAATGAAAAGTCCTTGTTTGGATCTTTGATTAGCCTAGGCTAATGAGAGTGTCATTATTCAAGTTGGTGAGGCTTGGGAACATTGGATGGGATAAAAGGGGTAGTACACTTTTATGTTTAGGAATCGAGTACATATTCATGTATTGATTAAATGTAGAGACCTTATGCATTGATGTTCTTGTATGTAGTTTAAAAGAAAAAAAAAGAAAAAGAAGAAAAAAAAAGAGTACAAAAAGAAAAGAAAAAAATGGAAAAATGATGATGGAAAAGAAAAAAAAATATAATAACACAATAAAGAAGGGACAAAATGCCCTAAAGTGAAGTCAATAAAAAGGAATCAATGCATAGGTGTTATGAATCAAATAAGAATGCATGAGTATGTGAAAAAGTGAAGAATGGGTAGTTAGAGTAGCTTGAACTTGTATAGGTCATTAAATAGGTTAGGTGGGAAAGTCTATGTTAATCAAAGATTCAACCCTAGTCCACTTAACCATAAATGATCCTACCTTGACCCTAACCCCATTACAACCTAAATGAAAGACCTCATGATAAATGTATGCATGCATTGAATAAGTGTTGATTGTTAGAAGAAAATCAAATTTTGGAAAAACATGATTAGAAGAGAATTGAGTGAATTAACCCTTAAACACTTGAGTGAATAGAGCGGATACACATCCGGTGAGGGTTCAAAAGTTCAATCACATGCATTCACCCATGTTATCTATATTCTTGCAAGTTTGAACTCTTTTTGATAATTCAATACAATTGTGGTTTGGACTTAATTCCTATTGCCTAGCTCTTGTGCTTACACATGCTCTCTTGGGAATGATTTGTTTGAACTAAGCATTTCCATTTGTTTAGATAGTTGCATTTAGATAGGATTCATATAGTTTAGTTGCATTCAAATAAATGTCATAACCCTTTAGTTCCTTCTTATTTTAGCATGAGGACATGCTAAAGCTTAAGTGTGGGGAGGTTGACAAACCCCAATTTGAGGGTTTATCTTGTATTGAATTTAGAGTATTTTGATAACCTTTTGTCACATTTAGCCTATAAATTAGCATGATTTCATAATCTCTCCCGTATTTGTGCTTAAGTGTAAAAACATGCTTTCTAAGCCTTATTTTGATGAATTCTATTTCCTCTTTGATTCCATAAGATGCCTTGATGTGTTTGTTAGTAATCTCAGGATGAAATAGGCTAAGCATGGATCAGAGGAAGCAAGTAAGGAAGCATACAAGTGGAGAGAAGCATAAAAAGTCAAAGAAGCAAAGTCAACCAAGCACGCGCACGCGCACAAGGCGCTCGCGCGCACATTGCGAAACAGGCCAAGGACGCGCACGCGTACCATGCGCGCACGCGCCGATGATGGCACATGACCTCACTAATGAAGCACGTGCCTGGCGATTTTGGGAAGGTTTCAGCAACCAACTTTGGCGCCAAAATGCATATAAGAGTCAAGGATTGAAGGGGATTGAAGACTACTACTCATACTTTAGAAATTCTAGATCATTAGTTAGATAGTTTTAGTTTCTAGAGAGAGAAGCTCTCACTTCTCTCTAGAATTAGGATTAGGTTTAGGTTTAGTTCTTAGATTTAGATTTAGAGTCATCTTCTTCTACTTCCACATCTCAATTCCTTGTAGTTGCATTGATTCTTCTTCTATTCTTTTGTTATAATCTCTTTTATGTTGTTCTTGTATTTTGTTATAGATCTAGTATTGTTCCTCTTTACTCCCTTCCAATTCAATAAAGGTAATTCATAATAAAAGTGTTTCTTCTGATTGTTGTTGTTAATTTCTTTCAATAATTGTTGATTAGATTTCATTCTTGTTGTTGATTTGCCATGTTTTCCCTTATGTGCCTATCAAGTGTTTGATGAAATGCTTGAAAGGATGTTAGAGTAGGATTTTATGTTCTTGGCTTGAGAAGGTAACTTAGGATTTCTTGAGTCACTAGTGTCCAATTGATTGCTAGTTGATAGCCATTAACTCTAACCTTCATTAATCCAATTAGTGGAAGGCTAGGACTTATGGACTAGGATTGATATAACTCACTTGACTTTCTTTTGTTAATTGATTTAAGGATGACTAAGTGGGATTAATCCTTGCAACTACCATGCTTGTGGCTAGTGATAATGATGAAGACCCTTGACAACCAAATCTTGCCAAGACCATTTTGTTAATAAAGTTTTCTTACCATTTACTATTCATGTTTCTCATCCAAAACCCCAAAATAACTCACAACCAATAACAAAACACTTTATTGTAAATCCTAGGGAGAACGACCTGAGGTTTAAATACTTCGGTTTATAGATTTTAGGGGTTTGTACTTGTGACAAACAAATTTTTGTACGAAAGGATTATTGTTTGGTTTAGAAACTATACTTTACAACGAGATTTTATTTGAGAAATTCTAAACCGTCAAAAATCCAATCGTCACGCATCACCCTAAAATTTGGCAATATGAGTTTCAAACAGAGAGTTGTGCGACCGCGAGGATGCCCTTGTGCTAATGGCACAAATCGATCCACGCGACCGCATGGATGACGCTTTCGTGTCATTTCATAGAAGCGCTATCCGCGCGAACGCGTCACAAGCGGCGCACAGCTTATCCAGGCAGCCAAATATCTTGTCTTTTCTTCCCCATATCTAAATCTTTTCTTTCCTTCTTATTTCTTTCTTCCTCCTTTCTTACTTTCTTTTTCTTTTCCATTGGTGTTAAAATTCTCTTCTTCAACTATTGCATCTTTTCTTGAATTAATCTGGTGCTTCATGACTTGTTTTATTCTGATTGGGTATTATTATTCATAAATCAATGCTAACTTTTATAATACTGATATTCCTTTTGCATTGATACGCATTTACGCTATCTTGCATTACCCACACTCTCTTCCCCTTTGTTACACTTTTTGCACTATTGATATGCCATTTGTTCTTACTATTTTCTCACTTGCATGTTGTAGCTACCATGTAATTGAGACCTTTATTATTTGGCATTAACACCCATATTTTATTTATGTTCTTATCTTTATTTTTGGGTTCTTTCCTTCCTTTTTCTCTTTTTTCAGGATGGCCACCACGAAGAGAGAGAAAAAGCTTCTTAATGGGGAGACAAACAAGTCAATCTGCACGATCTATAGAGAAAGACATCAGTTGGAGCAGCCCGTCCACTTGTACATCTTAGCATGCACCGAGGACGGTGCAATCTTTAAGTGTGGGGAGGTCGATACCGATCTCCATGGGTTAGTTATTCTCTTCTCAACACCAATGTCTTATTTTCTTTATTTGTTCATTGTTGCATTCGCATGTTTATTTGATTTTGTGCATATTTTACCACTTGGTTGAAGTAATATTTTCATTTTCAAGAAACCTTTTATAGTATTTCACTAATTTGAATAAAACTTTTTGAAAAACTTGTATGAAGAAATATTATTTTGGAACATGATTTAGAGCTGAACACACAAAACCAGTGAGATTTTGAGCCTATTTGATTGGTTACATTCTATCAACCAATGTTTTATTTTTGGTGTATTTTTTCTCTCTAAAATTATGATCTTTGTCTTGCTTAATTCTATATTTTCATTATTTGATGTATGCATGCACTTATATGATTGAGGCCTTATTTCACTGAGCTTACATACCCATATGGCCTTACCCTTTTCATTATCCTTTGCAAACCAATGTTGAGCCTATTTTACCCCTTTGTTCTTTACTTTAGCTCATCACTAACTCTAAGTGGAAAACAATAATGTCCTTAATTTGAATCCTTGATTAGCTTAGACTAGTGAGAGTGCTCATGAATTAAGTGTAGGGAAAATGGGTTTGGAAACGTTTGGTTTGGGAATTGAGTATGTTAGACTTTTTGTGAAAATGTGAAAAATATTAAGAACATGTTTATGCATTCAATACCCTAATCATATGCATTAAAAAATATATATTAAGAAAAAAAAAGAAAGAGCAGAAAAATAAAAAGGGGACAAAATGCCCCAAAGTAAATGACAATAGCAATGCATATGTACTGTACTCAAAACTTGAAATGCATAAATATGTAGTAAACGCAGTTAATGGGTAGTTATTGATTCTATATTATGATTACATGGATTGTCCTAAATTAGGTGGAAAGTTTATGTTAATTAAGAATTCAGATTTTAGTCCACTTGGCCAAATACAATCTTACCTTAACCCTAACCCCATTACAACCCTTAAAAGATCTCTTGATTTATGTATTGGTGCATTAAATTTTTGTTGATTGTTAGATGAAAAGCAAGCTATAGAAAGCAATATTGGTAGAGAATTGAGAGAATTGACCCTAGACACTTGAGAGTTAGAATGATATACACTACCATTAAGGGTTCAGTGCTTGATTCTATGTTTCCTACTTTCATGAGCTATCTTCTTCTTGCAAGTTATTTGTACTTTATTTTTATGATTTGAATTAGTGAAATTCAGTTCATGTCTGTTCTTGGAAGATTTATTTACATTGACCAAGTAGGTAGAAATATTTTTCATTTAGTTGCATTCATATAGATATATTGCATTTCATACATCCTACCATTCTGTTTTCACTCCTTTATAGCTTCTCTTGAACTTAGCATGAGGACATGCTAATGTTTAAGTGTGGGGAGGTTGATAAACCACTATTTTATGGTTTATCTTGTGCTCAATTGAGTAGTTTTTATCAACTCTTTACCCACTTATTCATATGATTTGCATGGTTTTACAATTCCTTCCTGATTTCGTGCTATGATAAAAAACATGCTTCTTTGGCTTTTATTTTCTTTTATTTAAATCCTCTTTTATTACCATTAGATGTCTTGATATGTGTGTTAAGTGATTTAAGAGATTACAGGGTAGGAATGGCTTAAAGGATGGAAAGGAAGCATGCAAAAGTGGAAGGAATACAAGAAGTTAAAGAAATTGCTAAGCTGTCCAGCCTGACCTCTTCACACTCAAACAGTCATAACTTGAGCTACAGAGGTCCAAATGATGCGTTTTCAGTTGCGTTGGAAAGCTAACATCCAGGGCTTCGATTTGATATATAATTTGCCATAATGGCCATATATGTAGGCGACGCAAACACGTGCTCCACGCGGACGCGTCGTATCTGCGAATCTCAACCCACACAAACGCGTGGACGACGCCTCCGCGTCACTTTCCCGTGACCTGTATGTACTAGACTTCGAAATCAGCGATTTTTTGGCTGTTTCTGACCCAATTTTCGACCCAGAGAACACAGATTAGAGGCTATAAAGTGGGGGAATGCATCCATTCATAATTATGCTTTTCATAATACATATTTTATAGTTTAGATGTAGTTTTTAGTGAGAGAGGTTCCCTCCTCTCTCTTAGGATTAGGATTAGGATTTTTAGAATTTAGGAATATTTTTATCTCATCTTTCTATCAGGTTCAATATCTTTTTATTTCGACTTCTCTTAATTGTTGATTATTGATGTTACCTATTTGGCTTATGACTCTTTATGTTTGGATTGATTTTATCTTAATTAATATAATTTGAGGTATTTCAGACTTATGATTGTTTTCTCTAATTCATGTTATTGATGCTTGGGCTCTATCCAAATTATTTTTATTCAAGTAGATTTTGTCCCCTTTTGGCTTTGGTTGATTAATTGGTGACTCTTGAGTTATCAAACTCATTGTTGACCGAAAATTGGAATTCTTCAAGAATTGATTCGAGTTCCACTAACTCTAGCCTTTCCCAAGGAAAGACTAGGATCTGAGGAACCAAACTTATTCCATCCACTTGACTTACCTTCATAGTTAGAGGTTAACTTAGTGGGAGAAAAATCCAATTCTCATCACAATTGATAAGGATAACTGGGATAGGACTTCCAGTTTTCATACCTTGCCAAGAGTTTTATTAGTTATTAATTTATTAATTCTTGCAATCTATTTCTCTTGCTGAAAACCTTTTTCAAACCCAAACACTGTTTTTCCATAACCAATAATAAATCATACTTCCCTGCAATTCCTTGAGAAGACGACCCGAGGTTTGAATACTTCGGTTTATAAATTTATTGGGTTTTGTTACTTATGACAACCAAAACGTTTGTACAAAGGGATTTTCTGTTAGTTTAGAATCTATACTCACAACGCGACTATATTTTTACAAAATTCTTTACTAGCATTCTTCTCATATTTTCTTCTAATTTAAAATTAGGATCATAAGGTGTATTGAATTCATTAACTGGGAGATGATCAACAACTACATTAAACACTAAGTCTAATATTCTATATACTTTAGAATTTTGAGCATATTCTATGAAAGTGCCTTTTATGGCTCTTAGTCCCAATTTAATTCTCTTTTGATCAGAAATTTGATAAAAGGCTAAACACTCTCACACTTTTAGATAATTCAAATTAAGTTTTCTTCCTTTCTAAATTTCATGAAAAACCTTTCTTGTGACAATAATAACACTCTTTTTGTCTAATCTTGTATTGCTTTGAATCTTTTGAGAACTTTCTTTTCTTTTTATTGGTTTTGTCTTCACCAATATGATTCACTTTAGAACTTTGAAAAAGATACACAGCATCACATTTTCGGGTTTCCTCCTCTATACGTATATGCCTTAATAATTTCTCAATTGTGAAGCCCTCACCAAGATGCAAAAGTTTTTTCCTATAACCATTCCAAGATGAAGTCAATTTTAAAATAATTGCTCCAACTTGTAATTATTCATGGATCACCTTTTGTAGATCATGAAGTCTACTTTCAAGGATTTGTAATTCATGAATTTGGTCTATAACAGACATAGTATCATTCATAATAAATTCAAAATATTTCATCATAATAAACTTATCTGTTCTTTGTCATTCAGTATTGTACTTTTCTTCCAAAGATTTCCAAATCTCCAATGGTGATTGAATTGACATATAGAGATCATATAGTCGGTTGGATAAAGTATTGAGAATATGACATCGACATGCAAAAGTATCTTCATCACGTTTCTTCTTCAATTGAACAATCTTTTCTTTCTCTTCCGGTGTAGAATTTTCAGTAGCATCAGCAATTGGTGTAGTCTTTGGGTCAATTACATATGCAAGATTGAGAACTGAAAGAAGAAACATCATTTTGTCCTTCCAACGGTTGAAGTTCGTTCCATCAAAGCGATCTAATTTGACAAATTCTTGATGCATGACCTTGAACGTGGTGTTTTGATCTTGTGCCATCTTCAAGTAATATCTCTCTAAAATTGTTGGGTATATAAAGATGGGAAGATAACAAAACTTTAATTGTGTTTTGGTTTCAAGGCACGATTAGATCGCTTTCTTTAGAGAGATATTTGTCCCCACACTTAGTTGCTATAGGGTTGATGACAATACTCTCTCAGGATACAATGAAACCTAAGAATTTCTTAATTAGAAATAGTAAGAAATTTTTAACTCTCTTGAACAAAGAAAATCTCTTAAGAGTTGAGTAAAATATACACATAGTACTTATATATCTGAAACAGTGGACAAGGACTTATTTATATATATTGCACGTAGCAATTATATTTAGTTACGTACACAAATGGTTGTGTCTTTTCTATTGCCAATAGATATAATGTTTTGAACATACACAATTCCTAGAGAGTTGTGTCCATTTAGCCAATAGACACAATGTTTTGAACATACACAATTATTAAAAGGTTGTGTCCTTTCAGCCAAATGATACTAAACGGTTAGTAACCGTTTATTATATTAATAATAGTATTAATAATAATATCAATAATATTAATTAATCAAATGAGTAAATACCCTTTCGTTTGTTTCTCTATAGTTAGTTGCTTACACAAATGGTTGTGTCTTTTCTATTGCCAATAGATATAATGTTTTGAACATACACCATTCCTAGAGAGTTATGTCTCTTTAGCCAATAGACACAATATTTTGAACATACACAATTATTAAAAGGTTGTGCCCCTTCACTCAAATGGTACTAAACAGTTACTAACCGTTTATTAATATTAATAATATTAATTAATCAAATTTGTAAATACCTTTCTGTTTGTCTCTCTACAAACAGAGAGAACTTTGGTAGCATCTTTAGAAAGAAAAAAAAAATTCTTAAACAAACTAGCAGGAATTCAGAGCGATCAACATATATGGCAAAAATTGTTTTCTAGAGAAATTAAGGACACTCTAAATAACCAGAAGAGGTTATTTGACTATAAGAAAAATATTGAATACTGTTATATTACTGTTAGATTTAGCATCAAAAGTTAGTGGCGGATTTATCGACGGATTTTTTTGATGATAAATCTGCCAGCAAATTGACCATAAAATTCGAATTTGCAAACACTTTCTCTCCATTTCTGCAACATCATCAACCTCACTTCTCTCTCCTTTCTCTTTCTCTCTTGCTGTGAGTTCTCCATCGCCACCATTCGTTGTCGTTTCGCCGTTGTCGACCGCTTCCCATGACTACAGCCGTCGTCGTCGTCGAGGAGCTTTCACCCGGAGTTTGTTTTTGCCATAGAGGAGTTTGTTTCTCCCATGCAAATTGCTGCCTCTGTTGTTCGCCACCGCCACTGCTTGCTTCCAATAGCTGCAATACTATCATTCCTCTTTTGTCCAAGTATGTCTTCTTCCCTTTTTATTTATTTTTTTTTTTTTTTTGACATTATTGACATTTGCTAAACCTTAACCCTATACTTCCCTGTCCCTTTTTATTAACATTAACGGCTTCAAATATTTTTTACGAGAAAGTTTCATAGTTGACATAGTGTGTTTTCAACTTGAATTTTTTTATTTTGTGTTTGTTCTTTCAATGTGTCTAATATTGTATCATTTAGTGCCATAGATAATTTAGTGCCTTTCTGCTTTGAGTTTTTTGTTTAAACAAATAGAATTCTAAAGAATTGTGTACTTTTCTATTTATATTCTGAATGATAGTGTAGTAATTTAGTATTGATTTTACCAAATTAAGCTTTTGTTAGGTTAATCTGCTACTATGAATAATATTAACAAATGGCAAAATCTATATTTGATCTTCGTATGACTTGTCTTTACAAATCAATTTTAATTTCTAATATATTTCCACCTTTGTTATGTTTAATATCTCTCTTATTTTGATTATTAAAGTTTTATATGTTGAACTATTATGTGGCTTTGTATTATCATATTTGAAATTTTTCCTTTTTGTCATGCTTTGTGTCATGCTTTGTGCAACAGAATGATTGTTAAAGATAAATTGATGGCATGCATGGGTCATGAAAAAATTGATTACTTTACCTTTTATACTTCTTAATTGAAACAATGATAATTGAGAAATGTTGGAGTATTGTTTCTTAATTAATTTAACATGATTAATATTTGAAAAACTTTCCTGTGAGTACTTTTATTCTCAAGTGTTGAGGACAATTGGCTCTTTTATATTTGCATTAACGATCTAATGCTGAAAATTGTAGAATTTTAAATTTGAGCATTCAATTGACAAGTAGAGGTTGGTCATTTGCTGATGTTAATTATGCTGGGAGTATTGGTATGCTTTTCACTTTTCGGTGGCCATTTATTTATTTATTTATTTATTTATTTTCTTGCCACCCAATTAAATATTCATTGTAAATAATTTTTAATTTGAGTTTATGTTCATTATAGCCTATTACAGTTAGTTTTAGTTGTTGAAAGGATGAAAGTAAACTGACTAACAATATTTCTTGAAAGGTTGATGTCAATGACTGTTGTATTGTGCTAAATATCTAGTAATTATTATGTATAATTCTTTTTCTTATATTTGTAGTTGATGAATTTATTAAAAATGTGATCGCATAATCTCTTATCTAGGTGGCAAGTGAAAAGGTCCATGGGGAGCGTCTTTGTATAACAGGAGGCTCTGCTAGTGGGTATACCACTAGTTGCTCTTGTTTTTAGAGACACTTTTAATGCTGTGACTTAGCTTGTTTGTATGGTGTGAGTATTTTTAAAACTTTAATCAAATTTTTGTCATGTATGATTAAATTTATATCTATTCACTATGATAATTTTTGGGAATTAGTTACAATCGTTCTTTTAGTTTAAAAAACATCTTGTTTTAAGATATTTTTTTTCTTTTCTTATGCCCCTTTCCTCCTTTAGAAGGATTTCAAATTTGATTTTCCTACTTAATTGAATTCTCTTTATTTTTTTAGTTTTAATAATAAACTTTAATATTTGAATTTTTTGTGAATTTTTAACTAAAAATTATGGACAAATTATTATATAAAATTATAAAACTTTGAATTTTGTTAGTTTAAAAATTTATTACCAAAATCCGACGGTAAATTGAGGCGCGAAAACTATTTTTGTTAACGCCGAATTTAGCATTAAATTTTCTGTCAGAAATTTCTGACGGTAAGAGGATTTTAGTAAAATTTGACGTTTAGGCAACGCTTACCATTTTACCATCAGATTTTTTCGTTGGTAAATCCAACGGTTTTGGGTAAAATTCAAACACGAAACCTTTTCCCCTCACTTCTGCAAACTCTCCTCTTCTTCATTATGCCCTAACCACCGCTACCACCCTCTGCCATCTCTGTCGCTAGCACCACCCTTTTTCCCTTTCTTCTTCCTTTTCTTTTCGCCGGCCTTCTCTTCCTCTCGTCATCTCTCTATTCCGAATCTGTCGCCGGCCACCCAGCGCTGCTGCGGTCCCGTGTCTCCCTTCTCTTGCCACCTTCTCCTTCTTTCTCACCCTTTGTCTGTATAGCTCTCCAACTCTCAGCCTTAAACACAGCACTAGAACAACTTTGTTTCTCTATTTCCAGAGTTTTTCGAATAGGCCGACGACCACCGTTCGCCACCCTTAGCGCCGGCGGCATCATAGCACCTCAGCACTCCTTCCCCTCTTCTCTGTTTCATCTATCTTTGTTCAACACTCCAGGTTTTTATCAAACTATTTTTTTAATTCTGTTTTGGTTAGTATCAGTTATTAAATTGATTTAGTTAGTTAGTTTAATTTAGTTATATTCAATTTTTTGGTTTTAGTGGATTTAGGTTGTTAAGATAGGTTCGATTTAGGTTAGTAGGTTTGAATCGTTGAAAGTGTTTGAGAATTTCTGGTTGTAATGGATATTGCTGCTGATTTTGTGTTGTATATGCTGATTTGTGTGAATTTACGGAAAAAGAATGCTTGTTTGTGCTATCTCTTGTTTTTTATGCATATGCACGCCAAGTGTTCGATAATATGCCTCATGAACATTTTGGATTTCAATTTGCATGTCGTAGTTACCATGTAATTTCAAATATTTGAGTTTGTTTGGCATAATTCATCAGTGATATAATGACATATTGGTTTGTTTGTAAATTGTTTAAGTAAAATGTTGATGGATGGAGCTTTATGTGCCTTCTAATTATAGATGAAAATCTATCGATTTTTCTTAAAAATCTAAATATAATTGAAATTTATAGATTACTTCAAATTTGATTAAAACTACTAAAGATAAAAGTATAATTAAAATCAAATTTGAATTTAATTGGTATGCTCTTCGTAGACGTGATGACAGACAAAGGTTTCATGAATCGACCTCGTGATCGGGTAGAGGGAAGGTGTCTACTGGTACCCCTCGGACTTCTTAGTCATCGCTTCGACTACCCCTGCAATGTCACAAGACAGGAAATGGGTGCACAGGATCGGTCGTTCATCATGGTCTCTAACTCCAACTATGTGTCTCCTTCTATTGCGCCACCCCTGCCACCAGGAAATTGTCCGGCTGCTTCACCAAAGTGGACTCTTCCACCACCTCCATCCGTTCAGCAACCCACTATTTTGACAACGATGCCCCCTCCAGTGGGAAACACCGCGATAACAGAATCCTCTCACAAATGCCCCTCCACCACCTTGCATCGTACGGATGACGATTTGGCCAATGGTTTGACGGCATGAGTACTATTTTAAATTTTTATATGCAAACTATTTTGATATTCTTATTCAACATATGTGGTTGCTAATCTTAAGTTTTCTAGTTTAGTTAGTTAGTGTAATTTAGTTACACTCAATTTTCTGCTCTTAGTGAATTTAGGTTGTTAAGATAGGTTTGATTTAGGTAAGTAGGTTTGAACTACTGAAAGTGTTTGAGAATTCTTGATTGTTGACAAATATTGTTGCTTAAGCGATATAATGCCATATTGGCTTATTTGTGAATTATGTAAGTGAATTATTGATGGATAGAATTTTTGGCACCTTCTAATTATAGATGAAACTCTGCTAAAATTTCTAAAATAATCTAAATATACTTGAGGTTTATATATTACATCAAGTTTGATTTAAACTACTAATCTTAAGTTTTTCATTGTTAGGTTTGCACCAAATAACAATGCAATATATACAAGAGTGTACCAATGTCATCAAGCTGATGTATGACCACTCATGGCCGAGCTACAAGAAGATCTTTGCTGAGACTAGAGAGCGATAGTTTCAAATGGGGGTAAAAACTCAATTTCATTCAAGCCTTAGCTAGTTTATATATTCTATTTTGCTTAATTGTATATTTAATTTTGATTAACTAGTGCTAAATATTCTTTTGTGCATGAGAAATTTATATAGAACAAGACTTGTGATGCTATGATTAGGAAGATGTTTGACCATCGGATGGCTAGGCGGCTTTTGTAGATGATGGAGGACGTACGTGAGAGGCACAACAACCTCACTATTTGGCTCCGTCCGAACATTAAGAAGGCACTGCACATCCATTGGGAGACTAATGATGGGTTCAAGACATCAGCCAAATAGAGCCAACAGGGCATCAGCCAGGTTGTCAAAGTATACTGGCGGCTCAACGACTTTCATGAAGACAAAGGTCAAGATGGTATGTAACTTGTTTCATTGTGTTATTAAGTTTGTTTTTCTTTGAAATTTAATATCATTATTACTTTACTTAACATATTGGTTCAACATGTGTAGTCTAAGTCGTTGGATCATGATGGCATGATGACAGAGACCTTCAAATATATTCACACTTTGAAGGAGAACAAAGAGAAATTTGTTTATCAGCGGTGTGTAGATCATTATGTGAGTAAACATCATTTGATGTAAATTTTTCATTTAACTATCGTCCACCTTCTAACATGTGCTACATAGGAGTTCTATATGCAGAGACTAGAGGCTGCAACCCATCAATCCTAGCCTACTTGAGAGGATGCTAGAAAAACTGCTGATACAGTCATCAATCCTGGCATGGTTTGGCACAAGACTACATTTGAGCCCTACAAGAATTGTATCTACAGGCTGGGATCGTTCTTCGTTGACAACCTTCGTAACTCCACATTGAGGGCTTCATTTGCCTTTGCCACCAGCTGCGCTGTCGATCTCGAGGACAGCTTTGTCGATTTGAGGGAGCAGGTGTTGAACCTCACCCAGAACCTTCACCAACAGGCTCAGTAGCTGCAACAATCTGAGGAGAGATATAACGAGATTCACTACAAGAAAAATACTGAGTACTATCGGATTTATCGTCAGAAAAAGAACTAAAATCCGATAATAGTTAAATTATTATTGGATTTACCGTTTAAATGAATCAAACAGTATAAACCTCGCCGGTAAATGGTATCGTCGGATTTTTTGTCCGATCATATATACCGTTGGATTTTGTGATGAAATATAGTTATTACGAAAACAAAATCTGATGAACAGTACTGGAAAAAATTTTTCCGACAATAATCTTGAATCGCCAAGTCATACGTCACCCGCCAACTTATTCTCGGATGAATCCAACGGTAACTCCGACGGCAATAATTTTTTATTTTTTAAAAAAAAAATGGTTGGATTGTTTCCATCAAAACTAGTTTTTTATTTTTTTAAAATAATCTTTTCCCAGTCCATCTATAATGTACTCCTGATAATTAATAATTCAAATAGTGTCTTAAACGTAATGTGAAATGTCAAAAATTTAAATTAAAGATACGGAATGATTAGGAATTAAAATATCCAAAATAAAGCTAACTATATTACATTCTCCATAATTTTTTTTAAAAAATACATATCCCAGAATTATATTTACATTATTTCTATTCAGATTCATCATCTTCTTCCTCTGGTTCACCATCCTCCTCTTCCGAGATAGTTCCCTGATTATCATCGAACTCGTCTTCCTCTTCTTCGTTGCCATTGACCTTGTCTTCTTCTTGAAGATCGTCGTCCTCTGGTGGAAGTATGTCGACATCAATTCCAAGGTCAATGATGTCATTATTCATAACAGCAGACCTAAGTATGATCGGCTCACCGATATCAACCACCATTTTCGTAGGAGTTAGGTTGTCAATCTGGTAAGGTTCTTGACCCTCTGTCCTATCATCAAACTCGATGCAGTCTCTTGGCTTAGTCTTAACCACAACCACCCAACTAGAATTACATGAACCCGGATAAGGCAAATAGTATACCTGCCGTACATTTTGAGGTAGAATAAACGGATTGTAGAGTCTATATTTTTTTTTGTTACATTAACTTCACTGATATTGTAGTCCTTGTGCTTTTGTGTTCCTTGTCGCGAACTTAGATCATACCATTCACATTTAAACATGCACACCTTGTATGTAGTGTGATAGAAATACTCTAATTCAATTATGTTGTGCAACACATCAAACCAATCACATTGACCCCCACCTGAATCCCCGTGAACTCAAACTCAGTGTTATCTATTTTCTTTCCAATCGATCAGTGTAGAGTATGGAACCGATATCCATTAACAATGTACATTGGGTAGCTAGTGCCCTTATTCATTAGGCTCCAACTAAGTGTAACTTGTTCCAAATTTGTTGTGTCAATTAGTTGCACGCTGACGTATTCTCTGAACCAACATGAAAAGTTATTCAATGAGGTATCAAAATTTTCCTTTTGGAATAACCTAATAATTCATCATAGGATAAAAAAGTTTTAACTAGATTAAGAAATTAGTATCTTACTAATTGCAATATTTACTAAAATTTAAAAAACTCACATGAGGTAGAGTAAAATTTGGTCATAGTTAAGTAATACATGCAGATGTGTAGCACTGATTTTATTCTATTCTAACCAGTAGTCACTATCTGCACCCATTGCAGCTCCTTCCAGCAAAAAGATTGGGTATGTTGACGAGGATTCTCCCCTCTCATCATTTTTTGCAACCCTTGTTCTACGTGACTCAACATGAGACAAAAAATAAAATGAGCAAAATGCAGATGTTTTCTTAGCTAGAAATGCTTCGCAGATGCTGCCCTCAGTCCGAGCTCTGTTCTTCGTGGTGCGCATGAATAAACCAATCATCCTCTTAAATGGGTACATCCACCTAAATTGGAGTGGCCCACAATTTCTTGCTTCGTACGGTAGGTGGATTGCTAAGTATTTCTTAACGTCAAAAAAGGATGAAGGGAATGTCCTCTCTAACTTACAAAGTATAATGAGAATGTTCTTGTCTATGACTGAGGTCATTAATACTAAGTTTTGTAGCACATAACTCCCTGAAGAACTCACTTATTTCTGCGAGGCATTTCTAGATGTTGGTTGGAAGTTCTCTGAACGTGACAGGAAGCAGAGACTCTGTGAAGACATGACAATCATGACTCTTTAACCCAGCAAGCCTACCTTATGACACGTTTTCACACCTGCCCAAGTTAGAGGCGTAACCATTAGGAAACCTTAAGCCTCCAATCCACTTACAAATATTTTGTCTCTACTCCTTCATTAGAGAGAACACCGCCTTTGTTTTAGCCCACTGCTCGTTACCAAGTCTCTTTACGTTCATATCTGGCCACCTACAAATGTCCACCAAGTCTATCCTAGTCTTATCGTTGTCCTTTGTTTGCTCATTATTCATTACTATATGCATGATATTATAAAACACGTTTTCTTCAATGTGCATCACATCAAGACAATGTTGAACTAAGTTGTCTTTCCAATAAGGCAACTCCTAAAATATACTCTGTTTAGTCCAATTATGCTCCCAGTCATATCCCGAAGGTCTCAAACCTGCCCCCATTATTGACAATCCTTGGGATTCTACGAACACGTTGCCAAACTTACCTACCACCCAGCCTCGCAGGTGCCTCTTCGTGTTCAGTTTTATTCTTTTTGAATGAGTGCATGTTACACCGAAAAAGACGATCAAAGTTGAGGAATCTTTGATGGAAATCAAACCATGAATTCTCACCAGCATTCGGCAACCAAAATGCTTTTGTATCCTTCATACAATTGGGCATGCCATTCTACCCTGAGTGGACCAACCTGACAACATGCCATATGCAAAAAAGTTGTTAATGATCCACATTAACATTGATTTTATTTTGTTGATGTGTTTGTATTCTTATATAAGAATTGTGCATGTATGCTTATTAGTGCTAGTAAATTTTAACTTTTGAGACTTTTTTATAATTTTAATTTGGATAATAATAAAGTGCAACAACCTAATTTTTGGGTACATGAGACCTTTTCTGAAGATACAGAGTTATCTGGAGGATTAGTAAAAGAAGCACCTCGATATTCATCATCATCATGTCATCACTAAGTAAAAACTCTTTTGAGATAAGCTTGACGACACAGTCGCGAAGAACCTAGTTTTTGAGCCGTTTTAGTTAGGAGTTTTAGATTCTGGTTTCTGTAGTTAGTCTCAGTTTGATGAGCCAAACTCGATTCATGAGAAAAGAGAAATAGTAATATAATATTATTTGATCTATTTTAGTTAAAAACAGGAGATAAATTTAATTGGACTCATAATCTACTAGTGTAGGTTAATACCAGCACTCTCTGATGACTTTAGCAATGCTAATGCCTCATCATATACCTTCTATTCTCATGTTAGCTCAGATACTAATCTCTAGATGTGTTGTTAAGTGTGTGTTCTATACATCTAATTTTAGTAATTATACACCTGAAATTTTTTAATATTATTTTAACTACCTCCCAAGCCAGCCAATCACGGCTCTCCCTTCACCCCCCAAGATCTCCAAGGCTGCTTCATTTCCTCTTTGTGGCAAAAAACTTGGAGGAGAGAAAAGAGAGAAAAGTTCTTGATTTTTTCTGAACTAAAACTAAAATCAAAATTCTAATCCGATCAAAGTGATCCTTTCATCTTTCTCTTTATAATCATATGACTAATCAAGGCTGCAAATAAGGTGAGATGGCTGTTCTTCCTCCTTTTGAATTCGGTTTCAAAAACATATACATAAACATGTCTTTTCTTGATATTCTTTCATAGGTATCATGCTTAACTTGACTTGCGGATCAAGAAACTTCAATTTCCAACAAGTTTGAGATGAAGAATTTCTTCCTAACCTGCTGCTAAAGTTTGGCCAGTTGTTCTTGATTGGATTTAACAGGAAAAAAGTGCTTTAAGAATACTTCAAGGAGCAACCGAATTCGGGACAGCGAACTAAGGTAAGGGTTGGTGATATTAATCTTGATTAATTGTATTTGATTTGTATGATTATGATATCATTTGGTTATGCTCGAAATTGATTATATATATGAGTGATTCTTGATAAAATTTGATGATATTCAAGCTATGAATTTGTGTTCTTGAACTACTGGAAAAACAAAACCTTAACCATCAAATTAGGGTTGAAACTGTGTTGAAATCAAGTGAAAATTAAGAGTTTTGCTGGCTGCTATTTTATTTTAAATTATGATAAAAATCAGTTACAGAAAAGATTAAAAAACAGGGTAAGAATAAAAAAAGAATTTGAAAAATTTATGATCAACACTTTGAGTTTGGTCAACAACAATGAAGAACAGCCCTTTGATGTTGAGAGGGGCTAAAGTGCAAATATTTTTATGTTTGTGGAGGGAAAAATATAAATACTAAAAGTTCAGGGGGTTAAAGTATAAATATCAAAAGTTAAGGGAGTTAAATTATATTTTTATAAAATTTTGGGGTCAATTTGTAATTTTTAAAAATATATAATATAATATTATCAAAAATAATAAAATAATAGCGAAAAGACAATTTTTTTCTAAAAGCCTTAAGAAGACAACTTTAATCTCAAAATCTAATAATTATCTTCATAAAATACTTAGGGAGTGGTAATAACATATTAGTGAGGTAAAGATAAAAGAAAGATAAAATATGAAACAAAAGATAAAAATCGAAAAAAAAGTTGGTAAAATTTTAATGACAGAGAATAATGGTGATTAGTGAAGCGATCCAGGAACAACATAGTTGCTATTTGAATTGCGCTTAGGGTTAAGTATTACATTAATTGTTGAGATTTAGAAAGGATAATGAAAAAGGTTAAAATGCAGGAAAACCCACGAATTGAAAATCATTGATTATGGGAATAACCCACGAACTGTTGTGTGTGTTGATCTCGAGGATAGCCCACAAACTGAAGATCGTTATTTTGTTGTGTGTTGATCTTAGAGATGCCCACGAGCTGAGGATCACTGTTTTCCGTGTGCGTATATTATGGCGTCGAGCGTTGAGCCAACTGCTAGTAGTCACGAAGGAGTGATATTCTTAACCATCGACACATATATATGAAGGATGCAATGGGAAACTATATCTAGAACTAGTTCCTTGGTAATATCGGGCTGCAGGGTGTAAACCGAGACGTGAGCTCATGGCATGCATAGGACAAACATGCATCATACTTGGTTGCGTATTCTTTCTGTTATGATTGTTATATGAATGTATGTTTTCTCTGTTTGTATTCTATTCTCTATGTTTACTATGTGCTATTATCTTGTGTTTCTCTATTTCTATTCTATTTCTCAATTTTCTCTATTTATCTATTCTCTTTTTTTTCTGTTTACTGTGAAATATATTATTGACTGATAAGCACGACAAAAGTGATTAACATGACTAATTAGCCTAACTCTACTAAGAACTTTCCAGTTATTACCCATTCTCTCTCCTTTTCCCCTTCAGAATGAGGCATGAATACTTTCTCGTAATCCGCTAGTGGTCATTCTACAAAAGAATTCTGCTCTAGATAGTCTTTTAACTCTAGAGCAAGACTCATTTTCTGTTTATATGTATATACCGTGAGACCAGCCGACGTCTTCACCCCGTTTATCTACGAACTTTAACCTAGGTCCTCTGTACGATGTTACTGTTATGTGGCCACTCAACGAAGTACTAGAGAGATGCTCTTTAACGACGTATGATCGTGTAGAGGAGTAGTAGATGATCTTCTGCCTTTTGATGATGTTCCATCTGACTCGAGTTTTGAAGACCTAGAACGTACTTTTCTTTGATTTTGTAGTTTAGAGGGATTAGGTGAGTATAGAGTCTAGGCTAGCTTGGGCGCCACTTTAGAGACTTCTTAAACATGTCAGGGCTTAGAATGTTGTATGTATATTTATATATATGTATATAGTTATTATCTAGCTATATCTAGGGGTGTTCTAACTAACATCTATACTCTAATAAAGATTGGATAATTGAATGTTGTTAACTTCTTGAGATGTATATAAGTGTGGTTCAGTGGTTGTTTTTAATTATTGTATCTATTATTATATGTGAAATGATTATGATTGATTTCGTATAATAATACAAACATTTAAAAAAAACTACCTCGTAAAATAACTACGCTTTTAACAATGACTCACGCTCATATTATAAATAATAGATAATAATTAAAAATACAAGTTTGTAGCGCTCAATTTCTGGTATGATCTAAACATACTGAAAATTGGGTCGTTACATAAAACTTTTTAACACATATGTGGTTAGAATTGTTAATATTTGTTTTATATAAGTTCAACTATAGATTATGAGACGAATTATGAATTATGAAATTTTTGAAAATTTAGATAAATATTTTGTGCTAATTTTAATTGTAATAATATTAATTTTAACTAAAGATATTTTATATTGGGGGTATTTTAGTAAATTTTAAAAATTTAGAATCAACATTAATTTTAACTAAAGATATTTGATATTAGGGATATTTTAGTAAATTTTAAAAAATTTAGAATCAATAATAATTTTAACTAAAGATATTTGATATTAGAGGTGCTTTAGTAAATTTTAAAAAATTAAAATCAATAATAATTTCAACTAAAGATATTTGATGTTAGGGGTATTTTAATTTAAAAAATTTAGAATCAATAATTTTAATTAAATATATTTATTATTAGGGGTATTTTTATAAATTTATTATTAGAGATATTTTTTGTAAATTCAAAATAAAATTCAATGTAAAAAAATAATAATATTTAATTAGGTTTATATTTAATTTTTAGTTATTAATATTTTAATTTAAATGATTAAAGATAATTTTGACATATTACATAATATGACCAAAAAATTTAAATTCAAGAAAATAAAAATTTATTCATTTCTAAGATTATTACATAATATTCTAAAGTATTACATTTTATAACCAAACACAAAAATTTTAAATATTAAATAATTTTATTTCTAAATATTATATTCCTAAAAATAATATTCTTAATAATAAAAATTGTTCTTGCTAAGTTTGGCCGGTGTATAGCTCGTCCGTCGATGAATGTCTTCAAGCTTCTCGTCAGGATGAGTTATACGTCGGCAAGGAGAGAACAAAGGGGTGGGTACCTACAAAAGACACTCCGACGCTCAAGTCAGTAAGTGTTTAAGAGGTATATAATAATTCTATGAATATAGAATGTAAGACATGAAATGAAAATTATCATGTGTTATGTTGTGTTTATAATAATTCTATGAATATAGAATGTATTGTTTATAATAATTCTATGAATATAAAATGTATTATTGAGATTAGATATAGAAGGTTCTTTTTATAGGCATAAAATTGATGTTATGACCGTTTGGTCATTAAGATAGAAATGATAGAAATGATGGTCATTAAGTCGGTAATGAAGGTGTCAGTTACAAACAAAAGAATGAATGATAGTTAACGCCGAGTTATAACTCATAATGCATAATAAAGACTGAGTTATAAGGTGACGGATCACAGCCCCCAAGCTTTGTCCGTCGATCATATGATCCAGGCTAAGCTTAGAAAATAAAATGAGTTATAACTCGGTTAAAAGATGAGTGAATAATGATGTGGTGAGCCCCCAAGCTTAGTCGGGTTATTATGTCGGCACTTATTCAAAAAATAATTGAATGACAAAAGTCATTCAATCAAGATAGTTGTGTGGGGGGATACTTTTCCGCTTAAGAACAATTTTAGCATTTGATTGTATATGAACTGAAAAGTTCAGAGATAGATATCCATTGACGGAATCGATTGTATGATCCGAGGATATAATGGTTAATTGTCTTGGGAATTTTTTCGACCCACAACAACTTATTGATAAATTTTTCTCTCAAAGCAATTATTTATTGAATATTTACAACTTACAGTGAAGGTCTGACATGAATAACATAAATTGAGAAAATGAATAGGTATAAAGTCGTAACATATATTGAGTAATATATATTGTAAAAGTAAAATAGTTCAAAGTAAAAAAAATATACCTTAAAGTTGATAATTATAGAAAAGAAGACGACATATATGAATGTCATACATGCCATATGTGAATATCTGAATTTTGTTTTGTAGGACATGCTTTAATTTGATAATAAAGCAGTAAGATAACAGTTATTGATGAATTATACATTTAGTATAATGTTTCTAGCAGTTACAGTATGACGAGGGATATTCCTCGTGTAATAATAGTAAATTGCCTGTTTAAATTTCTACATTAAACAAATAGTAACATAAAATTTAATAGTATAAAATGAATAGTGTAACAGTTATATACAATTGATATATAATTAATTTTTGATGGAATCCAATTTTAATATTTAAACTCATAATTACTGTCATTTAATTTAATTGTATAAATGAAATCATTAAGCAGTAAGAATATAATACATAAGAAATAAAAATGGAATTGACATGGTTGTTATATGTCATTATTGTATAGAACATATATTGAGGTTTGAATATAACTAATAAATCAGTAAATATTAGCACACAAAATATAAATGCAAAAGTATGTTGAATAAAATATATAATTTTACTTGTGTAAATAGAGATCTTTGAAATACTAAGTAAAATTGATAAGTGAGTTTGTGTTCGAATTGATTGAAAGTCGAATTTGTTCTCAGATTGATTGAAAGCCGAGTTTGTTCTCGGATTGGTTTATTGATCAATTATGAGATATGAAATATTATGATATGTAAAAATGAAGCAATTTGAATGTATAAAGTACATACTTTATAAAAAGTTACGATAGATTAAAATTTGATAAGAGGTATTAAATAAAATCTTAAACAAGATTGTTGAGATTGGTTAAAAAATTTGAATGTAAATCAAGTTTTATGAACCTAAGGGGAGTGGGAATTATTTTACTCGTCCCCACAGACGGCGCCAATTGTTCTTGCTGAGTTTGGCCGGTGTATAGCTCATCCGTCGATGAATGTCTTCAAGCTTCTCGTCAGGATGAGTTATACGTCGGCAAGGAGAGAACAAGGGGGTGGGTACCTGCAAAAGACACTCCGACGCTCAAGTCAGTAAGTGTTTAAGAGGTATATAATAATTCTATTAATATAGAATGTAAGACATGAAATGAAAATTATCATGTGTTATGTTGTGTTTATAATAATTCTATGAATATAGAACGTATTGTTTATAATAATTCTATGAATATAGAATTATTATTGAGATTAGATATAGAAAGTTCTTTTTATAGGCATAAAATTGATGTTATGACCGTTTGATCATTAAGATAGAAATGATGGTCATTAAGTCGGTAATGAAGGTGTCAGTTACAAACAAAAGAATGAATGATAGTTAACGCCGAGTTATAACTCATAATGTATAATAAAGACTGAGTTATAAGATGACGGATCAAAAACTAATCCTTGAAGCACATGACCTCTAAGTTCTAGTTTAGATAGTTTAGAGTGAGCTTTGCTCCATAATTTTTTAATGAAAAAAGGAATAGGCTGTTTTTTCGTGAAATTAATAGGGGGTTAGGATAGAATTTGTCTCAATATTAAAATAGTATTTTCTCCTGTAATTTTAAAATATATACAATTTTCATAATAGTGAATAATGAAAGAATTAAGAGAAAATGATTTTTTTCTCCTGCTAGATATCTAAATGGTACTTTCTTTTTTATTTTTAAAATATACAATTTTTTCTTTTATAATAATTAAATAACATATATTTTAGTCTATTTGACTAAAATAATCTTTAATAATAATTATTATAATTATATATTAGTAATAATAATATAAAATATATTTATTATTAATAAAATAAATTTAATTTATTTTTAATTTTTTAACTTGTTACAAAATATTTAATTTAAAATTTTTATATATTTTGTGATTAATGATAAAATATTAAAAATAAATAAAACTTATTACTTTAAATATATTATTATTACTATTACATAATTTAAATATTTTAACGTTTTACAAAAAGATTTAATCGAAAATTTTTATATACTTGTGATTAATGATAAAAAATAAAAATAAATAAAAATAATTATAATAAATGTATTTTATATTATTATTTTTACTACTATTATATTATTAATAATAATAATATAAAATATATATTACTATTAATATAATATATTTTAATTTTTTTTAATATTTTTTCATTAATCATAAAATATATACAAAATTTTGAATTAAATATTTTTGTAATAAGTTAAAATATCAAAAATAAATAAAAATAATTACAATAATAATAAGTATATATTTATATTATTTATTTTTTTTGAAATAATAAAATAATTATCATTATTTTATATATAAAAATAATTATTAAAGAGTATTTTAATTAAATAGACTAAAATATATACTATTTAATTTTTATAGAAAAATGTACATTTTAAAAATAAAAGAAAAAAATATCATCCAGACATCTCATAGAAGAAAAAAGTGTCATTTTCTCATTAATTAAAGTTGCTCAAGATTGATATGGCACCAAATAAAAAGAAAAAGGCCGATGGTGATGGATGAATGATGATGGTAAGAACTAAGAAGAGACCCAGCAACTTTTACTGTGTCCACAAGATATTTAGGCCCATATTGTTTCTTTTTAGGACGGGCCTCTAATCTTTCGGCCCTGCGGGAACCATGTGCTTTATGACATGTCACATGTATAATGTATTCAGCAGTTTTGAGTCTGACCTTTAGGTGTTTTGTTTATATATCTATATATCAATATCTCAATATCTTATATACTCATAATTTAAATGAAACTGAATAAAATATGAAACAAAGCCTTGTTGAAAAGTACATCAACCAACATAAATAAAAGTTTAACCATTCATGCTTAACTATGTCTTCTCGATCTTAAGTGAAATCAATTGCAAATTGAACTCCAAAACTCCTATATAATTGACATAAATCTCAAATTTCAACCTAAAACCCAAGAAATATATTACTAAAGGGTTACATTAACATTCAATTAAAGTAACACATAAAAATATAAAACGCTAGATAAAATAGTTTATTTTACTTTATCCGAATAAATTTATTATCTATTATCTAATTAAAAAAATTAAAAGATGGCGCATGAGTGCATGACACTCTTTAATTACAATAAAAAAATAATTTTCCCGTTCTATTTGTAAAAAATAGTTAGAAATTAATTTGGCGATTGGATTTTTTAAGAGATATTTGATAATCAAATTTTTTAAAAGACTAAATTGTCTATCTAAATAATCGTTAGAAATTACCAAAAATATATTACTAAAATAAAAAGGTTTAATAACATTAAACTAATAACTTGCACCAAAAAGCTTTTAGAGTTTGACCATAATCAACCATGAGAAAAAAAAACGGTCCAAACAAATGAACAATAATGCATTAATTTGGAGATTAAAAGGTGCCAGCGTAATTCAATGATGCAGGAACATTATGGATGAAGCTTATTGTTACATTGACTCTATGAAAGTGCAGACTTATTGAGGGCTGCTGCATAACTCCCAAAGAGAGTGTTCGCTAGACTCTTTTTTTGGTAAAATGAACGTTTTAAGTTTTATTTTCGCAAAAGTTAATTTTGCAAGAGATTTTTTCGTTTTGTCTTATACACAGAAAAGAAACATAGAAGAAAAAAAGAGAAAGAGGCCATCATATATTCTGGTTCAGATTTTAAGTGTCATGAATCTTATGTTCAGTCTCCACCATAATCATGGTGAAATTTTCACTATAATCAACTTATTACAATCACCAATACTATTGAATTACAATCTAATTCAACTAGTATCTACTACTAAGCTTTCTTCACCAAAGATCATCTTCCCAAGTGCTGTCCCAACTTGGAATGGGAACCTAAACAGATTCAAACACACCAAGTGCTATCCCAACTTAACACGGAAAACTAGTCCTAGTTCAACAACCTAAACAAATTTTAGTGGCTCTTTTATGCATCTCTCTTGCCTTTTCTCTCATGACTTTTTCAACTCACATATTCAGCCTTTTCTCAATACAAAAGATGACACAAGATAGCCATAACAAATAAAATCATAAATGAATCTCTAATAAAAGAAAAAGAATTCAGCTCAAGTGTTGAGATGATGCTCTTGAATATGCTTTCTCTTTTTCTTCCTCTCAAATGTTGAAGTGAGGCATTTCTTATAGACTTAGCTTGCTCTTCCAATTTATTCTTCACTGTCTCTTCTAATTCCTCGTACCATCTACCCGTTGGAGCTGTCTCTGAGGACATGCAGTCATTTTTCATTCTGTTCCACTAACTCTATTGGTTGAGGAGCCATTCCACCATCTATGTTGTCCTTGGATTTGCTTTCTTTCTTGGCATGCATTTCTTTCTCCCTCTACTCTATTACCTTTGCTGTCCGAAGAACTGCTCTACTGCTTCTGCTCTTGTGCAAGTGTATTTTGCTCTTCCATATTCTGAATGTTGCTTTACTGATGTCCTTGTAATGAGAGTGACCCCAGCTGTCTTTATTTTTTGTCGTAGTGTTATAGCTGTGAGCTGTCCTTGTGTGATGCCAAATGTCCTTCTTTTCTTTTTTTGTTCCCACCATTGTATTCGGTGGTCTCTCTCTCTTGGCTAATGGGACTAATTTGTTGTTCATTAGCAAGAAATGGGTTTAAGTGTTGGAGCTATAACATTTTAAGATGCTGAAGCAATACTAACTTGGACTGGAGCAACATATAAATGGGCCTGCATCACTTAGCACACACATTAAACGAACTTGGGCTTTTATCCCAAATAATGTTTGTCATCATATATGAGCCCCAAATCAAACTTAGCTCAACAATTTCTTCTCTTGATGACAAACATGATAAAAGAGGATAATTAAATTTAAAATATTAATTTAAATGAGTTGAAGGCACTTCCCTTTGATGATGATCCGAAGTGTGTTGTACTCCTCCTCACTGTTAGCATTTTTTTCCCTTAGTCATGGCTTTTCTCTTCAAGTGGATAAAACTTAAAACAGCCAAGAATAATTTCTAAAGTAATATATCACAGTAACAATAACACCAAGCACAGAGCAATTAATACCAAACATAGAGCAATTAAAATTAAGCATAGTAATAGATATTAAGCATCATTGTCCATATCCTAAGCCAATGCTCACATGCTAACTTTTCTTTTTTTTTCTTCCCCTTTTGTCATCAAAGAGGAAAAAGATCCTACAAAAACTGTTAGTGGCTGTCCAAAAGAGTCATCAAGCAGTAAAGTAGTTAAGTGTTACAGTCATCTAAATGAAAAAAATCAAGTAAAACAGTCCAATTCACAAAAGAGATGAAAATATTCTAGGCATCAGAGTTTGAATCTTCGAAGGCTTCATCATCATCTTCATTGTCAGTAGTTGTAAGGCCAGCCTCAATGTCCTCCACATAATCCTTGAGTATCTGAATCCCCCCTTTTATTTTTTTGAGTGCATTCTCTTCCATAACTTCATTCCTCTTGCGCTCGACTCCATAGTTGATGAGAAGGTCGGTGAGACTGAAAAACTCTTGGAGCATATTTTTCATGATACCTGTAAGGACTCTGATCTTGGAGGAATTAGATGTAAAAATCAGTGAATTTTCATCATGGGATGAAACTTTAGTGCCTTCATCAGTGTTGTGGCACTTGGTCGTTGTTCTTTTTACGCGGCTGTGGCGAGCATGGGATGAAGGTAGCTCTTCGTCTTCTTCACAAAGGGGTCTCTTACCCCAAGAAGAAGTAAGTTGAGATGAACTGAGTTGTGAAACATTAGGCAGAGTGGAGGTAAGTCGAAGAGTAACGCCGGGACGGCGAGTTGTGGTTTTTGTGCGAGCCATTTCAAGAGAATTATTTTGAGGAGATGTGGGAGGAGAGTTGGTGGGATATGAAGAAGGAGATGATTCAGTATTTAGTGAGATAGGAGTGGAGGGTTGAGAACATGAAGAGTGAGCCACACTATGAGAGCCTATGCGGACTGCTCTTTTCATGCGAGCCATACTTATAGGACACATGTTAGTTTCAGAATATGAAGAGTGGAGTGAAGGAGAAGTGGAGGAGTTGAGTGTGAAAGGATGCATGTAGTGGAGCATTAATATAGGCCTTGGATAGTGTAAAGATTTTATCTTAAAAAGGATAAAAACGAAAGCTTTGAAAACTTTTGAATTTTATAGCTGCAACCACTGTAATTTCAATTTTAAAAATTTAACTTAAAATGAAAAGCAATTTAAAAGAAGGCCCAAAATATAAAATAAAGTTAAGTTTTAGGACCAAAAAAAAAATCTGAGAACCAAGTCCAGAGAGGGCCCATGGTGTTTTAACATAGGCGGCCCATTTGATGATAAACAAGTAAACACACCAGGTCCACCAAATCTCACTTGCTTCCAACGAGACTAGAATGCATCTCAAGGAATTAATGAAGCCTGGTCATCATCTGCTTAGAATAATCTCTTCTCGATTTAAGAGACAAAATTCTTAAACCAGAATATTAGAAAAATTAAGAAAAATTAGATGAATCAAGAATGCCTAATGAAGTTCGTAATTTGCAGAACCTCTCTTCTATTAATGGTTTACTGAAAATATTAGCTAGTTGATTTTCGGATTTAACAAACTGAATATCTAAATTTCCATTGTGCACATGTTCTCTTATAGAATGAAATCTAACTTCAATGTGCTTTGTTCTTGAGTGCAAAACAAGATTTTTTGAAATTTTTTTAGCACTCATATTGTCACAAAATAATGGAATATTAGATACTTTCAGTTTATAGTAAGCTAACTGAGTTTTCAACCATAGTAATTGAGAGCAACAAGAAGAGGCTGCAATATACCCAATTTCGGTAGTGGATATTGCTACTATTGCTTGCTTCTTGCTTAACCATACATTGAGTGATTTACCAAAAAAGCAACACATGCCACTTGTGCTTCTTCTATCAATTTTTTCTCCAACAAAATCTGCATCACAATAACCCACTAATTGAAATGAATCAGTTTTGGGATACCATAAACCATAATTAGTGGTACCAAGCACATATCGAATAATCCTCTTGATAGCTGAGAAATGAGATTCCTTGGATTTTGATTAAAATCTTGAGCACACACCAACACTATGTATGATATCAGGCCTTGAGGAGGTTAGATACATCAAGGAACCAATCATTCCTCTGTATCTTGTCTCATCAATATCTCTAGCATGTTCATCTTTGTCAAGCTTGATATTTGAATACATGGGAGTTCCCATTGGCTTAGCACATTCCAGCCCAAATTTCTTGACAAGTTCTTTGGCATATTTTTCTTGATGAACATAGATGCCTTCTGTAATTTGCTTGATTTGCAACCCTAGGAAGAAACTTAATTCTCCCATCATGCTCATATCGAATTCACTTGTCATTAGTTTAGCAAAATCTGAACACAAAGCCTCATCGACTGAACCAAAAATGATATCATCAACATAAACTTGCACAAGAATAAAATGATTATTGTAATTCTTAATAAATATAGTGGTGTCAATGGCTCCGCTTTAAAAATTATTTTTTAATAAAAATGAGTTAAGCCTCCATACCAAGCTTTAAGAGCTTGTCTTAAACCATATAAGGCTTTAGCTGGATTGAAAACATAGTTAGGAAAGGTTTTGTTTTCAAACCCAGGAGGTTGAGCCACATAGACCTCTCTATCTACTATACCATTGAGGAATGCACACTTTACGTCCATTTGAAATAGCTTGAAGCTGCAATGAGCCGCATAGACTAAGAGTAATCTAATGGCTTCCTGATCCGAGGGTCACCTGAAACTGTAGGTCGATCTCGGAAGAGATCTTCTGTACTGGTCGGAGTTGCTCTGTCCGACTTGTTGGACTTGGTAGTGGTGCTGATCCTTTGTCCCCGGAGGGTGAGGGGTACCTGCAAGGGATTCCGATGCTTAAGTTAGCAAGGGTATTAAGCAGGTATTGAAAAGAATCAGAGTATGAGTTATACCTGGGTGCTCCAGTGTATTTATAATGGTGTAGAGTGACATTTTCAGATAAGATAAGTTAGTTATCTTATCTTATCTTTATCTTCATGGGAACCGCCCTTATCTCTATAGGCTTGGGCTGCCTTTGGATTCAGGTCGTGTTCCTCTATTTGGGCCCTTTATTTGGGCTTCCCTGGTAATTTGGCCAAGCTCTTTGAGAAGAGGTCGGATTGTCCTGACCTTGAAGAGGTCGATCGCTTTGTAGAACATCCCGGGTCGGACAGCTCGACCCAGGGTATGAACAGTGCCCCTGCTCGAGCTTGGTCTTTATCTGGAGGTCGAGTCTTAGTTTTAAGACTTCGAGCCTTCTCGGGTGAAGCCAAACTCGAGCATTTTGTCGACTTCTTCTTTGTAGAATTCTCCTTTGAATGCGGAACATTTGAATTTTATTCTTTTGGAAACGCACGTCCCTTTGCTTTGGGATTGTGCGAAGGTTTAATGACCTCATTAATTCTTTTTAATGCTCCGTTTCTTTGTTCTTTTTTAATTTTTCACAAAACGATTTCTCTTCTCTGTTTCGTAACTTCCCTTTTCTTTCTCACCTTCTATTTTTCCCCTGAAAAGTTACGTTTCTTGGTGTCTCAACGTGGTTTTGGCGATCGTGAGTGCTTCCGACGGCAACTTCTGGCCTCTTCGTCTTCAACCTTCTTTCGCATTCTTCTCCTTTTTTCAGGTTGGTTTTGCTTTTTCTTTTGTTTGTCTATTTTGCTACTCTGTATTTGGTTTTGAAGTTCTGTCTGAGTGCATGTTGGAAAGCTTGAATCTTTGTATATTATCACGCTCGGTTTATCACTGTGATGCACGCCTTCTGGTCTTCTTTTTGCCCTTATGTATGCTTCTGGGTGTTTTTTCCTAATTTGGCTTTTTAGGGCTTCATATGCTACTGCTGATTTCTGAACTGTTGTTTTTTAGGAAGGTTTGCTCCTTTTGATAATTTTTGTTCTGTCAATTGCCTTTCTTTGGTAAAGGTTGCTTCGTAAAAGAATTTTTCCTTTTGGCAGCTCGTTTGATCTTTTTTCGCGTTTGTTTTTCTTTTTGGGATGTTGCTTTCTGGGAAAGGGTTTCTCTCTGTTCTTGCTGCGAGTTTTTGTTAGGACGTTAGCCTTGTAGTTGCTGCGTTTATCTTTTGTTCCTTGATTGCCTCCAAAGGATGCCCCTGGACCTTCTTGGTGTGTGTCCTGGGGTTTCTTTTTGCTGTTTGTGCCATGTTTGGACTGTGCTAGTTGAGTTGTTTTGATTTCGTCCGAGATGTTTTAGTAATCCACTCTCCTTTTCTTGTTTGTAGGACTAGTTGGCTATGTCTTCTCGTAAAAATATTGTCGATACGTCTTCTAAGGTTCCTGAGGGTATGTCCGATTGGTTGGACTCCCTCATTTTGATGTGTGTCTCTGTGGTCAATGCTGAATTCTGTGTGGAGCTTAGGAAGCATCACCGTCTCTGTAAGAATAGGGATCAAGAGAAGAATTATGAGTTGGTGGCACCTGACTCTGAGGAGAGGGTTTGCTTTCCTGCCCTGACCCAGGGGGAGCACCTTTTCTTTTATGCTTATGACTATTTCTTCAGCCAGTTGGACATCACCTTTCCTTTTACCTCGTTTGAGACCGATTTGTTGTGGTCGTGTAATGTAGATCCGTCCCAGCTTCACCCAAAATCCTGGGGCTTTATCAAGATTTTTCAACTTCTTTGTCAAGAACTGAATGATATCCCCTCTCAAACTCTTTTCCTTTATTTGTTTGTTTTGACTAAGCTCGGAATTTCTTCAAAAAAGAAATCCTCATGGGTTTCTTTTAGATCTGCACAAGGACACAAGGTTTTTACCATATACGATGAGTCTTTTAGGGACTTCAAGAATTATTTTTTCAAGGTTCGAACTGTTGAGGGAGCTCGTCCCTTTTTTTTGGAAGCGAATGGGGAGCCATCCTTCCCTTTATGTTGGCAGTAGAATGTAGTAGTATCCCGTTATACGTGGGAGATGCTTGATGAGATCGAACAGGCCTTTGTGACAGTTTTGGAAGATCTTTGGGGGAACCCCCTCATTTAGATACCCAAAAAGTGTTTGGGAGACCCCTCCCTCGTCCGAGATATATTGGGTATTACTTGATGTATACTATTTCTTGTTTTTTGCTTTTCCCCTTTCTTCTCAGTATGATAAATTGTTGTTCTTCATTTTTTAGAGATGGCCAAGAATAATGATACAATGAAGGCCTTCAAAAAGGCGAGGAAGGCCACTGCAGCTCAAAACACCTCGGCCCGTGTAGATGGGGAAGGGACTTCTCAGGTCCCATTGAAGCTGTCTGTGCCGAGCTCTCCTGGCCCGAGGAGAATGATCCCTACACCTCGGGTCTATTTAGTGGATCCCCCACAATCTTCTACTGCTGCTGTGGTTTCCTCTTCAGTCGTCCCTCCTCCTAAAAGACCTCGAACCGTTGAACCTTTCAATCTGGATGCCCCGGATTTTGACCCTATTGGCTTTGTGGACCAGCGGATCGCACCTTATGGTGCCCGCTCTATGGATGATGTATCTCTCCTTCATCACTTAGATTTTATAACTCGGAGTAGCGTTAAGATGGCTCATATGGGAGCTGCTCTGTATCGAACTGCCCAAAATCTCCCTCTGCATGCTACCAAAGCCTTCATGGAGGAAGCTAAGCGAGAGTTTGATCGGATGAAGGGTCTAAAGGAGGAGTTTGAAGTGGAGGTGACTAAACTGAAGAAGGAGTTGGAGGGGGAGAAGGCTAGCTCTCTTGCTTTGGCAGCTTCTGTGCGGTTGGCTGAGGACACGGCCTTGAAACACAAAGAAAGCTATGTCACGTCCTACCGGGAACTGATGCGTCTTCGGGAGGAGTTAGAGTCGGTCCGGGTTGATTATTCCGAGCTCCAGGGTCACCTCGTAGGCAGTGTAACTGCTGCTTATAAGAACATAAAGGAGCAGGTTCAGGTTCTTGCTCTGGAGGTTGACCTTACTTTATTTAGTTTGGATAATGTTGTGAGGGATGGCAAGATCATCCCCGATGATCCTGATAATGATGACGATGAACCTCCCTCTGAGCCTGTTGCCAAAGCTTCTGTCGTGTCGGCTTCTTCAACTCCTGCTTGTTCCGTAGTAGATCCTGATTGCCAGATATTGAATCGAGATGACGGGACAGTGGACGCAGTGCCTCTCCAAACTCACCCTCCTTCATCCCGTGCTGATGCTGTTGAGAAACCTTCGGGTGTTTAATCGATTTCTGTAACTTTTTGTGTCGATAGCCTGACTTGTGGGCTTTTGAGCTCTTTATTTTGTTGACTTTTGACACCTTTTTAGTTGCTGGTTTAGCAACTTTATTTTGATAAACAAAATAGGTTCCCGGCTTTGTAGGCTGAACTTTTTAGCCTCTGAAGCTGGCTATTATTATGACTTTCTGTTTTCATATCATATCTGTTTGCGTTTGTCTTGGTATCTTCGTAGTCTTTGAGAGTATTGGGATGATCGACTTGATTCCTTTGCCTGACGCTGCTTTCAAAAATTTTGAGCTTTGTTCAGGTCTTCATTAGGAATTATAATACTGAGATTGCCAATTTCTTCAACTTGGTTTTTGCCCGAGTTGTTTGTTTATAACCCTCCTTTTTGGACTTTACTTAGGTCTCTTCCAGGGGTAGCTTTATCATGTCGGATCCTGTCGAGTTACTTGGTAATCCTCTTTCTTGGACCTTGTTCAGGTCTCTTTCAGGGATTACCTTTTGTAACTTTATATCTTGGGCCGACTTCATCATGTCGGGCCTTGTCGAGTTACTTGGTAATCTTCTTTCTTGGACTTTGTTCAGGTCTCTTTCAGGGATTACCTTCTGTAACTTTATATCTTTGGGCCGACTTCATCATGTCGGGCCTTGTCGAGTTACTTGGTAATCCTCTTTCTTGGACCTTGTTCAGGTCTCTTTCAGGGATTACCTTTTGTAACTATATATCTTTGGGCCGACTTCATCATATCGGGCTTTGTCGAGTTACTTGGTAATTCTCTTTCTTGGACCTTGTTCAGGTCTCTTTCAGGGATTACCTTTTGTAACTTTATATCTTGGGCCGACTTCATCATGTCGGGCCCTGTCGAGTTACTTGGTAATCCTCTTTCTTGGACCTTGTTCAAGTCTCTTTCAGGGATTACCTTCTGTAACTTTTTTCGTAGGAGTCCGACTTCATCATGTCGGGCTCTTCTAAGTTATAGTAATCCTCTTTTATAGGGTTGGCCAGACCTCTTTCCAGGGCTTTACTTATAACTTGGTTGTTGTGGCTGGTCCGACTTCTTTGTGCCAACCAGTCTTTAAGTTATTTTATAGCAATCCATTTTATTAGGACCTCGTCGGGTCCTTTCTATGGATCACTTTCTAGAACTTCTTGCATTATTCTGTTTTCATCTTTGCTGATTTTGTAGAGTTCGGGTTTTAACCCTCGTTTGGTCGACCTTTTAATGAATTTGGTTTTCATTTTTGGTCTTTATCGTGATCGCGCAGTGAATTTGGTTTTCACTTTCTATAGATCTGTAGCTTTATAATCGGGCGATGAATGTTTTGGAATAATGCGGCTTGAGTGTTTGTAGAAAATCTAAATAGATTTTATTAAAAGAAAATGCAAATATATACATGCGGGGGTTAATTTCCTAAGTCGGGTGATTTGTAAGTCTTGGCTTGGTGCCTCATTAAAAAACCTTTTCAGGAAAAAGAGTGCGCCTTGTCCAAGGTCCTTTATCATCCCTAGCTATAGTACCTTCTTAGGTTGCAGGCGTGCCATGACCTAGGAAGCTCTCACCCGTCGAGTTTGGAAAGCCTGTAGTAGCCCTTTCCCAGCGCTTCTATGACTCGGTAGGGTCCTTTCCAGTTTGCTGCCAACTTTCCTTCACCAGGTCGAGTTGTTCTGATGTCGTTTCGGATTAGGATGGGGGGTCGTCCTTAGCAAAGGCCTGCTGTATTACCTTTTGGTTGTATCTAGAGGCCATCCATCGTTTCAACGCCTCTTCCCTTATCCGAGCTCTTTCTCGGATTTTCGGAAGTAAGTCGAGCTCTTTCCTTTGAAGTTAGGAGTTGGATTTTTTGCTATAGTGGATCACTCTGAGTAATCCTTCTTCGACCTCCACTGGGATCATTGCCTCCATTTCGTAAGCTAATCAGAAAGGTGACTCCTTTGTAGTGGAATGTGGAATCATTTGATATGCCCATAGGACTTGCGGGAGCTCTTCAGCCTAGGCTCCCTTTGCATCTTGTAATCTCTGTTTTAACCCTGCTAATATGACTTTATTAGCAGCTTCCGCTTGCCCATTGGCTTGGGGTGTTCGATAGAGGTGAATTGTTATTTTATATTCAAGTCGGCCGCTAGTTTTCTGAAGCCTGCATCTGTGAACTGGGTACCATTGTCTGTAGTGATGGAGTGTGGAATTTCAAACCTTGTGACGATGTTTTTATATAGAAATTTTCAGCTTCTTTGAGCAGTGGCGTTAGCTAGGGGTTCTGCCTCAATCCATTTTGTGAAGTAGTCTATTCCTACTATGAGGAATTTGACTTGTCCTGATCCTTGGGGAAAAGGTTCGAGAAGATCGAGTCTCCATTTTGCGAATGGCCAAGGTGAGGTTACGCTGATGAGTTTCTCTGGCGGGGCGGTGTGGAAGTTGGCATGTTTCTGACATGGTGAACATTTCTTTACAAATTCTATGGCTTCTTTTTTGTAGAGTTGGCTAATAAAATCCTGCCCGAAGTACCGTTTTGGCGAGTGCCTGCGCTCCGAGGTGATTGCCACAAATGCCACTGTGTACTTCTTCTAGAACTTCTTTTGTGTTGGAAGTCGGTACGCATTTTAGCAGTGGTATTGAAATCCCTCTTTTGTATAGAGTATTATTTATGATAGTATAATATTGTGCCTCCCGTTTCAACCTCTTTGCTTCTTTTTCCTCTGTGGGGAGTGCTTCTGTTTTGAGGTAGTTAATTATGGGAGTCATCCATCCCTGATCGTGACCTGTTATGGCTAGGACTTTTTCTTCTTCTGAGATTGATGGATTCTGTAGAATTTCTTGAATGAGGCTTCTATTGTTGCCCCCTGATTTGGTGCTGGCTAGTTTTGAGAGTGCATCAGCTCGGACATTCTGTTATCGGGGTATGTGACGAATCTCATGTTTTTCGAATTATCCGAGTTATTCTCTGGCTTTGTCCAAGTACTTTTTTATGATGGGGTCTTTGGCTTGATAGGTTCCTCCTATTTGTGAAGTAACTACCTGCAAGTCGCTAAAAATGATAAGCTTTTGAGCTCCAATTTCCTGGCCAACTTCAAACCAGCTAGTAGTGCCTCATATTCTGCTTGATTGTTTGAAGCAGGGAACCCAAATTTGAGGGAGAGTTCAATTTGGGTTCCCTGGTTGTTTTTAATTATCACGCCTGCGCCGCTTCCAGTTTTATTTGAGGAACCGTCCACGTAGAGATTCCATTTTATGGGGATTTCTGGTGTGTCTGTAAATTCTACAATGAAGTCGGCCAGGTGTTGTGATTTGATGGCCGTCTGAGTTTCGTATTAAAGATCGAATTCGGACAACTCGAATACCCATTGCAAGATTCTGCCCGCGAGGTCTGTTTTCTGTAAGATCCCTTTCATGGGCTGGTTGGTCCGAACTCTAATGGTGTGGGCCTGGAAGTATGGGCGAAGTCGTCGTGATGTTAGTATGAGAGCGTAAGAAAATTTTTCTATTTTCTGGTAGTTTAACTCGGATCCCTGTAATGCTTTGCTGATAAAGTATATGGACTGTTGCCCGCTGTCGTCTTCCCGGACCAGTGCTGAGGCTACTACCCGATTTCCTACCGCGAGGTACAATATAAGTGGTTCTCCTTCCCGTGGCCGAGTTAGTATGGGTGGCTGTCCCAGGAATCTTTTGAAGTCTTGAAAGGCTTGCTCGCATTCTGCTGTCCATTCAAACTCCTTTCCCTTTCTTAGAGTGGTGTAGAAGGGGAGAGATCTTATTGCCGATCCGGCCAAAAATCTGGACAAGGCTGCCAACCTCTCGTTGAGTTGTTGTACCTCTTTGACACAAGTCGGAGTTTTGATGTCAAGTATGGCCCGGCATTTATCCGGGTTTGCCTCGATTCCTCTTTGTGTGATCATAAAACCCAAGAATTTACCAGCTTCTACCGCGAAGGTGCATTTTGCGAGATTGAGTCGCATGCCATGTCGTCTTATAGTGTCAAATACTTGGGTCAGGTCGGCTAATAACATCTCTTCGTTTTGTGTCTTTACTAGCATGTCGTCCACATAGACTTCAATGATTTTTCCGATGTGATCCGAAAAAACCTTGTTCATTAATCTTTGGTAAGTGGCTCCCGCATTTTTAAGACCGAAGGGCATGACAATGTAGCAGTAATTTGCCTTTGGGGTTAAGAATGAGGTCTTTTCTTGGTCGGGTGGGTACGTTGGGATTTGGTTATATCCTGAGTATGCATCCATAAAGGAAAGATATTTATATCTGAAGGAGGCATCTACCAGTGCGTCGATGCTTGGGAGTGGATAAGGATCTTTTGGGCAGGCTTTGTTGAGATCGGTATAGTCAGTGCACATTCGCCACTTCCCGTTTGACTTTTTTACCAATACGACGTTAGCAAGCCATAACGGGGATTTGACTTCTCTTATGAAATCTGCCTCTAGTAAAGCTCATACCTGTTCTTCCACAGCTTGAGAGTATTCTGGTCCTAGCTTTCTACGCCTCCATTGTATCGGCCGAGATCCTGGGTAGACTGCTAGCTTGTGGCACATCAGTTTGGGATCTATGCCTGGCATGTCTGCGGCCTTCCACGCGAAGAGGTCGACGTTGTTTCGTAGAAACTGTACGAGTGATTTTTTTATGTCTCCTTTCAGGAGTGTACCGATATTGGTCGTTTGGTCCAGGGTATCCCCGATCTGGATTTTCTCTATTTCACCTTCAAGTTGTGGGCAGAGCTCTTCCCTCCTCTGAACTCCACCGAGCTCAACTGTGTGGAATTCTTCTCCTCTACCTCTGAGGCTTAGACTTTCATTATAACAGCAGCGCGCCATCTTTTGATCTGCTTTTATCGTAGCTATCCCTCCTGTAGTTGGAAACTTCATGCATAGATGTGGAGTCGAGACTATTGCACCGAGCTGATTTAACGTTGTCCGACCTATTAGGGCATTGTAGGCTGAACCTACGTTGACTACGATGTAGTCTATTTTGAGTGTTCTTGACTGACTTCCTTTTCTGAAAGTCTTGTGTAGCGGGATGTATCCCATCAGTTGGACTGGGGTATCTCCTAGTCCGAACAGGCTGTCCGGATATGCTCTGAGTTCCTTCTCTTCCAAGCCGAGTTTGTCGAAGGCAGTTTTGAATAAGATATCGGCGGAGCTCCCCTGGTCTATCAACGTGCGGTGGAGATTTGCGTTTTCCAGTATAACAGTGATGACCATGGGATCGTCATGTCCTGATGTGATGCGGGATGCGTCTTCCTTAGTGAAAGTAATCGTCGGGATGTCGGGTGCTTCCTCATTTCCTGCGACGTGATATACATCTTTGAGATGTCTTTTGCGAGATGATTTGGAGATTCCTCTCCCGTCAAATCTGCCGTGTATCATGTGGACATGTCTTTCTGGTGTACGAGGTGATCGCGCGGTTTGTTCGACATCTTCTGCTCTTCTTCTTTTTCTTTGCTCATCGTCATGGGTGGCCAGATATCGATCTAGCTTTCCTTCTCTTACTAGCTTTTCTATGACATTTTTTAGGTCAAAACACTCGTTGGTGGAGTGCCCGCGGATCCGATGGTATTCACAATATTCGGCCCAATTTCCTCCTCCTTTTTTGCCTTTGAGTGGCCGAACTGGTGGTATTTTTTTCGTGTTGCAAACCTCTCTGTATACATCTACAAGAGATACCCGAAGAGGGGTGTAATTGTGGTATTTTTTATTTTCTCTCCATGTCGATCTTCCTTCTTTCTGGAATCTTTGTCTTTATCCCGGGGGAGGAATCCGGCCTTCGAGGTCTCTCCCAGTTGGGAGTTTTCCTCCATGTTGATGTACTTTTCCGCTCGTTCCTGCACCTCATTCAGAGATGTGGGGTATTTCTTTGATATAGATTGACTAAAGGACCCTTCTCGCAAGCCATTAATGAGGCCCATAATAGCGGTTTCCGTTGGTAGGTTCTGTATGTCCATGCATGTCTTGTTGAATCTTTCCATGTAGTTGCGAAGGGTTTCCTATTCTCCTTGTCTGATTCCTAGTAGGCTCGGAGCATGCTTTAGCCTTGTCTTTTTGGATGGGGAATCTGGCCAGGAATTTCTTGGCCATGTCATCGAAACTTGAGATGGACCTAGGAGGGAGGTTGTCGAACCATCTAATTGCCGTCTTTGTCAAAGTAATCGGAAAGGCTTTGCAACGAACTGCATCTGAGGCGTCGGTGAGGTACATTCTACTTCTGAAATTGTTGAGATGATGGTCGGGATCTGTAGTGCCGTCGTATAAGGTCATGTCTGGGAGTTTAGAGTCCTTTGGGATTTTCGTCTTCATGATCTCCTTGGTGAATGGGTCTTGTTCCTTGCGGAAGTTATCTTCGGGAGGGGATCGACTGGCTTTATTCTTGACATCGGCTTCAAGTTTTAGGAGTTTATTCTCCAATTCCCGGTGTCGCCTTATTTCTTTTTGTAGGTCTTTTTCGGCCTCTCGTTGACGTAGGGCTTCTTCTTCAAGTTGTTTTAACCGGTCTTGAAGTGCATCCATGGCTCCCTCGTTTGTGGAGTTCTTCTTGTTGTTAATTTGGGAAGTATCTTTCGGTATGGTGTCTGAGTTTTTTTGCGACGTTCTTTCCTCTAAATCTGTAGTGTGGTCGTTGTCATGGTCGTCTGCCATGGTGATGGGATGACTTCCAGGATCCCCGGCAACGGTGCCAATGTTCCGATGGTCACCTAAAACTGTAGGTCGATCTCGGAAGAGATCTTCTGTACTGGTCGGAGTTGCTGTATCCGGCTTGTTGGACTTGGTAGTGGTGCTGATCCTTTGTCCCCGGAGGGTGGGGGGTACCTGCAAGGGACTCTGATGCTTAAGTTAGCAAGGGTATTAGGCAGGTATTGAGTAGAATCAGAGTATGAGTTATACCTGGGTACTCCAGTGTATTTATAATGGTGTAGAGTGACCTTTTCAGATAAGATAAGTTAGTTATCTTATCTTATCTTTATGTTCATGGGAATCGCCCTTATCTCTATAGGCTTGGGCTGTCTTTGGATTCGGGTCGTGTTCCTCTATTCGGGCCCTTTATTTGGGCTTTCCTGGAAATTTGGCCGAGCTCTTTGAGAAGAGGTCGGATTGTCCTGACCTTGAAGAGGTCGGTCGCTTTGTAGAATATCCCGGGTCAGACAGCTCAACCCAAGGTATGAACACTTCCATTCAAGTTACAGGTGTAAATGATTCATTGAAATCAATCCCTTTCTCTTGATCATAGCCTTGAGCAACCAATCTTTCTTTATTTCGGACAATGGTTCCATCTTTACCCAATTTATTTCTGAAAATCCATTTTGTGCCAGTGACTTTCTTTCTATTTGAGTGAGGCACTAAGGTCCAGACTTGATTCTTCTCAAATTGATGCAATTCCTCCTCCATGGCTAATACCCAAGATGGATCAGCAAGTACTTCTTGGATATTTTGAGGTTCAATCTTTGACATAAGAGTATGTTATTAGATTTGACTCTTTTCAAAGATGACTTAGTAATCATTCCTTTAGAGGGATCACCTATTATGAATTTCTCAGAATAATTTCTTAGAAATTTCTATTCTCTAGGTCTTCTGGTTTGGGTTGAGGATTCAGGTTCCTATTGATCAACAATTGGCTTAGCATCAGAATTTTCTACAACAACAGGAGATAATTTCAAATTGTCTCCTGCAGAATCAGTATTTTCATTGTTTGTAGATACAGTTTTTTTAGGACTTAAATTTTGTTGAACTGTCACAACATTCTTGGTCATTTCAACTTCAAAACCTGGACTATCATCAATACAAACACTAGGAACAGAGTTAGACTCATAGAATGTGACATGCATGATCTCCTCAATAGTTTTAGAGTTCTTGTTATATACTCTATAAGCTTTGCAAACACATGAAAGTAGTTAAGATTAGGTGGATGTCCTTTCCAAAGTTCATATGGAGTTTTCTTCAAAAAATTTTTTACAAGGGTTCGATTTAAAACATAACAAATTGTATTCACAGCTTTAGCCCATAAGAATTTGGGAACTTCATATTCACACAACATAGCTCTAGCCAGTTTTTGTAAACTTCTATTTCTTCTTTCCACAACACCATTTTGTTGTGGTGTTCTAGGACATGAGAAGTTGTGTGATATACTTAGTTTATCACAAAAAGATTCAAAATGTTGATTTTTAAATTCTTTGCCATGATTACTTCTAATTTGAAATAATTTTTAAACTCTTTTCATTTTGAATCTTCTTGCTGAATTTTTCGAAAACAGAAAATGTTTCATGTTTATGAGCTAGAAAGAACACCCAACCAAACCTAGTGTAGTCATCCACAATAACTATTCCATAACTTTTTCCTCCAAGACTTTGAGTCCTAGTAGGTCTGAACAGATCAAGATGCAACAACTCCAATGGTTTTTTAGTTGAGACATCTTCGTTGGGTTTAAAAGATGTTTTTGTTTGTTTACCCATTTGACAAGCATCACATGTGATGTCTTTATCAAATTTAATGTTAGGAAGACCTCTTACTAAGTTGTTTTTAAGAAGTTTAGAGATTTGGAACATGCTAGCATGTCCTAATCTCTTATGCCACATCCATTTTTAAAATTTTATTGAAGAGAAACAAGTCACATTTTGAACTTTAAGATTATCTAGTGTGAGACCATAAACATTGTCACTTCTTTTTGCAACAAATAAGGCAGCCCCTGTTTTCTCATTAATGACCCTACAATCTAATTTTCTAAAGGTTACAGCATATCCAAGGTCACACAATTAACTTATACTCAATAGATTATGCTTTAACCTATCTACTAAAAAGACACTATCAATGCAAGTAAAAAAATCTTTGTCAACCTTACCAATGACAATTATTTTACCTTTACCATTATCTCCGAAAGTGACAAATCCTCCATCATACTTGTTGAGTTTGATGAAGAAAGTATTCTTTCCAGTCATATGCCTCGAACATCCATTATCAAGATACCACATGTCCAATTTCTTCTTAGATGTAAGGCAAACTTGCAGGTTCTTCAACTGACTTTAGGTATCCAAATCCATTTGGATCCATTATGTGAAACATTCTTGGTTGCCCAAGAGCATTTTAATCATGAATAAATTTATATAATTTACTATCATTACCAAAAGAGTTTAGAAAGATGAAGCATTGTTGAGGATCATGACATTTTCTATTGCACTTATAGCAATGATTCTTGTTCATTGATTTTTGTGGTTTATTGAAAACTTTTTGTTTGACAATCTTGGAAGAGGAAGCTTCAAATTTTTTAACATTTTGTTTGAAAACAGCCTTATTTTTCTCTTTGAATTCTAGTCCAGATTTTTCACAACCAAATTTTTGACAAGCAAGTAATTTATCAAGATTTTGTGAACCTTGAATAAATTTTGCTAAGTCTTCATTAAGGTTTTTAATTTGTTCATTCAGCTTTTTATTTTCAGCAATCAAATCAATGAAGGCAGTGACCGTATGCTTGATTTTGAATTTGTTTAATTCAGCTGCTAAAGCATTGTTTTCTTCTTTTAAAGACATTTCATCACAAGCTTCGGTTGCCTTTACTTTTTCCAGTAAAAAGTCATTTTCAGCTCTCAATACTTCATTATCTTTCTTGCATTTAACATATTTATCTAAGAGTTTCTTAGAGTTCACAGTAAAGTCTTTGATAATGTAGTACAATTCATCAATAGATAGGTCAGAGAGATCTACCTCATCTTCATTATCGCGATCAGCCATCAAGCATAATTGAGTCTCTTGATCTGAGTCTTCAGAACTGGTGTCATTTTCCAAGTCTTCCCATTTTGTCATCATCACTTTCTTTTTGTCCTTCTTTGATTTTTCACCTTTCCTTAATTGGGGACAATCTGACTTGAAGTGACCTGGTTTCTTGCAGTGGTGATATGTGAACTTGGCTTGATTCTTCTTGAAGTCTTTGGATGAAGAACTTCCTTTGCCTTTATTTTTGAATCTCAGTAATCTCCTCATATTTTTGCAAAGAGCACCATTTCTTCATCTTAGAAATTGTCATCAGATTCCTCTTCTTTGGCTGTCATTCTTGATTTTAGTGCTACACTTTTTTTCTTGTCATCTTTATCTTGAGACATGTGAGTAGTTTCATACGCCAGCAGCTTGCCTCTTAGCTCATCATAGGTAATTTTTATCAAATCATTTCTTTCAGAGCTGGCTGTATTTTTTACTTCCCACTTCTTAGTAAGACTCCTTAAGATCTTCCTTACCAAGGTTTCTTCGGAATAGCTCTTCTCCATGGCATCGAGATTGTTGATGATTATTGAAAATTTTTCGAATATTTGATCGATGCTTTCATCCTCCTTCATATTGAATATTTCATACTCTTTCATCAGCATATCAATTTTGGTCTCCCTCACTTGTTTAGTGCCTTCATGGGTGAGTCTGAGCTTGTCCCAGATTTCTTTAGCCGTCTTGCACCTTGACACTTTTCTATATTCTTCAAAACTGATTACACAGTGCATTAGGTTGATTGCCTTTGCATTGAGTTCAACTTTCTTCTCTTTTTCCTCTGTTCACTCATTGTCTTCTTTTGCCACAATTTTTCCATCAGCATTTTGCTTTGTTGGAACGTCTGGTCCGTTAAGAATAATCTTCTAAATGTTGTAGTCGATTAATTGCACGAGGATTATAATTCTCTCTTTCCAGTAAGAGTAGTTGCTGCCATTAAAGTAAGGAGGTCTATTATTTGACTTTCCTTCCGTGAGAGTGTACGCCATGATGTTGGGACCCATATTGTTGGCGATAGATCTTTGCTCCAAGTTGTGAAGTTTGACTCTTTAAGACCTTGTTTCTGATACCAATTGATGGAACTGATTGAACTTGAGAAGAGGGGTTGAATCAAGTTGGCTAAAAAATGAACGTTTCAAGCTCAGTTTTTGTGGAAGCTAATTTTAAAGGAGATCTTTTTGTTTTGTCTCATACGTAGAAAAGAAACAGAGAATGGAAGAAGAGAAAGAGGCCAGCATGTATCCTGGTTCAGATTCTAAGTGCCCTGAATCTTACGTCCAGTCTCCACTACAAATATAGTGAAATTTTCACTATAATCAACTGATTACAATCACCAATACTATTGAATGACAACCTAATTCAACTAATATCTACTACTAAACTTTCTTCATCAAAGCTCAGCTTCCCAAATGTTGTCCCAACTTGGAAGGGGAACCTAAACAGATTCAAACATACCAAGTGCTATCCCAATTTGGCACGGAGAACTAGTCCTAGTTCTAAAACCCAGATACACAAATTTTAGTAGCTCTTTCATACATCTCTCTTGCCTTTTCTCTCATGACTTTTTTAACTCACATATTCAGCCTTTTCTCAATACAAAAGATGACACAAGAGTGAACTGACACATCCTAAAACTTTTTTAAAAGTAACCAATCATATAACACTATCTTTCACAGGCTTTTATCACACTCGATCATTTTAACTTTTTAAGAGACTTACTTTTTTATTTTATAGAATAAATTTCTGAGTTTCATAAAGAGATTTTTTTCTATTCATTTTAAGAAAAATAAAAAAGAGAGAATGAAGAGAAAAAATAATAAATGATAGATAGACATAGATTTATTTAATGGAGGAAATATATATTTTTTCTCCCTATTTTAAACGTTACTGATAAATGGGAAAGGAACTTCGTTAGGTTAGATTATGGCATCAAAAAATGAGAGCCATCCCACTTATATTATTTATGCCTAACCTGCAGGCGTTCTTTCTTTAGATTTACATTTCCTTTATAGTTTCTAGTATTCATGTCATAAAATAAAACGCTTACATAAAATGCGTTAAAAAAAGTTTCTCCTTATAATGTGTGTATGATTTCTGTTTGATAAAAAATTCGAAAGAATGGTGCATTTTGGTATTTTTCTCAGCAACTTTGCTAAGTAATCAAATTAAGATGGTAGTCAATTACTATATAAATTAGAAACAAAATCTAACAATAAAAAAAATTAAATCCACACATCTTTTCAATAAGGAAGAAAAGAAAACTTAATTTTATATTTTTTTTAAAATTTTTTATTAAAAAAAATATGAATTTAAATTATCATAAAATATTTAAAATTAAATAAAAAGAAACATTCAAAATCTAAAAAAATATCTAAAATCAAATAAAAAATATCTAAAATTATTGTAAAAATAATATCCAAAACTTAATAAAAAAAATATTTGAAAGTCTGAAACGTAACAAAAAAATTCAAAATCTAACAAAAAAATATCCAAAATTATTTTAAAAAATTCAAAATTAACAAAACGAGACATTTAAAATTAATGAAAAAAATTTCGAAAACTAAGAAAAGAAACATCTAAAACTATTTAAAAAATTATCAAAAACCTAAAAAGAAGACACTTATAAAAACATCCAAAATATATATATAAAAAAAAGACAAATATGAAATCTAGGAGAAAGAAACATCTAAAACAAAAAGAATCATCCAAAACCTACAAGAAGAACGTCGTCTGTCACGACAAGAGGACTTCCACTGGATGGCAGCATGACGGGACGAGAGAAGATGGATGAAGAGGCTTCACGGTGAGAAGGGTTGGGAGAGAGGGGGCGAATCGCAACGCGAAGGGTTGGCAAGAGTCAGGAAAGGGAGGTGCGGTGGTCCAGTGATAGTAGACAGACTAGGAGTGATGAGAAAGGTTAGAGAGGGAGGGCGCAACATCGCGATAAGAGAAGTTGGAGAGGAAGATTGCGACGTCAAGGGCTGGAGTGAGAGGATGCATATTTTTTTACCTCCACTTGATTTTTTGAAAAGTTAGCTCCACTTAATTACATTTAGAGTTGATTCCTATACTTTCTCTTTTCTCAAATATGACATTAGTGAAAAAATTCGGAGGACAGATTTCGACCACCAACAAAAAAACATGTGAAATAAAAAAGCTTCTATTTTTATAAAATTTAAAATAAATTAAAATATAATTCTCCCATAATAAATTCACCTTTTACAAATAATAAAAAAGGAGTAAAATTTGCCTCCAAATTTTATTATTTTTAAAAGCATCTCTAACTATATTTGTATGTGTCGAATATTTTTTAAAATCATCTATAATTTTCATTTTTAGAGATTTAGTTTGGCCTCCCAAATCATTTCGCCTCAAATTATAAGCTCTCAGATTTTGATTTCTTTTGGGATTATGATATCATAGTCATATTTTGGGGAAAAAGCTAGTAAAAAGTGCTTTTTGCCAAAAATCATGTTTAAAGCTTTCCTGGTTAGTTGTCATGCAAAACTGTACAATGCAAGCAGTTTTGCTCCCTGCAAATGTGAAGAAAAAGCAATCGATCACTTATTAACTCTGTCTCCCCACTTAACTAAAATCTTTCTTGGTCTTAGACTCTTAGTTGTTATATAGTTACGCATTTTAGTTCAGTGTCCTACTATCATTTATGCAACCAGCCAATCAATAGCTGAATGATTGTTTTAGGGTTAGTTTTCGTTAGAATCAGCAAGTGTTTATCACTATTCACTAGACAAAAACTCATGGCGTTGATAACGCTGCAACCTATCAAGCCCAGAAAGTGATAAAGACACCACACCAAAAGATATCACATAATAAAGACGACGGACACATTATAGACAACTTTTTAAAGGGGGATAATACAACACAATATATGTATGTGCTAGTTTATTTTTTGGAACACATTAGAGACTAACATTAGTGAAAAAATTGAGTTAGCTTTTTCTTTTTTTTTTTTATGGGTATCTCTATGGTCCAACATATCAAGAATTATTGTATGCACAAAGATAAAATAGAATTTGTATTTCAAAATTTATTTAAAAAGACTAATAAATTAATTATTAAAATAACTCTAATTGATTAAAAATGGATATATTAAAATTAATTATTAAAATTAAACTTATATATATGTGAGTAGCTAATCCTAGCACATGAAAAAAATGTTGGTTATCTTTATTTATCAATTTATTTTTTCACCGAGGAAAGGAGGTACTCCATAACAAATCATCAAGTCCTAAGCACCCTTACTATGTGGTTGTTTCTTCAATTGTTTTAATCAGCCTTTATCTTCCCTTCAGATTCCGAGATGACCAAAATGATTCAGAAGATATCCTCCTTTGCTGTGTCATCAGCCACCTTCTGCAGTGTCCATTTAGCTTTTCCTTGAAGTGTTTTGAACACTTCCCGGTTCCCACCATATTACCAAGTGAGTGTAATTATGGCTGTTTCCTTTCTTGATATTTGTAATTAAAAATTCTGATTATTACAAACCCTGGTATGTCCTATCCAAACTCAAGGTCAATAACACTTAATTATATTATATGGTCTCGTTGCTACTATATTCTTCGTTCTTTCTTAAATCACCATCTGATTTGAGCAATTTCAACTAGAAGGAACAAAAATTCTTCCAATGCCTCCAACATATTTCCCTCTTCGCTGGGAAAGCACAGGGGACCAATGGTGGTTCGCATCGCCAATAGACTTGGCTGCTGCTAACGGCCACTACGACTTGGTTCGCGAGCTTCTTCGAATCGATAGCAACCACCTCTTCAAGCTCACCTCGCTCCGCCGTATCCGCCGCCTCGAACTAGTATGGGACGACGACGGCGGAGACCAGTTCCATCACGTCGCCAAGTGTCGCTCTTACGTAGCCCGGAAGCTTCACGATGAGTGCGAATCGAAGAAAGGAAAGAAGAAAAATGATTCTCTGATCCGCTCCGGGTACGGCGGGTGGCTCATGTACACTGCTGCATCAGCAGGGGACTTGGAATTCGTTCGGAAGCTTCTGGAGAGGAACCGTCTGCTGGCTTTTGGAGAAGGCGAGTATGACGTCACTGATGTGTTGTATGCTGCTGCGAGGAGCAAGAATAGTGAGGTTTTCCGGCTGCTGTTTGATTTTGCGGTTACCGGAAAACAACCTGGGAGTCTGGAGGAGGAGATGGTTCCGTCTGTTTATAGGTGGGAGATGACAAATAGGGCTGTTCATGCTGCTGCTAGAGGGGGTAATTTAGTCATTTTGGAGGACCTTCTTGCAAATTCTTCTGATGTTTTGGCTTATAGAGATGCTCAGGGATCTACTGTCTTGCATTCTGCTGCAGCTAGAGGCCAACTTGAGGTTAGCTTCTACTCATTTTACTCTTTTTTTTAAATAATTTTTAAAAAAAGAATCATCTTATTGTGAAAAATGTCAATTTTTAGATAAATATATCAAATGATAGCAACTAAAAGGGGTGTGTGTGTCAATTGAGTGAGGTTAGAGGGAAGAGTAAAGGAAAGGAAGGACATATGAAGATTAAAAGGAACTCTACTTTACTCGAGTGTTACCTTCCTTTCTTTTCATTTCAAAACACTAACTCACAAACCGAATAGTTTTGTTTTTCAATATTACATTGACTTTCTGAATTCAATGATGTAGCCTTGTTTTCACCCATGCAGGTAATCAAATATCTCACATCATCATCCTTTGAAATTATCAACTCCACAGACCATCAAGGCAACACTGCATTACATGTGGCTTCATACAGAGGCCAACTACCTTCAGTTGAAGCTCTAGTCTCTGCATCTCCATCATTAATCTCTATTAGAAACAATTCTGGAGAAACCTTTCTCCATAAGGCCGTGTCCGGTTTCCAGTCACATGCGTTTCGAAGATTGGACCGACAGGTTGAGCTTCTAAGGGAGTTACTGAGAGGGAAGAAGTTTCACACAGATGAGATCATCAATGTTAGGAACACTGATGGAAGAACAGCTCTTCACCTTGCCACCATTGGAAACATTCGCATTGATCTTGTCCAACTCTTGATGACATCTCCTTCAATAAATGTCAATGCCTGCGATGTTAATGGAATGACTCCACTTGATTACCTAAAGCAAAACCCGAATTCCACAGCATCGAAAGTACTAATCCGAAAATTGATTGCAGCTGGGGGAATGTTTGGTTTTAGAGGCTATAATTCAAGAAAAGCCATAGCTTCACACTTGAAAATGCAGCAGCAGGGGAATGGAAGCAGCCCTGGTACTTCTTTCCGAATCTCGGACACTCAAATCTTTCTGTTTACAGGAGTTGAGAATAATGAATGGGATGCTAGTTCTGATGAGGGAAGCGCGACGGCGATAAGCGCTTTGTCTTCATCAGAACACACAGCATACGACTCTGCAGCTTTAGAGCACAGAAGATCAACCACTAGCAAGAGGCTGAGTTCCATGAACTACGCGGCCGCTGCTCGGTTGAGAAGAGTCTTTCATTGTCATAAGGGGAAGAAGGACAAGAGAAATGAAGGATTCAAGAAATCATTTGATAACAAGGTTTCGGAAGAAATCCCGAAACCACTTAGGCACAAATATTTTAGGCCTTCAATGGTTGTAAACAATAAAAGGAACTTTTCTGTGAGGAGTTACCAGTCAAGTCCGAATGCAAAGAAGAGATTTGCTTCGGGAACTGCGCACGGCGATGCGCAATCCGTGCCACATGTAAAGGTTTCAGGGAGGTCAAGGTCTAGTTCATTTTCTATGATGTCATCATCAGTTTCTTCACCAAGATCAATGGATAAGCAAAAGGATATTTGCATTATTGACAATAATGATGGAGCTTCTTGCTCAAGTCAAATGAACAACGATGGTGATGAATCAGAAACTTTGGGAAAGAGAGCTTCTTCAGTTAGTAGAAAAATGAGGAGTCGTGGTTATTTGTGTTTTGGTGAGCGGAGACTTCTTAATGCGAGAACAACCTTGAAGCGTAAACAAGAAAGCAAGAGCGGGGTTTAGTATATAAGTGATTATTATTTCTGGTGTAATGAAATTCAAGGAAAAGCTTTAGTAATTAAATAGCAGCTAAAAGTTGAATAATGCTTTTCAATGATAAGTTGTAGAATAATGCTTTTCTCTTCCTTTTTATCAAACTATCCTCACTTGTATCCTTCATCCTTATTACATAGTTCAAGTCCATAACACGTTAAACCAAATTCAAACTTGATATAAATTGAAATAGACTCAGACAACATTGTTATAGGAACTAGGACGAATAAAAAATATCATTATCTCAGAATACGAGATGCTAGTAAGAAAAACTACATCAACGCTTAGTAGATAAAAAGAAGCAAATATTCTACAGAATAAAAGAAATCTAACACTAATAATGAGTCTTAATCAGAGGCAGATCCAGGACGCCCCTTCATCCTAAGAGCCACATTATTTGAAAACACTATTCTTATAAAGTTGAAGGAGATAAAATTGAAGGCGATTTCAAGTTTACTTAACAGAGGCAATGTGTCGGACCAAGTCAATAACACGTGAACTGTATCCCCATTCATTGTCATACCAAGAGACAAGCTTGACAAAGTTGTTGTTCAATGAAATCCCAGCCTTTGCATCAAAGATGCTTGACCTACTGTCACCGACGAAATCAGAAGAAACGACGTCGTCCTCGGTGTAACCAAGAATTCCCTTCAAGCTTCCTTCAGAAGCCTCCTTGACAGCAGCTTTGATTTCGTCGTAGCTGGCTCCCTTTTCAAGTCGAACAGTGAGGTCCACCACTGAAACGTCAATGGTGGGTACTCGGAACGCCATTCCCGTCAACTTGTTGTTCAGTGCCGGTAGCACCTTACCAACAGCCTGCATAGTTGAAAGAGTTAGTTACAAGTTAGTAGTGGTGATAACGGTTTTCTGTTATAGATGCTGAGCTGGCAGAGATTGACATACCTTAGCAGCTCCTGTACTGCTGGGAATGATGTTGGTGGCAGCAGCTCTACCACCTCTCCAATCTTTCATTGATGGTCCATCAACGGTCTTCTGAGTCGCTATGTAACACAATAAACCATTAAATTATAATAATAATAATACCATAACTAATGAAGACAAATAATCCATATATATACTATATTATTTACCAGTGGTAGCATGCACAGTTGTCATGAGACCTTCAATAATTCCAAACTTGTCATTAATAACCTGATATATAACATTAAATCAAACAAGATCACTTAATTGAGCTATTAATTAATTAAAAAGTATTTATTTGAAGTCTGAAACTACCTTGGCAAGTGGAGCCAGACAGTTGGTTGTGCAGCTAGCATTGGAGAGGATATTAATATCTGACTTGTATTCTTTCTCGTTAACACCCATAACAAACATTGGTGCATTCGCGCTAGGAGCAGAAATAATCACTTTCTTTGCACCACCCTATATTTCAAACCATATACAAACCAAATTAATATAATATATATGGAGTATTAAATTAATTTTTTTATTTATTTAAAAAAGAAACCTTCAAGTGAGCAGCTGCCTTGTCTTTATCAGTGAAAACTCCAGTGGACTCAATGATGTATTCAGCACCAGCCTGACTCCATGGAATTTCCTCTGGATTTCTATTCAACCAAACAAAACAAAAAGCAATTTAAACTTAATTAACAACTGCATATATATAGCATTGTTAATTAGTATAGAATTAGAATAATTATGTACCTGCAGCCAAAAACGGCGACAGGCTTGCCACCAAAGAGAAGGGTTTTTTCATCCTTAACCTTAATTTCAGCATTCTTCCATTGTCCATGCACACTATCGTACTTGAACATGTAAGTCTACATCACAAATTATCCAAATTTTTAGCACAACACTTTTTTATTTTACGCACTAATAGGAACATTATTAAATAGCTTTTATAGATATGCACTAATAGGAACATTATTACATACTGATCATGCGATTATCATTTTCTTTCTTCTAAAATTCCTCAGTCATTCCCTACAACTCTTTATATCAACAATGGCCTAGCCAAATATTGATTCAATATCTTGCTCACAGTTTCAGATGTTTCTTCTAGACATCCTCTTAATTTTTTTTAACAATTGAAGAAAAAAAAAAATGTGATTTCTCTTCATTAATTTTATAAGTAGGATAAAAAAAAAACACAAGAAAAAGAACATTGAAAGAATAAAAATCACACTTTATTCTCTCAAATTTCTTTAATAATTAAAAAGATCTATTTCCGTTTTTCTACTACCCAATTTAGATTGTGCGAGTAAAAATTACTCTATTCTTTGTTTTCCATATCCTCACATCACAATATAATGAAAGAATCTTATGTGGCATGTATAAATAGACTAAATAATGTAGTAGTAAAAGTATTAATATGTATAAGTTGTAGAATTTTAATATTTGTAACTAAAATTTTTATAATTATTATTATGATATTTTTAGTGTATATTTATTGTATTTAATTAGTACTTTATGTTTTAATAAAAAATAATAAATAAGAGTTTTTTTAATTTTTTTTAAAAATTACTAAAAGATGATTGGTTGATTTTTAAGTTTTGTCAAATTATCAAAATTGCTGATATGATATCAATAAAAAAAATATAATTTAGACTCATTGTATAAAAGGTTTGTATCAATTTTTATATAATAAAAATAGATAAATAGATTGGGAGTGAATTTTATAATTTTTAACTTTCTTGAAATCAATATTTAAGAGATAAATCGACAGGCGTATATTCCTTTATTAAACATATTTGAAAAAGTGGTAAATGAATCATGTAGAAAAATGTGACATTAGATGTTTAAAGTGGGTTAAATATAAGATCCACAGGAACATTAAATTAATAATAAAAAGTTAATTCATAATAAAATCAATCAAAAAAATTTTCACACTTCATAGAAAATGATAAAAAGAATTACACAATTACAAATTAAGTGCATCATAGAATAGGCCAAAGTGAATCTCATACCATGTAATCAGTATTGATAAAGGGATCATTGACAGCTACAAGCTCCACGTCATCCCTCTGCAAAGCCACCCTGGCCACTAAGCGACCTATTCTTCCGAAACCTTCATTTATGATCCAAATAAGAAACACATACATCACACACAATAATACATCAATCACAATAAGTCTAACCATCTCTTTTGAAAAGTCTATGATGCAAAACTAGAGAGAAGAGGATGTGAATGTAGTACCATTGATCCCAATCTTGATACCCATGATCTCACTTAGTGGCTGAACCTTAGCTTGGAGCAATTAGAGATTATGAATGTGAATGTGAGAAGAGTATGAAGGGTAGAAGTGAAATGTATGATATATATATGTTGGAAGTTAGAATAAATGGAACGGTTAACAAATAATGTGGGGCATACAACCGTACCATACATGTCGATAGAAGCTAAGAAAAATTCAACAATTAACCATCAACACCTAAACATACCCGTTAAGAGACAGAATCGGTAAACACATAAGAAAACAATTGTTTATATTTAGATAAGAGGGCCCAAGCCCAACAAGGTTTTAGTAATAGTCATAACTCATGAAATTGGGTAAGAGAAAAATATATTAATATATGTAATATTACATTATTAAGATCAAATCGAAAAAAGAGTATTTTTGAGAAAAAGATTTAATTTTGACCAAAAATTAAAATAAGACGAAATAAAATGTTTGTAATAAATTATTAGAGACGAAATTGAAATTTTATCCAAATCTTAAAGAATAAAGACTAAAGTGGTATTTTATTTTTAAAAAAATGTGTATTTTTTGTTCAAAATTTATATTTACCTTATATTTATATGTACCCTTTAGACATAAATAGTGAATAAGAGAAATAAAAATAAAAACGTTTAGTTTTTTCAATATTCATTTTTTACTTTTCTATCGTGATTAGTCGGTTAGAAGAATCAATCAAAAGAAAAAACAAAGACAGCTTACCTAAGCGCATATTATGTTGCATATACACACACGTCTTGTTTAAAGAAATTTTGTTCCTCTAAAGTTGAAGAGATTTTTATAAAGAAATAAAATAAAGGACTAATTATTATTAAATTTTAACTCTTATTATATGTGATTAATTTTATTATTTTAATTTAAAAGTGATCAACTATTTATTTTATTACTTTATCAATTTTTTATTTTAGAAAAATTTAATCTTAAAATTCTATCTCTTTATTTATTATTAATATATTAAGAATTTAATTTTAATATATTAATATTATAAAATATTTTATACAGTGCTGTAATTATATCCAAAAAAATTATTTACGCATTCAATATAAAAGATAGTTATTTTTGCTGATATGATATTATATAATTGGATATATGTATAAAACAATAACATTAAAATTAAATTCATATATTAATAGACACTAATACTAAACTATAAATCTTAGATAAATTAATGCAGTTTATTATAAATTAAATGTAAATAATAATAAATTTAACATTAACCATAATTTATGATGTATGGACACTGACACGGATACGAGATATTACGGACACACAAATTTTAAAATCTTATAAGACATGGACAGCATATATATAAATATAAAGTGTTTCTTAAATAAATTACAATGAATTTTTGATATTTTATTAGTATTAAAATATAAAATAATTTTTTAATTGTTTTTAATGTCTTCTTCTAACTATATAAAAGTATTCAAAATATTTTTTGTTTTAATAAATAATATATATTATTTCTAAATTCATTTTAAGAATATATATTAAGAATAAGGCTGAATACGCTGATAGGTGATGACATTTAGATATGTCCAAATGTGTTCGGAAAAAAATTTTGTTAAGACACTGCATACACATGTGTCGGACAAGTCGATGAGTATCGTGTCCAAAATGTATCCGACACACGAACATAACAACTCAACAAAGTGTTCATCCTCCCTAGACCATCATAATAAATATATTACAATAAAATCAAAAGTTCAAAGTTTCAATTCTTGGAATTAATAAAATATTTTTTATAGATTACATTATTCAGGAAATGTCAGGCACTGCGGATACTTACAACGCTAAAGTTAAAAGAGTCTACAATGAGGTGAAAGATCATACATGAGGGTATTTTTAAAAAAAAAATTATATACCAACTCTCTCTTATATTTCCGTATAGTATATTAATAATAATTTAAAAAGAAATTTCTATCATCCCTTACCAGTTACCACGACGTGCGAATAACATCTAACATGTTGGAGTTCAATTAATATAGATTATATTCCACTAAAAGTATCTAGATGTCTAAAGCATTGAAAGCAATCATGCAACCGACCAAATATGAAGATTGCAATACTTGAACCGAAAAGAAAGTGGCCAATACTTGATGTCATGTTATTTTTACGCAAAGGCAAGTATGAAGCTAAAAGAATGGGAATGAAAAAGCAGAAAAGGCTTTTATTAATAAAATTACATATTCTTTGGTCTCTAAGGCAACAGAAGGAGTTTCCACAACCAAAGATTTGTTCTGGAACTCATCATGGTTACAGAACAGTAGTCAAACGGAGTAACCATATATTTACACCTATAGCATACGCCCAGAAAATTGTATAATCTGAACACACACCATAGGGTGGATACCCCTCCCCTCAAGGTGCTTCCAATATTCAGGCTAACAACGAATCGCAGCCGGAGCATATAGCTACAGCCACCCATTTTCACTTGGCAAAAAGCCGTCTATTTTTTCTCAAGGTTGTCTTTGTCATTTGATTCAATTATGCTCACAGTTCCTGCGTGAGAGGCTCATCTATATTCGGCTACTATGCGAACCCCTCACCACAGGTATACAGGTATAGAATAAGTTTGGGGCAATCACCTCAAAAGATTTGGGATAATAGCACCGAGGAAATTATGTTAGGACCATGACATATTTATATTGCAGCTACGTTCGGATTCATGCAATCAACAAGTAGAAAATGATGAAACAGTTGGCAAAAAAAATAAGAATATTAAGTGAACATTATCTATCATCCACTAATCAGCAATCATATAGAAATATAAAATGATCCCATATTCAAATTTATAATTAAACTTTACACACAATATAATCAAACTAAATTCATAAATAATATATTCAAAATATGAATAAAGGTGCAAAAATTACAATATTCACTAATTAATGCCTAACCTTTTGTATTTATAAGAAAATTAATTATTTTAATAATTAATTACTCTAATAGAAAAATATGTAAAACAAGTATAAATATACATAATTATGTATTCACCAATGCACATCTACTAAGGAATCATAGAGAACAAGGTCCTTTTCAATCCGAATTCTTAATGTTATCGAAAAAACAGTATCCTTGGACAAATACGCAGGAACAATTCTCCGCATAGAATTCAACAATGGGCCTGCTCTATATCACTCTCCAATTCCAACAAAATTTTTCTGTCCTCTCTCTTCCGGTGTAGGGAAAAATGAAGGACAAAAATGAGAAGCAAACACTTAGCTATGAAGCCATATCCTCAAGCATCATCAAACTAAAGTTCCAAATACCGGCCAGTGGAATCTCCAAAAAGCAAAGCTGTGAAGAAGATCTAGGATTTTTCATTTTTGTTTCATTGAAAGTTCTGCTTCTCGACGTAGCATGCAAGTTGCGAGAATTGTGGCCTTTTTCTTTGGCATTGAATTGTGGCTTTTATATCATCCAGATATCTCCAATAATGTTGCCTTCATTGTGGATTGAAGGTGTTTAACATCTCCACACACTATTTTGCTGTTACGGCGGTGGTACCAAAAGCCCAAGCATAATATAGAGAGACCAGTTCTTGCATAAGTTAGAGACCAGTAAATACTAATGTTGGAAGTCCAAGAATGATAAATTCCATAGTTGTGATGCAAAATTGGTCCTAACATCAGTAATCCCAACTGGAAGATTAGATTGACCTCAGCAAACTCACTGACAACGAGAATGTTCATTAAAAATTTATATATTTTCATGAGAAATAGTACATAATACACAGGAAAAAATGGCACAGGAACATCCAATTTTCATATGCATGAAGAGAATGTATCTCACTAGCTCAACTAATCCTAACTTTGACAAACACTATCTTACAAAAAAAGAAGTAGAAGGTGGCAAAACATCGAACCAATGTACATCTAACACCTTATCAAGCATCAAAATGAATCAAGTAATATATCACAGATCCCCAAGGTAACAGCAGCAACACAGTGATCTGAGCTGATTTGAAACTTACCGGAAAAGATCCCACCCGTCGTGATCATCTTAATTTTTTATATCCTACTCAGTAAGAGAATTCATGACCTCTACGTGAAATATACTTCTTGACCCAGATAGCAATGTCCTCAGCACAAACCTGGGCCTGAGGGCTTTTAATAAGTACATCGAGTGTCGCAAATTCATGCACTGCATCCTTGTATTCAAGCACAGGTGCATCAACATTCACCTTCCGGAGCTCCTCTGAGTAAGCAATGGCACGATCTCTCATCCAGTCGTGTTCTGCCACTACTGTCAATGTTGGAGGCATTAGCTTTAAAGGAGGACCTCGTCCCGAGATTAAGGGATTAGCGGCTGGATGGTCCAAACCAAATTCCTCCTCTGGTAGGAAAAGTTTCCACGCAAGCATACACATAGGTTTGTCATAAAAGTAGGAGTTTGCTAACTTTATTTCAGAATGTGTGGGCACACTTCCAACGAAAAATGGATACAGCAAGACCTGTGCTACCACCTTGACTGGGTCCAGAAGTTTGCCTCCTTCCACAGCTTTTCGAGTCACATAGTCTGCAATATTTGCACCACAACTTGCGCCAAGAAGAATACACCTATTAAAGAAGTTAGAAGGGTAAGCATCAGATATATCGAAGTATGGAACTCCATGAAGATTATCTTACAACTGGAAGCAAGGAAGCATGATGATAACAAATTGACAAACAGTGTAACAGCATATCTGCAAATATGTGACCTTGTAACTAATTAAGATTTCAATATTATTATTCAGTGCACACCAAACATGGGCCCTTTTGGAGAGGCATTGCATCACAGCATACCCGCCAGTCCACCACTGCCATTACCAACAGTGGTAATATGTAAATCTAGGCCTAACATCTTATTAAACCATCCAGTCACTTTGACCTCAACAGCCACACACATGCTCTGATAAAAAAAGATACTTTATTATTTGAAAAGTTCTATTCTGAGGGGAAAGGATTATGGCATTGGAGTACAGATACTCTAAACTCACCTAACCAACCTTCATTATTTATATATTGGGTTTTTAGCGGAAGACATCCCGATAGCAGCTTAGTATAGAAAAAGAAAGCTGATATACAGTGGCAAGAGTAAAAGGAGAAACACATCATATTAAAACCACAGTGTGGATGCCTACAAGTCAATAAATTAATTTACAATTTTAAGAGGTTGGTAGTTACAAAATTAACAATAGTACCAAAGGTATACTATCTTTAAAGTACAAAGAAATGATGAGGTTTCCTGCAAGGGAAGGGGGGTAATTTACACAGAACATTAAAAAGTAAAAGCAGGAGTTGAAGATAAAAATAAAAAGAAGGGTGTCCTATTACTTGATTAAAAATTGTGGGAAAACTGAAGTCTGATACTGACAATAAATATGGCAAGCAAATCATCAGACCAGGTATCGAAATGTAAGAAACATAACAAAGCCTTTTTCCAAATCCAAGAGATCTCAATGAAAAATTCCACAGGAGCGAGATGTTTATATTGTCATTGAAAAATCTCTCATCTCTATATCCATTAACATAGCATGACCTGTTCCAGACACCAACTACCCTCCACCGGCAGAATACGTGGCATGCTATTGTCACTTTATCACCTCCCTTTCAATGTACTTATTGACATGCCAGAAATGGAAAGATAACACTGATATAAAACAAATGCAAAGAAACTAATATCTTTAGCTTTTAAATCCCAATTCCGATTCTTAAGCATCCTCCATGCTTGGAACCACGAAAACCAACATGCAACTTTCTCACAGTTAGGGGATTTAAACAGCAATGGGTAGAGAAATTAGTAAATCAGCACACAGACAAGAAAAATAGCAATTATGTTTGCTCGAAATCTTAATAATCATCAGCATAATGTGAACTATCAAACACATGAAAACAACTGTGCCGTGGTTCCTCTCATGTGAGATACCTAGCTGTTTACTAGACTAATAAAAAGCATACAAAATTCAGTCAATCAAATTGTATCAACATAAAATTTGAATTTCATCTTATACTTCCAGTCTTCCACCCACCAAAAACCAAGCAATTATCAAAGTTCATAATCCACTGTCACTTGTAAACTCTCATACATAGGTAGGGATCCCTTGACATAGAGAGGACTACCTTACGCTACATAGTCTACTCACTATATTCGGCAGAGCCAACAAAATGCATTCAGGATAGGAATCACAGTTCAGTAAACACAAGGACAGCCACATTTATATTTCAAGTTCACTAATTCCAATCTAAATTTCAAAATGCTTAATCAAAATAAACTAACCTAACAGAACAGGATCATGACATGAATAAAGAGAAATTTAGAACCATAACAGTGTGACAAGAGTTGTTACCTTGATGGATCTCCATGAGCAGCCAACCACGGCTCGACAATGGAAGCTCCAAATGAATCAACTATATGCCTATGAGCATCTGGTTTCTTGAACTCAATCCCACCAACACCGCCGCCGACACCACCAATTCCTCCTCCACTACCAACCTTCCCAACCCCCATCGACTTGCTACATTCCGCTAAATTCGCCTGCTTGGCTAACCAAGTCATCACTTTCATCCCGTCCTCAAACGCCGCCGGATACCGATTCTCCGGTGCCAGCCTGTACCCAACAGCCACCACGATCACATCGCAGAGCTTCGCGATCCGCCGACAGAACATATCGTTGGCAACAGAATCATTACTCCCGCTCACCCAACCGCCGCCGTGGAACTGCAGCATCACCGGAAGTTTCCGCCTATTGTCCCCTGCCGGCGAGTACCCCCGGTAAACGCCGTTGGACATTAAGTTCAAACCCTCAACCACGCCGTTTCCGGCACTGTTCCTTCGCATCGATTCCTCCCTGTGCATAACAGTGGAGGGTTCATAGCTGTTGCGGCGCGATGGAAGCGAGTTCGAGTCGCGCGTGGATGCAGATCCATGATCGGACCTAGGTTTGCGAGCAGCGTTGTTGTGGTTAGGGTTGGAACGAGGTTCGGGAGGAGTCAGTGCCGATTCGGGAAGGAAGATTCGGATAGAGAGGGAAGTGAAGGGGTCGATGTGGATGTCCTTGGTAGCGACGCCGTTGGTGAAAGAAGGGTTGGCGGCGGCGACGGACTCTTCGGGTCGGGTGGTAACTCCAAAGGCGTCGGAGTGTTCGGGCGGTGCCTGAATCCGGTTCTGTAAACGGTGCTTCAAGAGGAACTTGAAGAAGACGCTGTAGAGCTTCACAGCCACACTTGGCATTTCTCTCTTTCTCTCTCTCTCTCTCTTCTCTCTTTACTCTCTCTCTCGAACCGCTTCCACTATAATACACACAACCCAACCCAACCCAACCCAACTGTGTTCCTTTGCTGGAACTGGGAACTGGGAACTGGGAATGACCACTTTTTTAAATTTTTTAGTTTCTTTTTTATTTTGATGTGATAGATTATAGTATAGATATCAAAAAAAGAAAAGAAAAGAAATTCACGGGTTTAATTTAATAAGGATTATGTTGAAGCTGGGAATCATGGGAATTATTAGGGGTTTTGTTTATGTGAAGAGGAAATGGGTTTTTAGAATGGGAGGGTGAGTTGAAAATGAAAAAAGAGAATCAAAGAGGCTTTGCTGGTTGCTGCAGGCAGGGTGGTGGGTGATGGGGTCATACATGATACACACATGCAACTTTACGCTGCTTTTGTTTCTTTGCATTTTTCCAAAAAAGTATTTTGTCTCTGTTTATTATTATTAATTTATTACTATTATTTTGGGATCTGCCTTTACACATCATAGCCTTGCGGATTTAATCTTTGCCTTTTTTTTTGTTTAGGTTTAATCTTTGCCTTGTGTATAGAAAAAAAAAAGTTGGGAAAATTAGCGACAAGGACTATCAAAATATTTCAATTAATCATATTAAAATTATTAAAAAAAATTAAATAGATATTATATTAAAAAAGACTAATAATAAAATTTAAATAACAAAATTATTCTATTATTTCTTCTTTTTTTATTTTTTATCCGTATTTTTTTTCTATCATTTTATTATTATTATACTTTTTCTTTCTAGATATATCTTCTCATTCTTATCGGTTTTATCTTCTTTTGACAAATGTCTTTATTATTGTTGAAAATTTTTCAACGAGTTTCTTTCTATTCCTAAGTTTTTTTTATGAATTCACTTTCTCAAGTGTACCATGCAATTTTTGCAAAAATTACTAACTTTTTTTATATGTTATGAAATTTGATGGAATCTATGTTTTATTATTTGTTTGAATTAAACAGATATACCTAAGTTTACTTGTTTATCTATGATAAAGAGAAAGAAGTGTCACCAAAGACATATATATTTTATTTTAATTTTATTTTGCTATTATAAAAAATATGTAATTTGTTTTGTTGAGTACCTTATTCATTCGTCTTGGTTATGAATTAAAACAGGCACTTGACTCGAAGTCAAAACAGAATTTAGCTAGTGTTCCAAAACGTCTCTTAGGTAGCGTTTGTTTGTAGAGACACGACAGAACAGGACACTAAGACAAAGACAATAGGACAGAGACATTAAAAATTATGTACACTAAGACAAAGACAATAGGACAGAGACATTAAAAATTATGTTTTGTGTATCGTGTTTGGATACGATGGATAGGACACTAATGTAATGTTCAGTATTATGTTTGGATACACATGGACAAGACTAAATATTATATAAATGACTAAAATAGCCATGTGATTCCAAATTTTTTAGTATAAACTATTTAATAAATAATGAGTACGTAGGAGTACAGACAGTGGAAACTTGAAAAAAATATTTGAAGCAGTAAAAAATTTTAATAAAAAATTATAATAGTATTTATTAAAATAAAATTTATAAATTATTTTTTTTAAATTTATTATTAATATGTAGGAATACATATGGTTAATATTAACAAAAAAAATGAGTTTGATTAAAAAAAATTTCATTTAGGTTAATAAGCCAATTAATTTAAATACAAAATCAGTTTTAAAAAAAGAATCCATTTTTAAATGGAAAAAAATTAATTTGCACATAAATCTATTTTTATTTAGAAAATTAATTTTTTTATCTAAAATTTTATTTTCTTTTCAAAAATTAATTTTCTTTAAATTATAAAATCAATTACAATTTATAAATTATTTTTAGCATTTTAAAATATCAATTTTACCTTTATAATATTATCTTTTAAAGTCTCCAGACTAATTATTTTTGTTATTATTTTATTACAAATCAAATAATATAATATAAGGTTAAAATGATGTTGAAGTAAGAATGATAAGAAAAAAGAAATTATCCAGTCCAATAAAAATTTTTATAAAAAGGAGAGAGTGCTTGAAAAGGGGGTAACAGTGGAATAATAAAAAATAGCACCATGGACAAAAAAGAAAAAAAATTCATAAAAACAGTCCGTGTCCCTCTTCCAAATCCCGTGTCCATCATTGTCCTTCGTAAAAGAGTGGACACAAAAGTATAAAAAACTGTCCCGGAGACAATATGTTCAGTGTCCATGTCTTTACTTCCAAATGCTTTTTAAGAATGTGCTGTCCATGTCTCCGTGTTCTGTCTCCGAAAACAAACGTTACCTTATGTCTTATATTATGTTAGAAGAATTTAAAATGTTCAATTTCATATTCTGTATTTTACTTTTTTTGTATTAATAATCTCTTATCTAAATTGAAAAACAATGTCTTACTCATGAAGTTTGTATAATTTTATACTTTGTTTGATATGTATAGTAAATTGTAATTTCATAATTTTATTTTCAAAATTCAAAAAATAAAAAACCTTTACATTCAAAAATCTCCAAATTGCTTTATACAATTTAATGAATATTTTCATGTACTAGATAATCAAGGCTGCTTCAATTATAATAAGGTTGGTTTATTTTATGTTTGGAAGATTATTTTTATTTGCTTACTATTAAATGATTAATTATAGTATATGCTTCAATTATCATCAAACGATTCTTCACTCTTATATGTTGATTGTTTTATTTTTATCTTATTTTTATCTCTGAGACTTAGTTGTTATGCTAATAAGTTAGGAAATTTTTGAATAATATTCTGAATCAAAATTTAAGCTCAGTCATTTATAAAACATGCTAACTACATAACTAACTTAGAGATTTAAAGTAAAACTCTTGATCTTAAATGTGAATGAATTGGTGGTCATAATTTGAAGTTAATTAACTGCTTAGTAAGAAATGATAGTAAACTTTGACAGTAAACAATGTTTTCTATAACTTTAGTAAAACTCTAAATTTTAATTGCATATTTTATTAATAATGTTATATTTAATTTTTTTTCAAATTATGCATATTTGTATGCATTGCCAAGATATGTCGATGCCATACCCTCTGTAGTGAACTCGAAGCTTTGAGGTAGCTAAGTTTAGATAAGGTGATGCCAAGTCAAAAAGGGATGATATTAAATATAAAAAATATGAATTAAGACTTGCTCAACATCAAAATCAACTTCACTCGAATGATCCTAGTACACTAACATCATCTACTTGTATAGAAGCATAAGAAATAGTAGTATAAAATTTACTTATATAGAAGCATAAAGAATAGTAGTATAGAGGTATTAGAGTTGTCTAACTTTAACTAATGTACAATTTTTTTGGTGTCTAAACATACAAAGACACAAAGCAAACACTATCTCATATTCGAGCGGATGATTTGCTGAAGATCAACGGCTCAGACCAAAATAACATGATTAGAGTTACTCTTGGCATTATATCTGTCCATCTAATTTGCAGCTCTATTTGCTTCTGGGACACCCACTCAACGTGTACAAGGCAAAGACGAAATAAAAGCTCTTGAATCTTGTGAACCAAATGTGTTACTTCAGATGAATATCCACTTGTAGGATCATGCATGATGGGCGGAATATCAAGGCAATCCGTTTAACATATAATATTCCTCAAATCGTAATCCGAAACTAAAACCAACCCCCTCCAAGCAGCAAATAATTCACAATCTGATGATAGACCAGGGAAGAATGCTTCCAGCGCAGCCCGAGATCCAATCTCTCTTAAAATCTCTAATAATACACCTGAACCCCACTAAATTTGAATCTAGATACAAGCTTGCATCACAATTAACTTTAAAACTATTGCCTGCTGGTGGTTCCCAACACAGGCAATTTTGGAGAGATCTAAAGGCATTTTTTCGATTCCTGTAAACTTGTAAGTTCTTGGCGGTAATTCTGCCCAAGGCAACAACCTTGTGGTATATCCAAGGGTTGTCAACATTGAATATGTCATTGCACATATGTCTCTATACCCACCAAAACCCTGCACCAAAAGACGCTTCATTGTCAGTCAAAGCCTTCCGAAACCATTCTTTAAGAGCAGTACCAGCCGTCGAGTCCAGGATATTAGGATCCAACATATGCCAAGACAATGCTCCATTATTTCCTGTGCCTTATTACATCTCTTACACATATCTGAAGAAACTAAATGCCGCTTGAATCGAAAGGTTTCAGTCGGTGGAGCATCATGTAAGTCAAGCTACATAGTAAATTTGAACTTCTCCGAAATGTTAGTATTTCACAACCAATTCTAGTTGCTATTAATCAAGCTAATGCATAATTATTCATTAAATCTTTTACTCGTAATAAAATTATATTAATTAAAAAATTTATAGAAGGTGTTTTTTTTTTAGATTCTTTTATTTTGTTTTATTAATTTTAGTTTTGAATTACACAATTTTAGTTCAAAATTAGAAAGATATTGAAGAAGCATTTATGATAAATCAATAATTGTTATTACATACAAAATTTAAGAGAAGCAATTTTTTTGCAAAAAGATAAACAAGTAAGAGAAAACGCGAGTAAAAAGACTTACTAGGGATGAATTGAAGATTAAGAGATTCACTAACATTAAATTATTGTGGTAGATAAATGTGTGTAAATAAAAAATTTGAATATAATAAAGAATCAAAGAAAATATATTTATAAAAATAAATAAATAAAAAAACCACTTAAAAATATATTTATTTTTTTAAAAAAATTTGATCATTTTCTCTAAATATTATAAAAATTTATTTTTTAATATTTTTTTTATTAGCAATTCTTTTTTATAATTAAAATCTCTGATCTCTCACGGTTTTTTATAATAATTTTTTAAAAAAATATTTAAATATTTTGCCATAAGTTAATAAAAAAAAATTTCTATACTATAAAAAAGGAATGATTTTTTTTTTCATATTAATGAATTATTATAATAAACTACAAAATAATTTAAAATATTTAAAAAATAAATAAATAGTTATAATTAAATTTAGAGTAAAAGTCCTATATTCCATAAAAGAAGATAAAATATTAATCATTGTATTAAAACAAATATTTTGGTTAAAAAAAAACATTTATTATCGTCCTTAGGTTTAGTTATTACTCAACTGAAAAGATTTGAGGTTTGTGTTTGGAAATTAAAATATTTTAAGACAATAAATATATCTCATATGATAATACATAAGTATATAATTGTGGACTTTGTGACTAGGGGTAGCAATCAGATTGAAATTTGTTGTATTAGTCTGCGTAACTTGTTAAAAAAGATGGTCTGAACTGAAAATTAAATATCGCTAAACTTAAAAAGTTCGCCTAATCCAATTAATTTATGAGTTTTGACGATCTTTGGCTAGGCAGGACGGGTTTCCCGGAAAAACATGCTTTTTTTTTGTCAAAACTGTTTTTTACAAATTTATATGATGCTTTGTTCTACAAGAAGATGAAGATAATAATTGAAGATATTCTATGTTATATTTTGGGTTATATTTTATGTTTTATTGATTATAAACTTCAAGATGTTTAATTATATGTGTTGAACAATGTTTGTTTTACTTTGGACAATGCTGCTTTTATTATTTTGTTTCAAAAAATTTGGTTTATAATTATGTTTATTACATATTTATAATTATAAAGAATTTAATATTTGTGAATTTAGAAATTATAATTTTTTTATGTCTTTAAAAATTATAAATTTATTTAAATAGTTGTGAAAATGTATATTATTTAATATTTAATAATTTATAAAAAAAGATTTGGCAGGCTTCGCCGGCTAATTCGCTAGTCCGCCGTTAAGCGGGACGGAAGAAGAATTCAGAATTGTCGCAGTAAATAAGATGGGACAGACTAATCCGTAAAATAGCAACCTTTTAGCAGAATGGAACGAAATAGGATAGAACAGAACAGATTTCTCCATTTGCCACCTCTATTTGTGGCCAACTATTTTGATTAATTTAATCATTTTCGATTAAATGTCTGCATTAACAAAAACAATTAACATTTATGTTACGAATTTTATTCTACTAAACGTGCTGGTGCACACACACTGAAGTGATGCTGACACAATCTTCATATTGTTGGTGAAGTCATGTATTTCTATAAATTTATTGTTGCCTGCTGTTATTAAATAGGGCAATTCACTTTAATAAACCAAATACTTGCCAATATTATTTGGATCTCCAAAATTATAAAAGGTTATGTGAAAGTCTCAATTTCTAGTTAATATGTAAATCGAATTGAATAAATTCGATTTAACTAAACACGTAATAAATCGAATTCATTGGTTGAATTACATGCAAATTGTGATTCCTGTACAAATCGAAGCTAATAGCTTCGAATTATCCTGTCCCTGCTAAATCGAAGCAAATAGAATCAATTTATACCTTATATGTAAATCAAATCCGTTGAAGTAGATTTATAATGCGATAGCTAGCTTGTGGTAAATCGAAACTATTAGCTTCGATTTACTATGTTTCGTACAATATGATTAATTCGAAGACACTTAATTCGATTTATGGAGTGGTAACGTATATAAAAACAAGCTCAACGCAAAATTTTCATAATAGTGAGATTTACAATGGCTAGTGATGAGAGTTTTTTAGCTCTTGTGCACTATAGAGGATCCATTAAGAAAAAAACGCGATCAGAAATTAAATTTACTGATAAAGACCCGTTGAGTATTTTTCTCAAACCTTTGACGAGTTTTACTGAGTTTAAGAATGCTATACTTCATAAACTAGGTCTGCATGGAGTGAAACGGGTGGAGAAGTTGTTCTATAGAATTCCGATTTCCGTGTTACGCGATGATGTGAAGTATGATTCATTCGTTATTAGGAGTGATGAAGATTTGCAGGTGTTGTTCCATTTCGTCATCAGTTTTCTGAGGTGAGGACTCCAGAGCTATTGGCAAAGCTTGTGGATGTGGTATCTAGTTCTGGAGGTTCGAATAGGAATCCTCACTCCTCAGGACATCCAACCTACTCTAGTTCCATGCCTGTTGGTTCCTTGTTAGTTGTACCGGTGCTTGCACCTGAGGCAGATTTAGTTACTTCTCCTTCCTTTGCATTTAATCTGAACCACAATGGTGATACAGAAGTTGGTGAGGCTGGACCGTTGGGAGAGGTTGCAATCGCGATGCCTGATTATCCTATGATGGTCCTAGTTTTTAGAGAAGTTGGAGTACCTGATGGGGTTGATAATGCACTGCATGATAATGATGATGGTGATGATGTGGAGCTTGCCACGATAGCTGATGATAATGACGATGAGATAGCACGGACGACTCCAACTGTGGGTGGGGGAGCATCTAGTTCAGGTACTAATCAGTACCCCCTGCACTTCTCTACTCTGGACTTGGATGCCATGGCACCTCAGGGGGATCCGAGTGTACCTATTGACTTCGAGGCAAGAGATACACATAATACAGGAGTTGTATCTGAATTTCAAACTGGTCAGCAGTTTCAGGATAAAGAAGAAGTTGTGTTAAACGTGAAGACTTATAGCATTCACTGTGGTATTGAGTACAAAGTATTGGAATCCGATAATCGCAAGTACTATAGCAAGTGCAAGGAGTTCGGTTCCGGGTGCGCATGGCTCACTCAGGTTAGCCTCCGCCAGTGCAAAGGCATTTGGGAGGTAAATGGTACAATGGTCCTCGCACTTGTCTAGCCACGTCGATATCTAGTGATTACAGAAAACTTGATTATCATGTCATATTGTCCTTCATACTACCCATGATTAGAGCTGATATGCTGCCGTCTCGATCAAGGTACTGCAGAATGCAACGGAGGTACACTTTGGGTTCAGAATGACCTACAGGAGGGTTTGGATGGCTAAACAGAAGATCATGGCTTAGATTTATGGAAATTGGGAAGAATCATACAACGACTTGCCACGATGGGTATTGGGTGTACAGATCACGATGCCAGGTAGTGTAGCTGTGTTGAAGACGAGTTCTGTTTGGGTTGGTGGGCAGGTGGACGACTCTGCAACTTATTTCCATCAGTTTTTTTGGACATTCCCACCGTGTATTAAGGTATTTCGACATTGCAAGTCATTGGTCAGTGTGAACGGTACCCACCTGTATGGCAAATACAGTGGTACACTGCTTGTCGCGATTGCACAAGACAGCAACTCCAACATTATTCCTATTATGGAAAAGAGGATGCATACATAAAGGGAGAGTACCTCGATGCCAACGACCAATGGAAGACATAAAGTCCATCCGGCTGGAATCCAGGGAACCTCCAAAAGATCCACGACTGGAGGAGCTGCAGTAGACCGGCCAACTTGACGATATTTCTGTTCGCACACGGCACATGCACCTGTATAGCCATGACAGTGCAGCAGACCCCCAACTATATTGACCCATGTCCTCTAGCCTGGCGACGTAGGATAGCCAACGGATGTGGAAGCGGGTACCTGACTTATCCCCAAATAGCTGCGTCGATAGGAGCATCATGATATACGCACGGGCATACCTCCTAGCCGTCTCATCATCTGCTCCCTGAGGAAGCTCACTAAACGTCTCCTGAAATTATGTACATTTCACGGTGAACTTGTCGATGTAGTTCGCAAGAGGCAATACACCCAACAGCTCCTCAAACCATACCCACGCTGGGGGGCCATCCTCGATATGTCACACAAAGTCTGTTAGGCATTCACTAACATACTGACTGTCGATCGGGAGCCCTAGCTGGTACGCTACATTCTGGAGGGTGATCGTGCACTCCCTGAACGGCATGTGAAAAGTATGCATCTCAGGCTGCCATCTCTCTACAAATGCGCTCACCAATGGCTCATCTAATCGAAACCAAGTCTCATTCAGTCTTACAAGATGGTACAAACCGACCATCTGCAAGTACGAAATGATCCTATCATCCAACATCATACCATGTTACCGTCTCATGTTGGTGATGCATCGATGGGGCTGGATAATGATAGAAAATTTATTATCATAATCGTCACAAAACAATGTTCAATGCATAAAATTCCGAAAATAATAAATATTGCAAGCTCTAATTTTAAAAACTTGTTTATAATAACGCCCTATGAATGCTTCATAGTAATTAACACAAATCACTAAATAATTCATGACTTAATTCTTTAAAAAAAATTTACCAAAGCATATAGTCCTACACGGGTACACAGAACATACAAAATGCTAACACAAAAATTCCATAAGTGCATCACAAGTCCAAAAAAAAATTATATTTATTGTTTTAGAAAAATAAAAAAATTTATAGTTAATCCTAATCATAAACCAAGTCTTATTGAATATAGGACTAACAACTTCAAAAATCGAACATATCCTACAATTCTAAGTAACCTTCTTACGTACTATTTCGAGTTATCAAAATATAACCACCTAATAACTTACTACTTCTAACATGTACATAATTCAAATTTTTTTCTTTTGAATAATCCCTAATTAACGACGGTAAGAAACTACTACACAAACTACGTTAACATTACTAGAATGACTAATTTATTTTCCAAAAAAAAAATTCTTCACTAGCCTCGAGGTGGATGGCGTCAGCAATATGCGCGACTCCATCTAGCCGATATAGATGATTCGGATCGTCCTCCATGTGTACAGATTCGATGATTCCCGGGTTGCTTTGCAAGATTTTTGGATTTGGGTGGTGGGGTTGGTGTGTTTTCTAGTTCGAATGAAATGAATTCGATTTGTATATATAGCCACATTCAATGCAATTTGAAACCAATGGATTCAAATTAGTAGATATCATAACAGCATGTAAATCGAATCTATAGATTTTGATTTACAAAACCATCAAATCGAAACCATTGACTTCGATTTATCATGGGTTGCTTTACGTGACTAAATCGAATTGCATGAATTCGATTTACTATGATATGTAAATCGAAGTAATTTAGTTCGATTTATTAGGACATTCACCATGCATCTAATTGGAATCCAATGTATTCGATTTACTATGTGTTTGGTTAAATCGAATTTATTCAATTCAATTTATGTAGAAATAGAAATTGGGACTTTGTCTTTCATAATTTGGGGGATCCAGGTAATAGGGTAAAAAACACAAATAAACCATGGAAAGAAAGTTGTTACATGAATAAGCCAAATTGAAGATTGATTCACGAATGAGCCAAAGCATACTTATATGTAATTCGAACCTATTTGGTTCGAACTACATTTGCATATAAATCGAACCTATTTGGTTCGAACTACAAACACATAATTCGAACCTAATTGGTTCGAATTACACACGAATAGGTGCCATCACATAATTCAAGCCTAATTGGTTCGAATTACTCATGATTAAGTGCCACCACAAATTCGAACCTAATTGGTTCGAATTACGTACAATTGGGCTATATAAGGAGTTCGAATCAAGCAAATTCGAACCACTTCTCATTTTTCATACCCCACCAAATTCCAGAGAAAACGACCCAAATTCGATCCTAGAAATAGTAGAATCGAAGACTCAGCTGATGGGGGACGATCCTGCAAGGCTGTACCAGTTGGACGGGGTTGCTCATATAGCCAGGGTCATCAATGACGAGGTTAGTACATAGAAAACTTTGTGCACACGGTTTATTTGAGTTAGTGGTTTTACATGTGGTTTTAGTGGCAGTTTATGTTAGTGGTTTATCGTGGTGGTATTGCAAATGGTTTATATTAGAGGTTTTGCATGCGGTTTAGTTGGTGGTTTATGGTAAGTGGTTTTTTTAAGTGGTTTTATATGCGGTTGTATTAATGGTTTACGTAAGTGGTTTATGTTAGGTGGTATTGTTAGTGGTTTATTGTAGTGGTATTGCAAATGGTTTATTTTAGTGGTTTTGCATGCGGTTTAGTTGGTGGTTTAGGGTAAGCGATTTTTTGTAAGTGGTTTTATATGCGGTTGTGTTGATAGTTTATGTAAGTGGTTTATGTTAGTGGTTTTATATGCGGTTGTGTTGATGGTTTATGTAAGTGGTTTATTGTGTTAGTTTTTTTTGTTACCAGTATTGTATGTGGTTCTAATAATGCGGTCCATTTAATGTGCAGCCACAGCGATGCATCAGGAGCATGCGGCACAACAAGGCATGCCACTCGATGAGCGTTATGTTCCCTACTTGCAGATGGCTGGGTTATACCATCTGGCTAGGCTGAATGATAGATGGTTCCAGTTAGATGAGCCCCTTGTCAGCGCCTTCGTCAAGCGGTGGCGTCCTGAGATGCACACCTTCCATATGCCATTCAGAGAGTGCACGATCACGCTTCAGGACGTGGCATACTAGTTGGGGTTGGTAGTGGACGGGCGTTATGTCAGCGGTTACCTTACAGATTTCCATATGTATATCGAGGGTGGACATTCAGCTTTGGTGTGGTTCGAGGAGTTGCTTGGAGTGATTCCTCCTCTGAGCCAGGTTCAGAAGTTCGTAGTAAACTGTACCTGGTTCCAGGAGACTTTCGGAGAGTGCCCCGAGGGAGCCGATGAGGAGACTGTGCGACGCTTTGCTCGTGCCTATATCATGATGTTGTTGGGCACTCAACTGTTTGTCGACAAGTCCGGCAACCGCATTCACATCAGATGGCTTCCCTACGTAGCTAGGCTTGAGGAGATGGGTTCCTACAGTTGGGGGTCTGCAGCATTGGCATGGTTGTACCGGTGCATGTGCCGAGTGGCAAATAGACATGTGGTGAAGTTAGCGGGCCCACTTCAGCTACTTCAGTCCTGGATCTTCTGGCGCTTTCCCAAGTTTAGGCCTGCTGGGTATGATACGTGCAGCTGGCCTTTGGCATCGAGGTACGCTAGTCAGGCTTTTCTATTTCAAGTTAAAATAGCTAATGTTCATGTACGCTTGTACTGTATTACAAATCTGTCATACTTCTGATTAAACATAACACCCATGTGCGCTGTAGGTGGTCAGGTTACAGCCCTTCCTACAGCGAGAAGGGTCCTAGAGTGCAGAGCACGAGACTGAAGATAGACATGTTACATCCCAGGGATGTGAGTGTTGTTCCGGATACTTTTATTTGAATAACTATACATCAGATGTTTCTGTAGAGGGAGTTGGCGTGACAACATAGCTATTTTTTGTGCAGTTTATCTGGATGCCGTATAGCTCCCCCCGAGGTACTTCAGGTTGTGCATCCAGAGGCGTTGGAGCCTCGACACATGGCGGTGTGGCGGTCTGTCACGTCGCTGATATACTTTGCTGTTGTAGAGTGGCATCAGGTAGATAGGGTTCTACCGCAGTTCGGTGGTCTGCAGCCCCTCCCGCGTCCCACCCTTAACATCGACTTTCTGATGTCGAAGGACGGGAGAGGCGGTGATCGTTGGTTCCCGTTCGCTTTACAGCATTGTCATATTCTTTGGGAGACCCGTGCGGACCACGTCCTCCGGTTCGATGTTGTTACCGGCCCTGGACCTTCGCACACCTACCTAAACTGGTGGAGTCGGCATGAAAAGAGGTTCTTGTCACCCGAGTTTTATCTGGGGATCCGAGGGGCGTTCCTATTCCTGTCGAGACGTCACAGAGGGGTCCTGGGCGAGTTCCTAACATGGATCGAGTCGACGACGTCCCTAATAGACGTCGAGTTGAGAGGAGAGCTCGTGTCGGGACACGACAGAACTAGCGTGAGTGGGGCCTCCCAAATTCAGATAATCATTCACATCAGGCCTGTCAAATAAACTGACAAGCAAAAAGAATAAATTTTTTTTATTAAACACTTAATCAATAACCTCAGTTGTTTAAGCATTTGTTAGCAACACCGTAATAACTTTTTTTATATAAATGTATAGGAATAATCTATTTTAGTTATAGGTTTAATACTGCTTGGGAAAATTTTTTTTATGACAATCATTGTCTTTTGTGTGATTGGTGAACTGGAATGCCAGTTCAAATTACTTGGCTAAATCTAATGGGTTATTGACTTATTGAGGAGGACTTTTATATTCTCTGGTGCGTGAAGATTTCATATTTTGAACAAATTAAAAAATCAGACGATCCCCGCAGCACAGCAGGAACAAAAAAAGAAAAAATAAAAACAGCATATGGGTACTCTTAACGGAAAAGGATTGCTAACAATAATTTATTATTGTTAATTTTAAGAAATAGATGACAGCTTTATCAGAATAATGTAAAGCATTCCTAATTTTGTTAAAAAAAAAAAAGTTCTATCCTTTTACCGTTCCTTGATTTTTTTTTTGAATTACCAAAGATTAATTTTCATTATTATTGTATATTGAGTTTCACTCCACCTATAGATGTTGGCTCTCAAAATTTAAAACAATTCAAACTTCAAGTATATAAACTTAAACAATTAAAAAATATCACAGTATCATCTTCAAATGTTATGTATGAAAAGCTTTACTTTTTAAAAAATCGAACTTTAATTATCACAACAAAAAATAACTACAAAATCATTGTTATATCTGAAAAATCGAAATTGAATCTCTAAAAAAAGTAAATGAATATATACAAATATATCTCTATGAACAAAATTTTTTAGTTTTTTATCTCTAGTTTTCGTTTAATTTTTAATGTTTATCATAAGTTGTCCTGTTTACAAACTTTTTTTAAATCACTGTAAATTAATAGTCATTTAAATATTGGCCAATTATTCAAAAGCATTAAGAATAATTATAAATACTCATAGTTCATAACATAAATTATTAAATAACATCAATTCATTGCTACCAATTTACAAAATGTGCTATACCAATATTCAGTAAAGTTAGTTAATAATAAAATTAAATAAAATAAAAACTATAATTAAAATTAAGAGAAAGAAGTATATGATGTAGTTAATAAAAATTTAACTCTTAAGTTATTATAGTGATATTCCAATTACTTTGAGATGTGTTTCTTTGATTGCTCACTTCTCTCTATCCCTCCTTTTTACTTTCTCTTGTGTTACTCTTTTACATCCAAAGATTTTTTACATAAATAAAATAAAGAGATCCTAAAATTATATAAATCTCCTAAATAAAATTTAAAGACATAAATTTCCTTTTTTATTATTTTATATAAATCGTTTGAGGGCTCCCAACTTTAATTTAAAAAGTTTCAGCAGCTAACACTTTTATTAAAATTTAATCAGTATTTAACTATTAAAAAAAACGTACAACTCTATATTATTAGATGTAATTTTACATTATTAAAAATATTAATAATAATTAATTAATGACTATAAATCACAAAATATACTTATCTCTTAGCACTACTATAATTTAAAATATAAATCATCATATTGTAAGATAATTTATGTTAGATTTAATATTCAGATATGTGAATTAATTATTTCAGAATAATGTGTCTTAGAAACAAAAACATAAATAATCATCTTAGACTAGGATAATTTATTCTCAACTATTAAAATTTAGTGGCTTAGGACTATTTATGTATAAATGTTTAAACACATCACTTATAACAATTTATGTATAAATATGTAAAGTTATCAGCTCGAGTCTTGAGATGATTAATGAAGAAAAAATTTCCTTTGAACACTCACCACGATTTATTTATATAAAATTGAGATGGTTTAAATGAGAGGAGAGCATGTGGCTATGCCATATGGCTTTCCGACACTAATGAAAAGTGAGGTCTTAAAAAAATTTTGTTTAAAGTAAAAAAAAAAAAGTATTAGAATTTTTTTTTTTGTTTCTTCATTTCATTTACTTGTCTTAAATATAGTAGTATAAAAATATGTTTTAAATAGATGTGTTAAAAATTTTAAATGATTAGATCAATTAAATCGGTTTATATTTCATCAAAGCTTTTAAATTTTAAAGATAGTATAATCTAAAATAAAAAAATTAAAATTAAAAGTCGTAACTTTTTTTAATTATATTCCTTTGCATCTCTATCAATACTCTTGATTTTTTTTTTCAAATATTGGAACTCTTTCTCAAACATGTTAAAAAAAAGTAAGACGCATTGTGAATCAAACAAAACAACCAACTCATTTATTCATAAATGGATAATCTTTTTAAAAAAATATGGGAGACCAGCAGATTTGAGTAATTTTCAATATTTAACTAGTATAAATATTAAATTATTTTCAATAAATAAATTTTATGAATTATGTACAAATTTTGATAAATATAAATACAAATTATATTAATTTATATGTATAAACACTAATAAATATAGCTGCAAATTATATATTTTATGTGTATAAATCTTTATAAATGTAAGTGTAAAATATAAATTTTTGCTAGTTATGTAACGTTTTGTTTTTCAACTACTAATAATTTTAATATTTTTTATTTCTTATTTTTTTACTAATTTTTTTATGAACTTATTATTATTTTGAATTTGACTAAAATAGTTTTTATTATTATTATAAATACTTATACATTTTTAAAGTTGTATGAACTTATTATTTTATTTATTATTAAAAATACCACAAGTGATTATAATATATAATTTTTCTATTAATTCTGCTTAGAAATACAACATTAGGATTATAATTATATATATATATATATATATATATATATATATATATATATATATTATATACTTTTTTGTATGAAATGAAGTATAATTTTGATAGCATCCTCAAAAAAAAAAATCAAGCTATCCTTTTCAATTTAATTTTAGTTTTTGATGAGTTTGAAAAACTCTAAATTTGTGATGACTAAACATTATTAATTTTATTAATTGCAAAATTATTAAATTGATTCTAATTCTTATTTGTTAAATTAATAATTTTGTGATGCAGGTTTTTAATTGGGCCGAATATAAAAGAAAAATGTTGCAAGCCCAAGTGTGAATTGTTGTTTAGCATTGGTTCAAAAATAATCAATAAAGTGTGGCTGAATTATTAAATTTTGTTTGGGCCAGATTATATTAACATTATCATTAGCCCAACTCAAATCTTGGTTGGATACACCAATGCTTGATCCGAAACCAAGTTAGAAGGAAAGCAAATGTTTTTGTTGCCTTATGCCTTCAACGGATCTCAACTTTTACCATGTGACGGATTCCAAATTTATTCAATTATCATTAATTGCATGGAAACAATGAGAGAGAAAAAGGCATTTGATTTGATTGCAGCACTTAATGCTATACGCTACTCAGCAAGGGGAGAATCATTTCATTTAATTTCATTCTCTTTCCTAATTCAATGCTTTTCAAATTTTTGTCTTTTCTCTCATTTCTTTCCTTCATCTTTTTTTGTCATTACACAACAGCTATGGAAGAAAAATTAAGCTACCAAAAAGAAGAAAAAATACGCCAAAAGACCATCACAATGATGGTAAGAAAACATAAAAAATATAGTGACTAAGATTTTCATCACTTATGGTAAGATATGGTGATGAGATCTTGACTTCTTCATACCAAAAATAGTTGAAGGAGATTCGGCCAGCAAGAAGAAGATCCATGGAAGGATGGCTTGTCTCTGATTCTTCTCAACCACCACAGGAAGTAGCTAGGGTGGCTACGTGATGGAAGAGTCAGAGATTAGAGCAGATGAAGCTATCCTCATCATGAAGCATCAAGGGCCAGAAATTCATCTTGGAGAGCAAGGCAATGATGGAGCGCCCAGATTGATGACCAAGAAAGGACTAGAGGTAATTGCATGATGGGTTTTGCATGAGTTATCTCTTTTCTCTCTCTAGCCGAACTGGTTCTATTTTGAAGAAGAAGAAGTTTAGTTTGGTTTGTTTGGTTTCAACCGTGGAGGCTTCCCCTTCTCTATATAAGGGTGAACAGCCAGGGTTTGAAACAAGGAGAAAGTGTGAGAGTGCAAGGCACAGAGTTCTCAAAACTACCTGAGTTAACAGACTTTCTTCTCCTTCAATATATTCTGTTTTGTAATTTTTCTATTTAATTTTGTCATGTCTTGAGTCTCATGAAAAAAGGCAAACAGTGAGGTTTGTATGAAAAAATCATCGAGCGAAAAAAGGCAGAGAGTGCAAAATTAAAAGAAAAAGCCATAGATGTCCTTAGAGTTCCTTTGTACATCTGCGTTGTGTTTTATGATTCAGTAGGAATTCCCTTGTAAGTTGGGTTAGCACTTTACAGTTTGTAATCAAGAAGATTATAGTGAAATTCCATCATTGTTGTGATGGAGACTGGATGTAGGATGCACTGCACTTAGCAGCTGAACCAGGATATATCTGGGTGTTATTTTTCTTCTCTTCTACTCCATTTTTTGTTTCTGCTGCCAAGGAAATAAAACCGCAAAATATCTCGTGCCAAGTGACGAGACAAAAAGAAAAGTCTCGTGGTTAAGGACGAGACAAAAATCACCAGAAGTTGTTTAAAAGACAAGCAAGTGTTACTAAGCAAAAAGTGGGCTAAGATTCAACTCCCATTCTCTTAGCCACTGAAACCATAAGTTTTTATTAAAATTTGAAAGTTAAAATTAAATAAAATTGGACAAAATAAGCAAAAAAATAAAAATAAAAATATTGAGATATGTAAAAAAACACAATTAATTTTTATTTATTTTTTGTTATATATCAAAATTAATGAGTTTGAAAATTTTAATACATAAATTGTGGCAGCATATAGAACTATTATGTACAAATATAAATAGCTGATAACTTAAGATAATTTACGTATAAAATGAGTTAAACATTTAGCACATAAATCGTGATACTCTAAATTATTTATGTACAAACTTAAATAACTATATATTAAGATGATTTATGTGTTAAATAAAAATTTTAACAAATAAATCTCTATCTCTAGGACTATTTATGTATAAACCTAAATAATAACATTATAGGACAATTTATATAATATTCGAAAGAGAGCGTTTGCATAACTAATTTTCTTTTTGGAGATACATTCTATCTAGTAATTTTTTTTTATTTATTTACCTATAAAAACCATACCTAAATGAGTAAAACTTGATTATGAAATTCCGTGTTTACTTGATTGACATTCTTCTTATTTTTAATGAAGTTTGAAAGAATGATAAGATTTCTCATGGAGGATAGACTATAATAGAATGAATTGGTAGATATAGAGCATTAGAGTGGACTAGATTGTCATTTTAGTGTTAATATCTTTTAGTATCTTTTACATTATTATACCTAAAAACAAAAAAAAGAAATTGATGAAATAAAAATCACAATAAATAAAAATAAACTAAAAATAAATACTTTATTAATTTTTTTAAGTTAAAATAATATTTGTTTTAACATGATAAAAATTAACTCTTATTAAAAAGTTATTAATTAGACGAATTTATCTGTTATAAAACGAAATGAATTAGATATTTTAATTTATTTAATTTTTTTGGTATTTAAATGAGGTGAGAAGATTTAGAAAATAGAAAAATTACAAAGAAAAAACTAAATGGGGTAAGATAGCCTCTTTATATTCAAAAAAAAAAGAATCATCTTAAGATTGTTACTCGGTTGACCAACGAAGTGGTATCCTGACTCTATCCTAAAACTTTCGTTTGCCAAAAGATCTACCGCTCTATTCCCTTCTCTGTATGTATGTCGTATGGTAATCTTTTAATTTTTTTGCCGTAGTTCTGCAATTTTTTTCACCATAGTATTCAGGTGTTTTGCAATGGAAGTATTCATCTTAAGCACTTCAACTACAACCTTTAAATATGTTTCGTGAATAAATCTTCTCAACCCTAGATCCCAAACTGTTCTTAACCCATAATATACGCCTTATAGTTCTACTCGAAATGCACTGCAGTAGCTAATATTGGCTGTGAAGTCAGCAATCCATCTTCTTTGTGAATTTCGAAGTAGCCCACCACATCTAGCAGTTTTAGGATTCCTTTTCGCAGCACCATCAGTGTTCACCTTCGTCCACTCCTTTGTGGGTAGGTGCCAAGTGATGTGGCTTTTCAGTTTTTTATGGCTACCTTGCTTTTCAGTAGTAAAAGTTATAAGAATATTTTGAACCTGTGCTACAATAAAGGCCATTGGCCAAAAGGAATTTCGCTGAGGTGATGCAAAAATGTCTTCATTTTTCCATTTACACAATCCCCATTAAGTTACTAAGAAGTAAGATTCCCAATTACTATTTTTAACGGCGCTCAAATTCACAGTGAGATTCCACCTACTCAAAGCATTAAAGAGGGCTCTAAAAACAATCATTCATATGTTGGGATGAATCATAATTGTCCATAACCATGAAGCCAGGGGACAGTCTCGCAACAAGTGTATCACGCTCTCTTTTGTGGCTGGATATTTATGGCAAGCAGTACTTACGTCAAAGAGATGTATTCTTTTTTTTTTGCTGTTATGATTTGTTGATGGAGAATAATTCAGGTAAAACATTTGATTCTCTAAGGTCTTTTCTATTCCCAAATGATTTTCTAAACCTCATCAATTTTTTTTTCATAGTTTGTGAGCATTCTGTACGTGCTTGACACCAAAAAATTGCCATTTGTAGAGAAATTTCATCCCAAGAAATCACCCCAACTCTACATTCATTAGTGGTATTTTCTGGATCTTATTGAGGGTCTCTTTATTAAGAAATTGTTACAGTAAATTAAAATTCCACTGACTATTAGCCGTAGCTTCCTTGACCCGCATATCTAACATATTGTCACTAATAGTTGTTTTTGTGTTCATTAGCAATGGTTCCTCATTTTGAATCCAGTTATCTTTTCAAAGAAGAATTGATTCTCTATTCCTTACTAAAAAGGATATATGCTGTCTAAAGATGTCTTTAATCTTTAATAAATCTTTCCATAAGAAAGAGTCTGCAAAACATACCTTCATCTCATGCAGAAAATTTTTATTTCTCCCATATAAGCGAATGAGAATCCTTGACCATAATGCCTCTTATTCAGTGTTTAGTCTCCAAAATATTTTCAAGAGAAAAGTATCATTTATGATACCCAACCTTTTGAAGCCTATGCCCCACTCATACACTTCGGTTTACAAAAGTGTCTCAGTTTACAACATGTATGCTTCTTTTCTCAATGTCCCCACTCCATATGAATTTCTTTTGGAGTTTTTCTATTTCACCACATATTCTCCTAGGTATCCTCATAGGCATCATATCAAAATTTAGGGATGGGCTAATGACTAATTAAGCAAGAGTAACCCTCCTTGCAAAAGATAGGCAGCTTCCCTTTCACCCTGCAAGTTTTTCAGCAACTCGATCAATAATGTTCTTGAATTTATCCTTGTCTTTTTGGCCATTTGTGAGCATGACACCCAGATATCTCCCCAAGTTTTTCATTTCAATAAGGTGGCCTTGAGTGCCTCTCTAGTACGCTGGTCCACATTCCTAGAAAAAAGGATGGAAGTCTTCATCTCATTCACCCTAAATCTTGATGTCATTCTGAAGACTTCTAAAACATCATTGATCATCTCATTTGTTCCCTGGTCGTCTCTGCAAAAAGTAGAAGATTGTTGGTAAAAAGAAGATGTGAGATTTGTGGATCAAGTCTCCCTACTTTCATAAGGTTCTAGAAACCTTTTTGCACTTTTTTCTCTATAAATTGGGATAACTTATCCATGGTAATGATAAAGAGATAGGGTGAAATCGGGTCTCCTTGTCTAATGCCGTGCTGAGGGATGAAACGTTCATGCTTACATCCATTCTAGAACACTTTATACGAAACAGACTTTACTCTTGCCATAATGATACTTCTCAAGTGTTGAGGTATACCAAACTCTTAAGACAGTTATAGATAAAATTCTAGTCTAAACAATTATAGGTTTTAGCAAAGTCAATTTTTATTTTCATGAACGACCTCACGCCTTTTATCTTCTGCATGTTATGAGTCATCTCTTTTTTTATAACGATATTATCATGTATCGTGCGTTCTGGGTGCAAAACTTGACTGGTTCGGAGCTGATCTGCCTGCTAGGAAAGGTTTAATTACAGATACAATGATTTTAGATACACACTTATAAACCACATTGTATAGGGCTATTGGACAAAACTGTGAGATGAACTCCAGTTGAGAGACTTTATAGATCAGGACTAGCAATGTGTTTACTTTATTTATAGCTTTTGGATGCTGCCATAAGTGATTAATATAGACATAGAAAGAGTCTTGCAAGACATGCCAGTGTTTTTTGAAGAAATATGCAGGGAAGCCATTTTTTTCCGGCACTTTGAACGAGCCAATGCCAAAAAGAGCTTCCTTGATTTCTTGATAAGTGATGTTTGCTTCCATTTCTTTTCTGTGTGCCTCTGCCAGAGGGGGATAAGTTAGCATGGTGCTGAGAGTGGACCTTCCATTAGGCTCTTCTTTATAAAAATTTATAAAAAATTTCTGACTAAGTTTTTCAGAATCTCCATATCATCACATCATTCTCCATCACTGCTTCTCAACATGATGATGCGATTTTTTCTTCTTCTCACAATGGCTTTTGCATGGTAGAAATGAGTGTCCCTGTCACCATTTGTAATCCACATCTGCTTTGATTTTTGGAGCCACAACAATTTTTCTTGCTCTAAGATTGATTCCAGTTTCTCAAATAATTCATTTTCAAGCCTAAAAAGAAAACTGACCATAGTTTAAAAATTTTTGTATTTCATTCAGTCTCCTGATGACACGGTCTTTTTTTTTATCACATATCCAAACACATTTTTATTCCAACTTTTCATATTATTTAGATCATTAGGCAAGAAAGAGGAAGAGTTTTGCATCCAAGTCTCCTTAACAAAGTTGCAAAAATCAAAATGAGTTTTCCACATCACTTCATATCTGAAAGGTTTTTTTCCAGTATCAACTCTATTCGACTCCATATTAATGAGAAGAGGGTGATGGTCGGAGCTACATCAAGTCAGGACCTCAACTCTAGCATTAGGATATTTCATTCGCCAATCTATGTTAGCAATGGCTCTATCTAGTCTCTTCAACACCCTCTCCATACCAAGTTTTTCTCCTCCTTTCCAAGTGAATTTTGCACCCACATACCCTAAATCAAGAAGGTTGCATTCATTAATCCAACTCTAAAACTTCTTACAAGCTTGCTGGTTTTTACTCCCTCCGCTTCTTCTTTCTAAAAGATTATCTATTTCATTGAAGTCACCCGCTAACATCCAGGGACCATTTATAATATTGACAATGTTACTAATATCCCCCTAAAGCTTCCTTCGAGTGCTTTTCTGAGAAGACGCATAAATTGCAATAAAGAACTGGGCATCATGACCACCAGACTTTTTTTCAAGATGAATGAATTGGGGTTGTTTAATAAGAGCATTTACCAGCAAAGATGCGTCGTCTCATAAGACCCATATACCAATGCTAAAGCCAATTGCTTCCACGAGTAGTAGTATCGGCACCCCACATTTCTGATTATCTCCATTACTCGCTGCCCACTGCATCTGGGTTCTAGAAGAACAATAATGTTAGGTTTGCGCTTCCTCTTAAGCTCCTTCAGGGTGCGAACCATTTCCATATTTGCAATTTTCCTTACATTTCAGACAAAGATATTCATAGTCCAAAAGATAAATAGGAAAGAAAAACAAGCCTAAGAAGCCTAAACTTAGTAAACTATTTTCTCCACAGTATGTGAAGTTTCGAGAACATCTTGGTCCACTTTATGAACCACACCCTGCATATCATTCATATGCTTTACCTCCCCGTCTTTGGATCAGAGTTTACCTCTTTTTCTGTCGACCCAGATGAGGATCCGATCTCCCGAATTTTGGCCTCTAAACTTAGTAAATTGGGTTCTATCCAATTTTTCTGAAAGTGTGGTGGCTTAGTGATAACTTTGTTTTGGAGGGACGTGTGGACTAATAGTGATCTTGGTTATGTTAAGAAAAGGGAGTGAAGAATATTGGACTTTTTGGGTAGTGCCCTGATTGATTGGATGTGGGTCAAGTTCCATGATTGTGATATCTTTTTGGGATGGCTTTGGCTAGGGGTCTTTTTGAGAATTTAGGTCTTTTGCTATGTAGGTTTATTTTTTTTTTCAATAGGGACAGATTTCCTTTTTTTGCAGCTGTGTTTTTCCTTTGATTCTCATTAGCGTCATTTATTTCAACCACATCATGATGTTGTACCTCCACTGTATTTGTTTCTTCATTTTGCAAAACTGAGAATCTAAAAAGATTACTTATAATTGTGCATGCAGTGTTCTTGCCAGTATCTTTTCTACCAACATTCTCATTATCCCCTGATTTTTTATTTTTCCTGCCACATGTAGTCTTTTGTACAATTATCCATGTCATGTATAACTCTGCATTTTTTCTGCTGCCTTTTTACCCTTATCCTTTTCAGAATTTTCACAATTGTTCTCATCCTCTTTCTCTGCCCCCAAGGATTTGCCTACTTTAGCAATGGCCGCTTCAGAATTCTTTTTTTCGACACAGCTAGCCTTTTCATGTCCCACTTTTTCGCAGAAGAAACAAACTTGGTGCAGACCCTCATACTCAATTGCATGCTTTTTCCCATTGATAATGTAATGTGACACCAAAGACTTGTTTAAATCTACTTCAATGCAAATTCACGCAAACTTCTCTCTCATCACATCAGCAATATTGTTATCCACCTTAATAGTCTTGCCAATTATATTTTCAATTTTTTCCAAAATTAAACGGTGATAGTATTCAATAGCTAATCCCTGGAGATGAATCCAAGCAGCAATGTTATCAATTGCGGCTGATGCTGGGTCAAAATATGGTCTCCATAACTAAATAGCCAAATAATGATAAAAAAATTTTCAAGGACCCTCCATTAGCGTGTGATCCAAGTCTTAAGAGTTAAAGAAACGAACGATGAAAAATTTATTACCCAAGTCAATGACTTCCAAACTGTCTTGCTTACCCCACATAACCTCCAGTCTCCTTTTAATAACATTCAGAGAGATTTTATGTCCTAGGAGTTTCACAATTAACGAGTTCCACCATCCTTCTCTAATCTCCCTCTTGATGTGCTCCCCTGTCACCAAATTATATAGGCCATTAGGCATTTTCTTAATTATCACTTCATCATCTTCCTCACTATCCTATTCTGTTTCGTTAAGGTTGGATTCTCCCTCCATAGTGGGCTCAATTCCCTTCTCTGTCCTCTTCTCCTTTTCACCATATCTGCGAAAGAACGGGTACCACTAGTTAAGACTGTAGAAGTTGTACGGAATAGCCATCCACGACGACTTCTCCCTATACTTCACCTTCTGCCTATTTCTCAATCATCTAGTCTTTCATTTTTAGATATAAAATTCTGTTTCCCAAAAACACTTTTCTTCCAGTAGTCTTCCTTCCTTTTTTCGATGATCTATCCTCCTTCTCTTCTCTCGAATCATGTGGGCGGAAAGCGCCCTCCTCACAAACTTTCTTCGCATACCTCACACAAAAAAACTTTTTATGAAAAAATTTTAGCAGAGTTTTTATTCGTTTTTTTTTTTAATCTTTGTTAATCTTATTTAACTTTTGTTAGAAGACTAGAGTGGAACGGATGAGCTTGGATGAAGCAGAACAGATAATTTGTTTTGACACTTTTAATTTATAGGTCTAATTAATTGGTGAATAATTTCTGGTATTTACTTATAATATGATTATTTTTTATTCATTAATCCTCTTCTTTCTTGATGGTATTTTCAAATAATGACTTGTAACAAAGGAAAATGTATGGACTTAACAATTCCTTTTATGATGAACTTGGTTTGGAAAGTTCTACATTTTAGGACCGGTTCAAGTTCAACGGAACTATTTGAGTAATTCAATTTTTCCACTCTATAAAAATGTTTGAATACTCTCAATCAAAACATGCGTTTGAATATTCAATAGTCTGAAACCGAAACATATTGGTTCAAATAACAAATTTGATTTTTATTTCTTCATTGGCTACTTGTGAAGAAAACGGCGAAATAATCAAACATTATTATTCAAACTGGTTTTCCTCATCTGTGTAATATATGGATTTTAATATTTTATCATAATCCCATCATCTCTGACTATCAATTGTTTCTTTTTGTTATTGATTAATTTCTCCCTTAAACTTTTTTCTGGACGGTTTAAATGGATCGGATCTGTTAACTGATTTTTTTAAATTCAATTCAATTTTATATATTGATAAAATATAATATATTATCTTCTAAGCAAACTTTTTCGTATTTACCTGACAATTGAAATTATGGATATGAGACACCAAAAACAGAAATCATCATGAATATGAAACTTAATTACTTACCTATTACTATGTACTCTTATTGTCGAATTCTCCTCACAAATATGGTGATATTTAACATACATAACTCTTCCAATTGTTTTATATTATTTACAAAAAATGACAAATAAGTCCTTAATTTATTGGTCTACAAACATTTAAGTTTTTAAAAATTTAAAAATATATTTAAATTTCTAACATTTTCAAACATTAAACATATCGATTTCTCATGTTCACTTGAGTCTGTCAGATTCAATAGAAAAATCAAACATGATTTCCGTTATACTGATCTGGTTGATACAAATACACAGTAAGAGAATTTTTAAAATAAGATAAATTAATCTTAGAGATTGATGTGTCTACATTTTAAAGAAATAAAAAATTTAAATATATTTTTAAATCCTCAAAAACTTAAATATTTACAAATAAAAAAATCAGATATCGATTTGTATTTGTCCTTTTTTTCTATCATTTAAAATTAGCAAAGGAAAAAATGCATCTATCACTCCACCTCTCACGTGTAGATGTATATAGTAATTAAAGTTTAGGGTATTTCTATGTTGATCAATAGTGCTAAATTTAAACAAAATGTTCTGGCTTTATAAAATATAATCTTTTTGATACCGGTCTTTGTAATTTTTTATAATTATCTAACAAAATTTAAAAATTATTTATTTTAATTCACTTCATTAATTTGTTATATTAACGCTATGACACACCTTGACCAGTAGCCATTTAACTTGTCATATTTGCATTTTATTAGTTTCGCATTCATCTTAAATTAACTTTTGATAAATAACATATAGAAATATAATTAAAAAATACATTAATATGTTATCTAACTATTTGTATGTTGACTTGTTGAATGTATGGTTGTATATTGAACAATTGTTTTTAAAATGGTAAATAAACAAATCTATCTACTTTTTGAGGAATAGGACACTACCTTCAAGTATAAAATCTTAGAAAGTGAATTTGAGTTATCAGTTTACTTCCGAAGTAGAGAAGTCACAATTCCAATATCTCAGAAGTAGATCTTACTTATGAAATTGCTAATATAATACACGAGAAGGAGAATTAATTATGCTTAAAATCCTTTGGGCTTATGAGAAACAGAAATATGAGTTTAGATTTTAAAGTTAAAACTTAAGTGTAGTTTTAATAGCAATTTCTAAAGTCTTTAAGCAAATTGAAATGGCAATAAACAACAAAAGATGAATTCAGAAAATGATACGTAATCATGTATACTAGTTCGACTGGCACTTGTCTAAATCTATTTCTCATTAATAGTTGTAATTTTTCCGGTAAAACGGTGTTACATGATTTTTTTTTTAAGTCTTTTTAGATTAAGTTTTAACTTAGATTTCACACGTTTTAAGTATCTTAAATATCTTTTTATAGTCATTTTGAGTTAAATAATAACTTAGATTGCTAAAAAATTTAAGAAAATTAGATATTCTATCATCAAATTTTCTCAAAATAAATTTGATCTTTTAGATGAGAATAAATTCTCTTAATTTTTCTTTTGAATTATTAGATAAAGTGTGATTTTTTATCATATATTTTTTAAATAAAATAAAAAAATATGTAAACAAATATTAAATGATAAAAGATCATATTTTATCAAATAATTAAACAAATTAAAAAGATCCACACACTCTCAAATATAGAGATCCACACACTCTCAAATATAGACTGATGCAAAAAAAATTAATACAAGAATAAACTTAAAAAAGCATAGCACAAAAGGAGAAGAGAATTCTATTATAAATGGATGAAATTGGTGGTAATAAGAAAGAGCATGAAGGTAAAAAATTACCTACAAAATTAAAGGATTATGTTATGAAAAAGCCATGAGAATATAAGCATCTTTCTTCTTTCTTAATCATTATTTTTTTCTCTTAATTCTTTTTGATCTGGCCGTTATAAATCTGACCTCATAATTCGGTATTATGGCCAATAAATCGACTCCATACGTCATAACTCGGCGATATGCATTATGATCAGACATAACGAACTACATTTTGGAATGAAAATGTCCGATCATGCACTAAACTTTAATAACTATTCTTCAATGCAGACGACCAGCAGCAGCATAACCGACCTACCCCACTCCACCTATAAAGGTATGATATTTAATCCTAAAAGGACACATTGAATTCTCAATACTGACTTAAACTTTGGAGTGCCTTTGCAGGTACACTCCCCCCTTTTCTTGTTCATACTCTGCATGATTGGACATCTCCCAGGCGGAAAGCTCGGACTGTGGACTATCCCAAGGCTCATAGATCGGCATCGAAGGTAACAACTCGACGCCGATTCCCAACAGCTGAGCTCCCCTCCAGGTATCCATATAGGAACAATTGGCGCCCACCGTGGGACCGAGAATATAATTTCTTCCTTGTCTCATCGGCCTCAACACCTTCACTTCTAAGCCATGGTTGAGCAACTCCCACATACGCCTTCTGAACTTCTTCGGATGGTGACCGAGTTACAACAAGCCAACCAGTGCATGGCGGAAGAAAACCAGAGAATGGCAAATCAGATTGCCAATCTGAATAATGCTCGGATCGAAAATAACAATGACCGACAAGAGCGAACAGAAGAAGCTAAGCATCAGTCTGAACCGACGCACGTTTTTGAAACTGCTCGGTGTGAAGATGAACAACCTGGGTACAATGAAGAAGCTCGGCAAGAGAATGAAAATGACGATCTAGAAAACTCACCTGGACCGTTCACGGCCGAAGTAATGAACTTCGTACTACCCAGAAGGTTCACTCTACCAACCACCCTAGCCCCCTATGATGGGTTAGGTGATCCGAAGAAATACATAAAAAAGTTCATCTCCATAATGATAGTAATCGGTGCATCTGATAAAGTTTTATGTCGTTGTTTTCCATCTTACTTAGACGGTCCTGCACTTGATTGGTTTTGTTCTTTGCCTGCAGGTTCTATTTCTCATTTTCGAGACCTATCAAATCCCTTCGAGGAACATTTTGCTGGATCAGCCATCTATCTCCATGATTCTGATTACTTGAACACAATCAAACAAGGCCAGCATGAAAGCCTTAGAGACTACGTGACGCGCTTTACAAAGATAGCCATGAGTATACCAGATCTCCACCTCGAGGTGAAATTGCATGCAATAAAGAGCGGACTCCGACTAGGAAAGTTCCAGGAGACCATCGCTGTGGCCAAACCTAAAACTATGGCCGAGTTTCGTGAAAAGGTGAAAGGTCAGATTGACATTGAAGAACTCCAACAAGCTCAGAAAACAGAGAGACCACAATAAAGAGAAGACGATAAACCACGAGATAGAAAGAAAAACTTCAAGCCAACTCCCCGATATAAATCTCATACTCAGTTCAACACCAAACGTGATGACATCTAAAGGAAATCTTGAATTCAACACCAACCCTCTCGACCAACCGAGACGTATCATTAACTGTATTTCCGGAGGTTTTGCAGGTGGAGGCGCCACAAGCTCGGCAAGAAAGCAGTCTTACCGAACTATGCTTTCAATAGAAGCCAATCAAAATCATCATCAGACACCTCCACACTTCCCTCAAATTACATTCCAGGACTCCGACTTCAACACAAACGTAACAAATCTAGATGACCCCGTTGTGATCTCCCTACAGCTCGGCGACCTCCTAGTTAAAAAGGTTTTACTGGACCCTGGGAGTAGTGCCGATGTTCTTTTATACTCCACATTTCAGAAGATGAAGCTTAGCAACAACATCCTCCAACCTTCCACCGGAGACCTGGTCGGTTTCTCAGGTGAGAGAGTCCCGATTATGGGCTCTGTGTGGTTCCAAACCACACTTGATGAGGACCCTTTATCAAAAACTTCGGATATTCAATACTTAGCCGACCTTTCTTAAATAGGTTCAGCGCTATTGTTTCTACAGTTCATCTCTGTGTTAAGTTTCCTTTGCAGGATAATACAATTGCAACCATTCACAGTGATGCCCGAGAGGCCAGAGAATGATACAACAACAGTTTTAAAAAACCTCACCAAAGTATGCAAGCTCGTGTGCACAGTATCAGCAACCAAGACGAGCTACCAGTCCTGGCCGACCTTGATCCTAGGGTAGGAGTCCTCGAACGACTAACCCCCATCGAAGACATGCATAAAATATATTTTGTAGATACTTCGGAAAAGTTCACTTATGTGGGATCCACACTAAGCTCAGAAGAGAAGGCCTTATTTCGAGCATTCCTACAACAAAATGCCGACTTGTTCGCTTGGACCCCAGCTGACATGCCAGGAATTGACCCATCCGTCATATCCCACAAATTGGCATTGGATCTGTCTGCCCGACCTATAGCACAGAAAAAACAAAACCTTGGTCACAACCACAAACAAGCCTCTCTGGAAGAAACCAAGAAGCTCATTAATGCCGGCTTCATTTAGGAAATCAGGTTCACGACATGGTTGGCAAATGTTGTCATGGTGAAAAAGCATAACGGTAAATGACGCATGTGTGTTGATTTCACCGATCTCAACAAAGCATGCCCAAAAGACTCTTATCCCTTACCATCAATTGATTGTTTAGTTGACAATGCTTCTGGTTATGAAAAACTTAGCTTTATGGATGCATACTTTGGCTACAACCAGGTCCAAATGCATCCATCCGATCAAAGTAAGACAGCTTTTATTACTGAATATGAAAACTACTGTTATAAAGTCATGCATTTGGCCTTAAGAATGCAGGTGCAACATATCAACGACTAATGGACAAAGTATTTGCCGAACAGATCGGCAGGAACATTAAGGTCTACGTTGACGATATGGTCGCCAAAACAAAGATAGACAACAACCACCTTGATGACCTCGCAGAAATTTTTCGTCAAATCAGAAATACAACATGTGGTTAAACCACGAGAAATGCGCCTTTGGAGTACAAAATGGCAAATTCCTCTGCTTCATGCTCACCAGCCGAGGTATTGAGGTGAATCCAGAAAAATGTCGAGTTGTTTTGGATATGAAGAGCCCACAAACTATCAAAGAAGTCCAACAGCTAATAGGAAGACTTGTTGCACTCTCTAGATTCTTACCTTGCCAAGCTTCTAAATCTTTCTATTTTTTCCAAACTTTGAAAAAGAAAAAAGCTTTCCATTGGACCGATGAATGTGAACAAATATTCACAACCATCAAAGAAACCCTTTCAAAACCACCAATTTTACAAAAACCCCTTCACGAGGAACCACTATTTTTATATTTATCTGTGATAACTGGGTCATTAGATCCGTTCTTATTGCAAAAATGCAAAAGCAGCAGTTGCCGATCTATTTCACGAGCAAAACACTACAGAATGCTGAACTTCGCTATCCAGGCATTGAGAAGTTGGCTTTAACTCTTGTCTTCTCGGTAAGAAGACTTCAGCCATATTTTCAAAGTCATGTCATCCATGTTCGAACAGATCAACTTTTGCGTCAAGTCCTTTAAAAATCAGAACTAGCTGACCGACTAGTAAAATGGTTGGTGCAACTTTTCGAGTTCGACATCAGATACCAAGGATGATCATCTATCAAATCTCAATTCTTGGCTGATTTCATTGCCGAATTCACAGTCCCAGATGCCGCTGAAAATTCAACCGAATGGTTTTTGTATGTAGACGGATCCTCTAACCCACACGGGTGTGGCGCTGGAATCATACTCAACGACGGAAATGCTAATGTCATTGGGCAATCGCTACACTTTTTCTTCAAGGCGAGTTACAACTAGAGTGATTATGAAGTTCTTATTGCCGGCCTCAGGCTAGCTACCGATCTCAACATAGCCGAGCTTAAGGTATATTGTGATTTCCTGCTCATCGTCCAGCAGGTAAACGAGCTATACCAGGTAAAGGACCCTTTATTATCCAAATACCTTGCAATTGTTCAAACTTTACTTTCAAAATTTCATAAATGTGACATCGAACATATACCTCGGGAGGACAATAGCCGAGCTAACATCCTATCTAAGCTCGCCAGCACCCAAACAAATAATTTCTCCCTTCACCGATCTACCTTAGTTAAACCAAGTATACAATTAACAGAAGTTCTAAGTGTAATGCAGGATGCAGATTAGAGAACACCTTACATAAACTATCTTCAGACAGGAATCTTGCCAGGCGAAGTCGAAAACATTCGGCACTTTCACCAACAAGCCTCATTCTTTAGCATATATAACAATTGCCTATATAAACGGGGATTCTCTCGTCCTTTACTAAAATGTCTTTGCAGATCAGAAGCCAATCTTGCCCTAGCTGAGGCACATGAAGGAATCTGTGGTACACACTTCGGAGGACGAAGCCTGTCTTCCAAGATCCTCCGAGCTGGTTTCTATTGGCCAATGTTGCAACAAGATTGTAAAACAAAAGTCAAAAACTGTGACAACTGCCAGAAACACAGTCCAATCACACACCTTCTAGTCGAACTCTTACACAGTACCGAGGTAAGTTGGCCGTTCAACCAATGGGGGCTTGACATCCTCGGTCCTTTTCCTCCAGCGATCGGACAGGTAAAATTTTTAATAGTAGCAATTGACTACTTCTCAAAATGGATAGAGGCGCAACTCTTAGCAAGAATCGCCTCGCAACAAATGATTTCCTTTGTATGAAAACATATTATCTATAGATTTGACATACCTCGGTAAATTATCACTGAAAATGGTCGCCAGTTTGCTGATCAAAAATTCATTTCCTTTTTGCAGAACTTAAAAGTCAAACAGAATTTCTCATCGGTGGAACACCCATAAACAAATGGGTTAGCAGAAGCCGGGAATAAAGTCATCCTACACGCTTTAAGGAAGAAACTCAACGAGGCAAAAGGAATTTAGGCCGAACTCATTCCAGAGATCATATGGGGATACAACACCACCATCCATTCAACAACAAAGGAAACACCATTCCAACTGGTATATGGCTCCGACGCAATGATACTTGTGGAGATCTCCCAGGCCTCAGTCCAAAATCAAATGGCCGACCATACTACAGTAGATAAAGCTCGGTAATCTGAACTGGACCTCCTTGAAGAACTCTGATCTTCAACAACAATCACTCACAGAGCCATGCAACAATATATAGCTCGGCGATACAATCAGAAACTTCACCTAAGATCCTTTCAAGTAAACGACCTTGTGCTTAGGAGAACCGAACAGGCTAGGAAACCATCAACACACGGCAAGCTAGCAGCTAACTGGGAAGGCCCTTTCCAAATTACAGAGGTCATCAGCAATGGGGCTTACTGATTACAAACCTTAGATGGTAAATAATTTGCCTAACACTTGGAATGTATCATCTTTAAAGTTATATTACAGTTAAAAGTCAGGGACAGGCAAAGTACTCTTTTTCCTACTACCAAGATTTTTCCCAAAACGGGTTTTTCTTGGAGAGGTTTTAACGAGGCTTGCCTACCTGCACCTTTGAAATTAAAGGTTCTTCAATAAATAAGTTCCTCATTTCATCAGCTTACTATTTTCGCATTTCACACTTCTATCTTATCTATGAATTTATAAATATTATCCTGCCGATCTTTATTCCGAATCCGACTTTTCAGAATTCATGTCAAACAGATAGTCGATCTCTACTCTGAATTCGACTTTTCGGAACTTATTAGTCAAACATATAGCTGATCTATACTACGAATCCGACTATTCAGAAATTATCAGTCAAAAATATATCGGATCTTTAGTCTGAATCCGACTATTCAGAAATTATCATCCAAATAGATAGTCGCTATCCAGTAAAATCGGCCTATTACGCCTTTACTGAACAGTAAGCATAAACCAATCTCCATCAAACTAATAGGACTTGACCAACCAAGAACTCAAACAATCAAACTAAAACAAAGAAATTCTACCAATTATATCTTTGTCAGATACAACCATTAAATCACCGTTAAGGTGACACAAACAGTCATGCCACATTGTATGTTTACCCATACCAAAACACCCTGTTTTCACAAAGAACACTGATAAAACAAATCGGCTCCAAGCCACACTCACAATCAGGTAAAATTCACCTATCATACCTAGGTTAACAAAAAATGATATAACCATATTTTCTACTACTATAAAATCAACACATGCAAACCAACATATAACCAGAAGCAAAATAAATTGCCTTTCTTAAAACAACAGCAAAATAAAGTTACAAACATAAACAATCATAAGCTCACTCCAGGAGCAAAACAGTTTACCAACAAACTAAATGTTTAAAGCACAATCAAACCCAACCATGTTGTTAATTATTTTCATGCTCTTCCTCGGCGTCACTATCACCCTCGACCATCTCCCCGTCTCGAATGATCTTCCCCGAATCCATTTTGGTGAAATCAACATCTGGAGCTAAAAATTTCGCGTGAAGAGATGCACGTTCAAAACCCTCAATAAAGAAATCCAGCACCACCGTCTCCTTACTCTTTTCCATCTCCTTTAAGCTCGACGTAACCTCAATTAACTGAGCACTAAAACTAGATAGGTCGGCCTCTTTTTTCTTCACATCTTCTACTTCCTTCGTATAATTTTCCTTGGTTAGCTTTAGCTCTTTTTCAATCTCAGATACCCTGTTTTCAAGTTCAACAACCCTAGCATCTGCTCTAACTCCTCTTTCAAATTAGGATTTGGCTTTGGAGTGGCCATTTTCTGATGTATTCTCTCTTGGCTGCGCCCTAAGCTCACCAGCCGAAAACCAACCACCTTCAAAATAGCAAGTACGATAGGTATATTTCACATCCATACATTACAATAAACAACATCAAACATAAAAAAATACAAATACCTGCATATATCGGTCGATAGCAATGTCACCAACTTCCTTCGCCAGTTTCACATCAACCGACGACTGACACACTTCATCGGCAACTACCATATATGGGAGATCCCTCCCCCACAACGACGACCCGTCACTCTGGTCGCCAACTTCATGCAACCTTTTTTGGCTCTCACTAAAACCCCCAACCTCTTCTAGTGGTACCTCATCCATAACATCCTCAAATTCATCGGACAAATCCATAACATCCTGTTTTCTTTTCTTTAATATCACCTTTTTTCTCCTCGGCCTCGGCTGGTCCACCTCGCCAGCCCCACCAACTTTCTCCACTTTTGACGAAGACCCTTCCTTATCCAAATTTTTACTCTTTACCCGAGCTCTGAGGGTAGCAGCAGAAACCCCAGGATATTTTTCCCTGCAAAACAAACATATCAAAACTCAGCCAAACTTTAGCCAGAATATAACCAAATTAATACTCTTGAAGTCTCACCTAAATATTCTACAATGGCCGACCTATTATCCTCCCACTGGAGCAAGTCAAAAACCAATATTTACTCCTTCCGATCAATAGCCTCAACCATATATTCAATAATACACTCTAATAGTTTTTAGCCCGAAAATACTCTGAGGTTCCGAACACCACCATATCGGAAACTTCTCTCCCAGGTGCTCGTCCATATAAAATGGAAAATCCCCTTCAACATTCCTAACTTTCACATACATTTTCTTGAAATTTTTAAAGGAAGACTTGTACAGTTTGAAAACAGCAAACCTGGGTGAACTATTCAAGTTCACCAAAACCCCCTTCCAAACACCTTTGGCTTGGAACAGTATAAAGAACAACTCCACTGCCGGTTTCTCCTCAAAAAAATCCATCAGAATTTCAAAACTATGGAGAAATGCCCACCTATTAGGGTGGAGCTGAGATGGTCCACAATTTAACTGCTTCAACACCTGACATTCAAAGTCAGTAAAGGGAAGCTTTGATGACTTGATTTTTGATGGTTTAGAATTTCACTAATGAAATCTCGTTGTAAAGTATAGTTTCTAAACCAAGCAATAATCCTTTCATACAAAAGATTGTTTGTCACAAGTAACAAACCCCTAAATTTATATACCGAAGTATTGAATCTCGGGTCGTTCTCCCTAGGAATTGTAATGAAATGTCTTGTTATTGGTTGTGAGTTATATTTGGGGTTTTTAAGATTTTAGACAAGAAATATAAATGGCAAAGAAAATAAACTAATAACTAACAAAGCTCTTGGCAAGATATGAGAACTAGAAGTCCTATCCTAGTTATCCTCCTTAATTGTGACAACAAATTATCCATTGCTCCCACTTAGTTAACCTCTAACCATGGAGGAAAGTCAAGTGGATGAATCAATTTGATTCCTCAAGTCCTAATCAACTCCTAAAGGAAAAAACTAGCTTTAGAGGCATTCAAATCAATTAGCAACTTCTAATTATCAATCAACAAAGGAATTAGATAACTCAAGAGTCACTAATTACTCAACCAAAGCCAAGAGGAACAAAATCTATACTAAAATCCAACCAAGCATTTCATCAAACACTTGGAAGGCACAAAAGAAAAGCACATGAAATTTACAACAAGAATGAAATCTAACAACAATTATTGAAAGGAATTAACAACAATAATCAAAAGAAACACAATTATTATGAATTACCTTGAATTGAATGGAAAGAGAATAGAAGGAACAAAAGTAGATCTACAACAAAATATAGAATCAACATAAAAGAAATTACAACAAAAGAATAGAAGAATGATGAATGCAACAACAAAGAATTAAAGAGTAGAAGTAGAAGAAAGAGTGAATTAAAACCTAGATCTAAGAACTAAACCTAATCCTAATCCTAATCCTAGAGAGAAGTGAGAGCTTCTCTCTCTAAAACTAACTCTAAACTAATCCTAATGAGTGTGAATGAATAATAATCCCTTTGCTCTTCAATCCTTGGCTTTAAATAGCATCTTTGGCGCCAAAGTTGGTTGGGATTGGGCCCCACAACTCTTCTGAATTTGCTGGCCACATTTTCATTAAAAAATCATATTCCAGCACCGACGCGTAAGCACACAGCACGCGTACGCGTCCATGAGGTAATTCGCAAGATACGTGCAAGCGCCAGGTGCGCGCGTGCGTCCATGGGCGAGTTTAACTCTTTGGCTTTTCATGATCTTCTCCACTTTGCATGCTTTCCTTTTCACTCCTTTGATCCATTCCTAGCCTTTTCAATCTGAAATCACTAACAAACACATTAACGCATCTAGTGGAATCAAAGGGAGATTAAAATCATCAAGTTAAAGGCCTAAAAAGCATGTTTTCACACTTAAGCACAAATTAAGGGAGAATCACAAAACCATGCTAATTCATTGAATAAATGTGGGTAAAAGGTCATAAAATCCCTTAAAATCAATACAAGATAAACCCTACAAATGGGGTTTATCAAGCTTCACCCTCAATTCCTCCAATACACTACTATACATATAAAAATACTCAAAACCCTCCCCCCGTGAAACATCCGGTCACTGGAACAACAGGGAAGCAGTTCCAATTGAACCCTAGAACCAACCCTCATAATACTATTTTTGTCTATTTCTTTTACTGCATCTTTATCCAGAAATAAGGATGCACGACTCCTCACATCATCTTTCACCTAATCATAAGACCAATCAATTTTTTCCTTTTTCTTTTTCTCTAACCCCATTAATGGAAAAACAGTCGAAGGAGATGGAAACAACAAAACAAAGATAGAAGAAGAAGCAGAGAAGTCGAAAACAACAAATTTAGAGCATACCTCTTTTACTCATTTTTCTTTTTGAAACAAAATACTCCTGATGACAAAGAAGCCTAACCAAACCAAAATGAAAACCTTCAGGATTTTAAAGCGTTTAAATTAACACATTTAATCAACTTCTCGATTCCACTACCCTCAATCACATCAGTTACATCAAAATAAGTGAGGGGCATTATTGAAAACACACACACTCTGTAACATGCATTTAATTCTTTCTCTCTCCTAATTATACCACCACTTAGCATTGACAACTGTTTAATAAAGCAAATTGAACTGGGGGCTACAAGGCAAAACCAATCACCGAGTTACTCAGTAGTCGACTTATGGTTCATTAAAAGCTCAACCTGCTTCATTAAACACATTTCCAGGCTAAGCTTCGGGTTATGATCCAGCCGTTACAAATCTGACCTCATAACTCGGTATTATGGCTAATAAATTGGCTCTATACGTCATAACTCGGTGACATACGTTATGATCAGACATAACGGACTGCATTTCAGAATGAAAACGTTTGATCATGCACTAAACTCTAATAACTACTCTTCAATGCAGACGACCAGCAGCAGCATAACCGACCTACTTCACTCCACCTATAAAGGTATGATATCTAATCCTAAAAGGACACATTGAATTCTCAATACTGACTTAAGTTTCGGAGTGCCTTTGCAGGTACACTCTCCCATTTCTTGTTCATACTCTGCATGACTGGACATCTCCCAAACAGAAAGCTCGGACTGTCACAAAGCTCATTGATCGGCATCGAAAGTAACAACTGGACGCTGATTCCCAACAGTCGAGCTCCCCTCTAGGTATCCATACAGGAACACTTCTAATTCATCTACTCTTTTATTTTCTTATATTTCAGATGACAATTGATACTAGAAGTGCAAAAAAATTTTATATATATATATATATATATATATATATATATATATATAAATTAATAATTTTCAAAAATGTTCTTTTGTTTTACTTATATTGCTATTATATCCTACTTCAAATCAATTTCTGTAGCAATTAAATTGATGCCTTTCATTAAAGACATACAATATTTTTGTATATGAAATATATAGACAAAGATCTAAGATCTAGTTCTGAGATATTATTAATTTTAGGAAGTTCTCATAAATATGTTTAATAATTTAGTATAAGAAAGATAAGTCTAACTCTAGATTATAGGCTTGTTTAGGCTTATTTTTAAAAAAATATTTTTTAAAATTTTTTATAAAAATAAAAATAATTTTATGTTTGAATATCTCATGTAAAAAGATATTTTATCTATCAATTATGATTGAATAAAATAAGATAAAATTATTTTTTATTCATTTATTATGTAAAAAATATCTTTTTTTTTAAAGAAAAATGATCTTTTAAAAAAAGTTATAAATTATAGCTTCTAAAAAAAGATGTTTTTTTTTAAATTTTTTTATACTTTTACTTTTATTATTAGAAATTTGCCTAACACACTAAGAAATAAAAAAAATCTTTTTCATTGAAAAAAAAAAATTTCTTTTATCGATTTAATAGTGCCCAAACAAACACTATAAATAATTAATAAACACTATTCTAAAACAAAAAGAGATTTTACAAAGCAAAAAGAGAAACAATTATCCAAATTTTTATACCAAAGTCACTTTATACTCTACTCACAGTAAAAAGTACGCTCAAATTCTCTCTTCCCTTTCATCTCTCATTATTAGGAAGAGAACATTTGAAACCTAATAAAAAGAAATATTTGAAACTTAATAAAAAAATTCAAAATATTAATAAAAATCTAAAGTCAAATGAAACAAAAAGATAAAAAAAATTATTAAAATATCTGAAACTTAATAAAAAGAAACATCTAAAACCTAATAAAAAAATATCCAAAACTTAAAAAAACGAGATATCTAAAATTATTAAGTAAAGAACATCCGAAACATAAAAAAGAAAATATCCAAAACATAAGAAAAAGAAATATTTAAAGACTATTAAAAAGAATCTTTCAAAACTTAAAAAGAAGAAACGTCCAAAAAAAATATAAGAAGCTTAATAAAATGAAACATCTAAAAAATCGAAGCCAAACAAAATAAGAAATCCAAAATTATTGAGAAATAGATCCGAAACATAACAAAAAAATTTAAGCCTAACAAAAAAGAGATATCTAAAATCATTTTAAAAGCATCTAAAACCTAATAAAATGTGACATTCAAAATTATTGGGAAAGGAACATTCGAAACATAATAAAAGAAAACATCTAAAATATAAGAATAAGAAACAATTGAAAACTAAGAAAAAGAAATAGCTAAAACTATTAAAAAGAATAATACAAAAACTAAAAAGAAGAAACATCAAAATCATAAGAAAAAGAAACATTCAAAACCTATAAAAAAGATACATCTAAAACCTAAAAGAAAATCCAAACCTATTAAAAATAATCATTCAAAACTTAAAAAGAAAAAGCATCCAATACTATTAAAAAAAAATCTAAAACTGAATAAGAACATCCAAAATTATTAAGAAAAACGCTACGATCAGGGAGGAATGGAGCTTTCTAACATGTGTGTCAGGATCCTCTCGCTTTTCGACTCTGAAGAGGTGAAAGCGATGATGAGTCTATATTTGATGATAATTTTTTACATGAATTGGACGGATTTTATCACATAAACTCACACTTATTCACTAAAATAGCATACTTTTGTGATTTCTCTGTAGAATTGGACCTAAATATGAAAATATGCATTTTTGTGATTAAATTGATCATTTTAATTTCACTTTTATTCCATTTAATGCCGTGATATTTTTTGTGAGTGATTCCAAGTCTAATAGGCAAGAATGGCTAGGCAAAAGTGAAAAAAAAAGCATACAAAATAGGAGATTTCATGAAGAAAACAAAGGAGAAGCACACAGTCAAGTGTGCATATGCACACACTTGTGTATACGCACAAGTCCTAGGCACGTGACTCGCAAATTTGGGACTCTCTTGGCCCAATTTTGGAAGACTGAAAGCTAATTTGGAGTACTATATGAAGGGACTTCATTTCATATTAAGGGAATCTCACTTTTAGATAGAAAACACATTATTAAGAGTAGGAGTAGTGTAGAGTAGTGTTCTTTCATTTCTCTCTTAGGGTTTATTTAGGATTTATTGTAGAATTTTATAGTTTCAATTTTTGTCTTGGATTTTGCTCATCTCATTGTAAGTACTCTTCAATCTCCTCTTTAATTGAGATACTCTTGCCATTTTGTCTTATAGTTCAAGTTATTTTGTTAATATGTGCAATTTTGATTTCTTGAATCTTTTATTTATGAATTTGATGTTTTATGATTCCTATATACTTGATTGAGTTTCTATTGTTGATATTGTGAATAGTTTGGTTATAGTTTTCATTATCTTTTGTAATTTATCATGTTTTGTTTTTATACTCACAAGGTGTTTGTGAAAATGGTAATTATGGATTTTGAGTAGATTTTCACACCTTGGTTTGGAAAATGAGTTTCTAGGATACTAGAGTAATAATGTCCGACATTTAGTGGTAATTCTTGAGTTGTTAGTTGATTCTTGTTTTCATTAAGGCTAGCTTTTTACTAATTAATTAGTAAGTTAGTTAGGACTTATGGATTAAGGTCAATTATTCTTGCTTGACTTACTCTTCAATGTTAGGGGTTGACAAAACGAGATTAACTCATCATAATTGCCATAGTTGTGGTTATGACAATGATAGAATTCCTAAATTTTCATTCCCAAGTCAAGGCTCTTTTACACATTTATCACATTTTCACTAAGTTTTGATCTTGTTTCCTTTTTAATTGCATTAATTTTTTTTTATCATTTCTTAATTCTTTTAATCTTTCGTTCCTTGATCGAAGAAACCCCTTTCTTTACAACCAAGAAAATGGCACCTCAATTGCATAGTCCGAGAAAAGACGACCCGAGACTTCAAACTCGCGATTATTTTACGTTAATTGTGACATCTTTTAAATTAAACTTTGATGTTTGGGATTTAATTACCGATTTGGACTATGCTATCAACAAAATAACTCTTATTTAGAGAAATTCTAAATCGGTACAAATCTCACTCGTCAAGCGACGGTGATCCAAAGAGACGCACAGGGCAAAAAAAAAAGAGGAGGAGAAGAGAGATAAAGGAGAGTGGAAGGACACATTTTTTTGTGTAAAACTAGTTTTTAAAATTTTAAAATCAATTTTTTTTAAAGTTGACTATTTTGTTAAAAAGATATTTACTCTCATTTGATTTCTTATTGTACATGATTGTTTCTTTCGCATTAGTTTGGGAGATTCATTTTGAGTGTGAGATTGTTTGTTGGGGTTGTTGTCGTTAGAGTCACTTTCTATTCTAATATTATCACCATCATCAACATAAATAACAATCTCCTTCCCCTCAAGTACTTTTGGTGATAACACTCCATGCTCAAAATAAACATCAATTACACTATTATTTTTTTGAGCCATAAAGTACATCTTTTGCAAACTCATTATCAGAATTTAGAGCTCTTAAGTCATTGTCTAAACTCCTCCTAATAACATGCCACAAACATTCTTCTATTTTGTCATACCCTAGTTTTTTATAGTAATTTCTAACTCAAAATATATCCAATGTATCTTTATTAAGGTCACCCGGCCCATACAAGTCTTTTTATCAGGTGAATAAACAGTTATCTCTTTTTTATCTTTTTAAAATTTTCTTCCATGGTAAAACATAATGTCTAACAACACATTTATCTACATGTTTGAAAAATTCATTTTGATAAGCAGACCAGATACACACACTAATTACATTGACATAATTCACCAATATCATTTATAAATAACACAAAATATTTTTATAAATCAATATGCCTACCCAAATTCCTAATAAAAGGACTTCCATTGTTCCACAATTGAAACATAGCATAAAAAAAATCCTTAAACACAGCCGCACAACCCTAAACATAAAACCCTAATAGAGAATTCACTTTGAAAAAAGTTAAATAACAAAATAAAAAACAACCAACAATAATCAACAACATCAAAGCATGGCATAAAATTTAAAAAAAATTCTCTGCACTAATTTCTGTGACAAAACAAAAGATTGAAAAGATAAAAAAACTCTTTGCACAATTAGATATAGTCAGTGATGTTTCAATAATTTTCAAGAACCCTAACACAACTTGCAATTAGTAATCTTTCTCATCCATAGAACATAAATTTTTTTTTTAAACTTTTCAATCTTTGTGGTGATGTTGAAGATGAAGAGTGAGAAAAAAGGAGTAATGTTTTATTTCTCCTCAGCTATAAATGACATCGTTTTAAGGTATATTTAGCGTCAAACAATTTATATTTTTGTATTTCAGCTGGCAAAATGTAGTTACATTACTCATGGAATTATTGTTCTGGTGACGAAAAATAATAAAGGAACTAACGTGGTGTAATTTTTTTAAATTTAGAGGATTAATTTATAGTAATTAGAATCTTGATGACTACATCAGTATAATGCGTCAATTTCAGGGAATAAAATGAGACTTAATTCGACTAGTTTAATTGGAGTTGATTACTAAAAGAATTGAGTATATACCCATTTTGGTCCTCAAAGAATTTCAAACCAGACACTTTAGTCTCCAACTAAAATTAATTACTCAATTGGTCCCTAACAATTAACTCCGTCAGTCACTTAGGTCCTTTACTCCGTCAACTTTAACGAAGGACAAAATAGTCCCTGACAGCTCTAACATGGGACAAAATAGTCCTTTATCTCCTCTGTTTGAAAATGACACTGTTGTCTTCCAATTTCTATCATATCTCGCATAACGCTAATAATCTAACACTGTAACTTCAAGCTACACAATGCACACTCTACAACTTCAATGTTCACAAGAAAAAAATTCTCAACTTGTTCTCAACCAATTCATACTCAGGAAACTAATGACTATGTCTCTCAACTACTTGTCGACTTCGATGGATCCCATGAATCTATACAGCAAGTCTGATTTGTTAAGACCCGTCGTCGTCGTTGCCATCTCCCTCCTCCTCTGTGCTATCATCTCCATGACCACATTGTCTACCACTCCGATCACTTCCTTCAACTTCTTCTCCGAACCAATGTTCAGTAATCGCTTCAGTTTCCATATGAGCGGCAACGGCGACATTGCTGGTTGTACTGATAGCTTGGATGCGAGGTCGAAGCTGTCTACTAACTTGGACTCTGGGAAAGAAGGAATGAAGCACTCAGTATCTATTTCAAATGAGAATTTGCATATGATGTCGAAGGATAATATTCTCATGATGTCCTAATGTCCAACAATCTATATTACTTGCCGGAGAGTGGAGAAAGGCGTGCCCTTGGGGTAGTTGTGAAACTTGGTCTTGAGGATGTCGTGGACGTTGTCGGAGTTGGAGGTGATATTATTGAGGACGTGAAAGTGCATGCTTCTGGTGGCTGAAGTGCAAAGAAGGTGGATGTACCAGTCATAGAGATTTAGGAAGTGTGTAGTCCATGACATGTTGAGGTAGGTGCGACCCGTGTGGCACTTACACCAAGGCTTAATCTTGGAGCTAAAGAGGAGGAAGGAAAAGATGGAAAAGAAGAATGTGAAAATGAAGAATGAGAGTATGAATGTTAGGATTATGCAAGATATGATAAAAATTGGGGAAGAACAACGTCGTTTTTGAATAAAGGGGTAAGGGATTATTTTGTCTTTTGTTAGAGTTGTCAGGGATCATTTTGTCCCTTATTAGAGTTGTCAGAGACCATTTTGTCTTCCGTTAGAGTTGACGGAGCCAAGGACCTAAGTGACTGACAGAATTAATTGTTAAGAACCAATCGAATAATTAATTTTAGTTGAGAACTAAAGTGTCTGGTCCAAAATTATTTGAGGACCAAAATAAGTATATACTCAAAAGAATTTAATTAGTATGATCATTATTTTTTAATCATTAAATTATTTAATTACGTGAATAAATTTAAGGGAAGAGTTTTATCAAACAATTAATCATGGGTTGCGAAATCAGTAAAAACAATTAATTTTCGTATTCACTATTTAAAAGATATTTAAACGATGTATCAATTTAATTTAAAAATATGTTAAATTTTTTAGATTATCAATATATTAGAACGATAATGTTAAAGAAATAAAAAAAATAGTTAGAACTTTTTTTATTAATATTTATTAATTATTATGATAATTAATGAAAATTAAATAAGATAAATTATAATTATTTTTAATTAATTTTTTTATTACTAAATATCTCTGTTATTGTTATTTGGTATTCTCCAATTTATTATTATTTACCATCATTTGTTTTGTTTTTACGCTGTAATGGCCCAAACAGTGGGAATGTGGGATACACGGACGCCACCATCAGCCGTTACCACAAGATGTGAATACTTGGATCCGGTGCATTTAATAAGCCCGTTGTCTATAATTTACTTAATTAGTGTAAAGTGTTTACCCAATAATGATTATTCCAATAGCTTGAACTACCCGACGGAACCGTTAACTTCCCTTTCATTACTCTTATTACGCACCATGAGTCCATGACCATGCTGTTTATTATTAAAGTAGCAATCTAACTATTTTCTATTTTTCTTCACCTCTTCCCCCATTGCCATTGCCACTCTCTTCGCTCAACCAGGCGACACCTTAAAAACAAGTCTTAAAAGCACAAAAAAAAAAAAAAGAATAGAAAGAAAAACCCTGAGCATATATATAAAAGAGTTATAATTTCAATTACACCTTCTCTCGTTTAACTTCACCCATTCGGTAATGCTTTCTCTCTTTCTTTCTTTTCCTCTCTTCAGCTTTCCCTCCATCTGTTTATCTTCCTTCAGATCTATACAGCCACTTTGAACTTTTCTCTGCCTTTTCCTTGCTTCGAATTGTTTCTTTACTTTTTTTTCTTTGAGTTCTGTGTGGAATCGTAGATTTTTCTTTCTGTAGATTTTCCTTTTTCATTTTACTAAGTGAACTTGATCTGGTAAGTAATGAATGAATGCTAGAAAGAAAAGCGACTGAATCTGTTTCGTTTTGGATCTTAAGCTGAAACTAGTGATAAGGCTCGCGATCTGGTATAAACGGTTGAGCTTTCTATTTTTAGCTCGTGTTTATTATGCTTGCTAATTTATTTAGTTTACGTTTGTTTCTTCTTTTATTTTTAATTTTAACTTGAATATACTCTCTTGTTTTTTTCTTCAGCCAGGCTCTTGCTTTTTTAAGACTAAAAGGAGTGAACGGTTATGCTTCTTTTTGGAGCTTGCAATTTGCGGAGTTGAACAAAAGAGGGAACAAAACACTGCTCAACAGCTAGTTAAGATTTTGCGGCCAGTGATCTTTTGTGGTGCAATGCGGGGTATTGGAAGCAAGATTAAGATTGGAATTTTGATTACTTTGTTTTTAGGGGTTTCTCTCGGGGTTTTGTATTCATTGCTGAATCCCGTTCCAAATGGATGTGTTATGACTTACATGTATCCTACGTACATTCCTATTACCTCGTCTGAAAGTGGTTCGCCGGTGAAGTATGCATTGTACCTGTATCATGAGGGGTGGAAGAAGATTGATTATAAGGATCATCTCAAGAAGCTTAGTGGTGTGCCAGTGCTTTTTATCCCGGGCAACGGTGGTAGCTACAAACAGGCAAGGTCCTCTTTCCTTCGTGTTACGAGTCTATTTGTAACTTGGTGTTTGGCTTCTCTGGTTGTTAATTAATACTTCATCTGTTTCATTTTGAACTCTATTTTGTTTTTTTTTTTCCATGTTTGGCATTTTCACATATCATGGAGTATTTATGGCTAACTTTCCAATTTTACCATTCACATTATAGCTAAACTGCAGTGAGAGAAAATGGAACAGGGAAGGTGATTCCTGGTCCAGCTAATTTTACATGTCGTTTAAGATATTGCACTGCTTGGTATTCATGATCATGAGTAATAAATAACAACAACAAAGCCTTATCCCACTAGGTGGGGTTAGCTAATTCATGATCATGAGTAATAAATATGGAAAACTGGGAATGCATTTTTGGTAAGTTTGTTCCACTTTAAAGACCAAAGATTTTGTGCTTAGAAATTTGAGGTGAAAAGTTTTTTCTTTGTGAGTATGTTGGTTTAGTTGTTAAAAGTTAATTGGAGAGCACTTGTTAGATATTATGATGACAAGTTGAAAAGAACATGTCTAGCTAGTTATTTCCAATGCCTGAGGTGTACTTACTTGGTTCAAACTCCCGAAGGTCTTTTAATTGAACTTAGGTTTACTTACTTGGCTTTCAATTCTTTCTTAGAGGGTTTTGTATCTATTATCTGATAAAGAGCTTCTATGGGGAGAAAAGGGAAAAGGGGGGGGGGGGGGGGATGTGCCTTCATTTTGTTTAGCAAAAATTGAACAGCCAAAATAGAAGGGGATTTTATAAAAAATAAGTCTGAAAATGGAGAAATTAGCTATTGCCAATGCAGTTTATTAGCCTAACTTTACTTATGGTTTCCAATTCAACTGTTTCTGAATTTATTATTATTATTATTTCTAGCGTCTTTGCTGTTCAGAGTTTTGTCTTTCCATTAATATATTTCTCTGCTTTTGTCCACATAACAGGTGCGGTCTGTGGCTGCAGAATCTGATAGGGCATATCAGAGTGGTCCCCTGGAGCGTACATTTTACCAAGAAGCTTCTCTAAGCCCCAAAGAAGGAGGTTCAGACAAAAATATATCTGGCTTTCGGTTACCCAGCCAGTATACTAGCAGGCTAGACTGGTTTTCTGTTGATCTTGAAGGAGAACATTCTGCAATGGATGGTGCGATTCTTGAAGAGCACACTGAATATGTTGTGTATGCTATTCACAAGGTATTATCTCCGCAAGACGCAAATGATTATAGGATAACTATTATGAGGTTGCATTTTTGTAATGTTGAGATTGTGTTGACTGTTGAATTAACCTTGTTTTATTATTTTGCACTTAGCCTATCCATGTCATGATAAGCAATCTCCATGAACAAAAAAAGTGTTTCTTTTTATTTATTTCCCAAAAATCCTAGTCGTTAGGTGATTTTTAGTATGGTTTTAGTCTCAGGTATGCTCTAGTAGACAAAACTTTTCATTATTGTTCCTGTGTGGAAATGTAAGTAAGCCTTATTTACTTATTCTACTTTTACTCCGTCTTGGAGAAAGAGTTTTACACTATCCTTCCGGAAGAAATAAATTGCCCATGCTTTGTTGACGCCTTGAACATCATGCTTCTCTGGTGTCATGGAGTTCAGCTTTGAAGTTAGGCATAATTTGCTTAACTATATACCCTTGTTTCTTTCCCCTGATTCTGTACCTAGCTGGCTATCTGGCTTTACTTTATTTAGGCTGTAAAAATTTTAAAATGTTTCTCTGTTCAATTATTATAATTTGGCCTTCTTTGTAGATTTTAGATCAGTATAAAGTGTCTTATGATGCTCGAATAAGAGAAGGTACTCCAGTTTCTGGGAGTTTGCCAAATAGTGTGATATTAGTTGGTCATTCTATGGGTGGTGTTGTTGCTAGAGCTGCTGTTATCCACCCTCGCCTTAGGAAATCAGCAGTTGAAACTGTTCTTACAATGGCATCCCCTCATAAGTAGGTTCCTTTCTCCCTTCCCTTCCTATATGGTTTTGGCTGATTGTTTTGTTTGTATCCCCTGCTTAAATGTTTGACGGCAAATGTATTCTATTCAGATCACCACCTGTGCCATTGCAGCCTTCCTTGGGTCATTATTTTGCACGTGTAAATTCTGAATGGAGAGAGGGATATAAAGTTCAGAGGACTAACACTGGGCGTTATGTCTCTGGTCCTGCACTCTCTCATGTCGTTGTTGTATCTATTTCTGGTGCATATAATGATTACCAGGTATTGTTATTGTTTTTTAATCTTCCCTTGTATACATTATATTTATCACCAATGGGATTTAAGAGAAGGGATGCCTTAATTATCTGCATGTTGCGCAATTCTTTTTTTTCTTTTTCTGTACAGTTCTTAAATGTTGGCAGTTGACTTGATTGTGCATAGATAGTCCCTTTTTGTGCAATACTATTACTAAAATGTCCATCTTGTTTAATTTCTAGAATAAAGTTTGTTAACTTTTCATTGAAGTATATGCATGATATGTTTTCTACCATGGGTTAGGTGTTTTTGTATTTTTTTTTTTTGGCAGCATCATGCAATATAACTTCTAGTTGAAACTGATGTTTATTATACAGCAAATGTATTTCCTTTTTTTTTTATTGCCTCCATAATCATATTTCAACAATTTCAATGTTTATATAATTGCAAAATATCAACATTAGCATAGTGGCCTTATTTCTTTCTTTGTTTTAGGTACGGTCACAATTAGCATTGCTTGATAATATTGTACCCCCAACACATGGCTTCATGATCAGTAGTACTGCCATGAAAAATGTGTGGTTGTCCATGGAACATCAGGCTATTTTATGGTGTAATCAAATGGTTGTCCAAGTGAGTAATCCTCCCCCCGCCCCCCAACTCCGGCCATGTTTAGAACGCAATCAATCTCCTTTTCTGTGGTTCTCATCATTTACATTCATATCCAGGTCTCACACACACTTCTTAGTCTGATAGACTCGAGAACAGGCCAACCTTTTCCTGATACTCAAAAGAGGCTAGCAGTGTTTGCAAGAATGCTGCGTAGTGGAATATCAGATAATTTCAATAGGATGATGCAGTTGCCCTCTTCTAAACAGTCAATGCATGTTCCTGGCCAGAACACACAAGATGCTACTGGTATTATGTGCTGAATTTCTAATTTTATTAATTTATTATCACATAAACTTTCTTATTTTTAATATTTTTTGGATTCTTTTATGTTACTTATAGAATGTGTTACAGACAAGGTTTCTATAATCTCATAATGATTTTGGTACAATTATATGCATATATGGCTGGCTACTTCAAAGCATGCATAGAGTTAAACTTATAAACTATACTTTATCCATTAGTATTAGGTGGTGAAGATAGTATTACATGATTTCCTGCCCTTTATTCTATTCAAATCAGCTTGGTTTGTATTGTTATTATTCTTATGAATGTTTACCATTCTGGTTTTCTCATAATTATTTAAGGACATTGTGAATAAACATTTTGGAACATTGAATTGGATATCAAATCCATTGCACTGGCTGGTTTCTATGTAAGGTTTCTCTGAATTTCTTCATGTCAAATTTTGACATGCTAGTTTGTCTTATACACACCTACACATTCTGTGTAAAGATTTATATTTAAATTATATATCATGCAGGATCTCTAGTACATAGATCGGTTTCGTGCCCCGCCAATATTCATTGGAACGAAGAGGGCCTTGATAGAGACCTATACATTCAGACAAATGTTGTAACTGTATTAGCAATGGATGGTCGAAGACGGTGGTTGGACATACAAAAATTGGTATTTGCATTTTATTTCTAGTTTTGTTTAATACAATTGCTAGAATCTCAACAATAGACATAAAAAGAGAAGGTACAACTAAGGATTTCTAGATAACAGAAATGTAAGATACGGGGTAACATGAGAAACTCAACAATGCAGGCAGTCTCTCTGCATATTAGATGTTGTTGCAATTCCATTGAAGCTTTGTATTCATCTCATAATAACAACAAATACAGGAAGAAGAGACACATTTAAAGATCCAAGATTTTCACTGCAACCAAATGGACTGAGGACTGTATAAGTTTAACCCTTGCCCCATCCTTGCCACCTTTAAAAATCATTATAAATCTCCGGGTGTTTTTCTTAGTTTACCATATTATGTAGGAATATGTAAGGACACTTAAATTATTAAGATTTCCTTCATATCCTTTATTCTTCTCCATTATATATTTTGCTTTTTATTTTGTGTTTCTAAAAATAAGTAATAATATATAATTGTTTCTGTAAGTTGCCTATGCTTACGGGAGATCTCAATATATAATCAAATGACATTTGATAAGCCACTCAACTTCCTGATCAATTAATATTATTTTCAATTAGTTGTTAATTTGTGTATAAATTCTGTGCTATCATTTCTTAATAATTTCCCTCGCTCCTGTAATAAGTACTCATGGTTACAGTTTGCTTTACAATTACATTCATACTTATTTCATGGCGCACTAGCTCAACCATTAAATCTGGATGTGTAGGGGTCAAATGGAAAAAGCCATTTTGTGTTTGTGACCAATCTTGAACCATGTTCTGGAATTAGAATTCATTTGTGGCCAGAAAAGGGAAAATCTTCCCCAGATTTGCCTCTCAATGATAGGGTGGTTGAAGTAACATCAATGATGATGCGTATTCCTTCAGGTCCAGCACCACGACAGGTATATTTTGCCTAGTCTGAATGATTTCTTCCCTCTTGTTTGATATATCTACTTATCTAGTCTAGTGTATATAATGGGAATTAATTAGGAAGGATTTGGTGCACAAAATTTTTTTCCTGAAATGTCTTTCATCATATGTATCCCAAAATGAAAACATTTTGCTATTTCTAAGACTTGAACCCAAGACTTCTAAATTAGAGTGTAAAGTTCTTCAGTCTTGACTAATTTCACATTTGTTATTATTATTAAATAAAAGAATGAACTAATAGGCACTTCACTAGTGTTTATAAATGACCTTAAAAATATGAGAGTCTGAAGTAGAAAGTTAATAAATTTGATATGGTAATAATTTTGAATATGTGATACTTTTACAGCTTGAGCCTGGCAGTCAGACCGAGCAAGCCCCTCCATCTGCTGTGTTTTGGTTGGGACCAGAAGACATGCGTGATTTCAAATTTCTTACCATCTCAGTTGCACCTCGTCCGGTACATTTTCAATTTGTGGATGAAGTGATTTTAAAGATTAATAAACGCATATGCATATGTGAGGTTTACTGAATTTTGTTATTTTATTATATTTATTTTTAAATTAATTTCTACCCAAGGCCATTTTGGTCTATCTTGAAGAGATTTTTTTTTTCTGGTTTGTTTTCAAACTTTATTGAGGAAGCCCATATTCATTTGAGGGATTTGATTACCTTACATGCAAAAGAAGAAAGATGCTTATTGTTTGGATAGATAGAGCACCTTCATCATTCAATGCTACTTATCCTTTTCAGCACAATTTCGTGAGCTATTTAATATATTCCCGATTCTAGACAATCAAATGATTGAATCATCATATATTTCCTGTGGAAGCTTTAGTACAGTTGAAAACTTTTTAATTTTATTTTGCACGTATGTATAATAAAATTCAGTGCTCAGTCTGTTTCAGGAAGGCCACCACCGGCAGTATCCATGGCAGTTGGGCAGTTCTTTAACCCAGACGAAGGGAAGAAAGATTTATCTGCATGGTTTATGCTTCAGTCTATCTATTCTCAAAAGGTTGTTATTTTCAAGGGCAGTTGTTTTTATGTTGTGTTTTTGGTTTTTATACCCCTACTACCTCCCCCTATGCAGAAGTGTAAGGTTTGATCCAAATATGAATTTGGTAGGATATAGATCCTAAATTCGTAAGCCATTACCTGTTTGCTCACAAGAATTAGTGCACAAGTATAATAATGGGTACTTTACCAAGACTAGACAAATATTTTGCTTTTTGGATCATTAAGCCACTGCATTATTCATTTAACTTAAAATAAAGAGATAAACCTTTTGATACTATGGTTATTGTTATTGTTATTGTTGTTAGGCTAAAATGCTGTTTTTTTAACATGCACATAGAATGTAGATTTAGCAAGAGATATATTAATTCTAGTTTTTAAGTGAAAACTAGAGATTTTACCAAAACGCATGAAGTTTTAGTATCTTGGATCCATCCTACAAAAATAATAAGAAAACAAAGGGAGATATGAATGATTAATGTTTTTTAAAATCACAGAATTCAATCAAGGTGGGTAAAATGGAGGAAGGATATGGATGATGTTGGTGAAAATGCCACATACGTTTAAGGGAAGGGTTGAACATATGATCCATGCCGTATGAGAATTCATTGTTTCACTGTTGTGTTCATTGTTCAAGATGATGGAAATAGAGGGGTGGATGCGGATTCAAGTAGGGCTGATGAAATAGAGGAGTTGCTTTAGGTGTTATTTGTATCAAAGAAGTGTAACTTCAACTTAGGGAAAATGTTTACCACACAACTACGTCACATGGGGTGTTAATGTCGTTATATGGGACATGCTGTTTACTGGTAAAAAGCCAACAAGAGAATATGTTCGCTGTTTTAGTAAATTGTTGTATGAATTGATTCACTAGTCAATATAAGAATAGGTCAGTAGGAACGATTGCAATATGAAAGAAAGTATGATAGAACCTATTGTGGAAAAATTTGGTAGAATATTCCCTTAGGAGTTTTGGGTGGCCATAGGAAGACCTGCAGAAGCTTGGGTAGATTGGAGAGAGAAGAAGTTTGACTATGGCGGGAGACCAACAATAATCACAGATGAAGTCACCAACACAATGTTGTTTTTTTTTATGCATATATTGGATCCTATCTAGTGGGTAAAAGTCTTTTTTGTTGTTGTGTATGTTCAAAAGTTAAAAATAGTCAATATGTTTTGCAGGAACTGTTATTGGAGGAAGCACATCCTTTGGCTGTCAAATTATCATTTGCTGTCAGCTTGGGTCTTCTTCCTGTTACTTTGTCTATGAAAGCTGTCAGTTGTGGAATTAAAAATACTGGACTTCCAGAGGAGGAAGCTGGAGACCCTGAAAGCACTAGTAAGTATTCTCATTCACTATGGGCTTTGCATCTGTTTGGGGTCACTTCATAGAGGTTTTCTTTTTGTGTGCTTATAGAAGTTATGTGTTATTATTGTATGAACTATAGATAATACTATCTCCCCTGATGTGTGTTATTTGCGGGGCAAATTCAGAGTCAAACCCACATCTGTTTTTGCAGTGCCAAATATCTGTTTCCTTATGGGGCGTCTAACATGCTTTGTAAAACACCTAGCATCTAGTTGGTGTAAAGGTCATGATCATGTTGTCAGACCCACATCTGTTTTCTTACTTGTACTTACATCATGTCAGCTTTGGGCATCTAACATGCTCTGAATCTGTTTCTGCATTGCCCAATAGCTGTTTTCTTAAATACAAGCATATTGGTTCCATTATGAGATTCTTAATTTGAACGTGATATGGTTGGGGGATCCATTTTATATCTTTTTGGGGGTTTTATGAAGGGTTCTCGTGCAGAATATAAGTTTGGTAAGAGACAAACAAATACGAAGAAGGGGAAAATGGGGAAGATACCCCACCATAAGTCACATGACAAAGGATATTGGTTCCATTATGAAGATTCTTATTTGGAATTTGATATGTGGGGGATCCACAAAAGCGGGGGAAAGGAAAGGAAATCTACTTGAAGGCTTTCCTTGAGATGGTTTTGCTTCATGTAACCAAATGGGAATCTTTTGAAGATTTGGATTTAAGAGAAATCATGTATTTCTTCCCTCTGTTGAAGCTTTAGGAGGTATGGTTTTGATTCAGGGTACTACAGTTGCAAAACAGTGGATGCTTGAAGTGGCTCTCTTTCTGGGTTCTATTACAGTTTTTTGGGAAAAGGGAATCGGAAGTAAACTTCTGTTTATGGTTCAAATAAAATGAATATTGCTCTTTAGTTCAAATAAAACTGTATTTGCGGTTTCTATGGTCCCTCTTGGTCTTTGGCGGGAGAATTTATAACAATGAGATTCCTGGACAATGCAAGGTTGTGTTGCTTTCGTTCAGAATTTTGGGTTAAAAAGAACTCCTTCTAATGCTAAATTTACTTGGTCTGTCAATAGGGATCATGCAATGTTTTCCACGTCCTTTTAATCAATGCTTGAGAGAATGTTTTCCTTGATTTGGCCCAAGAAATTTTTTTGGCCAGTCCTTTGCAACTTCCCTGCTATTTTGAATGTGCAAGATAAAACTGGGTCCACCTCCGTGCAACTTTTGGTTTTGTTTCTTGGGGTTGTAACCCTTTTTTGTTTCAATTTGAATAATGGGAATGTAATACCCATGTGAGTTTTAAAGCTTGGCTTTAGTCATTGCAACAGCTATTGTTGGCATCTTGTTTGCCACATGGCTAATTGTGATGAATATTAGGTTGTGCTTCAACCCCCATTGTGAATGACTATATATCTTCCTTGGTATGATTTTAAGGGTTAGTATTTAGAGTTTATGTTTTAGGTAACTTTATGATATGATTCATGAGCTTGATCCCTTGCAGTTTCTACAATTATGTATATCTCCCTTGTTTTTATAGATAGGAATCATGGTGCTCTTGCTCCATTCGTTTGCCATTTTCTTAGAACTTAAAATTTCATTAAAAAGCTTGGTCAGCCTTTTCTTCCTAAAAACCTTAAAATTTCATTAAAAAGCTTGGTCAGCCTTTTCTTCCTAAACTGTATATTGTCCGAAACCGTTGCTCTACTATTCTTCGTCTATTTTAGGGCCTCAAAAACTTCAGACTCTCGAATTCTTCGATAATAATTAAAGTTTTGGTTCTCCTTCCTCATTTTTAGCCGATCCTAACACGAAAGAGTATCATGGCCCTTGTTGAATGATTTATGATATAGTTCTTCCATCTTTCAATATTGCTCTCTTCTACAACCAAAATCTCACCTCCTTGTTTTTAATGCGCTTAATGTGGTCCATTGCCTCTTTTCCCTTCTTTGCACCCAAAGATTGATACACCCATATAAGCTCTAGTTCTTGCTTCGCTTTCCATCACTTTTTTCTCCATCTTAGCCATTATATACTTTTCCCGATTTTCCACATTTTTGCACAGATGGCTCTTTAAACATTCTCTTTTTATCTTCACCTTCACTTGCACACTTGTGTCCTACCACCACGATATTTTATCTTGATCTCAATAAATATAAACAATGTGCTAGAAAACTTAAAAAAAAAAGATAACAATGCTTCCAATTTTCTATAGATCCTCCTGATAAACTGTGTCTCAAGACGTACATTCAAGCATTGGTTCTGAATATAGCAAGGTCCTGTTACTGATTCTTGTTCTGCTAACTTGAACTTGGCTTTTCATTTCTGCTGATAGTTTCATGCGTTTATGGATGTTTCATTATTTGTTAGTTACTTTGATAAAAATATATAAATAAATGTTTGCATGTTTATTTTATTTATTTATTTTTTTGTGTGATGTTATTATTTCCTGTCAGCTGAGGTAATTATAGTCTAATGTTTCAGATCTCTGTAAATTGCGCTGCTTCCCACCTGTTGCACTTGCTTGGGATGATACAGCTGGTCTTAGCATATATCCAAACTTGAATACGAAGACAATTTTTGTGGATTCCACACCTGCTCTTTGGAGTTCAACTCAGCATTCAGAGAAAACTGTAGTTCTTCTATTGGTATAAATCATGAAATACCTGAATGAAACTATTTTTTGCCTTTAATTCATGAACAAAAAGAAAGCAGAGTTATTTGTCATGTATCACAGATTTGTGAACTGTTGATGTTTTCTCAGGTTTCGGAAGTTAATGTTTAATTTCATTATTCTTTAGGTTGACCCACATTGTTCTTATAAAAGTAGCATTTCAATATCCGTTAGTGCCGCTGCGAGTAGGCTTCTGCTGCAGTATTGTCCAAAGGTAGTAAATTTCTCGTGCCTAATTTTTATGATTACTTATAATCTGCATTATATTTATTAATTCTTACATCAATATCTGGATAACTTTCTATACATGCTTATATTTCCATTGCCAATCTTTAGGTGCTTGTATTGACTTCATGCATATGGGGCTGACCTGATATTTGCTTGCTTCATTCTTTCTCCCCTCCCTCTTATATATTTGTTGCTAGCATATTTTGTTCATTGGGATTTTTATTTTCATGCAGATAGTTGGTTTCTCTATTGCTGTTATTTTCTTTGCTCTAATGCGGCAAGCATGTTTATGGGATGCTGGTCTACGGATACCAACAATGTTAACAGCTCTGCAATCCAATTTAACACTTTTATCACATTTGTTTCCCCTAGCCATTCTACCCATTTTCTTATCCTTTTTCCTTTCCGTGCTGCTGTCTCGGCCATTTCCCCCATTTGCTAGCTTCATTGGCATCTCCCTAATTTGTTATATCTTCGCAAATGGGTTTGTAGCAATTCTGGCCTTGATATCTCACTTGGTATTCTTTGTGGCTGCTGTGACACACATCTTCATCAAGACAAGGTTAGTAGACTAATTGTTTCTTCCCTTTGTTATACTACAGATATAAGTCTTGCAATATTAATTGGATAGACTTTATCTTAATGTCAAGCTGCGTTGCTGAATCATGTTTGTAATGAATATATAGATTTGTTCCCTTTTTTTTCTCTCTCTAGCAATAGTGTCTTAAAAGTTCACTTTTCAATCATAAGAACTCCTAATCATGCTTGTGTAACTATTTAAATGATAAATGATATGTATAACTATTTTTCAGGTGGCAAATGTGGGAACAAAATGGTTTTATTTTTCTTCGTTGGTTTGTCAATCTGTCATCTAGTTTCTTTTCTCTAAAGGTAAAGTATGACCTCATGTGCATGTGATTTATATCTCATACATGTCAGTTGGGTTTCTTATCAGCATTTTGTTGGACAGGTTTATTTATATAAAAATTATAAGGTGGTGGTGTGTTTAACTTTTTGGGGAAAAGGATAAGTAGAATGGGAAGTGGTGGAGGGTAGTAGAAACATGGTTCTTATCAGTAGTTTTCACTCCCTTACTGCATCATACTGTTTATTTTCATTCAGTTCGATATCAACAATTGACCATACAGTGTTTCTAACATATATTACACAGGGGGTCAGAGTTTTGAGAGCAAATCCAGTACTTGTAACGGTGCTTGCTGCAATGATCTTTGCATGCTTGGTTCATCCAGCATTTGGTCTACTAATCCTTCTGTGCTCTCATTTTTTCTTCTGCCACAACGCGCTATGCAGGTATATACATTAAACTGCATTTCTTTGTTGTGGCTACTGGTAAATTACTTTTGATCATTTCAGAGTTGCCATAAACTGTCAAATAAACATCAATTTCATCGTCAACATTACTTGACCATTTAACCACTTCTGCCATGCCCAATATTTAATGTGGAGTTTGAAGGACCGAATGAGGGCTGCTCAAGTAATTTTATAGGTTATCTATGTCATACCTCTGGTCTATTATAAGTTATAAGGGGAATTAAATAACAAGAACAATATATATGGTAATATTATTGTATGATGGAGGGTGATATTTCCTGGATGCAATATTAGGGAAATCAAAATTGTTTGCCTAAAAAAAAATGATTACCAGGCAGGTGAAGAAATTGAGATTTATTCAGTTTTAGTTAATTGGAAAATTAGATTTGTGAGCTTGAATGTTTTGGGAAGAAGTGAAATAATGAGGAATTTTGAATGGTAGTTATTGTATTTTTGAAGTATCCTTGGATGGCTTACACCACCATTTCATGTATTTGGTTAGAGCGTAATGCACACATTTTTTCATTGACAAACTTTTGGACAAACAAGCTTTATGGGTTATAACTTGACTTTTGGCATACATATGGTGTAAAGCTCATGATCTTTTACTGAGGACATGCACTCTCAAACATTTTGAGAGATTGGAAAGCTATGCTTTATAGATAGCTGTTTTTTGTTTTTCTGTATTGTTTTCATACTACTATTGGAGGGATTCTTATCCTGTATTTTGTACCCTCCTCTCTTCATAATGCACTGTTCTTTTGTCAATAATCTGGATGGCTTCATTTATTTTGTTGTATTTGTCAGCTATTGTGACCCTCAAAATTTCTTTACATATGTGCAGCTTCCTCATGGCTTCTTGCCGTAACCATGAACAAAACAATGGAACTTTGGATTCTTTGTCTCAAGTCCACAATGGGTCTGAACGGCCGAGGTTCAAATTCGATGGTAGTTTTGATCGGACATTCCCTTCAGAAAATGACTCTTCCAATAGTCCGGATTCATCAAAAAGTTTTAGTGACACCCAGTTAGATGCATTCCACCATCGCCATGGGTTGTTGTTGTTGCATTTTGTTGCAACGATGATGTTTGCCCCCTCCATGGTGGCTTGGTTCCAGGTATTGATATAAATAAACTTTTTTCTGATGAACAACTAGATTAAAAGTAGCATTCTTTTGCACTTTAATTTGGAAAACATACCACTTGTTTATTTTTCATAGCCAAATTTAGTAATTAACAACTATTTAAAATTTTGAGAGTTATGTATTAGGTGATAAGAAAAGGCTAAATTAAAAGAGGAGCCAGCTTACAAATGTTACTCCCAAAAGTTTTAATCCAGGTTATTACCCAACTTAAAGGGAAACAAGGGTTTAAAGGTAGTATAACCTTGAGAAAGAAGTTTTTAGAGGCAGAGTGATTAGCTTGGATAGAAGTATTAGACTCCCATCTATTTACTTGCTCCATTCTTGTCCATGAACATACACATGCAGCCAAAACGAATTTAATAAAGTATTAAAGTTTTCTAGTCAATCCTTTGAATTAAAAGCTTTTACTAGGTAGATCAAGTGCAAAAAAGTTGGTATAATTTGAATAATGCATTTCTGTCCTTTGTTTTGTCAAATAATATATTCTAAAAATATATGTATGTTAAAGAAGTCAAAGCAATGTGATAGAACCAGCACTAGCAGAACGGGTAAGCTTTATTGCTGCATAGGAATTGCCAATTAGCACTCCCTAGAAGATTCTACACAGTTGGAACTACCAACTTGGAGAGGGATTCTCTCCAGTTTCTAACAGAATCCGTAACAGAAAATGCACATAAAACTAAATTAACTATAACCTAACTATTTATAGGTAGTGAGTAATAGAGTCTAACAACCTAGCCAGCTGGACCATGCTAACAACTCCTAAAACTGCCACTTAACTACTACTTACCTCTTCTTTTGTAACACATCCCAAACCTGTTAGTAGTAGGCGTCTCTCTATCAATACGCCCCCCTTGGACAACCACCTTGTTCTCAAGGTGGAACTCCGGAAAGGTAGCCCGCAATGTTGCCGCTCGCTCCTAGCTGTCCGCACAATGAGAGAGGCCCACCTAACGCACCAAATTCTCCAAATCCCCGTCCTCTGTGGTACGTGACGCCACGATCTGAGAAGGACTCATCACCAGCTCACCATCCTCAGCCAGCCCTGGTGGAAGCCTCTGCACCTGCTGCTGCGGTGGGACGGCCTTTTTCAACTTGCTAATGTGGAAGACCAGGTGAAGTCTGCACCCTGGAGGCATGGCTAACCTGTATGCCACCTCCCCTATCTTCTCAATCACTTCAAACGGCCCATAGTAACGAGGGCTCAGCTTTTCATTGACCCTCCGTGCTAGTGTCTGCATCCAATAAGGTTGCACTTTCAAATAAACCCACTCGCCCAAGCTTGAACTCCACATTCCTTCGATGCACCGCAAATAAGTCTCCAAACAGCGATTCAACACTTTGGTTTGGCCATCGGTTTGAGGATGAAATGGCGTGCTGTACTTCAATTTGTCCATGTGGCTTGGAATAGTTCGGACCAAAACTTACTCATGAACACCCTATCCCTATCCGATATGATCGACTTGGGAAACCCGTGTAGTTTAACCACCTCCTTAATAAAGGCTAGTGCCACTCCTTGGCTGAAAATGGATGAGCTAGGCGGATGAAGTGAGCGTATTTAGTTAACTGATTGACCACTACCAGGATAGTGTCCATGCCTTTGGATTTTGGCAATCCCACCACAAATCCATTTTAACATCTCCCAAACTCTCTCGGGAACTGGGAGGGGCTGCAACAGCCCCGCCGGTTTCATAGCGGCATACTTGTTTTGCTGGCAAGTGTGGCAACCAGCAACATAATCCCTGATCCTTTGCCTCATGCTGCGCCAATGAACAGCTGCTGCCAGCCGCCAGGTCCGAAAGAAGCCTGAATGTCCTCCTACCCCACTATAATGGGACTCAGCCAGCAAAAGTGGGATCTGAGAAGAATCTGCAGTCCAAACTGCCCTCCCTTGATAAAACATCCTACCCTTATGTAGGGAATACCCCGGATAGTCATCCAAACCCTGCTGCAAGGCGACCCCAATCTTTTGCAGCTCTTGGACGTGAGCCACATCCTCCTCCACCGTTTCCCAGTTCATATGCACTACCGAGATTGCCCTTGACATCATTTGTCGTGACAATGCATCTGCCGCCTTTTATTCTCAAGGCTTGGCCAGTACCAGATCTCAGAATCCAAGCCTAATAATTTAGTAGTCCATTTCAAATAAGCTGGGTCCATGAGTTGCTGGTTTGTGAGGAATTTCAGACTTTGCTGATCTGTGAGAACAATAAAATGCGACCCAACAAGTAATGCCGCCACTTTTGGACAGCAAAGACAATGGCCATCAACTCCCTTTCATATGCAGATTTTTGCCGGGCCCTTGGAGATAGTGCTTGGCTGAATGCTATTGGTCTGCCCTGCTGGGACAGCACTGCACCCAACCTCTCACTCAATGCATTTGTTTCCAACACAAACACAGTCTTGATTGAAATCTGGAACTGCTAGGTCGGTAGGTCTGCCATCAGCTTCTTCAATCTCTCAAAAGCTTCTTGGGCCTTGTCATTCCATTCAAATGCATTTCGCTTTGTCAACTCTGTCAACGACCCTATATCCTTGCACAAAATGCCTATAATATCTGGTAAGGCCCAGGAATCCCCATAAAGCCTGCTGGTCTGTAGGCACCGGCCACTCGAGCATTGCTGTGGTTTTGTTAGGATCAGCCGAAACCCCTTGCGCCGAGACAATGTGACCCAAGTATTCCACTAAGCTCACCGCGAATGTGCATTTCTTCTCATTCAACACCAGCTGGTTCTCCAATAAGATCTGGAAAACTTGTTGGAGGTGAAGGGCATGGCTCACTATATCATGACTATAGATGAGGATGTCATCGAAAAAGACCAAGACGAATTTCCGTAATAGAGACTTAAGAATGTCATTCATCAAGGCTTGGAAGGAGCTAGGGGCGTTGATCAAGCCAAAGGGCATGACTAGAAACTCATAATGGCCCTCATGAGTGCGGAAGGCGGTCTTGTGGATGTCTTGATCCCTCATCCAAATTTGGTGGTACGTGGATTTTAAATCCAACTTAGAGAAAACTGCAGCTCCTGCCAATTCATTGAGTAGCTCGTCATTGACGGGGATAGGAAATTTATGCGGCACCGTAATACCATTTAACGCCCTATAATCGACACAAACTCCAGCTGCTGTCCTTTTTTTTTCACCAACAATATCGGGCTAGCGTAAGGGCTGGAGCTTGGCCGAATTATCCCTGAGGCCAGCATTTCTCTCACCATTTGTTCAATCACCGATTTCTGATGGTGCGGGTAATGATAAGGTCTTATATTCAGGGCCGAAGCTCCTTCCTTCAGTGGAATCGCATGATCATGGCGATGGTGCGGTGGCAACCCTGGTAAGGTCTGAAACACCTTAGCATTAGAAGCTAACACCGATTGTATCACCTCCAGCACCTGCGATATAGTGGCAGCCTGCAAAGTCATGGGCCACAGCTGGACCATAAATCCTTCTCCCCTTTCTTGAATGGACAAAACTGCAGATTGAAGGTGCATGCCTCCATAGCAAAGCTCCGGGTCCCCCTACAAAGTAACCATGTTCTCCCCATTCTGAAATCGAAGGCGTGACTTTTTGAAGTTTGTTATGACATCTCCCAACTTATCTAGCCACGCCAGCCCCGAGACAAACTCCGCTTCGTCAGTTGGGAAAATGAAGAAGTCTTCCTTGATCGTCAATTCCTTGAATTGGAGAGTTACACCCAAATGCCTTCCTTGTCCCCCTTTACTGCTGCTGTCTGCTACCTTGACCTGGAACTTAGGGGTGTTGTCAATCCTTAAGCCCAACTCGGTGATGATCTCCGGTGTCGTGAAGTTTTCTGAAGCTCCACAATCTATGAGAATGTGCACATGGCGGCCATTTATCTCTACCCAGGCTTTGATTGACTTGTGATGTCCATTCAAGCTCATGAATTTGAGTTCCAATTGCTCCTGCTCCCCTGTTTCTGGATCTGCCTCAAGCTGTAATCAATCAGCTTCAAAGTCTGGCTCCATGATCAAAAGCTTGAACTCCCTATTCTTGCAAACGTGATCTGCAGTGTACTGTTCATCACAGAGGAAGCATTCCCCCTGGTGTGCTTTGCCCTATACTCCTTGTTGCTGAGATGTCTCAATCCGCGCTGTGGTAAGGGATCCGTCGTCGACTCTGCACCCTTGCTTGCTGCAGAATTGGACATTGTAGCAGGGTGCACAGCTTTGGTGGCGGTTGAATTGGCAACAACGAAGTTGGAAGCCAGTGGTTTACTGCGTCTCAATACTCTTCGCAAGGCAGCCGTTGCGGTTTTCTACCTTCTGTGCCAGCTCCATCAACGCATCCACTGACTGATATGGAAATAGTTTACATTCTTCACCCACTTCCAGTTTCAGCCAGTTCAGGAAGAGGTCCATTAGCAATTCCATCACGGTTCCACGGAAAGGCTGCGCGTGAAGCACCAACTGATTGACATAGTCCCAGACCGAGTTTGTCTGTTTCAGCTTCAGCAGCATTTGATACAGACTCTGCAGCCGTTCTGGTTGAAAATGCCGTAGCAGCACTGCACTGAGGAACCGCCACTGAAGCATCGGCGCCGTCGCCTCCCGCCACCTGAAACACGTGAACGCCCTTCTTTCCATCGCAAAGGTGGCTATCGTGAGCCATTCCTCCTCTGGCACTGCATGCAGCAAGAAAAATGGCTCTATGCGTTCAATCTGAACCACCGTGGAAGATCGGAAGTTCCAGCTTCCGCCATTGCTCTGGCCCGTTGCGGTTTCCCGGGGACGAGCCCGCAGCCAGGTGTGATCCCGGTGAACCGCTCTTGTTTCGATTAGGTGCGCGATTTTCAAATGAATCCATTCTGGAATCAAAACACTGCAGCGTCTCCTGCATTGATCGGAACATCTCCTCCATGCGTGACTTGATAGTGTAAAATCATGTCTCCTTTTTCCTCGATCTCAATTGCACCATTCAGCAACAGGATCCTCAAGCTCAAATACCAGTTGATAGAGCTAGCACTAGCAGAACGGGTAAGCTTTATTGCTGCACAGGGATTGCCAATTAGCACTCCCTAGAAGATTCTACACAGTTGGAACTACCAACTCAGGGGGAGAGATTCTCTCAGTTTCTAACAGAATTTATAACAGAAAATGCACATAAAACTAAACTAACTATAACCTAACTATTTATAGGCAGCGAGTAATAGAATCTAACAACCTAGCAGCCAGCTGGACCATGCTAACAACTCCTAAAACTGCCACTTAACTACTACTTACCTCTCCTTTTGTACCAATAAAAATTGCCAATTACTATATCTCTGACCATCTTAAAACAAATATATGTTGTGTCTGCGTTATCATCATTATCAGTATGACGATTATTTAGTACATTGGTGGCAATACTGTTTAAACTTTGGACCTTATGTACATTATCTAAATCAATAAACACTAGATTACTCCTAATGTGTAGGCTAATTTATAAATCATGTGGGGTAAAAGAAATAGAATGTAACACCTAATTCCACCAATAAGATTGTGCCAACTTATGGACATGAAGCAATTTTATTTAATTTTTTCTATTTGGCAGTCTTCACCCTTCATGCTTTTTACATTCTATTCATTCCTTCATTTTTTGTTTTATTGCAGAGGCTAGCTATGGGCAAGTCTCTCCCAAGGCTTCTGGATTCAACACTTTGTATCTGCGTTATACTTCACGGCATCTGCAACACAAAGCCAGAGTTCAATTCTTTCTTTTTGCCCATCAGGGGGATCCCCATCCTCAAAGTTCGTCTATACTTCCTATATCTGATAGCTGGATACTGTTCCTATTTTGCTGGTCTGGCCATGGCTCCGTACATAGCCTTTTATGCTATGGCTGCTATAGGTGCCATTTCCTTTACTTTAAGGATGTTGCAAAGAAGGAATAGGGATACAAAACAGGTTACTTATGGCAGCAGAAAGCGGCACTAAACAAGCTTCAACAACTTCGTAGAACTAGATAATAGGATGTCAGGAGTTCTCACTGTTAAGAATTTACGATTGTTTTGATGATGTATACCTCGGTCATTGCTGTTTGATGCTTCATGTCGAGAGGAAATTTCACCGGTGAAATGAAACTGAGAGTGTGTAATCCGAGTATTCCACGTAGAACTGTTGCAACATTTTAGAAGCTTTGGGCTTAGCATTTCTTTTGTTCATATTTTTTTCTTTTATTCTTTTATACATATGTGCCAAGGTCCTTTTTTGCTAGCGGATCTTTGTATAAGGATATTCCATTACATTGTAGAATTTTGCTGGAACACAATTAAAATCTTCTTGATGGTTTGAGATGATGCCCATTTATATGCTTTTTGTCTTTAGGATGATGATCCTCTTAACTCTCATTTTCATAGCTGCAACTCTCATTTATAAAGAAAGCATGTTATGTGATTGTTGGATGAGAGAATAAGAAAATTGATTATATTGACTTAATTTAGATAGAGAAGACTAAATAAGATTGTGTGTAGAATCACAGGTCCTTCAGTAAACAAATTTAATGTGATCACAAATTCTAAAGTTACTAAATAACAACCTCCAAGCCTAATCCCATGAAGTGGATCCACTTTACAGATAAAACAGCGGCAAAGTTCCTTGACATATATATTGTTGTCAACAACAAAAGTTCTTGAGAAAAAAATATATAAAAAGAAAATTTGCATAAAAAATGACAAACAATACAAATTTGGAGCAGCTGAAGCAGCTACTGGTCCCTATTTTATTTTTCAAAATCTTCGATCTCTAATGCGAAGACTCATGGCTCTTGATGCCATTGCCCTCAAATTTTCTCTAGCTAAATCCACAGATGAGGATCTGCTGGAATGGTGTTGTTCCTGTGTTCCCCTAAAGGCCTGCATAAACTCCTCTCTCTGCAGCCTCAGGGCAATTGCTGCATCCTCAGTTTGTGTAGCAGGAGTAATCCCTCTTCTTGATCTCACACCTTGGAGCCGCCTTGCTTCCTGATCAGTTATTGCGGCAGCCCTACCACTGCTTCTCCTTGTACTCACACCACCTCTGGTTGTTGTGCTTTCACCATTCCTTAGATTGTTGTAAAATGCTGCTTCTGGGCTCAGGCACTTAGATTGTTGCCGGCTATTTATGGTGCCGGCCGCTTTCCTTGCCTCAACTTCTTGGGGAAACAGGAGCTGTATTGTATTCCAGAGAACAGTGTTCACAGTGCATGATCTTCCATTGCTGCAATTTAACAAAAAATGATAAAACATTAATTAAGAATATGAGATTTTTGTGAAGTAATAAAAAAGAAAGAAGGAAAAGAAATTATACATACCCTATTAATTGCCTGCATTTTGGGCATTTTTTGCCACATTTGTCTGCAGCAGATCGAAGGCACTTTTTACAAAAGCTGTAAATATTCAAGATTTTGAATTAGAAATCTAGGATATGATAATCAATTAATTTAATAGAAATTTAAAAAACGGCCAGGAGAAATCATACTAAGTAAGAAATTCAGAAAATTTTTACTTGAAGTGTACCTGTGACCACAAGGGGTGGTACTTGGCTCAAAGCATATCTCCAAACAAATCTGCACAATGATAAATAAAAACAAACATGAAATGATTAAAACTAGGAATTTATGAACCTTGAAAACAATGATATCGACATCAAAACCACTCACGGCGCAAGAAAGCTCGTCTCTGAGCTTATCAATGCAGGGAAGTGCAGCAACACCGGATTCCTTCCCTCCTTCTTTACTCTCTTCGTTTACAGTGGCCTTCTTTTCTTTAGTCTTTTTCCCACTATCTGCACAGTAATGATAACATAAGAATCTAAGATCACAATGATTATGAAAGATCAAGAACCCTAAACCCCAAATTGGAAACAATGCAAATAAAATAACCTTTTCTTGGAGTGTCTTCTTCGTCAAGATCAAGAACAGCCACTCGTATCGATTCTGGAGAACTCTGTGCTCTGCGTTTCCTAAACACAAAGTTCATTCCAATAATCACATAATTGCAATAACACAATTCAAACAAAAAAGCGTTGAAGAAAGCAGGATTAGAATACCTTCTTGAATTGGTGGGTGGAGTCTTGGAGTTCAAGACAGAGCGCTTCTTGTGTTTGAAATCTCTATCGGGTGTGTCTTCAACGACGAGGCTTGCGAGAAGCAGTGCCTCTTCGTCCCAGCCGGCCATTGCTGCCGCAGATTTGAATCGCGGACTGAAAACGGCATCGTTAAGGTTTTGGCTTTGGCCATTTCCCTCAGTTGCAGGGTACTTCTGGTTTCTGGGGCTTCGTTTTTGGTCTTCACTAACCATTTTTTTCTTTTTGGTTCGAGAATGGTTCTGTCTGAATATGAAAACAGTACAAACTGGGAAGTGAAGGGTATAAGGTTTCACCAACGGTCGAATTGTATTTTATTTTATTTTAGTTTTGAATTCGCAACGGCTATAATTTGTGGTGGTAGCGTGGTACTATATACTGCGAAATGCGATAATACGCTCACAATCTTTGCTAGATTAGAAGAATTTTATATGGCATAAAATTGAGTGAAACTCTTAAAAATTAATTTTTTTTTGTGTTTTTTGAAAAGAAAAAGTCTAAGGGGCAGCAATTTTATTGCATTTTGTCCAGCATGTAACCAGTAGAGAAATATGAACCATTAGATAAAATCTCACATCAATCTCACACCATCAAATAATCATTGATGACTAATTAATGGCTACCAATCATAAATGTTACTGGCCCTAGCATTACTCTTTTGAAAATATAGGTGCAAATTTAAAATTAATAAAATGTCAAAGTGAATTGTAAATTTTTTTTTATTTGAAAAGATAATTTGCTATATATACCTGTCATAAAAGAAAGATCTACACTTTTACTCAATTTTTTTATATGGATTCATTAGCATTCTCAAATATCTATATCTCATATAAATATTATTCTTTAACCACTTAGTTCATATGGTAATCACAAATTTCAGTATGTTATAAATTTTTTTTTTTGGTGTTCTAAGCCCGTGATATTAGGTATTTTTATTTTAGTAAATAAAATAATTATAATAATTATTAAAATAAATAATTTAAAAAATATTTACCGAAATAAACGTCTTTCTCTTATCTAGTTTAAAATAGGCCTGTCAACGTTTATAAATATATGTCGTTCACAGTGTGATTCTGGGTCCCAATTTGACCTAATTAACTACTTTCTCCTCTCTATTATCCCTTTCTGACTCTATTTTCGACTGTTACTGCGATGGCGCGCAAGGCGGAGAACGACGGAGACATCAGCAAGCTGAATGAGACGTCGCATTATGCCAGGGTAGCCGACTTTGAGGTTAGTTTTGTTATGTTTAATTATGTGCAATCCCATATGAATTTTTTTATGTGGCTATAGTTAGGACAATCGTGAAGAACTATAACATAGTTTGTAGCTTTAGCAGTAGGTCTCTAGTAGAAATTTAGAACTCTATTTGCGTATGGAAGGTTGTTACGACATAATTATTAGTTTGGAACTGCGTTTTACTTGTGCTAGATTGCTACTATTTATAACGTTCTAGTTAGGTTTTGTTTAGTATGTAATATGTAATTTAGAAATATGTGTAAATTAGAAGCATAAAAATATGTTCTTAAGTAGAAGTAGATGTAAGTTAGAAAAAAATATTTATTTAACTTTAATGTTTTGTATATCATATTAATTGATCTAATTACAAAACTAAAAAGAAGTGTAAGAATTCAATAAATCAAATATTTAAAATTATTTCTTTATAAGGTTGAATTTTTTTTATTTTTCAGAGGCTTCGCCTTCTACTGCCCCGGCGAGTGAGTCACACCATTCCTTCACCTGACGCCATCGTCCCGTATGCTTTAGAAGTACTCAAAAGCACAATTAAAGTTGAACTTACCAGTATCCGAGTTTCTGCCGAAGGGCCACACAGAGGCTCCATGGACACCTAGCCACAGCTTGCCGGTACTGCACATGGTACTTTAGTCAATCTGATTCGATCACCTGGTACTCTGCACTCCTACAAATACTGTAATTCTTCACACCTTGCAGTACTGCGTCTCGGCATTTGAATTTGTGGCCGACCTGAAACTCTACCCCACTGTCCAGGTTGTAATCCTTGATCTTCTCCCGTGTCAGAAAACGGAATTCTCTCATGCATGGCGTCCAGATCCAAAATATGATAGTGAATTGGCACTGCCGATATCGCGGAAATTGGGTGAAGTGGAGGCAAGATATGGCGCGCCACAATCGGGGCGGTTGTCTCGGATACAAACTCCTCCTCATCGAACCCATCCAAAGAATCACTATCGGCACTATCCGCCACGTATTCTTCGTCTGACTCCTCGTCGTCCTCCTCCGCTTCATCAACCGGAATGGCGATATGGATCAGTGGTTGTGTAAGAGGTCAGTCGTCTTGGACATAGGTCGAGTGTACAGAACCACCACGACCAATATCTCCAACCTCGGTAGAAAGCTCTATCACCTGTTCCGCCATGATCCTCCCATGGATGTCGAACATGAGTCGAACATGCTCGTCCCCTAGAAGTCGAAAGAGTCGAAACCAGAAAACTCCATTACCCATGAGTGCTAACAACCAATACCCCACCTTTCTGACCTCCTTCGCTTTTGTACGACCGAGGTTGTTCAGTATCAAACTCTTCAACTCCAACAACGTACTTACACGCTGAGTGCGTAATAGTATCGGATTCTCACACTAAAATATCACTCCGTTTCGCCATTTCTCATATGACAATTGGGATAAACACACACAACTATGTATACGCTGTTACTGGTCATTGCTGCTTTATTTTTGTGAGAAAAATATGACAGAAAAAGATATGAAATGTGTGTGAAAGATGCCAAAGGTTGCACATCCTTTTATAGCAGCTAAAAATTTGTCTTCTTATATCTCGTTTACAGTGTACACGAGATATTTTTACATGTATCTCATTTATAAATGTAAAGGAGATACATGAAAAATTATCTCGTTTACAGTGTAAATGAGATAAGAGAAATACATTTATTTGGATAAATATTTTTTAAATTATTTATTTCAGTAATTATTATAATTAATTTATTTATTAAAATAAAAAAACCGGTGATATTAGATCTATAAATCAAAATATTAAAAAGAAGGAAAGAAACGATTGAAGAAGACAGTGACGCAGGAGATAAAAATAATGTAGCATCTCACATCAGATAGATGATAACGTGTTATTGTTTTTACCCTTGCATTTCAAACATGCGGGAAAGACTTAGAAAAAGTGCATACATATATCTCACTCTCAAAGAGATGACTTGTGAAAATAACTAAGAAATACATGTCCCCCTTGTTTTTAAAGCAAAGGAATATCCAAGTTTCTATTATTATGAGACGTGATGATTCGTTAGTCGTCGTTAAGGATCTTACACCATTATCTTTTTTTTTTTACCATAATAAACACTAATTATGAGATTTCAAAATCTAATGATATATGGTGAAATCTAAAACGACAAAATCCATAGTGAATCACCCTATTACTTCATGAACTTACAGAAATCAATTAAACTTAAATACTCAATTCGTTTTCACAAATGCAGAAGCTAACAATTAATAGAAGTCTACCGTAAAATATTATAATATTATTGGTTGAGTAGCAGGTGCGTGAGATTAATCACACATCGAAAAAAAAAATAATTAAGTGACTTAAATTTAATGTATAATATTTTGAGTTAAATGTGATATCTAATTATCTTTTATTTTCTCACTTAATTTTTTTTAAATTTTTTTTTGTAGTTGAACGCTTTTTATGGTGGCTAAACAAATAATACATATATTAGATTTGTAATGTCTAACATATATAATTTTTGAAATTTTATATTATATTTAATTATTTCCGTATTATCATTTTTGTCACCACCATAAAATATTTTAACATATACAAAATATTTTGATAATAATATTTCTGTATTATCAATTTTTAAGTAGTTAATGACAGGTCAAATATGTATATTAAGTTCACATTTCATTTTATCCAATTTGTATAAATGTGAAAAAAGAATATTAAAAAGTGAAGGGGGAAAAAAGCGATTGAAGAAGAAAGACCGTGATGTAGGAGATAAAAATAATGTAGCATCTCATATCAGATTATAACATTATTGTTTTTCACCCTTGCATTTCAAACATGCTTGGAAGACTTAGAAAAAGTGCATATATGTCTCACTTTCAAAGACATGACTTGTGAAAATAGAAAATGGGTAATCATCAGACCCAGTGATAAATATCTAAGAAACAGATCATATATGTCCTTTTTTTAAGGGAGAGAAATATCACAGAAATTAATTTAGTTATGGAGGGGTTGTTGGTGCTGGACGGTGTTATGGAGGGGAGGAGAGTTTTACATACGTATGGTGTCAGTTTACAAACAAATCGGACCTAGGGATTTGTCATAAACAAATCGGATCCAGGGACTTGTAGTAACCATGCGGACCAAATTTTTCTTAACAAACAAAACGGACCATACGATTACCTTCAAGGATTATAAAAATAAACTATCCGCATGTACAAGTCGCATGGTCCGATTTCCTTGTCTCCTCTCCATGCAAAACGGACCCTCCGATTTGCTCAGGAAAAGCTGAAAGAGAAAATCGTTGGGTCCAATTTCTCATCAACAACTCTGACAAAAAAAACTGTCCCACATATTAGTCTAGCTCCTCTTTATCCCATAACCCAGGACAACACACCCACCACTTTCATAACCAAATTAATCAGCCGAAATATCAATTTTTGTTTTTTTTATTTTAATTTACGGTGTCTATTTTTGTTATTGGATTTCAATAGTGTTTTCAAAAAATGTGGACAGTTTATATATATATATATATATATATATATATATAGATTAAATTTGTAATTTGTAATTTTTTTTATTTTCAAATACCCAAATCGGATTAGATTTAAGTTTTTTTTTTATTTTAAATTTTTTTAAATATACAAATCTGAATTTTAGATTTGTATTTTAATATTAAAAAATTTTAAATATTTAAATCGAATCCTTCGATTTATTTTACTGTAAAAAAATAATTTTATTTTAACATAAATCGAAGATACTGATTTGTATACTATGAAATCTGACCCTCAGATCTCTCTACTTTTTTAAATCTAAAGATCTGATTTATTAATTAAAATTAAAAAAATTTAATCAACAAAAAAAATACACCAATTATTCATTATGATAAATTACACACAATCTTTTGTCATATAAAAAAAATTAGCCTCTATATATATATCTGTAGTAACGGATCCATTCAATAGCAAGGTTAAAAAGTAGTAAAAAGTATATATTTTTATATATGTACTTCTATTATAAAATTATATTTGCCTCCACGTTAAAATAAAATTTATGCTAAATTTTTGTATCAAAAAATTTATTTTATTAAATTTAATTTCACACAATTAATAAAAATCTTTTTATTAAATTTTATCTAAAAATACAACATATATTAAATCAAGTTAACAAAAATAGAATATTGTAATACTACTCAATTAAAAAATTTATTTAGTTAAAATTATATTCTTGAATTTTTCTACTCAAATTTAATATTTATTAATAAATTAAAAAATTTTGTACTACATCTATATTTTAATAATTAATTCTCAAACATAAATTGAATTAAAAGTCATTGAAAAATTAATTGAGAGAAATACATTAATTTAAAATATTTATTTTTATAATAATTTATTCTATATTACACATAAAAATAAATATTTAATTTAAAAAATATATATTTTTAAGCAAAAAATAGTTATAATTATAAAAGATATCTAATTAAAAGTTTTAATCTAATATAAAAATTCAATTACGACAAACTTTTAAGTTATAAGGATCTAATTAAAAATGTAGTGAAAATTATAAGTACTAATAGAATAATTAAACCTAAACTATATAATTGGGATATGAAGGGCTTAGCATATAATTTTTTCTTCTAAAATATTCTTTATAATATATAATTCATAAAAAACATGTTCCGCTATTTCAAAATTTGAATAAAAAATATCTTAATTAGAAGATAATTTCTTTATCATCTTAATTAACACTACAAAAAAATATTAAATATTGTCGAATTTAAGATCGCAGAGTAGCAGCATCTTTAACAACGGATTTATTGGCAATTTAGGCATAAATTTCGTCATGTCAAGCAAAATATTACCGGCGAATTTTCGTTTTCGACGACAAATTTGCCGATAATAATTAGAGGTAAAACAGGAAAAATAGGCGCGACATTTAGGGTCGAATTTACCGGCAGAAAAATTCGATGGTAAACCCACTTAGTGGAACACTGTGTTTTGGTAACCTGCAAATGTTACCGTTGGGGTTATCCACCAATAAATTCCGACGGTAATTGTGTCCTAAATTTAAACCGTGAACCCTCTTCCCCTCATTTGAAATTCTTTATATATATATCTCTCTCTCACCATCTTGCCTTCTATTCTCTCTCTACCCCTCTCATCTTTCTGGCAGCCCCCTCCTCTCCGAAATTCCCCTTTAACGCTGGCAGCCCCCTCCTTCTTCGGCGTTGTTCGTCATTTTTATCATCACCGTTGCTGCTTTCGGATTCTGCCATTACCATAGTTGTCAGAACCGAACCGATGATCGAAATAGTGAAGCTACTGGGTCATTGGTTACTGATTCAAGTGGTGGATCACAGGTTGAACTAATTAACCCGGTCCCACGTAAATAAAAATATAAAATAGTCAACATAGAACAACATATATACAACAACAACATATAACAACAATGAACAATATAATTGTTATTATAATTTTAGTTCTAATTTATTATTATAAATTTGTGTTCTTTGTTTTGGTTCTGATTTGTTATGATTTGTTATTATAATTTTGGTTCTGATTTGTTATTATAATTGTGTTTGTTATTTGGTTCTGATTTATTTTTATTCTAATTAAAACATGTTTTGAGGTGTTATTGATTAAGTTATTGGTTTGGTGATGAACAAATTAAAACACATAAGTAGTTAGAAACTCAACTAATTAGTTAACTAATTAAGTTATTTTGGATATCTTGTGGCTATTTTTAAGTTTTAATTTATGATTGAAGTTGGTTGGATTTGTGGGAACCGCAAAGGTGAACATATGTCCAACTTTAGAGGAGGTTATGCCAACATTTTTTTCAAATAATATAAATGTTCATAGAATTTGTGTTGTATTTGCTAATTTATGTGATTTGAAGTGTGTATGAATTTTATCTTTACTATTACATTATTTTTGTGATTAGTGTTAATTGATATGCCCTTTGCAGACATGACCAAAGGTAGATGTGTCACAGATTGATCTCGTGGTCGTATCTCGTGGTCGTGATAGAGGGAGGGGTTCTACTAGTACCCCTAAGACTTTTTAGTCGTCATTCTCTATTCCGACTACCCCTGTGACGCTACAGAAAATGGGTGCACAAGACCAGCCAATCATCATGGTTCCTAACCCCAACTACGTGGCTCCTACTACTGCGCTATCCCCGTAATAAGGAATTCGTTTGTCTGCTTCATCAGAGTAGACTCCTCCACCACCTCTATCCGCTCAGCAGCGCACTATCTCGATGACACTGTCTCCAGTGACAGACACCGTGGTGCTAGAATCCTCTCACGGATCTCAGTCGGATGTCCCTCCACCACCTCCCATCATACAGACGATGATTTGGCCTGATGATTTGACGGTGTGAATAATATTTTAAGCTTTTACATACAAACTATTTTAGTTAGTTTGATTAATTTAGCTACACTCAATTTTCTACTTTTAGTGGATTTAGGTTATTAAGATAGGTTCAATTTAGGTTAGTAAGTTTGAATTGCTGAAAGTGTTTGAGAATTCTTGATTGTTGATGGATGTTGCTGCTTAAGTCAGATAATGCCATATAGATGAAATTACTAATCTTAATTAATTGAACTGCTTATTGTTGATTGACGAATGTTGTTGCTTGATTCTTGATTCTTATTTGTTGATTGTTGATAGATGTTGCTGTTTAAGTGAATTGTTGATGGATAGAGTTTTTGGCCCATTCTAGTTATAGATGAAACTCTGCAGAAATTTCTAAAAAAATCTAAATATAATTGAAATTTTATAGATTACTTCAAATAACTTTTTAGTAAACTACTAATCTTAAGTTTTTCATTGATAGGTTTGCGCCAAATAACAATGCATGTACACAGAAGTGTACTAATAATGTCATCAAACTGATGTACAACCATTCATGACCAAGCTACATGAAGATCCCAACTAAGAATAGAGAGCGATGATTTCAGAAGTGGGCGATAAAAACTCAACATATAGTTAGTTTATATATTTTATTTTATTTAAGGTTAAATTACACTGTTAGTTCCTACACTTTCAGTGAAATTGCAAATTGGTCCCTATAATTTAAAAATTTATAATTGGGTCCCTGAAGTAAATTAAAATTTTAATTGGATCCCTACCGTTCAAACTCCGTTTGATTTAACGGAATATTCGACAGCATATTCGTCCTTGAGCATGTGAATTGCACATGCAGAAGCTGGACTGAGAAAAGGCTCATTGTTTTTTAGTTCCAAATTTTTGTAATGACTAAAAAACCCACTGAGACCCTACATTATCGTTACGCTTTATCTCCAGTAGAATTTGTCTCTGCTCATGCTTTCCTTCCATTGTTGGAATTGATCGTCGAGTGTGGTTCGGACTGTGTGGAGTTGCTTTCTGCTTGACATTGTTGGCAGCTGAAGAATGAAGTGTGTAAGAGAGCAACATTAAATCAGGTAAGAGTTCATAACCCCCATTCCCTTCACAACTGTGAGTTGAATGTTATGGTTTGATTTGTTTTTTTTTTAGTGGAGGTTAGAGTATCTAATGTAGTTAGGGTTTCTCTGATGAATCTATTTTTTTGTTTTTTTTGGTAGTGATGGGAGATTCTGTGTTTACCTTTGATCCCTACCATGGTAGTCAGATGGTTAGCAGAAAAGGAGGGAAAGAATACCTTGGTGGGATGGTAGTGGAACGATTGCAGTTTGAGTTAGATGAGTGGTCGTTACAAAAAATGGTTGCAGCGCTGAAAGAAGTTGGATACACATGGAATGCTAAAATATGGTGGAACGAACTTGGAGTTGCATTGAAGGATGGTATTAGGGAGTTGAAGTCTGATGGAGATACAATGAAAATGGGTAAGTATGTAGTGGAACAAGAGATTAAACACTGCCATGTGTATGCGGTTAGTGGATGTAGACAAGGAAATGGGGTTGAGATAACCTCAAATGATGAGGACTATATACCCTCTGATGGTGAGTACAGTGGTAATGATTTAGTTGAAGTAGAAGTGGTAAGTCAATCAGAGTCTTCAAGTGAAGATAACAGATTTGATGACAGTGCTAACGACGGTGATCATGAGGATCATTTTGGCTTTAATGTTGAAGAAGAAAACTAACAAGGTCAGCATCCAAATGCCTTCGGAGGTAACAGTGGCTCATTAGGAACAGATGATAATAATATTGATGTGAGAGTTGGTGTTGAAAATAACACAGGAGGGGTGACTGAAGATGGAGCAGAAATTGATGTTGGAGATATTTCTTGGGTTATGATACATAGTTATTAGACAGCTATGATGGAGATTCTGATGAGCCCGTAAGAAGAAAGTGGTATCCTAGATATAATGAAGCTGACATGAGTGTTGATTATGAGTTTCGGCTGGGGACTGAGTTTAAGGAGGCTATTAAGGAACATGCATTATTGAATGGGAGGGACATTAGATATGTCAAGAACGATCAGGTTAGATGCAGAGTCAAATGCAAGGGTTTAGGCGGACAGTGTCCATGGATGGCATTTGCAAGTAAAGTAGGAAAATCTGGCTGTGTTAGGCTGAAGACATTGAAGAGTAAGCACACTTGTGGGAGGAACTACAGTGGCCGTCTTGCGTCTAGCAATTGGATTGCTAAGAAAATTACTAATAACATAAGTAGAGAAAAAGATATGAAGCTGGGGATTGTAATTCAAACAATTCAAGATAAATATATGGCAAATATATTTGTGTAGAAGGCTTACTGGGCAAGAAGAAAGGCAAGGGAAGTGGTGCATGGGAAGGCAGTGCAGTAATATGGGAAGATCAGAGACTACTGTGCAGAGGTCTTAAGAGCAAACCCAGGATCGACATTGAAGCTGAAGTTGGATAGACCCTGTCTAAGAATCTAACCAAGGTTTGTACGAATGTACATGTGTCTCGATGCTGTGAAGAAAGGATTCCTGGCTGCTTGTAGGCCTATTATTGGACTTGATGGTTGCCATCTGAAGGGTGATCATGGACAACAATTGTTGGTTGCTATGGGCAGAGATCCTAATGATAACTACTTTTCTCTAGCAGTTGTAGCACTAGAGGCAGAGACTAAGGATTCATGGGCCTGGTTCTTGGAGTTGCTACTTCAGGACATTAGAGACTTCACAAATAAAAAATGGGTCTTTATGTCAGACCAGCAAAAGGCAAGATATTAATTTTAGTTTTCTATGAACTCATTTTTATAATTTTCTATGAATTTCATTCTTACTTCAGCTGACCATTGATCACTTGGCAGGGGCTGCTTCAAGTATTTCATGAAATGTTTCCGGGAGTGGAGCATCGGTTTTGCCTTCGACATCTCTATGCCAACTGTAAGAAGGCTTTTGGTGGGGGAACAGTTTTAAGGGACTTGATACTTTCTACTGCTAAAGCAACTTATGTTGAGGAGTAGAATAGAAAGATGGATCGTTTGAAAGAGGTAAATAAAGAGTGTTATGACAAGTTGGCAGTCCTAGATCCTAAGGTATGAACTACATCTCACTTCACTCCATATGCCAAGAGTGATATGCTAATGAACAACATATTTGAGTGTAGGAATAGATAAAGAAGAAGCAGTGACACAATTCATAATCAAATTAAGTGTAGGAATAGAAAAACCAAAGCTCTTAAGGGTATGAGCTAAAAGCCTCCAGTCAACTCTGTCATAAGCTTTCTCCAGATCAATCTTAAAGGCTAGTGTGCCTTTCTTTGATTTAGTCTTCTTCATAAAGTGGAGGACTTCTTGAGCAATAATGATGTTTTCAGGAGTTCCTCGTCCCGGAATAAATCCTCCTTGAAGCGGGCCAACAATCTCCGCAAGATGAGGACGAAGCCTATTAACAAAGACCTTCATGATGATCTTGTAAACTACATTGCAGAGACTAATCGGCCTGAAATCTTTCATAGATACCGGTGATTCAACCTTTGGAACGAGAACCAGTAAAGTCTCCAACATTCTCGGATCAAGAGTAACACCAGAGAATGCCTGCTTAACCATCTTCCAAACATCAAGACCAATGATCTCCCAATATTCTTTGAAGAAGAAAGCTTGAAATCCATCAGGACCCGGAGCTTTAAAAGAGTTCATGTGAAAAACAGCTGTTCTAACTTCCTCCATAGTAACTGGAGCCGTAAGATTATTGCAAGCTTCCTCATTCAGAGAAGGAAGAGGCATATCACCAAGGCAACTCGAATCAACATCATCCAAATGACAGAATAAGCTTTTATAGAAAGACTCTGCTTCTTGAATTAGAACCTCTGAATCAGTTTTCCACACTCCATCCTTGAGAAAAAGGCCATGAATCTTATTATGCTTCCTTCGCGCAAGAGTTTGAATATGAAAGAATCTTGTATTCCTATCCTCGAACCTAACCCACTGCTCTCTGGACTTTTGGAACCATAGGAGCTCTTCTTGCATTAGAGTAGTATTATAGTTATCAAGCAACTGTTGCTCTTTTTGACACAAATAAATACTATCCACCACTTCCAAACGATTTTGTAAATAATTAATCTGCTACTCTAATTCACATTTCTTAACAAAAATGTTACCAAATACCTTCGAGTTAAACTCTAGTGAATTCTTCTGTACTTTCGAAAGCTTGCCATGAATCCTTCTATTACCAGACCACCATGACTTCAAAATATCCCTATACCCAGGATAAGTAGCCCAAGAAGCAACAAATCGGAAAGGTCGATTTCCTTTAGGCTGAGGACGACCTTTACAATGCACCAAAATAGGGCAATGATCAGACTGAAGCCTATTTAAAACTTCTGTATAAGCCTCTGGAAAGATAGATAACCAACTACTATTTATACAGACTCGATCAAGCTTTTTTTACCACGTCAACATAATTTTTCACCCTCATGTACCAAGAAAACCGCCTCCCAATAGTCTTCAGATCAAACAAACCACTATCCTCTAATGAAGTAGCAAACATGTTTGCTCTTTGATGAGAAAATTGACAGCCCTTAGATTCATGAGAAAATTTGACTTCATTAAAATCACCAAGAACAATCCAAGGTCCTTGAAAAACCATGGATTGTGCAATAAGATAATCCCAAAGGAGAATCCTTTTCTTAAATTGAGGACTGCCATAAATACCACTACACCTCCAAATTAAATTATCAAAGTGAACCTCAACAGTAACACCCTGATCAAAAGCATCAATGAACTTACAACAAACACCCTTCATAGAGGATAGAAACCAAATACCTCCCTTATGCACCTCTGCTTCTACTATACCAACAGAGTGATACCCCAACCTTTCCCAAAATAATTTTAAATGCTGAAAAGGGGAGTGAGTTTCAACCACAATAAAGAAAACATGTCTAAATTTTCTAACAAGTTCCTTACAATGCACCCGGGCTAACTTATTAGAAGCACCCCTAATATTCCAAACAATCATATTTAAACTATCCATAAATAATAGGGACAGAATAAATAAGAACATAAACTCTAAACAGAATCACCAACCTCAATAGGTGGTTTGTCCTGCGGTACTGGCACACTCTGATCCTCAATAATTTTCACCTTCGGACCCCCTGACACTGCACCTGCCATGCTTTCATCTACTAAGGTTTTCTCCGTTGTGCCACCATTTTTATCAACTGGCGAGTTCTGTAAGGAGGAAGGCCGATGACGCTTCCGTAGAGAAATTCTATGACGTGCAGGAGTTCTGCGCGATGGAGATGGCGCAATTTCATGGTTTTCTCGCTTCCGATCCTAATGCCAATTGATTTGCCTCCATCACCATGCAAATTGGGTCTTGGAACCCTTCTCGAACCAAACTTGTGCTGCTTTCCATCTTGGTCCTTCAAACATGATGACTGGCCCATTGTGAATTTTCCCTTATGCAGCACTTGTTGCCAGCTCTCTTCATCATCCATGCATGCCTCATTACCATGACCATCAGGCACGTGAGGAGCCAATGATTCCGTAACCACATCCTTCCCTTTAACAACTCCTAATTTTTCACACAAATTACGAGGATTCTCACCCAAATCACGAGCTTCTGATTCAGCCTCTTTTTGAATCTCATGATTGTTGTGTGGCACTAGTGTCGGGGCTTCATTATTTTTTCCATCACCAAAGGAATTTCCGTTTCCTTCCAAGGACTCCTTCTCCATGCACAACAATTTATCATGCTCATACCGTGCACAAGTAGCACAAATCAACTGTAAACTCTCGTACTCCACTTCATAAGTCACACCCTCCACTATAATATGTTTGATTACAGGCAACTCAAGATTAATTTGAACACAAGCTTGGGCATATTTTTCTCTTTCTGCAAGCTTAGTGGCCAAATCTACTTTCACCGAAATCCCTATTGCAGAAGCAATTCGCAGCATTGCTTGTTCTTGGTAGCGCCAAATTGGAAGTTCCGAGACTCGAATCCATACCAGCGTTGATCCAAAAGATTTTTTGCATGGCCTAAAATCCACATCCCATGGTTTCACTGCAACATAGTAACCGTCTATCAACCACGGGCCACCAAGAATGACTTTCTCACGATCTGCAGCAATATCAAATTTAACCAAAAAATATCCAAATCCCACATCCAACAAATCAAACCCTCTTTTGATGCGCCATACTATCCGAAGCTTATGCATGAGAGCCGTGTAGCCATAATGCTTATCCAGCACCTTGATCACGATGACTTCCTTATAATGTTCAACTAGACAGCTCTTTGCCTCCTTGGTAAAACTGACACTTGGTGGACGAGAATCACCCTGCTTACTTGTGACCGTCGCGATACCATCCCCAGATAAAGATCCTACTAATGCAAAGGCCTTAAACTTTTCTGCACCAATGACTTTATCTCGAAAAGAGACCTTGGATGGCTTTTCTAACCCCTCTCGAGAAGAACCCTCCTTAACACCGGATACACACCCACCCACGCTCTCCCCCTTATCTCTTCCGATGGCATGACTATCTTCCTCACCGTGTTTTACCTTCAACCGCTCGCTCCCGCTCTCTCTTTCTCTCATTCTCCTTGAGTACGGAGTACGTACTCTTTCTCTGCTAGATTTTTTTTCTATGTCTGCTATTTCTGAACAAATGATTTATGTGTTGTATTGGTAACTCTTTGGCATGTGCATCAAATCATTTAAATAATAAAAGGCGAGTTGAGTATTGTAGGTTTAGTTTGATAAAAAAATTTTAGCCCTTGTAACTTTAAAAAGTATATATATTTTTTATTTTATGTTTGATAAATTAAAAAAATAATATATTTGTGTTTATAGTTTTTAAAAGATATGAATAAGTTTAAAAATATTTAAGATAAATTTTTTTAAAATTGACTTATATTTATTAAAATTAAAAAATATAATATAATCTCGTACATTAATTAATTTTAAATTTAATCTTTATAATTATGTCTATTATAATATTTTTAAATTTTAAAAATTATTTTATCAAATACAATTATTATTACTTGTACTTATTGAAATTTATTTTTAATTTAATTTATTAAATATAGATGTATAAGTCTACAATTTTTAAAAACTATCTTTTAAAAATTAATTTTTATAAGTCACTCTTAAAAAATAAAAATTTTATCAAACAAGCGTAAATTATCAATTACCTTTTAATTTCACTCATTTAACTTCTATTAAATTTATATGAAATAATTTTGGATCAAATGTAGTTTAATACAACCATTATTAAAGCAAGAAAAAAAATACTACGCGTCTAAGGTAATTATTAAAAAAAAAAGCTAAAGATTTAGTGTTGATTCAATTTTAATAATATCTAAGTAATCTCTAAGAGATTGATTTACAATAGATACTTTCGTAAAATGGATGATGGCTATAAAGTATAAATCCCTAGTTCCTTAGATGATAAATTTTCTTCTTCTTAAAGCATCATGTTATGCCATTAAACATGTGCCTATAACAAGAAAGGATAGAGAAAAATACCCACCAATCCATGATTTCACACAATTTTGAAAATGTATTCTTAAATTATGAAAATTATGAGGTTTATCCTATCTAGAGCTAGTTCATACATTAATTTCTCAATTCATGCAAAAATCCAAAATCAATTTATGAGGAGTCAAACTCACAAATTTATCAATCTTATCGTTAAGTTCTCAAAGAATTTTAAGGATTAAGTGGATAACACATAGCATGTAACTATAAATTCAAATTCAGCCTCTCACTCACAGTATTATAGTGCATCACGCACAAAATTATCAGAGTGCTTTAATTAATTAAATTTCATTGCTTGTAGCTAGATTGGTGAGTAATAATATAAAATACTCGTGTTTCATGTAAGAATGTGTATATCTCTGTTTCTATGGCAAGCCCACCCACTCTACCCTTTTCTTCTTTTCAACAACAGAGACGAGTATCACAACAGGCACGTGTTTCAATTTATTTTTCTCCTTTTAAGCAAAACTAATTTCTTTTAATGAATGAATTATTTTATTTAATTTGGTTAAGGTTAGGCCTACGAAGGCAGTGTCATGGTGGGAAGGTTGTGACATATTGGGAGGAAAAGATGAGATAGGAGGAGGGACATGGATGGCTTGTTCCAAAGAAGGAAAGGTTGCTTTTCTTACCAATGTTTTGGAGCTTCATTCTTCTCCCCAAGCCAAATCGCGTGGTGACCTACCTCTCTTGTTTCTTAAGGTAAAATATTGTGTCAATGGTATGGTTCATTAATCAGTAAACAATAAATAAAGAAAAAGGTCTATAATCAGAGGAGCAATCTACTATACAGACTAACATTATATAAAGAGAATATAAATTTTTTTTGTAGTTATTTTTTATTATATTATTACTGTTCAAAATGTGGATATAATTTTTTCAAATACTATTTTATCTCATAAAAAGAAAGATATGTATCATATAATTTACCATAATCAGACAACATGAATTTGAATGGATAATTAATGCAGAGCAGCAAGAGACCCAGAGAATTTGCAGAAAGCCTAAAAGGAGAGGCTGATAAGTACAATGGGTTCAATTTAATTGTTGCAGATATTGAGTCAAAATGCATGGTATACATCTCCAACAGGCCCAAAGGACAACAGATTAGCATTCAGGAGGTTTCTCCAGGACTGCATGTGCTTTCCAATGCCAAACTTGACACGCCATGGCACAAGGTATATATGTTACTACATATATATGCATAAGGATTTCAAAAATGGTAGAGGATAACACATTTTTTATTAATATTACCTACATCAATACCTTATTTTTATATTTATTAGAATTTAAAATTTATAATTTAATACAAAAATTTAAAATATTAATAAAAAGAAAATAATCATATAATATTATTATAAGAAATTTACTCTTTAATACCGCCAAATAACTTGGCATAATTTGTTTATTATTACATCATACATTATAACATTTATAAAAATATTATTTATATATTAAAATTAATCACTGGATATTTGTGTATAAATACATGTATAATTTAATTTATTTTTAATATTTATTTTATATTTTAATATATATTTTACATTAGTAGCTAATTTTAGTGTATATTTAATATGATTATTTTATTATATTATAAAATAACTATGTTAGACCATCTCCAATAGAAAACTCATCCCAATTCCTTTTTATGGTCCACCTGTCATAAAAAAGTAACTCTACATCAGCTTTTGCGTCATAAACAGTAAAATACTAAATAGGAACTCAAAGCATCTCTCTCTTCTCCATTAGGAGGAACTAACTTTAGTCCCTATTGTGGTCTCACTTAATTAATTAATTGAAATACTTAAAATAAATGTAATTAATTTTTTTCAATAATATAATTTAAATTTATAAATTTAAAAATAATTCACTACTAAAAGATATTACTATTAAATAAATTCATATATAACAATAATACACAATATATAATTTGAGATTACACTCATTTGTAAAATTACTTAATACAAAGAAAAATATAATTAAACTCTATAGTTGACGACAAGTATTGTGAAACTGCCATATGTGTTCAATCAAGTCCTCTTTCAATTGTCTATGATGCTGCCTATTTTGAAATTGGGCATTTCTTTGGAGAAATTGATGGTATGGTGCAAAATCTTCTTCTCCCAGCTGAGGTTATGATAAGCCATTTTTGATATCATCATACTCTAAGCTTTGAGCAAAATTTTCTACATAAGTGTCTCTTTCATCCTCAACAATCATATTATTGAATATAATACAATCTCTCATTATGTTGGCAAGTTTCTTCTTTTTCCAAAAGCGAGCTGGACCACGTATAATTGCAAAGCGTGCTTGCAACACTCCGAATGCTCGTTCCACATAGAGATGGCAATACCACCCGAACCCGCGGGTACCCATCCCGCCCCTACCCGCTCGGGTGGGTAATTACCCGCCCCGCATCGGGGCGGATTTTTAGCGGGGCAGGTTCTTGGGAGGGGCGGGGCGGGGTCGGGTTTAGGTAATACTCGCCCCTACCTGCCCCGATATATATATAATATATATTATTTTAATATATAATATGTATAATATATGTAAAATAATTAGTAAATAATTAATAATATTGTATCATATTTAAATTTTTACTTTAATTTATGTTATGTATGTGATGATGGTTATATAAATTTTGAAATTTAATTTTATTTATTTGATTTTAATAATTATAGGGGCGGGTAGGGGCGGGGCGGGTACTCGCAGGGGCGGGTTAGGGTTCAGCGTTTTACTACCCGCGGGTAGAAGTGGGGCGGGTTCTATGCGGGTTGGTGTACGGTGGGGCGGGGTCGGGTAGAGCAAAAACCCGCCCCTACCCGCCCCGTTGCCACCCCTAGTTCCACATCTTTTCTTTGCTCTTCTTGGTATTGTTCAAATAACTTGCGTTTCTCCTCTTGTGGCTTTGAGATTGATTTGACAAATGTGGCCCATTCAGGATAAATACCGTCTGCTAAATAGTATCTCATAGTATAATTGTTACCATTAATAATATAATTTACCTCCGGAGCACGGTCATTTAGAATATCATCGAACACTGGACAACGATCTAACACGTTGATATCGTTATTTGAACCAGAAACTCCAAAGAATGCATGTCATATCCAAAGGTTTGAAAATGCTACAATCTCAAGTACTATGGTTGTAACCCCACGATAACTACTCATGTACTTGGAAGAAGATGAAGAAGAGTAATAGAAAGTGTGAGAATAGAAGTATATCTAAGTGGTATATATAGAGTAACAAAATATTAATTTATTAATAATAACGGTAACATAATAACGGCTAATTTCTAACGGCTAATTTTATAACGGCTAATTTTACAACGGCTAATTTAATATAATAATATAATAATATTTAATATTAATTATGACATAAATGATTAATATAAATCATTAATTAAATAAAAATTTAATTATTTAATCTAATTAATTATTATAATTATTAATAAATTAATTATGATTTTAATTATTATTTAAATAATTAATATAAATTATTAATTAAATAAAAATATAATTATTTAATATAATTAATTATTATAATTATTACAAAATTAATTATTATTTAAAATAACCAACCCAACAAAAATTATTTTGTTAAATATAAAAATTAAATTTATTTTTTGATATAAGTAAATTTAATTAATTATAATTTATTATAATAATATAAATAATATTTAATATTAATTATGATATAAATAATTAATATAAATTATTAATTAAATAAAAATCTAATTAATTATTATAATTATTAATAAATTAATTATAATTTAATTATTTAATTAATTATTAGTTAAATATTTAATATAAATTATTAATTAAATAAAAATATTAGTATTTAATATAATTAATTACTATAATTATTATTAAATTAATTATTATTAAAATAATTATTATTTAATATAACTATTTAATTAATTAATATTTTATATAATAATTTATTTTTTTACATAACTTGTCAAATGGCAAATGTTGATTGAATAATGGGTGAGGGAGCTCACTCTCTCTCTACTCCAAGGCTTCAATTCTTCTTTCTCTCTGACATAATAATAACCAAACTCTATTTTTTAGTCCATTAGAGATACTCTTATATGTATACAAAAAAATTAGTTATTAATATAAATTATGTTTTAAATACAAAACGTATATTAATTAAAAATGTATAAAACGATACAAACAAATATACAATAGTTGATATAAAATTTTTTATCATAAAATATGTTTAACAATAGGTCATTCTTTGAAATAAAAATATATCCTTTATCTATTTTTAATTAAATGCTCACTTGGATTTACAATGAAGATTGAAATGTATTGGAGTTATAAAAGTTAAAATATAAACTAATCATCTTTAGTAAATATAACTATTCTCTTTATTAATAAAATTCCCTTTTCTGTTTGTTTTAATATGTACATTTTGCAGACTCAACGTCTTGAAGTGAGCTTCAAAGAACAACTTGCTAAGTATGGGAAAGGTGAGATTCCTGTGAAGGAGACGATGAAAAAGATATTGAAGGACAAAGTTAAAGCTGAGGAGAGTGGTCTACCTCATATTTGCTCTCTTGATTGGGAACTTAATTTGAGCTCCATCTTTGTTGAAATAGAAACACCACTGGTAAATTACTAATATTATTATTATAATACTATATCCTTTCCTTTTCATTCGTTACAGGATGTCAAGAGTGTTTGGTGTACGTACCAATAGTATTTTTTTTTTCTATAATTTTTCTTGGAACTCCTAAATCACAAATAAACTCTAATAAATAGTGTGGATAAATTCTGATGAGATATTCGAATTTGCGAGTATTCCATATATGTTTTATGTATGCAGGGTCTTTATGGGACAAGAAGCAGTGCTGCATTAGTTGTGAGATCAGGTGGTGGTGAAGCAAGTTTTTTTGAGGAATATCTGGATGATGGTATTTGGAAGGAGCATGTTACCGATTTCTCTATGATGGTATGAATTATTATATGAAATCATTGAGCATCTCGCCGTGATGCTCTTGTATGTACAGGGATTTTATCATCATTAAATAAAAGCAATGTTTGATTTGGCCTAATTAGCTTGTGCTTAGTGTCAAACTCTTAATCATGGCGTTCTTTTCACTTGTCTCACACGTCTGAATGTCTTTCTGATGAGGAATCTCTTGCTAGAGAATCGAACATGGAACCAGAGTTTGCGCTTGAGCAAATCTTCCAGATTAAATCATCCAATTCTAACAACATTATTTGGGTACGCGAAGAAAGGATTTATTAATGTTCTAAAAATCGAATCGCCATTAGAATTAGAAATTCAAAAATTTTAAAATTTAATTAAATTTCAATTGAAATTGAAGCGAAAATAATAAAATATAAAATATATATAATTTAAAAAAAAAGGTAATTTTTTATGTTTTATTATTTTAATCGGTTAACTATTAAAAAATCATACCAATTTAATCGAATAATCAATTTTTTAACCAATTTTTTATTAAATCAAATTAATTTAGTGATTGATTTTTAGTTAATTCAATTGAATTTGTCAATTCGATCTGATTTTTATAATCATAAAATTTATGCTTAAATTATTTTGGATTTCTAGATGCTATTATATACTAATGTCTCACTTTTATAATTACTCCTAAATTTAACAATTTATATAGCAAAAATTACTTACAACAAATTACTACTATGTAAGTCACCAAAAAAAAAATATTAAATAACTATTCTAGACAAATAATAATATATGAGATAACAATTAAATGAAATCTGATGTTAGTCTGTTACAAGATAATATCAGGAACAATATAATAACTACACTATTAAGTTATGAAGAATCATGGCATTAAGAGCATGTTATAAAGGCAGTAAATTCCTAAAAAAGTGGTAATTTTAAGATAAAGGAATAAAAAAGAGAGAATTTGGTAGATAAATTCTAAACTAAAAAATAACATTTATCTAAAATGAGCTCAACAATTATGTGTTTATTGAATAAGTCACACTTATATAGACCATTAGATTTTATTAGATAAAAATCAAAGGTTAATATAAAAGAAGAACATTGATGGACTCTAATAAATATAGAATATTCTAATACATAAATAAATACTTTAAATGGCAATACTTTAATACACAATACTTTAAAAAGCAACAGAATCTTTTATTTTTAAATAATTAAATATAAAATATATAAATATAAAATATATGAATATTTTTTATTTATTAAAATTAATTATTATACAAAAAAAATTTATAATATTAAAAATTTATATTAAAATAATATTTTAAACTGTAACATAAAAATATAAAATAATTAAATTTTATTTTATATTACTTGACAAATAATTAAATTATTATATTTAAAATTTATTAACTAACTACTTTTATTAAAGATATTATTATATAATATAATTTTTTATAAAAATATTTTAAAAATATAATTTAATTAAAATATTATATATAATACATGAAAATATTATTTTTTTTATTTTTTTTAATTTAAAAAAAAACAGAATAAATAATATAATTTTAAATACATACCTAAATAAAAAAATTAATATTTTCATGTATTATATATAGATTTTTTAAGTTTTACTTTTACAAATTTTTTGATAAAAAATTATATGATATAATAATATATTTAACAAAGTAATTAGTTAATAAATTTTAAATATAATAATTTAATTATTTGTCAAATAATATAAAATAAATTTTAATTATTTTATATTTTTATATTGTAGTTTAAAATATTATTTTAATATTATAAAAAAAATTTACATAAGAATTATCTTAATGAATAAAAAAATAATATTTTTTGTATTTATTTATTTTATATTTCTTAGAACAAAAATTTTTTACTTTTATATAGTAAAATATGTGATAATCTTCTTAATATGTATATTAGGGGTGGCAAAATGGGTCGAGTCTGTCGGGTCGACCCGTCGAACCCTCTAAAAAAGGTGGGTCGAGCTAAGATTTGAAACCTGTCAAATTAAAAGAATTCGCCAAATTCGCAAAATTTTTATGCAAAGTTTTTTTATAATTTTAAAAATCATATCAAAATGATATTTTAAGTTGTTATTTTGTAACAGATTTAATATGTTTTCTGATTTCAATGTTATTATTTGATTATAATTATTTAATATATAAAAAAATTACTAGATAGTATATATATTAAGGGGTGGCAATGCGGGCCGGCCCGTCCCGTTCTGCCTAGGCCCGCACCATAAACGGAACAGGCTGGCCCGCCTCACTAACTAAAGTGGATATAAAATGTTAGTCCGTTTAACTTTTTTTTTTGAAAAATAAAATTAATTAAAATTAACTAAAAATAGTCAAATTATAATATAATTTTTTTACTATCTTTTTTTAAATTTTTAACTTCAATAAAATTGTTCAAAATAATATTTGTTAATAGAACTATCTTTATTTTAAAAAATAAGTCACATAATTTAAATATATATATGAAATTGTAAAATAAAATAAATAAAGCACATAATTGAAACATATATACATAATTTGGCGAATTTTTTTAATTTGATAGGTTTCAAATCCTAGTCCGACCCACTTTTTTTAGCGGGTTCAACAGGTCGGTCCGACGGATTCGACCCGTTTTACATATTTTATTATATAAAGGTAGAGATTTTTTGTTCTAAAAAATATAAAATAAATAAATATAATAAATAAAAAAATTTATTCATTAAGATTAATTATTATACAGATTTTTTTTATAATATTAAAATGATATTTTAAACTACAACATAAAAATATAAAATAATTAACATTTATTTTATATTACTTGTGTAACACCCTACCATACAGAGTCTTATGCTTAAGTCATAATTCAGAGATGGCAAGGTATTACGACCACTAAAATAAAAATTTAGTGCGTATAGTAGTATGAATGATTGATTATAGCTAGGAGCCTTTATAGAAAAAGGGGTAAACAAAAATCGCAACTCAAAAGCGCAACACTCCGATCGATAACATAACGAACAAGGATAAACCAACGCGAGATTATATATATACAAAAGAGTGTCAAAAACAGGAATATCAATACTCAAAATCCGATTGCGAAGATAACCGGTCCGAGCATAGCGATATATACATACGATAACATAAGGAAAACCCCAAAGGAAACCCAAAGGGACACAAATACATAAAACCTATTCTCCAAAATCTTTCATAAGAGGAGTCATCACAGTTTGTATTATTTAATGGAGATAAAAGTATCTAAGCAAAACATATAATCCAAAAGATAGTCCCGAGAACAAGGATCTTCGCAAATCTAGAAGTCTCCAGCATGTCTCAGCGGGAAACCTCACGTCTTGCATCTGAAAACCACAAAATCCGCATGGGTGAGAACTAGAGGTCCCCAGCATGGTAACAGCTTCCACATATATAATACATAATAATAGAGGAAAGCCGAAGGCAATCCTAGAACTTCCCCCAGATAATTCAAAGCTTATAAACAAGCTAAACCATAAAAGGGCATCTGACTAAAGATTCTTCAGTCTAAATAATACTTTCCTTTCCAATTCCTTCAAACCTCCCAACCACCAGCAGGAGTATAATGTAGCAAACACAGTTATATCAAACAAGAAATATACAAATAGGAACAAATAAGGCATTTAGACAATTAGCAAGTAATATGCAGTAAAATAGGCAATCTCAAACAATTCATATAGTATGCATATGATGAATGCCTGTCCCTAGTGGCTGATGATATCATATGTCGGTTATAGAGCCAACCCGACAAGTCTTGGTAGCTAACCATTGGACAGTCCTTCTGTCGCGCATCCCCAACTCGAGTTATACTCATCATAAACTTGATCATAATCATGATCTATATCCATCACCTTCACTAGTGAATATTTACGGGGGCGAGCTCATCCGGGGCTTTCACAGTGCCCGGTCACCCTTACGACATAGGGTCAAAAGAGCTTCGAGTCTCAACCTGGAGCACGTGGTGGCTAGTCACTGCTTCCTTCCAGGGAAATTCTCATCTCCAACAGTGAAAGTGCAACATTCACAATTCATTCAACAGCATATATGCATTTATACTTAGCCATAATCATGGCTCCGCCGTAACACGGCAATAATCTAGCCATCCGGCTCACGGTTAAATCCATAACCAGCCATTCGGCTCACGGTTAAATCCATAACCAGCAATTTCATTAACAATTACGGCCCTTCGGCCCATGGCATAACAAGCACTTCCACCACCATTCTCCGCCTCTCACATAATCATCTTTGATCTTTATTGATCATTCATTTTTCCCTTGCTTCACTCGCAAGTTACCACATCCCCTAGCTCCTTTTCTAATTGCTAGGCATATCATAATGATTTAAGACATAAGTAGTGAGATCGGAGGCTTAGAAGTATGAGATTTGGCTTTTAAAACTCAAAAATCAACTTTGGGATAAAAACAGGGCCACGCGTACGCGCACTCCACGCGCACGCGAGGATGGCCTCGAAAACTCATCGACGCGTATGCGTCATGCACGCTAACGCGTCGATTGAAAAATAGTCAAGCGACGCGCACGCGTCAGCCACGCGTACGCGTGGGTGCTCTCGTGCCCCAGGCACAAAGCTGGCACAGTTTTGGCACAACTCTCTGGCAAAATGGCTGGGCGTTGGGTGCAGCACATTCGGCGCGCCCGCGCACATCACGTGCACGTGCGGATAGCGCTTTCTGGAAGAACGGCGCGTACGCACCAAGTGCGCCTACGCGCGGGGGTCATTCTGCTAAAAATTTTCTAAGTTAAAAGCTACAGAATTCACAGATTCAACCCCCAATCTTCCAACGGACATAACTTTCTCATTTTAAATCGTTTTTCACCGTTCTTCAAACGGCATGGACATCCCGGATCCAATTTCATTTCTAAACAAATTTGGCACAAAATAGAGATCCGTAGTCCAAGTTATGTCCCGTCAAAGTGTGCCCAAAAACCATGTTTTTCATACAAAATCACAAAGTGCCATTTTCAAAACAAGCCATTTTCAACTCATTTTCAAAATCAATCAAAACATGCCAATTTCATCCCTTTTCTTTGAAATCAATCAAAATATATCAAATTCAACATCAAGACTCCTCAACTCACACATTGACACTTTACTACAATTCACCAAAATCACTATCCCATCATTTTAACCCACTTCTCCCAAGTGGCTCAAACTTAAACACATTGACATATCATATACTCTTCCTCATGCCAATTTTCAACAACATCAATTCCAATTAACCATCATTGTACATAATTAATATCATACTCACCATCAACATGGTTCCACCCACAATTCAACCATAACCAATCATCAAGCATATATCACAACATGCATATTTCTCATACATCATACCATCAAGGCATTAATAATCATCATCACAAATATGACCACATCATATATATCAACCATTCAACAACATCAACAATTCAATGCCTATCTTAGGGCCTCTAGCCTAAGAATTTTCTACCACATTACATATTAGATACGAGAAACCGAGACCATACCTTAGCCGATTTCTCAAGCTCAACCGGAGCACTTCCAAATCATTTATCCACAAGCTCTCAAGGTCTCAACACCTCCAAGAACAGATTTTTCACCACTAAATCCCTTTTCAAGCTTTTCAATATCACTAATCAAGCTCCAATATTCACATATACACAACCTAAGCCACAATCATCATACCCATACACAACATCTCAATACCCAAACATCATAGAATAACAAATTACACTAGAGTTGAGAATATTACCACACCTAAGGTCCAAGGAGACAAGATTAACATTCTCCTTCAAGAGAGTTGGGTCCTATAACATCAAAGAGCCCAAAATCTCAACATTTTTGCTCATAAAACTCGAAAACAAGGCTGGAAATTCGAAGAGCAAAATGTGGCTTACCTCAAAATTGATTGTATGGGTTTTGTATAGCTCTCCGCAGTGAACGCGTGGTCACAAATGGTGCGGCAATCGGAGCTCTAGATCAAAAGTTATGGTGGTTTGAAGATCAAGTGAGAGAAAGAACTTGAGAGAGTGTTTATTCCCTCCATGACCTCCATTTTCAGCGTGTGAGTGTGTTTAATGAGGAGAGAGGATACTAAAAACTAGGGTTTTGGTTTAGTTATGTTGGGCCAAGGGCCTACTTTGGATCCAGTTGGCCCAGTTTGGCCCGTTCGGTCCAATCTTGGTCCGAATTCTATAAAATTGGTACCAAAATTCTCGTCTCAATCTCCTCTATCACTTTTAGCCATAAAAATCACATTTTGGGCTTTCTAGAATAAATTCTCATTTAGGGATTAATTAGCCGTTAATTAACCGGGGTCTTACAACTTGACAAATAATTAAATTATTATATTTAAAATTTATTAACTAATTACTTTATTAAATATATTATTATATAATATAATTTTTTTTATCAAAATATTTATAAAAGTAAAATTTATTTAAGACGTTATAGATAATACATGAAAATATTAACTTTTTCATTTAAGTATTCATTTAAAATCATATTATTTATTCTGTTTTTTTTTTTTAAGTTAAAAGAATGAAAAAATTATTATTTTTATGTATTATATATAATATTTTAAATAAATTATATTTTTAAAATATTTTTATGAAAAATTATATTATATAATAATATCCTTAATAAAAGTAGTTAGTTAATAAATTTTAAATATAATAATAGAATTATTTATCAAGTAATATAAAATAAAATTTTAATAATTTTATATTTTTATATTACAGTTTAAAATATTATTTTAATATAAATTTTTAATATTATAAAAATTTTTTGCATAATAATTAATTTTAATAAATAAAAATATTCATATATTTTATATTTATATATTTTATATTTAATTATTTAAAATTAAAAGATTCTGTTACTGTTTAAAGTATTATGTATTAAAATATTACCATTTAAAGCATTTATTTATGTACTAGGATATTCTATATTTATTAGAGTCTATCAATACTCTTCTTTTATATTAATTTTTGATTTTCATCTAATAAAATCTCATGGTCTATATGAATGTGGCTCATTCAATAAGCACATAATTGTTGAGCTCGTTTTAGACATATCCTTTAAAACATATTGCTAATTTAAATATTAGAGTGTCTTGCAAGTTGCGTTTTAATCTAATTTTACTTTTTGTGATCTCTACGCTTAATACGAAATTAACAAACACTAATCAACCTTTAATAAGTCATTATTTATAAAAATAATTAACAAAATGATTGCAAGAATTACTTTTAGATATCATGGCTCATTTGTTCTCTTTCAGTGCATTTTAAATTTAAAATTAATTTTTTTAAAATTAGAATATTTAAATTTAAATTAAAACACCAACAAAATACTGTGCTAAATTTCTTATATATGTTTAAGTAAAATATAAAATAAATTTTGAATGTTTCAAATATATTTAGAAAGTATTTTGAGTAAAAGTTTCATTACACGTTCAAGTGATTTATGCAACCAAACAACTAAGTCATTTAATTTACCTAGTCATTTAATTTACCTCCTCCTCCTCCTCCGTTTTCTTCATCTTTTTTTATTATTATTTTCATCGTTACTACCACCATACCACCACATCCATCTCTTCCTCCTCCTCTTGTTTCTTTTTATATTTAAATTTTTTTATCTCCTCCTTCCTTTTCTTCTTTCTCCTTCATTATCGTTATCGTTATCACCAATATTTTGTTAACATCTTTATTGATTCTGATTTTCTGTGGTGACATCATTAAATAATTTTGGAACTAAAAATATTATCAAAACAAAATTATTGTATAATACCAAATGAACCGAAAATTGTCCATTATATAAATTCGAATTCAAAAATATCTACGTTTCGAATGAACCGGAAATATTATCAAAACGAAACTATTGTATAATACCAAATGAACCGAAAATTGTCCATTATATAAATTCGAATTCAGACACACCTGCATCTCGAATGAATCAAAAATATTATCAAAACAAAACCATTGTATAATACCAAATGAAGCAAAAATTGTCCATTATATAAATTCGAATTCAGAAACAAGTTGAATAAAAATACATCCAAATCAAAAAGACGATACGTATTAGAAGAAGACAATAACGATGATGATGATGATTATGATGATGATGATGGAGGAGAATGATGAAAAGGAAGGAGGAGACAAAATTCCAATAAAAAGAAGAGGAGGAGGATGTTGAAAATTAATAAAAAAAGAAGGAAAAGAAAAAAAAGACGTAACATCCAATAAGAAAAACACATACGTGAATTTAAAACAAGAAGAAAAAGAAAGAGCCTAAAGAAGAGGAAAAAACAGGAAAAAAAGTGCGTAACTCAAAGCACTTGGATAAACTTAAATGTTAAAATTGTTATCGACAAAAAAAAAATGTTAAAATTGTTTAGATGTAAAAAATTATTCTTTAAATAATACTTACTATATTATTTTAAAAAACACTCTATTATATAGATTAAAATTGTAAAAAAAAAAATATAAATTTTTTATAATTATTTTTTTTTATTATTCAAAATATGAGTCCTATCCTTTTCAATTTTTTCTTCATCCTATAAAAAAATTATGTAAACTTACATTTTACTATATAATTCACCTTATTTTAAACGTGTTGCGAACAATTTCAACGAAGACAAATGAGGCTACTTGATGATAAATGAATTAAATAGCGTACGTAATTGAACAAGTTGCTACTTCGCAATGACGCAATTTATAAAATTCTCCAAAGGCACCACGCGAATCTCATTGTTCTACTCATCCATGGTCTCCATACACATTACTTCGGTTTAAATTCAAGATTATGACTTATCATCATGTGCATGTTTATATATGCTCTTTTATAACGAACTAAGTTTGCTCTAGTGAAGATTTTGAAAATTGAACCTGTTATCGAGTTGCTTTAATTATTAATTTATTATTTTAAAACTTTAATTAATTTAACTGTAATTTAATCAATAACTAATTTATAATAAAATAATATGTAAAATTATAATTAAATACACAAAAACATAAATATATATTAATATTAATTTTATAAGTTTATATAAGTATCATATAAATATAATATAAGAATTAAATAAAAAAAGTCACATTTCAAGGTTTATATATGTATAATATTTATTATGATATTATATATTTTATGTTATAGAATAATAAAAGATAACCAAATAAAAAAATTACTAATTTAGTTATATCTTAATTTGTAAATTTTTTATTTGAAAAATAAATATATTTTATATCTTTTAATTTTTAATACATATTTAGTTTAAATTAAATGTATTTTGTTCTTTTGGATTATTAAATGTATTGTGTTATACTATTAAAGATAAGGGTAATTTACTATAATAAAAACAAGAGTAATGCTAAGGGCCAGCAATTTTAGTATTTTGTAACCATTAATTGGCCATCAATAATATTTTTAATGGTGTGAGATTACATCCAATGATGAGAAATTACTTCCACTTCTTTTGATGGTTAAGTGCTGGCCAGAAAACACCAAAATTACTGGCCCCTAAGCTTTTCCTAAAAAAAAAAAACTTTTTTGTTATGAATTTAAATAGCCTATTAAAAACATTTATACAAGAGTCATAAAAAAGAAAAATTTTAAAAACCAATTGATTTCTAGTTCAATCACCCCGATCATTAAACGGTTTTTAATTTTTAGAATTTTAGATTTAGTAGTCTGTTCGCTAGTCTATATAAACAAATGTTAAAAGTTTATATTCATGATAAATTAGTTCTTAATCTTCACTTGTGAGATATCGGGAGAAATATAAAAATATAGTGAAAACTTAGGTGCAATTAACTTCACGTGAAGTTGATAACAGTTAGATGATTTGATTGATTTGACTAAATTTTTATCTAATAACTCTCAGTTATCAACTTCACGTGAAGTTAACTCCAACTGAGTTTTCACCTAAAAATATATGGTCTTTGATTGGTCTACTTCAAGTTTACATATAATTAATATTATTTGAATATTTTATATAATTGACATAGTGTTTACCACAATGTAGTCACCAAACGGTACGGTGTTTGAGTGTTTGGTAAAGAACGTTAGAATGCTTATCATCTATTCATAGTCTTCACCATCCTCACACATTTGATACATGACCACAAAAACAGTCACCAACCACAAAGCCATGCTCTCCCTATGCATTCTTTCCATTCTCTTACTTCTTCTAATGCCATTGACGACTATAGCTAATAACAAAATTCGCATTTCTTCAAAGTTAAGATTACCCGAGAAGCTCAGCATCACAGATCATTTGCCACAAGAATTGGTTTCCAACATCCTTTCAAGGTTGCCAGCGAAAGAGTTATGGAGATGCAAGTTTGTTTGCAAGTCATGGTTCCATCTCATAAATGATCCTAATTTTGTTACCAATTACTATGTCGTCTACAACAATAGCAACCATAACCATTCTCATCTCCTCCTTATTCAAAGACCTTCACTTTCTAGCAATAAAACATTCATTTCTGTTCTTTCTTGTAATAATGCCACAGGATCCGTTTCTTCTCAAACTCTAAACCTTCCTTGTGAATACAATTCAGATCACAAATATTGGACCGAAATCATGGGTCCTTGCAACGGCATATATTTTCTCGAAGGCAATCCAAATATGATGATGAATCCCTCTTTAGGACAATTCAAGGCTCTGCCGGAATCTCATTTCACAACCCCAATTGGGACAAACTCTTTGTCCGATTATGCCGGATTTGGCTTTGACTCAAAAGCTAATGACTATAAAGTTGTAGTGATCAAGGATCTTTGGAACAGGGAAACGGATCAAAGAAGACTTTGGTGTTGGACAGCAGAGTTGTTCAGTCTCAATTCGAACTCTTGGCGAAAACTTGATGCTCCTCTGCCATCCCCCATCGAAATTTCGGCCTCTTCTCGAGTTTACACTTATGAAAACAATTGTTGTCACTGGTTGGGTTACGTTGAAGATGAATTTGGTAAAAGAAAAGATGTGGTTCTATCATTTGACATGGTGAATGAAGCCTTCAGAAAGATCAATGTACCGAGAGTATGCAAATCTTCGATAGCATCCTTCGCCACGCTTGTCCCGTTCGAAGAATCTGCTAGCATTGGTGTGGTTGTGAGAGGGAAGGAGAAACGGTATGATGTTTGGATGATGAAGGATTATTGGGATGAAGAATCTTGGGTGAAGCTATACAGTGTTGGACATGTTGAAGTGATTTCAAGGCTTGTGGGATTTTATAAGAGTAATCAACTTCTTTGGAAAGGTAATGATGAAAGACTAGTAATGTATGAACGTGATTCCCAACAAGTAAAGGATCTTCATGTTTATGTTAAGAATGATTCACTAAGAGCTGCTAGATACATGGAAACCCTTGTTTCACTTCAAAGGGGACATTAGTTTCGTCGCCAATGTCTTTTAATTGATTCGATTGGATCTCAGATCCTGTGAGTGACTACCAATTAAATCAGAGATAATGAATGGTCGGATGATATATGCCAATAGTTTCTTACCGTTGTTTAAGACCATAAATGTTGTAGGGAAGGAACCAAAATAAGCATTGATTTCTTCCTCTATTGGAAAACTAAATAGTCTTAATTTCTTAGCTAGGGTCTAAATCTGCTTTGTATATATCCATTCACTCTTGCCCTCGTTTTTTCATATACATGACAATATTAATGTAATTGGATGAAAGAATCATGAATATAAGCTAACACGTTTTTAATTATTTTCTTTATTACCTTGCTATGTAACTTGTAACATAGGTTTATTTTTGTCAATAAGTTATAGTTCAAGTAGCATAATTTCTCTATATTTACCTGAAAAGTTGTGAGTTCGAGCCTCCTTATTTTCGGTAAAAAAAAAAAGGTTTATTTTCCTCTTTTAATATAAGTTTTTACTTAAGTATTTTCTATGGTGCCTAACTTTTTAATTATTTGATATAAAAATAAAGATAAAGTTTACTGTTGTCCCTCTCACTTTTTAGGCAAATTACACCAATGTCTTAGATATCATAGAATTTTTCTTATATTTAATAGGAGGATGATGGTGCATAAATGCCCATCTTTAACAAGAAAATGTAAAATAAAACACTTGGTGAATTTGATTTAATTTTTATGATTTACATAGTATTTTGAGTCAAGAATGTTCTCATTTCCAACAAACATGCAACTTGAAGTGTTAGCATTATCATGGCTCATAATTTGATTCAATATATCTTTATTTAGTTGTTGGAGAAAACTTTGGGATGTATAAAACACAAGCAACCCGTGAGCTCTCCGGTAAATCCGTGGGTGCTTTGACTAAGATAGCACATGATTCCTTCTTGATTTACGAGTAGAAACCTTTAAGTACTACAAAATAACACTATAATTTCAAGCGAATCTTTCTAATCAAATTCTAGAAAAGATTAATAATGAGTAGGTATGGATTCACTCACATGAAAATTTTATACAACTTGTACAATAAACATCCAAAGTGATTCTCAAACAATTCCAAATCAGACTCACTCCCCTTCCTTCAACAAATTTTCCTCCCCAGGCCGGAATGAAAACCCATTAATTATGAGGAGCTGGTAAACTTGAAGACCCGTCTTCAGGAATCTTTGGAGCATGTTACTGAAACGTTTTTTATATATGGTCACGATTTAGAATAAACCGTGACTATAGTTAAAGAAAATCATTACCATAAATCTATGGTTTTTTTTTTTTTTTTTACTTTACGTCATGATTTTTAACTGGGACCAAATTTAGCATGACGCTTTATGGTGTTATATATATATATATATATATATATATATATATATATATATATATATATATATATATATTTATATGTCACTTTATCTAAGAAACAATTACTGTTAAAAGGGACCTAATTGAAAAAAAAATTGGCGCAGAGACCCAATTAAAAGGAAAAAAAGTATAGGGACCTAATTGAAAATTTCACGAAACTATAAGTACCAACAAATTAATTAAACATAAAACAAACTGGCATGCCTGGTGGGACAGTTTGAAAGTTTAAGTATGTCAAATGATTGTGTGTTTTCATAGTATATGCAATTAAGAAGTGGGAGAATTGTATGCATGGCAGACAAAGTTTCGAATATTAATGGTGGTTCATCTGCAAGTGATAGTGTGCCTGTAGTTGCACAGTTTTCGGCAGATGTAACTTCACGTCCAGAAGAAAGTGTATTGAACGAAAGTGTGGTGGTTACTAGTTCTCAAATAGGGAATAATGGGCGTAATACGCGCCCACATGGTAATCCATTACAAACTCAGCCCTTAGTAACTGCCTGTTGGCCACCTTATGGTCTCCCTCTAGGTTACAGACCACCAATAGGTGGTTTCGCTCCTCCAATACGATTTGGAAGCACAGTTGGAGCAAATAATGTTCAACCATTACAACAATATCCTGAGTATTCTTGAGATTATTATGTCGGTTCAACATTGGTAGTCTTGGCTCGATGCCAGCTTTTCAACAACATATTGATGAAAGTCATCATGATCTGGTCAATTTGTTGACCCAACAAACGACTATAATCTTGAACCCTATGATAGCAGATAATGAGACAAAGTTTGAAGGTCTTGCTAGGCAAGTAGAGTGAATTGCTCGAATTGTCGATTATGATGAGGGTGATAGGTAGAATATGGAAGGAAACCATGAGGGTTTTGAAAATTTGCTTAAAAATGAAAATGATGATGCACTCCTGGGTAGGGAAAATCCTCGAATGGTTTGTTGTGGCCAAAACGCTGATGATGTGTTGGCTCGATTGCGAGCCAATTAAGGTGGTGAACATTATCAAATCACGAGAATTGTGGATGATGTGCTTAATAGGGTCAGATTTAATGTGGGTTTTAAAAATCAACCCTATTTTGTTTTTGTTTTTCTTGCTGTTGTTCAAATGGCAGAAGTGCCTCGAGGGGTAAAATATCCTAAAATAATTACAAAATTTGCTGGAGAAGTTGGTGAATAGACTACTAAGCATATTGCTCGATATTTGGTCGAGATAGGAAATTTGGCCAATGATGAAAATTTGAAAATGAAGTTCTTTCCTTCTTCGTTAATGAAGAATTTATTTACTTGGTTTTCAAATCTCAGGCTTAATTCGATGGTGACTTGGTGATGATTGAATTTTTGATGGTATAGAATTTCACAAATGAAATCTCGTCGAAGTATAGTTTCTAAACCAATCACTAATCCTTTCATACAAAAAGTTGTTTGTCACTAGTACAAACCCCTAAAATTTATAAACCGAAGTATTCAAACCTCGGATCGTTCTCCCTAAGAATTGTAATGAAGTGTCTTGTTATTGGTTGTGAGTTATATTTGGGGTTTTGATAAGAAACATGAAAGATAAATGACAAGAAAGTAAACTAATGGCTAAAAAGGTCTTGCAAGGGTTGGTGGTCAAGGATCTCCATCCTAATTACTAATCACAATATGAGAATTGGCAAGGATTAATCTCATTAAATCATCCTCTAACTAGTAGTAAAGGAAAGTCAAATGAGCTATATCAATCCTAGTCCATAAGTCCTAACTCTCCACTAATTCAATTAGTGAGAACTAGAGTCAATGGCTCCCAATCATCAATCACTTAGACATTAGTAACTCAAGAGTTCCTAAGTTACCTTTCCAAGCCAAGAGCATAAAATTCTACTCTAAAATCCAACCAAGCATTTCACCAAACACTTGGAAGGCATAAAAGGAAAGCATAGTAAATCAACAACAAGAACAAAATCTAAAAATAACTAATTACAAAGAATTAATAACAACAAATCAAATGAACACAATTATTATGTATTACCTCAAATTAAATTGAAAGAGAATAGAAGGAACAAAAGTAGATCTACAACAAACTATAGAAACAACATAAAGGAAATTACAACAAAAGAATAGAATAAGAATGAATGTAACAATAAGGAATTGAAAGGTAGAAGTAGAAGAAAGCATGAATTAAACCCTAGATCTAAGAACTAAACCTAATCCTAATCCTAATCCTAGAGAGAAGTGAGAGTTTCTCTCTCTAAAACTACTTCTAAACTAATCCTAATGAGTGTCAATGAAGGAATCCCCCTTGCTCTTCAATCCTTGGCTTTAAATATCAATTTAGGCGCCAAAGTTGGTTGGAATTGGGCCCCACAACCCTTCTGAATTCGCTGGCCACGTTTTTATTAAAAATTCATAAACCAGCACCGACGCGTACACGCACAGCACGCGTACGCGCACAGCACGCGTACGCGTCCATGGGGTGATTCGTAAGGCGCGCGTAGGCGCCTGCTGCGCGCGCGCGTCCATGGGCGAGTTCAACTCTTTTGGCTTTTCATGATTTCTCCACTTTGCATGCTTTCCTCTTCACTCCTTTGATCCATTCCTAGCCTTTTCAATCTGAAATCACTAACAAACACATCAAGGCATCTAGTGGAATCAAAGGGAGATTAAAATCATCAAGTTAAAGGCCTAAAAAGCATGTTTTCACATCTAAGCACAAATAAGGAGACAATCACAAAATCATGCTAATTCATTGAATAAATGTGGGTAAAAGGTATTAAAATCTCCTAAAATCAATATAAGATAAACCCTACAAATGGGGTTTATCACTTGGGCACAGTTAAAGAGTGCTTTCCACTCTCAATTTTATAGAGGGGAATTGGACATGAAAGTTATTAACTTGGTGACTTTGAAACGTGATGATGGAGAAACAATTTATGATTACATGATTCGTTTCAAAAATGCTCGGAGGCGATGTTGTGTATCTTTTCCAGAGAGTGAGGTAGTAAAGATAACAACTATGTGTAGGTTTTTATATATGTCAAAAGTTACTTAACGTTCATATACCTGGTCTGGCCCATTTGGTTGAAAGGATGCGCCAGGTAGAAATTCTTCGAAAAAAAAGAGAAGTATAAAAATGAAAGAAAGTTGAAAAGTAAATCTTTTTCTCGAAAGGAGAAGGTGTCATATGTTGCGATGGAGCCTGAGTGAGGAATCTGATTTTGAAACAGAAGTCGATTTGGCTGAATTAAAGAAAGGGTCACCTTATGTTTGTTCTTTGCTTAAGAAAATCTCCAATGTTGATAAATCGAATGATTCAAAACATAAGAGTGGAAAAAAATATAGTTTTGATATTTTGAAATTAGATTAAATATTTGATGTGTTGCTTAATGATAAACAGTTAATCTTGCCAGAGGGCAGGACATTGCTTTCGATAAAAAATATTAAAGAAAAACTCTATTGTAAGTTTCATCAAGCAACTAGCCATTCGACTAACAATTGGGTCCGTTTCAGGGACTTAATTCAAGAAGCAATTATCGAAGAAAGGTTGAAATTTGATGATGGCAAAAAGGAAATAAAGGTTGATTCCGATCCTTTTGATGCTGGGGCTAATTTTGTTGAACCATGTTTTGGTGTTAACATGGTTGGTTTCTCCTATAAATTTGATACTGTTTTAGGAGACTTTGAAGCTAATGTTAGAGCAGTATATCCTGGAGTTGGTAACGGGCTATTGGAATTTTTAATGCAACAAAATTTGAAAGATCGAGATGTGTCTTTGTGCCCTTGATGTAATGTTGTCTTCGATGCTGAGGTTGCAGCTATATTTGAGAAAGAAAGAATGAAGAAAGAGTTGGCTCATAAAGAAGAACAGGTTTGACAAAGGCAACCATCTCGAAGAGTGGAATGATAGAGTTCTGGTGTCCCTCAAAGAAATTTCCCTTCCCCATTGAACTGTTCGCAGGCTTTGGGTGTACAATGGATACGAAATTGTCAGGAGTTTCATAATTGAGATGCACAGTACAGGCGTAACACACAAAGGGGTTATCGAAGTTTTCATCGTGGCCGTTATGCTTATTTTCGGGGTCGAGCCAGAGGAAACCAAAGAGGAAAAGGTGGACGTCAGGTACAAAAGGCATCTTTAAGTGATAGAGCCAAGGGGAGAACTCCTTCTGTTCATTCCCACGTGATATTTTCGGTCGATGGGGAAACGGCCCCAAATGAGATTCCATCTCCTGCCATGTTTGACAAAGGTAAGGCTGTGATGGTAACCCCGGAAGTTGGTAAAGAAAAAACCGCTGATCTAGACGAGGAGTATTTCGAAGAGGGTGATGATAAGATGGTAATGGAATTTGAAGGGAATTCGTATGAAGACTATGATGTGGAAGATGAGGAGGTTTTCTCATTCATTCAAAGTGAGGATGAGTTGGGTTATTTCTAGAGGCTTACTGAAAAACAAAATTTCCAGCTTCGTCCACTGCATATTATGGCTTATATGAGTGAAATTAGCATAAACAAGGTTCTGATCGATGGGGGAGCAGCAATTAGTTTGTTGCCAGAGAGAATGCTAATAAAAGTAGGGAAACATCCTAATGATTTGATTCCTACCAATATTTCTGTGACTGATTATAGTGGAGTATCTACTCCTGCAAAAGGGTTGGTTACTTTTGGTGTGCGGGTATGATCTTCTGATCGAAATACTATCTTTGTGGTAGTATCTTTGAAGGCCAGTTATAATGCGTAATTGGAACGCGACTGGATCTATGGTGTTGGGGTTGTACCTTTGACTGTACATCAAAGTGTCCTTCTATGGACGGATGAAGGAAAGCCTGAAGTGATCAAGGCAGACTCAAGTTTATATGTTGAACAGCTGCATGTCGATTTTAAAATATATAATGATAAGATAAAACCTTTAAATGTCGACAGAGTACTCAACTCCTTTAATTACGAAGGTTGCTTCTTGACATCAAAGGATTTAAACGTGAAGCTTCGTCACCCACAGCTTGATGCCCCTCTTACTGGTTGAGAGTAGTAGTTTGTGAAGGTGGTGGTTCGAAGACATCTCTTCATGGCTGCTGAGCAAGATGCCTCGAATTACCTGGTAACATTAAAAAAATTATTTAAGTAGTTTCCATTCTGTCAAAAATAAAGGTGATTCAACTGATGAAGTTGAAACATGTAGGAATTTTATTTCAGATATTTCAGTTAGTAGAATATATTCTATTCCTCAAATCAAATTTAGGCATGGTTTAAGTAATGTTATCAGTCGGGCTTCTATTGATGTAGCTAAAGCCCATTGTACTAAAAGTGATTCAATCATTGATCTGGTTGATAATAAAGTTTTATTTCAAATGAGCCCATTGATTTATCTTTTGATTGCATTTATGATTTGGAGCCTTTGGGTTTCAAAAAATATTCAGTTAATGGTGATGATGTTACAAAAGGTTTTGAGTCACAAGATCCTCTCGAAGAAATTAATCTTGGGATCTGATGATGATTTCGACTCACTTATATTTGTAAAAATCTTGAGGAGCATTTTTGAACAAAGTTATTGAGTCTTTTACTTGAATACAAAGGTTATTTTGCTTGGGATTATCATGAGATGCTTGGGCTTGATCATTCCCTTGTAGAACATCGGTTGGTTTTGAAATCATTTGTGAGGCCAATAAAGCAAGTACCTCGATGCTTTGCTCCTGAGATCAATCAAAAAATTAAAGAAGAGATTGAAAGATTGATCAAAGTAAAATTCATTCGAACTGCTCGTTATATTGAATGGGTATCGAACATCGTTCTCGTAATGAAAAAGAATGAAAAGCTGCGAGTATGTATTGATTTTTGAGATCTAAACAATGCTACTCCAAAAGATGAATACTTTATGCCCATAGCAGATATGTTGATCGATTCTGCAGCAGGCAATGAAATCTTAAGTTTCATGGACGGTTATTCGGGATATAACCCAATTTTTATCGCAGAAGATAATATACCGAAAACTGCCTTTCGATGCCCTGGGGTATTAGGTACATACGAATGGGTGGTAATGCCTTTTGGTTTGAAAAATGCTGGTGCGACGTACCAATGTACAATGAATACTATTTTCCATGAATTTATTGGAAAATTCATGGAAGTCTATATCGATGATGTTATAGTCAAATCGAATTTGATGGACCAACATCTTGATCATTTACAGTAGGCATTTAGTACAATGCATAGAAAAGAGTCGAAGATGAACCATTTGAAGTGTGCATTTGGTATGTCTACAAGAAAAATTTTGGAATTTGTAGTTCAAAAGAAAGGAATTGCCATTGATCAAAATAAAGCTAAGGCAATCCTGGATTTGCCTCTTCCTAAATCGAAAAAGGAAGTACAAACTTTCCTTGGGAAGGTTAATTACCTTCGACGATTCATATACAATCTTTCTGGTCAAACTTGAATTTTTGCATCTCTAGTCAAGCTTAAAGGTGAATCACAGTATGAATGGATAGAGGAACATTAAAAAGCATTTGAATCGGTCAAAACTTACTTGTCCAAGGCACCAGTGATGGCAACTGTTCGTACCAGTGATGGCAACTGTTCGTCCTCATGAGCCCTTAAAGTTATATATTGCAACATCTACGAATACTATTGGATATATGTTGGCTCAAAATGATAAAAAAGGTCATGAAAGGGATATTTACTATTTGAGTAGAGTGCTAACCGATATTGAGTCGAGGTATTTTCCTATCGAAAATTTGTGTTTGTCTCTTTATTATGCCTGTACGAAGCTAAAATGTTACATGGTAGCAAAAATTGTGAAAGTGATTACACAAACAGATTTGATAAAATACATGTTGTCTTATCCCATGTTAAGAGGTCGATAAGGAAAGTGGATGCTTGCTTTAATGGAGTTCGACTTGAAATATGTGCCGGCTAAAGTTGTGAAAGGTCAGATCATTACAGATTTTCTAACAGATCGACCGAACAATCCCAATGACCAGGGGACAAATGTAATCGATGTAGTTTCTGATTGTTGGAAATTGTATTTTGATGGTTCGAAACATAAGGATGGTGCTGGAGTTAGGATTTTGATTATTTTTCCGGAAGGCGTCCTATTAGAAGTGTCCCGTCAGAAATTTTTTTGAATTAAAATATCCTTGTTCGAATAATTTTGCTGAGTATGAAGCCTTGATATTAGGATTAGAAATTTTGATTGATAAAGGGGCATTAGATGTTCAAATTATTGGGGATTCCCAATTGGTGTTGAAACAGTTATCGAAGGAATTTAAGTGTAAGAATAAGAAGTTACAGAAGTATTTATCGATAACGTGGGAGTTATTAGTGTCTTTTCGAAAAGTATCTTTGGTTCGTATTCCAAGGATTCAAAATGAGATTGCTAATGAGTTGGCTCAAATTGCATCGAGATACAGAATACTCCTTGAAACTTTGGAAAAATTGGCAAAAATTTGTCAAATTCTAGTACCTATTGAGGAAAGAGAGGTCTTGATTCTAGATGAATGGGATGATGATGATTGGAGAAAACCAATTGAAGAATATTTGAAAAATCCAAACATTCGGGTGGATCAAAAAATTAAGTTACAAGCAATGAATTTTGTGTTGATGGCTGGTGAATTGTACAAGAAAGGCGTCGATGGTAGCCTTTCCAAATGCTTGGGTCAATCAGATAAAGACATTGCTCTTGGAGAAGTTCACAGGGGTATATGTGGTGCTCATCAAGCTGGAGTAAAAATGAAATGGGTGCTTCAACGAGATCGAGTGTATTGGCCTTCCATGATTACAAATTATATTGATTATGCAAAAAACATACTAAGAGTGTCAATGGCATAGAACGATACAACAGATTCCAGCCTCTGAGTTACATTCGATTATTAAACCATGGTCATTTCGAGGTTGGGCTTTGGATTTAATTGAAATAATACACCCACCTTCATCGAAGAATCATAAATTTATCCTAGTGGCAATCGATTATTTCACAAAGTGGGTTGAGGTTGTTCCTTTAATAGAGGCAGGTCAAAATGAAATTATTGATTTTATAGTGGAATATATAATTCATCGATTTAGGATTTCTCAAACTTTGAGTACTGATCAGGGGACTATATTTACTGGTCAACTCATTAGGAATTTTGCAGCCTCGAGGAACATTACTATGGTAACTTTGACTCTATATTATGCACAAGCAAATGGTCAAGTTGAGGCAGCAAATAAGATTATGATTAACTTGATTAAGAAGCAAATTGGTCGCAAACCTTGAACTTGGCATGAGACTTTAAGCCAAGTGTTGTGGGCTTATCGAAATTTAGCTAGAAGATCGACAAATACATCTCCTTATAAATTGGTGTATGACCATGATTGCGGTGTTGCCATTAGAAATTAATCTTAATACTTTAAGAGTGATAAGGCAAGATGATTTATCTATTGAAGATTATTGAATTGCAATGTATGATGAGTTGAATGATTTAGATCAAGAACGCGTTTTAGCACTCGAGAATATGATTTATCAGAAAAATAGTATTGCTTGAAGTTATAACCGTCGAATGAAAGAGAAGTGCTTTAGTGTGGGAGAGTTAATCTTAAAATTTATATTACCAATGGAAAGAAAGTAGAAAGTTTTTGGTAAATGGTCTCATAATTAGAAAGGACCTTTTCAGGTGATCGATTTGTACACTGGGAACGTGATGAGCGAATATTTTATACGCTTTTTGGCATCATTTTCATATAGTTTTTAGCATATTTTATTTAGTTTTTATTAAGTTTTCATAGGTTTTAGTGTAAAATTTATATTTTTGGATTCTACTTTGAGTTTGTATGTTTTTGTATAATTTCAGGTATTTTCTAGCTGAAATTGAGGAGCTAGAGCAAAAGTCTGATTCAGATACAGAGAAAGCACTGCAGATGCTGTCCGGATCTGACCTCCTTGCACTCGGAAGATCTTTTTTAGAGCTACAGAAGTCTAAATTGAGTGTTCTCAATGGCTATGAAAACTTGACTTCCAGATCCTTATAGCAATTTATAATAGTTCATACTTTGATTCAGAATAGAAGGCCCAAAACTGGCGTCCAACGCCAGCCTCCTACCCCCTTTCAGGCGTCTAGCGCCCAAGGAGAAGAGACCAACGTCCAAATGCCCAAAGAGGACCCCCTAGCAAGCATTCAACACCCTAGAGGCCTCATAGCACGTGAATCTCATCAAAGCTCAGCCCAAACACTCACCAAGTGGGCTCCAAAGGTGGATTTTAGCACTAAAAGACTGTTTTACCCTTTCTTATGTAATCCTTAGTTATTAGTTTAGTATTTAAAGAAATTTTACACCTCTCATTAAAGGGGGACGCATACAATATTTCATTTATCATTGTATTTTCTATCAGTATGAGTTTCTAAACATCCTAGGTTGAGGGAAGGAGCCCTGCTGAGTTCTATGAATTAATAAATGTATTACTGTTTCTCTTCAATCCGTGTTTGATTTAATTCTAAGATGTATATTCGTTCTTCAACATGGTGAATGGAATGATCCCTGACAATCAGCTCCGTTCATCATACCAAGACCACATGCCTGACAACCACCCGTGTCTTCTTGGGTTCATGTGAATACGTGATTGGAGAGCATCGAACCGCCAACTTGATTATACATCTCTCTCAGACGGCTAATCCATGACTTTGTTGGGGACTTCTTGAGACACCAGTTCAGCTGATTTACGGGGAGATTAGGGTCTCTGTCGTAAAGGCTAGAACCCAAAGGCACAGCATTCTCTGATCCGAAAGATTCGACCTTGTCTGTGGTGTTTTGAGTAGGATCACCAAAGAGAATGAACTGCTAGAGCTTCACCATCGTTCAGATTGGATGATCGCGGCCATACGGCATTTGATATGAAGCAGAGGAGATTAATGATCGCGGCCATACGGCATTGATCACATACAGCCTGCCATAGAAGAAATCATTCATAATTGAAGGAGATAGTAAGACCAGAGTTAATTCAGAAAGACAAAGCAACTCCAATCCTTAACCATCTTCTTATCACTGGTTCCGTTTAAATTCATAAAGTATTTTATACAATATTCCTTTTATGGTTTTAACCAAATTCAAACCAACAACTTCTTGATTCGCCTTACTAAGACTTGCAAGGTAACCATAGCTTGCTTCGAACCACAATCCTCGTGGGATTGACCCTGACTCGCTCAAGTATTACTTGGACGACCCAATGCACTTGCTGGTACAGTTGTACGAAGTGTGGGGATTTGTGCACCATGTTTTTGGCGCCGTTACTGGGGATTATTTGAGTTTGGATAACTAACGGATTATCTTGTTCCCTAGATCAGGTATTATCTTTAATTTTGTTAGCTTTTATTTTTATTTTCTTCTTCTTTATTTTTGAAAAAAATCAAAAACTTTTTTTCAAAAAAAAAATATTTTTCTTTTCTTTGTTTGATCTTTATTTTTTGTTTGAGTCTTTTGTTTTTGTTCTTGTTGAATTTTTTGAAATTTTTGAGTCTTTCTTTGTAAAAATTTTCAAAAATAGTTTCTTTGTTTAAATCTTGTGTCAATCTTTAAGTTTGGTGTCTTCTTGTGTTTTTCTTTTATAATTTTTGAAAATTTTGTGTTTGGTTTTCAAAAATTTTATATTTGGTGTCTTTTACATGTTCTTGTGTTCTTTGAATTCTTTGAGTTTTGTTCTTGGTGTTCTTCTTGATCTTCAAAGTGTTCTTGTTTTTCTTTTTGTTTTGATCTTAAATTTTAAAGTTTGGTGTCTCTTGGAGTTTGTCTTCAAATTTTCAAAAATTGAGTGCTTTAGATCTAAAATTTTTTAAGTTTGGTGTCTTTTGTGTGTTTTTCTCTCTCCTCATTAAATTTAAAAATAAAAAATATATTTTCTATCTTTATTTTAATTGATTTTCAAAAATTTAAAAAAAATTCAGATTTTAATTTTAAATTTTTATCTTATCTTATCTTAGTTTTCAATTTTCAAAATCAAATCTTTTAAAAAATCATATCTTTTTCAAAATTTTATCTTATCTTTTTATCTTTCTTCAAAATTCTAAATTCTTATCTCATCTTATTTCAAAATTCAAATTTCAATTTTTAAAGTTTAAAATTTTAAAATTTTAAAATTTAAACTTTAAAATCAAATCTTTTTCAAAATCAAATTTCAAATCTTATCTTTTTCAAATCTTTTCCAAATCTTTTTTGTTTCTTATCTTATCTTTTCTAATCTCATATTTTAAAATCAAATCTTTCTTTTAATCTTTTTAGTTTCTTATCTTATCTTTCCTTATCTTTTCTAAATTTAAATTTTAAATTCAAATCTTTTCTAATCTTCTTTCTTATCTTATTTTCAAATCTTTCTTAATTAGTTATTTATCTTTCTCTCTCTTCTTTTTCAAAACTTCATAACTAATTCTTCTCTCGTACTTTCAAAACTATCTTCTTATCTCTCTCTCTCTTCTATTTTTGAAAATTTATCATTTAAATTTTAAATATTTTTTAATTTACTAACCTTAATTTTCGAATTATATTATTAAATAAAACAAAAAAAACAAAAATATTTTAATTCTTGCTTATCTTTTCTACTTCTATTTATTCGAATTCTTCTCCCCTCTCTTCTTCCATCTTCACTTTTCTATCTTCCTTTTCTTTCTTCACATCTCACTGGGAGTTCTCTAGACCTAAATCAGGCATAGAAGCTTCCTTTCTTTTCTTCTTTTCTTGCTTATGACCAGGAACAGGGAAAAAGAACCCCTCTTTAATCTTGATCCAGAACCTGAGAGGATTTAAGGAGGAGCTTACAACACAACACTCCGGAAGAAACTTTTAGAAAATTTTGAACAAGAAATTGAGGATATGGCCAAACCTGAAGGAGAGCCAAGAAAGGTTCTTGATGACTTCAGCATGCCTACCTCTGACTTTTATGGCATAAGCATCTCTATACCTGCCATTGGAGCTAACAATTTTAAGCTTAAGTATCAATTAGTCTCTCTTCTGCAACAGAATTGCAAGTTTCATGGACTTCCAATGGAAGATCCACATCAGTTCTTAGCTGAATTCTTGCAAATCTGTGATACTATTAAGACCAATGGAGTAAATCCTGAAGTCTACAAGCTTATGCTCTTTCCCTTTGCTGTAAGAGACAGAGCTAAGATATGGTTGTATTCTCAACCAAAAGAGAGCTTAGACTCTTGGGAGAAGCTTGTTAATGCTTTTCTGGCTAAATTCTTTCTCCCTTAAAGGATGAGCAAAATTAGAATGAAAGTTCAAACCTTCAGACAAAGAGAAGGTGAATCCCTCTATGAAGTTTGGAAAAGATACAAACAACTGATCAGGAGATGTCCCCCTGACATGCTCTCAGAATGGTCTATCATAAGCATGTTCTATGATGGTCTGTCTGAGATGTCTAAAATATCATTGGATAGCTCTACAGGTGGATTACTCCACTTGAGGAAAATGCCTGCAGAAGCAAGAGAGCTCATTGAGATGGTTGCAAATAAGCAATTCATGTACACTTCTGAGAGAAATCCTGTGAACCATGGGATCCCTCAGAAGAAAGGAGTTCTTGAAATTGATACCCTGAATGCCATATTAGCTCAGAACAAGATCTTGACCCAACAAGTCAATATGATCTCTCAGCATTTGACTGGAATGGAAACTGCAGCTGGCAGTACTCAGGAAGCTTCCTTTGAAGTAGAAGCTTATGATCCTGATCAACCCACCATGGAAGAGGTAAATTACATTGGAGAATCCTATAGAAACACCTACAATCCTTCATGGAGGAATCATCCTAACCTTTCATGGAAGGATCAACAGAAGCCTCAGCAAGGCCGTAATAATATTCAAGGTGGAAGGAACCAGAATAGGTTCAACAACAGGCACCCATTCCCATTTTCTCAAAGGAATATGGAGACTCCTAAGCAAAGCCTTTCTGACTTAGTCACTCTAGTCTCCAGCCTCTCCAAGACCACTCATAGTTTCATAACTGAAACAAGGTCCTCCATAAAAAATTTGGAGGTACAGATTGGTCAACTGAGCAAGAGGATTCCTGAGACTACTCCTGACACTCTTCTTAATAACACTGAAGTAAACCTAAGAGAAGAGTACAAGACCATCACCATAGAGGCTGAGGCCGAATCAAGAGAGACTAGGATGGCGTTGAACGCCAGTGAAGAGCATATCACTGGGCGTTCAATGCCCCATCTAATAGCAAGCCTGGCCCTGAACGCTAGTGAGGAACCCCTCACTGGGCGTTCAACGCCCATCCTGGCAGCAGAGTTATTGAACGCCAGCCAGGGAGCACTATCTGGGAGTTCAACGTCCAAACAGGCAGGAACTCTAGCACTGAATGCCAGTGAAGAACCCCTTACTGGGCGTTCAACGCCTCAACAGACAGGGAAGCTATCATTGAACGCCAGCCAGGATACCTCTGCTGGGCGTTCAATGCCCAAAATGATAAGGGGACTGGCGTTTAACGGTAGTAAGGGTGTACAACATAGGCATTCAACGCCTAAAGAGCCATCAGAGCTAGCGTTGAATGCCAATAAAGGCACACTCTCTGAGTGTTCAATACCCACTCAAGAAATCCCTATCCAAGAACTAAAGGAAGCTAAGGCTCATATAGAGACCATAGAGGTTCCTTTGCATGCACTTTTGCAGTGCATGAGTTCTGATGAATACTCATCCTCTGATGAGGATGAAGACATTAGGGAAGAGCAAGTTGCTCGGTACCTAGGAGCTCTTATGAAGCTGAATGCCAAGTTATTTGGTACAAAGCCTTTGGAGGAAGAACCTACATTGCCTTCTAAAGAACTCAATACTTTGGTTTAGCAGAAGCTACCTCAAAAGCTTCCAGATCCTGGACGCTTCTTGATTCCTTGCACCATAGGCATCATGACCTTTGAAAAGGCTCTGTGTGACCTAGGATCAAGCATCAACCTCATGCCACTCTCTGTAATAGAGAAGCTGGAAATCTTTGAGGTGCAGGCTGAAAACATCTCACTAGAGATGGCAGACAAGTTAATGAAGAAGCCATATGGCTTAGAAGAGGATATATTGGTGAAGGTTGAAGACCACTACATCCCTGCAAACTTCATAGTCTTGGACATGGGAGAGGATGATGATGACTTTATCATTCTCGGGAGACCTTTTCTAGCTACTACAAATGCCATGATTAATGTGGCAAAGGGAGAAATGATTTTCCAACTAAGAGAGGACTACATCTTGTTCAAGATGTCCAATCCCAATTTTCCCCCTGATAAGAAACAGACAGTGGTGCAACACCTAATGTTCCAACCCTCTCTTTCTGTACAGAGGTTTATAGAGCCTCTGGACATCAATTCTAGGTTTGGTGTTGGGCAGCCATCAACAAGCTCTGAGAACAAAGGTAGTAGGAAGAAAGTACCTGAAGGATGGAGGGATAAGAAAGTTCCAACTGAAGGCCTCTCACCTGGAATGAGAGTTGTCTTCACCGGGAAACTAGTCATACCACATACAGTGAGTCGTATCCTGTCTCTAGAGCATGTAGAGCTCATTCATGAGAAGACAGGAAGAAAGTTCACTGTAAAGGGCAAAATTCTGAGCCCATACTCACCTCCGTAAGGAGCTAACCGTCAAGCTAATGATGTTAAAAAAGCGCTTATTGGGAGGCAACCCAACCTTAATTAATTATTTGTTATTTCTATTTCTTAATTTTATTTTTTCTTTAAAGTTATTTTCTTAGGTTCATGATCATGTGACGCAGTCAGAATAGAGACAGAAAAATTCAACAGTAAAAACAGAACACTCTAGATGGAGTGTTGTTGAAGTTGAACGCCAGGGAGTAGACCCTGGGCGTTCAATGCCCCAAAAAAGGGCAACATAGCTGGCATTGAATGCCAGCCAGGGAGCAGACCCTGGGCATTCAAACGCCAGTACAGAGGGCAGGAAATTTGAATTCCCTAGCCTCTCAAGACCAGTGGGTCTCACAGCATCTTCACCTACCTCACTTACTTTCACACTTTCCCATTCACACTTTCCTATAAACCCCAGCTCAATCACAACCATCTCACTTCCCCAAATCCATCATAATTACCACCAACCACCACCCGTTTCAAAATCAAATTTTCTTCCCAATTACCCACCCATGGCCGAACCCAACCCTACCCACATCCTATAAATACCCCTTCTTCTAACCCTTCATACACATACCTCTCATACACTCTATAGCCCATTCGGCCAAGCCCTATCTCACCCCTATCTTCTTCTTCTTCTTCTTCTTCTTCTTCTTCTTCTTCTTCTTCTTCTTCTTCTTCTTCTTCTTCTTCTTCTTCTTCTACTCCATTCTTCTCTTTTTTATTTTTGCTCGAGGACGAACAAAAATTTTGGTGTGGAAAAAGCGTTGCTTTTTGCTTTCTATTACCACTTATGGAACCCAAGGTTGGAGAATCCTCTAGAAAGAGGAAAGAAAAGGCAGTAGCCACCACTTCTGAATCTTGGGAGATGGAGAGATTCATCACCAAAGTCCACCAAGACCACTTCTATGAAATAGTGGCAGAGAAGAAAGTGATCCCTGGTGTCACTTTTAAGCTCAAGAAGAATGAGTATCCGAAAATCCGAAGAGTGATCTGGAGAAGAGGTTGGGAAGTCCTAACCAATCCCATTCAAGATGTTGGGATTTTAGTGGTGCAAGAGTTCTATGCTAATACATGGGTTACTAAAAACTATGACACTAGTGTGATTCCAAATCCAAAGAATTGGAGCACCATGGTCTGAGGGAGAATCTTAGATTTTAGCCCAAAAAGTGTGAGGTTGGTGTTCAACTTGCCTTTGATGCAAGGGGACCCACATCCTTACACTAGGAGAGTTAACTTTGATAAGAGACTGGATCAAGTGCTCTCAGACATCTGTATGGAAGGAGCACAGTGGAAAAGGGATTTCCAAGGCAATCCCATTCAACTAAGATTGCTTGACCTCAAGCCCATAGCTAAAGGATGGTTGGAATTCATCTTGGAATTCATTCAACGTTTCATCATCCCCACTAGTAACCGGTCAGAAGTGACTATTGACAAAGCCATCATGATCCATTGTATCATGATTGGAAGTGAGGTGGAAGTACATGAGGTGATTCCTCAAGAGTTGTACAAGATAGCTGAGAAGCCTTCCACCAATGCAAGGTTGGAATTCCCACACCTCATCTGTCATCTATGCAATTCAACTGGAATTGTCATAGAAGGAGACATCTCCATTGGGGAGGACAAGTGCATCACTAAGAAGAGGATGAAGCAAACTAGAGAGCATGCACAAGAGCCTGTGCAGTCGCCTTTGCATGAGATCCCTGAGATGCCTCAAAGGATGTATTTTCCTCCTCAAAGCTATTGGGATCAATGGCATACTTCCATGGGAGAATTGAGCTCTGACATGGAGCAATTGAGGGTGGAGCATTAAGAGCATTCTACCATCCTCAATGAAATAAGAGGAGACCAAAGATCTATTAGAGAAGATCAAAGGGCTATGAGGGAAGAACAACAAAGGCAAATGAGTGAAATTGAAGAGATCAAGTACCACATTGGATCCTCAAAGAAGAGTACTAGCTGCCACCATTAAATGTGGATTCGTTTTCTTTATCTCCTTTTCTGTTGTATTTTTTTATTTTTTGTTATGTTGAGTTATCTGTTCTCTTGTTCTTGTTGCATGATCATTTGCATTTATGTCTTAAGGCTATAAAATATTCCATATATCTCTCACCTTACTTAAAAAGAAAATTTTATTTGAATAGAATTGAGAGATACATGAATTTCAAGTTTAAAATAAGAATAGTTCAATTATTTTGATGTGGTGGCATTGTTTTTGTTTTCTGAATGTATGAATAAACCATGGTTCTAAAAACTGAACCGGATCGGCTGGTTCAACCGAATTAACCGAAAACCGATCACCTAGCCAGTCCGGGTAAGCTCAGAAACCGTCTAGCAAAAAACTAGTAAAAAAATCGGTCGAACCGACGGTTAACCGGTGAACTGGCAAAACCGTCCGGTTTTTTACCGGGTTTTTGGTTTGAAAAAAAAACTTTGAACGGCGTCGTTTTGTCCCTATAAGAAAAAAAGGCTAAAACAAACTAAGTTGAACCCTAATCCCTAAATCACCCATCGTACTCAGCTGCAACAACTCATCCCTGTTCTCTTCTCTGCGAACCATCGCAATGCCACCACCACCAATTGAGCACCGCCACCGCATTCCGTAGTCATAGCAGCGACGGATTTGACCACCGCATCATCGCCGACACCATCGCAGCAACTCATCTCTCCTCTCTTTTCTGCGAACCATAGCATAGCCACCACTACCAATCGAGCAGCTCACCACCACCGCGTCTCGCAGCCACAGTAGTGACAGGTTTGACCACCACATTATCGCCGAGCTCGCCGTCGGTAAGTAATACTCTGTTATTCACTTATTCCTCCTCGCCGCCTTCTGATTTTCAGTTTATGATTTTCTGATTTATTTGTTTGCTGGATTCATGATTTTGATTTATTTGTTATCTATTCATGATTTATTTGTTTGCTACTTTGCTGGATTCATGATTTTGTTAGTCGGATTCCGTTCATGTGCGTCGTCTGTTAGTCGTCGGTCGCTCCTCCTTCTCCTTCGTCGCAGGTATCCCTTTGCTCTGCCGTGCTTGCCGCAATTTCTCCATCTCCCTCTGCTCTGCCGTGGTCGCCTCCCTCTGCTCTTCCGTGCTCGCTGAAGATTCTGGTAGGTGAGTCCTCTCTTCTTTGCTGTGTTCTTGCTGTGTTATGTATAGAAAAGTCGTTCTTGCTGTGTTATGGTATGAAATGGTGTGCTGTTGCAATCCTCTTTGCTGTGTTTTTGGTTGTTGCTGTGTTCTTGTTATGGTGTTAATAACTATTCTTTTTGCTGTGTTATTGATTAATTGTTAATAATTTATATTACACAATAATCTGTATTTTTTTGTTAATAATCTTGCTGTGTTGTTCTTGGTGTTGTATTTAAATTGCTACTGGTTTTGTGGTTATTAACAATTTAGACATAAGTGTCATGTTATTTACATGGTTTTGATTTTTATGCTTGTGCTTGTGCATTTTTAGTCTTGTTTCAAAGACGTGTGTATGGAAGAATACTATATGTATATGCTGCATATTTATACTTAGGTGCTGACTCTACATAGCTCTCTTCTTGAAGTTTTGCTCTTTATTATGTGAAATTTTAAATTTTATTAAGTTAGAAATTATTAAATTTATATATTTAAAATTATTTTTAGATTTTTTAATAATTTTATTTAATATTTAATTAAACCGGTTGAACTCCAATTGAACTCCGGTCGAACCAGTGAACCATTGAACCAGTGACTTTGTCAGTTCATTGACCGGTCCAGTTCTCGCAACCTTGGAATAAACAGTGCATATTTGAAGTTGAAATTTTAGAATGTTGGCTCTTGAAAGAATTATGAAAAAGGAAAAGTATTGGTAATCTGAAAAATCTCAAAAATTGATTCTTGAAGCAAGAAAAAGCAGCAAGATGAAAAAGAAAAAGCTTGCATGCGAAAAAAAATTGACAAAAAAATAGAAAAAAAAGAAGAGAAAAAGCAAACAGAAAAAGGCAAAAGCTCTTTAAACCAAAAGTTGACAAACCCCATTTTGAGGGTTTGTCTTGTGCTAATTTCAGGGGTTTTATCAATGATTCCACACACTTTCTATATGAAAATACAAGAGTTTGCATTCCTTTCCTAGTTTTACCTCATGAATGAAAACATGCTTATTTTGCACTAAAATAGATACATTTCTAATCTTCTCTTGATGCCATTCGATGCCGTGACTTGTGTGTTAAGTGGTTTCAGGATATAGAATAGGAATGGACCGGAAGAGAGAAGGAAGACAGGTGCAAGGGAAGGAAGCATGAGAATTGAGCTTTGGAAATTTCCGCATGGGCGCGTGCGCGCACCTAACGCGCCCGCGCGGATAGAGCAACGTGAAGCCAAAGCCAAGAGCCAAGTCACGAGCCGGCTTGAGTAGCGGCTAAGCCATGATCTTCATGGGCGCGCACGCGTACATCACGCCTCCGCGCACATTACAAGACGCCTCGACGGCGCGTGCGCGTACCTTGCGCGTGCGCGCCGATTCGCGAATATGATTTTTAGAAGTCACGTGACTTAGGCGTGGAGGTAGTTAAGAATCCCACTTTTGGGAAAATGCCTTGGCGGGAAAAGCTTAAGAAGACCAAAGGAGCAAGGGTTAAGGACACTTAGTTCATTTTCTAGAATTAGATATTTTTGGAGGGGAGTTAGTTACACTTTTGGGAGAAGAAGAGGGAGATTCCAAACTTTTCACTAGGGTTCATCTTCATCCAATTTCTGAATTTTCAGTCACTTTTTGGTGAGATCCATTACAATTCTCATGCTACTTTGTTCATGTCATAGGTTCTCTTCTCCAAATTCAAGTAGTAGTTGTAATTGATCAATTCTCATAGATCTAGAATTCAACTTTGTAATTTTGGATTTCATCCATACTTTGAGAATTTGATTTTCATTGTTACTCTTTGAGACTTGTTGTTAGATCCTTGTGTTGCAATACTTTCAATTCTACTTTTCTTCTCATTTTACTATGACTTTCTTTTTTTTTGCTCATTACATGTTTGATAAAATGTCAACACTAGCTATGGAGTAGAATTTCTACACTTGGCATAGGGTTTGGTCATTGGAAGAAGTTGAATAGTTATATCAATAGTTGAATTGGAATTAGGGATTGCTAGTTGGCTTGGAGTGCACTAAAGCTAGATTCCCATGAGGTGAAGCTAGGACTTGTGACTCATGTTGATTGTTTTTATTTGATTTTCCTCTACACTTAGGGGATAACTAAATGAAGCAAGGCCTAATTGTTGTCAACATTGAATGGACTATAAGGATAGAATTTCTAATGCCAACCCTAAGCCAAGTCTTTTGATAATTGATTGTTTGTTTCTCATTACTTTGCTAAAACCTTCAAAGAATTCCAACAAGGCTTATTAAATCAATAAGATGCACACTTTGGCAATTCCAAGGGAGAACGACTCGGGAGACTAGTACTCTCGGATATAGATTGTAGATTTGTTTGATGATGGATTTCATGTCGGTTTAGACTATACTACGATTGATCACTTGATAATTTCTACATCGGCAAAAATTTATTCGTCAAAAGGCAAGAGCAAAAAACTAATAACCATTTAAACCAAAAAGCAAGGGTAAAAGGATCCAAGGCTTTGAGCATCAATGGTTAGGAGAGTCTAAAGGAAATAAAATCTTGGCGTAAGCGACTCAACCAAGCTGTCCCTAACCATGTGCTTGTGGTGTGAAGGAGTCAAGTGAAAAGCTTGAGACTAAGCAGTTAAAGTCGTGATCCAAAGCAAAAATAGTGTGCTTAAGAACTCTGGACACCTCTATCTGGGGATTCTAGTAAAGCTTAATCACAATCCGAAATGGTTCACCCATTTAAAGTGTCTGTGGCATTTATGTATCCGGTAGTAATACTGGAAAACAAAGTGCTTAGGGTCACGGCTAAGACTCTGAAAGCTGTGTTCAAGAATAAAAAAGAATTGAACTAGGAGTGTCAATAATATCATCGGGATTCTAAGTTCCTAAAGAGACCAACATTTCTGAGTTTCAATAGATAGTGAGATGTCAAACCTATCAGAAGTAAAAAGCTACTAAGTCCTGCTCATCTAATTGAAACTGGACTTCATTGGAAACTCTGAGATTTATTGTATCTTAATCTTCTTTTTTATCCTACTGTACTTTTAGTTACTTGGGGACAAGCAACAGTTTAAGTTTGGTGTTGTGATGACCGGATAGTTTATAGGCTTTTGGCATCATTTTCATATAGTTTTTAGCATGTTTTGTTTAGTTTTTATTAAGTTTTCATAGGTTTTAGTGTAAAATTCACATTTTTTATTCTACTTTGAGTGTGTGTTTTTGTGCAATTTTAGGTATTTTCTGGCTGAAATTGAGGAGTTGGAGCAAAAGTCTGATTCAGAGACAGAGAAAGCACTGCAGATGCTGTCCAGATCTGACCTACTTGCACTCGAAAGAGCTTTTCTAGAGCTACAAAAGCCCAAATGGAGCGTTCTCAATGGCTATGGAAATCTGACTTTTAGAGCTCTCCATCAATGTATAATAGTCCATATTTTGCTTCAGAATAGAAGGCCCAAAATTGGCGTCCAACGCTAGCCTCCTGCCCCCTTTCAGGCGTCTAGCGCCCAAGGAGAAGAGACCAGTATCCAAACGCCCAAAGAGGACCCCCTAGCCAGTGTTCAATGCTTTAGAGACCTCATAGCACGTGGATCTCATCAAATCTCAGTCCAAACACTCACTAAGTGGGCCCCATAAGTGGATTTTAGCACTAAAAGACTGTTTTACCCTTTCTTATGTAATCCTTAGTTATTAGTTTAGTATTTAAAGAAATTTTACACCTCTCATTAAAGGGGGACGCATACTATATTTCATTTATCATTGTATTTTCGATCAGTATGTGTTTCTAAACCTCCTAGGTTGAGGGGAGGAGCCTTGCTGAGTTCTATGAATTAATAAATGTATTATTGTTTCTCTTCAATCTGTGTTTGATTTAATTCTAAGATGTATATTCGTTCTTCAACATGGTGAATGGAATGATCCATGACAATTAGCTCCGTTCATCATACCAAGACCACATACCTGACAACCACCCGTGTCTTCTTGGGTTCATGTGAATACGTGACTGGAAAGCATCGAACCGCCAGCTTGATTATACATCTCTCTCAGACGGCTAATCCATGACTTTGTTGGGGACTTCTTGAGACACCAGTTCAGCCGATTTATGGGGAGATTAGGGTCTCTGCCATAAAGGCTAGAACCCAAAGGCACAGCATTCTCTGATCCGAAAGATTCGACCTTGTCTGTGGTGTTTTGAGTAGGATCACCAAAGAGAATGAACTGCTAGAGCTTCACCCTCGTTCAGATTGGATGACCACGGCCATACGGCATTTGAACTGACGCAGAGGAGATTAATGACCACCGCCATACGGCGTTGATCACATATAACCTGCCATAGAAGAAATCATTCACAATTGAAGGAGACAGTATGACCAGAGTTAATTCAGGAAGATAAAGCAACTCCAATCCTTAACCATCTTCTTATTACTGGTTCCATTTAAATTCACAAAGTATTTTATACACCGTTCCTTTTATGCTTTTAACCAAATTCAAACCAACAACTTCTTGATTTTCCTTACTAAGACCTGTAAGATAACCATAGCTTGCTTCAAATCACGATCCTCATGGGATCGATGCTGACTCGCTCAGGTATTACTTAGACGAACCAGTGCACTTGCTGGTACAGCTGTACAAAGTGTGGAGATTCGTGCACCAGAACACATACCGTATTAAAGATATCGATTCTAGTAATGAGGTTAAATCGATAAATGGTAAGTATTTGAAGCAATATCGATGTTTGGAAAGTGATGTTTAAATATATAAAGAAGTACAAATAAAGGAAAAGAAGATCTGTTCAGGAGAATACAATAAACTTGTGGAGCATAAGGTGCTAACGGTTCTTCGAGTTCCAGTGAAGTTTATTTCTTTATGTGTTATAGGTGTTATAAGCTTCAATTTTGTCATGTTCTTCGATTTGCACTCTGTCATCTCCTATTAATCTCAGCTTGTTTGTTTTCTATCTTGCAAAGACTTTTAAATAATATTTTTTCTCCTTCTGGGCCTTGGCGTAAGGTTCTGCCAATGCGGCTTGTTTTTCTCGAACTAGGGCTAATTCCCTTTTGAGTTCCTCCTCACGCCTTGCTAAATAAGCTTGAGTATTAACAGCCTGGGTGATATAGGTTTCAAATTCTTTGTAAGACTTTTGTACTGATTGATGGGTTGCCTCAGTTTCTACAGATTTCACTTCGATTTTGGTTAGCCTCTCTCTTTTACTTCTTTCAATTTATCTTGAGAAATGAAAAGATTATTAGAAACCCTTTCAAATTTTTTCACCATTGCAAAAAATTGAGGTGGAACCTGGAATTCAAGAGAAAAATTCAAAATGTCAGATAAGATACTATTTAAGTCATTCTGTGAAACTCATTCTTCAGCAGATGGGTTAACAGCTTTAGAAGAGAGGTTAATTGATTGAGAGTTCTTTGGGAGAGCTCTTTAGGAAGACTTGGTTTGGAAAATTCTTCCACAATCAGAGTTGAAGTGGGTGCTTCCTCTTCAATAGTAATCCCATTCAAAATAGTTAAGAGTTCAGCCAAAACAGAATTAGATGGGTTAGAAGCAGTGGTTGAAGGATCCTTTGCAGATTTGGGCCTTGGTTGAAGGATCCTTTACATTAATGATTGTACAGTTAATGCAAAGTTTTAATAAATAAACAAGATCGATAAAAAAAGTTAACCAAGTCCTTATTTTGGTGGTCTTGATCAAAATTTTTTGGACCTTTTGCTTCGGTTGTTTGGATGTCTCAATGGTTTTGATTTTTCTTTTCTGAGTTCTTTTAGGCGAAGCCTCAATTCCTTGAAGGTTTTTTATTGAAGACTCTTTAATTTCTTCCAAGGAGCGATTATATCAAAAATAGTAACTGTTTCACCATTTGATGAAGACTTAGTAACAAACTCACTACGATTGTAAGGTAAATGAGAATAATGGCTTTGATGTGCATCATTGACATCGAGACATCTTCAGATATCTTTCTTTATTTGAAATCGACGTGACAAAGGGATTTGTTTTTTCAAGGAACAAGAGTTGGAAGAGTTTGGGAGAAACCCATTTGTCTCGCAACGTAATGAGGAGCAAAGAGGGTCATTTTAAAATTTTCTTTTTTATATTGAGGTATTCCTATTGGAAATATATGAACGGCAAGGAAATTGGCCCAAGTTGCATTAGCCAAGTCATTGTCATCGTCATCATTAGTGGAGAAAAGGAGGCATTCGAACTAAGCTGGTCTACAATTTTGACATAAGAAAGGAGTAAACATCAGTTCTTCATTTTGAAAGCTTTTGCATGAATGAAGTAATTAGAATATAACCCAGAAAAGGTCTTCAATCGAAGTGGCATCCTCAAAGTTCGGCTGGAAGGGAACTAATCAAAGCCTTCGATATGTTATTTTTTCAAAATGGTGCCCCCGCCTTGTTTCATATACTTTTCAAAGACGGCATTTAGCCAGATTTGCAAAAGCCAAAGGGGTCCTTCCATACTGATCGAAGATCTTTTTCAAAGACAATCAACTAAGTGCCCCAGTTCATCGTATAATTTTTCTAAGATTAACTTGGCCAAGTTAAACTTGTCACCTTCATGGAGTAAGGCGGCCAGTGGGAGGAATAACTTTTGCATTTGAATGCTCCTTAAGGAAAAGACGATGGCATTCAACCAGTAATATAAAAAATCACACTCTCTTCATCAGTCATAGGATCATTTCCATGGCCCATATGGTAATTAATAAAATCACTATAAGAATTTTTTTGGATTATCTTATAGGATTTAGTTAGTCTTGAGTCAAATGTTGTGTCGGGATAGTTTTTCGGGAGCCCAGTGATGGCAGCAACATCAAAAAGTGTGGGCCCACTATTCTGCAAGGAAGGTGAAAATTGTTAGTGGTTTTATTCCGAAAACATAGTGCAGCTCCAATCATCCAGTGATGAGTGGTTGGTGTGAAGTGAGAGAGACGAAGAAGGTCATGAATGCCCTGTGCTTTCCAAACATCGCCTTTTGCTGATTCAAGATGTTGATTCCAGGCAAGAAAATCAGCATTCCTGGAGGTAATTTTTGGATTGTTTTTGAAGGATTTTTTGTAGTCGATGAAGGGGGCAATAAAAAGATATTACTTGATAAGCAAATCCTCTCCTTTGGCGCTTGGAAAGAAATGAGCATTCTTTTGGTTTGTTCTAAAGTTTGTAAAGGACCAAGGAAGCAGCAAGTGTCATCATCGGCAGTGAAGAAGATGAAAAGCCTTTTGTTAGTGAGCAAATTCTTAAGATTTTCAATGATAACATCATTAAATCAATTCAATACCTTCAAATCAGATTGCTCAAAGGCTTCGATTGCAATGTGTTTGCCTATGCCTTGGGCAGATAAAGCTCTTGAAATAGAAGGGAAAGCCGTTGATGAGTATGCAAAGAAATTCCTAATGATTGATTTGGTTATGGAGGAGAGTTTGCACAAGAAAATTCAGAAAGGATTAGTAACAAGTTTTGAGAAGAAAGGTGAAAGTTGGGAGACAGAAGGTTAACGTGTATAACGGTGAGAACTTTCTCAAGTGAAAATAAAAGAGGTAAATAATGCTACCGTTTTATATTTCATTTTTTCAAAATTTAAAATTGAAAACTTCCTTGAGATGGCGAAGTGGAAGAGAGAGAAATGGTTAGCAATGGGAAACGTGCCATAGTGGGCACAAATAAATGAAAGATTAATAATTTCAAATCAAATTTATTGATTATAGTTGCGGAGTCAAATGAGATAGGATTAAGTGTTTCATTCTTAAATGATATAGAAAAATACGTTAATCTTAAGGGAGCAATTTGTTGATCGAAAATATTTGATTTCGAAACACACCATAGTTGAAGTACAATGAATTTCTCTTTCGAGGAATGGAGTTTGTATTGAGATCGGGTTCATCGGCGAATGAAAAACAAAAGCTAGTCGATGTACTTAATAGAGGAATAAAGGTTTTTGAAGTTGATTTTTGGTAGTTATTCACGTTGTACAAAAAGAGCGGAACAGTTGCTTGAAAGTTAGCACATGTGGAAGTTACTCTTAAATATGATTGGTCAAGGACTTCAATAAATAGATGAAAGATCGATGAAGAATGAATTGAAACTTTATTTAAGAAAAACACTCAAGCACACTCATATCCCAGCGATTTTCTGAGTTTACGTTCGAATCATTTTTTTGTAAGGTTCCTTCCATACTTTTCCTTTTCATTTACATTTTTTGTGTTCTTTATTTTCTTTGCAATTTTATCTTTCAAACACTTTTACTTTTTCCTTTTTTTTAAAGATTTTGCATTTTGTATTTAATTTCAAAATTCTTTGATCTTAATTATTGAAAGCATTTTATTGTTTTATTCAATTTTAATGCAATTCATTTTAAATTTACAGAGAAATAAATTTTATTCACAGACCACTAAATATTGAACCACGATATGTTAAAAATCGATAAAACAATTTCATAATCACAATTTTACCCATAGATAAAACTAGGACTATAACTTATTCTATAATCATGGTTTTATACAATGACATGAGCTTATTCTAATCGAGCCATGTAGATTTTTTCATGTGTGAACCTAAACACAAGCCTGGAAGCAAATACGAAAGCATGCAGTGCACTCGATCAACTGCAGCCATATAATAGGGCATATTTAATTTGACTTTTGCTGTAACTACCTTTTATGGTCTTTAAAAAATATATCTATATTTAAGTACATTTGCATAGAAGAAAAAAAAAAATTATGATTATTTGACCATGGTTTGCGATATGACTATATTATGACATTAACAAGGAAACATTATATTAAGTCTCAAATCAAATCATCCCACATATTTAACTTCTCTTCAGACTCATTTATTGTTTATATGTATTTTAAATAACCTGTATTAATTAAGTCTAAGTCAATCACTCATCCTAGTATTCTGAGGATTTTTTTTAAATAAATAATTTAATTATTTTAATTATTAAAATAAATAATTTATAACCTATTTCATAATTTAAATCATATTTATTTATCTTGTTTACGCTATAAACAAAATAATTTTAAATGTATCTCGTTTATGTGTAAATGAGATATGTATTTATAAATAATTAAATATAATTTTTGAAATAATAAAAATATTAATAATTTAAGTTGGACCAAACTCTTAAAAATGAAACATTTCAAATAATAAGAAAAATAGATGATTTTAAACAATAAAAAAGATAAACCGTCCATTATTAATACGATTATTTTTTTTCTCACTACTCACTATTAATACTATTACTTCTTTCACTCACTGACTTTCATCTAGTGATGATTTTTTATTAAGATTTACACCAATTCAATTCAAATAATACTTCACATTTTTAAATTTTGTATGTACTCTTTTGAATATTAACATATATAATTTAAAATATATATAATTGTTTATGAACTATCATACAACAAATAAAATTTGAAATGTATATAATTTAAATTTAAAAATTAATACTCAAGAGAATACTAAAAAATTTAAAAATTTTGTCCGTTAAAAATTAAAAATTTAATAAATAAATTATATTTTAATTAAAAATTTGAAATATTATTTGAACTGATTTAGTGTAAATTCTAGTAAAAAAAATCGGAGGTCAATAGAAGAAATAATATATTAATAGTGGATAGTTAGAAAAAAAAAAGTAACTGTGTTAATAGTGAACAATTCATCTTTTCTATTATTTGAAATAGACGGTTTTCTTTCTATTATTTAAAATCGTCCATCTTTCTTATTATTTAAAACGTTTTATTTTTAAAAATTTTAGTCCAATTTAAATTATTAATATTTTTAAAAATTATATTTAATTATTTATAAATACATATATTTTATTTATAGCGTAAATGAGATAAATAAATTAAATTGATAAATACGTTATAAATTATTTATTTTGGTAATTAAAATAATTAAATTATTTAAAAAAAAATCCGGTACTCGGATGGCTTACCTGCATCATAGGACGACCAAGTCACTACTCGGTGTTTGGTACAGTACAGTAACAAAGTAATCCCTAATCATGTGCAATATATAACAAACAAAATCTTTGTATAAGTGTATCACCGTCAACACTTATTACTGTTAACCATTATACTAACAAAATCTTAGGATCATCACCATCCCCATAACCATAACCATGCTCTTCCTATACTTTCTTGTCTTCCTTTTGTTTCTCGTGGTAATACTCTTGCCAAGGAAGAGTAACGAAATTCTTAGTTCAAAATTAGCTCTACCCAGTACCAAAAGCCGAACCAAAGAGAAGGTTAGCATAGAGCATTTGCCAGAGGAATTGTTATCCAACATCCTCTCAAGGTTACCATCGAAAGAGTTGCAGAAATGTAAGTTTGTTTGCAAGTCATGGTTCCATCTCATAAAGGATCCTCATTTTGTTACCAAGTACTATGTTGTCTACAACAACCACATAGTAACAAATCATGATCTCTTTGTCATTGGCAGACCCTTTCCTTCTAGCAAGAAAACATTCATTTCTTTGCTTTCTTGTAATAGTAATGATAATATTACCAACAAAAACAAAGAACATGTTCCCTCTAAGGTTCTAAACCCTCCTTGTGAATACAATTCTGATCACGAATATTGGACCGAAATCATGGGTCCTTGCAATGGCATATATTTCCTAGAAGGCAAACCAAATTTGATGATGAACCCTTCTTTGGGACAGTTCAAGGCTTTGCCAGAATCCCATTTCGCAACACCCTTTGGTGGAAATTCTTTAATGGATTACACTGGATTCGGCTTTGATCCAAAAACCAACGACTATAAAGTTGTTGTGATCAAGGATCTTTGGATTAGGGAAAAAGGTGAAGAACATCTTGGGTGGTGGAGAACAGAGTTATACAGCCTTAACTCTAACTCATGGAGAAGGCTTGATGCTGTTCTTCCACTTCCCATTGAAATTTGGAGCTCTTCTCGCGTCTACACTTTGGTGAACAATTGTTGTCACTGGTTGGGTTACGTTGAAGATGAGTTTGGTAAAAGAAAAGATGTGGTTCTAGCATTTGACATGGTTAATGAAACCTTCAGAAAGATTCATGTACCGAGAGTACGAGATTGTTGGGAAGAATCCTCGGCCACGCTTGTCCCACGTGACGAGTCGGCTCGAATTGGCATGGTTGTTCACTCAGTGAAACGCTATGATGTGTGGGTGATGAAAGATTATTGGAGCCAAGAGTCTTGGGTTAAGGTATACAGTGTTGGACCCGTGCAAGTGATTTCAACGCTTGCGGGGATTTGTGGGAGAGACCAATTTCTTTGGAAAAACAACAATGAAGAGTTGGTGATGTATGAAGCTGAATCAGGGAAAGTAAAATGTCTCCAAGTTTTTGGTAAGAATGATTCACTAAGAGCTGCTAGATATATGGAAAGCATTCTTTCACTTCACAGGGGAAACGAGTTTAGTGGACAGTGTGTTTCAATTGATTGGGTCCATGATCGTTGAGGTACTAGCCATTCAAGTCGAATATAATGCCAATAGGCCGTAGTGAAAAACTCGAAAATAATGATCCCATTTTCATGCTTTCTTTTGGAAAATAAAAGGTTTAGGGTTGAGGGTTGAGAATTAATGAATTGAAGGTGGGATAGGATAGATTATGGGTTATGACTTAGGAGGGGTAATTTATAAATTTTAAATATTTTTTATATTTTTGATAGTTTTGTCAATTGTCACAATCCCAAATGAATTATGACTGATGTATGTTTATAAAATTATTTATTCTCCTACCAAACCTAACAAAATTGATTCTAATTTAAATATGAAAATTACAAATACTTTTAACAAGTAATTTGGTATATTGCATATAAGTAATTTTTTTTTATAAAAAATATATTTATTTATAAAATAGAAACCATAAGATATTTTAACAAGTTATTTTTCAAAGGTAATGTGATATTTATTTATTAAAATAAAATAAATAAAAGATGTGGATCCACCTTAGACAACCATACAACAATGTAATAAAGGGGATTTCAAGCAATTAGCATTTCTTTAACTAAAGCATGACTAAACACACAACTAAACGCATATTAGTTCTCATTTGTCTTCTGCACCTCCTCCATGAATTCATGCCCTGAAGTGATAATCGAATCTGATGAAGTACTTTTATTTTCAAAGACAAAAAGGTTCCTTGTGATCCAAATTTTCCATAAAATAACTGCTGCCAGTGCTGAGTTCTTCCTCCAATGGTGTCTTCGTCTTGGTCCTTCCATGAACTGGCTTCATCACTCCCAAAATTTTCCTGAATTGTTTTGCATCAGGTAAGCTCCTAAATCTTATTTCTGCCAAACTTCTTGTGACCTTGGGCAATCAATTAAGTAGTGATTTACATTTTCTCCCAAATTGTTGCATCTAGGACAGATTTCTAGGACTGTTGGTATCCTTTCGTGAAATCGAGTACGAACTGGGATGTCGTCATGAAGGGCTTTCCATAGGAATACCTTAATCTTCGGCAGACATTGAAGTTCCCACAACGAATTCCAGAGTCTCTTTTCCCTGCACAAATCGGGTAGTTGGCTGATTGGAGAATGCACCATTTGAAAAGCTGTATTATATCCGGAAGCCACCGTGAACCTACCGTCCCTCTCGTTTCCCTAGGTAATTCGATCTTCTCCAACTTTCATAATAGTAGTTTGTAAGATTTCTGATGTAATTTCTGGATTGAAATTATTTCTGATTATGTCCTCCTTCCACTGTCTATTATGAATGAGTTTATTAACCCAAATAAAATTTGGGTCTGTAGCTGTTTGCTGTTGTTCGGATATTGACTTCATATTTTTAAGCCACCAATCCTCCATAATTCTAATATGACTGCCTCGTCCCACTTGCCAACGAGTACCTTGTTTGATAATTTTCCTTCCTTCTAGTAAGCTTCTCCAGGCCCAAGAAGGATTTCGCCCTGTATCAGCTCGTAGGAAAGAAGAAAATTTAAAATATTTGCTTTTGTAAATTCTGCTGATTAGAGAATTAGGCTTCGTGATGATTCTCCAGCCTTGTTTAGCCAACATGGCTAGATTAAATGCTTTCAGGTCTTTAAAGACTAATCCTCCATACTTTTTTTTATTTGCAAATTATATCCCACCTGATCCATTGTAATCTTCTTTCTGACCCCCTTTGCCCCCACCAGAAATTTATCATCTTTCTCTGAATCTCGTCTAGCAGTGTGTCCGGGAGCTTGAAACAGCTCAACGTGTAGATCGGAACAGCCATAGCTACTGCTTTAATTAAAACCTCTCTCCCACTGACTGACAATAATGATCGCTTCCAAGCATGTAGTTTCTTATCAACTTTCTCCTTTATAAAGTTAAGGGTCTGAGTTTTTGATCTATTAATCACTGCTGGCAGTCCCAAATACTTATTTTGTTTGCCTACGTGTGGAATCTGAAGTAGTTGAGATAAGAATTCTCTGTTCGGACTAGGGGTGTTCTTGCTATAAAAAATAGATGACTTAGAGAAACTAATTGTCTGCCCACTAATATCACCATAGCACTCCAGTATTTCCATCAGCTTGTTGCATTCTACCTCGTTTGCCTTGCAAAAGAGAATGGAATCATCTGCAAAGAATAAGTGGCTGACTATAGGGCATCTACCGTTGAGTCTTAAGCCTGAGATTTCTCTCCTCTGTTCTCCTCTGTGGAGCAGATGAAAAAGTTCTTCTGCACAAAGTAGAAAAAGGTAGGGGAGAGGGGATCACCTTGTCGCAATCCTCTACATGGTTTGAAAAAAACATATGGTTGTCCATCCACAGTAATAGAGTAGGACACTGTGGTAACACACTCCTTAATCCAGTCTACCCATTTATTGCAAAAACCAAGCTTCTTCATAATCTCCCAAACAAAAGACCATTCAACTCTGTTGTAAGCCTTACTCATATTGAGTTTTACTGCCATCTCATAGTCTCCATAATTTTTATTTTTCACAAAATGCATAAAATCATGTGCAATTAGGATGTTATCACTAATCAAGCACCCTTTAATAAAGGCACTTTGATTATTACTAATAATTTTATCCAACATACCCTGCATTCTGTGAATAAGAATCTTGGAAATAATCTTGTAGAAGACACTTCTAAGTCTAATCGGATGAACCTGGGTCATGGATTCTGTATTTGGCACCTTTGGGATTAGACATATATGAGTATAATTCATTGCTCACAACATCCTTCCCCCTGCAAAGAAACTCTTTATGGCAGCATTTAGATCCTCTTTAATTATCTCCCAGTAGTGTTGGTAAAATTTAGCTGTGAATCCATTATCACATGGGGTGGGGAATGCATTGATAGAAAATGTTGCTTTTTTATTTATTCTTCTGTTACTCATCTAGTAAGTCTTTGATTTGTTTCTTCATCCACCTTAGCCTCCAAGTCCTCTAGTTCACCCGTGGCTGGTCTGGGGTTTGAAGATGTGAACAATTTTTGGAAGTACTCAGTAGCACTTTGAGCTATACCCGCTGTGTCTGATATGAAATTTTCATTACTGTCTTGCAACATATAAATTTTATTTTTCCGGTTCTGAGTTTGAGCCTTGGCATGAAAAAATTTGGTATTTTGATCACCCCATTTCAACCATTGAATTTTGGATTTTTCTCTCCAATATCTCTCCTCTTTTAAATAGGCCTCTGATAACTCCTCCTTTAATTGAATAATCTTTATTCTGTCTGCTCCTGTGCCTTTGAGTTTTTCTTGTTCTATTTTGATTCTTAATTCTGAAATTTCCTTTCGAGAGTTGTTTGAACTGGATTTTTGCCATTCCACTAGTCCATGTCTACATTTCTTCAATTTGGAAAAGAACTTGAACATTGGGAAGCCTTCAAATTGTGAGTGCCAAGCTTCTTCCATAACATGCCGAACCTCCTCACTATCACACCACCTTTCTTGGAACTGAAACCTTTTCTTAGTTTTATGTACCTCTCTATCTGCCATTATTAAAAGCGGACGGTGGTCAGAACCCGAGTCTTCTAGGTGAAAAATTGCTGCTCTCGAATAATCTGTTCGAAACTGGAGAGAAGAAAGGCATCTGTCTATCCTTTCTTGAATAAGATTATCTTCGTATTGTCGATTACTCCAGGTGAACTTCCTTCCTTCATATCCCAAATCCACTAACTCCCCATCATTAATAAAATTATTAAACACCTCAATTGATGCAGCTGATTTCCTACGTCTCCCTTCCTTTTCATGAGAAGCAGATATGGCATTAAAATCTCCTATCACAAGAAAGTAGGGGCTTGCTGACCTCTTAATATCCAGGATTCGTTGATACTGGGCTGAATGAATGCTCTCGTCACAATGTAAATGAACTACCATTACTTCCCATCATTTTTTATTGGCAATGTCTATCCAATCAAAGTGGATGAAAAAGTCATCACTGGATCGTACTAAAATTCTACTATCCTCCTTCCAAGCTAGTGCCAAACCTCTAGAACCTCCTCTTGGATCAACACAATAAATCTGCTGATATCCAACTTTGTTGCAGTGGCTATTTACATTCAATGTAATATTTTTTGTTTCGCATAAAAATATTACTTCGGGGGAATGGGATCTACAGATCCCTTGTATGTTGTGAACTGTTAGGGGATTCCCCATACTCCGACAGTTCCACATCATCATCTTCATGGATCCTTGGGTGCCAAATGTGGGGTGGCACCCTTTCCATCTTCAGCAATGCTAGCTTCATCCTCTGCTGAGCATATCTTCCTTTTTCTGGCAGTCATGCTTTCTCCCTGGGGCCCTCTTTTGCTTCCGATCACTTTCTGTCCCTTCTCCCCATTCATGGTGCTTCCGAACACAAATCCTTCCCTTTCTCTCCCCATTCCCAAGTCTCCACTTTCTTCTCGGTAGTTTTCCAAAATTCATTTTTCTTTTGTTGCCTGCATCTCTTGGAATAGTTGGAGTTCTGGTAAGTGTTCATTCTGCAATGTTCGGTCTTTACTCATTACCTCTTCTCCTTCATTTTCCTTCTAATGTTGCTGTGACTGCATTGACAAACTAGCCAAACTCCTGATCAGATTCACTGGAATAGGCTTTGTAATCTTGTTTTGTCTACTCTTCTCATTTATCGACACCTTAGAGTCAAAATTGTCTTCTGTGTGATTCTCTCTTCTACTTGATTGATTTGATTTTAGCCATTCGCCCCATCTTTCTTCTTTAACCTCTCATTTAAAGAATCATCAAGTTGAAAACTGCACATTCTTGCCTCGTGTCCCATATAGCCACAATAGTTGCAAAAGTTCCCTATCAGTTCATACTTCAAACCAACTTCTCGCACCTTTTTATTTGGGCCGACTATACGCAAGGATCTTTTAATCGGTCTAGTGATATCTAAACTGACTTGTACCTTAATTATGCTGTGTTCTTTGCCTCGAATTTGGAAGATATCCATATCTAGAACATCCCCAAAAGAGCATCCGAGCTTCCATCCTAAGTCCTTCGTTTTGTAGTGCTCCGGTAGCCCCCAAAATTGAACCCACATCGGGACTTGGATGAAATCTAGATCTCCAATATGTTCGTCCTCCTTCCACCGTTTTAAGTTTAAAATATAATTCTTGAAGAGCCATGGTGCACCCCGTTCGATCCTTATGACATCTTTTTCGTCTTGAAAGAAGAATTGGAACACATTCCTTCCATGATTAATTACCTTAAATCCTTCTGGTTGTCACCAAATTGCTTGCATTGCTGGTTCTATTGTTCCTACTGAAAACTGCTTGTCTGCCCAAAGTCTCCCCACCAAGCTTCTAGAACATCTTTCTACCCCTACTTGAATATCTTTCTCCTCTACGACTATGATTGGGTCTTCATCATCCTGTTTTGTGCGTTGACCTGAATCTGAGAGAGCAGCATTCGCTGCAATGATTGTGATCTATGTGACACACTTGATAATTGAACACGTCAAATTATGAAATTAGGATTACTTCCCAAAACCCCTAACAAGTTATTAAATCATAGTCAATAACATATACTAAACTTAATACTTGAAAAATAGCCCAATAACAAACTACATATTAAATTGAAAGGTATCAGAGACCAAATAATAATGAATTATTGAAAGTGGTGAATTATTATAGTGATGTGAGGTGAGTGATTATTTATACCAGTAGTAGAGCTTGAAATAAAATTTTAGGGACTAAAAATTTATTGCTGAAAATGATTCTTTTATAGTAGTTAAGTTATAGTAAAGTATTTTAGTTAATTAAACTATTTTTTATTCTTTAAAAAATTATTACTGATTTTTTTATAAAAAATTTGAAAGACTATGGTTTTCATTGTCTCAACTAAGCTCCTCTCCTTATTTATACTTCAGCAATATATAAGTATATAACAAACTAAAAGCCAGCTCAACAAATCTTACCTACCTTGCTAGCTTCTCTCAGCCTCTAGCATCTCCCTTTAATCACAGGATTCCTTCCTTGGAAGAATGGTTTAGTCAAGATGTCCATCAGCTGGTCCTACAACGGGATATGAACTACATGCGCTTATTGTTGTATAATTCGATTGCGAACAAAATGAATATCAATATCAAGTTTACACTTATGAAAACAATTATTGTCACTGATTGGGTTACTTTAAAGATGAATTTGGTAAAAGAAAAGATGTGGTTCTATCATTTGACATTGTTAATGAAGCCTTCAAAAAGATCAATGTACCGAGAATATGCAAATCTTTGATAGCATCCTTTGCTACGCTTGTCCCGTTCAAGGAATCTGCTAGCATGGATGTGGTTGTGAGAGGGAAGGAGAAACGCTATAATGTTTGGATGATGAAGGATTAGCTATACAATGTATTTTGTCAATTTTTAGTAAATCGATGGTGGTTCAATATCTAGTGATCTGGGAGCGAAACCTACTCCTTTTTGCAGGTACTAGTTTTCTAAAAGTGCATCAAAGTGTCCTTGATTAGACGGGTATTGGAAGTAAAGATAATTTAAAATTCATAAATCAGTAAAAGAAACAAAAAAATTAAAGCTTTTCAAAAACGAAAATGTACTGAAAACGGAAAGGCTTGCGTTGAAATTTGAAGAAAGCAGTAAAATGTCTTCGACTGGGTCAAAGGGTTTCGACATTAAAATTTAAAATGCATAAATGTAAATTAGACATTGAAGATAAAAAAATACTTAGAAGATAAATTAACTTGAAGAAAATGAAGTTTACAAGAAGATAAATTAAAAGACGAAAAAACATGGAAGGAACCCTATAGAAAAGTTACTTCGTCGCAGGCTCGGGAAATCTTTGGGATGTGAGTGTGCTTGAGTGTTTTTCTAAGTTAAAGTTCCAACCCTTATTCCTTATAACTTTCTAATATTTATAATCTACTTTTGGTAACGGTCAATTAATTACAATTAATTACAAAATCACAGCCTTGAATGCATAATCCTTGGTAACTGTTCCTGCCTCTTTGCCTATAAACGTTACCCATGAGTTCCTCGTGTGATAAAAGCCTTTAACTTCTCCACTACCACAACTGCTCGATCCACTTATTCGAATAACTTATTCGATTACTTGACTCGAGTACCTTGTTCGAATGGACTTTTTCGATTAATAAAGGGCCTTGAGATTGAATCTGTGTCGAGCACCTCCATCTAATACTTGCACGTGTATCCTTTCAAAAACTGCTTATGTCTTAGACCTCTTTACTACTTCGAACCAACCTGCCTTCATTGAAAATATTTTTCGATAAACAAATTACCCCCCTTAGATTAATGTGTTTGCCTTCGATAACACTATTGGAAGATGAAACACTTAATCCAAATTCAAATTTCGATTTCTTAAATCGGTAATAACTACCATTTAACTCCCTATTAATATTGATCCTCTCGACACGTTTCCCGAGACTTACGCTTTCTCTTTCCACCATTTTGCCTTCTTCACGAAGTTACCTCTTTTTGCATTCCCTCTGTAATAACGGCTACAGTAACACTTTAAATTCATCATTCTCGCCCTTGTTCAATTTTTCTCGAACCCTTGCTCTCTAAACTTCTCTTGTCTCAAGATCGCAAAACCTTCAACCCTTCAAAACTTCCTTTTCCCTGTTTTGCAATGGCTGCTCCTTCCTCTCACGCTGCTGCTCAAGACAAAGGTAAAGGTCACGCAGTAGCACCTCCAGCCCTTCGTATACTGAACCAAGTCAATGATGAAGTCATTGATGATCCTCAACTTCAAATTAATAATACTAGAATCTTAATCCCTTTCACAGTAGGCGCAAATGCTCATTGTTTCCTCGGACTAGTTGAATCCCTAGAGAGGGCAAACAAGAAACTTCCTTTCTTCCATAGTGCTGAGGGGGAAGATCTGTTGATTAACCAAGCCCTCAACATCTCCTTCTTCATTAATCAAAAACCTTTTAGGAATAATCCAAAGATTAATCCTCGAGGATTCGACTTCACAGCCTGGTATCAACGCCTTGAACCCACAAAAAATGCTAACTTGGGGGGCTTTAGGAATAGAGGAACTACTAAGGCTCTCCCATTTCTCACCTGCAACGCTCCCTTGGATGATTGGCACTGTAAATTATTTTTGGAACAGGACAACCAACAACTTCCACCTCCCTTGTGGAATGATCGGAATGTCTCTTCTAGACGTAGCCTCTATCACAAGGCTTCTGATAAGTCCTTCAGATTGTACTCCTGATATGCATCCTGAATGCCAATATAGTGTTACCCTGGCCAATTCTTATAGTGATTTCATTGCTCATAACATGGGTGCAGAAGGCACTGATGTTACAGATAATGAGCATGTCGCCTTCTTATTTTATTGGCTGAATGCAATCCTTTTCTGTTCTCGAAGCGTTCAGATGTCAAAACTCTTTCTTCCCTTGGCTGCTCTGCTTCACGAAGGGAAAGTTCTTAATTTGACCAAACTTCTTCTTGGGCACATTTTCGAAGAACTTGGTCAATTCGTTCATTGTCTTCGAGACAATAGTATAATCAGTACAGGGGGCCCTCTCTAGCTTCTCCAATTATGGCTTAATGCCATTTTTGAAAAATTTATGATAAAACCTGGAAGCGGTGGTACTGATAAACAGCATATCGAAGGTTTTCGATTAGCTTATTACAAGCCCAATTTTCCTGACACACAATCGGATGAAGACTGATTTTGGGCTGTTTTTTTCCTCTTTCACTCTTGTAAAGACTTTGACAATGACAACCTCAATTTCGCTCCTTTTATGCTTCGAAATTGTGGTCCGACATGGTTTGACCGTTTACTCTTCCCCAACAGCAACGAGGAAAATGAGCTTGCAAACCGGAATTGGGCGAACTTGTTAACTGTCCAAGTAATTCCTATAGGGCTACCCCAACAAAAAAAAGAAAAGATTCAAAGTAACCATGTATGCTCCTCATTTATCAGCAGACAACTGGGATCTTCTCAAGCAATCCCAATGCCACTGCCTCGAAATGGTGACTCATTCTGTCACATCACTTTAACTTCTCAAGAAGAGTTCAACTCTTGCCTCTTAAAGAATCAGCAACGCAGGGAACGTTTCAATTTCCTGGTCTATGATCGCAACTCTTACATTACAAAATCCTTCTTTGAATGGTGGGCTGCTTACTACTCAAGGTATACTTGTACCTTAGAGAAAATTCAGCAATTTGCTATTCAAACAGCCCCCAATGCAGAAAGTTCCCCAAAAAACCCCACAAAAGAAAGGCTGACACATCTCGACAACCACCATACAAAAGTCGAAGAACTCCCACCAGGACCTCTAGAAGGGTAACCATTTCTATTTATCTTTATACCCTTTAACTTGAAATATTCTAAAAATTACATTTACTTAATCACTCTTAATTTTAAGCTTTTATCAGTTACGGCTGCAAACATCAAGTGAAAGCTCTGAGGGAAGTGAACAAACCGTTAAGGATACCCTCGCAGCTCCTCTCAATCAGAGGATGCAGCCGATTCAAATCCTGGTCTTAAACTAATTCGGAGACCAAGACTTATCCTGGTAACACTATCATTTCTATCTGTGTTTCTTTTAAATTAAAATAAGTCTTAACTTATAATTGTGTACCTTCCATATCAGCCTGCCACTGCCGCTCACTCAATCACATCTCCTGTGGCACCTGATTAACCACTTCTGCAATAACACCTTGACCTATAACATTCCACATCTCATGATTGAATTCAAGTTGCGGGGTCAGTTGAACCACTACAGGTTGCTTTTCCTCCTCACCAAACAATCAAGCTGCACCTTCTGCTGAAAACCAGGTAGCTCCAGACTCTGATTCTGCCTCTTGAATTGCTGAGTCGACAAATTTAGACTCGTCTTGATCTAGAGTTTTAGACACTCCTGAAGGATTCTACAGCCCTCCTCAACAGGCCGGATTTCAAACTCCAACTGGACCAGGGTTTGAAAATTCGGGAGCGTCTACCACACCTCCAAGTGCTACTTTAGCTAACTTGATCTTTGTCTTAAATCGAGTTATCCAAGAAGACAAAGTGCCTCTTCCTGCTCCAACACTACCTAGACCTTCTTCTTCTAGTTCTCTATTCGAGTTAGATGTTAACACTCGAGAGCAACTCCAGTTACTTCTCAAACTATTGGATCATCCACCGGCTGCATGGATCAAGAATGCTCTCCTCAACCAACTTTTGTCTGATTTTTTGAATTCTACCTCTGAATTTCCAGCTTCTACCCCGTATTCTTCCATAGTCCAACAATTCAAAGAGCTTGCCAACAATAGTATAGCCTCTCAATATCAACTTCAAGAAATTAAAAATGAAGAGGTGATAAACCACTATTTCATGGTTTATCTTGTGCTCAATTGAGTGGTTTTTATCAACTCTTTACCCACTTATTCATACTATTTGCATGGTTTTACTTTTTCCTTTCGAATTTTGTGCTATAATTGAAAACATGCTTCTTTGGGCTTTAAATTTGCTATTTTTAATCCTCTCTTATTACTATCGATGCCTTGATATGTGTGTTAAGTGATTTCAGGGATTACAGGGTAGGAATGGCTTAGAGGATGGAAAGGAAGCATGCAAAAGTGGAAGGAATACAAGAAGTTGAAGAAATTGCTAAGCTGTCTAGCCTGACCTCTTCGCACTCAAACGGTCATAACTTGAGCTACAAAGGTTCAACTGATGCGGTTTTAGTTGTGTTGGAAAGCTAACATCCGGGGTTTCGAAATGATATATAATTTGCTACAGTGGCCATATAGCAAAATGACGCATACGCGTGAATCACGCGGACGTGTCATTTTGCAGAAACATCAGCGACCTGCACGTGGCAAAATTCGCCCCCAGCAATTTTTGGGCTATTTCTGTCTCAGTTTTCGGCCTAGAAAACACAGATTAGAGGCTATAAAGTGGGGGAATCCATTCATTCAAAAAAGAACACAACATTCATTATTCACAATTTTGGGTTTTTAGATGTAGCTTTTAGAGAGAGATGCTCTCTCCTCTCTCTTAGGATTTAGGATTAGGATTCTTCTGAATTTTAGGATTGTTTCTTCATTCTAGGTTCAATGTTCCTTTAATTTAATTTCTCTTCTACTATTATTTATTCTATTACTTTAGTTTGTTTATTTTTCCAATTTAATTTATGAACCCTTTCATGTTAGATTTGAATTTATGTTTAAATATAATTTGAGGTATTTCAGATTTATGATTTTTACTTAGTTTTTTATATTCTTGGCTTTAATTGATGAATTGATTAATTGGAGACACTTGAGTTATCAAACTCATTGTGATTGATAATTGTTATCTTTGCTAATTAATTTGAATTCCAATAACTCTAGTCTTTTCTTAGGAATTGTCTAGGATATGAGGAATCAAATTGATTCATCCACTTAACTTACCTTCATAGTTAGAGGTTAATAAGGTGGGAGCAAAATTCAATTCTCATCATAATTGATAAGGATAACTAGGATAGGACGTCCAATTTTCATATCTTGTCAAGAGTTTTTCTAGTTATTAATTTATTTTTCCTGCAATTTATTTTCCCTATTCAACCTTTCAAAAATCCAAAAATATTGTATTTCATAACCAATAATAAATCATACTTCCTTGTAATTTCTTGAGAAGACGACCCGAGGTTTGAATACTTCAGTTATAAATTTTATTGGGTTTTGTTACTTGTGACAACCAAAACTTTTGTACGAAAGGATTCTTTGCTGGTTTAGAGACTATACTTACAACACGATTATTTTCATGAAATTTTTTACCGACAGAAATCAGTTCGTCAAAAATGGCACCGTTGCCGGGGATCGAATCCGGGTCACCCGCGTGACAGGAGGGAATACTTACCGGGTCGTTGTAGTGTTGTGGTGAGTATTCCCGCCTGTCACGCGGGTGACTCGAGTTCGATCCCCGGCAACGGCGCCATTTTGATGATCAGATTTCTGCTAGTAAAGAATTTCATTAGAATATAATCGCGTTGTAAGTATAATCTCTAAACCAGCAAAGAATCCTTTCGTACAAAAGTTTTGGTTATCACTAAAACAAAACCCAATAAAATTTATAACTGAAGTATTCAAACCTCGGGTCGTCTTCTCAAGAAATTACAAGGAAGTATGATTTATTATTGGTTATGAAATACAATATTTTTGGATTTTTGAAAGGTTGAATAGGGAAAATAAATTGCAGGAAAAATAAATTAATAACTAGAAAAACTCTTGACAAGATATGAAAATTGGACGTCCTATCCTAGTTATCCTTATCAATTATGATGAGAATTGAATTTTGCTCCCACCTTATTAACCTCTAACTATGAAGGTAAGTTAAGTGGATGAATCAATTTGATTCCTCATATCCTAGACAATTCCTAAGAAAAGACTAGAGTTATTGGAATTCAAATTAATTAGCAAAGATAACAATTATCAATCACAATGAGTTTGATAACTCAAGTGTCTCCAATTAATCAATACATCAATTAAAGCCAAGAATATAAAAAGCTAAGTAAAAATCATAAATCTAAAATACCTCAAATTATATTTAAACATAAATTCAAATCTAACATGAAAGGGTTCATAAATATAATTGGGAAAATAAACAAACTAAAGTAATAGAATAAATAATAGTAGAAGAGAAATTAAATTAAAGGAACATTGAACTTGGAATGAAGAAATAATCCTAAAATTTAGAGGAATCCTAATCCTAAATCCTAAGAGAGAGGAGAGAGCCTCTCTCTCTCTAAAAGCTACATCTAAAAACCTAAAATTGTGAATAATGAATGTTGTGTTCTTTTTTGAATGAATGGATTTCCCCACTTTATAGCCTCTAATCTGTGTTTTCTGGGCTAAAAACTGAGCCAGAAATAGCCCAGAAATTGTTGGGGGCGAATTTTGCCACGTGCAGGTCGCTGATTTTTCTGCAGAACAACGCGTCCGCGTGATTCACGCAAGCGAGTCATTTTTCTGTATGGCCACTATAGCGAATTATATATCATTTCGAAGTCTCAGATGTTAGCCTTCCAACGCAACTGAAACCGCATCATTTGGACCTTTGTAGCTCAAGTTATGACCATTTGAGTGCTTAAAGGTCAGGTTGGACAGCTTAGCAATTTCTTCAACTTCTTGTATTCCTTCTACTTTTGCATGCTTCCTTTCCATCCTCTAAGCCATTCCTGCCCTGTAATCCCTAAAATCACTTAACACACATATCAAGGCATCAAATGGTAATAAGAGAGGATTAAACATAGCAAATTTAAATTCCAAAGAAGCATGTTTTCAATCATAGCACAAAATCCGAAAGGAAAAAGTAAAACCATGCAAATAGTATGAATAAGTGGGTAAAGAGTTGATAAAAACCACTCAATTGAGAACAAGATAAACCATGAAATAGTGTTTTATCAAGCTCTCCACACTTAAACATTAGCATGTCCTCATGCTAAGCTTAAGAGAAGCTATAAAGGAGTGAAGAGGAATGGTAAAATGTATGAAATGCAATCCTATCTATATGAATACAACTAAATGTGAAATGCTTCTACCTACTTGGTTAAAGTAAATAAATTCTTCAAGACAAACATAAACCAGATTCCACTCATTTAAATCACACAATAAGAGACAAGTAAACTTGTAAGAAGATAGCTCATGAAAGCAGGGAACATAGAATCAAGTGTTGAACCCTCACTGGTAGTGTATATCACTCTGACTCTCTCAAGTGTCTAGGGTTAATCACTCTACTCTTCTCTAGTCATACTTTCTAAACTTTGTTCTTCATCTAACCAATCAACAAGTATTTAATGTACCAATGCAAATATCATGAGGTCTTTTTAAGGTTGTAATGGGGCTAAGGTAAAGGTGAGGATATATATATGGCTAAGTGAGCTATGAATTGAATCTTTGACTAGTCTAAACTCTCACCTAACATACACATACTCTATATAACTCTAAAATCATGCCTAGCTACTCAAAATTCCCATTTTTTTCATCTCATACTCATGCATCAACCTTTCTTTTAATTTTTATCACATATGCATTGATCTTAACTTAACTTAGCATTGGGATAATTTTGTCCCCTTATTTATTTACTTATTTATTGAATATTTCTTTTGGATTTTTTTCTTTTTTTCTTTTTTCTTTTTTTATTTATTTTTATTTTTTTAAAGATATAAAAGTAAACATTACATATCAATGCACATGGATTTTTAATTTTTCTGGTCTCATATGAGTAGGTACCCAAGTTCCCAATATTTAAATAAAGTAGAAACATAAGACATTCCCTATTAACCCATGTTCACACACTTTTCCCACACTTAGTTGATACACAATCTCTATCTTAAGCTAACCAAAGATTCAATTGGGATATTTAATTATTTTTCCGCTTAAGGCTAGTGATGTGGTAAAATATAAAACAAATGGGGATTAAAAGGCTCAAAGTGGCTAACAAAGGTAAATAAAAGGGTAGGCTATTTGGGATAAGTGAGCTAATAACAATTGATGGCCTCAATCATATGCAAGCATGTAAATATACTAAACAATGGACATATAGAATGGAACAAAGTAAAGATTACAATCATAGAGAAGAAAACACACAAGAATAAAATATTATGATTAAATAATGTAACCATGTAATTAATCTCAAATCTCACAGGTTGTGTGTTCTTAGCTATAATTCATGTTCCAATTTATAGTCTTCAAACAAGTTTAACACAAAAAATTTTCAAATTAAATTAGTGAAATATTATGAAATAGAGTCTTGAAAAAGAAAATATTACTTCAACCAAGTAGTAGCTAAATGCACAAAAATCAAACAAACATGCAATCAAACATGCAAATGCAATAATGAACTAAAAAATAAAATAAAACATTAGTGTTGAGAAGAAAATAACTAACACACGGAAGTTGGTATCGACCTCCCCACACTTAAAGATTGCACCGTCCTCGGTGCATGCTAAGATTTGCAAGTGGACAGGTTTCTCTAACTGACACTTTTCTCCAAAGATTGTGTAGATGGACTTGTTTGTCTCCCCATTAAGAAGTTTTTCCTCTCCCTTCTTGATGGCCATCCTGAAAGAAGAGAAAAAAGAAGAAAAGTAACCCAGAAATAAAGAGAAGAAAATAAATAAAGTATGGGTGGGTTAATGCCAAATAATGGGGTCTCAATTACCTGGTAGCTACAACAAGTAAGTGAGAAAACAATAGAAGCACATGGCATACCAGTGGTACAAAATTTGCAACAATTGGGAAGAGAGTTGGTAAGGAAAGACAATATAAATTCATGTCAATGCAAAAGGAACATAGGTATCATAAAAGATTGGCATTGATAGATAAATAATGTCACCCAATAGTGAAAAACAAGTCACTAAGCACCAAAATAATACCAGAAAAGATACAATAGTTGAATAAGAACATTTAACACCAATGATAAAATAATAAATTTAGAAAAGAAAATAAAAATATGCACAAAATTAAAATACAATGAATGAAAGTATGCAGATAAATTAAGTAAAATAGAATGGAAGAAAAGAAGGATGAGAAGTTAAAGAGATGAAGAAAAAGAAAGTAAGAAGGGAGGAAGAAAGAATAAAAGATAGAAGAAATTAGGATTAGAAAAGAAAAGATAAGATAAGTGGCGGTGCAGAGATCTGGTGGTGTTGCGTGAGTGACGCGCACACGTACTCCACGCGTACACGTCGGTCGCGCAAATGGGGAGACGACGCGTCGGCGTCGGTCGAGCTTGTGCTACTCGCGCGAAGGCAGCCTTGCGTGCGCACAACTCTCTGTTTGCATTGGGGTGTGTGCCAAAATAGCATATGACGCGTGCGCGTCATTGATGCGGATGCGTGAGTGTGCAGAATTGGAAAATGACGCACACGCGTCAGCGACGCGTACGCGTGACTGACTTTGTGCCTTGGGCATAGTTCCCGCACCAGGCCATCACAACTTTCAGCCTGAAACCTATTTACGTCGATTTTCCAAAGTCACGCGTGCGCATCATTGACACGTATGCGTGGTGATTCTTGTGTGATTGGCACACTTTCTGCATGACTCCTGATGAGCGGATAATTTATACGCTTTTTGGCATTGTTTTTAGGTAGTTTTTAGTAGGTTCTAGCTACTTTTTAGTATGTTTTTATTAGTTTTCATGAAAAATTCATATTTCTGGACTTTACTATGATTTTGTGTGTTTTTCTGTGATTTCAGGTATTTTCTGGCTGAAATTGAGGGATCTGAGCAAAAATCTGATTCAGGCTAAAAAAGGACTGCTGATGCTGTTAGATTCTGACCTCCTTGCACTCGAAATGGATTTTCTGGAGCTACAGAAGTGCAATTGGCGCACTCTCAATTGCGTTGGAAAGTAGACATCCAGAGCTTTCCAGAAATATATAATAGTCTGTACTTTGCTCGAAGATAAATGACGTAAACTGTCGTTTAACGCCAGTTCCATGTTCCATTCTGGCATTAAACGCCAGAAACAGGTTACAACCTGGCGTTTAACTCCAGAAAAAGCCCAGGCATGTGAAAAACTCAAGTCTCAGCCCCAGCACACACCAAGTGGGCCCCAGAAGTAAATTTCTACACTATCTATCTCAGTTTACTCATTTTCTGTAAACCTAGGTTACTAGTTTAGTATTTAAACAACTTTTAGAGATTTATTTTGTACCTCATGACATTTTAGATCTGAACCTCGTATCTTTGACGGCATGAGTCTCTAAACTCCATTGTTGGGGTGAGGAGCTCCGCTGTGTCTCGATGGATTAATGCAATTATTTCTATTTTCTATTCAAACACGCTTGTTTCTATCTAAGATATTCATTTGCACTTCAATATGATGAATGTGATGATCTGTGACACTCATCACCATTCTCAATCTATGAACGCGTGCTTGACAACCACCTCCGTTCTACCTTAGATTGAATAAGTATCTCTTGGATTCCTTAATCAGAGTCTTCGTGGTATAAGCTAGAATCCATTGGTAGCATTCTTGAGAATCCGGAAAGTCTAAACCTTGTCTGTGGTATTCCGAGTAGGATTCAGGGATTGGATGACTGTGACGAGCTTCAAACTCACAAAGGTTGGGCGTAGTGACAGATGCAAAAGGATCAATGGATCCTATTCCAACATGAGTGAGAACCGACAGATGATTAGCCGTGCAGTGACAGCGCATCAGGACCATTTTTACTGAGAGGATGGATGGTAGCCATTGATAATGGTGATCCACCAACATACAGCTTGCCATATGAGGAACCTTGCATGCGTGAAGAAGAAGACAGGGGGAAAGCAGAGATTCAGAAGACAAAGCATCTCCAAAACTCCAACATATTCTCCATTACTGCAAAAGAAGTACTATTTAATCCATGCTTTTTATTTACTACCAATCAAAACTGAGAATTATTATTATCCTGACTAAGAGTTACAAGATAACCATAGCTTGTTTCAAGCCAACAATCTCCGTGGGATTTGACCCTTACTCACGTAAGGTATTACTTGGACGACCCAGTGCACTTGCTGATTAGTAGTACGAGTTGTGAAAAGTGTGATTTACAATTTCGTGCACCAAGTTTTTAGCGCCGTTGCCGGGGATTGTTCGAGTTTGAACAACTAACGATTTATTTTGTTGCTTAGATTAGGAATAATTTATTTTGCTGTGTTTAGAGTCTCTCATTTGATTTTCAAAAAAAAAATTTGTTTTCGAAAAAAATATACACTTTTATTATTAAAACTACTTTTTCAAAAATACTTCTCTTTTGTTTAGTCCATGCATTTGTTGAATGTGTCTATGTTCTTGTGAACAGTTGCTCCTTTGTGTCTTTCTTTCTAAAATCTTTTTCAAAAATAATTTTTCTTTGATTAAATCTTGTGTCAATTTTTAAGTTTGGTGTTCCTTGGTGTTTTCCTTTAGTTTTCGAAAATTTTATTGTGGTTTTCTAAAAATTTTAAGTTTGGTGTTCTATTTTCATGTTCTTGTTGTTCTTGTGAGTCTTCAAAGTGTTTTTGAGTCTTCTTTGTGTTTTGATCTTAAAATTTTTAAGTTTGGTGTTCCTTGGTGTTTTCCCTCCAAAATTTTTTAGAACAAGGAGCATTAGATCTAAAAATTTGAAGTCTTGTGTCTTTTGTGTATTTTTCTCTTTCATCATAAAATTCAAAAATAAAAAATATCTTTTCTAACTATTTTTAAGCAAATATTTCAAATTTTTTCATAAAAATTCAAATTTCAATTTCAAAATTTTATCTTATCATATCTTAGTTGTCAAGTTTTTTAAAAAATCATATATTTTTCAAATCATATCCTTTTTCAAATTTTTAAAAATCATATCTTTTTCAAAACTTCCTGACCACTTTTTCTCTCTCCATTTTTTGAAAATCCTCACCCATTTTTCATTTTATTTTATTTTATTTTTTTAATTTCTGTTTTCTAAAAAAAATTTTAATAAAAAATATTTTATTAAAAGTGTGATTTACAATTTCGTGCACCAACTCTCACGTAACTTTCTGCCATTTTTTTATGCAGAATGCAAATGAATATGCAGAAATTATGAATGAACAATAATAAAATTAAAATAAAATAAACTAGGAGTAAAAGGAACGATTATACTATGGTGGATTGTCTCCCACCTAGCACTTTTAGTTAAAGTCCTTAAGTTGGACATACGGTGAGCTCCTTGTCATAGTGGCTTGTGCTTGAACTCATCTTGAAATTTCCACCAATGCTTGGACTTCCATAAAGCTCTATCTATTCCAAGTAAATTCCTCAAGCTTTGATGGAGTTCTTCACAAGCTTTGAGCTCCCAAAATTGATCCTCTTGTATGCTGGGGTCCCAAATCTTGTTTCTACACCCATCTTTAAGTTGATCATCATGGTTCCATCTGGGTGGTTTAGCCTTTTAATTCTAATTGAAGCACCTAAATATCCTCCTAGACCCATTCAATCGAGCTCTACGCCAACCTTTGCATTTCAACTTGGAGCATACAACCATATTGAATCTTGCATGACAACTCCAACCACTAACCATCTTCCTCTTACTCTTAATGCCACAAAGAGCTCTAAGTTAACCATCCGTCTCTAGTAGCCCATATTCAAGTGGAAAAGTAAAGGTTAAGGATAAGAATTTTACCCACTTGAATGTTGTGTTGGATGGTAATGGCCTTGGGAGAGGTGTCTCTAATGAAATTTCAAACTCCATTCCCTTGTGCTCTTCTTTGACAACTTCCTCCTCTTTGCAAGCTTCTTCAATATCAACCTCTTCCTCTTGGGAGCTTTCTTTCACTTCAATCTCTTCTTCATTGCTCACCAAGGGCATGGGAGGTTGTGCTTCTTCTTTAATCTCCATCTCTTGATCAACCTCTTCCAAGTCTTCAACCATGATATGCCTTGGAGGTTATACACCCTCCACAACATCAAATGCAACCATCTTGGAAGGCGGCTCCATGACTTGAGGTTCAATTGGAGGTTCTGCATCTCCTAAGTTTTCAACCACTTCCTCTTTAACTATTGCGGCTTTGTCCAGTTATTTTAGCATAAAATCGTACTCCTCCTTGATGATTGCCTTTCCATGACGACTCCCTTCATCTACTCCTTCATCTTCAAGGGTCTTTACTATCTCTACCTTTTGGGTATCCTCTTGCTCCTCTGGAAATAAGGCCACGTGTAACCGATCCATTGCGTCCCTAAGACGATCCCTTTTCTCTTGTTCTATGTCAATAGCATCATGGGGATCGTGTTGCTCTTGGATTGATGGATATGGGTGCTCTTCCATGGATGGTGGTGATGAGATGGAGAGATCATTCTGTGGTTGAAAAAGAAGTGCACTAGAGCTTGAGGGTTGACTGTTGAGGGTAGAGGGTTGGTCCATACGGATATAAGAGCTTGGAGAGTAGAGGTTAGACTAGTGAGAGAGGTAAGTGTGTTCTCCATGGAGGTTTGGGGTGGATAGGAGGGTTTATTATTTTGGAGAAAGGGTGCATGGTAGGAAGGTGGTTCCTCTTGAGAAGGATATAGAGATGGTGTATATTGAGGTCGTGGTTCTAAGTACGGCTCATATGGTGGTTGGTATGGTGGATAAGGATAAGGGTCATGTGGAGGTGACTGGTGGAAAGAGGCTTGTGAGTATGGTGGTCCAAAGTTATGTTGAAGAGGGGGCTCATAGGTATAGTGTGGTGGGCGTTGATTGTCACGAAAAGGTCCACCATAACCATTGCCTTGATATGCATCACAGAATGGTTGTTGATAGTCCATTGAAGGTGATTGTTGCCAAAAGGGTTGGTCAAATCCTTGTGGCTCCTCCCATCTTTGATTTTTCCAACCTTGATGCCTGTTCCTATTAGAGCTTCCATTCCCTACAACAATATTGGAACCAAACTTGAAACCAGAGGGGTGAGAATTCATAGTAGCTAAAGAAAATAAAAACTAATAAAAATTAATGATAATAAACTCCTAAAACTAGAAACACTAACAAAGAAACGAAAAAATAAATATTTACAATAACCAATAATAAGGCACAGGTTTGCAATTCCCTGGCAACGGCGCCATTTTTGACGAACTGATTTATGTCGGTAAAGAATTTCATAAAAATAATCGCGTTGTAAGTATAGTCTCAAAACCTGCCAAGAGCTTTATTATTTATTATTTTAATGCCTTGTTATTTTACATTACTTGTTCCTTATTTCAAAAACCCAAAAAAAAGATACAATTTCATAACCAATTCTAAGCATACCTCCCTGCAATTCCTTGAGAGACGACCCGAGGTTTCAAAACTTCAGTTATAAATTTTATTGGGTTTGCTTTAGTGATAACCAAAACTTTTGTACGAAAGGATTCTTTGCTGGTTTAGAGACTATACTTACAACGCGATTATTTTTATGAAATTCTTTACCAGTAAAAATCAGTTCGTCAAGAGGCTAAGATCAAAACCGAAATAAATAGTTGCGTTTTTGCTCTTCAACCGAAAAAAGCTTCTCGTGAAGAATTTGCCCTGAGGATCACCCATGCCATTTCTATTCAAGCTTTTTATGACAAAGAAGAAACAAGGCATGAAACGGAACTAGCCCAAATTAATGAAAAACTTGCCGAAGTACGTGAAAGGCGGGCTGAAATAGGTGTTTCTCTGACTACTGCCCAGCAAGAACAACAACAGATCATTCAAGAAATTGTTTCTATTGAGACCAAGCAAGAAGAATACGAGAAACAATTTGAACAAGTCCAATTCGACAAGTACAAGCATATTGAAGCACTCTCAACTTTGGACAATAGAAGGGCAAAGCTGCGTTCAGACTTGGCAAAACTCTTGGCGCCTTGAATTTCTTTACTTCAGGCTTTACTTTTTGTAATGGTTTTCCTTTTCTAGATTTATGCATGTTTGACTTTAATTTAACAAACAGTAATACTGTTTCAAGTATTTTCCATTGATCGAATCAATTATCTTTCCTGACTCGATATCCTTTATCCGATATGTATTTCCAGAATACGACCCCACTACTTGAAAATGGCCTTCCTAAGTATGGGACCATTTGCCAAGAAACTTCAATTTCTTTTCCATTGGCAAAATAAATCAATTTAACCAACTCGATATCCTTTGATCATTGCTCACTCCTATATTTCTCTTTTTCTTTTTTCATGAGTTCGGTCTGACGAACCTTTTCAGTCAAATGGGCTAAATCAAGGATATGCACATTGAGCAGTGGTGCACGAAATTGCAATAACACTTTTGCAATCCCGCACAACTAACCAACAAGTGCATTGGGTCGTCCAAGTAATACCTTGCGTGAGCAAGGGTCGATCCCACGGAGATTGTCGGCTTGAAGCAAGCTATGGTTATCTTGTAAATCTTAGTCAGGATATCAGAAATTATCAGGATTGATTGTAAAAAGTAAAAGAACATGAATTGGTTACTTGTTTTTCAGTAATGGAGAATAGGTTGAGGCTTTGGAGATGCTCCATCTTCTGAATCTCTGCTTTCCTACTGTCTTCTTCATCAAACACGCAAGGCTCCTTCCATGGCAAGCTGTATGTAGGGTTTCACCGTTGTCAGTGGCTACCTCCCATCCTCTCAGTGAAAATGTTCCTATGCTCTGTCACAGCATATGGCTAATCAGCTGTCGGTTCTCGGTCAGGCCGGAATAGAATCCAGTGATTCTTTTGTGTCTGTCACTAACGCCCCACCTGCTAGGAGTTTGAAGCACGTCACAGTCATCCAATCATCGAATCCTACTCAGAATACCACAGACAAGGTTTAGACCTTCCGGATTCTCTTGAATGCCGCCATCAGTTCTAGCTTATACCACGAAGATTCCGATTAAAGAATCCAAGAGATATCTACTTAATCTAGGGTAGAACGGAGGTGGTTGTCAGGCACACGTTCATAGTTGAAAATATGATGAGTGTCACGGATCATCACATTCATCCGGGTTAAGAACAAGTGATATCTTAGAATGGAAGCAAGCATGATTGAATAAGAAACAGTAGTAATTGCATTAATCCATCAAGACACAGCAGAGCTCCTCACCCCCAACCATGGGGTTTAGAGACTCATGCCGTGGAAAGTGTACAATGAAAACGTGTAAAGTGTCATGAGGTCCTGATACAATGTCAAAAGATCCTATTAATAGTAAACTAGTAACCTAAGGTTTACAGAAATGAGTAAATGACAGAAAAATCCACTTCCGGGCCCACTTGGTGTGTGCTTGGGCTGAGCAATGAAGCATTTTCGTGTAGAGACCTTTTCTGGAGTTAAACGCCAGCTTTCATGCCAGTTTGGGCGTTTAACTCCAAGTTTTATGCCAGTTCCAGCGTTAAACGCTGGAATTTCTGAGGCTGAATTGCTACGCCGGTTTGGGCCATCAAATCTTGGGCAAAGTATGGACTATTATATATTGCTGGAAAGCCCAGGATGTCTACTTTCCAATGCCGTTGAGAGCGCGCCAATTGGGATTCTGTAGCTCCAGAAAATCCACTTCGAGTGCAGAGAGGTCAGAATCCAACAGCATCTGCAGTCCTTTTCAGTCTCTGAATCAGATTTTTGCTCAGGACCCTCAATTTCAGCCAGAAAATACCTGAAATCACAGAAAAACACACAAAATCATAGTAAAGTCCAGAAAAGTGAATTTTAACTAAAAACTAATAAAAATATACTAAAAACTCAACTAAAACTACTAAAAACATACTAAAAACAATGCCAAAAAGGGTACAAATTATCCGCTCATCACAACACCAAACTTAAATTGTTGCTTGTCCCCAAGCAACTGAAAATCAAAATAGGATAAAAAGAAGAGAATATACTATAGACTCCAAAATATCAAAGAAACATAGTTCCAATTAGATGAGCGGGACTAGTAGCTTTTTGCCTCCGAACAGTTTTGGCATCTCACTCTATCCTTTGAAGTTCAGAATGATTGGCATCTATAAGAACTCAGAACTCAGATAGTGTTATTGATTCTCCTAGTTAAGTATGATGATTCTTGAACACAGCTGCTTTATGAGTCTTGGCCGTGGCCCAAAGCACTCTGTCTTCCAGTATTACCACCGGATACATACATGCCACAGACACATAATTGGGTGAACCTTTTTAGATTGTGACTCAGCTTTGCTAGAGTCCCCAATTAGAGGTGTCCAGGGTTCTTAAGCACACTCTTTTTGCCTTGGTTCACAACTTTATTTTTTTTCTTTTTCTCTCTTTTTTTTTCGAATTTTTTTTTTGTATTCACTGCTTTTTCTTGCTTCAAGAATCACTTTGATGATTTTTCAGATCCTCAATAACAGTTCTCCTTTTCCATCATTCTTTCAAGAGCCAACAATTTTAACATTCTTAAAACAACAAATTCAAAAGACATATGCACTGTTCAAGCATTCATTCGGAAAACAAAAATTATTGTCACCACATCAAACTAATTCAACTAGTTTCAAGGATAAATTTCGAAATCCTGTACTTCTTGTTCTTTTGTGATTAAAGCATTTTCCATTTAAGAGAGGTGATGGATTCATAGGACATTCATAACTTTAAGGCATGAATTTTATTAATTATGAATTAAGAACAAGACTCAAATATAGATATAAGATGAGACTTAAAAAAATAAAAATAAGAATAGAAAACAAAAGAAAAACACAAAAATAGGCTCCTAATGATAGAGGTTTTCACAGAGTTAGGACTCAACAACCTTGATTTTGAGAAGTGGATGCTCCCTCAGCTTGAGAGGAGAGCTTTTGGCGTTTCATCTCTTGGAGTTCATGCCCCTGCTTCTCTTGTTCCTTCAGCAATTTGCAGAGCATGCAGTTCTGATTCTGCTGTTCTTCCTTAAGTTGCTCCATAGTCTCTTGCAACTTGGTGATAGATGCTTCTAGGCTGGCCCAGTAGCCAATTTCAGAAAATTCAGGGAGGAACTCCTGCGCCCTCCTTTTGATAGAGTTGTCTTGCACTTGTCCTTCCATTGACTTCTTGGTGATTGGATGTTCAATGGGTATGAATTCATCTACTCCCATCTTCACCCCAGCCTCTTTACAGAGCAAGGAGATCAAGCTTGGGTAAGCCAGTTTGGCTTCAGTGGAATTCTTATTTGCAATTGTGTAGATCTCACAAGCAATCACATGATGAACCTCCACTTCTTTTCCAAGCATGATGCAATGAATCATCACTGCTCTCTTGATAGTGACCTCAGAACGGTTGCTAGTGGGCAATATGGAACGCCCAATAAAGTCTAGCCAACCTCTTGCAATTGGTTTGAGGTCTCCCCTCTTGAGTTGGTTTGGGACACCCTTAGAATTGGTTATCCACTTAGTTCCAGGGAGGCATATGTCCTCTAGAACTTGATCTAACCCTTTATCTACTCTCACCATCCTCCTATTAAAGGAGTCAGGATCATCTTGCAGTTGAGGCAATTTGAAGATTTCTCTTATTTTGTCCAGATGAAAGTACATAACTTTCCCTCTGACCATAGTTCTGTAGGTATGGTAAGCGGTTCCAGTCATTCTCTGCTTATCTGTCAGCCACAGATTTGAGTAGAATTCCTGAACCATGTTCCTTCCAACCTTTGTCTCAGGATTGGTTAGAACTTCCCATCCTCTGTTTCGAATTTGCTCTTGGATCCCCGGATATTCATCTTCTTTCAGATCAAATTTTACTTCCGGGATCACTGACCTCAGACCCATTATTTTGTGATAATGGTCTTCATGTTCTTTGGTTAAGAACTTCTCTTGATTCCAAAGATTCTTTGGATTATTCTCTTTCTTTCCTCTTAAATTGGTTTGTTTTCCCTTAGGAGCCATGATCTTGATGAATCTTGGCTTAGTGATCACGGAAAAGCACACCAAACTTAGAGGTTTGCTTGTCCTCAAGCAAAAGAAAGAAGAGAAGAGAGAGAGAGGAAGAGGAAATTCGAATGGTGTGGTGGAATGAAGGGGAACAAACGTGTATTTATAAGGTGGGGAGGGGAGATTTCGAAAAGAAAAGAAAAATTTTGAAAGGAGATTGGAAAAGATATGGAAAGAATTTGAGAGAAAGGTGAGTTTTTGAACAATATTTAGAATTGATTTGAAATAGATTTGAAAAATGGTTTTGATTTTTGAAGATTTGAGGGTGAATGATGAATGGTTGAAGTGTGATTTTGTAGAAAAGTATAGGTAAGAAAAGGAAAGTTTGAAAAGATTTGAGTTGAAAACGAAATTGTGGTCCCCCCACCTTTCTGGCGTTAAACGCCCAGAATGGCACCCATTCTGGCGTTTAACGCCCATTTGATGCCCCTTTTGGGCGTTTAACGCCCAGCCAGGTGCCCTGGCTGGCGTTAAACGCCAGAAATCCTTTATCACTGGGCGTTTTTCTGAACGCCCAGGATGCTGCACACCTGGCGTTAAACGCCCAGAATGGTGCCCATTCTGGCGTTTAACGCCCAAAATGGCACCATTCCTGGCGTTAAACGCCCAGAATAATACCCATTCTGGCGTTTAACGCCCAAAATGCCCCTTACTGGCGTTTTTTCGCCAGTAAGCTCTTTTTCTCTGCTTTTTGAGCTGAATCCTTCTGTAACTCTGTGAATTCCTTCATTTTTGATACTTGCCTCTGTAAGAACTAATCATATAACCTCCTAATGACTGGGTTGCCTCCCAGCAAGCGCTTCTTTATTGTCTTTAGCTGGACTTTTACTGAGAATCACTCAAGTCTCAGTTTTGAGCATTCCTGCTCAAAATTGCTTTCAAGATAATGCTTGATTCTCTGTCCATTAACAATGAACTTTTTGTCAGAATCAATATCCTGAAGCTCAACATATCCATATGGTGAAACTCCTATAATCACATACGGACCCCTCCACCGGGATTTGAGTTTTCCTGGAAACAATTTGAGCCTAGAGTTGAAGAGCAGAACTTTTTGTCCTGGCTCAAAGACTCTGGTTGACAACTTCTTGTCATGCCATTTCTTTGCCTTTTCCTTATAAATTTTTGCATTTTCAAAGGCATTGAGTCTGAACTCCTCTAGCTCATTTAGCTGGAGCAATTTCTTTTCACCAGCTAACTGTGCATCCATGTTTAGGAATCTGGTTGCCCAGTAGGCTTTATGTTCCAATTCCACGGGCAGATGACAGGCCTTCCCATACACCAGTTGGTATGGAGAGGTTCCTATAGGAGTCTTGAATGCTGTTCTGTATGCCCACAGAGCATCATCCAAGCTCTTTGCCCAATCCTTTCTTCGGGCTATCACAGTCCATTCTAGGATTCTTTTTAGCTCTCTGTTAGAGACTTCAGCTTGCCCATTTTTCTGTGGATGATACGGAGTTGCCACTTTATGGCTGATTCCATATCTAACCATAGCAGAGTATAGCTGTCTATTGCAGAAATGAGTGCCCCCATCACTGATTAGTACTCTGGGAACACCAAACCTGCTAAAGATGTGTTTCTAGAGGAATTTCAGCACAGTTTTGGTACCATTAGTGGGTGTAGCAATTGCTTCTACCCACTTAGATACGTAGTCCACTGCCACCAGAATGTAAGTGTTTGAGTATGATGGTGGGAATGGACCCATGAAGTCAATTCCCCATACATCAAACAATTCTATCTCTAATATCCCTTGTTGAGGCATGGCATATCCGTGAGGCAAGTTACCAGCTCTTTGGCAACTGTCACAGTTACGCACAAACTCTCGGGAATCTTTATAGAGAGTAGGCCAGTAGAAGCCACATTGGAGGACTTTAGCGGCTGTTCGCTCACTTCCAAAATGCCCTCCATACTGTGATCCATGGCAATGCCATAGGATCTTTTGTGCTTCTTCTCTGGGTACACATCTGCGGATTACTCCGTCTGCACATCTCTTAAAGAGATATGGTTCATCCCAGAGGTAGTACTTGGCATCCGAAATTAATTTCTTTCTTTGCACTTTGCTGTACTCCTGGGGTATGAACCTCACAGCTTTATAATTTGCAATATCTGCAAACCAAGGAGCTTCCTGAATGGCAAAGAGTTGCTCATCTGGGAAAGTCTCAGAGATCTCAGTAGAAGGGAGGGACGCCCCAGCTACTGGTTCTATTCGGGACAGATGATCAGCTACTTGGTTCTCTGTCCCTTTTCTGTCTCTTATTTCTATATCAAACTCTTGCAGAAGCAACACCCATCTGATAAGCCTGGGTTTTGAATCCTGCTTTGTGAGTAAGTATTTAAGAGCAGCATGGTCAGTGTACACAATCACTTTGGATCCCACTAGGTAAGATCTAAACTTGTCAATGGCATAAACCACTGCAAGTAATTCTTTTTCTGTGGTTGTGTAATTCTTCTGTGCATCATTTAGAACACGGCTAGCATAGTAAATGACGTGCAGAAGTTTATTATGCCTCTGTCCCAACACTGCACCAATGGCATGATCACTGGCATCACACATTAATTCAAATGGTAATGCCCAATCTGGTGCAGAGATGACTGGTGCTGTGACCAGTTTAGCTTTCAGGGTCTCAAATGCCTGCAGACACTGTGTGTCAAACACAAATGGTGTGTCAGCAGCTAGCAGGTTACTCAGAGGTTTTGCAATTTTCGAAAAATCCTTGATAAACCTTCTGTAAAATCCTGCATGCCCCAGAAAGCTTCTGATTGCCTTAACATTGGCAGGTGGTGGTAATTTTTCAATTACTTCTACCTTTGCCTTATCCACCTCTATTCCCCCGCTTGAAATTTTGTGCCCAAGGACAATTCCTTCAGTCACCATAAAGTGACATTTCTCCCAGTTCAAAACCAGGTTAGTCTCTTGGCACCTTTTCAGGACAAGTGCTAGGTGATTAAGACAGGAGCTGAATGAGTCTCCATAAACTGAAAAGTCGTCCATGAAGACTTCCAGGAATTTCTCTACCATATCTGAGAAGATAGAGAGCATGCACCTCTGAAAGGTTGCAGGTGCATTGCACAGACCAAAAAGCATCCTCCTATAGGCAAACACGCCAGAAGGGCAAGTGAATGCTGTTTTCTCTTGGTCCTGAGGATCTACTGCAATTTGGTTGTAGCCTGAATAGCCATCCAAAAAGCAGTAATAGTCATGCCCAGCTAGTCTTTCTAGCATTTGGTCTATGAATGGTAAAGGAAAATGATCCTTTCTGGTGGCTGTATTGAGCCTTCTGTAGTCAATACACATACGCCACCCTGTGACTGTTCTTGTAGGAACCAGTTCATTTTTTTCATTATGAACCACTGTCATGCCTCCCTTTTTGGGGACAACTTGGACAGGGCTCACCCAGGGGCTATCAGAAATAGGATAAATAATCCCAGCCTCTAGTAATTTAGTGACCTCTTTCTGCACCACTTCCTTCATGGCTGGATTTAGCCTCCTTTGTGGTTGGACCACTGGTTTGGCATTATCCTCCAACAGGATCTTGTGCATGCATCTAGCTGGGCTAATGCCCTTAAGATCACTTATGGACCACCCAAGAGCTGTCTTGTGTGTCCTTAGCACTTGGATCAGTGCTTCCTCTTCCTGTGGATTCAAAGCAGAGCTTATAATCACTGGAAAAGTGTCACCCTCTCCCAGAAATGCATATTTCAGGGATGGTGGTAGTGGTTTGAGTTCAGGTTTGGGAGGTTTATCCTCCTCCTGAGGAATTTTCGAAAATTCCTTTGCTTCCTCTAGTTCTTCTTGATCAGGTTGAGCATCTTTGAAGATGTCCTCAAGCTCTGATTCTAAGCTTTCAGCCATATTGATCTCTTCTACCAGAGAATCAATAATGTCAGCGCCCATGCAGTCATTTGGTGTGTCTGGGTGTTGCATAGCTTTTACAGCATTTAACTTGAACTCATCCTCATTGACTCTCAAGGTTACTTCCCCTTTTTGTACGTCAATGAGAGTTCGTCCAGTTGCTAGGAAAGGTCTTCCTAGAATGAGAGTTGCACTCTTGTGCTCCTCCATTTCCAGCACCACAAAGTCAGTTGGAAAGGCGAATGGCCCAACCTTGACAATCATATCCTCTATTATGCCTGATGGGTGTTTAATGGAGCCATCAGCAAGTTGGAGGCATATCCTGGTTGGTTTGACTTCTCCAGTCAACCCAAGCTTTCTGATAGTGGATGCAGGTATTAGATTGATGCTTGCTCCAAGATCACATAGGGCTGTCTTGGTGCAAGCGCCTTCTAATGTGCATGGTATCAGAAAGCTTCCAGGATCTTGAAGCTTTTCTGGTAAGCTTTTCAAAATGACTGCACTGCATTCTTCAGTGAGAAACACTTTTTCAGTTTCTCTCCAATCCTTCTTATGACTTAAGATCTCTTTCATGAACTTAGCATAAGAATGTATTTGCTCAAGTGCCTCTGCAAACGGAATCTTTATTTCAAGAGTCCTTAGACAGTCTGCAAAGCGGGCAAATTGCTTATCCTGTTCCGCTTTGCGGAGTTTCTGAGGATAAGGCATCTTGGCTTGATATTCTTTAACCTTAGATGCTGCAGGTTTATTCCTTACAGAAGTGGTTGAAGAAACCTTGTTAGAGGGATTACTGTCAGCACTCTCAGGTGTCTGATCTTCCCTTGGTGTTTGAACGCCAGGAATGGGTGAAGTTTGGGCGTTAAACGCCAACTTCTCTCCCTTTTCTGGCGTTTGAACGCCAGAACTGGGCAAGGAATGGGCGTTTAACGCCAACTTTCCTTCCCTTTCTGGCGTTTGAACGCCAATAACATTCCTCTCTGGGCTCTTACTGTCCTCAGAGGGATTTTGAACAGTGGTTTGGTTATCCTCTGTCAATTGTTCCCTGTTTAGCTTTTTGCTCTTTTGAGCAGTGGTATTCAGTGTCTTCCCACTCCTTAGTTGAACTGCTTGACACTCCTCTGTTATCTGTTTAGATATTTGCTGTTTTGCCTGATTCAACTGTAGTTCTATGCTCTTGTTAGCAACTTTAGTTTCATAGAGCATCTCTTTAAATTCTGCTAACTGTTCTGTCATCAGGAGTAATTGTTGATTAAGCTCAATTATCTGTTCTTGAGGATTAGAGTCAGTGACTACTGTCATGACTTCCTCTTCTGGAGAGAACTCATTGCTAGAATACAAATATTGGTTTCTAGCAACAGTGTCTATAAGCTCTTGAGCTTCTTCAATTGTCTTCCTCATGTGTATAGATCCACCAACTGAGTGGTCTAAAGACATCTGAGCTTTTTCTGTAAGCCCATAGTAGAAAATGTCTAACTGTACCCACTCTGAAAACATTTCAGAGGGACATTTCCTTAGCATACCTCTATACCTCTCCCAGGCATTGTAAAGGGATTCATTATCCTCTTGTTTAAAGCCTTGGATGTCCAGCCTTAACTGTGTCATCCTCTTTGGAGGGTAAAAATGATTCAGGAATTTATCTGATAACTGTTTCCATGTCTTTATGCTTGCTGTAGGTTGGTTATTCAACCACCTTTTAGCTTGATCTTTTACAGCAAATGGAAACAGTAATAGTCTGTAGACATCCTGATCTACCTCTTTATCATGTACCGTGTCAGCAATTTGTAAGAATTGTGCCAGAAACTCAGTAGGCTCTTCCTGTGGAAGACCGGAATACTGGCAATTTTGCTGCACTATGATAATGAGTTGAGGATTTAGCTCAAAGCTGCTTGCTTTGATGGGAGGTGTACAGATGCTACTCCCATATGCAGCTGTAATGGGGTCAGCATATGACCCCAGAGTCCTTCTGGACTGTTCAATCCCACTTATGTCCATAATGGATAAAGGGAATTGATATGGATTGCAAATAGATAAATTTTATATTTTTTTTTGAGTTAAACGAAAATAATAAAATAAAACAAAAGAAAATTAAAATAAAAATTCGAAAATCAAAAAGAAAATAAGATCAAAGCAAATTGAGAACTGAATCAAATAGTTAATTAAAAAGATTTTGAAAATAGCAATGAGAAAGATGTGATTGAAAAAAATTTTATGAAAAAGATTTGATTTTTGAAAAGAGGAAAGAGAAAAACACAAAAAGACACCAAACTTAAAATTTTTAGAAAATCAAACACTAATTTTCGAAAATTTTAAAGGAAAAACACAAAGAGGACACCAAACTTAGAATTTGAAACTAGACTCAACTAAAAGACTCTAAACCAATAAAAAAAACAAAACGGTCCTAATCTAAGCAACAAGATAAGCCGTCAGTTGTCCAAACTCGAACAATCCCCGGCAACGGCGCCAAAAACTTGGTGCACGAAATTGCAATAACACTTTTGCAATCCCGCACAACTAACCAGCAAGTGCACTGGGTCGTCCAAGTAATACCTTGCGTGAGCAAGGGTCGATCCCACGGAGATTGTCGGCTTGAAGCAAGCTATGGTTATCTTGTAAATCTTAGTCAGGATATCAGAAATTATCAGGATTGATTGTAAAAAGCAAAAGAACATGAATTGGTTACTTGTTTTTCAGTAATGGAGAATAGGTTGAGGCTTTGGAGATGCTCCATCTTCTGAATCTCTGCTTTCTGGTGGACGAAATTGTGATCATCATTATATGTTTCTTGGATTTTGAATGAAAGCTTATTTATGGCACTGGTTGAATTCACAACTCCGTTCAACTAACCAGCAAGTGTACTGGGTCGTCCAAGTAATAAACCTTATGTGAGTAAGGGTCGAATCCACAGAGATTGTTGGTATGAAGCAAGCTATGGTCACCTTGTAAATCTCAGTCAGGTAGATTAAAATGGTTTATGGGTTTTCGGAAATTAATAATAAGAAAATAGAAATAAGAAAATAAATAATAAAAGGGATACTTATGTAGCCTCATTGGTGGGAATTTCAGATAAGCGGATGGAGATGCTGTAGAGCCCAAGGACGCCTGCTCTCCTACTACTTCTACTTAATCCTTCTTACTCCTTTCCATGGCAAGCTGTGTATAGGGGTTCACCATCAGCTGTGGCTACTTTCAATCCTCTCGGGAAAATATCCTGTGCGGCTGTCACTCGCACAGCTAATCAGTCTGGAGGCATCACCCATGGTTGATGGCTACATCCCATCCTCGCAGTGAAAACTAATGCTCACGCACTCTGTCACAGTACGACTAATCACTGGTTGGTTCCCGCGCCTACTGGAATAGAATCCCTTGATTCTTTTGCGTCTGTCACTAACGCCCAGCACTTGCAAGTTTGAAGCACGTCACAGTCATTCATTACCGGAATCCTACTCGGAATACCACAGACAAGGTTAGACTTTCCGGATTCCCAGGATCCTACTCGGAATACCACAGACAAGGTGAGACTTTCCGGATCCTCATAAATGCCGCCATCTATCTAGCTTATACCACAAAGATTCTGTTGGGGAATCTAAGAGATACGTATTCAAGCTCTGTTGCATGTAGAACGGAAGTGGTTGTCAATCACGCGCGTTCATAAGTGAGAATGATGATGAGGGTTATCTAACTCATCACATTCATCATGTTCTTGGGTACGAATGAATATCTTGGAATAAGAATAAAAGAGGAATTGAATAAAAGAAAATAGAACTTCATTAATACTTGAGGTACAGCAGAGCTCCACACCCTTAATCTATGGTGTGCAGAAACTCCACCGTTGAAAATACATAAGCAAAGGGTTCAGGCATGGCCGAATGGCCAGCCCCCCAAAACGTGATCAATGATCTCCTAAGATGAAGAATAAAGTAAAACTGAGACCAAAGATGTCTAATACAATAGATAAATGTCCTATATATACTAGACTAGCTACTAGGGTTTACATGAGTAAGTAATTGATGCATAAATCCACTTCCGGGGCCCACTTGGTGTATGTTTGGGCTGAGCTTGATCAATCCACGAGCTGAGGCTTCTCTTGGAGTTGAACTCTGAGTTATGACTGTTTTGGGCGTTCAACTCCGGATCATGACGTTTTTCTGGCGTTTAACTCCAGACAGCAGCATGAACTTGGTGTTTAACGCCAAGTTACGTCGTCAATATTCGAATAAAGCATGGACTATTATATATTGCTGAAAAGCCCTGGATGTCTACTTTCCAACGCCGTTGAGAGCGCGCCATTTGGAGTTCTGTAGCTCCAGAAAATCCATTTCGAGTGCAGGGAGGTCAGAATCCAACAGCATCAGCAGTCCTTTTGTCAGCCTTTTTCAGAGTTTTGCTCAAATCCCTCAATTTCAGTCAGAATTTACCTGAAATCACAGAAAAACACACAAACTCATAGTAAAGTCCAGAAATGTGAATTTAACATAAAAACTAAGGAAAACATCCCTAAAAGTAGCTTGAACTTACTAAAAACTACCTAGAAACAATGCCAAAAAGCGTATAAATTATCCGCTCATCACAACACCAAACTTAAATTGTTGCTTGTCCCCAAGCAACTGAAAATCAAATAGGATAGAAAGAAGAGAATATACTATAAAGTCCAAAATATCAATGAATATTAATTTAATTACATGAGCGGGACTTGTAGCTTTTTGCTTCTGAACAGTTTTGGCATCTCACTTTTTCCTTTGAAGTTCAGAGTGATTGGCGTCTCTGGGAACTTAGAATTTGGGATAGTGTTATTGACTTTCCTAGTTAAGCATGTTGATTCTTGAACACAGCTATTTTTGAGTCTTGGCTGTGGCCCTAAGCACTTTGTTTTCCAGTATTACCACCGGATACACAAATGCCACAGACACATAACTGGGTGAACCTTTTCAGATTGTGACTCAGCTTTGCTAGAGTCCCCAATTAGTGGTGTCCAGAGCTCTTAAGCACACTCTTTTGCTTTGGATCACGACTTTAACCATTCAGTCTCAAGCTTTTTACTTGGACCTTCATGACACAAGCACATGGTTAGGGACAGCTTGATTTAGCCGTTTAGGCCTGGATTTAATTTCCTTGGGCCCTCCTATCCATTAATGCTCAAAGCCTTGGATCCTTGCTTTTTAAAATTTTCGCCCCTTTTTTTTTTTGCTGCTTTTTCTTGCTTCAAGAATCAATTTCATGATGTTTTTCAGATCATCAATAACATTTTTCTTTGTTCATCATTCTTTCAAGAACCAACAATTTTAACACTCATAAACAACAAGATCAAAAGACATATGCACTGTTCAATCATTCATTCAGAGAACAAAAAACATTGTCACCACATCAATATAATTAAATTAAATTCAATAATAAATTCGAAATTTATGTACTTCTTGTTCTTTTGAATTAAAACATTTTTCTTTTAAGAGAGGTGAAGGATTAATGGAATTTATTCATAGCTTAAGGCATGGTTACATACTAATGATCATGAAATAAAGACACAAAACATAGATAAACATCATAATTAAAAACCGAAAACAGAAAGAAATAAAGAACAAGGAATGAATCCACCTTTAGTGGCGTCTTCTTCTTGAAGGACCAATGATGTTCTTCAACTCTTCTATGTCCCTTCCTTGCCTTTGTTGCTCCTCCCTCATTGCTCTTTGATCTTCTCTTATTTCTTGGAGAATGATGGAGTGCTCATGATGTTCCACCCTTAGTTGTTCAACATTATGGCTCAAATCTTCTAAGGAGGTGTTGAGTTGCTCCCAATAGTTGTTGGGAGGGAAGTGCATTCCTTGAGGCATTTGTTGATGATGAACTTCCTCATGTTCTTCTTGAGGGCCGTGAGGAACTTCTCTTGTTTGCTCCATCCTTTTCTTGGTGATGGGCTTGTCTTCTTCAATGGAGACATCTCCATCTATGATGACTCCAGCTGAGTAACATAGATGACATATAAGGTGGGGGAAGGCTAGCCGTGCCATGTGTGAAGGCTTGTCAGCTATTTTGTAGAGTTCATTGGAGATGACTTCATGAACTTCCACTTCCTCTCCAATCATGATGCTATGAATCATGATGGCCCGATCCATAGTAACTTCAGATTGGTTGCTTGTAGGGATGATGGATCTTTGGATGAACTCCAACCATCCTCTAGCTACAGGCTTGAGGTCCAGTCTTCTTAGTTGGACTGGCTTGCCTTTGGAGTCTATTCTCCATTGGGCGCCTTCCACACATATGTCCTTAAGGACTTGGTCCAACCTTTGGTTAAATTTGACCCTTCTTGTGTAGGGGCGTTCATCACCTTGCATCATGGGTAAGTGAAACGCCAACCTCACATTTTCCGGACTAAAATCCAAGTATTTCCCCCTAACCATTGTGAGATAATTCTTTGGGCTTGGGTTCATACTTTGGTCATGGTTCCTAGTGATCCATGCATTGGCATAGAACTCTTGAACCATTAGAATTCCGACTTGTTGCATGGGGTTGGCTAAGACTTCCCAACCTCTTCTTTGAATTTCATGTCGGATCTCCGGATACTCATTTTTCTTGAGCTTGAAAGGGACCTCAGGGATCACTTTCTTCTTTGCCACAACATCATAGAAGTGGTCTTGATGGCTCTTGGAAATGAATCTTTCCTTCTCCCATGACTCGGAGGTGGAAGCTTTTGCTTTCCCTTTCCCTTTTCTTGAGGAAGCTCCGGCCTTAGGTGCCATTGGTAATGGAAAAACACAAAAAAAAAGCTTAAGCTTTTACCACACCAAACTTAAAATTTTGCTCGTCCTCGAGCAAGAAAAGAAAAGAAAAGTAGAAGAAGAAGAAGAATATGGTGGAGAGGGAGAGAAGTGGTTTCGGCTATGTGGGAGAAGATGGGGTTTGTGTTGTGTGAAAATGAAGGAGAATTGAAGGGTATTTATAGGGAGAGGGGGGTGGGAGTTTGGCCATTTTGGGTGGGAATGGGTGGGAAATTGAATTTGAATTTTATGAAGGTAGGTGGGGTTTATGGGGAAGAGGAGGATGATGTGAATGGTGAATGGGGTAATTGGGAAGAGGAATTGAGGTGATTGATGAAGAAGATGTTGGGAAGTGTGACATGGGGAAGAGTAATCACATTCACAAAAACTAGGATTAGGAGGTAAGGTGGGAATATGTTAGGTGGGGATCCTGTGGGGTCCACAGATCCTGAGGTGAAAAGAAATACCATTCCTTTACCCTATAGGCATGTAAAATGCCTTCATGCATCATTCTGGCGTTTAAACGCCCATTAATGCATGTTCTGGGCGTTCAACGCCCATGTAATGCATGTTTCTGGCGTTGAACGCCAGTTTCATGCTTGTTCCTGGCGTTCAGCGCCAGTTTGTCCTCTCTGTGCACCATCCTGGCGTTTAACGCCAAGTTGTTGCTTGTTTTGGGCGTTCAACGCCAGAATGGTGCTCTGTTCTGGCGTTGAACGCCAGACAGATGCATCTTACTGGCGTTGAACGCCAGTCTGCGCTACCTCCAGGGTGAAAAATTTTTTTGTTCTGTTTTTGACTCTGTTTTTAATATTTTTGATTTTTTCGTGACTCCTCATGATCATGTACCTAATTAAACACAAAAATAACAAAGAAACAAAATAAAATAAAATTAGATAAATAAAATTGGGTTACCTCCCAACAAGCGCTTCTTTAATGCCAATAGCTTGACAGTGGCTCTCATGGAGCCACATGGTGATCAGGTCAATTTAGTGTGTAGTCCCCACACCAAACTTAGAGTTTGGATATGGGGTTTGAACACCAAACTTAGAGTTTGGTTGTGGCCTCACAACACCAAACTTAGAGTTTGACTGTGTGGGCTCTTCTTGACTCTGAACTGAGAGAAGCTCTTCATGCTTACTCTCTTTTGTCACAGAGGGATGGCCATGTGCCTGAAACACAAGGTAGTCCCCATTCAATTGAAGGACTAACTCACCTCTGTTGACATCTATCACAGCTCCTGCTGTGGCTAGGAAAGGTCTTCCTAGGATGATGCATTCATCATCTTCCTTCCTAGTGTCTAGGATTATGAAATCAGTAGGGATGTAAAGGCCTTCAACCCTTACTAGCACGTCCTCTACTGCCCCATAGGCTTGTCTCATTGACTTATCTGCCAATTGTAATGAGAACAAGGCAGGTTGTACCTCAATGATCCCTAGCTTCTCCATTACAGAGAGTGGCATGAGATTTATCCCTGACCCCAGATCACATAGAGCTTTTTCAAAGCTCATGGTGCCAATGGTGCAAGGTATTAAGAACTTGCCAGGATCTTGTTTCTTTTGAGGTAGAGTTCTCTGAATCCAAGTATCTAGTTCATTAATGAGCAAGGGAGGTTCACTTTCCCAAGTCTCATTACCAAACAGCTTGGCATTCAGCTTCATGATAGCTCCTAAGTATTGAGCAACTTGCTCTCCAGTCACATCTTCATTCTCTTCAGAGGATGAATATTCTTCAGAGCTCATGAATGGCAGAAGGAGATTTAAAGGAATCTCTATGGTCTCTAGATGAGCCTCAGATTCATCAGGATCCTTAATAGGAAACTCCTTCTTGCTTGAGGAACGTCCCAGGATGTCTTCCTCACTAGGATTTTCGTCCTCCTCCTCCCTAGTGCATTCGGCCACTTTGACTATGTCAATGGCCTTGCATTCTCCTTTTGGATTTTCTTCTGTATTACTTGGGAGACTATTGGGAGGAGTTTCAATAACTTTCTTACTCAGCTGTCCCACTTGTGCTTCCAAATTTCTAATGGAGGATCTGGTTTCATTCATGAAACTGAAAGTGGCCTTTGACAGATCAGAGACTATATTGGCTAAATTAGAATTATTTTGTTCAGAGTTCTCTGTCTGTTGCTGAGAAGATGATGGATATGGCTTACTATTGTTCAGCCTATTGCGTCCACCATTGTTAAAGCCTTGTTGAGGCTTTTGTTGATCCTTCCAGGAGAAATTTGGATGATTTCTCCATGATGAGTTATAGGTGTTTCCATAAGGTTCACCCATGTAATTAACCTCTGCCATGGCAGGGTTCTCAGGATCATAAGCTTCTTCAGAAGCTGCCTCTCTAGTACTGTTGGATGCATGTTGCAATCCATTCAGATTTTGAGAGATCATGTTGACCTGTTGAGTCAACACTTTGTTCTGAGCCAATATGGCATTCAGAGCATCAATTTCAAGAACTCCTTTCTTCTGAGGGATCCCATTGTTCACAGAATTCCTCTCAGAAGTATACATGAACTGGTTGTTTGCAACCATGTCAATGAGTTCTTGAGCCTCTTCAGGCGTTTTCTTCAGGTGAATAGATCCACCTGCAGAATGGTCCAATGACATTTTCGAAAATTCAGAGAGACCATAATAGAATATATCTAATATGGTCCATTCTGAAAACATGTCAGATGGACATCTCTTGGTCAGCTGCTTGTATCTTTCCCAAGCTTCATAGAGGGATTCACCATCTTTTTGTTTGAAGGTTTGAACATCCACTCTCAGCTTGCTCAGCTTTTGAGGAGGAAAGAATTTATCCAGGAAGGCAGTGACCAGCTTATCCCATGAGTCCAGGCTATCCTTAGGTTGTGAATCCAACCATATTCTAGCTCTGTCTCTTACAGCAAAAGGGAAAAGCATGAGCCTGTAGACTTCAGGATCAACTCCATTCGTCTTTACAGTCTCACAGATCTGCAAGAACTCAGTTAAAAACTGATAAGGATCTTCAGATGGAAGTCCATAAAACTTGCAGTTTTGTTGCATTAGAGCAACTAGTTGAGGCTTAAGCTCAAAGTTATTGGCTCCAATGGCAGGAATGGAGATGCTTCTTCCATCAAACTTGGACGTTGGCTTAGTGAAGTCACCAAGCATTCTCCTTGCATTATTATTATTATTTTCAGCTGCCATCTCTTTCTCTTGTTCGAAAATTTCTAGAAGGTCTCTTCTGGATTGTTGTAATTTAGCTTCTCTTAATTTTCTCTTCAGAGTCCTTTCAGGTTCTGGATCAATTTCAACAAGAGTGCCTTTATCCCTGTTCCTGCTCATATGAAAGAGAAGAAAACAAGGAAAGAAGAGGAATCCTCTATGTCACAGTATAGAGATTCCTTTATGTTAGTAGAAAAAGAAAGGGGGTAGAAGAATGAAGAAAAGGGTTCGGATTTTTTGAATGAAGAGAGGTGAGGAGAAGTGTTAGTAATTAAATAATTAAATAGAAGAAGAGAAGAGGAGAAATTTCGAAAATAATTTTGAAAAAGAAGTTAGTAATTTTCGAAAATTAAAGATAAAATGTAATTAAAATTAAAATATGAAACAATTAATTAATTAAAAAGAATTTTTGAAAAAGAGAGAGATATTTTCGAAAATTAGAGAGGGAAAAGTAGTTAGGTGGTTTTGAAAAAGATAAGAAACAAACAAAAAGTTAGTTAGTTGATTGAAAAAAGATTTGAAATCAAAATTTGAAAAAGATAAGAAGATAAGGAGTTAGATAGGATATTTTGAAATCAATTTTTGAAAAATATAAAATTTTTGAAAAAGATAAGATAAAAAGATAAAAAGATTTTTAAGAGAAGATATTTTGAAAAAGATTTAATTTTTAAAGTTACTTAACTAACAAGAAACTACAAGATAAGATTCTAGAACTTAAAAATTGAACCTTTCTTAACAAGAAAGTAACAAACTTCAAATTTTTGAACCAATCACATTAATTGTTAGCTAATTTTCGAAAATATGATGTAAAGATAAGGAAAAGATTTTTGAAAATAATTTGAAAAATGTTTTTGAAATTTTCGAAAAATAGAAAAAAAATGAAAAAGATATGATTTTTGAAAAAGATTTTGAAAAGATAAGATTTTTAAAATTGAAATTTTGACTTGACTTGTAAGAAACAACTAATTTTAAAAATTTTTGACCAAGTCAAACCAAAATTTCGAAATTTTGGAGGGAATTAAGGAAAAGATATTTTTTTGATTTTTGAATTTTTAAAGAAAAACACAAAAATGACCCAAAACATGAAAATTTTGGATCAAGACACAAAATGCATGCAAGAATGCTATGAATGTCAAGATGATCACCAAGAACACTTTGAAGATCATGATGAAGATCAAGAACATAATTTTGAAAAATTTTTGATGCAAAGAAAACATGCAAGACACCAAACTTAGAAATCTTTAATGCATGGAAAATATGAATGCAAAAATACACATGAAAAACAACAAACAACACAAAACAAGAAAACATCAAGATCAAACAAGAGGACTTATCAAGAACAACTTGAAGATCATGAAGAACACTATGAATGCATGGGATTTTCGAAAAATGCAAGAAAAATTTTTAAAAGCATGCAATTGACACCAAACTTAAAAATTACACAAGACTCAAACAAGAAACACAAAATATTTTTGGTTTTTATGATTTTGTGATTTTTTTTTGTATTTTTATTAATTTTTTTTCGAAAATATAGTTTGGGAAACGAAAAATAAAAAGAAAAATTTTGAAAAAGATTTTTGAAAAGAAAATTACCTAATCTGAGCAACAAGATGAACCGTCAGTTGTCCATACTCGAACAATCCCCGGCAATGGCGCCAAAAACTTGGTGGACAAAATTGTGATCATCATTATATGTTTCTTGGATTTTGAATGAAAGCTTATTTATGGCACTGGTTGAATTCACAACTCCGTTCAACTAACCAGCAAGTGTACTGGGTCGTCCAAGTAATAAACCTTACGTGAGTAAGGGTCGAATCCACAGAGATTGTTGGTATGAAGCAAGCTATGGTCACCTTGTAAATCTCAGTCAGGCAGATTAAAATGGTTTATGGGTTTTCGGAAATTAATAATAAGAAAATAGAAATAAGAAAATAAATAATAAAAGGGATACTTATGTAGCCTCATTGGTGGGAATTTCAGATAAGCGGATGGAGATGCTGTAGAGCCCAAGGACGCCTGCTCTCCTACTACTTCTACTCAATCCTTCTTACTCCTTTCCATGGCAAGCTGTGTATAGGGGTTCACCATCAGCTGTGGCTACTTTCAATCCTCTCGGGAAAATATCCTGTGCGGCTGTCACTCGCACAGCTAATCAGTCTGGAGGCATCACCCATGGTTGATGGCTACATCCCATCCTCGCAGTGAAAACTAATGCTCACGCACTCTGTCACAGTACGGCTAATCACTGGTTGGTTCCCGCGCCTACTGGAATAGAATCCCTTGATTCTTTTGCGTCTGTCACTAACGCCCAGCACTTGCAAGTTTGAAGCACGTCACAGTCATTCATTACCGGAATCCTACTCGGAATACCACAGACAAGGTTAGACTTTCCGGATTCCCAGGATCCTACTCGGAATACCACAGACAAGGTGAGACTTTCCGGATCCTCATAAATGCCGCCATCTATCTAGCTTATACCACAAAGATTCTGTTGGGGAATCTAAGAGATACGCATTCAAGCTCTGTTGCATGTAGAACGGAAGTGGTTGTCAATCACGCGCGTTCATAAGTGAGAATGATGATGAGGGTTATCTAACTCATCACATTCATCATGTTCTTGGGTACGAATGAATATCTTGGAATAAGAATAAAAGAGGAATTGAATAAAAGAAAATAGAACTTCATTAATACTTGAGGTACAGCAGAGCTCCACACCCTTAATCTATGGTGTGCAGAAACTCCACCGTTGAAAATACATAAGCAAAGGGTTCAGGCATGGCCGAATGGCCAGCCCCCCAAAATGTGATCAATGATCTCCTAAGATGAAGAATAAAGTAAAACTGAGACCAAAGATGTCTAATACAATAGATAAATGTCCTATATATACTAGACTAGCTACTAGGGTTTACATGAGTAAGTAATTGATGCATAAATCCACTTCCGGGGCCCACTTGGTGTATGTTTGGGCTGAGCTTGATCAATCCACGAGCTGAGGCTTCTCTTGGAGTTGAACTCTGAGTTATGACGTGTTTTGGGCGTTCAACTCCGGATCATGACGTTTTTCTGGCGTTTAACTCCAGACAGCAGCATGAACGTCGTCAATCTTCGAATAAAGCATGGACTATTATATATTGCTGAAAAGCCCTGGATGTATACTTTCCAACGCCGTTGAGAGCGCGCCATTTGGAGTTCTGTAGCTCCAGAAAATCCATTTCGAGTGCAGAGAGGTCAGAATCCAACAGCATCAGCAGTCCTTTTGTCAGCCTTTTTCAGAGTTTTGCTCAAATCCCTCAATTTCAGTCAGAATTTACCTGAAATCACAGAAAAACACACAAACTCATAGTAAAGTCCAAAAATGTGAATTTAACATAAAAACTAAGGAAAACATCCCTAAAAGTAGCTTGAACTTACTAAAAACTACCTAGAAACAATGCCAAAAAGCGTATAAATTATCCGCTCATCACTTTCCTACTGTCTTCTTCATCAAACACGCAAGGCTCCTTCCATGGCAAGCTGTATGTAGGGTTTCACTGTTGTCAGTGGCTACCTCCCATCCTCTCAGTGAAAATGTTCCTATGCTCTGTCACAGCATATGGCTAATCAGCTGTCGGTTCTCGGTCAGGCCGGAATAGAATCCAGTGATTCTTTTGCGTCTGTCACTAACGCCCCGCCTGCTAGGAGTTTGAAGCACGTCACAGTCATCCAATCATCGAATCCTACTCAGAATACCACAGACAAGGTTTAGACCTTCCGGATTCTCTTGAATGCCGCCATCAGTTCTAGCTTATACCACGAAGATTCCGATTAAAGAATCCAAGAGATATCTACTTAATCTAGGGTAGAACGGAGGTGGTTGTCAGGCACACGTTCATAGTTGAGAATATGATGAGTGTCACGGATCATCACATTCATCCGGGTTAAGAACAAGTGATATCTTAGAATGGAAGCAAGCATGATTGAATAAGAAACAGTAGTAATTGCATTAATCCATCAAGACACAGCAGAGCTCCTCACCCCAACCATGGGGTTTAGAGACTCATGCCGTGGAAAGTGTACAATGAAAACGTGTAAAGTGTCATGAGGTCCTGATACAATGTCAAAAGATCCTATTAATAGTAAACTAGTAACCTAAGGTTTACAGAAATGAGTAAATGACAGAAAAATCCACTTCCGGGCCCACTTGGTGTGTGCTTGGGCTGAGCAATGAAGCATTTTCGTGTAGAGACCATTTCTGGAGTTAAACGCCAGCTTTCATGCCAGTTTGGGCGTTTAACTCCAAGTTTTATGCCAGTTCCAGCGTTAAACGCTGGAATTTCTGAGGCTGAATTGCTACGCCGGTTTGGGCCATCAAATCTTAGGCAAAGTATGGACTATTATATATTTCTGGAAAGCCCAGGATGTCTAATTTCCAATGCCGTTGAGAGCGCGCCAATTGGGCTTCTATAGCTCCAGAAAATCCACTTTGAGTGCAGGAAGGTCAGAATCCAACAGCATCTGCAGTCCTTTTCAGTCTCTGAAACAGATTTTTGCTTAGGACCCTCAATTTCAGCCAGAAAATACCTGAAATCACAGAAAAGCACACAAACTCATAGTAAAGTCCAGAAAAGTGAATTTTAACTAAAAACTAATAAAAATATACTAAAAACTCAACTAAAACTACTAAAAACATACTAAAAACAATGCCAAAAAGGGTACAAATTATCCGCTCATCAAGCAGCTTTCTGCGCATGTAAAACCCTAGCCCCATAGTTGCTATTTTCACTATTTCACTCTCAGGTAATGATACATAACATCTACTTCTAGCGTTCTTGAAACGTATCAGATAATCATCAATGGTTTCACCATCTTCACGTTTCAGAGCCACTAGATCAGTAACCGCTACATTCATTTCTGCTCGATAGAATTGAGCATGAAAAGCAGTTTCTAACTGATTCCGTGTTACTATCGAATTTGGTCTGAGATTCAAAAACCAAGTAAATGCATTCTTCGTTAACAAAGAAGTAAAAAACTTCATTTTCAATTTTCATCATTGGCTAAGTTTCCAATCTCTACCAAATATCGAGCAACATGTTCAGTAGTTGATTCTCCAACTTCCCCAGCAAACTTTGTGACTATCTTTGGATTTTTTATCCCTCTTAGCACTTCAGCCATTTGAAAAACTTGGGGAAAAGCAGACACAAAGTGTGGTCGGTTCATAAAACCAACATTCAGATTAACTCAATTCAATACTTCCACAATTCTAGTGACCTGATAACGTTCACCACCACAATTAGCACGTAACCTGGCCAGAACTTCATCTACATTTTTCCCACAAGGAACTACACGAGGATTTTCTTCATTAAAAACATTGTTTTCATTTTGAAATTCATTCCTGAATCCCTCATTATTTCCTCTGGCATTATGCCCTTCACCCTCATCATAATCAACAATTCGAGCAATTCATTCGACTTGTCTAGAAAGGTGTTCGAATTTCAATTCGTGATCATCCATCATAGGATTCAAAATTGTAGTCATTTGTTGAGTTAACAAATTGACTAAGTCATGATGACTTTCCTCTACTTGTTGTCGATATGCTGCCATTGAATTAGCAGCATTCGAAGTAGCGCCCATATTATAATCACGAGAATACTCGAAATGCTGTTGCGGGTTTTGAACATTATTCACCCCACTTGTATTTCCAAAACGAATAGGTGGAACAAAACCACCCACTGGTAGGGTATAACCAGGAGGAAGACCAGATGGAGGCCAACCAGCGGTCAGTGGAGGCTGGAATGGTGGCAAAGTGTCATGTGGACGAGTGTTACGTCCTAAATTTCCAGTTTGAATAGTCGTAACTGCTATACTTTCAGTTTCAATTGCACTTTCTGAACGTGAAATCACATCAGCCTGTTGCATGGAAACTAGTATGCTATCATTGATGGATGAACCACCATTCACATTCGATAACTCATCATCCATGTGAATGATCTTTTCACTTCGTAATTGCATATACCAAATGACACTGGAAAATACTTCTTTGACACACTTCAATTTTTAAAAACTGTCCCACCGGGCATGCCAATTTATTTTGTCAATTTTTAGCAAATCGATGGTGGTTCGATATCTAGTGGTCTGGGAGCGAAACCTACTCCTCTTTGCAGGTACCAGTTTTTTAAAAGTGCATCAAAGTGTCCTCGATTAGACGGGTATTGGAAGTAAAGATAATTTAAAATTCATAAATCAGTAAAAGAAACAAAAAAGGTAAAGCTTTTCAAAAACGAAAATGTACTAAAAACGGAAAGGCTTGCGTTGAAATTTGAAGAAAGCAGTAAAATGCCTTCGACTGAGTCAAAGAGCTTTGACATGAAAATTTAAAATGCATAAATGTAAATTAGACATTGAAGATAAAAGATACTTGGAAGATAAATTTACTTGAAGAAAATAAAGTTTACAAGAAGATAAATTGAAAAGATGAAAAAACATGGAAAGAACCCTACAGAAAAGTTACTCGGTTGCAGACTCAGGAATTCTCTGGAATGTGAGTGTGCTTGAGTGTTTTTTTGAGTTAAAGTTCCAACCCTTATTCCCTATAACTTTCTAATATTTATAATCTACTTTTGGTAACTGTCAATTAATTACAATTAATTACAAAATCACAGCCTTGAATGCCAAATCCTTGGTAACCATTCCCACCTCTTTGCCTATAAACGTTACCTATGATTTTCTCGCGTAATAAAAGTCTTTAACTTCTCCACTACCACAACTACTCGATCCACTTATTCGAATAACTTATTCGATTACTTGACTGGAGTACCTTATTCGAATAATAAAGGGCCTTGAGATCGAATCCGTATCGAGCACCTCCATCTAATACTTGCACGTGTATCCTTTCGAAAACTACCTAAGTCTTCGACCTCTTTATTATTTTGAACCAACCTGCCTTCATCAAAAATATTTTTCAAAAATATTTTTCGAGCAACACAATGTTGGACATGTTGAAGTGATTTCAAGGCTTGTGGGATTTTATAATTGCAATCAACTTCTTTGGAAAGGTAATGATGAAAGACTAGTGATGTATGAACATGATTCCCAACAAGTAAAGGATCTTTATATTTATGTTAAAAATGATTCATTAAGAGCTGCTAGATACATGGAAAGCCTTGTTTCACTTCCAAGGGGAATTGAATTTCGTCGCCAATGTCTTTTAGTTGATTGGATTGGATCTCAGATCCTGTGAGTGACTATCAATTAAATCAAACATAATAACCAACTTGAGTTGGTCGAGTGGTCAGCTCACTCGTTTGTTTAACTAAATGTCGGGATTTTGAATCCCACTTTGTGCATGCAGCAACCCATTAGGTTGGGAAATACCGTAAAAAACCAAAAAATAAAAAATAAAAAATAATGATCAAATTTCTATTTTTTTAAAAAATAATACTATATAGTTAGTAAATATTATTATTTTTAATAGTAATAATTTATACTTATATTTATAAATATTTTACACGTAAAAAAATATATAATTTATATATATATTTACTAAAATTTTATATATATGAATTTATACACTTTATACCTAAATTTTTTAGAATTTATACGCATAAATTAATAAAATTTATTGTTAAAAGTTATTTAGTATTTATAGTGACTAAATTATAATAAAAAATAATATAAATTATTGGTCTCCAAGAATTTCTTTTGTTTTTTTAATGCATGCTTTGATATCTGATATATGGCAATAATTTTCTACCATTGTTAATTTTTTCGTAATAGTGGTAGGTCTTATAGAAAAAAAGAGAATGGTGAATTCTAGAGATTTTAGAATTGTGCTAGTATATGAGTTATTGGTGGAGTTGGTGGTGGTAATTGGGGATAAATATTGGATGAGAATGAATTTGGAAAATGGTGATAAAGAGTTGAAGATTGGTATGGTAATGGTAAAAGGTTGAGGGTTGAGATAGAACATGTTATGATTTAAGAGGGATAATTTATGAATTTTAAATAATTTTTTATATTTCAAAAAATTTTGTCAATTGTCACAACTCAAAATGAGTTATGATTGATGCTTAAAAGAATGTTTATTCTTCTAACAAACTTAATAACATTGATTTCAATTTAAATAAAAAAATTATAAATACTTTTAACGAGTAATTTGGTATATTAGACATAAGTAATTTTTTTTACAAAAATATTTATTTGTAAATTAAAATAGAAATTGAAAGATATTTTAACAAGTTTTAAATTAAGTCATAGTCAATAACATACTAAATTTAATACGGGTTAAATTTTAAAGTAGTCCATAAACTTACACTCGAGCCTCAAAGTAATCAGTTAATAATTACTCAAATTCGTTTTTGAAATTATCCTCCAAGACTCATAGTAGTTCCTAAAATAATTTTTGTTCATCATTGCCATTAAAAAAGACTCAAACTACGTCGTTTTATATTTATTAGAAAAAAAAAGAAAAACACGCTCTTGACCTCTCCCCTCTCCTCTATCATCTCTGCTGCTATCGACTTTGCTCTCTTTACTCCCACCCGTCTCAACTTTGGACTCACCGCTCTTAGGGCGGCCGCCACCACCACCACCATAATCATCTTTGCCATTGCCTCCATCGACGGCGAGCTCAACTCGATCGCATCCAAGGCACCGCGCGAGCCTACAGGAGAAGAGGAGCTCGGCAATGGCATCATGGCGAAGCTTGAATTTCTTGGGGCAATCGAAAGTGGCCACCATGATGGCGTTGTCAATGATGCTGAATATATATGTCAGAATTTGCCTTCCTGAAGTAACTCCTCCAGTGATCATGTGACGCTGTTGAGTTCATCATCGTCACGAAGATCGATACTGGATCCAAGAATTTAAAAAAATCTCAATTGACAAATTACTAAATAGAGTCTCAAAATTGAGATTGTGATGATACCATTAATATGCAGGATCAGAAGAATTAGAAGGTATTAGATAGATTTTGGATTGAGATCGTCGAATTATTATTATTAATGTTTTTTCTTTAAATGAATCTTTTCAAAGTGATGACTCCAACCAATTCTTCCTGTTCATTTACTGCATAAATTTTGTAAATAGACTGAGAAGAAAGTGTATGGATTACATTGCATATTTTGGGCCGTGCAATTTTTTCAGTTTCTTAGATTGCTACAGTAGTTTTGTTCCTGAAATCATTCATAATAAGCTTTCTTAAAGTCAAAATAAAGGGATGGTGAAGACCATTAATCAATCAATTTTCAACGAGCTTTTATGATTGCCATAAGAAAGAAAGAAAAGGAAAAGGAGAACTAGATATGGGTTGGAGAAAGAAAAGAGAAAGGAGAACCGGAAAGGAAAAAATGAGCGTGGAAAGGAAAGAGAAGGGGACTAGAAAAGGGTTGGGGGAGGGGAGAGGTCAAGAGAGTATTTTTTTTTAATAAATACAAAACGGTGTTGTTTTAGTTTTTTTTTTTTTAATGATAATGATAAACAAAAATTATTTTAGGGACTATTATGAATTTTAGAGGACAATTTCAAAAATAAATTTGAGTAATTATTAACTTCAATGATCACTTTAAAATTCGAACACAAGATCAAAAAGTACTTTAAAATTTAACTCAATTTAATACTTAAAAAATAGTCCAATTCCAATAAAAATTATATACTAAATTTAACCCAATTAAATATACTACAAGGTTGACTTGTTAAAAATGAAACCCGATCTATTCATCCCTAGTGGATGACAACTTGTCTTAACTGCTTTGATCGGATAAAGTGAGATTAGTTCTTATCTTTTCAATTAAAATATATCCTACTAAGACAAGCGTCTCACTAATTAATCATACTCACTAACCCTGAAACTTTCACCACATATATAATAATTGTTACAAATTTTAATTATGAGTAACTAATAAATATAATAATTTTAAAATTTTAAAATTTATTTTATTATAATCAATATATAATATTTAACAAAGGAAAAACTTTATTATTAACGACTATATCATCAACAAGTTATAAATGTGTTGAGTTTAGTAAATAGGTATGTTAAGTTTAGTAAACAATAATCATATATATTTTTAGTGATGACAAACACATATTTAATTGAGTTTAAAAATTCAATATTATTTGATGCATATATTAGTGTTGCATGCTCAAGTCCTTTTTTAATTGAGCATCTCAAACAAAAAGAACAATCAGTTTATTGTGTTGCTATTTGCACAAAATTAATAAGACGGTTGGGAAGTGAATCAAACCTATCTTTAACCATAATCCAATCCATTAGCATCATAAAAAAAAAATAATATGCTACTAATGATGCACAATTTGGATAAAATAAATAACCAAGAAAAATGTGCTTATTTTTTATTAAGCACTAAAGAAAAAAGAAAAAAAACAAAAGATTTAGAGATAAAGTCAAATTAATGGAGTCATAAATCAAATCTAAGATAGATTCAATTTAAAAGAAAAAGGATATAATGTTTTTATTCTTGTACAAGTAAAATGGTTTAACAAAGTTACCTTCTCTCCATTCACAATTCAGATAAGAAGAAAAAAAAATAAAGGTTGTTGGTTCTAATTTATATCTAAGGATTAAAAAAGAAAATTACATTGAGAGTAAAATACAAGATTAAGAGTATTGATTTGGCAAACTCATTGAAGATCTCATGATCAAGTTACTGCTGCTGTCTACTTTTGCGCCATATTATTTTATTCTTAATTCCTGATTTTCTGATTTGATTTCTTGAAAGGAGAAAACTTCACCTAGTTCATTGTTTAAGGTATTGACTCTTCTCAACGGCTTAAATTTTAAAAGTTTTATTCTTATTTAAAATGATAAAGGGCCAAAAATTAAAGTAAGGAGTGAGAATCCACTGTTGAGTCTTTATAGTATTTTTGCTATATTTTTTTTCCTTCATGTTTATTTATTGAATATTCTATTTTCTTCAGTTTTATTTTTCTTCGTATCAATGAAAAAGATATTTAAGTGAGGTATTAAGAAAACAATTATTGAGAGAAAGACAAAGAGATTTAACTTAGAGAAAATGTCAAATTTATGTCAATTTCTTTTTGTAATCTGTTTCGTTCTGTTTTATTTCTTGTACTTGAGAGTGAGGTATCTTTTACTAAGTTACGTAAACACTTAATAGTTAAAAGTTTAGAAAGTGAATCTAGCTAAATCAAGTTTTGTTAAAAGTTTGGTTTGTCATAGATAGAATTAGAAATAATTCTAGGAAATTGTTAAATGTAAATCTTTAAAAAAATAGTGAAAATTCTATTATGATTATAATAGGAATTGAATATAGGTCACATTGTACAAGATGATTAAATTAGGATAACTATTGTTACGATGGGTAACCGGAGATTAATAAGATGGATGGCTTTGGTTGGCCCAATCGTCCGCGGATGGTGGCTTCCGAGCTGGTTTGCGCGTTGGAGCCTCCTTCCGACTTGTGCTCGTGAGTGAATGGGGGGTGGTACCTGCAAAGATACTCCGATGCCTAAGTTAGCAAGGGTGTGAGCAGGTCTAGAGAGTATTGGGCTTAGAGATACCTGAGGGGTGTCAGTGTATTTGTAGTGGTGAGCCAATAACCACCGTTGGAGTAGTGCCATATTTTTAGGGTGTTAACCGTCCCATTATCTTAGGGAGGTTAAGATATGGCTTGATTAAAGTAGTTAGAGAGATTTTAGGGGCAGTTACTCATTTGAATGAGTGCTTATCTGCCAACTATTCTCCGTCCCGACTTCTTGGGAGTAAGTCGGGTTTGACACCGACTTCTAAGTGTGAAGGTTGGTGTTTAGTAAGGCTCAATCCTCTGGACTAGGCCTCTTATTTGGACCTGGGCCTTTATTATTGGGCCAAGGTAGGAACAGTGCCCCTACTTGAGCCCAAGATCTTTATAGGACTTGGGTTCAAGTATTTTACTCGGGATCGTAGTCGACTTGTTGGAGGACCGACGTGATTTTCTGAAACCGACGTGCCTTTCCGTGTCTCTTCGGTTCTGACGGTTACGTCTAATCAAGCGTCGTGTCCGTTAGGGATGTGTGTAGACTTTGGTAACGGTGCATTCTCATTAATGACTGCCCCGCTTTTACCATTATGCCCCTTAGTATGTTTATAAATACTTTCCCTCTCTTTCATTTTTTCGTTTATGCAATTTTTTGAATTTCTTCTTGCTTTGTTCGTGCTTCATTCTTGCATTCGGAGACCTCTGCTTCTTTCAACCTTCGGATAAAGGTTAGCGTTTTACTTTTATGACATGCTTTGTGATTGCATGCTTTTATTTTCTTTGGAGAGGGAGAAGTGACGTTGTAGGCTTTCGTATCCCCTTAGGGACTCTCGTTTTTGATTCTTTTCCCTTTTTCCTTTATAGGTTTTCGTCGTGTTTTTAGAAAATGTCTTCTGTAGAGGCTCTTTCTCAATGGGTTGATGTCACAGTCCTAGGAGAGGAACCTTTGGTTGATGCGGAGTTTATTACTCATCTTCGTACTCACCACAGGATTTGTGTTTCTGAGGATGACGAGCCGAAGTATGAGTTGGTAGTCCCGGGTCCAGAAGACCGGGTTTGCTTTGGGAGGGCCAATGAGGCGTCTTCTCATTTCTTCTTTATGTATGAATGTATGATCACCCGTCTGGGTGTCTTCCTTCCTTTTTCGGATTTTGAAATGTCTGTTTTGCACCACTGTCGAGTTGCCCCTACCCAACTTCACCCCAACTCTTGGGGTTTTCTGAAAATTTATCAATTTATTAGTCAAGCTTTGGACTTCCCGACTTCTTTGAGGATTTTCTTTTTTCTTTTCCACATGACTAAGCCCTTTAGTGGGCTAAACAACAAGCAGCAATGGGTGTCCTTCCGAGCCATACAAGGTCGGAGGATTTTCACCATTTTTGACGAATCCTTCCATGACTTCAAAAATTATTTTTTCAAAGTGCAAGCTGTAGAGGGTCACCACCCCTTTTTTCTGGATGATAACTCTTCCCCTCGCTTTCCCTTATATTGGCTGGAGGCCTCCCCTTGTGAGAAATATGGTCTGGACGACCTGGATGAAGTAGAGGCTGCCATTGTGGGGTTCCTCCGAGAAGTGTGGGGGAGGGCCCCATATTTGGATACTAAGAAGTTTCTCCAAGGGTCTCCGACCTTTGTCCAGGCGCAGCTAGGTAGCTTTTTCTTGTTTTTGAATTTCCGACTTATCAACTGATCATTCCGACTTGTTTGATTCTTTAGCTATTGTTTTTCTCTTTCAGAAATGGCTAAGACAAATGCTCAAGAATCTTTCCAAAGAGTCCAGGAGGCCAAGGCCAAGTCTCGCGCTCGGGCCGGTGGTGCCAGGGTTATCTCTCCCCCTCCTCCTCCTCGGAACGTTGGGACTCTTTCCAAGCCTATCGTAATTTCTTCTTCAGCTCCCCCTCAGTCGCTCCCCGTTGTCCGACCTTCCCCTGATCCAAAGAAGCGCAAGACTTTAGAGTCTGGTGCTTCTGGTGAGGTTAAGGCGGATGCTATTGAGTTTGTTCGAAAGAATATCTATCCCCATGTTCGTATAGGCATGGATGATATGTCTGTTCGGGGCCACCTTACCACTATGGTCGAGGAGAGTCTCAAGGCGGCGGGGGTTTGTGGTAAGCTCTTGGATATCTTTGAGAAGGCTCCCCTCAACTCTTTAGGGATGACCTCGAAGGTCGAGGAGCTAGAGGGAAGGCTTCGCTCATATCAGGAGCATGAGGGAGAGTTGACGAAGGAGATTGCCAAGCTGAGGGAGGAGAGAGATACCTTCCGGGAGAAGGGGAAGGCTTTGCAGGCCCAGTACAACATGGAGATGGAGTTGAGGAAAACGGCGCAGGCCAGCTATCAAAGCTTATTCAAGGATCTTGTGTCTGTGAAGAATGATCTACTGAATTCTCGGAAGGCATATGATGAGTTGGAGGACTCAATTGCTGATGGCGCCGAGGAGTCTTGGAGGATTTTCTTGGAGCAAGTCAGGGTGATTGCTCTCGACTTGGATCTTTCTCCTTTACATCCTGACAAAGTTGTTATTGATGGTGCCATCGTGGATCCTCCTGCCCCCATAATTGTTTCCGAGTCAGAATTGAAGACTCGGGGGCAGAGGATTATTGAGTCCCCTCCTCATTCCAAAGACGCTCCGTGTTCTTCAGCAGTTCTTCCTATCTCTTCATCTCCCATGGATACCTCTGGTGGCGCTCCTCCTGATTCCGGTGGTGGTGATCTTTCTAAAAAATGACTTGTGGCTATTTGGGGTCCGGCCTGTGGGCCCCCGTTTTTTAAACTCTTTATTTATTTCTAGTTTGAACAATTTTCTTTGGCCCTTTGAGGCCGTAAACAAAATATTTTACGCGTGCCCTTTTTAATAAGGGTTTTAACTTAACAAAATAAATACCCTTTTTTGGATAAGGGTTTAAGTTACCTTATGCGTGTATGATTTTCTGAATTCCCCTTGACCTTTTCTTGAAAACCTTTCTTTTTGCTTGTTTGTTTTTCTGAGCTTTTTTGTTTAAGGGCTTTTGGGACATCCTTTAAACTTCTTCCTAGGTTTTCCTATCTCTTTTCGTTATCCCTCATACTCAACTTAGTTTTAGTGAGTTCTTATGACTTAGGTTATTTTTGCGATGCGTTTTTCTTCTACTCGGTCCTTCACTCCGATTTATGGATCGAAGTATTTTCGAGCTTTTCTACCCGGGATCTCATTTCGACTTATGAGTCGGATTTGTTCCCGAGTTTTTACGATCGACTTCTTATAACCTCTTTACACCGACTTGTACCTCGTCGTTTTATCCTGACGACCTTTTAGGTCGGTTCATGGGATTTTCACGTTTTGTCGAGCTTAAGTCGGCGCGTTTCGTAGAAAGACTTAAAAAATAAAAAATGAAAAGGATTTTATAAGAGATATCGTAGATGAAAAAGATCTTTATTAATCGGGGAGGTACCTTTTTTGCTACTAAGGGTTTTGATAATCTATTTTCCTTAGCCTCTACTATGATGCCTCGTTAAAAACCCTTCTCCAGAAAAAACCCTTTTGGGAAAAAATCATGAAGTTGGGAAAAGAGTACATCAGGAAGTAGAGTTCGCTTTTAACTATAGTACCTTTTCATGTTACAAGCATGCCACGACCTCGGGAGCTCAGTGCCGTTCAGATCGATTATTTTGTAATAACCTTTTCCTAAAACTTCATTGACTTTGTATGGTCCCTTCCAATTTGCGGCGAGCTTTCCTTCTCCTGATTTGTTGACTCCAATGTCGTTTCTGATTAAGACCAAATCATCTGGAGCAAATATTCTTCGAATGACTTTTTTGTTGTATCTTGTAGTCATCCTTTGCTTCAACGCTGCTTCTCTTATCTGGGCATCTTCTCGGACTTCGGGGAGCAGGTCGAGCTCCTCTTTGTGTCCCTGTATGTTTCCGATCTCGTTGTGGAGAATTACCCTTGGGCTTTGCTCATTGATTTCTATTGGTATCATTGCCTCCACACCATAGACTAATCGGAAGGGTGTTTCTCCAGTGGCGGATTGGGGTGTTGTCCTGTAAGCCCATAGCACTTGAGGGAGCTCTTCAGCCCAAACCCCTTTTGCTTCTTGTAGTCTCTTCTTTAGTCCTGCCAGTATGATTTTGTTGGCTGCCTCGGCTTGCCCATTGGCTTGTGGGTGCTCCACCGAGGTGAACTGATGTTTGATTTTCATACTGGCTACTAAGCTTCTGAAGGTAGCATCGGTGAATTGGGTTCCATTATCCGTAGTGATGGAATAAGGTATCCCATATCTTGTGATGATATTTTTGTAGAGGAACCTCCGACTTCTTTGAGCGGTGATGGTGGCCAATGTTTCTGCTTCTATCCACTTTGTGAAATAATCTATTCCCACGATCAGGTATTTGACTTGTCCAGGCGCTTGGGGAAAAGGACCTAACAAATCCATTCCCCATTTTGCAAAAGGCCATGGAGAAGTGATACTGATAAGCTCTTCTGGTGGAGCCACGTGGAAATTTGCATGCATTTGACATGGTTGACATTTTTTCACAAATTCTGTGGCATCTTTCTGCAAGGTCGGCCAGTAGAATCCAGCTCGGATTACTTTCCTGGCTAGCGACCTTGCTTCGAGATGGTTTCCGCAGATTCCACTATGTACTTCCTCCAGTACCTCGGTGGTTCTTGAGGTCGGTACACACTTTAACAATGGTGTTGATATCCCCCTTCTGTAGAGGATATTTCTCACCAAGGTGTAGTGTTGTGCTTCCCTTCGGATTTTTTTAGCTTCTTTCTCCTCGTTAGGGAGGATGTCGAATTTCATATATTCAACTAAGGGGTTCATCCATCCGAGGTTTAAACCGACTACCTCAAGTACTTCTTGTTTGTCTTTTATTACTTAGGGTTCTTGGAGGGTTTCTTGGATCAGGCTTCTATTGTTCCCTCCTGGTTTGGTACTTGCTAACTTGGATAGGGCGTCTGCTCTGCTGTTTAGATCCCGAGTTATGTGTTTGACCTCGGTTTCTGCAAAGCGCCCAAGGTATTCCAAAGTTTTTTCCAAGTACCTCTTCATATTTGGGTCCTTTGCCTGATACTCTCCACTTATTTGGGAGGTCACCACCTGCGAGTCGTTGTATATCATCACCTTTGTTGCACCGACTTCTTCATATTCTGCCTGATTATTTGAGGCCGGAAATTCAAATTTTAGGGAAACCTCTATCTGGGTTCCTCTTTCATCTACCAATATTATGCCTGCGCCGCTTCCCGTTTTGTTGGAAGATCCATCTACATAGAGTTCCCATGTAGTTGGTTTTTCCTCTTGATCACCTGCGTATTCTGCAACGAAGTCGGCGAGGCATTGAGCTTTGATTGCTGTCCGAGTTTCATATCTTAAGTCGAACTCCTGGAATGCCTCCTCGCATTCAGGAGTCCATTCGAACTGGCATCCCTTCCTTAATAAGGAAAATAGTGGAAGGGATTTCAGTGCCGATCCTGACAGAAATCTGGAGAGGGCTGCGAGTCGGCCATTTAGCTGCTGGACTTCTCTCAAACAAGTCGGACTTTTCATTTCTAGAATGGCTCTACACTTGTCGGGATTGGCTTCGATCCCTCTTTGTGTTAGCATAAATCCTAGAAATTTCCCTGCTTCCACTGCGAAGGCGCACTTTGCGGGATTTAGTCTCATCCCGTGCAGCCTTATAGTGTCGAAGACTTGCGAGAGGTCTGTCAAGAGGTCGTCTTCTTTCTTTGTTTTTACCAGCATGTCGTCGACGTATACTTCCATTAGACTCCCCAGGTGAGGGGAAAACACTTTATTCATCAACCTTTGATATGTGGCCCCCGCATTCTTTAATCCGAATGGCATGACCACGTAGCAGAAATTAGCTCTGGGTGTGATGAATGATGTTTTCTCTTGGTCTGGCTCATACATTGGGATATGATTATATCCCGAGTAGGCGTCCATAAATGATAAGTATTGGTACCCCGAGCTAGAGTCTACTAGGGTATCAATACTTGGCAAGGGGTAAGGGTCCTTAGGACATGCCTTATTTAAGTCGGTGTAGTCGACGCACATTCTCCATTTGTCATTCTGTTTTTTGACTAGCACTACGTTGGCTAGCCATGTTGGGTACTTGACTTCTCTGATGAAGCCAGCTTCCAGGAGCGCCTGTACTTGTTCTTCCACTATTAGGGCTCGTTCTGGGCCGAGCTTGCGTCTTCTTTGTTGTACAGGTCGGGATCCTGGATAAACCGAGAGCTTGTGGGACATGAGCTCGGGGTCAATCCCAGGCATGTCAGAGGCCTTCCAGGCGAAGAGGTCGGAATTATCTCTTAGGAGCCTAGTCAACCCTTGCTTTAGAGTTTCCCCTAGGTTGGCTCCTATATGAGTGTTCTTCCCTTCCTCTTTACCAACCTGTATCTCCTCGGTTTTTCCTCCCGGTTGTGGTCGCAGCTCTTCTCTGGCCCTTGCGCCACCGAGCTCTATTGTGTTAACTTCTCTGCCCTTTCCCCTTAGGTTTAGGCTTTCATTGTAGCACTTCCTTGCCAACTTTTGATCTCCCCTTACCGTTGCTATTCCCGCTGAGGTCGGGAATTTCATGCAGAGGTGAGGAGTAGATACCACTGCTCCGAGTCGATTGAGGGTAGCTCTGCCGATTAGAGCATTATATGCTGACCCCATATCGATGACTATGAAGTCTATACTCAGAGTCTTTGATTTTTCCCCTTTTCCAAAAGTAGTGTTAAGGGGTAAAAATCCTAGTGGTTTTATTGGCGTGTCCCCTAATCCGTATAGGGTGTCGGGGTAAGCTCTTAATTCTTTCTCCTCTAACCCTAGCTTGTCGAAGGCGGGCTTAAAAAGGATGTCCGCCGAGCTTCCTTGGTCCACCAGGGTTCTGTGGAGATGGGCATTTGCTAGGATCATGGTTATCACCACTGGATCATCATGTCCAGGGATTATTCCTCGCCCATCTTCTTTTGTGAATGAAATGGTAGGGAGGTCAGATGGCTCTTTCCCGACCTGATAGACTCTTTTGAGATGTCTTTTGCGAGAGGATTTGGTGAGTCCTCCTCCCGCGAACCCTCCTGAGATCATGTGGATATGTCTCTCTGGTGTCTGCGGTGGTGGGTCTCTTCTATCCATGTCGTCTCGCTTTCTCTTTCCGTGACCGTCCGACCTTTCTATGAGATATCTATCAAGCCGACCTTCTCTAGCCAGCTTTTCTATCACATTTTTAAGGTCGTAACAGTCGTTTGTGGAGTGACCATATATCTTATGGTACTCGCAGTAATCGTTGCGGCTTCCCCCTTTTTTATTTTTAATGGGTCTAGGGGGTGGCAATCTCTCAGTGTTACAAATCTCTCTGTATACGTCCACTATAGAGACTTTCAGAGGAGTATAAGAGTGATATTTTCTTGGCCTTTCGAGACCGAGTTCTTCCTTTTTCTTGGTTTCCCTTTCCCTCTCTTTTGTTGAGGGAGGGGGTCCGGGTCGCTAACTCAGGTCTCTTAATTTGGCGTTTTCCTCCATGTTGATGTACTTTTCAGCTCTTTCCTATACATCACTCAAGGAGGTGGGGTGTCTTTTGGATATGGACTGCGAGAAAGGGCCTTCCCTAAGTCCATTGACTAACCCCATTATTACTGCTTCGGTGGGTAGGTCTTGGATCTCCAAACATGCTTTGTTGAACCTTTCCATATAGGTTCGTAAAGATTCTCCGATCTCCTGTTTTATTCCTAGGAGGCTCGGTGCATGTTTCACTTTGTCTTTCTGGATTGAGAACCTCATCAAAAACTTCCTCGAGAGGTCTTCAAAACTAGTAACCGACCTCGGGGGGAGGCTGTCGAACCACTTCATCGCTGCTTTCGATAGAGTGGTCGGGAAGGCCTTGCATCGTGTGGCGTCGGAAGCGTCAGCTAGGTACATCCGACTTTTAAAGTTGCTCAGGTGATGCTTCGGATCTGTGGTCCCGTCATAGAGGTCCATGTCAGGGCTTTTGAAGTTTCTCGAAACTTTAGCCCTTATGATGTCCTCGCTGAAGGGATCCTCCCCACCTAAGGGTGGTTCTTCTTGTTCATCGCGGGAGTTGCGACTTTTGAGGGAGGATTCCAACTGTAAGAGCTTTCTTTCTAACTCTTTTCGTCGTTCCATCTCCTCTTTTAGGCTCTTTTCAGTTTCCTTTTGTCGTTCTCGCTCCTGCTCTAATTGTTCCAGGCGGCTGTGGACTAATCCCATGAGTTCAGTTACATGGGGTGATCCTTCTTTTCCTGATTCGCGCCCTTCTGAGGAGTTCACCTTCGGATTCTTTATTCCGGAAGTGCCTTCCCTGTGTTGATTATCGATTTCTTGGTGGAGGGTGAGGTCCACATCATTGTTACCTGTGTCCAGAATCTCTTGTTCAGAGTCTGTCTCCACATGGCCTTCTTCGTGGGATCTATCTGCCATCGTTGGATGATCTCTCAGGTCCCCGGCAACGGCGCCAATGTTACGATGGGTAACCGGAGATTAATAAGATGGATGGCTTTGGTTGGCCCAATCGTCCGCGGATGGTGGCTTCCGAGCTGGTTTGCGCGTTGGAGCCTCCTTCCGACTTGTGCTCGTGAGTGAATGGGGGTGGTACCTGCAAAGACACTCTGATGCCTAAGTTAGCAAGGGTGTGAGCAGGTCTAGAGAGTATTGGGCTTAGAGATACCTGAGGGGTGTCAGTGTATTTGTAGTGGTGAGCCAATAACCACCGTTGGAGTAGTGCCATATTTTTAGGGTGTTAACCGTCCCATTATCTTAGGGAGGTTAAGATATGGCTTGATTAAAGTAGTTAGAGAGATTTTAGGGGCAGTTACTCATTTGAATGAGTGCTTATCTGCCAACTATTCTCCGTCCCGACTTCTTGGGAGTAAGTCGGGTTTGACACCGACTTCTAAGTGTGAAGGTTGGTGTTTAGTAAGGCTCAATCCTCTGGACTAGGCCTCTTATTTGGACCTGGGCCTTTATTATTGGGCCAGGGTAGGAACAACTATCTTTTTTTTTTTCCTCTACTTTTTGTTCTACTTATTATGAGATAAAAATATTTTGTATCCTACATAATCATTTTTGTAGACTTAGTAAAAACTGTTTTTGGCAGTAAAGCATAAAAAAATAAAAAAAAAACCATAAATTCAACTCTTTCTTTAGGTTATTGAAAATCTTTAGAATAAAAAATAAAACAATTTATTATTTCAAATTTTAGTTTCGATTATTATTGAGAGTCATCAGATGTTGGTAAAAATTGTCAAATTTAGTTATAGAATAATTACAAATGAACTTTATTTTTACACATTAAAAATTAATGCTTCAAATGGAATATTCGACGAACTAAACGGGCTATTCGTTTAATATTTTATTTTTTATTAAAAAACTTTTTTTTAATTTTTCTAACTCAATTCGAAAGCTTGACCAATCCATTAAAAAAATTCTATTTGTTTAATATTTTTATTTAGAAATAGTCTTTTTTTTTTCAAAAATATTTTGAGTCCAAGGTTATATTTTTTATCCAAATATTTTTTCAAAAAAGAAAATAAAAAATTAATTAATCAATTTGTACAAACTCATCCAACAGATCGAATCTAAATGGACTAATCAAACCATTTGAGAATCCTACTTGATTCATGATAATAATTTTTATAGATACTTTTGTGGTTGGTAATACTATGTTTGTAACAAGAGGAGTTATCCATTCCTCAAATTATTATCAAAGAAATTTTGTTGAAATTTTATTCCTTTTCATAAAATAAAATCCAAGCAAAACGTATTGTTAGTGTTCTTGTCATTTTCCTTCGATTCTCTATAATCCAAAGTCCAAACGAACTTTATTATTAGAGATATTTTGGTAGAAGTCTAGAAGATAACTTCAATTACTCTCATTGAGTCATTTATGGTTTGTTTTCCCCACTTTGAACATGGCTTTCTCTATCTTGTTACCTTTTTCTTGCTTAGATATTTTAGTAACTAACTAATGTACCTTTTCTATTTCTACAAGTGCCACACGAATCATTATTAACGGTTTTGGTATATAATACCAGTATATATGTAATACCAGAATGGATGTAATTAGTGAGGAAAGTGAATTTATATTATATTTATCAAATAAACTATGAATATATAAAAATTAGTTATTATTTATTTTTGTCTATTATGTATATATATTATTTCATTTATTTTTAATATGTATTTTATATTAATAATTAATTTAATGATTGATTTTTTATATATAGATTCTATATTTATATGAAAGTGAGAGGAGCAAATTTAGGCTGCATAACAATATTTATAATTACTTTATAAAAAGAGCTTAGTATTTTATATGTAATAACATTTTTTTTTCTCTCTCTCACATTATTTCTTACTTATGGTCCCTCACCATGCCATCGCACATGCACATTTTTCTTAAGTTGGCCAATTTTAGATTTGACTTGACATAATTTTGAATAAACTAAATAAATTGTATCTAAATTTATTATTTAAATCAAGAACTAAATTCATTTACAAAATCAATATTTATGTTAAGATTGTAATTTAATAAAAATCAATTTCATTTGATTGAATACTTTTAACTTTTTATACTTTATTTACAATAATATTTAACGAACAATAAAAAATCAAACTAAATAATTTAAAATTGTCTTATTTAACATTCATTAATTATCATTAGAATAATTGTATAATTTTAGATATAATAAATATGTAATTATAGATATTATGTGTATCAAATTATAAATGTCATATAGTATTAAATAACTCTAAATATTCTCTCTCTAGTATTACCGCTTTATTTATAACACCATCTCTTACCACTGTTGACAACCAATTGTCGTCAGATTGTCACTAGAAAATTCTTGAACCATTATCAGACACTGTGAGGTGTAGTTAAATATTTGCTTTGAGAAAGTGTGGGTATATTGGGGTGCCGGTGTTAGAAAGAAAGAAGTCTATGTGTTGTAACAATTTTCACATAGTGATATTCTCTGGTTGTCATTTGACAACGACCGTGATTTTTCTCCAGTTTCTTGGAGTTTCCACGTTAAATTCTTGTGTTGTGATTGTGTCTATTTTATTTCTCTGTCAAAGGTGTTTTCTCAAGGGAGAATGGTGTCTTATTCCCAACAAGTGGTATTAGAGCTTCGGTTCGGTGGGATTTATTCTTAGTATGCTCTGTGGTTGCAGCCTAGTCTGACCTTCCACATCAGAAAAGAATTTTGTCCTGTAGCTTGAGGTTGATCTTTGGTTGCTGTTGTTGTTGCTGGAAGGCAGTGTGACACTGTGAGAGTGCAGTTTGGAAAGGTTCTGGCTAAGGAAAAACCTGGTATTTAAGTGTGTCCATTGTGACACACCTCTCTTTCAAAGCAAATATTTAACTACACCTCACAACACTCTCTAATCAAAAGGTATAGAGGAAAAGAAAAGTCAGATACAAGTTTTAAGTGTTTCCAACTGGTGCAAAAAATATGGAGAATTTAGCCTCATATTTATAGCTTAGGCCACCCACTAAAATGTCATCATAAAGTGCCAACTCCGATAAAAAAAAACTCGCTCGCCAAAGAGTAGCTAGACTTTTTGTAAAAGTTATCGAAAAGTTGTTAGAGTTTGTCAAATCACCACAAAAGTTGTAGGAGACCCGAACCACGCTGCTGCTGCTAATTGCCGCCACTTTTTTCTCAGTCCAAACTCTTTTCTTTTGAATTTTGTAAAACCCGGTTAATTAACGGCTAATTAACCCATAAATGAGAATTTATTCTAGAAAGCCTAAAATGTGATTTTTATGGCTAAATGTGATAGAGGAGACTGAGACGAGAATTTTGGTACCAATTTTATAGAATTCGGACCAAGATTGGACCGAACGGGCCAAACCGGGCCAACCGGACCCAAAGTAGGCCCTTGGCCCAACATAACTAAACCAAAACCCTAGTTTTCAGCACTCTCTCTCCTCACACAACACCAAACACGCTGAAAAGAGGGGAAATGGGGGAAGAACACTCTCTCAAACCTCTATCTCTCACTTGATCTTCAAACCACCATAACTTTTGATCTAGAGCTCCGATTGCCGCTCCGTTTGCGGCCACGCGTTCACCGCGGAGAGCTCTAAAAAACCCATACAATTAATCTTGAGGTAAGCCACAAGTTTCTGTTCGAAATTCCAGCCCTTATTTTCGAGTTTCATGGGTAAAATGTTGAGATTTTGGGTTCTTTGATGTTATAGGACCCAACTCTCTTGAAGGAGAAGGTTAATCTTGTCTCCTTGGACCTTGGGTGTGGTAAGATTCTCAACCCTAGTGTAATTTTGTTGTTCTATGATGTTTGGGTTTTGAGATGTTGTATATGGGTATGATGGTTGTGGCTTAGGTTGTGTATGAGTGGATTTTGGAGCTTGATTGGTGACTTTGAAAAGCTTGGAAAGGGTTTGGTGATGAAAAATTTGTTCTTGAAGGTGTTGAAGCCTTGAGAACTTGTGGATAAGTGGTTTGGAAGTGCTCCGGGGGAGCTTGGGAAAATCGGCTAAGGTATGGTTTCGGTTTTCCGTATCTAATATGTAATGTGGTAGGAAATACTTAGGCTAGAGGCCCTAAGATAGGCATTGAATTGTTGATGTTGTTGAATGATTAAGATATATGATGTGGTCATATATGTGATGATGATTATTGATGCCTTGGTGGTATGATGTATGAGAAATATGCATGTTGTGATATATGCTTGATGATTGGTTATGGTTGAATTGTGGGTTGAACCATGTTGATGGTGAGTATGATGTTGATTGTGTACAATAATGATTTATTGGAATTGGTGTTGTTGAGAATTGGCATGAGGAATAGTATTTGATATGTCAATGTGTTTGAGTTTGAGCCACTTGGGTGAAGTGGGGTAAAATGATGATAGTGATTTTGGTAATTTGTGGTAGTGTGTCAATGTGTGAGTTGAGGAGGCTTGATGTTGAATTTGATATATTTTGATTGATTTCAAAGAAAAGGGATGAACTTGGCATGTTTTGATTGGTTTTGAAAAGAGTTGGAAATGTCTTGTTTTGAAATTGGCACTTTGTGGTTTTGTATGAAAATATGGTTTTTGGGCATACTTTGGCGGAACATAACTTGGACTACGGATCTCTATTTTGTACCAAATCTGTTTAGAAATGAAATTGGATCCGGGATGTCCATGCCGTTCGAAGAACGGGTGAAAAACGATTTAAAATGAGGAAGTTATGTCCGTCGGAAGATTGGGGGTTGAGTCTGTGAATTCTGCAGCTTTTAACTTAGAAAATTTTTAGCAGAATGACCCCTTGCGCGTGGGCGCACCTGGCGCGTACGCGCCGATCTTCCAGAAAGCGCCATCCACGCGTGCGCGTGATGTGCGCGCGCGCGCCGATTGTGCTGCACCTAATGCCCATCCATTTTCCAGAGAGTTATGCCAGAACTGTGCCAGTGTTGTGCCTGGGGCACGAGAACACCCACGTGTACGCGTGGTTGACGCGTGCGCGTCGATTGGCAAATTTGTAATCCACGCGTTAGCGTGCATGACGCTTGCGCGTCGATGAGTTTTTGAGGCCATCCACGCGTGCGCGTGGAGTGCGCGTACGCGTGGCCCTGTTTTCATCCCAAAGTTGATTTTTGAGTTTTAAAAGCCAAATCTCATACTTCTAAGCCTCCGATCTCACCATTTATGTCTTAAATCATTATGACATGCCTAGCTATTGAAAAGGGACTAGTGAATGAGGTAACTTGCGAGTGAAGCAAGGGAAAAATGAATGATCAATGAGGATCAAGATGATTATGTGAGATGCGGAGGATGGTGGTGGAAGTGCTTGTTATGCCATGGGCCGAAAGGCTATAATTGTTAATGAAATGGCAGGTTATGGATTTAACCGTGAGCCGAAAAGGCTGTGTATGATATGAATATTGGCTGATTCTGGACTGAATCGTGAGCCGGATGGCTGATATAGATGTTGATCCATGGATGAGAATTCATGCATGTTTATGCTGAATTATTGATAATTGAGATTTGCACTTCCACTATCAGAGGCACGAGATCCCTGGGAGAAAATAGTGGCTAGCCACCACGTGCTCCAGGTGGAGGCTCGAGACTCTGTTGACCCTATGTCGTAAGTGTGGCCGGGCACTGTGAAAGACCCGGATGAGCTCGCCCCCGAAATATTCACCAGTGAGGGTGATGGATATGGATCATTGATGAGCGGATATTTTGTACGCTTTTTGGGGGTAATTTCATGTAGATTTTAGCATGTTTCAGTTAGTTTTTAGTAAAATAATATTAGTTTTTAGGCAAAAATCATATTTCTGGACTTTACTATGAGTGTGTGTATTTTTCTGTGATTTCAGGTATTTTCTGGCTGAAATTGAGGGAGTTGAGCAAAAATCTGACTTAGGCTGAAAAAGGACTGCTGATGCTGTTGGATCCTGACCTCCCTGCACTCGAAATGGATTTTCTGGAGCTACAGGAGTCCAATTGGCGCGCTCTCAACGGCGTTGGAAAGTAGACATCCAGGGCTTTCCAGCAATATATAATAGTCCATACTTTGCGCGAAGATTGACGACGTAACTTGGCGTTGAACGCCAAGTACACGCTGCTGTCTGGAGTTAAACGCCAGAATAACGTCATGATCCGGAGTTGAACGCCCAAAACACGTCAAAACTTGGAGTTTGACGCCAAGAAAGGCCTCCACACGTGGAAAGCATTAGTCTCAGCCCCAGCACACACCAAGTGGGCCCCAGAAGTGGATTCCTGCACCAATTATCTTAGTTTATTCACTTTTCTGTAAACCTAGGTTACTAGTTTACTATTTAAACAACTTTTACAGACTTATCTTGTACCTCATGACATTTTCAGATCTGAATTACATACTTTGTGACGGCATGAGTCTCTAAACTCCATTGTTGGGGGTGAGGAGCTCTGCAGCGTCTCGATGATTTAATACAATTCCTTTGTTTTCCATTCAAACACGCTTGTTCTTATCTAAGATGTTTATTCGCGCCTAACTGTGGAGAAGGTGATGATCCGTGACACTCATCACCTTCCTCAACCCATGAACGTGTGCCTGACAACCACCTCCGTTCTACATCAGATTGAATGAATATCTCTTAGGTTCCCCAACAGAATCTTCGTGGTATAAGCCGGATTGATGGCGGCATTCATGAGAATCCGGAAAGTCTAAACCTTGTCTGTGGTATTCCGAGTAGGATTCCGGGATTGAATGACTGTGACGTGCTTCAAACTTTAACCTGCTGGGCGTTAGTGACAGACGCAAAAGAGGGATTCTATTCCAGTAGGAGCGGGAACCAACCGGTGATTGGCCGTACTGTGACAGAGTGCGTGCATAGCTTTCACTGCGAGGATGGGAAGTAGCCACTGACAACGGTGACACCCTACATAGAGCTTGCCATGGAAGGAACCTGCGTGTGAGAAGAGGATTCCAAGGAAGAGTTGAAGTCAAAGGACAAAGCATCTCCAAAACTCCAACATATTCCCCAGTACTGCAATTCAAAGTAACATTGTTCCCTCTTTTATTTTTATAATGAAATCTAGTAATTTCACTTTTAATCCAAATAATCCTTGTTGACATCCTAACTAAGATTAATAAAATAACATTGATTGCTTCAAACCAATAATCTCTGTGGATTCGACCCTTACTCACGTAAGGTATTACTTGGACGACCCAGTACACTTGCTGGTCAGTTGAACGAAGTTGATCTTGGACCATATTCTATTATCATATTCTATAAAGAGATACAATTTCGTCCACCAAGTTTTTGGCGCCGTTGCCGGGGATTATTGAGTTTGGACAATTGAAGGCTTATTTTATTTCTTAGATTAGGAATAATTTATTTTTATTTTTGTTTTTGTTCTTATTTTTTATAGAGTCATTAAATCAATATTGATAGGATAGTTTCTTTTCAAAAATTTCTTTTCAAAATTTATTATTTTTCTTTTAATTAATTGCCAATTTTCGTGAGTTTTAGTGTCTTGTTCTAAGTTTGGTGTCAATTGCATATCTCATATTTCTCTTTAAAATTTTCGACTTGTGATTTTTTTGTTCTTCATTAATCTTCAAGTTGTTCTTGCTTATTTTTCTTGTTTGATCTTGAATTTTTCTTGTTTTGTGTCTTTTTCTTGTTTTTCTTGTGCTTTTTCAAAACATTAACTTTTAAAAATTATACTTTTATCCATAAAAATAACACATCTTTAAAATAGTTACATTTTTAAATCAGTTGGCTAGAGCGTTGGCTTATGTTCTTGGCAATTGGGCATCTTCTTTTTAAAATCTTTTTCAAAAATAATTTTTCTTGATTTAATTTTGTGCCAAACTTTAAGTTTGGTGTTTTCTTGTTAATTTTAATATAATTTTCGAAAATTTTATTGAAGTTGTCTAAAAATTTTAAGTTTGGTGTTCTTTCTTGTGTTCTTGGTGTTCTTGTGAATCTTCAAAGTGTTCTTGAGTTTTTCTTGTGTCTTGATCTTAAAATTTTTAAGTTTGGTGTTCCTTGGTGTTTTCCCTCCAAAAATTTTCGAAAAATAAGGAGCATTAGATCTAAAAATTTTAAGTCTTGTGTCTTTTGTGTGTTTTTCTCTTTCATCATAAAATTCAAAATTCAAAAAATTTTATTTTCTAACCAATTTTAAAACTACTTTTTCGAAATTTTTTTTTATATAAAATTCAAATTTCAATTTCAAATTTTTTTTTTTTCGAAAAATTTTTCACAAAATATTTTCAAAATATTTTTTTATATATTCCATTTTTATTTATTCCACTACTAGAAAATAAATAATATCAACATATAAATTATCTCTTGTATTCCATTATGGAAGTAAGTATGAATGGACAAGACAATATGAATGAACAGTCCAAGAGGACTTTGGGGTCATATGCTAACCCCACTACTGCTTCATATGGGAGTAGTATTTGTATACCTTCCATTGGAGTTAGTAGCTTTGAGCTGAATCCTCAGCTCATTATCATGGTGCAGCAAAACTGCCAGTATTCCGGTCTTCCACATGAAGAACCTACAGAGTTTCTGGCACAATTTCTGCAAATTGCTGATACAGTACATGATAAGAAAGTAGATCAGGATGTCTACAGACTGTTACTGTTTCCATTTGCTGTAAAAGATCAAGCTAAGAGGTGGTTAAATAACCAGCCTAAGAACAGCATAAAAACATGGAAACAGCTGTCAGAAAAATTCCTGAATCACTATTTCCCTCCCAAACGGATGACACAGCTAAGGCTAAGCATCCAAGGCTTCAAACAAGGAGATAATGAATCTCTTTATGATGCCTGGGAGAGATACAGAGAGTTGCTAAGAAAATGCCCCTCTGAAATGTTTTCAGAATGGGTGCAATTAGACATCTTCTACTATGGGCTTACAGAAAAAGCTCAGATTTCTCTAGACCACTCAGCTGGTGGATCTATACATATGAGAAAAACAATTGAAGAGGCTCAAGAGCTTATTGATACAGTTGCCAGAAATCAACATCTGTACTTAAGCAATGAATCTCTCATGAAAGAAGAAACTAAAACAGTAACTGCAGAACTCAGTCCAGTGGATCAGGCTAATGAATTCAATCAGCAATTGGACTTTCTAACTCAACAGCTAGCCGAATTCAAGGAAATATTACAGGAAACAAGAATGGCTAACAGGAACATGGAAGTACAATTAAAGCAGACAGAAAAACAACTGTCAAGACAAATAACAGAAGAATGTCAAGCAGTTCAATTAAGAAGTGGGAAAACATTAAATACCTCACTTCAAAGCAGCAGGAAACCAAGAAATGAACAAGTGGATACTCAGAATCCTCCTAAAGACGGTCCGAGCCCAGAAAGGGACAAAGCTGGCGTTCAAACGCCAGTAACAAACAAGGAGGGGGCGTCTAACGCCACTCCAGCTCCCACCACTGGCATTCAAATACCAGTGGGGAATCAGTTACATACAAGTGCTGATAACAACCCTTCTAAAAAGGCTTCCCAACCCACTTCTGTAGGTAATAAACCTGCAGCAACTAAGGTTGAGGAATACAAAGCCAAAATGCCTTATCCTCAAAAACTCCGCCAAGCGGAACAGGATAAGCAATTTGCCCGCTTTGCAGACTATCTTAGGACTCTTGAAATAAAGATTCCGTTTGCAGAAGCACTTGAGCAAATACCTTCTTATGCTAAGTTCATGAAAGAGATCTTAAGTCATAAGAAGGATTGGAGGGAAACTGAAAAAGTCTACCTCACTGAAGAATGCAGTGCAGTCATTCTGAAAAGCTTACCTGAGAAGCTTAAAGATCCTGGGAGCTTTATGATACCATGCACATTAGAGGGCACTTGCACCAAGCAAGCTTTATGTGATCTTGGAGCAAGTATCAACCTAATGCCTGCATCTACTATTAGAAAGCTTGGTTTAACTGAAGAAATCAGACCAACCAGGATATGTCTTCAACTTGCTGATGGCTCCATTAAATACCCATCAGGCGTGATTGAGGACATGATAGTCAAGGTTGGGCCATTTGCCTTTCCTACTGACTTTGTGGTGCTGGAAATGGAGGAGCACAAGAATGCAACTCTCATTCTAGGAAGACCTTTCCTAGCAACTGGCCGAACCCTCATTGATGTCCAAAAGGGGAAGTAACCTTGAGAGTCAATGAGGAAGAGTTCAAGCTGAATGTTGTTAAAGCCATGCAACATCCAGACACCCCAAATGACTGCATGAATGTTGATATAATTGACTCTCTGGTAAGAGAGGTCAATATGGCTGAGAGTCTCGAATCAGAGCTAGAGGAAATTAGACTCAATGCTTTCGAAAATGCAAAGATTTACAAAGAGAAAGCGAAAAGATGGCATGATAAGAAATTGTCATCCAGAGTCTTTGATCCGGGGCAAAAAGTTTCGCTATTCAATTCTAGGCTCAATTATTCCCTGGGGAATTAAAATCCCGGTGGAGAGGTCCATATGTCATTACAAACGTGTCACCATATGGATACATAGAGCTTCAGGATAATGACTCTAACAAAAAGTTCATTGTTAATGGACAAAGAGTCAAACATTATCTTGAAGGCAATTTTGAGCAAGAATGCTCAAAACTGAGACTTGATTAAAACTCAGTCCAGCTAAAAGACATTAAAGAAGCGCTTGTTGGGAGGCAACCCAGCCAATCACAAAATTTAATTTTATTCGTATTGATTTTCTTTACAGGTTTGAGTCCAAGTATCTTCAAAAGGTGAAATAGCAATTGGTTGAAGTCACAGAGTTACAGGGAAATTTGGAAGCTCACTGGCATGAAAAAGCCAGTAAGAAATACTTTGGGCGTTAAACACCCAAAAGAAGCACCCACTGGGCGTTCAACGCCAGTAAGGGTAGCCTTCTGGGCGTTAAACGCCAAGAAGAAGCATCTTCTGGGCGTTAAACGCCAGAAAGATGCACCTTCTGGGCGTTTAACGCCAATCTGCTAGCATTCTGGGCGTTTAGAAAAACGCCCAGTAAAGAAGGACCTCCTGGCGTTCAACGCCAGGAAGAAGCATCACATGGGCGTTGAACGCCCAGGAGAAGCAACATGTGGGCGTTAAACGCCCAAACCATGCACCATGTGGGCGTTTAACGCCAGGATGGTGGGAGGAGGTACAATTTCGTTTTTCTTTGCAATTTTTCAAAATTTTTATGTTTCAATTCATGATTTTTTGCATAAACATATTTTAAATTATCACTTTCAATTCCAAAAAGTTTATCCTAATTTCTAAAATCCAATGATTGCAAATTTTTTTAGATTTATCTTAACCCAAAAGAATAAATGGCTTTCCAATTCAATCCATCATCTTTTCAAATTTGTTTCCAACACATCTTTAACTCCTTTTAAAAATCCTTTTCAAAATTAAAATTCAATTCTATCTTTTAAATTTTGATTCATATCTTTTCTTTTTTTAAATTATATCTTTTTCTAATCCAATTCTTTTTCAAATATTTTTAATTTCTTCTCATATCTTTTACTCATCTTATCTTTATGTGAAAATGCCTTTCCTTCTTCTCCTCTCCTTTCCTTTCTTTTGCTTGAGGACAAGCAAACCTCTAAGTTTGGTGTGATTTGCCATGATCACTGAGCTAAAACTCATTAAGATCATGGCACCTAAGAGAACAGGAAGAGCAAGGATGTGAACTTAAGGGAGCTGAAGCATCAGAAATTAATTCTTGAAGGCATCCCACAGACTAAAGGAACATCCACTTCCCAAAATACAGGTTGTTAAGTTCTAATTCCAGCTTTAACTCTGTGATAGTATTATTATAAGATTTTACCTTAGAAGTTATATAGGAGTAGTAGTACTTAGCATATCTATTTTGATTTTATTTCCAATTAAGCTATAATTTATTTTTCTCATCATCATCAGGCATGAATAAAGTAGTAAAATTTTTTTTTAGAATAAAGAAGTAATTTATATTTTTTGAGTTCTTAGTAATAAAGACTATAATTAATTATATGTGGTGGCAATACTTTCTGTTCTCTGAATGAATGCTTGAACAGTGCATAAATTGTACTTTGAATTTGATGAATATTGGCTCCTGAAAGGATGAGGAACACGAAAAATATTATTGATGATCTGAAAAATCATGAAATTGATTCTTGAAGCAAGAAAAAGCAGTTCAAAAAAAAAAAAAAATATTTACAATCAAAAGGAATAAAAGCCAAGCAGCCCTTAAAACCAAAAGGCAAGGGTAAAGAGGATCCAAGGCTTTGAGCATCAATGGATAGGAGGGCCCAAGGAAATGAAATCCAGGCCTAAGCGGCTAAACCAAGCTGTCCCTAACCATATGCTTGTGGCATGCAGGTCCAAGTTACAAGCTTGAGACTGAGTGGTTAAAGTCGTGATCCAAAGCAAAAGAGTGTGCTTAAGAGCTCTGGACACCACTAACTGGGGACTTTAGCAAAGCTAAGTCACAATCTGAAAAGGTTCACCCAGTTATGTGTCTGTGGCATTTATGTATCCGGTGGTAATACTGGAAGACAAAGTGCTTAGGGCCACAGCCAAGACTCATAAATAACTGTGTTCAAGAATCAACATACTACACTAGGAGAGTCAATAATACTATCTGAATTCTGAGTTCCTAAGGATGCCAATCATTCTGAAATTCAAAAGATACAGGGAGATGCCAAAACTGTTCAGAGACAAAAAGCTACAAGCCCCGCTCATCTAATACGAATCTGAGCTTCATTTAAAACTCTAAAATATATATTACTTCTTTATTTCTGTTAAAACCTATTTTATTTATCTAGTTGCTTGAGGACAAGCAACAGTTTAAGTTTGGTGTTGTGATGAGCGGATATTTTGTACGCTTTTTGGGGGTAATTTCATGTAGATTTTAGCATGTTTCAGTTAGTTTTTAGTAAAATAATATTAGTTTTTAGGCAAAAATCATATTTCTGGACTTTACTATGAGTGTGTGTATTTTTCTGTGATTTCAGGTATTTTCTGGCTGAAATTGAGGGAGTTGAGCAAAAATCTGACTTAGGCTGAAAAAGGACTGCTGATGCTGTTGGATCCTGACCTCCCTGCACTCGAAATGGATTTTCTGGAGCTACAGGAGTCCAATTGGCGCGCTCTCAACGGCGTTGGAAAGTAGACATCCAGGGCTTTCCAGCAATATATAATAGTCCATACTTTGCACGAAGATTGACGACGTAACTTGGCGTTGAACGCCAAGTACACGCTGCTGTCTGGAGTTAAACGCCAGAATAACGTCATGATCCGGAGTTGAACGCCCAAAACACGTCAAAACTTGGAGTTTGACGCCAAGAAAGGCCTCCACACGTGGAAAGCATTAGTCTCAGCCCCGCACACACCAAGTGGGCCCCAGAAGTGGATTCCTGCACCAATTATCTTAGTTTATTCACTTTTCTGTAAACCTAGGTTACTAGTTTACTATTTAAACAACTTTTACAGACTTATCTTGTACCTCATGACATTTTCAGATCTGAATTACATACTTTGTGACGGCATGAGTCTCTAAACTCCATTGTTGGGGGTGAGGAGCTCTGCAGCGTCTCGATGATTTAATACAATTCCTTTGTTTTCCATTCAAACACGCTTGTTCTTATCTAAGATGTTTATTCGCGCCTAACTGTGGAGAAGGTGATGATCCGTGACACTCATCACCTTCCTCAACCCATGAACGTGTGCCTGACAACCACCTCCGTTCTACATCAGATTGAATGAATATCTCTTAGGTTCCCCAACAGAATCTTCGTGGTATAAGCCGGATTGATGGCGGCATTCATGAGAATCCGGAAAGTCTAAACCTTGTCTGTGGTATTCCGAGTAGGATTCCGGGATTGAATGACTGTGACGTGCTTCAAACTTTAACCTGCTGGGCGTTAGTGACAGACGCAAAAGAGGGATTCTATTCCAGTAGGAGCGGGAACCAACCGGTGATTGGCCGTACTGTGACAGAGTGCGTGCATAGCTTTCACTGCGAGGATGGGAAGTAGCCACTGACAACGGTGACACCCTACATAGAGCTTGCCATGGAAGGAACCTGCGTGTGAGAAGAGGATTCCAAGGAAGAGTTGAAGTCAAAGGACAAAGCATCTCCAAAACTCCAACATATTCCCCAGTACTGCAATTCAAAGTAACATTGTTCCCTCTTTTATTTTTATAATGAAATCTAGTAATTTCACTTTTAATCCAAATAATCCTTGTTGACATCCTAACTAAGATTAATAAAATAACATTGATTGCTTCAAACCAATAATCTCTGTGGATTCGACCCTTACTCACGTAAGGTATTACTTGGACGACCCAGTACACTTGCTGGTCAGTTGAACGAAGTTGATCTTGGACCATATTCTATTATCATATTCTATAAAGAGATACAATTTCGTCCACCAATCATGTTTATGATCAAGTTTATAACGAGTATAACTCGAGTTGGGGATGCGCGACAGAGGGACAGTCTAATGGTTAGCGACCAGGACTTGTCGGGTTGGCTCTATAACCGACAAGATGATATCATCAGCCACTAGGGACAGGCATTCATCATATGCATACTATGTGAATTGTTTGATATTGCCTATTTGACTGCATATTACTTGCTAATTGTCTAAATGTCTTAACTGCTCCTATTTGTATATTCTTTGTCTGATATAACTGTGTTTGCTATAATATACTCCTGCTGGTGGTTGGGAGGTTTGAAGGAATTGGAAAGGGAAGTATTAGTTAGACTGAAGAATCTTTAGTCAGATGCCCTTATATGGTTTAGCTTGTTTATAAGCTTTGATATTATCTGGAGGAAGTTCTAGGATTGCCTTCGGCTTTCCTCTATTATTATGTATTATATATGTGGAAGCTGTTACCATGCTGGGGACCTCTGGTTCTCACCCATGCGGATTTTGTGGTTTTCAGATGCAGGACGTGAGGTTTCCCGCTGAGGCATGCTGGAGACTTCTAGATTTGCGAAGATTCCTTGTTCTTGGGGACTCTGTTTAGTTTATATGTTTTGCTTAGATACTTTTATCTCCATTAAATAATACAAACTGTGATGACTCCTCTTATGGGAGATTTTGGAGAATAGGTTTTATGTATTTGTGTCCCTTTGGGTTTCCTTTGGGGTTCTCCTTATTTTATCATATGTATATATTGTTATGCTCGGACCGGTTATCTTCGCAGCCGGATCTTGAGTCTTGATATTCCTGTTTTTGACACTCCTTTGTATATATATAATCTCGCGATGGGTTATCCCTGTTCGTTACGTTAACGATCGGAGTGTTGCGCTTTTGAGTTGCGGTTTTTGTTCACCCCCTTTTTCTACAAAGGCTCCTAGTTATAATCAATCATTCATACTACTATACGTACTAAATTTTTATTTTAGAGGTCGTAATACCTTGCCATCTCTGATTTATAACTTAAGCATAAGACTCTGTATGGTAGGGTGTTACATTATGGTATCAGAGCAGTTCGTTCCTGTAGAGCCTGAGGGATGGACTGACTATGCTTCTGTGCATTCTTTGTGTGTGTGTTATGTGCTATTAGTATATCTGCTTGATATAATTGGTATAAACGTTCATGAGCATGCATTTGGGACTTTGAAGCACTAGACTTTCGATATTGAGACTGATCAACTTAATATCGATTGTTGGGTGTGTATAGGAACCAGATGGCGCCTCGTGGACGCGGTAGAGGTAGTGCGAGAGGTCGTACAAATGCTCGTGCACCGGAGAATAACCCTAATGACCCGGTGAACTTTATGGCTGCGTTGGAGAACATGGCTGCTGCTATGCAAGCCACTGCTGAGGCTCTTGGTCAACAGATGAACAACCATGGTAATGATGGAGGTGGAGTTCAGGGTCCGATGACCTTGGCAAACTTTTTGAAGGTTAATCCGCCTAAGTTCAAGGGAACTACTAGCCCGACTGAGGCTGATACATGGTTTCAGGCTATAGGGCGAGCACTGCAAGCACAAGTGGTACCTGAAAGACAGCGTGTCGAGTTTGCTACCTATATGCTCACAGGTGAAGCGTCGCATTGGTGGCAAGGCATCCGACGTCTTCTGCAGCAGGGTGATGACTATATCACTTGGAATGTCTTTCAAGAAGAGTTCTATAAGAAGTACTTTCTGACTTTTGCTAGGACGGCTAAGGAACTTGAATTGTTACAGCTGAAGCAGGGTACTATGTCCATATCAGAGTATACTAACAAGTTTGAGGAGCTGTTTAGGTTCTCTCGAATGTGCCAAGGGACTCCGGTGGAATATGAGGAATAGAAGTGTGTTAAGTATGAAGGAGGACTCCGGAGTGATATCTTCAGTTCAGTAGGGCCAATGGAGATTAGGACTTTCTCCGAATTGGTGAACAAGTGTAGGGTTGCTGAAGAGTGTGTAAAAAGGGCAACCGCTGAGAAAGGGAGTCACAAAGGTTCATTCCCACAGAACCGAGGGAAGAGCTTTGCACCTAGAGGTCCGTCTTTCAAGAGGGGAAGCTCTTTCAAGAGGCCCAACAACAACAATTTCCAAGGGAAGAAGTTTGGGAAGCAGCCTTAGAATGATCAAGCTTGTACTAGGTGTGGAAGTCACCATCCGGGAGCACCATGCAAGGCCAGATGGGGTTTGTGCTACAATTGTGGAAAGGCGGGGCATAAAGCCGCAAGTTGTCCGGAAAGGCAGAAACAAGGTGCTGAAAAGGCACAACAGACTGGTCGAGTGTTTACCACTTCAGCTATAGGTGCCGAGGGATCCGAGACACTCATTAGAGGTAACTGTGAAATAGCTGGTCAAACTTTAAATGCTTTATTTGATTCGGGAGCATCACATTCATTCATTATATTTGAGAAAGCCCACGAGTTAGGATTGAAGATCGTAACCTTAGGTTATGATCTAAGAGTGTACAATGCTACCCATGAAGCCACGGTAACTAGGCTAGGATGCCCGGAAATTTCCTTTAGGTTCAAGCAGCGTGATTTTGTTCATAATTTAGTCTGCTTACCGATGATCAGCCTTGATCTTATCTTGGGATTGGATTGGTTATCTAAGAACCATGTTCTGCTTGATTGTTCTACAAAGTCGGTGTACTTTATGCCGGAAGATACAGAAGGGCCGGTCATGGTGAATAATTATTACTTGAATTCAATGATGGTGAACTGTTCTGGAATTGAATGTCAGGGTATCCTGTTGTTAACTGCGGGCGTTTCGGGAGATGATCAAAGGTTGGAACAGATTCCGGTTGTGTGTGAGTTTCCGGAAGTGTTTCCCGATGATATTGATGAGTTTCCACCTAACCGAGAGGTTGAGTTTGCTATTGAATTGGTGCCCGGGGCGGGACCAATCTCAAGTGCTCCTTACAGGATGTCACCGTTAGAGATGAACGAGCTAAAGTCTCAGTTAGAGGATTTGTTGGGAAAGAATTTTATATGGCCAAGTGTCTCTCCGTGGGGTGCTCCAGTGCTACTAGTAAAGAAGAAGGATGGGAGTATGCGTCTCTGTGTGGATTACAGGCAGCTGAACAAGGTTATAATAAAGAATAAGTACCCATTGCCGAGAATTGATGATCTCATGGATCAGTTACAAGGAGCTGGAGTTTTCTCCAAGATTGATTTGCGATCCGGTTATCACCAGATAAGGGTGAGGGATGAGGATATCCCTAAGACCGCTTTCAGGACTCGTTATGGTCATTACGAGTACACTGTGATGTCTTTTGGGTTGACGAACGCTCCTGCGGTATTCATGGATTACATGAATAGAGTTTTCCGTCCGTTTCTGGATAAATTCGTTGTTGTCTTCATTGATGACATACTAATTTATTCCAAGACTGAAGAAGAACATGCGGAACACTTGAGGACCGTGTTGCAGATTCTAAAGGAGAAGAAACTCTATGCAAAACTGTCTAAGTGTGAGTTTTGGAAGAGTGAGGTGAAGTTTTTGGGTCACGTGGTGAGTAAGAAGGGAATAGCCATAGACCCAACTAAGGTAGAGGCTGTGATGGATTGGAAACAACCAACCACCGTAACAGAGATAAGGAGTTTTCTGGGTTTAGCTGGCTATTACCGAAGGTTTATCAAGGGCTTTTCACAGATAGCTTTGCCAATGACAAAGTTAACCCGCAAAGACATTCCGTTTGTTTGGACTCCTGAGTGCGAGGAGAGCTTTCAAACATTGAAGAAAAAGTTGACTACTGCACCTGTGTTAGTGTTACTCGAGCCGAATGAGCCATTTGAGGTGTATTGTGATGCCTCATTGAAGAGTTTAGGGTGCGTGCTGATGCAGCATCGTAATGTGGTGGCGTATGCCTCACGACAGTTGAGACCTCATGAAGTTAGTTACCCTACGCACGATTTGGAACTCGCTGCGGTTGTGTTTGCCTTGAAGGTGTGGAGGCATTATCTCTATGGGGTTAAGTTTCAAGTTTTCTCTGATCACAAGAGCTTGAAGTACCTCTTTGATCAGAAAGAGCTTAATATGAGACAGAAAAGGTGGATGGAATTGCTGAAGGACTACGACTTTGAGTTGCATTACCATCCGAGAAAGGCGAACGTAGTGGCGGATGCGTTAAGTCGGAAGTCATTATATACGGCTTAGATGATACTTCAAGAGGAGAAGTTGCTCAAGGGATTCGAGAGTCTGAAAATTGGTGCTCAAAAAGTATCCGGAACCTTGTGTTTGAGCAGATTAGAAATCTCAAGTGACTTTAAGTCCGAACTCCTAAAGGCTCATCAGAATGATGAAGCCTTATGGAAGGTGTTACCGGCTATTGAGCAAGGAAAACAGTGGCGAGTGTCGGAAGAAAAAGATGGGTTATGGAGATTCAAGGGTAGGATCATTGTGCCGGATGTTGGCACTTTGAGGTAAGATATTTTGAAGGAGGCACACAAAAGTGGATTCTCCATTCACCCGGGAAGTACTAAGATGTACCATGATTTAAAGGCGATGTTTTGGTGGCCGGGTATGAAGAATGATGTGGCAGAATATGTATCAAAGTGCTTAACTTGTCAAAAGGTAAAGATTGAACATCAAAGACCTTCCGGGATGTTGCAACCTTTAGAGATTCCACAATGGAAGTGGGAAAGTATTGCAATGGACTTTGTGTCAGGATTGCCAAGGACTAGGGCTGGTTTTGATGCTGTTTGGGTGATTGTGGACCGACTGACGAAGTCAGCTCACTTTTTGCCCATTCATATGACTTACACCCTTGAGGAGCTAGCACGGTTATACATAAAGGAGATTGTGAGACTTCATGGTGTACCTGCTACTATAATCTCTGATAGAGATCCTCGTTTCACTTCAAGGTTTTGGGGTGCACTTCAGAAGGCTTTTGGAACCCGATTAAGCTTGAGCACGGCTTACCATCCTCAAACAGATGGTCAATCTGAGAGGACGATCCAAACACTAGAGGATATGTTGAGAGCTTGTGTTTTGGACCAACCGGCGAGTTGGGATCGGTATATGCCATTGGTGGAGTTTGCATACAATAATAGTTATCATGCGAGCATCGGAATGGCTCCGTATGAGGCCTTGTATGGGAGAAAATGTCAATCTCCGCTATGTTGGTATGAAGCTGGAGAGAAAAGCCGCCAGAAATGATAGCTGAGACTACTGAACAAGTCAAGAAAATCCGAGATAGGATGCTTACGGCGCAGAGTCGTCAAAAGAGTTACGCCGATCAAAGACGAAAGCCCTTAGAATTTGAGGAAGGAGACCATGTTTTCCTTAAGGTTACTCCGACTACAGGAGTAGGTAAGGCGATTAAGACAAAGAAGTTGAATCCTCGATACATTGGTCCATTTCAGATCCTGGAGAGGGTTGGACCGGTGGCGTATCGAATGGCTCTACCACCTCATCTTTCGAACCTGAACGACATGTTTCATGTGTCGCAGCTTCGGAAGTACACTCCAGATGCTAGCCATGTGTTAGAACCTGAATCGGTTCAGTTAAGGGAAGATTTGACGCTTCCAGTGGCTCCAGTCAGAATTGATGATACTAGTATTAAACGGTTGCGTGGAAAAGATGTTTCATTAGTCAAAGTGGCATGGAGTCGAGGCGGTGTTGAGGAACACACTTGGGAACTTGAGTCGGAGATGCGAACGGATTATCCGCATTTATTCTCAGGTAATTGCATTTGAATTTTGTGGGCAAAATTCCCAATTAGGTGGGTAGAATGTAAAACCCGGTTAATTAACGACTAATTAACCCATAAATGAGAATTTATTCTAGAAAGCCTAAAATGTGATTTTTATGGCTAAATATGATAGAGGAGACTGAGACGAGAATTTTGGTACCAATTTTATAGAATTCGGACCAAGATTGGACCGAACGGGCCAAACCGGGCCAACCGGACCCAAAGTAGGCCCTTGGCCCAACATAACTAAACCAAAACCCTAGTTTTCAGCACTCTCTCTCCTCACACAACACCAAACACGCTGAAAAGAGGGGAAATGGGGGAAGAACACTCTCTCAAACCTCTATCTCTCACTTGATCTTCAAACCACCATAACTTTTGATCTAGAGCTCCGATTGCCGCTCCGTTTGCGGCCACGCGTTCACCGCGGAGAGCTCTACAAAACCCATACAATTAATCTTGAGGTAAGCCACAAGTTTCTGTTCGAAATTCCAGCCCTTATTTTCGAGTTTCATGGGTAAAATGTTGAGATTTTGGGTTCTTTGATGTTATAGGACCCAACTCTCTTGAAGGAGAAGGTTAATCTTGTCTCCTTGGACCTTGGGTGTGGTAAGATTCTCAACCCTAGTGTAATTTTGTTGTTCTATGATGTTTGGGTTTTGAGATGTTATATATGGGTATGATGGTTGTGGCTTAGGTTGTGTATGAGTGGATTTTGGAGCTTGATTGGTGACTTTGAAAAGCTTGGAAAGGGTTTGGTGATGAAAAATTTGTTCTTGAAGGTGTTGAAGCCTTGAGAACTTGTGGATAAGTGGTTTGGAAGTGCTCCGGGGGAGCTTGGGAAAATCGGCTAAGGTATGGTTTCGGTTTTCCGTATCTAATATGTAATGTGGTAGGAAATACTTAGGCTAGAGGCCCTAAGATAGGCATTGAATTGTTGATGTTGTTGAATGATTAAGATATATGATGTGGTCATATATGTGATGATGATTATTGATGCCTTGGTGGTATGATGTATGAGAAATATGCATGTTGTGATATATGCTTGATGATTGGTTATGGTTGAATTGTGGGTTGAACCATGTTGATGGTGAGTATGATGTTGATTGTGTACAATAATGATTTATTGGAATTGGTGTTGTTGAGAATTGGCATGAGGAATAGTATTTGATATGTCAATGTGTTTGAGTTTGAGCCACTTGGGTGAAGTGGGGTAAAATGATGAGATAGTGATTTTGGTAATTTGTGGTAGTGTGTCAATGTGTGAGTTGAGGAGGCTTGATGTTGAATTTGATATATTTTGATTGATTTCAAAGAAAAGGAATGAACTTGGCATGTTTTGATTGGTTTTGAAAAGAGTTGGAAATGTCTTGTTTTGAAATTGGCACTTTGTGGTTTTGTATGAAAATATGGTTTTTGGGCATACTTTGGCGGAACATAACTTGGACTACGGATCTCTATTTTGTACCAAATCTGTTTAGAAATGAAATTGGATCCGGGATGTCCATGCCGTTCGAAGAACGGGTGAAAAACGATTTAAAATGAGGAAGTTATGTCCGTTGGAAGATTGGGGGTTGAGTCTGTGAATTCTGCAGCTTTTAACTTAGAAAATTTTTAGCAGAATGACCCCTTGCGCGTGGGCGCACCTGGCGCGTACGCGCCGATCTTCCAGAAAGCGCCATCCACGCGTGCGCGTGATGTGCGCGGGCGCGCCGATTGTGCTTCACCCAATGCCCAGCCATTTTCCAGAGAGTTATGCCAGAACTGTGCCAGTGTTGTGCCTGGGGCACGAGAACACCCACGCGTACGCGTGGTTGACGCGTGCGCGTCGATTGGCAAATTTGTAATCCACGCGTTAGCGTGCATGACGCTTGCGCGTCGATGAGTTTTTGAGGCCATCCACGCGTGCGCGTGGAGTGCGCGTACGCGTGGCTCTGTTTTCATCCCAAAGTTGATTTTTGAGTTTTAAAAGCCAAATCTCATACTTCTAAGCCTCCGATCTCACCATTTATGTCTTAAATCATTATGACATGCCTAGCTGTTGAAAAGGGGCTAGTGAATGAGGTAACTTGCGAGTGAAGCAAGGGAAAAATGAATGATCAATGAGGATCAAGATGATTATGTGAGATGCGGAGGATGGTGGTGGAAGTGCTTGTTATGCCATGGGCCGAAAGGCTATAATTGTTAATGAAATGGCTGGTTATGGATTTAACCGTGAGCCGGAAAGGCTGTGTATGATATGAATATTGGCTGGTTCTGGACTGAACCGTGAGCCGGATGGCTGATATAGATGTTGATCCATGGATGAGAATTCATGCATGTTTATGCTGAATTATTGATAATTGAGATTTGCACTTCCACTATCAGAGGCACGAGATCCCTGGGAGAAAGCAGTGGCTAGCCACCACGTGCTCCAGGTGGAGGCTCGAGACTCTGTTGACCCTATGTCGTAAGTGTAGCCGGGCACTGTGAAAGACCCGGATGAGCTCGCCCCCGTAATATTCACCAGTGAGGGTGATGGATATGGATCATGTTTATGATCAAGTTTATAACGAGTATAACTCGAGTTGGGGATGCGCGACAGAGGGACAGTCTAATGGTTAGCGACCAGGACTTGTCGGGTTGGCTCTATAACCGACAAGATGATATCATCAGCCACTAGGGACAGGCATTCATCATATGCATACTATGTGAATTGTTTGATATTGCCTATTTGACTGCATATTACTTGCTAATTGTCTAAATGTCTTAACTGCTCCTATTTGTATATTCTTTGTCTGATATAACTGTGTTTGCTATAATATACTCCTGCTGGTGGTTGGGAGGTTTGAAGGAATTGGAAAGGGAAGTATTAGTTAGACTGAAGAATCTTTAGTCAGATGCCCTTATATGGTTTAGCTTGTTTATAAGCTTTGATATTATCTGGAGGAAGTTCTAGGATTGCCTTTGGCTTTCCTCTATTATTATGTATTATATATGTGGAAGCTGTTACCATGCTGGGGATCTCTGGTTCTCACCCATGCGGATTTTGTGGTTTTCAGATGCAGGACGTGAGGTTTCCCGCTGAGGCATGCTGGAGACTTCTAGATTTGCGAAGATTCCTTGTTCTTGGGGACTCTGTTTAGTTTATATGTTTTGCTTAGATACTTTTATCTCCATTAAATAATACAAACTGTGATGACTCCTCTTATGGGAGATTTTGGAGAATAGGTTTTATGTATTTGTGTCCCTTTGGGTTTCCTTTGGGGTTTTTCTTATTTTATCATATGTATATATTGTTATGCTCGGACCGGTTATCTTCGCAGCCGGATCTTGAGTCTTGATATTCCTGTTTTTGACACTCCTTTGTATATATATAATCTCGCGTTGGGTTATCCCTGTTCGTTACGTTAACGATCGGAGTGTTGCGCTTTTGAGTTGCAGTTTTTGTTCACCCCCTTTTTCTACAAAGGCTCCTAGTTATAATCAATCATTCATACTACTATACGTACTAAATTTTTATTTTAGAGGTCGTAATACCTTGCCATCTCTGATTTATGACTTAAGCATAAGACTCTGTATGGTAGGGTGTTACAAATTTTCTGTTTTTAGTATACTAAATACTTTCAATTTCAATAAATGTTTTTTTTTTTTTGAAAATAAGAAGATTTGCTATTAATTATAAAGAGAAAAGTTTAATGATCAATATAATTTATTTTTTTGATCATCAGTTTATTGTTTTAGTCTAACAATCTAATAACATAATTTTATATTATTATTAGTCGATGGTTGAAGAGTTCGCAGATTGAAGTGTTTTTTGGTCGAACTTGCAAGAATGTTAATTCGAAAAAAAGGGTGTCGAAAGAAAGGGGTCTTAATCTGCCATAGCTTGTCGAAGAATGAAGTTCGATGGACAATGTGCCAAAATCGACGACGTGTCACACAAGGGCAGTTATCCGGCTCTGCACCTGGCAGGAACAGTTATTTTTTTACTTCTCAGAGGTGACATCTAGCAGTGTAAGATTTGTCGGATTGCTTTATAAATAAAGAAGACTCAAAAGAAGCAAGATGTGGGAATTTGTCTTCAGAAGGCACTCTCGCACACTCACATCCCAGCAAATTTCTGAGTCTGCCAAGAATTTCTTTTCTGTAGATTTTTTTCATGTCTTTCAATTCATGTCTTTATATTTCTCTTTTAAATTTCTTGTAATTTCCTTTCCTGTGGTTCACCTTTCTTCCGCAAAGTTATTTTCTTTCCTTTTTAAATTTTGCATTGTCATTTTCATTCCAATATCCTTTGACTATGTTGAATGCATTTGTTACTTTCTTTAAATTAAGGTCATTCACTTTATTCTCTGTAATTTCGAATTTAAGTAATTCAATTTTAATTTACATTTTTATTTTTCTGTACCCTTTATTTCATTCAAAAAAGGAATCTTTGGTGCATTTAAAGAAAAATTAGTATTCGCAAAAAAGGAGTAAATTTCGCTCCCAGATCATAGATATCAAACCAACCTACATTTATTAAAAATCGACATAATAAATTGGCATGCCCAGTGGCATAACCCACATTTTGTTTTAGTGCATGCAACTTCGAAGTGGTAGGATCATCAATATGGCTGAAAAAACCTCGAATAGTAATATAGAATCCTCATATAATAATGTTTCTATAGTTGTAGCACAGACTTCTGCAAGTTTAACATCCTTTGCATAAGAAAGTATTCAAAATTCTAAAATGGTTATGGGGAGAATGCTGCAGTTAATAATGTAACCGCTGGGAATAATGGGTGTAACCTACATCCTCAAGTTTCTCCAACTCCAGTTTAACTTCCAGTAACCACAGGTTGCCCTCCTTTTGGTCTTCTTCCAGATTATACTCCACCTATGGGTAATTTTGCACCCCCAATTAGATTTGGGAATGTGCAAAGTGTGGTTAATAATTAACCTAATTTTTCTCACTCTGAAATGAATCGAGAATATCATGTTGGTTTGACGTCAAATAATTTGAGGTCTATGGCTGCTTTTTGACAACACATTGATTTGAGCCATCATGACCTAGTTAATTTGTTAACTCAGCAAATGACTACCATTTTAAATCCAATAATGGCCGATAATGAAACTAAGTATGAGCATTTTTGGCTAGATAAGTTGAACAAATTACTCAAATTATTGATTACAATGAAGGTCAACCTCATAATCGAATTCAGAATGAATCTTGAAAATTTGGGTTTTGATCAAGGAAATTTACATGTCAATTCCAATGAAGATGAGCCTATACCTCATATGGTTTGATGCAATCAAAATGCTGATGACGTGTTGAACAGAATTCGTATTAACCAGCGTGGGGATCAATAAAAAATGTGCTTAATCTAGTAGGTATTATTGTGAAATTCATTAATTGACCTTATTTTGTGTTAACTTTTCCTACTGAAGTGCATACGGATGAGGTACCAAGAAGTGTAAAGAATCCTAAGATAGTCACTAAGTTTGCAAGGGAGGTTGGAGAATCTACTATCGAGCATATTGCTCGATATATGGTCGAATTAGGAAATTTGGTAAAAGATAAAAATTTAAAATGAATTTTTTTCCTTCTCTTTAACAAAAAATACTTTCACTTGGTTTTGGAATCTAAAGCTTGATTCGATTCAGACCTGAGCACAGTTAGAGAATGCTTTTCATGCTCAGTTTTATAGAGGAAAGTTAAATGTTACAATAACATATATGGTTACAAAAAAAGTGTGATGTTGGTGAGTGAATCGATGACTTTATGATTCGATTTTAAAATACACGTAACAAATGTTATGTATCACTTCCTAAAAGTGAGGTAGTTAAGATTGCAACCATGGGTTTGGATTTTTATATGCGTCGAAATTTATTAAATGTTCATATTCATAATTTAACTCATTTGGCTTAAAGGGATAGACAGGTTGAATTATTCAAAAAAGAAAAAGAGACATTTAAAAGTGAGAAGAAGTCTAAGAACTATAAATTTCTTGCTCGAAAGAAAAAGGTTTCTTATGTCGAAATGAAAATTTTGAGGGACAATTCTGAAAACAAATATTTTGAAGTCGACTTGACTAAATTAAGGAAAAGGCCACCTTATGTATGTCCTTCATTGAAAAAAGTTTCAAATGTTGATAAAGTTAGTGAAATAAAACATAAGGATGGTAAAAAAATATAGTTTCGATATTTCGAAATCAGAACAAATATTCAATGTGCACCGATCCTCAAAGATAAACAATTGATTTTTCCTGAGGGAAAAATTTTACCCTCGACCAAAGATTTAAAAGGAAACCTTTTCGTAAATTTTATCAAGCAACTAGCTATTCGACTAATAATTGTGTTTGTTTCAGGGATTTGATTTAAGAAGCAATTATGGAGGGGAGGTGGAAGTTCGATGAAGGAAAAAAGAATATGCAGGTTGATGATGATCCATTTGATGCAGCTACAAACTTTGCTGAACCTCATTTCCTTGGGGTGAACACGGTTGGTTTCACCTCTTTCGAGTTTTATACAACTTTGGGAGATTTTGAAGCTAATGTCCGATAATGTACCTTGGAGTCGAAAATGGGTTACTGGACTTTTTATTGCACCAAAAGTTAAAGATAGTGATGTATCTTTATGTCTAAGGTGCAATGTTATTTTCGATGCTGAAGCTACAACAATATTTGAGAAAGAAAGGCTGAAAAAGGAGTTAGCTCACAAAGAAGAGCAAGTCCGATAGAGGCATCCTCCTTGACATTAAGAAGGTCAAAGTTCTTGAAATCCTCAAGAGAATTATTCTCCTCCGTTTTGCTGCTTCCAGGCCATTGGTGTTCAATGGATTAAGAATTTCTAGAATTTTTGTGAGCGCAAATTTCGAGAGTATCAACAACAACATACTCGAAGGGATCGTCGAGGGTATGGTCGAAGTCGATATTCATACCCAAGAAGAAGGGTAGAAAGTAATTGGGATGGAAGACACTTCCATTGAGTTGTGACAAAGAAGCCTTCAACCCCTGCATCCAAGGGGACAAAACCTTCTGCACTAAATAAAGTGGTCTTTACCATCTGGTGGTGAATCTTACCCAAAGGGACTATAATCTTTAGGGTCGATAGGTAAAGGCAAGGTAGTAGAGGTTGTTTCTGCCATGCCTAATGAGAATGATGATGATCTCGATGAGGAGTATTTCGAGAAAGAAGATGATGAGATGGTTGGTACAATTTCAATTATGCTGTTCGAATTTTTAAGGAGTTATGAAGGAAGCCTTAGTAGAGATTACGAGGTTGAATTTGAGCATGAAGATACCTTTGCTTATGTATGTGATCATGAAGAAGTAGGTTGCTTCAATAAGCTTACTGATATTCAAAAACCACATCTTCGGCCATTACATATTAAGGCTAAGATGAGTGGCATTGTTGTCAATAAAATGTTGGTTGATAGTGGTTCAACTATTAGTCTGCTCCTAGAAAGAATGTTGATTAAGGTTGAGAAGCATTTTGACGATCTGATTCCAACCAATATTTCTGTTACTGACTATAGTGGAGCTTTAACAGTGGCAAAATGGTTAGTTTCTCTTCGAGTTCAAGTCGATTCTTTGATACGATCAACTGTGTTTGTGGTAGTCACTTCGAAGGCTAGCTACAATGCCCTGGTTGGGTTAAGATTGGATTCATGGTATTGGAGCGATACCTTCCATAGTGCACCAAAAACTTCTCCTTTGGACTTGTGAGGGGAAGAATGTAGTAGTAGAGGCTGATGATAGTCTTTATGTTGAGCAGATGCACATTAATTTCCAAGTCTACAAGGACAAGCTGAAACCTTTGGATGTCAACAGGAATTTAACTTCTTTTAATTGTGAGGAGTGTTTTCTAACCAAGGAAGGTTTGAACATAAAGCTTAGGCATCCGGTACCTGAGTATACTCCTCTTGTCTGGGAGTAAAGTTTGTATCTCTAAAAAAAGTAGTAGCCCGACAACTGATATTTTAATATGTCCAATGAAAAATATGTGTCAGATTATTTATTTTTTTAAGAAATTATGTGAATAGTTTTACTTATGCAGCATGTTCTTCTTTTTCTAGCAATGATTCTTCTTATAAAGTTGAATCAATTAGGGATTTCAATTTAACAACTTATGTTTCAATTCCTAGGGTCGTTTCAACTACTGAAATCGAATCTAGTAGTGATTTCTTTCTGCAACATGTACTTTCCCTTCTGAGTCTAGTGTTATAGGTAGTGCTTTGATTGATCAAGGTAAAATTGTCAGTCAATAAATTATTGATGTATCCCAAAATATTTGTATTGTAAATGGTTTGACAGCTAATTTGGCTATTGATTTCAATCAAGTTTATGCTTCCTCATGCAACTCGGTTAATTTATCTTTCAATTGTATTTATGACCTTGAATCTTTGGGTTTCGAAAGGAATTCAGTTGATGATGATCATATCGACAAGGGATTTGAATATCAAGATCTAGTTGATGAAATCAACTTAGAAAATGATGGCATTGTAAGGCCCACTTATATTAGTAAACACATAAATGAGGAATTTTGAACCAAATTGATTAAACTTTTGACTAAGTACAAAGATTGCTTTGCCTGATATTATGATGAGATGCCTGGTCTTCATCGGTCTTTAGTTGAGTATAGATTGCCTTTAAAGCCATTTTTTCGACCAGTAAAACAGGCTCCTGGTCATTTTTCTCTTGAAATAAATCTTAAAATAAAGGGGGAGATCGAACGATTAATTAAAACTAAGCTTATTCGGACAACCCATTATGTTGATTGGGTGTCGAACATTGTTCCTATAATGAAGAAGAATAGGAAGTTGCATGTATGTATCAATTTTTGAGACTTGAACAATGCAACTCCTAAAGATGAGTACTTCATACTTGTGGCAGATATGTTAATCAATTTAGAGCCCGGTAATGAAACCCTAACTTTTATAGATGGATATTCTGGTTATAATCAAATCTTTATTGCTAAGAAAGATGTGTCAAAATAGCCTTCTAATGTCCAGGTGCTTTAGGTACCTATGAATGAGTGATGGAACCTTTTGGTTTAAAGAATGTAGGAGCAACATATCAACTTGGTATGAATACGATTTTTCATGAGTATATTGGAAAATTTATGTAGGTTTATATCGATGATATGATGGTTAAATCAAATTCCATCGATCAACATCTTGATTATTTGTGTAAAGCCTCTAATACGATGCGTCGAAAAGGGTTGAAAATGAATCCCCTAAAGTATGCATTTGGTGTATCCGCGGAAAATTTTTTAGGTTTTGTAGTTCATAAAAAAGAAATAGCAATCGATCAAAATAAGGCTAAAGCAATTTTTGAATTATCACCTCCAACATCAAAAAAGGAAGTTCAATCCTTTTTAGGAAAAGTGAATTTCTTGTGGCGATTTATTTCGAATTTATCTGGTCGAACTTAAATTTTTTCTTCCTTAGTCAACTTAAAAGATGCGTCAAATTATGTATGGACTAAGGATCATAAAGAGGCATTCAATTCTATCAAGGCTTATCTTTCTAATGCACCCATCATCACTATTGTTCGTCCTTTAGAGCCTTTGAAATTTTATGTTGTAACTTCAATAAATACAATAGGATGTATGTTGGCATAGGACGATGAAGCTGGGAATAAAAGAGCTATTTATTATTTGAGTAGGGTCTTGTCTGTTATCGAAATGAGATATTCTCTAGTTGAAAAGTTGTGCATTTCCCTTTATTACGCTTGTACAAAGTTTAAATATTACATGATAGAAAAAATCATCAGGGTTATTGCACAAATGGAATTTGTCAAATACATGTTATCTTACTCGGTTCTGCATGGTCGAATTGGCAAATGGATGCTTGCCTTGACTGAGTTCGATTTATAGTATGTGTTGGACAAGGTAGTTAAAGGTCAAGTCATTGCAGATTTCTTGGTCAATCGACCGGATAATCTTAATGATAAGGGTTCAAATAATATTGGAATCAAACCTTAAAAATTGTATTTCGATGGATCAAAGCATAAAGATGGTGCTGGTGTTGGCATTTTGATTATGTCCTCGAAAGAGGTCCCATCAAAATTTTTGTTTGAATTAAAATATCAATGTTCGAATAATGTAAATGAGTATGAGGCCTTGATTTTAGGATTGAAAATATTGATTGCTAATGGGGCATAAGATGTTCGGATTTTAGGAGATTCTCAGTTAGTTTTAAAGCAGTTATCAAAAGAATTGAAGTGTACAAGTGAGGTATGGCAAAAATATTTGTCAGCAACATGAAAATTGTTGGTTTCATTTTGAAATGTATCACTAATACATATTTCGAGAATTCGAAATGAAGTGACAAATGAATTAGCTCAAATTGCTTCAAAATATAAAATTTCTCCTAGAACTTTGGAGAATTTGGCAAAGGTGCAACAAATTCTCGTGCCTATTGAAGAATAAGAAATCTTGGTAATCAATGAGTGGAATGATGATGATTGGAGAAAACCAATTTCTAAGTATTTAGAAAATCCTAATGTACAGGTTGATCAAAAAACAAAATTAAGGGCGATGAATTTTTTAATAGTAGGAGAGGAATTATATAAAAAAGGTGTCAAAGGAAGCCTCATGAGATGTTTGGGCAATTTTAAAGTGGCAGTTGCTCTTGAAGAAGTTCATAAGGGTATTTATGGAGCACATTAAGCAGGTGAAAGAATAAAATGGGTATTATGGTGTGATTGTATGTTTTGGCCGACCATGATCAAAGATTGCCTCAAATATGCAAAAAACATGTCAAAAATGTCAGAAGCACGGTGTAATACAACAAATACCTGATTCTGAATTGCATTCGATCATTAAGCCCTGGCCATTTAGAGGTTGGACTTTAGATTTAATTGGTATGATTCATCTCCCATCATCGAAAATTATAAGTTTATCTTAGTAGCAATAGATTCTTTTACTAAGTGGGTAGAAGCTATTCTGTTGGTAGAAGTCAGTCACAATAAAATTATTGATTTTATTGAGGAGAATATAATTCACCATTTTGGGATTCCTCAAACTTTAACTACTGATCAAAGTACCATGTTTAGTAGTCGATGCATAAGTAATTTTGCAGCATCAAAGAATATAAAAATGATAACTTCGACCCCATATTATGCACAAGCAAATGAATTTGAGGCCACAAATAAAATTTTGATTAATTTAATAAAAAAATTGGTAAGAAACCATGTACTTGGCATGAGACATTAAGTTAAGTTTTATGGGCTTACCGGAATTCTTTGAGAGGATCGACAAATACGTCTCCTTATAAATTGGTTTATGGCCATGATGCTATGTTGCCTTTGGAAATTAATCTTAATACTATGCGGGTGATGAAGCAAGATGACTTGCCAATTGAAGATTAATGGAATTCAATGTTCAATGAGTTAAATGATTTAGATGGTGAATGTATTCTTGCACTTGATATTCTTATTCGTCAAGAGGAAAGTATAGCTCGTGTTTACAATCAATGTATAAAGGAAAAAGGGTTTTATATTGATGAATTAGTTTTAAAAACAATTCTTCCATTCGAAAAGAAATCCAGGGTTTATGGAAAAATAGTTCTCTAATTGGGAGGGACCTTATCAAGTAATCAAGTTGTATTCTAGAAATGCTTATAACATTAAACATATTGATACTGGTGTCGAAATTAAATTGATCAATGAAAAATATTTAAAACAGTATCAATGTCTGGAGGACAATATTTGAAATAAAGGGCAAAGTATCAATAGCATAAAGATGATAAATGATAAGTAAGTGAATAAAATACAAAGAAACTTGGCATTCCAAGTCTTCATAGATAGGGATCCAAGAGTTCTTCTAGGTCGAATCTGAGACGTACTCTCTCCTCATCAATTGAGCTATAGATAACAACTTCTTCATGTTCCTCAAATTGTAACTTCTCATATTTCTCCTTATTTCGGCTTGAGTGCTTTCCATTTCACTTAGTTCTCGATTGAGGTCTCTTTTTCTTTTATCAACTTTGAGGAAAGGACCTCATAGGAAAGCTTCGTCTGCGCAGAGTTGGGCAAGTTCCTTTTCAAGTTTCTCTCTTCGTTGAGCTAATTTTTTGAGAGCATTGGCTGCATGGGCAACATTTGCTTCATATTTGTTGTAAGTTTTTTGTGTTGATGCAAATGAAGCTTCAAATTGTGTAGATTCTGTCTCAATTTTTGCCATGTTTTTCTTATAATCAATGAGCTTATTGTTAGAAATAAATAAATTATTAACAATTTTTTTATTTCTTGTTCGGAGAAGTTGATAGGTACTTGATACTCAAGAGTGGTGCTCAAAATCTCAGAGAGCAGAGTATTCAGTTCATCTTAATTTATCCATTCATCGATTGCGTGCTTTGAAATATGAAGAAGCTTCTTTAAACTTTCGAGGGCATGAGAGTCAACTCTTTTGGAAATTGAAATTTTGGTGATTTTTTGGTGGATGAAAATTGAGGAGCCACTTTTATTTTGTGAGATAAAGTTGATATAGCATAACTAAATTCTTCTAAATCATCATCCTGTGGGCTAGGAGCTTCAATTGGTGTAGGTTGTTTGCATTCTTGTTGCGAATCGACACCAGGATTGGCTTTATCGACATGATTTGATGTTTCATTAACTTGCGAATCAATGTTGGAGGAAGGACTATTTTTTATGGAAGGAGAAGAAGGAATTGTAAGATCGATATTAATCTTTTCAAGAGAAGGTTCCTTTTCGATGGTTTGAGTTTTTAAAGGGCTTCCTTTTTCTTGTTGATTTTTGGAGTTAGTTTTCTTAATAGGGTGACTAATCTCTATTTCATCGTGAAAATAATGTGACAAGACATGGCCGCTCAATGAGAAAGATGATAAAGGCTCTTTCTTCTTCATGTCAAGAAATTTAGTTTTGATTAGTGTTATGTTTGAAGCTGAAGGTGATTCTTGAGTGGGTTTTTCGACCTGTAGTGATTAGAATATAAGTGTCAAAAATAATGTTAAGATATGATAATATGATTTCGTGAAATGGAATAGTTAAATACTATTGAAATACCTCGATCTCTTGAGGTGGTGAGCTTGAAAAGTGTGTAGAACTTGTAATAGTCTTATTAGAGCTTGAAGTGCTTGAAGAAGCAAAATAATCATTAGAATTATTAAGAGTTTCTTCCATGAGCAAGTCAATAGATTTTTTAGTGGTTTCTTAAATGGGAGGGTCCTCCTAGATTGAAGTTTTTAATTGAAAGAAATATATAATTAATTAAAAAGGGGGTAATATGAAATTCATAAAAGAAGATCGAATAGAAAATTTTCAAGTTACCTTGATAGTTTGGATTACTTTTAGTGAAACTCTTTGTACCTTTTTCTTTTTCTGAGATTGTGATGGTTCAACTTTTTTCTTTGAAGTCTTAGAAATCGGTACTTAGATGATATCTGGAAAAGATTTTATAAGTCTCTTGGAGATGTCTTTTAGTGATTAATCGTACCGAGAGTAATAGTTGTTCCACCATTCGATGAAGGACTTTGTGACATAACTACTACGAATAAAAGAAAGAGGGAAGAAACTATTTTGATGTTTCTCGTTCTATTTGAGACACATGTCAATTTTGTTCTTCCTCTTAAAGTTTATCTGGCAGAGAGGAGGACTCTTGCTTGGAAATGGTGCTGGAATAGTTTGAGAAAAATCCATTTGTCTTGCTACATAGTGAGGAGCATGAAGAGCAGTGGCTCAGAATTAGTCTTTCTTGTATTGAGGGATGTCTGTTAGTATCACTTGGATAGTGAAAATTTTGACCATATTTCATCATTTAGACATTGTGCATCTGCATCTTCGTCTTTTCAAACTATGGGACGTCGAAATTAAGTTGGTCCACATTTGTGGTTAATAAAAGGAGTAAAATTTAAAGTTACATTCTGAAAACTAATGCTCAAGTGAAGTTTCAAGAATGCTTCCCAGAAGAGCTCATTGGTAGAGTGTGAATGAACAAAATTTGATTGCAAAGTGACCAATCTAAGTCCTTCGATCCTTTGCCTTTATGAAGGAGCCACTCTTTTGTGTTTCATGTGATTTTCGAAGACAGCGTTTAGACAAAGTTGTAGTAACCAGAGAGGTCATCTGACACTAACAGAAGAGTTGCTTCAAAGGTTGTCAACCATCTGCCTTAGATTGTCGTAAATATTTTCTTAAAATAATTTGGCTAGGTTGATTTTGCATTTCTCATGAATAAGAGCAGCCAGTGTAATGTATAGTTTTTGCATCGAAACACTTCTCGAGCAAAAAACTATAGCGTCGAGCCAGTAGCATAAGAAGGCTACATGTTCATCCTCTGTGATAGGGCTATTCTCTTCTCCCATATTTTGTTTGATGAATTCTCCAAAAGAGCTTTTCTCAACAATATTGTACTTGTGCTCAGGTTTCATGTCAAAAGTGTAACACCCTACCATACAGAGTCTTATGCTTAAGTCATAATTCAGAGATGGCAAGGTATTACGACCTCTAAAATAAAAATTAGTACGTATAGTAGTATGAATGATTGATTATAACTAGGAGCCTTTGTAGAAAAAGGGGTAAACAAAAAAAATCGCAACTCAAAAGCGCAACACTCCGATCGATAACGCAACGAGCAAGGATAACCAACGCGAGATTATATATATACAAAGGAGTGTCAAAAACAGGAATATCAAGACTCAAGATCCGGCTGCGAAGATAACCGGTCCGAGCATAACAATATATACATATGATAAAATAAGGAAAACCCCAAAGGAAACCCAAAGGGACACAAATACATAAAACCTATTCTCCAAAATCTCCCATAAGAGGAGTCATCACAGTTTGTATTATTTAGTGGAGATAAAAGTATCTAAGCAAAACATATAAACTAAACAGAGTCCCCAAGAACAAGGAACCTTCGCAAATCTAGAAGTCTCCAGCATGCCTCAGCGGGAAACCTCACGTCCTGCATCTGAAAACCACAAAATCCGCATGGGTGAGAACCAGAGGTCCCCAGCATGGTAACAGCTTCCACATATATAATACATAATAATAGAGGAAAGCCGAAGGCAATCCTAGAACTTCCTGCAGATAATATCAAAGCTTATAAACAAGCTAAACCATATAAGGGCATCTGACTAAAGATTCTTCAGTCTAACTAATACTTCCCTTTCCAATTCCTTCAAACCTCCCAACCACCAGCAGGAGTATATTATAGCAAACACAGTTATATCAGACAAAGAATATACAAATAGGAGCAGTTAAGACATTTAGACAATTAGCAAGTAATATGCAGTCAAATAGGCAATCTCAAACAATTCACATAGTATGCATATGATGAATGCCTGTCCCTAGTGGCTGATGATATCATCTTGTCGGTTATAGAGCCAACCCGACAAGTCCTGGTCGCTAACCATTGGACTGTCCCTCTGTCGCGCATCCCCAACACGAGTTATACTCGTTATAAATTTGATCATAAACATGATCCATATCCATCACCCTCACTGGTGAATATTTCGGGGGCGAGCTCATCCGGGTCTTTCACAGTGCCCGGCCACACTTACGACATAGGGTCAACAGAGTCTCGAACCTCCACCTGGAGCACGTGGTGGCTAGCCACTGCTTTCTCCCAGGGATCTCGTGCCTCTGATAGTGGAAGTGCAAATCTCAATTTTCAATAATTCAGCATAAACATGCATGAATTCTCATCCATGGATCAACATCCATATCAGCCATCCGGCTCACGGTTCAGTCCACAACCAGCCAATGTTCATATCATACACAGCCTTTCCGGCTCACGGTTAAATCCATAACCAGCCATCCGGCTCACGGTTAAATCCATAACCAGCCGTTTCATTAACAATTATAGCCTTTCGGCCCATGGCATAACAAGCGCTTCCACCACCATCCTCCGCATCTCACATAATCATCTTGATCCTCATTGATCATTCATCTTTCCCTTGCTTCACTCGCAAGTTACCTCATTCACTAGCCCCTTTTTAATAGCTAGGCATGTCATAATGATTTAAGACATAAATGGTGAGATCGGAGGCTTAGAAGTATGAGATTTGGCTTTTAAAACTCAAAAATCAACTTTGGGATGAAAACAGGGCCACGCATACGCGCACTCCACGCGCACGCGTGGATGGCCTCAAAAACTCATCGACGCGCAAGCGTCATGCACGCTAACGCGTGGATTACAAATTTGCCAATCGACGCGCACGCGCCAACCACGCGTACGCGCGGGTGTTCTCGTGCCCCAGGCACAACACTGGCACAGTTCTGGCATAACTCTCTGGAAAATGGCTGGGCATTGGGTGCAGCACAATCAGCGCGCCCGCGCACATCACGCACACGCGTGGATGGCGCTTTCTGGAAGATCGGCGCGTACGCGCCAGGTGCGCCCACGCGCAAAGGGTCATTCTGCTAAAAATTTTCTAAGTTAAAAGCTGCAGAATTCACAGATTTAAACCACAATCTTCCAATGGATATAACTTCCTCATTTTAAATCGTTTTTCACCCGTTCTTCGAACGGCATGGACATCCCGGATCCAATTTCATTGCTAAACAAATTTGGTACAAAACAGAGATCCGTAGTCCAAGTTATGTCCCATCAAAGTATGCCCAAAAAACCATATTTTCATACAAAACCACAATATGCCATTTTCAAAACAAGCCATTTCCAACTCTTTTCAAAACCAATCAAAACATGCCAAGTTCATCCCTTTTCTTTGAAATCAATCAAAATATATCAAATTCAACATCGAGCCTCCTCAACTCACACATTGACACCTTACCACAATTTACCAAAATTACTATCTCATCATTTTACCCCACTTCACCCAAGTGGCTCAAACTCAAACACATTGACATATCATATACTATTCCTCATGCCAATTCTCAACAACACCAATTCCAATAAATCATTATTGTACACAATCAACATCATACTCACCATCAACATGGTTCAACCCACAATTCAACCATAACCAATCATCAAGCATATATCACAACATGCATATTTCTCATACATTGATGAGCGGATAATTTGTATGCTTTTTGGCATTGTTTTTAGTATCTTTTAGTTAGTTTTTAGTATATTTTTATTAGTTTTTAATTAAAATTCACTTTTCTGGACTTTACTATGAGTTTGTGTGTTTTTCTGTGATTTCAGGTATTTTCTAACTGAAATTGAGGGTCCTGAGCAAAAATCTGATTCAGAGACTGAAAAGGACTGCAGATGCTGTTGGATTCTGACCTCCCTGTACTCGAAGTGGATTTTCTGGAGTTACAGAAGCCCAATTGGCGCGCTCTCAACGGCATTGGAAAGTAGACATCCTGGGCTTTCCAGCAATATATAATAGTCCATACTTTGCCCAAGATTTGATGGCCCAAACCGGCGCTCAAAGTCACCTACTGAAATTCCAGCGTTAAACGCCGGAACTGGCATAAAATTTGGAGTTAAACGCCCAAACTGGCATGAAAGCTGGCGTTTAACTCCAGAAAAGGTCTCTACACGAAATTCCTTCATTGCTCAGCCCAAGCACACACCAAGTGGGCCCGGAAGTGGATTTTTCTGTCATTTACTCATTTCTGTAAACCTTAGGACACTAGTTTACTATTTATAGGATCTTTTGACATTGTATTCGTACCTCATGACACTTTACACGTTTCATTGTATACTTTCCACAGTATGAGCCTCTAAACCCCATGGTTGGGGGTGAGGAGCTCTGCTGTGTCCTGATGGATTAATGCAATTACTACTGTTTCTTATTCAATCATGCTCGCTTCTATTCTAAGATAACACTTGTTCTTAATCCGGATGAATGTGATGATCCGTGACAATCATCATCATTCTCAACCATGAACATGTGCCTGACAACCACCTCTGTTCTATCTTAGATTGAGTAGTTATCTCTTGTATTCTTCAATCGGAATCTTCGTGGTATAAGCTAGAACTGATGGCGGCATTCAAGAGAATCCGGAAGGTCTAAACCTTGTCTGTGGTATTCTGAGTAGGATTCAATGACTGGATGACTGTGACGTGCTTCAAACTCCTGAGGGCGGGGCGTTAGTGACAGACGCAAAAGAATCACTGGATTCTATTCCGGCCTGATTGAGAACCGACAGATGATTAGCCTATGCTGTGACAGAGCATCAGGGACGTATTTTCACTGAGAGGATGGGAGGTAGCCACTGACAATGGTGAAACCCAACATACAGCTTGCCATGGAAGGAGCCTTGCGTGTTTGATGAAGAAGACAGTAGGAAAGCAGAGATTCAGAAGATGGAGCATCTCCAAACCTCAACCCATTCTCCATTACTGCAATACAAGTAACCATTTCATGTTCTTTTGCTTTTTACAATCAATCCTGATAATTTCTGATATCCTGACTAAGATTTACAAGATAACCATAGCTTGCTTCAAGCCGACAATCTCCGTGGGATCGACCCTTGCTCACGCAAGGTATTACTTGGACGACCCAGTGCACTTGCTGGTTAGTTGTGCGGAGTTGCAAAAGTGTGATTGCAATTTCGTGCACCATACATCATACTACCAAGGCATCAATAATCATCATCTCATATATGACCACATCATATATCTCAATCATTCAACAACCTCAACAATTCAATGCCTATCTTAGGACCTCTAGCCTAAGTATTTCCTACCACATTACATATTAGATACGGGAAACCGAAACCATACCTTAGCCGATTTTTCCCAAGCTCCCCCGGAGCACTTCCAAACCACTTATCCACAAGCTCTCAAGGCCTCAACACCTCCAAGAACAGATTTTTCACCACCAAACCCTTTCCAAGCTTTTCAAAGTCACCAATCAAGCTCCAAAATCCACACATACACAACCTAAGCCACAACCATCATACCCATATACAACATCTCAAAACCCAAACATCATAGAACAACAAAATTACACTAGGGTTGAGAATCTTACCACACCCAAGGTCCAAGGAGACAAGATTAACCTTCTCCTTCAAACGGAGCGACAATCGGAGCTCTAGATCAAAAGTTATGGTGGTTTGAAGATCAAGTGAGAGATAGAGGTTTGAGAGAGTGTTCTTCCCCCATTTCCCTTCTTTTCAGCGTGTTTGGTGTTGTGTTAGGAGAGAGAGTGCTGTAAACTAGGGTTTTGGTTTAGTTATGTTGGGCCAAGGGCCCACTTTGGGTCCGGTTGGCCCGGTTTGGCCCGTTCGGTCTAATCTTGGTCCGAATTCTATAAAATTGGTACCAAAATTCTCGTCTCAGTCTCCTCTATCACATTTAGCCATAAAAATCACATTTTAGACTTTCTAGAATAAATTTTCATTTATGGGTTAATTAGCCGTTAATTAACCGGGTTTTACATTCTACCCACCTAATTGGGAATTTTGCCCACAAAATTCAAATGCAATTACCTGAGAATAAATGTGGATAATCCGTTCGCATCTCCGACTCAAGTTCCCAAGTGTGTTCCCCAACACCGCCTCGACTCCATGCCACTTTGACTAAGGAAACATCTTTTCCACGCAGCCGTTTAATACTAGTATCATCAATTCTGACCGGAGCCACTGGAAGCGTCAAATCTTCCCTTAACTGAACCGACTCAGGTTCTAACACATGGCTAGCATCAGGAGTGTACTTCCGAAGCTGTGACACGTGAAACACGTCGTGCAGGTTCGAAAGATGAGGTGGTAGAGCCATCCGATACACCACCGGTCCAATCCTCTCTAGGATCTGAAATGGACCAATGTATCGAGGATTCAACTTCTTTGCCTTAATCGCCCTACCTACTCCTGTAGTCGGAGTAACCTTAAGGAAAACATGATCTCCTTCCTCAAATTCTAAGGGCTTTCGCCTTTGATCGGCGTAACTCTTTTGACGACTCTGCGCCGTAAGCATCCTATCTCGGATCTTCTTGACTTGTTCAGTAGTCTCAGCTATCATTTCTGGCCCCAACAAGCTTTTCTCTCCAGCTTCATACCAACATAGCGGAGATTGACATTTTCTCCCATACAAGGCCTCATACGGAGCCATTCCGATGCTCGCATGATAACTATTATTGTATGCAAACTCCACTAATGGCATATACCGATCCCAACTCGCCGGTTGGTCCAAAACACAAGCTCTCAACATATCCTCTAGTGTTTGGATCGTCCTCTCAGATTAACCATCTGTTTGAGGATGGTAAGCCGTGCTCAAGCTTAATCAGGTTCCAAAAGCCTTCTGAAATGCACCCCAAAACCTTGAAGTGAAACGAGGATCTCTGTCAGAGATTATAGTAGCAGGTACACCATGAAGTCTCACAATCTCCTTTATGTATAACCGTGCTAGCTCCTCAAGGGTGTAAGTCATACGAATGGGCAAAAAGTGAGCTGACTTCGTCAGTCGGTCCACAATCACCCAGATAGCATCAAAACCAGCCCTAGTCCTTGGCAATCCTGACACAAAGTCCATTGCAATACTTCCCCACTTCCATTGTGGAATCTCTAAAGGTTGCAACATACCGGCAGGCTTTTGATGTTCAATCTTTACCTTTTGACAAGTTAAGCACTTTGAAACATATTCCGCCACATCATTCTTCATAACCGGCCACCAAAACATCGCCTTCAAATCATGGTACATCTTAGTACTTCCCGGGTGAATGGAGAATCCGCTTTTGTGTGCCTCCTTTAAGATATCTTGCCTCAAAGTGCCAACATCCGGCACAATGATTCTATCCTTGAATCTCCATAACCCATCTTTTTCTTCCGACACTCGCCACTGTTTTCCTTGCTCAATAGCCGGTAACACCTTCCATAAGGCTTCATCATTCAGATGAGCCTTTAGGAGTTCGGACTTAAAGTCACTTGAGATTTCTAATCTGCTCAAACACAAGGTTCCGGATACTTTTTGAGCACCAATTTTCAGACTCTCAAATCCCTTGAGCAACTTCTCCTCTTGAAGCATCATCCAAGCCGCATATAATGACTTCCGACTTAACGCATCCGCCACTACGTTCACCTTTCCCGGATGGTAATGCAACTCAAAGTCGTAGTCCTTCAGCAATTCCATCCACTTTCTCTGTTTCATATTAAGCTCTTTCTGATCAAAGAGGTACTTCAAGCTCTTGTGATCAGAGAAAACTTGGAACTTAACCCCATAGAGATAATGCCTCCACACCTTCAAGGCAAACACAACCGCAGCGAGTTCCAAATCGTGCGTAGGGTAACTAACTTCATGAGGTCTCAACTGTCGTGAGGCATACGCCACCACATTACGATGCTGCATCAGCACGCACCCTAAACCCTTCAATGAGGCATCACAATACACCTCAAATGGCTCATTCGGCTCGGGTAACACTAACACAGGTGCAGTAGTCAACTTTTTCTTCAATGTTTGAAAGCTCTCCTCGCACTCAGGAGTCCAAACAAACGGAGTGTCTTTGCGGGTTAACTTTGTCATTGGCAAAGCTATCTGTGAAAAGCCCTTGATAAACCTTCGGTAATAGCCAGCTAAACCCAGAAAACTCCTTATCTCTGTTACGGTGGTTGGTTGTTTCCAATCCATCACAGCCTCCACCTTAGTTGGGTCTACGGCGATTCCCTTCTTACTCACCACATGACCCAAAAACTTCACCTCACTCTTCCAAAACTCACACTTAGACAGTTTTGCATAGAGTTTCTTCTCCTTTAGAATCTGCAACACGGTCCTCAAGTGTTCCGCATGTTCTTCTTCAGTCTTGGAATAAATTAGTATGTCATCAATGAAGACAACAACGAATTTATCCAGAAACGGACGGAAAACTCTATTCATGTAATCCATGAATATCGCAGGAGCGTTCGTCAACCCAAAAGACATCACAGTGTACTCGTAATGACCATAACGAGTCCTGAATGCGGTCTTAGGGATATCCTCGCCCCTCACCCTTATCTGGTGATAACCGGATCGTAAATCAATCTTTGAGAAAACTCCAGCCCCTTGTAACTGATCCATGAGATCATCAATTCTCGGCAATGGGTACTTATTCTTTATTGTAACCTTGTTCAACTGCCTGTAATCCACACAGAGCCGCATACTTCCATCTTTCTTCTTCACTAGTAGCACTGGAGCACCCCACGGAGAGACACTTGGCCGTATAAAATTCTTTCCCAACAAATCCTCTAACTGAGACTTTAGCTCATTCATCTCTAACGGTGACATCCTATAAGGAGCACTTGAGATTGGTCCCGCCCCGGGCACCAATTCAATAGCAAACTCAACCTCTCGGTTAGGTGGAAACTCATCAATATCATCGGGAAACACTTCCGAAAACTCACACACAACCGGGATCTGCTCCAACCTTTGATCATCACCTGAAACGCCCGCGGTTAACAACATGATACCCTGACATTCGATTCCAGAACAGTTCACCATCATCGAATTCAAGTAATAATTATTCACCACGACCGGCCCTTCTGTATCTTCCGGCATAAAGTACACCGACTTTATAGAACAATCAAGCAGGACATGGTTCTTAGATAACCAATCCAATCCCAAGATAAGATCAAGACCGATCATCGGCAAGCAGACTAAATTATGAACAAAATCACGCTGCTTGAACCTGAAGGAAACTTCCGGGCACCCTAGCCTAGTTACCGTAGCTTCATGGGTAGCGTTGTACACTCTTGGATCATAACCTAAGGTTACAATCTTCAATCCTAACTCATAGGCTTTCTCAAATGCAATGAATGAATGCGATGCTCCAGAATCAAATAAAGCATTTAAAGTTTGACCAGCCATTTCACAGTTACCTCTAATAAGTGTCTCGGATCCCTCAGCTCCTACAGCTGAAGTGGTGAACACCCGACCAGTCTGTTGTGCTTTCCCAGCACCTTATTTTTGCCTCTCAGGACAACTTGCAGCTTTATGCCCCGCCTTTCCACAATTGTAGCACAAACCCCATCCGGCCTTGCATGGTGCTCCCGGATGGTGACTTCCACACCTAGTACAAGCTTGATCATTCTGAGGCTGCTTCCCAAACTTCTTCCCTTGGGAGTTGTTGTTGTTGGGCCTCCTGAAAGAGCTTCCCCTCTTGAAAGACAGACCTCTAGGTGCAAAGCTCTTCCCACGGTTCTGTGGGAATGATCCTTTGTGACTCCCTTTCTCAGCGGTTGCCCTTCTCACACACTCTTCAGCAACCCTACACTTGTTCACCAATTCGGAGAAAGTCCTAATCTCCATTGGCCATACTGAACTGAAGATATCACTCCGGAGTCCTCCTTCATACTTAACACACTTCCATTCCTCATATTCCACCGGAGTCCCTTGGCACATACGAGAGAACCTGAATAGCTCCTCAAACTTGTCAGTATACTCTGATATGGACATAGTACCCTGCTTCAGCTGTAACAATTCAAGTTCCTTAGCCGTCCTAGCAGAAGTCGGAAAGTACTTCTTATAGAACTCTTCTTGAAAGACATTCCAGGTGATATAGTCATCACCCTGCTGCAGAAGACGTCGGATGCCTTGCCATCAATGCGACGCTTCACCGGTGAGCATATAGGTGGCAAACTCGACACGCTGTCCTTCAGGTACCAATTGTGCTTGCAGTGCTCGCTCTATAGCCTGAAACCATGTATCAGCCTCAGTCGGGCTAGTAGTTCCCTTGAACTTAGGCGGATTAACCTTCAAAAAGTTTGCCAAGGTCATCGGGCCCTGAACTCTACCTCTATCATTACCATGGTTGTTCATCTGTTGACCAAGAGCCTCAGCAGTGGCTTGCATAGCAGCAGCCATGTTCCCCAACGCAGCCATAAAGTTCACCGGATCATTAGGGTTATTCTCTGGTGCACGAGCATTCGTACGACCTCTCGCACTACCTCTACTGCGTCCACGAGGCGCCATCTGGTTCCTATACACACCCAACAATCGATATTAAGTTGATCAGTCTCAATATCAGAAGTCTAGTGTTTCAAAGTCCCAAATGCATGCTCATGAACGTTTATGCCAATTATATCAAGCAGATATACTAATAGCACAAAACACACACACAGAGAATACACAGAAGCATAGTCAGTCCATCCCTCAGGCTCTACAGGAACGAACTGCTCTGATACCATAATGTAACACCCTACCATACAGAGTCTTATGCTTAAGTCATAATTCAGAGATGGCAAGGTATTACGACCTCTAAAATAAAAATTAGTACGTATAGTAGTATGAATGATTGATTATAACTAGAAGCCTTTGTAGAAAAAGGGGTAAACAAAAAAAATCGCAACTCAAAAGCGCAACACTCCGATCGATAACGCAACGAACAAGGATAACCAATGCGAGATTATATATATACAAAGGAGTGTCAAAAACAGGAATATCAAGACTCAAGATCCGGCTACGAAGATAACCGGTCCGAGCATAACAATATATACATATGATAAAATAAGGAAAACCCCAAAGGAAACCCAAAGGGACACAAATACATAAAACCTATTCTCCAAAATCTCCCAAAAGAGGAGTCATCACAGTTTGTATTATTTAGTGGAGATAAAAGTATCTAAGCAAAACATATAAACTAAACAGAGTCCCCAAGAACAAGGAACCTTCGCAAATCTAGAAGTCTCCAGCATGCCTCAGCGGGAAACCTCACGTCCTGCATCTGAAAACCACAAAATCCGCATGGGTGAGAACCAAAGGTCCCCAGCATGGTAACAGCTTCCACATATATAATACATAATAATAGAGGAAAGCCGAAGGCAATCCTAGAACATCCTCCAGATAATATCAAAGCTTATAAACAAGCTAAACCATATAAGGGCATCTGACTAAAGATTCTTCAGTCTAACTAATACTTCCCTTTCCAATTCCTTCAAACCTCCCAACCACCAGCAGGAGTATATTATAGCAAACACAGTTATATCAGACAAAGAATATACAAATAGGAGCAGTTAAGACATTTAGACAATTAGCAAGTAATATGCAGTCAAATAGGCAATCTCAAACAATTCACATAGTATGCATATGATGAATGCCTGTCCCTAGTGGCTGATGATATCATCTTGTCAGTTATAGAGCCAACCCGACAAGTCCTGGTCGCTAACCATTGGACTGTCCCTCTGTTGCGCATCCCCAACTCGAGTTATACTCGTTATAAATTTGATCATAAACATGATCCATATCCATCACCCTCACTGGTGAATATTTCGGGGGCGAGCTCATCCGGGTTTTTCACAGTGCCCGGCCACACTTACGACATAGGGTCAACAGAGTCTCGAGCCTCCACCTGGAGCACGTGGTGGCTAGCCACTGCTTTCTCCCAGGGATCTCATGCCTCTGATAGTGGAAGTGCAAATCTCAATTATCAATAATTCAGCATAAACATGCATGAATTCTCATCCATGGATCAACATCCATATCAGCCATCCGGCTCACGGTTCAGTCCACAACCAGCCAATGTTCATATCATACACAGCCTTTTCGGCTCACGGTTAAATCCATAACCAGCCATCCGGCTCACGGTTAAATCCATAACCAGCCGTTTCATTAACAATTATAGCCTTTCGGCCCATGGCATAACAAGCACTTCCACCACCATCCTCCGCATCTCACATAATCATCTTGATCCTCATTGATCATTCATCTTTCCCTTGCTTCACTCGCAAGTTACCTCATTCACTAGCCCCTTTTTAATAGCTAGGCATGTCATAATGATTTAAGACATAAATGGTGAGATCGGAGGCTTAGAAGTATGAGATTTGGCTTTTAAAACTCAAAAATCAACTTTGGGATGAAAACAGGGCCACGCATACGCGCACTCCACGCGCACGCGTGGATGGCCTAAAAAACTCATCGACGCGCAAGCGTCATGCACGCTAACGCGTGGATTACAAATTTGCCAATCGACGCGCACGCGCCAACCACGCGTACGCGCGGGTGTTCTCGTGCCCCAGGCACAACACTGGCACAGTTCTGGCATATCTCTCTGGAAAATGGCTGGGCATTGGGTGCAGCACAATCGGCGCGCCCGCGCACATCACGCGCACGCGTGGATGGCGCTTTCTGAAAGATCGGCGCGTACGTGCCAGGTGCGCCCACGCGCAAAGGGTCATTCTGCTAAAAATTTTCTAAGTTAAAAGCTGCAGAATTCACAGATTTAAACCCCAATCTTCCAACGGACATAACTTCCTCATTTTAAATCGTTTTTCACCTGTTCTTCGAACGGCATGGACATCCCGGATCCAATTTCATTGCTAAACAGATTTGGTACAAAACAGAGATCCGTAGTCCAAGTTATGTCCCATCAAAGTATGCCCAAAAAACTATATTTTCATACAAAACCACAATATGCCATTTTCAAAACAAGCCATTTCCAACTCTTTTCAAAACCAATCAAAACATGCCAAGTTCATCCCTTTTCTTTGAAATCAATCAAAATATATCAAATTCAACATCGAGCCTCCTCAACTCACACATTGACACATTACCACAATTTACCAAAATTACTATCTCATCATTTTATCCCACTTCACCCAAGTGGCTCAAACTCAAACACATTGACATATCATATACTATTCCTCATGCCAATTCTCAACAACACCAATTCCAATAAATCATTATTGTACACAATCAACATCATACTCACCATCAACATGGTTCAACCCACAATTCAACCATAACCAATCATCAAGCATATATCACAACATGCATATTTCTCATACATCATACTACCAAGGCATCAATAATCATCATCTCATATATGACCACATCATATATCTCAATCATTCAACAACCTCAACAATTCAATGCCTATCTTAGGACCTCTAGCCTAAGTATTTCCTACCACATTACATATTAGATACGGGAAACCGAAACCATACCTTAGCCGATTTTCCCAAGCTCCCCCGGAGCACTTCCAAACCACTTATCCACAAGCTCTCAAGGCCTCAACACCTCCAAGAACAGATTTTTCACCACCAAACCCTTTCCAAGCTTTTCAAAGTCACCAATCAAGCTCTAAAATCCACACATACACAACCTAAGCCACAACCATCATACCCATATACAACATCTCAAAACCCAAACATTATAGAACAACAAAATTACACTAGGATTGAGAATCCTAACACACCCAAGGTCCAAGGAGACAAGATTAACCTTCTCCTTCAAGAGAGTTGGGTCCTATAACATCAAAGAACCCAAAATCTCAACATTTTACCCATGAAACTCGAAAATAAGGGCTGGAATTTCGAACAGAAACTTGTGGCTTACTGGTGCGCGAAATTGTGATCACTACGACTTCACACAACTAACCAGCAAGTGCACTGGGTCGTCCAAGTAATACCTTACGTGAGTAAGGGTCGATCCCACGGAGATTGTTGCTATTGAAGCAAGCTATGGTCATCTTGTAAATCTTAGTCAGGCAAACTCAAATGTATGATGGTGATAACCGAAAATGACATAAAAGATAAAGATAGTGATACTTATGTAATTCATTGGTAGGAACTTCAGATAAGCGCATGAAGATGCCTTCCCTTCCGTCTCTCTGCTTTCCTACTGCCTTCATCCAATCCTTCTTACTCCTTTCCATGGCAAGCTCGTGTAGGGTTTCACCGTTGTCAATGGCTACCTCCCATCCTCGCAGTGAAAGCTAATGCTCACGCACTCTGTCACAGTACGGCCAATCACCGGTTGGTTCCCGCTCCTACTGGAATAGAACCCATTGATTCTTTTGCGTTGTCACTACGCCCAGCAGGTTACAAGTTTGAAGCACGTCACAGTCATTCAGTCATTGAATCCTACTTAGAATACCACAGACAAGGTTAGACCTTCCGGATTCACTTGAATGCCGCCATCAGTTCTTGCCTATACCACGAAGACTCTGATCTCACGGAATGGCTGGCTCGTTTATCAGGCGAGCACTCGGTTGTCAGGCGATCAACCATGCATCGTGCAATCAGGAATCCAAGAGATATTCACTAAGCCTCAGATGCGTGTAGAACAAGAGTGGTTGTCAGTCACTTTGTTCATGAGTGAGAATGGTGATGGGCGTCAATCATCACCTTCATCATGTTGAAGAACAAGTGATATCTTGGACAAAGAACAAGCGGAATTGAATAGAAGAACAATAGTAATTACATTAATACTCGAGGTACAGCAGAGCTCCACACCTTAATCTATGGTGTGTAGAAACTCCACCGTTGAAAATACATAAGCATAAGGTCTAGGCATGGCCGAATGGCCAGCCTCCCAATGATCTAAGATAGCATAAAACGAAGATAGCTACCAAAGTCTCTAATACAATAGTAAAAGGTCCTACTTATAGATAACTAGTAGCCTAGGGTGTACAGAAATGAGTAAATGACATAAAAATCCACTTCCGGGCCCACTTGGTGTGTGCTTGGGCTGAGCAATGAAGCAATTTCGTGTAGAGACTCTTCTTGGAGTTAAACGCCAGCTTTTATGCCAGTTTGGGCGTTTAACTCCCATTTAGGTGCCAGTTCCGGCGTTTAACGCTGGAATTTCTTGAGGTGACTTTGAACGCCGGTTTGGGCCATCAAATCTTGGGCAAAGTATGGACTATCATATATTGCTGGAAAGCCCAGGATGTCTACTTTCCAACGCCGTTGAGAGCGCGCCAATTGGGCTTCTGTAGCTCCAGAAAATCCACTTCGAGTGCAGGGAGGTCAGAATCCAACAGCATCTGCAGTCCTTTTCAGTCTCTGGATCAGATTTTTGCTCAGAACCTTCAATTTCAGCCAGAAAATACCTGAAATCACAGAAAAAACACACAAACTCATAGTAAAGTCCAGAAAAGTGAATTTTAACTAAAAACTAATAAAAATATAATAAAAACTCAACTAAAACTACCAAAAACATACTAAAAACAATGCCAAAAAGCGTACAAATTATCCGCTCATCACAACACCAAACTTAAATTGTTGCTTGTCCTCAAGCAACTGAAAGTCAAATAAGATAAAAAGAAGAGAATATGCAATGAATTCCAAAAACATCTATGAAGATCAGTATTAATTAGATGAGCGGGGCTTTTAGCTTTTTGCCTCTGAACAGTTTTGGCATCTCACTCTATCCTTTGCAATTCAGAATGATTGGCTTCTTTAGGAACTCAGAATCCAGATAGTGTTAGTGATTCTCCTAGTTAAGTATGATGATTCTTGAACACAGCTACTTATTGAGTCTTGGCCGTGGCCCAAAGCACTCTGTCTTCCAGTATTACCACCGGATACATACATGCCACAGACACATAATTGGGTGAACCTTTTCAGATTGTGACTCAGCTTTGCTAGAGTCCCCAATTAGAGGTGTCCAGGGTTCTTAAGCACACTCTTATTGCCTTGGATCACAACTTTATTCCTCCTCTTTTTTTTTTTCTTTTCTTTCTTTCTATTTTTTTTTCGTTTTTTTTTTCGTTTGCTTCTTTCCTTTTTTTTTTGTATTCACTGCTTTTTCTTGCTTCAAGAATCATTTTTAATGATTTTTCAGATCCTCAGTAACATGTCTCCTTTTTCATCATTCTTTCAAGAGCCAACATTCATGAACCACAAATTCAAGATACATATGCACTGTTTAAGCATACATTCAGAGAACAAGAGTATTGCCACCACATCAAAATAATTAAACTGTTATAAAATTCAAAATTCATGCAATTCTTTCTTTTTCAATTTAAGCACGTTTTATTCAAGAAAGGTGATGGATTCATAGGACATTCATAACTTTAAGGCATAGACACTAAGACACTAATGATCACAAGACACAAACATAGATAACATAAAGCACAAAATTCGAAAAACAGAAGAATAAAGAACAAGGAAATTAAAGAACGGGTCCACCTTAGTGATGGCGGCTCTTTCTTCCTCTTGAAGATCCTATGGAGTGCTTGAGTTCCTCAATGTCTCTTCCTTGTCTTTGTTGCTCCTCTCTCATGATTCTTTGATCTTCTCTAATTTCATGGAGGAGAATGGAGTGTTCTTGATGCTCCACCCTTAGTTGTCCCATGTTGGAACTCAACTCTCCTAGGGAGGTGTTTACTTGCTCCCAATAGTTTTGTGGAGGAAAGTGCATCCCTTGAGGCATCTCAGGGATCTCTTGATGAGAGGGGTCTCTTGTGTGCTCCATCTTTTTCTTGGTAATGGGCTTATCCTCATCAATGGGGATGTCTCCTCTATGTCAACTCCAACTGAATAACAGAGGTGACAAATGAGGTGAGGAAAGGCTAACCTTGCTAAGGTAGAGGACTTATCCGCCACCTTGTAGAGTTCTTGGGCTATGACCTCATGAACTTCCACTTCTTCTCCAATCATGATGCTATGGATCATGATAGCCCGGTCTATGGTAACTTCGGACCGGTTGCTAGTGGGAATGATTGAGCGTTGGATGAACTCCAACTATCCTCTAGCCACGGGTTTGAGGTCATGCCTTCTCAGTTGAACCGGCTTGCCTCTTGAATCTTGCTTCCATTGTGCGCCCTCTTCACATATGATTGTGAGGACTTGGTCCAACCTTTGATCAAAGTTGACCCTTCTTGTGTAAGGATGTTCATCTCCTTGCATCATAGGCAAGTTGAACGCTACCCTCACACTCTCAGGACTAAAATCCAAGTATTTTCCCTGAACCATAGTGAGATAATTCTTTGGATCTGGGTTCATACTTTGATCATGGTTCTTTGTGATCCATGCATTGGCATAGAACTCTTGAACCATCAAGATTCCGACTTGTTGAATGGGGTTGGTAAGTACTTCCCAACCTCTTCTTCGGATCTCATGGCGGATCTCCGGATATTCACCCTTTTTGAGTGAAAAGGGGACCTCGGGGATCACCTTCTTCAAGGCCACAACTTCATAGAAGTGGTCTTGATGCACCCTTGAGATGAATCTATCCATCTCCCATGACTCGGAGGTGGAAGCTTTTGCCTTCCCTTCCTCTTTTAGAGGTTTCTCCGGCCTTGGATGCCATAAATGGTTATGGAAAAACGAAAAAGCAACGCTTTTACCACACCAAACTTAAAATGTTTGCTCGTCCTCGAGCAAAAGAAGAAAGAAGAGAGTAGAAGAAGAAGAAATGAGGAGGAGGGAGATGGTGGTGTGTTCGGCTAAAGAGGGGGAGAAGTGGTGTTTAGGTTGTGTGAAAATGAAGTGTTGAAGAAGGGTATATATAGGAGAGAGGGGGGAAGGAAGTTCGGCCATTATGGGTGGGTTTGGGAGGGGAAGTGGTTTGAATTTGAAGGGTGAGGTTGGTGGGGTTTTATGAAGGATGGATGTGAGTGGTGAAGAGAAAGATGGGATTTGATAGGTGAAGGGTTTTTGGGGAAGAGGTGTTGAGGTGATTGGTGAATGGGGGAAGAAGAGAGAGAGTGGTGGTGGGGTCCTGTGGGGTCCACAGATCCTGTGGTGTCAAGGAAAAGTCATCCCTGCACCAAATAGCATCAAATCCACGTTTGAGCTATTTCTGGCGTTAAACGCCGGGCTGGTGCCCATTCCTGGCGTTTAATGCCAGGTTCTAGCCCTTTTCTGGCGTTTAACGCCAGTCTGGTGCCCCTTTCTGGCGTTAAACGCCCAGAATGGTGCCAGACTGGGCGTTAAACGCCAACTGCTAGGCTTACTGGCGTTTAAACGCCAGCAGCTTCTTCCTCCAGGGTGTGCTGTTTTTCTTCCTGTTTTTCATTCTGTTTTTGCTTTTTTCATTGTTTTTGTGACTTCTTATGATCATCAACCTACAAAAAAGATAAAATAACAAAAGAAATAGTTAACTATAAAACATTGGGTTGCCTCCCAACAAGCGCTTCTTTAATGTCATTAGCTTGACAGAGGACTCTCATGGAGCCTCAGAGATGCTCAGAACCGTGTTGGAACCTCCCAACACCAAACTTAGAGTTTGAATGTGGGGGTTCAACACCAAACTTAGAGTTTGGTTGTGGCCTCCCAACACCAAACTTAGAGTTTGACTGTGGGGGCTCTGCTTGGCTCTGTTTTGAGGAAAGCTCTTCATGCTTCCTCTCCATGATGATAGAGGGATGTCCTTGGGCCTTAAACACCAAGGATTCTTCATCCACTTGAATGATCAACTCTCCTCTATCAACATCAATCACAGCCTTTGCTGTGGCTAGGAAGGGTCTGCCAAGGATGATGGATTCATCCATGCACTTCCCAGTCTCTAGGACTATGAAATCAGTAGGGATGTAATGGTCTTCAACTTTTACCAGAACATCCTCTACAAGTCCATGAGCTTGTTTTCTTGAGTTGTCTGCCATCTCTAGTGAGATTTTACAGCTTGCACCTCAAAGGTCCCTAATTTCTCCATTACAGAGAGGGACATGAGGTTTACACTTGACCCTAAGTCACACAAGGCCTTCTTGAAGGTCATGGTGCCTATGGTACAAGGTATAGAAAAGGATTCTGCCTCTTTTGAGGCAGTTTCTGCCTAGACAAGTCATCCAGTTCTTTGGTGAGCAAGGGAGGTTCATCTTCCCAAATCTCATTTCCAAATAACTTGTCATTTAGCTTCATGATTGCTCCAAGATATTTAGCAACTTGCTCTTCAGTGACATACTCATCCTCTTCAGAGGAAGAATACTCATCAGAGCTCATGAATGGCAGAAGTAAGTCCAATGGAATCTCTATGGTCTCATTTTGAGCCTCAGATTCCCATGGTTCCTTATTGGGGAACTCATTAGAGGTCAGTGGACGTCCAGTGAGGTCTTCCTCAGTGGCGTCCTCTGCCTCTTCTTCCTTCCAAAATTCGGCCATGTTGATGGCCTTGCACTCTCCCTTTGGATTTTCTTCTGTATTACTTGGGAGAATACTAGGAGGGAGTTCAGTAACTTTCTTACTCAGCTGACCCACTTGTCCTTCCAAATTCCTAATGGAGGACCTTGTTTCATTCATGAAACTTTGAGTGGTCTTTATTAGATCAGAGACCCTTGTTGCTAAGTCAGGGGTATTCTGCTTAGAACTCTCTGTCTGTTGCTGAGAAGATGATGGAAAAGGCTTGTTATTGCCAAGCCTGTTTCTTCCACCATTATTGTTATTGAAACCTTGTTGAGGTCTCTCTTGATTCTTCCATGAGAAATTTGGGTGATTTCTCCATGAAGAATTATAGGTGTTTCCATAGGGTTCTCCTAGGTAATTCACCTCTTCCATTGAAGGATTCTCAGGATCATAAGCTTCTTCCTCAGATGAAGCTTCCTTAGTACTGCCAGGTGCATTTTGCATTCCAGACAGACTTTGAGAAATCAAATTGACTTGTTGAGTCATATCTTGTTCTGAGCCAGTATGGCATTCAGAGTGTCAATCTCAAGAACTCCTTTCTTCTGACTAGTCCCATTGTTCACAGGATTCCTTTCAGAAGTGTACATGAATTGGTTATTTGCAACCATTTCAATCAGCTCTTGAGCCTCTGTAGGCGTCTTCTTCAGATGAAGAGATCCTCCAGCAGAGCTATCCAAAGACATCTTGGATAGTTCAGAGAGACCATCATAGAAAATACCTATGATGCTCCATTCAGAAAGCATGTCTGAGGGACATCTTCTGATTAATTGTTTGTATCTTTTCCAAGCTTCATAGAGGGATTCTCCATCCTTCTGTCTGAAGGTTTGGACTTCCACTCTAAGCTTACTCCATCTTTGAGGTGGAAAGAACTTTGCCAAGAAGGCATTGACTAGCTTTTCCCAAGAGTTCAGGCTTTCTTTAGGTTGAGAATCCAACCATATTCTAGCTCTGTCTCTTACAGCAAAAGGGAATAGCATCAGTCTATAGACCTCAGGGTCAACCCCATTAGTCTTGACTGTGTCACAGATTTGCAAGAACTCAGCTAAAAACTGATGAGGATCTTCCATTGGAAGTCCATGGAACTTGCAATTCTGTTGCATTAGAGAAACTAATTGAGGCTTTAGCTCAAAGTTGTTTGCTCCAATGGCAGGGATAGAGATGCTTCTCCCATAGAAATCAGGAGTAGGTGCAGTAAAGTCACCCAGCACCTTCCTTGCATTGTTGGCATGTTGTTGTTTTCGGCTGCCATGGTTCTTCTTCTTTGAAGAATTCGGTCAGGTCTTCTAAAGAGAGTTGTGCCTTGGCTTCTCTTAGTTTTCTCTTAGGGTCCTTTCAGGTTCAGGGTCAGCTTCAACAAGAATGCCTTTGTCTCTGCTCCGCTCATAAGAAAGAGAAGAGAATAAGAAAATGTGGAATCCTCTATGTCACAGTATAGAGATTCCTTGAAGTGTCAGAGGAAAAGAAAAATAGAAGAAAGAAGGAGAAGAAGAATTCGAACTTTAATTAGATAGGTTCGAATTGTGCATTAAGAAGGAGTGTTACTCCATAAATAGAAGGATGTGGGAGGAGGGAAGAGAATTTTTGAAAATTCAATTAAAAGATTTTGAAAACATTTTGAAAATTTGATTGATAATTTTCGAAAATTCAAAGTGAAAAGAAATCAAGTGATTTTTGAAAAAGATTTGAATTAGAAGTTTTAAAAAGATTTGATTGAAAACTATTTGAAAAAGAGATGAGGTTAAGAAGATATGATTGGTTTTAAAAATATGTGATTGAAGAGATATGATTTGAAAACAATTTTAAAAGACATGTTTTGAAAACAATTTTAAAAGATTTGATTTTGAAAATTAGTGACTTGCCTAACAAGAAAAGATATGATTCAAACATAAAACCTTCCTCAACAGAAAAGGCAAAAAAAATGTTCAATCAAATCATTAATTGTTAGTAAGTATCTTTGAAAAAGGAAAGAAATTGATTTTGAAAGCATTGATTGAAAAGATATGATTTGAAAAAGATTTGATTTTGAAAAACTTTGAAAACTTGAAAAAAAATTGATTTTGAAAACAAAATCTTCCCCCTAGCACCATCCTGGCATTAAACGCCCAGAATGGTATACATTCTGGCGTTTAACGCCCAAAATGCTACCTCTTTGGGCGTTAAACGCCCAACCAGGTACCCTGGCTGGCGTTTAAACGCCAGTCTGTCTTCTTCACTGGGCATTTTTGAATGCTCAGCTTTTTCTGTATAATTCCTCTGCAGTATGTTCTGAATCTTCAATTCTTTGTATCATTGACTTGAAAAGACACAATTAAAATATTTTGGATTTTTAATAATCAAAATGCAACAAGAATCAAATAACAATGCATGCAAGACACTAAACTTAAGATGAGACACTAAACTTAAGCAAGAAACATCAAATATTTTTTTTTTTGGTTTTTATGATTTTGTAATTTTTTTTTTTGTGTTTTTCGAAAATTAAGTGAGAAAAGGTATCAAAAATTCTTAATGAGAATTCCAGGAATCAGTGCAATGCTAGTCTAAGACTCCGGTCCAGGAATTAGACATGGCTTCACAGCCAGCCAAGCTTTCAAAGAAAGCTTCGGTCCAAAACACTAGACATGACCAAAGGTCAGCCAAGCCTTAGCAGATCACTGCTCCAAAAGCAAAATTGATGAAAATCAACAAGCTCTTGTGGTGATAAGTTGAAACCTCGGTCCAATCAGATTAGACATGGCTCTCAGCCAGCCAGATTTCAACAAATCATCATGAAACTCTAGAATTCATCTTCAAGAATTTCGAAAAAAATAATACCTAATCTAAGCAACAAGATGAACCGTCAGTTGTCCAAACTGAACATCTCAGGCATTGTTACCAAAAGCTTGCTCAAGACTTGAACAATCCCCGGCAACGGCCCAAAAACTAGGTGCGCGAAATTGTGATCACTACAACTTCACACAACTAACCAGCAAGTGCACTGGGTCGTCCAAGTAATACCTTAGTGAGTAAGGTCGATCCACGGAGATGTTGCTATTGAAGCAAGCTATGGTCATCTTGTAAATCTTAGTCAGGCAAACTCAAATGTATGATGGTGATAACCAAAATGACATAAAGATAAATAGTGATACTTATGTAATTCATTGGTAGGAACTTCAGATAAGCGCATGAAGATGCCTTCCCTTCCGTCTCTCTGCTTTCCTACTGCCTTCATCCAATCTTCTTACTCCTTTCCATGGCAAGCTCGTGTAGGGTTTCACCGTTGTCAATGGCTACCTCCCATCCTCGCAGTGAAAGCTAATGCTCACGCACTCTGTCACAGTACGGCCATCACCGGTTGGTTCCCGCTCCTACTGGAATAGAACCCATTGATTCTTTGTGTTGTCACTACGCCCAGCAGGTTACAAGTTTGAAGCACGTCACAGTCATTCAGTCATTGAATCCTACTCAGAATACCACAGACAAGGTTAGACCTTCGGATCTCTTGAATGCCGCCATCAGTTCTTGCCTATACCACGAAGACTCTAATCTCACGGAATGGCTGGCTCGTTTATCAGGCGAGCACTCGGTTGTCAGGCGATCACCATGCATCGTGCAATCAGGAATCCAAGAGATATTCACTAAGCCTCAGATGCGTGTAGAACAAGAGTGGTTGTCAGTCACTTGTTCATGAGTGAGAATGGTGATGGGCGCAATCATCACCTTCATCAGTTGAAGAACAAGTGATATCTGGACAAAGAACAAGCGGAATTGAATAGAAGAACAATAGTAATTGCATTAATACTCGAGGTACAGCAGAGCTCCACACCTTAATCTATGGTGTGTAGAAACTCCACCGTTGAAAATACATAAGCATAAGGTCTAGGCATGGCCGAATGGCCAGCCTCCCAATGATCTAAGATAGCATAAAATGAAGATAGCTACCAAAGTCTCTAATACAATAGTAAAAGGTCCTACTTATAGATAACTAGTAGCCTAGGGTGTACAGAAATGAGTAAATGACATAAAATCTACTTCCGGGCCCACTTGGTGGTGCTTGGGCTGAGCAATGAAGCAATTTCGTGTAGAGACTCTTCTTGGAGTTAAACGCCAGCTTTTATGCCAGTTTGGGCGTTTAACTCCCATTTAGGTGCCAGTTCCGGCGTTTAACGCTGGAATTTCTTGAGGTGACTTTGAACGCCGGTTTGGGCCATCAAATCTTGGACAAAGTATGGACTATCATATATTGCTGGAAAGCCCAGGATGTCTACTTTCCAACGCCGTTGAGAGCGCGCCAATTGGGCTTCTGTAGCTCCAGAAAATCCACTTCGAGTGCAGGGAGGTCAGAATCCAACAGCATCTGCAGTCCTTTTCAGTTTCTGGATTAGATTTTTGCTCAGAACCTTCAATTTCAGCCAGAAAATACCTGAAATCACAGAAAAACACACAAACTCATAGTAAAGTCCAGAAAAGTGAATTTTAACTAAAAACTAATAAAAATATAATAAAAACTCAACTAAAACTACCAAAAACATACTAAAAACAATGCCAAAAAGCGTACAAATTATCCGCTCATCACAACACCAAACTTAAATTGTTGCTTGTCCTCAAGCAACTGAAAATCAAATAAGATAAAAAGAAGAGAATATGCAATGAATTCCAAAAACATCTATGAAGATCAGTATTAATTAGATGAGCGGGGCTTTTAGCTTTTTGCCTCTGAACAGTTTTGGCATCTCACTCTATCCTTTGCAACTCAGAATGATTGGCTTCTTTAGGAACTCAGAATCCAGATAGTGTTAGTGATTCTCCTAGTTAAGTATGATGATTCTTGAACACAGCTACTTATTGAGTCTTGGCCGTGGCCCAAAGCACTCTGTCTTCCAGTATTACCACCGGATACATACATGCCACAGACACATAATTGGGTGAACCTTTTCAGATTGTGACTCAGCTTTGCTAGAGTCCCCAATTAGAGGTGTCCAGGGTTCTTAAGCACACTCTTATTGCCTTGGATCACAACTTTATTCCTCCTCTCTCTTTTTTTTTCTTTTCTTTCTTTCTATTTTTTTTTCGTTTTTTTTTTTTCGTTTGCTTCTTTCTCTTTTTTTCTGTATTCACTGCTTTTTCTTGCTTCAAGAATCATTTTTAATGATTTTTCAGATCCTCAGTAACATGTCTCCTTTTTCATCATTCTTTCAAGAGCCAACATTCATGAACCACAAATTCAAGATACATATGCACTGTTTAAGCATACATTCAGAGAACAAGAGTATTGCCACCACATCAAAATAATTAAACTGTTATAAAATTCAAAATTCATGCAATTCTTTCCTTTTCAATTTAAGCACGTTTTTATTCAAGAAAGGTGATGGATTCATAGGACATTCATAACTTTAAGGCATAGACACTAAGACACTAATGATCACAAGACACAAACATAGATAACATAAAGCACAAAATTCGAAAAAAGAAGAATAAAGAACAAGGAAATTAAAGAACGGGTCCACCTTAGTGATGGCGGCTCTTTCTTCCTCTTGAAGATCCTATGGAGTGCTTGAGCTTCCTCAATGTCTCTTCCTTGTCTTGTTGTTCCTCTCTCATGATTCTTTGATCTTCTCTAATTTCATGGAGGAGAATGGAGTGTTCTTGATGCTCCACCCTTAGTTGTCCCATGTTGGAACTCAATTCTCCTAGGGAGGTGTTTACTTGCTCCCAATAGTTTTGTGGAGGAAAGTGCATCCCTTGAGGCATCTCAGGGATCTCTTGATGAGAGGGGTCTCTTGTGTCCATCCTTTTCTTGGTAATGGGCTTATCCTCATCAATGGGGATGTCTCCCTCTATGTCAACTCCAACTGAATAACAGAGGTGACAAATGAGGTGAGGAAAGGCTAACCTTGCTAAGGTAGAGGACTTATCCGCCACCTTGTAGAGTTCTTGGGCTATGACCTCATGAACTTCCACTTCTTCTCCAATCATGATGCTATGGATCATGATAGCCCGGTCTATGGTAACTTCGGACCGGTTCCTAGTGGGAATGATTGAGCGTTGGATGAACTCCAACCATCCTCTAGCCACGGGTTTTGAGGTCATGCCTTCTCAGTTGAACCGGCTTGCCTCTTGAATCTTGCTTCCATTGTGCGCCCTCTTCACATATGATTGTGAGGACTTGGTCCAACCTTTGATTAAAGTTGACCCTTCTTGTGTAAGGATGTTCATCTCCTTGCATCATAGGCAAGTTGAACGCCACCCTCACACTCTCAGGACTAAAATCCAAGTATTTCCCCCGAACCATAGTGAGATAATTCTTTGGATCCGGGTTCATACTTTGATCATGGTTCTTTGTGATCCATGCATTGGCATAGAACTCTTGAACCATCAAGATTCCGACTTGTTGAATGGGGTTGGTAAGTACTTCCCAACCTCTTCTTCGGATCTCATGGCGGATCTCCGGATATTCACCCTTTTTGAGTGAAAAGGGGACCTCGGGGATCACCTTCTTCAAGGCCACAACTTCATAGAAGTGTTCTTAATGCACCCTTGAGATGAATCTATCCATCTCCCATGACTCGGAGGTGGAAGCTTTTGCCTTCCCTTTCCTCTTTTTAGAGGTTTCTCCGGCCTTGGATGCCATAAATGGTTATGGAAAAATGAAAAAGCAACGCTTTTACCACACCAAACTTAAAATGTTTGCTCGTCCTCGAGCAAAAGAAGAAAGAAGAGAGGAGAAGAAGAAGAAATGAGGAAGAGGGAGATGGTGGTGTGTTCGGCTAAAGAGGGGGAGAAGTGGTGTTTAGGTTGTGTGAAAATGAAGTGTTGAAGAAGGGTATATATAGGAGAGAGGGGAGAAGGAAGTTCGGCCATTATGGGTGGGTTTGGGAGGAAAAGTGGTTTGAATTTGAAGGGTGAGGTTGGTGGGGTTTTATGAAGGATGGATGTGAGTGGTGAAGAGAAAGATGGGATTTGATAGGTGAGGGGTTTTTGGGGAAGAGGTGTTGAGGTGATTGGTGAATGGGGGAAGAAGAGAGAGAGTGGTGGTGGGGTCCTGTGGGGTCCACAGATCCTGTGGTGTCAAGGAAAAGTCATCCCTGCACCAAATAGCATCAAAATCCACGTTTTGAGCTATTTCTGGCGTTAAACGCCGGGCTGGTGCCCATTCCTGGCGTTTAACGCCAGGTTCTAGCCCTTTTCTGGCGTTTAACGCCAGTTTGGTGCCCCTTTCTGGCGTTAAACACCCAGAATGGTGCCAGACTGGGCGTTAAACGCCCAACTGCTAGGCTTACTGGCGTTTAAACGCCAGCAGCTTCTTCCTCCAGGGTGTGCTATTTTTCTTCCTGTTTTTCATTCTGTTTTTGCTTTTTTCATTGTTTTTGTGACTTCTTATGATCATCAACCTACAAAAAAGATAAAATAACAAAAGAAAATAGTTAACTATAAAACATTGGGTTGCCTCCCAACAAGCGCTTCTTTCATGTCATTAGCTTGACAGAGGACTCTCATGGAGCCTCAGAAATGCTCAGAACCGTGTTGGAACCTCCCAACACCAAACTTAGAGTTTGAATGTGGGGGTTCAACACCAAACTTAGAGCTTGGTTGTGGCCTCCCAACACCAAACTTAGAGTTTGACTGTGGGGGCTCTGCTTGGCTCTGTTTTGAGGGAAGCTCTTCATGCTTCCTCTCCATGATGATAGAGGGATGTCCTTGGGCCTTAAACACCAAGGATTCTTCATTCACTTGAATGATCAACTCTCCTCTATCAACATCAATCACAGCCTTTGCTGTGGCTAGGAAGGGTCTGCCAAGGATGATGGATTCATCCATGCACTTTCCAGTCTCTAGGACTATAAAATCAGTAGGGATGTAATGGTCTTCAACTTTTACCAGAACATCCTCTACAAGTCCATGAGCTTGTTTTCTTGAATTGTCTGCCATCTCTAGTGAGATTTTTGCAGCTTGCACCTCAAAGATCCCTAATTTCTCCATTACAGAGAGGGGCATGAGGTTTACACTTGACCCTAAGTCACACAAGGCCTTCTTGAAGGTCATGGTGCCTATGGTACAAGGTATAGAAAACTTCCCAGGATCCTGCCTCTTTTGAGGCAGTTTCTGCCTAGACAAGTCATCCAGTTCTTTGGTGAGCAAGGGAGGTTCATCTTCCCAAGTCTCATTTCCAAATAACTTATCATTTAGCTTCATGATTGCTCCAAGATATTTAGCAACTTGCTCTTCAGTGACATACTCATCCTCTTCAGAGGAAGAATACTCATCAGAGCTCATGAAAGGCAGAAGTAAGTCCAATGGAATCTCTATGGTCTCATCTTGAGCCTCAGATTCCCATGGTTCCTTATTGGGGAACTCATTAGAGGTCAGTGGACGTCCAGTGAGGTCTTCCTCAGTGGCGTCCTCTGCCTCTTCTTCCTTCCAGAATTCGGCCATGTTGATGGCCTTGCATTCTCCCTTTGGATTTTCTTCTGTATTACTTGGGAGAGTACTAGGAGGGAGTTCAGTAATTTTCTTACTCAGCTGACCCACTTGTCCTTCCAAATTCCTAATGGAGGACCTTGTTTCATTCATGAAACTTTGAGTGGTCTTTATTAGATCAGAGACCATTGTTGCTAAGTCAGAGGTATTCTGCTTAGAACTCTCTGTCTGTTGCTGAGAAGATGATGGAAAAGGCTTGTTATTGCCAAGCCTGTTTCTTCCACCATTATTGTTATTGAAACCTTGTTGAGGTCTCTCTTGATTCTTCCATGAGAAATTTGGGTGATTTCTCCATGAAGAATTATAGGTGTTTCCATAGGGTTCTCCTAGGTAATTCACCTCTTCCATTGAAGGATTCTCAGGATCATAAGCTTCTTCCTCAGATGAAGCTTCCTTAGTACTGCCAGGTGCATTTTGCATTCCAGACAGACTTTGAGAAATCAAATTGACTTGTTGAGTCAATATCTTGTTCTGAGCCAGTATGGCATTCAGAGTGTCAATCTCAAGAACTCCTTTCTTCTGACTGGTCCCATTGTTCACAGGATTCCTTTCAGAAGTGTACATGAATTGGTTATTTGCAACCATTTCAATCAGCTCTTGAGCCTCTGTAGGCGTCTTCTTCAGATGAAGAGATCCTCCAGCAGAGCTATCCAAAGACATCTTGGATAGTTCAGAGAGACCATCATAGAAAATACCTATGATGCTCCATTCAGAAAGCATGTCTGAGGGACATCTTCTGATTAATTGTTTGTATCTTTCCCAAGCTTCATAGAGGGATTCTCCATCCTTCTGTCTGAAGGTTTGGACTTCCACTCTAAGCTTACTCCATCTTTGAGGTGGAAAGAACTTTGCCAAGAAGGCATTGACTAGCTTTTCCCAAGAGTCCAGGCTTTCTTTAGGTTGAGAATCCAACCATATTCTAGCTCTGTCTCTTACAGCAAAAGGGAATAGCATCAGTCTATAGACCTCAGGGTCAACCCCATTAGTCTTGACTGTGTCACAGATTTGCAAGAACTCAGCTAAAAACTGATGAGGATCTTCCATTGGAAGTCCATGGAACTTGCAATTCTGTTGCATTAGAGAAACTAATTGAGGCTTTAGCTCAAAGTTGTTTGCTCCAATGGCAGGGATAGAGATGCTTCTCCCATAAAAATCAGGAGTAGGTGCAGTAAAGTCACCCAGCACCTTCCTTGCATTGTTGGCATTATTGTTGTTTTCGGCTGCCATGTGTTCTTCTTCCTTGAAGAATTCGGTCAGGTCCTCTAAAGAGAGTTGTGCCTTGGCTTCTCTTAGTTTTCGCTTCAGGGTCCTTTCATGTTCAGGGTCAGCTTTAACAAGAATGCCTTTGTCTCTGCTCCTGCTCATAAGAAAGAGAAGAGAACAAGAAAATGTGGAATCCTCTATGTCACAGTATAGAGATTCCTTGAAGTGTCAGAGGAAAAGAAAAATAGAAGAAAGAAGGAGAAGAAGAATTCGAACTTTAATTAGATAAGGTTCGAATTGTGCATTAAGAAGGAGTGGTACTCCATAAATAGAAGGATGTGGGAGGAGGGAAGAGAATTTTCGAAAATTCAATTAAAAGATTTTGAAAACATTTTGAAAATTTGATTGATAATTTTCGAAAATTCAAAGTGAAAAAGAAATCAAGTGATTTTTGAAAAAGATTTTGAAATTAGAAGTTTTAGAAAGATTTGATTGAAAACTATTTTGAAAAAGATGTGATAAAAAAATTATGATTGAAAAGTTATGGTCTTAAAAAGATGTGATTGAGAAGATATGATTTGAAAACAATTTTAAAAGATATGATTTGAAAACAATTTGAAAAGATATGATTTTGAAAATTAGTGACTTACCTAACAAGAAAAGATATGATTCAAACATAAAACCTTTCTCAACAGAAAAGGCAAAAAATGTTCAATCAAATCATTAATTGTTAGTAAGTATCTTTGAAAAAGGAAAGAAATTGATTTTGAAAACATTTGATTGAAAAGATATGATTTGAAAAAGATTTGATTTTGAAAAACTTTGAAAACTTGAAAAAAAATTGATTTTGAAAACAAAATCTTCCCCCTAGCACCATCCTGGCGTTAAACGCCCAGAATGGTATACATTCTGGCGTTTAACGCCCAAAATGCTACCTCTTTGGGCGTTAAACGCCCAACCAGGTACCCTGGCTGGCGTTTAAACGCCAGTCTGTCTTCTTCACTGGGCATTTTTGAATGCTCAGCTTTTTCTGTATAATTCCTCTGCAGTATGTTCTGAATCTTCAATTCTTTGTATCATTGACTTGAAAAGACACAAATTAAAAATATTTTTGGATTTTTAATAATCAAAATGCAACAAGAATCAAATAGCAATGCATGCAAGACACTAAACTTAAGATGAGACACTAAACTTAAGCAAGAAACATCAAATATTTTTTTGGTTTTTATGATTTTGTAATTTTTTTTTTTGTGTTTTTCGAAAATTAGGTGGAAAAAGGTATCAAAATTCTTAATGAGAATTCCAGGAATCAGTGCAATGCTAGTCTAAGACTCCGGTCCAGGAATTAGACATGGCTTCACAGCCAGCCAAGCTTTCAAAGAAAGCTTCGGTCCAAAACACTAGACATGACCAAAGGTCAGCCAAGCCTTAGCAGATCACTGCTCCAAAAGCAAAATTGATGAAAATCAACAAGCTCTTGTGGTGATAAGTTGAAACCTCGGTCCAATCAGATTAGACATGGCTTCTCAGCCAGCCAGATTTCAACAAATCATCATGAAACTCTAGAATTCATCTTCAAGAATTTCGAAAAAAAATAAATACCTAATCTAAGCAACAAGATGATCCGTCAGTTGTCCAAACTGAACAATCTCAGGCATTGTTACCAAAAGCTTGCTCAAGACTTGAACAATCCCCGGCAACGGCGCCAAAAACTTGGTGCGCGAAATTGTGAACACTACAACTTCACACAACTAACCAGCAAGTGCACTGGGTCGTCCAAGTAATACCTTACGTGAGTAAGGGTCGATCCCACGGAGATTGTTGCTATTGAAGCAAGCTATGGTCATCTTGTAAATCTTAGTCAGGCAAACTCAAATGTATGATGGTGATAAACGAAAATGACATAAAAGATAAAGATAGTGATACTTATGTAATTCATTGGTAGGAACTTCAGATAAGCGCATGAAGATGCCTTCCCTTCCGTCTCTCTGCTTTCCTACTGCCTTCATCCAATCCTTCTTACTTCTTTCCATGGCAAGCTCATGTAGGGTTTCACCGTTGTCAATGGCTACCTCTCATCCTCTCATTGAAAACGATTGCATATGCTCTGGTCACAGCATAGCGGAATTCATCTGTCGGTTCTCAATCAGACCGGAATAGAATCCAATGATTCTTTTGGCGTCTGTCACTAACGCCCCGCCCTCAGGAGTTTGAAGCACGTCACAGTCATTCAGTCATTGAATCCTACTCGGAATACCACAGACAAGGTTAGACTTTCCGGATTCTCTTGAATGCTGCCATCAGTTCTCGCCTATACCACGAAGACTCTGATCTCACGGAATGGCTGGCTCGTTTGTCAGGCGAGCACTCGGTTGTCAGGCGATCAACCATGCATCGTGCAATCAGGAATCCAGGAGATATTCACTAAGCCTCAGATGCTTGTAGAACAAGAGTGGTTGTCAGTCACTTTGTTCATGAGTGAGAATGGTGATGGGCGTCAATCATCACCTTCATCATTTTGAAGAACAAGTGATATCTTGGACAAAGAACAAGCGGAATTGAATAGAAGAACAATAGTAATTGCATTAATACTCGAGGTACAGCAGAGCTCCACACCTTAATCTATGGTGTGTAGAAACTCCACCGTTGAAAATACATAAGCATAAGGTCTAGGCATGGCCGAATGGCCAGCCTCCCAATGATCTAAGATAGCATAAAACGAAGATAGCTACCAAAGTCTCTCCTTTTACAATAGTAAAAGGTCCTACTTATAGATAACTAGTAGCCTAGGGTGTACAGAAGTGAGTAAATGACATAAAAATCCACTTTCGGGCCCACTTGGTGTGTGCTTGGGCTGAGCAATGAAGCAATTTCGTGTAGAGACTCTTCTTGGAGTTAAACGCCAGCTTTTATGCCAGTTTGGGCGTTTAACTCCCATTTAGGTGCCAGTTCCGGCGTTTAACGCTGGAATTTCTTGAGGTGACTTTGAACGCCGGTTTGGGCCATCAAATCTTGGGCAAAGTATGGACTATCATATATTGCTGGAAAGCCCAGGATGTCTACTTTCCAACGCCGTTGAGAGCGCGCCAATTGGGCTTCTGTAGCTCCAGAAAATCCACTTCGAGTGCAGGGAGGTCAGAATCCAACAGCATCTGCAGTCCTTTTCAGTCTCTGGATCAGATTTTTGCTCAGAACCTTCAATTTCAGCCAGAAAATACCTGAAATCACAGAAAAACACACAAACTCATAGTAAAGTCCAGAAAAGTGAATTTTAACTAAAAACTAATAAAAATATAATAAAAACTCAACTAAAACTACCAAAAACATACTAAAAACAATGCCAAAAAGCGTACAAATTATCCGCTCATCAGCGTCCATGGAGTAGTTCGCAGGTGCGCGCAAGCGCCAGGTGCGCGCGCGCGTCCATGGGCGAGTTCAACTTCTTTGACTTTTCATGATTTCTCCACTTTGCATGCTTTCCCTCTTCACTCCTTTGATCCATTCCTAGCCCTTTTCAATCTGAAATCACTAACAAACATATCAAGGCATCTAGTGGAATCAAAGGGAGATTAAAACCATCAAATTAAGGGTTGAAAAGCATGTTTTCACATCTAAGCACAAATAAGGAGACAATCACAAAACCATGCTATTTCAATGGATTCAAACCACCTCCGTTCTACCTTAGATTGAGTGGATATCTCTTGGATCCCTTAATCGGAATCTTCGTGGTATAAGCTAGAATTGATGGCGGCATTCAAGAGAATCCGGAAGGTCTAAACCTTGTCTGTGGTATTCTGAGTAGGATTCAATGATTGAATGACTGTGACGAGCTTCAAACTCCTGAAGGCTGGGCGTTAGTGACAGACGCAAAAGAATCACTGGATTCTATTCCAACTTGATTGAGAACCGACAGATGATTAGCCGTGCTGTGACAGAGCGCGTTGAACATTTTCACTGAGAGTACGGGACTGTAGCCACTGACAATGGTGATGCCCAACATACAGCTTGCCATGGAAAGGAGTAAGAAGGATTGGATGAAGACAGTAGGAAAGCAGAGATACGGAAGGGACAAAGCATCTCCATACGCTTATCTGAAATTCTCACCAATGAATTACATAAGTATCTTTATCTTTATTCTATGCTTTATTCATAAATCATCCATAACCATTTGAATCTGCCTGACTGAGATTTACAAGATGACCATAGCTTGCTTCATACCAACAATCTCCGTGGGATCGACCCTTACTCGTATAAGGTTTATTACTTGGACGACCCAGTGCACTTGCTGGTTAGTTGTGCGAAGTTGTGAAATTATGTTTAGACCATGGTATTGAGCACCAATTTTTTGGAGCCATTACCGGGGATTGTTTGAGTTGTGAAAAGTAGAGATCACAATTTTGTGCACCACGTGAACGCGTGGACTAGAATCTGCACAAATGACGCGAGCGCGTGGACGACGCGGACGCGTCACATGCGCGATCCGCAATAATACAGAAAATGCTGGTTACGATTTCTGGGCTGTTTTTGACCCAGTTTCTAGCCTAGAAAACACATATTAGAAGCTGCAGAATGGACAAATCAAGTGGTCCCCACCCATCAACTGAAGATCTGTTAATTAATTCGAATTTAAATTCAAATCTTATCTTTTAGGAAAAGATATTATTTTTAAATTTTTTATTTTAAACCTATTAGGATTAGTAGTAAATAGAAACTCTGTATATTTAGACAGGGATACCAGATTGTTACGAGAACCCTTATTTTTCTTCTCTGAACCATGAGCAACTAATCCTTCATTGTTAAGGTTAGGAGCTCTGTCTATTTGTAACGGATTAATTCATTTGATCTTTCTAATTTATTCATGTTTTGATTTATATTTCAATAATTGTTTTCGCTCTTAATTTTATGAATACTGGGTGGAACGAAAGTATGACCCATGTTCTAATTGAGTTCTTGTAAAACTTGGAAAAGCTCTTTACTTGAACAACAGCCTGAAAACATATTATACTAAATTTTTAATTGTTTGTATTTAATGGGATACGTGACATATAATCCCTTTATTTATGGATAATTAGGATTCTTTTGGCATATAAACTAGAAACTGATCATCATCCTCTAATTGGAATTAATTGACCAAGGAATTGGCAGTTAATGAATTTTAGAGGAGACTAGGAAGGTCTAAGGAATTAGGGCCTAGTCACATATAGTTTGCCATGAAATTATATCTTGCATGATTAAATTAGTTAGTAATAAAAGTTAATCTGGAAAATAGATAACTCTGAAACCTTAACTGCTTTCTCAACATTTTATTCCCAACTCATTTATTTGTCTATCCTTTTGATATTCTGAGTTTAAACATAAACCTTTTGAACATCTCAAAACCAATTTCTGCTTGCCTAACTAAGCTTATCACTCAATAACTGTTGCTTAATCCATCAATCCTCGTGGGATCGACCCTTACTCGCGTAAGGTATTACTTGGTACGACCCGGTGCACTTGCCGGTTAGTAAGTGTGGGTTATAAATCCCACATCAAGTTTTTGGCGCCGTTGCCAGGGATTGATAGTGATTAACAACTATTAGTTGTTTGATTGCTTAGATTAGGCGTTTTAGTTTTAATTTTTATTTAAATATTGTTTTATTATTTTTCGAAAAAAAAAACTTTTTTTTACGTTAATATTTTTTTTCTTTTTACACTTCCTTTTTTTTCTTTTGTTCCCCCATCCCCTGTCACGTTTTCCTTCTTTTTTTTCTTTTTGTTTTTTTCCTTTTATTAAAAAAAATTTAAATAAACAACACCAATATTGTTCTTAATTGCTGAAATTAAGTTTGGTGTTGACTATTTATTATTTTTCTTCTATTTATTTTATTCAATATTTTTATCTCTTTACACAGAGTTACTTCACTGGGAATTCTCTGCACTCTGACGTAGAGATTCCCAATCTTTCTTATTTTCTGTTTGTTTATGCGCAGGAACAGAGACAAAGAACATCTCTTATACTTTGATCCTGAACCTGAAAAGACTTTCAGGCAACGTTTACAACAGGCAAAATTGTACAAGGCTGCAGAATCCACTATGAATGCTAACAATGCTGATAATCCCAATGCGGCAAACCCGAATGGGAATGAGCAACAAAGGAGAGTGCTTGGCTGTTACTCTTCTCCTACCGCAGATCTTTATGGAAAAAGCATCGTAGTGCCTTCTATTACTGCGAACAACTTCGAGTTGAAGCCTCAACTGGTCACCCTGGTGCAACAAAACTGCCAGTATCATGGTCTCCCCCACGAAGACCCAAATCAATTCATTTCAAGTTTTCTGCAGATTTGTGATACTGTGAAGACAAATGGAGTGAACCCAGATGTGTACAAACTAATGCTCTTCCCGTTTGCTCTGAGGGATGGAGCAAAACTATGGCTAGATTCTCAACCCAAGGACAGTTTGGATACTTGGAATAAGGTAGTTACTGAGTTTTTCACAAAATGTTTCCCACCAAAGAAGCTGACTAAGCTTAGGATGGAGGTTCAGACCTTCAGACAGAAGGATGGTGAGACTCTGTATGAAGCTTGGGAGAGATACAAGCTACTGACTAGGCAATGTCCTCCAGACATGTTCTCCAAATGGACACAAATAGACATATTTTATGAAGGCTTGGGTGAAATATCCAAAATGTGCTTAGACAATTCTGCAGGAGGTTCATTGCACAAGAAGAAGACACCGGAGGAGACTATTGAGCTGATTGAATTGGTTGCAAGCAACCAATATTTATACTCCTCTAACAGGAATCCTGTGAATTCTGAAACCCCTCAGAAGAGAGGCGTGTTGGAAGTAGATGCTATTAATGCTCTTCTTGCTCAGAACAAGCTGATGTCTCAGCAAATAAATCTACTTACTCAACAGATGGGTGGCATGCAAGTCTCAGCTATCAACACCCAAAATCCACCACAAGAAGTCTCCTATGACATGGCAGGTAATTTTGTACAAAATGATAATTATGATTATACTCAACCTTCTTTTGAACAGGTGAATTACATGGAAAGTGGTCCTAGGAATCCCAACAATGACCCATATTCTAAGATATACAACCCGGGATGGAGGAATCACCCAAATTTTGGATGGAGGGATCAACCTCAGAGACCTCAGAACTTCAACAATAATTCTCAGGGTGGTTTCCAACAGAACAATGATTTGGAAGCAATATTGACAGGTTTTAGACAGGAAACCAGAGCATCCATCAAGAACCTGGAGATTCAAATGGGTCAAATAGCCACCAGAGTTAATGAAATTGATCAGAGGACCACTAATAGCCTTTCTAGTAACACAATTCCAAATCCAAGAGAGGAATGCAAGGCTATCACTGTGATAAGTGGACAAGTGGCAAGTGCAGAAGCACAAGTTATGCAGGAAACTAGAGCCTCCATTAGAAATTTAGAGGTGCTAGTAGACCAACTGAGCAAGCAAATACTTGAGAGATCTGCAAGTGCATTTCAAGGTGACACAGTGGTGAACCCAGGAGAAGATTGCAAGGTTATTCAATTAAGAAGTGGTAAAGTAGCTGGTTCTGAGACCAAGGTCAATGAAGAGCTAGTTGAAAAGGATGCTCCAGAGGAGAAGAAGGAAGAAGTAGAGCACACCCCTCCAAAGCATGCAGACAACCCATTCCCAGACTCTCTTGACACTTATCCTACACTGCCAAAGGCTCCTGAGTACAAGCCTAAGATGCCATATCCTCAGAGACTTCAAAAGGAGACCAAGGACAAGCAGTTCTCAAAGTTCTTAGAAATCTTCAGAAAGTTACAAATCAATATTCCTTTTGCTGAGATTTTGGAGCAAATGCCTATCTATGCCAAATTCATGAAGGAGCTGTTGTCAAAGAAAAAACGTTTAAAGGGAGATGAGACAGTAGTCCTGACTAAGGAATGTAGTGCTGTAATTCAGAATAACTTGCCAAAGAAGATGCCAGATCCAGGGAGCTTTCAAATTCCATGCACCATTGGGAGCACAACCTTTGAGAAAGCCCTATGTGATCTGGGGGCAAGCATAAATCTAATGCCCTTATCTGTGATGACAAAGCTGCAAATCCAAGAGGCACAACCCACAAAGATAGCATTGCAGATGGCAGATAAATCTATGAAGCCTGCATACGGATTAGTGAGAATATCTTGGTCAAAGTGGGTAAGTTCTTTCTCCCAGCAGACTTTGTGATTCTGGACACAGGGGAGGATGAGAATGCCTCTATAATTCTAGGAAGACCATTCCTAGCCACTGGAAGAGCTCTGATTGATGTAGAAGTGGGTGAATTAGTGCTTAGAGTGCATAATGAGTAACTGGTCTTTCATATCTTCAAAGATATACATCCAACAGGCGAAGAAGAGAGGTGCATGCAGGCTGAGCTTATTGATCCAAACCTTCAAAAACCGCCTGATGATAAACAGCAGAATCTGCAACTCAAACCTCCCTTGGTAATAGTCAATAAAATTCCTCCTGACATCAAACCTAAGTTTGGTGTTGGGAATGCATCATCTACCAAGGAAGAGGTTCCCAAAAAGAAGAAAGTACCCAGAGGATGGAGAAACAAAAAGATCCCCACTGAAGGTTTCTCCCCAGGAATGAAGGTAGTATTGACCAGTAATCCAGCGTGGGTTTATACAGTAATCAGAATCCTCTCTCTGGAGCATATTGAGCTGCATTGTGGAGACACAGGAAAGAAGTTCAAAGTAAGGGGTGAAGAGCTGAGCCCCTATGATCTTCCTCCTTAGAAGAGCTGACCGTCAAGCTAGTGACGATAAAGAAGCGCTTATCGGGAGGCAACCCGATAACTTCGTATCCTTAGCTATTTTTCATAGTAGTAGTTTTCTTATTTATTTTATTTGAGTTCTTACTAATTCTCTGATCATGCAGCTATATTATTCCAGGAACTGAACACTACAATATAAAAAAAAGGGGGGGCGAGATAAGGCACACGATGTGATAGCGTCACTGACGCGGATGCGTCACTTCTTTGTGCGTGAAAAATGACATCTGACAGAGAGTTGCGCGGGAGTGGCGCACGAATGGAGCCTTTCGCACAAATGATCCCATGCATTCGCGTACCCCACGTGTTCGCGTCGTTTGTGATTTTCTCCAGTCAGGCGGCCGCGTCACCGACGCGAACGCGTGACCTGCCAATTCGACGTAAAAGAGTGTTTGGGCAGAGAGTTGTGCTCGCTTGGGGCAGGAAGTGTGCTAGAAGCACAAATTTTTTCACGCGAACACGTCTCTGACGCGGCCGCGTCAATTGCACATATGGCCATCCACGTGTTCGCGTGCATGACGCGAACGCGTCGTATGAAAATTTGGCTCCCAAGCCATGCGAACAGAAAGACGCGCGGGCGCACGGCTGGCTTCGCGCAAATCGCACAAAATCCAGGGCACGCGGACGCGTGCTTAACGCTTACGCGTCATTATGGAAATTTCGCGACCCACGCGAACGCGTGCTGCACGCGTTCGCGTCGTTTGCGCCACACTAGTTCACCGCCCAGTTTTCTTTTTCTCTCTCTCCCAATCCTAATTCTCTCTTATTCTTTTATCCTTTTATTTTTCTTTCCTCATAATATTTATCTCTTTCTATTTTCAGTTTTGTTTGCTTGAGGACAAGCAAACCTTTAAGTTTGGTGTTGACGCTTCGCTTAAGGATTTTCTGTCTCTTCCTATGGCACCAAAAGGGAGGCGAATCATCTTCATTGAGGAGCACAACCTGAAGAATAAAGCGACAGCTAGGATAACTAAGGTAGTTGAGTTCCTTTCATTTTTATTCCTCCTTTCTTTTTCTATGTTATGTTCCGGTTTGCTGCTATTTTACTTTGTCTGTTGCATGATCTTTTATTAGTTAGAATCCTAGGATTAGTTTTCTTTTAATTGCTTTAATGCTGAAAAGATGTTTCATGTACCACTCAGTGAACTTGAATCTAAAAAGAAAAGAAAAAGAAGTGATATATTGCATGAGAAATTGAGTTAATTCTAATAATAGTCTTATTTACTTAAATGTAGTGGTATTAATGGTAAATTTTGAATGCATGATATGAACAATGCATATTTGAATTTGAATCAAGTGATGTTGATGTATAAGGAACAGGAATTTAGAGAATTATTATGACTTCTCTGAAATAAATAAAAATTCAATCCTTGAAGCAAAAGAAACAGCGAAAAAAATATAAAATAAAATAAAAGCAAGGTCCAAGGCTCTGAGCATCAATGACTAGGGAGGTCAGACATGATTAAAAGCTCAAAGAGTTGTTTCCCTAGTCATATGCTTGTGGTGTGATTGTGTCAAGTAATCCTTGAGACAGAATACCTAGAGTCAAGATCAATTACATTTAACAGAGTATGCCAAAGGCTTTGAGCACCACTGTCTGGGAGTAACTGAAAGAAAAATCAGGACTCAAAGAGAGTCCCCCAGTTAAGTGCTTGTGGTGTTTCTGTGTCAAGTAATCCTTGAGACAAAACATTTAAAATCACGGCTAGGCTCAAGGTGCAAAACACCAAAGAAAAATAAATTAAAGTAAATTTTGCTATGTTCAAGGATTAAACTGAAATATAAAGATCAGAGAATTCATAATATTATCCGGATTCTAATTCCGAATGACATTAACATTCTTCTGATTCAAAGGAGAGTGAGATACCAAACCTATTCAGGATTACAGTTATAAACCCCACTATAAAAAGAGACATGAGCTCAATCGAACTCTCATTCTCATGCAAATTCACATCATAAGCTTATATTAGTTTTAGTTGCTTGAGGACAAGTAACAGTTTAAGTTTGGTGTTGTGATGCGTGAGCATCTTATCTATCTTTTCCTAGTGAATTTGCATTTAAATTGTTGAGTTTAATTTAGAATTAATTATATTTTAGCCACTATGGATGCTATTTTGAGTTTTGTGCAATTTTATTCATTTTAGGTAGCATTCGGATGGATTTGATGAAGTATCTGTAGAGAAAAAGAAGAAACCAAAGGGATGACCAGCGAAGACCGACGCGGACGAATGGCTCACGCGACCACGCGGAATGGAGAAATTGCAATGACGCGATCGCGTGCCTCACGCGAACGTGTGGACTAGAATCTGCACAAATGACGCGAGCGCGTGGACGACGCGGACGCGTCACATGCGTGATCTACAATAATACAGAAAACGCTGCTTACGATTTCTGAACTGTTTTTGATCCAGTTTCCAGCCCAGAAAACACATATTAGAAGCTTCAGAATGGACAAATCAAGTGGTCCCCACCCATCAACTGAAGATCTGTTAATTAATTCGAATTTAAATTCAAATCTTATCTTTTAGGAAAAGATATTATTTTTAAATTTTTTATTTTAAACCTATTAGGATTAGTAATAAATAGAAACTCTGTACATTTAGACAGGGATACCAGATTGTTACGAGAACCCTTATTTTTCTTCTCTGAACTATGAGCAACTAATCCTTCATTATTAAGGTTAGGAGCTCTGTCTATTTGTAATGGATTAATTCATTTGATCTTTCTAATTTATTCATGTTTTGATTTATATTTCAATAATTGTGTTCGCTCTTAATTTTATGAATACTGGGAGGAACGGAAGTATGACCCATGTTCTAATTGAGTTCTTGTAAAACTTGGAAAAGCTCTTTACTTGAACAACAGCTTGAAAACATATTATACTGAATTTTTAATTGTTTATATTTAATGGGATACGTGACATATAATCCTTTTATTTGTGGATAATTAGGATTCTTTTGGCATATAAACTAGAAACTGATCATCACCCTCTAATTGGAATTAATTGACCAAGGAATTGGTAGTTAATGAATTTTAGAGGAGACTAGGAAGGTCTAAGGAATTAGGGCCTAGTCACATATAGTTTACCATGAAATTATATCTTGCATGATTAAATTAGTTAGTAATAAAAGTTAATCTGGAAAATAGATAACTCTGAAACCTTAACTGCTTTCTCAACATTTTATTCCCAACTCATTTATTTGTCTATCCTTTTGATATTCTGAGTTCAAACATAAACCTTTTGAACATCTCAAAACCAATTTCTGCTTTCCTAACTAAGCTTATTGATGACTGGTCATCATATACCTATTTTTCAAGCTAATTTCACTTGTTTTGTTAGTCTTTATGCACTTTCTTGCATCCTAAGTAAGTGGTTTGGAGTGAAAATGCATAACTTCTTTAAATCAAACAACCACCATGAAATTAATGTTAACTCATGAGGTTTAAGCTAAATTTAATTGATTTTTAATTGATTTATAAGCCTTTTGAATTTAGTAATACTTTGAGTGGTTGTTTTGGTTTATTGTAGGTGAAGAAAAGAAGAAAAGAGGAAAGCGTGGCCTAAGAAAGCGTGGCCCAAGGAAAAGAAAACGTGGTCAAAGGAAGGAGAGGTGTGGCGTATGAAGGAGGAAAGCAAGCATTGCCCTCCACAAGGGCACACTGCCCTCTAGGAGGGCAACATAAGGAAACAAGGCTTGGAAGGCAACTCTGCCCTGCCCACGACAAGGGCAGAGCACAAAATTGTGCCTTGGATCAAAGGAAGGAAAAACCTTGCCCTGCCCTCCACAAGGGCAGTATCGGGCCTTCATGGAAAATAAATCAAAGGAAAAAGTTCACCCTTGCTTGCCACAAGTCTCGAACACGGCACAATGAGGAAGCAAGGAACTAGCTTCATTATGGTGCCAAGAAAGCCAAGGAAAATGGGTAGCGTGTGTATCGGCCAAGTCTCGAACACGGGACTTCAATTTGGAAACACTGCCCTGCCCTCTGCGAGGGCAGGGCAGCATTTTGTTGTGGCACGGCCAGCGCACCAAACTGGCGCACAGGCACCAAAATGGCGCACCAGAAATTTCTGCCCTGCCCTCCGCGAGGGCAGGGCAGCATCCTGCGCACCAAGCTCGCACCACACGCACGCACCATGGGCCAGACGCATCAATTTTCTGCCCTGCCCTCCGCAAGGGCAGGGCAGCCTCCTGGAAGCAATTTTTCATGGGCCAAAAATTGAATTAAAAATCCAATTGAATTCAATTCTTCACCAAATCAAAAGCCCATCCAAATCCCAAGATCCAAGAATAGAAAGTGTATAAATAGGAGTTAGTTTGATGTAATTAGGACTTTTACTTTCAACCCTTTTCTTCACTTTTGAACTTTGATCTTTCTTTTGAGCTTTGAATCTTCTTTTTTATTTTTGAACTTTGGAACTTCTCTTGGTGACTTCACTGAGATTTCAGAGAAATAGGGAGGAGAATTGATCTCTCTTCTTCCTCGTTCTTGCTTGGGCATTTTCTACTTTTCTTGTTTGAGTCTTGGGTGTTAAGAATTGAGGAAATTCTTTCTCAATCTCCACTCAAGAGCTCTTTAATTTCTCTTCTGCATAATTGAATTCATTTACATTCCCTTTACTGCTTCTTCTTCAATTTCTTGTCAATTGCTTTGAGAACTTGGATCTGGGAAGGCAATCGAGATCTAGGCTTTGCTACCTAGTCTCTGGAGTCTTGAGATCCCAATTTCCTTTTGGTTCTTCTGTGAACCTTTGCTGCACTTAATTTCCTTACTGTTTGAGTTCTAATTGCTTCTAATTCAATTTCTGCTCTATTAATTGTTGCAATTCAATTTCTCTTTGCTTAGATTCTGAAATCCCAGTCCTCAAATCCCTTTTACATTCAAGCAATTTATATTACTTGCATTTTAAGTTACTGCAATTTACATTTCTTGCACTTTAAGTTTCAGTCATTTACTTTCTTGTTCTTTAAGATTCAGCAAGTTTACTTTCCTACTCTTTAATTTACTGCAATTCTCCCCTCTCCCTTTACATTCCAAGCAATTTAGCTTCTGTTAAATACAAACCACTCAACCAAAACTTAATTCGCTTGACTAAATCAACCACTAAACTAAAATTGCTCAATCCTTCAATCCCTGTGGGATTGACCTCACTCATGTGAGTTATTATTACTTGATGCGACCCGGTACACTTGCTGGTGAGTTTTGTGTCGGATCGTTTTCCGCACATCAAGTTTTTGGCGCCGTTGCCGGGGATTGAATTAGATTGACAATGATTAAGTAAGGTGGTGGTCTAGATTAAGCATTTTTTTTCTTTTTAACTAAGCACATTAACTGTTTGACACATTGTGTCACCTAACCCTCTAACCACATTCTAGCATTAGAATGTCCATGTTTCATTTGGTTTGTTTGTGATTCTTGCAAGTCATGGAGGCTGAGGTGCGTGAAGAGGGAGTGAGCAACAATACCCAGCCTGCAAGAAGGGTGTTGGCCTCTTACACTATCCCCAATGCAAGAAACTGCGGGAGTAGCATACTCACTCCCAATGTTCATGCAAATAATTTTGAGTTGAAGCCTCAACTTATCACTCTGGTGCAGAACAATTGCTCCTATGGAGGAAGTCCGCTTGAAGATCCAAACCAACACTTATCCATCTTCCTCAGGATTTGTGAAACTGTCAAAACAAGTGGTGTGCATCCAGACATCTACAAGCTACTGCTGTTTCCATTCTCTCTGAAGGATAAGGCCACTCAATGGCTAGAGACATTTTCCAAAGAAAGCATCAATAATTGGGAAGACTTAGTGAGCAAATTCCTAGCCAAGTTCTATCCTTCCCAAAGGATTATCAAGCTAAAAATAGAGGTGCAAACATTCATTCAAATGGATGGAGAGTCGTTGTATGATGCCTGGGAGAGATACAAGGCCTTAATAAGGAAATGTCCCCCAGAAATGTTTAGTGAGTGGGATAGACTCCAAAACTTCTATGAAGGGTTGACCCAGAAAGCTCAAGAAGCATTAGATCATTCAGCAGGAGGCTCATTGCAGCTAATGAAGACAGCAGAGGAAGCCCAAAACCTCATAGAGATGGTGGCAAACAATCAATATTTCTTTGCTCATCAAAGACAACGCCAACCAGCCCAGAGAAGGGATGTGCTGGAGCTTGAAGGTGTTGACGTTCTCTTGGCACAAAACAAACAGATGCATCAACAGCTTCAGCAACAAATAGAAATGATGGCCAAGAAAATTGATGGATTGCAAGGTGTTGCAGTAAACACACAACACCAATCTCAAACCTCACATGGGTGGAATCTATCTGAAGAAAGTTTTGGGACATTCAATTTTGAGCAACAAAGCCCTGAGCAGGTGCAATGCATGAACAACACTTCAAGTTCATTTCAACACAATTTTCATGGTGATGCACACAAGACACCCTGGAAGACTCATTCTAATTCAAGGTGGGGTGAGCATCAGAATCAAGGACAAAGGGACTTCAACTCTGGCAGCCTCAGCAACACAAGCAACCATAACCATTCATCCAATAATACTAACCAATTCAAAAATTCACAAAACACATATCACCAACCCCATAATAACTCACAAAACCACCAGAATAACTATTCCACATCCACATCCTACCCACAAAGTACCCCCACAATTAATTCAAACAGCTTCCAACAACAACCATCTCATTTCACACAACCACAACCAAATTCAGACTCTCAAAGAATCTCAAGTCTAGAGAAAATGATGGAGAAACTCATGAAAAATCAAGACATGGCAATACATGATCAGGAAGCTGCAAGGAAAGATCAGGCCCTGGCATTCAAAAACCAAGAGGCCTCAATCAGAAACCTTGAGAGACACATGGGGCAAATGGCTAAGCGAATTTCAGAAATGGATGAGAAGAGAGCAAATGCCTTCCCCAATGTCACTGAAGAACACCCAAGAGACAAAGGAAAAGCCACAAAATGGGAGGAGTACAAAGCAATCACAGTGGGAAGTGAGAAGACTATAAAGAAGGAAGCCATCAATCAGGACAATCACAACAAAGAAGTTCCACAAGAAGAGACAGAGGGGAAAAGTAAAGAGGATCAAGAAACCAAAAATGCACAAATTTCAAAGGGATACAAGAACACCCTTGAATCACAACTACAAGAGAAGAGGGAAGGAGTGAATCCTTGTGTCCCCAAACTTCCATACCCTCAGAGGTTTAAAAAAGAAAATGAGAATAAGCAATACTCAAAATTCCTGGACATATTCAAAACACTCAGCATCAATATTCCTTTCTTGGAAGCACTTGAACAGATGCCACTATACGCCAAATTCATGAAGGAAGTGCTGACAAAGAAAAGATCCCTGAAGGAAGGACAGATTGTTGAGATGACAAAGGAATGTAGTGATATCCTCCAAAGAGAGTTGCCAGAGAAGAAAGATGATCTTGGGACTTTTTACATACCTTGCACCATAGGAAACATAACAATTGAGAAGTCATTATGTGACCTCGGTGCAAGCATAAACTTGATGCCTTTGTCTCTAATGAGGAAACTTCAAATTTTTGAGCTGAAGTCCACACAAATAGTTCTCCGAATGGCTGACAAATCCACTAAGCAAGCACTGGGAGTTGTGGAGAATGTGTTGATAAAAGTGGGAAAATTCTTTCTCCCTGCTGACTTTGTTATCTCAGATATAGAAGAGGATCCTGACACTCCCATCATCCTGGGAAGGCCTTTCCTGGCTACAGGCAGAGCATTGATAGATGTGGAAAAAGGGGAATTGTTGCTAAGAGTGCATGATGAACATCTAGCATTCCATGTTTTTAAAACCTTGCATGAACCCATTCAAGAAGAAGATTTTATGAAGGATAAGGCCAGAGATCAAAGTTTGAAGGAGGCAGTCAATGAGTTAACTCCAAGACTTCTAAATTCATGCTTGAAAGCAGTAGAGATGGTGCAACAAACCAAAGAAGTCAAGGAGGAACTAGATCCAAGACCCCCAGATGAGAAATTCAACATCCTAGATAAAGAACCACCAAGGCAGGGAGTATCTCTTGAGAAAGAAAAGAAGAAGAGGCCAAGAGGATGGAGAAATAAGAAGATCCCTACTGAAGGCTTTTCACCAGGGGATAAAGTGGTGTTAAACACCCAACCAATGAAGGTGTCTCCACAATCATCTAAATACTACACTGTGAACCGGGTCCTTTCACTTGAACACCTAGAGATCATCAAAGAGGAAACTGGAAGGAAGTTCACAATAAGAGGTGAAAAGCTGAGGCACTATGATTTTCAACCCCCATGATCAAAGGATAAGATGTCAAGCTAGTGACAATAAAGAAGCGCTTGTTGGGAGGCAACCCAACCTGAGGTAGTTTTCTTTTCATAGCTTTTTCAATAAAAATGTTGAATAATTGGTATGCATTGCAAGGAGCTAAGTTTGGTGTTGCACACCAAAACAATTTAAGGGAGAATGAAAGATTCTAAGTTTGGTGTTCCACCAAAAATCTCATTTAAAAACACATTCTCACCTCTTGCATAATGCTAGCTCTAAGCAATCAAATAAATTATCCAACTATTTAACTGCTTTCTAGCTTTAATTCTATAACCTTTAGCAAGGACACAAGGTTTCACATATGGTTAACTTGTTGCATTAGAGACAGTGGCAAGCAATTAAGTTTGGTGTCCCCAACACCTAAATAAATCCAAGAGCCACACTCAATTTATGCATACTAACCATGTAATTAAGGGCTTGAGAAGCAAGCAACTTTGAGAATTATGCAGGACATGAGTCAACAATTGAAGATATTGTGCATCTTAACTCAAAGAAAACACAGCAGAAGAAAAAATCAAAGGGCTGCAACTTCAAAGGTTGTATCTAAACTTAATCCTTGCTGCTGTGAATTGTTTTGAACATGGAAACCATTATATATCCTGCTAAAGTGTTTATCTAGTTGCAAGTGAAGTTGTTTGATTAAGTATGCTAAATCTGCATAATGCTTGTTATCCATCACCTAGCTGAATTTTGTTTTGTTTCCCACATGCTTGAATAAAAGAGACTTGTTTGAATTGGAAAGTAAATATCCAATGTTGCATAAGTAGAATGGAAGTTAATGGTGGTATATGTGTTTGATTAAATGCATAACTCATGAAATAATTGCTGCATAGTATCATTTTCATTGAAGTGTGTGCTAGCTTGCTGTTATAAAGGTTCCTATTAATAAAGAAAAAGCCCTTGAGAACAAAAATAAAACAGAAAGAAAAGGAAGAAGAAAAAGCCAATGTGGCAAGAAAAACAAAGAATAAAGGCTGGACACCAATAGCTTGGACCCTAGGACACATGCCTGTGATGTTTTTGTACTAAGATATGCTTGGATGAGTAAATTCTAAGGGGTATTTTAAAACCCGGTCACTTAGATCAACTGATTTGGGATGGCCAATTGAAAGTCCACAATAAAGAGCAACTTAGATACAGAACATTTAGTTATCCAAAGAGATGCTGGGCATCAATGATCCTAGGAAGGAATAGTGAGCCATGTGTCTGTGGTGGAAAGATGTTGAGTAAAAAAAAAAATAATAAAGCCAAAGGCTACTACTGCAACATTAGACACCAAACCTCCAAAAGAATAAGCTTGTTAAGCATTATGAGTAAGAAAAGTTAGCAAGGGAGTAATTAAATAAGTAAGTCTTATAACAGCAAGTTTAGCAAGCCTTTGATGAAAAATGTATACTATGTAACAGCAAACAATAACTTGAGTTATCATTGTCTGCATAAAGACCCCATAAATCAAGTTCTGCTATATGCCTAATAAGGATATGTGTTCTTTTCTTGTTCATTTCATTTTCTCTTAGTTTTGATGCTTGCTTGGGGACAAGCAAGATTTAAGTTTGGTGTTGTGATGACTGGTCATCATATACCTATTTTTCAAGCTAATTTCACTTGTTTTGTTAGTCTTTATGCACTTTCTTGCATCCTAAGTAAGTGGTTTGGAGTGAAAATGCATAACTTCTTTAAATCAAACAACCACCATGAAATTAATGTTAACTCATGAGGTTTAAGCTAAATTTAATTAATTTTTAATTGATTTATAAGCCTTTTGAATTTAGTGATACTTTGAGTGGTTGTTTTGGTTTATTGTAGGTGAAGAAAAGAAGAAAAGAGGAAAGCGTGGCCTAAGAAAGCGTGGCCCAAGGAGAAGAAAACGTGGTCAAAGGAAGGAGAGGTGTGCCGTATGAAGGAGGAAAGCAAGCATTGCCCTCCACAAGGGCACACTGCCCTCTAGGAGGGCAACATAAGGAAACAAGGCTTGGAAGGCAACTCTGCCCTGCCCACGACAAGGGCAGAGCACAAAATTGTGCCTTGGATCAAAGGAAGGAAAAACCTTGCCCTGCCCTCCACAAGGGCAGTATCGGGCCTTCATGGAAAATAAATCAAAGGAAAAAGTTCACCCTTGCTTGCCACAAGTCTCGAACACGGCACAATGAGGAAGCAAGGAACTAGGCTTCATTATGGTGCCAAGAAAGCCAAGGAAAATGGGTAGCGTGTGTATCGGCCAAGTCTCGAACACGGGACTTCAATTTGGAAACACTGCCCTGCCCTCCGCGAGGGCAGGGCAGCATTTTGTTGTGGCACGGCCAGCGCACCAAACTGGCGCACATGCACCAAAATGGCGCACCAGAAATTTCTGCCCTGCCCTCCGTGAGGGCAGGGCAGTATCCTGCGCACCAAGCTCGCACCACACGCACGCACCATGGGCCAGACGCATCAATTTTCTGCCCTGCCCTCCGCAAGGGCAGGGCAGCCTCCTGGAAGCAATTTTTCATGGGCCAAAAATTGAATTAAAAATCCAATTGAATTCAATTCTTCACCAAATCAAAAGCCCATCCAAATCCCAAGATCCAAGAATAGAAAGTGTATAAATAGGAGTTATTTTGATGTAATTAGGATTTTTACTTTCAACCCTTTTCTTCACTTTTGAACTTTGATCTTTCTTTTGAGCTTTGAATCTTCTTTTTTATTTTTGAACTTTGGAACTTCTCTTGGTGACTTCACTGAGATTTCAGAGAAATAGGGAGGAGAATTGATCTCTCTTCTTCCTCGTTCTTGCTTGGGCATTTTCTACTTTTCTTGTTTGAGTCTTGGGTGTTAAGAATTGAGGAAATTCTGTCTCAATCTCCACTCAAGAGCTCTTTAATTTCTCTTCTACATAATTGAATTCATTTACATTCCCTTTACTGCTTCTTCTTCAATTTCTTGTCAATTGCTTTGAGAACTTGGATCTGGGAAGGCAATCGAGATCTAGGCTTTGCTACCTAGTCTCTGGAGTCCTGAGATCCCAATTTCCTTTTGGTTCTTCTGTGAACCTTTGCTGCACTTAATTTCCTTACTGTTTGAGTTCTAATTGCTTCTAATTCAATTTTTGCTCTATTAATTGTTGCAATTCAATTTTTCTTTGCTTAGATTCTGAAATCCCAGTCCTCAAATCCCTTTTACATTCAAGCAATTTATATTACTTGCATTTTAAGTTACTGCAATTTACATTTCTTGCACTTTAAGTTTCAGTCATTTACTTTCTTGTTCTTTAAGATTCAGCAAGTTTACTTTCCTGCTCTTTAATTTACTGCAATTCTCCCCTCTCCCTTTACATTCCAAGCAATTTAGCTTCTGTTAAATACAAACCACTCAACCAAAACTTAATTCGCTTGACTAAATCAACCACTAAACTAAAATTGCTCAATCCTTCAATCCCTGTGGGATCGACCTCACTCATGTGAGTTATTATTACTTGATGCGACCCGGTACACTTGCCGGTGAGTTTTGTGTCGGATCGTTTTCCGCACATCACTTATCACTCAATAACTGTTGATTAATCCATCAATCCTCGTGGGATCGACCCTTACTCACGTAAGGTATTACTTGGTACGACCCGGTGCACTTGCCGGTTAGTAAGTGTGGGTTATAAATCCCGCATCAACCTCCATGGCAAAGGTGCACTTGAGCGGATTGAGCCTCATGCCGTGTTGTCGAAGGGACGTGAATACATTCCCCAGGTCGCTCAGGAGGTCCTCAGGCCGGGTGGTCTTTGCAAGGATATCATCTACATAGACTTCCATCGTCTTGCCTATGAGATCGCTGAATATCTTGTTCATCAGCCTCTGGTATGTGGCCCCCGCATTTTTCAGGCCAAATGGCATCACCTTGTAGCAATAGATTCCTCTCGGCGTTATGAACGCTGTTTTATCCTCGTCAGGCCGGTGCATCGGTATCTGATTGTAGTCGGAATAAGCATCCATGAAGCTTAGATATCGGTACCCCGCTGCCGTATCAACAAGTGCATCAATGTTGGGAAGGGGGTAGCAGTCCTTGGGACATGCTTTGTTGAGATAGGAATAGTCGACATACATCCTCCATCTCCCATTGTGCTTTTTTACCAGGACTACATTTGACAGCCATGTCGAGTAGTCTAGTTCTCGGATAAAACCTGCTTCTAGGAGGCTGGCTGTCTGCCTGGCCACCTCCTCTGCTCTTTCCTACGATATCTTCCTTCTCCTTTGAGCTACTGGTCGAGCTTCTGGCTTGACGGCCAGGTGATGTGACATGAGCTGGGAGTCTATGCCTGGCATATCGGCTGGTGTCCAGGCAAATAGAACGTAATTGGCCTTAATCATTTCTACCAAAGGCTCTTTCAATTGATGTGAGAGGTTTCTGTTTACGAACGTGAACTTCTCCTCCGTGTCCCGGCCTTAAACTTCTCCAGGTCCCCCTCTGGTTCGGGTCTGGGCTTGTCGCCGACCCTGGCGTCCAGGTCGGCGAGGAACACCCCTGACGCTTCTTTAGATTTTTTTTCTTAATGAGAGGTTGGCGTTGTCGCAAGCGACTGCCATTTCCAAATCTCCTTTTATGGATCCTACAGATCTATCATCAGCGACAAACTTCATTACCAGCAGCTTCATGCTGATCACTGCCCCAAGATAGTTAATGATTTTTCTCCCTAGGATGATGTTGTAGGCTGTTCAGCTGTTCGGGTACCGGACAATTCGGGAAGATCCTCGAGTTGATAGGTGGGGTGTGGCCTGGGACCAGGTCGCGAGGGTGGTGCTGGAATAACCGACTTCCCGGGCTCCGGGTGTGAAGGGGGGTGTCACCTGCAAAGACACCTTGTCAGTTTGGTGTGCAGGCAAAAAAAGGGATAAAGTGGTAGGTGTCGTACCTTGGGGGAGGGGTAGGACCCTCCCCATATATACTGTGTCAGAAGTGGGTCCCACCGAAGAAGACTCACCTTCCTCATACAGCTGTAGTGATGAGCTGTCAAGGACGCGTGTCCGGGTCGGTGGCTAAGCAGCTCGCACCCGACCATTCGGGTCGGGTGGTCTACGTGCCGGGCCGGCCCACAATCAGTTTAGGCCAGGCCGCAACAATACATAAAAATAAATTAGATTAAATTTTATTTTTTATAATATTAAAATCAAATATATATATTAAGTGAATTATTTATTAATATGAATATATCTTATATATTATATTCATTAATTTATTTTAAATACATATATTAAAAGTATTAGAGAAACAAATTTATATTATTTATGTTATAAGACTTATATCTTTTATAATAAGGATAAAAATTAGAATTTTATGAAAAAAACTTTGATATAAATGATTTTTTTTAAATTAATTTTAGTTTAAAATAATATTAAAATATATAATTATTTTTTTCATTTTAAATTTTAATGACACTTTTAATTTTTTGTTTTCGGCCTCCTCTTTATAAGATTTATGGATCCGCCACTGAATACATGTATGTGTATATTTTTATAACTAACTAATACGCTGCTCTTTGTTTATAAGTTTTAATTTTGATATATTAACAGTATAAAAGTATTTTATATAGTAGTGTAATTGTATTCATTCTTTTAGATGATCATTCACGCAGTCAAACGTAAAAGATAGTCGTTTTTACTAATGTAGCGTTATGTGATTAGTACTATGTAAAACTACTTTACACTCACAGCATATCAAAATTAAATTATTTGTTATATTTATCTTTTTAAAAAGAAGCTATTTTTTGTTCAGATTTTTTTTATATTACTTCAAAAAGCTTAAAGTTATATTTAATACGTATATTTGTGAAATTTTATTTTTTTTAAAATAATATTTTTTAAAGAGGATTGTTAGGGGCCAGCAATTTTTGTGTTTTGTAACTATCAATTGGCCATCAATAATATTTTTAATGGTGTGAGATTATATTCAACGGTGGAAGATCACTCACTCCTCTTTTGATGGTTAAGTACTAGCCACAAAACACAAAAATTACTGTCACTAAATTTTTCCGAAATAAATAAACTTAAACTAGTACACACACCCTTTATCTTATCGTAATAATATATATAGTGGAAATAAGCTTGATGATTTTAAAATTAATTAGGGAAGACAACAATATTAAGTATTAACACAGATTGTAAGCTAAGCATGGAGTATTAAGACATAAAAATAATGTGAAAAGAGAGTAATATTTCAAGACCTTGGTGATACTATCATATACAATTTCAACGTATCTATATATGAATGTTGGCTTAGTTGTCAAGGATATAGACTTTAGATCTCATTGCTGTTCCTTTTCCATGAGATTCTAGATACAATTGGTATCATAGTCATTTTATTTTACTATGTATACAAGCGCTAGTTGACAATAATCTCCTCCCTTAGTTTTCGTAACAAAAGGTAAACATAGCTGACATCCATTCAAATCTCTCTCTCTCTCTCTCTCTCTCTCTCAATTTTATTATATTTTGTAACAAAGAATAAATAAAATAGTTGTCAAAATTTAACTTAGTTGTCAAAATTTAACTTATTTTGTAACAAAAAATTAATTTATCTCAAAATTTAATATTATTTATAATAATTTATTTATTTGTCACAAAATATAAATATTTTTTATAACTAAAAAAGTTATTTTTAAATGTTAAAAGATTTAAGAGTAAAAAAATTATTTATATAATTTTTTAAAAATAGTTTTATTTTGTTTCAAAAATTAAAATTTTTAAATATTATTTGTATTCATTAATTTTTAAAAATTATAGATATTATTTTATATTTTTTTAAAAAATAATATATAATTCACGTATTATTAATTTAGTTTAATTGTGTATGGATTTATTTATTATATTTTAGTTGTGTTATGATTAAAAAATGACAAATATTCTGTTATTTGATTTGATAAATTTGGTTGTGTATTAGTTGAGAAATAAGTAATGAATTAGTTATTTTTTATAAAACTGTAGACGGTGAAAATATTCAAATTTTAGGAGAGGTTCTGTCAAAATATTTCTAAAAATTTGAATAAAAGTGAATGAAAAAATTGTAATTTTTTAATTTATAGGAGTGCTAAAATGGTAACAACATGCTATTTAAAGGACTAAAAATATTTTCATTCATAGAGACATTAATCTATATTAGACTTTAACTTTCGATTGAACTTGTGGAAGAAATATAACTTGTGAAACTAATAAATGTAGATATTAATATTATTTTGTTTTAAACTAATCTTAGTTAAATGATGCATGTTTGAATTATCTATGTTATTATTACATATTATATAAATGTTGACTTGCTCACTAAATTAGTTAATATATCAGTTAATTAAAAAAATAATTTGATAAATTATATATGTAATTTATATTAAAAAAATATTACAAAATTAAGTTATATTTTATAATAAAATTTTATAATAGAAAAAATATTTATTACAAAAAATATTTTAAAGGTTAAAAATTATTATCACTTTTATAATAAATTTTGATTTTTATATTAAAAAAATTTGTTATAAAATATTATTTTATATTGTAACTATTTTATTTTTTATTAAATTTTTTTATAATAGAATATACTGTAATTATCTTTTTTTATTACAATTTTTTTAAATTTAAATTTTTGAAATAATATATATATATATATATATATATATTTGTAGTGTGTGTTGTGCTAGCTAGAACCTTAGCTAGCCTTTCTTTGTTAGTGTATTATAACCTCAGGAAAGAACAGGGTTTAAAGAAACAAAATATTGAATGTACTTCTTTCTGATTTTGATCTTAAAATTTCTTTAAAAATATATTCTAATATTAAAATTTTTAATATTAGTTTATTTTGTTAAATAATAATAGCGTAACTGTTAAATATTAATTTAGCTTGTTTTGCTAGTTATGTCAACATTTTATCTCATATTAAACTTATCATTTAAACATTTACTTAAACATATTATTATATTACTTTGATTTATTAATGTTTAACACAATAAATTAACAAAAAATATAAGAAAAATGATCTTTTTTATTTTTCTGTGAGATCTCTGAATAACACTTTGATTCTCTCCTCTCTATTTATGAAAAATATATACTTTTCTCTCCTACAAAATTAAAATAACAAACATTTTAATTTATTTAATAACTAAAATATTATTCAATAATTATTATAATTATATAAATAAATTAGTAATAATTATTTAGTTGATTTAAATAACAATATAAAATACTATAATTTGTTTTAAAATATTTAATTTAAATTTGTTTATATATTTCATAATTAATAATAAAATAATAAAAATAAATAAATTTTATTAAATTAATAATAATATATATATTATTTAAATCAACCAAGTAAATTATTATTAATTTATATTTGATTATTATAATAATTATTAAAAAATATTTTAGTCTAATATAGATTAAAATGTATATTATTTAAATCTTAAAAAAATATATTTTATAAATAAATAAGAGAAGAATGCTATTTTTTAAAAACTAAAAGAGTTAAATTAAAGTCGGAGTCAATTTTTTTAAGTCAACATTAATAAATTTTTTTAATTTTAAATTTTAAATCTTAAATTTTATATTTTAAATTCTAACCATAAACTACTATAAATCTTCCAAAAATAAAAGTTTAAAAGATAATTTTATAATAAAATATTAACTAATATTAACTACTTAAAAATTAATTTTTCTTAATTTTTCAAAATAAAATTATATATAAAAACATGGTGGCTTCTAAAGGATAACAAGCTCCTCCATGTGAAAGAAGGAAAAATATGATAAGAGATATAGAAAAAGAAAACTCTCTCTCTCTCTCTCTCTCTCTCTCTCTCTGTATATATATATGTATATTATGGCAAGTAATATAAGAAGGGCAATAGAAGATAGAATAGGTTGGGTGAATCTGATAAAAATAAAAAGAAGGGCAACAGGCAGCAATGATAATGTTGTTACCCTCCTCATCATCATCATCATTACTCCCTCTTCATCACTCTTACTTTTATCATCATTCTCACCGCATCTCTTACCCCCCACCAACCGCACCACCATCTTCCTCTTCCTCTTCCGCCAATGAAAACGGTTAGAACAACAGCAACTCTATGCCTCCACTTATTAAGAAGAACAAACCCTACCCCTCTTACTACATACCTTCCATTATTATTACAAATCAAAGCAGCTATAGCTCTAGCAAGCTAGCTAGGGTGTGCTTTCATATCTTCTTCTTTTCATGCTACTCTATCTCGATCTCTCTTCTCGGGGAATTGAAGCGTTTTGGTCCGATATGTATATTGTTTGCTTCATCAAGCAAGCCAATTATATTATATTATATATCTCTTTCTCATATTGATTTGTTAGCTTTGGTTTGATTTAAGTATGTAGGTGACTTATCTGATGATGAACTATATCTCTAATATTATGAAGCATCGCTTGTGTATGTAGTTATTAATTTTCAAGTTTGGTGTTTTTCTAGATATATATGTACTCGTCAAGAACATGGTGAAATTGGTGAGTTCTCTCTCCCTCTTATTACTCTGTGCTTGTAAGTTTTTTTTTTTTTATTTCTTGTAAATTTAATTTGATTTTGCGGACAGGAATTTATTGCTTCAATTTGTAGCTTTCTGATGATTACAGTTGGACCTGGATTTCTACATCTATGTAACATAATAAATGTTGCACATCAATGAATAACTCTTTGTTTGTTCCAAACCATGTTACTATTTTCTTTGTACTATTATAACTATTTAATGTCTCATGACCCCAACCCATACCCATCATCATGTATGTGTCTTTAATTATTCCTGCAATTTTATTCCTTTTTTTCTTCAAATAAATAGGCTCTTATTAATTTGTACACTACTGCAATGCATATCATTAACAAATAATATAACATGCCTTCTTCTTTTCTTTTTTATATTGGAAAAAACACAGTAAAATTAATTAAACATTAGATTATTTCTTATTACATACAAGTAAATCATTTCAGTCGCTGAAGTCCATACAGCTTAAAAATAACTCCATGAAGCCACTTATTGTGATGCTTTCTTTTTTTTTTCTTTTGCATTTAAGTTCCAACAATAGATCAAGAATAATTGCTTCCGCCATTTTAGTTTGTTTAGCATGCATACTTTACAAATCCAAAGTATTAAACTACTCTTTTACCTTAACCCATGATAACAATAAAAAAGTCTCGTGGCTCACAAATTCAACCCAACAGAATACATAAATTTAATTACAATCTTAGCCTTTATTATCTTATCTTATCTTTTTTTTATCTTATCTTTAATTATTCTTATCTTATCTTTATTTGCTTTTATCTTTCTTAGACTAATGCTTTATATATATTTAGTTTTACCTTCATAATTTACAATTTAATTCAATCAATCAACAATCAATAAAATTTCTTCATCTATTCTTTTCCTATTCTTTCACAATTTTATCACAGAGAAACATTATGTTCCTCATTGTATTATTATAGTAATTACAACTAATAATAAATTCTAAATTTCTCATGACATAGATTTAATTAGAGTTTTGAATATAGCTAGGGTGTTTTTCTCCTATTATTGCACATTATTGCTTCATATTATTATTGTCTTCATTTTCATATTTTACAATCCTTTTGACATTTTTAAGATATTGATAAGGGAAGTAGGGAACAAAATTAATACATATAAAAACGAGGCAATATGGAGGGAGTTTAGTGCAAATTAATTTTTTGTTATTGTTCCAATCAGAAATCAAGGGAGGTTGAAACCATATTGGAGTAATTACTTTTTTTTTTTCAGACGCTAAACTCTGTTGGGTTAATTCAAAATTATTGTTTGCCAGCATATCATTATTTGTCCAAGCATGCATGTGTTTCTCACCTTAGACCCTTAGTCTGCTATATATGTTCTTGTCCTATCTTTAATTGATGGCTAGCTTTCAGATGTGTCTTTTGTTCTTTGTAATTCAGCTAGCTAAGATTGGATGCTTGATTATGTCTCTCTAGTTAGTTAGAGTTAATCATAGATTGATAAGCTATTAGATTGTGTTTGGATAAGATATTTAGACGACAGAATATATTTTTTAATTTAAATTTTTCTATTAAAATATTTTATTTGAATACTAATATTTTTTTATAAATTCCAAGCATTTTTATGAAATATTTTATTTATTTTAAATAAAGAATCTAAAATATTTTCACAAAATTAAATTTTTAAAATTTTAAAATACTCTATCTAAACAGGATTTCAATATTTTTTAATTATTTTTTAATTTATACATCAGTAACCGAGCTATATAATAAGAACGGAATAATAATCTTCTCTAATTTTAATTTTTTATATATAAATTATATATAAATTTTAATTTAATTTTTTATAAAATTTTATTTTATTGTATAAATATTTTTAGTTTCTTCTACTATTTCATCTAGTTTAGCTCTTGTACACGTTATCCGCGCGTCCTTTTATTCAAGTTCAATAATTAACGTTTGAAAAAGTACATTGTGCGAGCAATCTCAATTATGATTTATGAGTGCGCAAACAATAATCTGGTCTGAGACATATAAAATCTCTCTAAAGCTTATGTTCAAAATCACCTTAATTTGAGACCACCGAAACCCTTTCATCGCGCGAGTCTGATGGCGGTTATATATTTCTTTGAACTATAACATAGTTGAATTGTTGATGATAGAATCTAAATAAATACCGATGAGATAAATATCAAATTATACTCTCAATGCAATTATATTAAATTACCCTATAATATTCCTATTATATTATAACAAACCACCAGCTAACATGTTGGCTACTGTAACGAAATAATTTAACTCAAAAATTTAAATAAATAGTAAAGATATATATATAATTATATTTTTAATATATCTTATTTATAAAAGCTTTTTTTTATAAGATTGTATAAATATTGCATAAGATTTTTATCTTTTAATTAATTTTATGCTAAAATTCTTTTTTAAACTAACAAGAATCAAATTTTAAACCCACAACTAAAAAAATTATTTTTAGTGGTCATTTATTTTGTTTTTAGTAACAATAAAAATAACTGTTAATATATTTAGTGACAACTAGACAATGATCATCTTATATTTTATTGTTAAAAAGTTTTTGCAGTAATCACACAATTATTAGTAAAAAAATTTTAATAGCGACAAAAAATATATAATTGTCATTATAACATTTAGTAATAACGGCAAATATATAATTACTGTAAAAATAAGTTAAATAAAATATATAAGAAAAAATTTTATCCTTCTCCTAAGAGATACTAAAATGACTTTTTCTCTCTCTATTTATAAAATGTACGTTCTCCTCCTTTATAATTTTTTTAAAAAAAAAATTATTTATTTTAAATTTTTTGTATTAATTAATGTTAACTTTATCTATTTTTCAAGAAAAAATAAATTATTTTTTATAAAAATAAAATAAAATTTAATGATAAAAAATAAAATTTTTACTAAAAGGTATTTTTGTAAAATATAATTTTTTTTTGAAATAAAGATAAAGTTAATAATAGCTAACACAAAAAATTTTAAAATGGATTAAAAAAAAAAAATTTAAAAATTATAAGAGAGGAGAATATACATTTTATAACTAGAGAGAAGATGAGTGTTATTTTAATTTCTTTTAAGAGAGAAAAGTAAACTTTTCTCAATATATAATGATCATTATGTAGTTATTACTAAATATTTGTCGATAAAAGTAATTTTTTTATGACGATCGAGAGACAACTGAACGATTATACTCTGGAACACAGTATTATACTCTGGAACACAGTAGCTACTGATGCAGTGACAAAGGATGTAGGACCATGTTTGCTGAAATATTATTGCTCTATGAAGGTGGTGACTAAGACTAAACAAATAAGTACTTGTGTGTCCGTAATAAGCATGGATCTTATCATATCATGTACGTATGTATATCACAAAACACACATATTTTCAGTGGGGATATGAATCACCCAACAAATGAACTATCGATTTTGAAATGACGTATATGTTTCTTGAGAGCAATAATGATATATATAATCCATAAATATCATATAGACTGGAAATTACGTCATACATTTATTTTGGCAGCTTTATGGTAAATTAGGCGAGGAAAAAGCTATTTTGTTTTCTTCTAAGTTCACAATAATCACATTCATGCAGTATGCTTCATTTGGTCTCTGCTCGAGAACAAACCAACACCATATACAACTATCAAACTACCAAGTACTTCCAGAAAAACAGAACTAATAAGGCACAAGCTAAATTACATAATAATACAATCAAAGTAAAAAGAAAAAAAAACATTACTCCTTCACTTGCATCCTTCTCTGCTCTCTTTCCTTGCACAAAGAATTATCTCTTGCTTCATCATCTGGTCAAACTCGAGAATAAAATCCCAAACTGATCATGTTTTCATACATGCAGAAAACAAATAGCGCACCGTCTCAATCTCAGAAGTCAGAACAACACAATACACAATGAGTTTCACCGTTCGGAATAATTATTCCAAACCTCCTAATCCTATTTTTAGTATTTAGTCTTTCAAACAATACGTACCCAACCAAAAGCTCAACTCTAAGGCGGAACCAAGCTTTTCCACAATAATTTTGTAAAAGAAAAAGCTTAGGTAACAAACTCTTATTCAATTAATATTTTTTTGAGTAATTATTCAAATCAGTCTCTAATAATTTTAAAAGCAGATATTTTAATTTCAAAAAAATTTAATACACAGATGAATCTCCAAGATTTTATTCCAGCAAATAAATCAGTCTTCAGTTCATTTTTCGACAGAGTAATTCCCAAAGATTTTAAAAATGGACATTTTAGTCTCCAAAAAAATTAATGTACAAATCAATCCTCAACGTTTCTCTCCATTAGACATAACAGTCCTCCATCCAAAAATAAAATAAAATAAAATAATAATAACAATAATAATAATTATTATTATTATTATTAATTGCATAATAATATTGTACTATAAATTTTTGTATTTTTTAGACAAAAATAATAATAAATTTATTCATTAGATTCTTATAAGTATATATATATATATATATATATTCACTCAATAATAATAATAATAATAATAATAATAATAATAATAATCAATAAAATTATTAGAGATTATTTTACAAGAAATTTAAGGTAAAACCATTTGATATTTTTGTATTTAATATAATCAAAAGATGTACTATTTTAAAAAATATGTTTGTATTAAAAAAAACATGTATTTAATATAAATCCAAATTAAAATATTTTCTTTTAATACATATTTTTTTAATACAAACATATTTTTTTAAATAGGACATTTTTTTATTATATTAAATACAAAAATATCAAATAATTTTAATCTTAAATTTTTTGTAGAATAATCTCTAATAATTTTATTTATTATTATTATTATTATTATTATTATTATTATTATTATTGAGTGACTATATATATATATAAAAGAATCTAATAAATAAATTTATCATTTTTTTGTCTAAAAAATACAAAAAATTATAGTATAATATTATTGTGCAATTAATAATAATAATAATTATTTTTTTGGACGGAGGACTGTTATGTCTAATAGAGAGAAACATTGGGAATTGATTTGTACATTAATTTTTTTTTTTGGACTAAAATGTCTGTTTTTAAAATCCTTGGAGACTGATTTGGGTAATTATTCTGTCGAAAAATGAATTGGAGACTGATTTGTTTGCCAGAGTAAAACCTTGAAGATTGATTTGTGTATTAATTTTCTTGGAGACTAAAATGTTCACATTTAAAATCTTTAGAGATTGATTTGAGTGATTACTCATTTTTTTAAAAAAAAATGAGCAAACTTTTTGATATACTAGAAGAAATATCTAAAAATATAGAAGAGAATATTTGAAATTATACGATAAAAAACATCCGAAAATACAGAGAGAAAAATATTTAGAATCAAACAATAAAAACATCCAAAAGTAAAGAAAAAGTAAATGTATTGAAGTTTATTTTTGGGTTAAATACGATTTTTAGTCCTTAAGATATAAGTCAAATTTTTTTTTATCCTCAACTTTTCTTTGCAAATAAAATTGTCCATAAGGTTTAACTTAGTTTTAAACTTATCCTTCAGACTAAAATATTCTTTTCCTTCCTCATCAAAATACTCAATTTCTATTCTTCTTCTTCATCACAACAACATCTCTTCTTTTTCTTCTTCTTCTTCTTCAGCAACAACAACAATGAAGCAAAAACAATGTAGTAAACATAAAAAATAGAAATAAAAATAGAAGCATAGGCAAAATTGAAAACAAAAACAGAAGTAGAATTGAAAACAAAAATAAAAATAGAAACATAAGCAGAATCAGAAGCATAAAAAACAAAACAGAATCAAAAGTAGAAAAAACAGAAGCAGAAGAACAATAGATTAACAAAATAAGAAACAGAATCAGAATTGAAAATAATATAATTAACAAGGATTAACAAAATTAAAATTAGAATTGGTGGGTTTACAAAATTAGAATAGGTGGATTTAACAATCTTATTAACAATATTAGAAACAGGAGTAGAACTGGAACCCTAGGAGGATAGGTTTTTCAATCTGATTAACCAAGTTCCATTGCAGCTTTAGCACGGTCTTTTAGCAATTGGAGTAAGAGAGAGGTCGGTGCCTTTGGAATCGTAGATGTTGATGAGGCAGAGCAAGTCTCCATTAGAAGTCTCTAGAAGGTTCCAGACCTTGCAGAAATTGTCGGCGACGATGCGACGCTCGATGAGGGGTTGGCCAGTGGCGACACGGATGACGGAGCGGAAATTGTCGCAGAAGAGCTGAGATCGGCGCAGTCGCAGTGGCTCTCTCTCCCTCTGATTCTGATTCCCGATAGCAACGGCGACTCCAAGCCTCACGCGGTGTCGTCTCTCCTTTCCCCCCTCTTCCTTTTTTTCCCTTCTTCTTTTCTTCCCCCTTTTTCTTCTTTCCTCCCCCCTCGCGTGATTCCTTTTCTCCTTCATGCGTTCTCTTTCTCTTCTTTTTTCTTTTTTTTTATTTTATAATTTTTTAAACAGAGATAATTTAGTAATAAAATTTAAAATTTAAGTGAAAAGGACAATTTTGAAACTAAGTTAAATCTTAGGGACGATTTTATATGCAAAAAAAGTTGGGGACGAAAAAAATTTTCGGTCTATATCTTAGGGACTAAAATCGTACTTAACCCTTATTTTTATTGACTCATCTTTGTAAAAAAAAGCTACCAAAAACAACAAAATACTAAAGTAACAAAGAAAGCATCTACTGTGTTCTTTTGCGTTGTTCTTTAAGGCTATGTTTGATTCTGAGAACATAACAAAATAAAACATTAAAAACAAGATACAAAGGATAGATATACAAAAATTAGTGTTCTTATATTTTGTTTGGTATGTAATAAAATAAACTAGAACAAATTAACATAGTCTAATTTATTCTTTTTTTCATCCAAAAAATTTAAAAATATATATAATAATAAAAATATAATTATGAAAAATATGAATTATGAAAGAAAAAATAAAAAAATAAGTTGTATCTTCTTTTTTTTTTTTGTTATCCACACGGTATCCCCCAATTCGACAAATTAAGGACTAATCTGTTGCGGATCGGAGTTCAATTTAAAGGTCTGTCACTGGCTAATGGGTTGCTGCATGCACAAGGTGGGATTCGAAACCCCAACAATTATTTAAGCGGACGAGTGAGCTTACCACTCGATGACTCGACTTACTCAAGTTGATTAAGTTGTATCTTTTGTTAGTATTTCTGTATTTTTTTGTTAGTTTTAGTTTCTACAACCTATATAGAAACTATTTCTAATAATAAATAAGATCTTGAAATTTATGATTATTACATCATAAGAGCATAATTCAAAATATACCCATATCCATGTTAGACTGTTCTTGAGTTATGGTTGTTCTTTGATATCAAAGTCTGGTTCTAATTCAGGAACTTGTTGGTTATGAACACACTACGTTTCTACTGCTCCTAGTGACCTTTGTGTTGTGAGCAGTTGGACATACAACACTCTAATCAACTGAACTATTGGATAACCTCCCAATATTTATAGATGTTTTCCCCTCTCTATCTTCTTTCCTTTTACTTTCTTGTTGATGACACAGAAAAAAATAAAAGAATTTTATATTTTAGAAAGATTTTTTTTCTTGTCACATCTCTTTTTTAAAAAATTATAACTTCTATATTTTTGTTTTGTAGGAGGGAAGAGATATCCTTTATTTTTATTATTTTAAAATTCTCACTAATTCTATTTCTTTTTTTAGGTAACAGCCATCATATTTAACTCACTATAATTAAAATTAGTTTCATTAATTATATGGACCATATTATTATTTTAATAAAATAACTTATAATCTCTTACTTGATCTATGTGATGTCTTGAAAAGCTACATCTTATCGGAAACAATATAAGCAGAGCACTGGTACATTTTGTTTTTGGTTCATTATTCTTGTTAAATATTTTAACGGCTGTATACTCAGATATCCTCTCATGAGTATCTATTTTAAAACTATGGAGAGGAGTTTAATAAACCTTAGAAATTGAACCATTTCGATCACACTGCAAGATTTTTCTAAATCATAGAATCAGAATGGAAGTCCATTAGATGAGGCAATAACATTGTTGATATATTCTTCTTTCTTTAGCATTTTGTTAACCTTTTATTAAGGGTGTTCAAAATCGATCCAAACCGAACTAAATCAACTAACAGAACTGAAAAAACCAAAAATTGAATAGACCAAAAACTGGAAAAAATGTGTTTTGCAATTTTTTTTTGCGGTTCGCTTCGGTTTTCGATTCTGACCAGAAAAATCCTAACTGAACCGGTGGAGTAAAAAACCCTAAAAAACCAACCCCACTCCCCCTACCCCACCCCCAATTCCCTTGAGCACGAGTCCTGAGCAGTGAGCCCTAACCCCACGCCTCCCAACCCCAATCGAAAGCTCTCAGCCTCTCACAGTCGCGCACTCCTCTCACGGTCGCGCTCTCCTCTCACGGCGGCGAACCCACATTCCTCCCAATTTCCCACCACCTTGCAGCGAAGCCTTCCTCCCAACGCCGCCGAACCTCTTCACGGACAGAGCACCACGAAGCCCCAGTCATAGCCTGAATGACCGTCGCACACAGTAGTAACAGTCTAGCAGAGCACGACTCTCATCCCTCGCACCTAGCAGTAGCAGAGCACGACCCTCGTCCTTCGCACCCAGTAGTAGCAGAACACAACCCTCGCAGTCTCGCACCCAACAGTAGCAGAGCACCACCCTCGCCACCCACAACACAGCACCCACTAGTCACCGATTCAAGTCTCCCACCCAGTCACCGATTCAACACAGCATCCACCAGTCACTGATTCAACACAGCACCCATGTTCCTCCCAGTCTCCCACCCAGCCACCGATTTAAGTCAGATATGGAATCCGAGCCACCGAGTCAGGTATCTAATTTGGTTAAATCATTGATTCATTGTTGCTGTTTGTTGTCATTGGTGTTGTTTACTAGTGTAAAGCCTGATTTTGTTTAACCTTGCTATTGGTATTGTCTGCTATTGGTATTTTTGACCTTATTGTTACTGTTAATTTGGTTAAATTATACTCAACATTGGTATTGTTGATATTGTTGTTTGTTGATTCATTGTTTACTTTATTTGTTCATTGTGTGCTGTTTGTTAGGTAATGTTCTGTTTGTTGAATTGTTTTAATCTTTGCTGTTTATTGATTTATTGCTGACTTGGTATTGTTGCTAGACTGCTGGCTATTGATTTATTGCTGGTTATTGATTCATTTATGCAGTTTAATATCAATTCAAGTGAAAATATGGCTAACATGCAAACATACTTTATTACTCATCTCCTCAAAGGTTTGTCATTTTACATGTAGCGGGCCAGTAAGTTTATTATTATTATTATTATTATTATTATTATTATTATTATTATTATTATAAATCTGATTATTAATCTGACTAAAGCAAGCTAATAATCATGTTTCCCATTTGGTAAATAGTTAATTATGACAATCACAATAAAAATCCTGCAATAGCAATTATAGTCATATTTGAGAATGTGAATGTGTTATTGAATGTAGATTCTATTATCAAGCTTACTCCCTTGGATTTGCTATGCAATTTATTTAGTATAGAGTTGCACATAAACTCTTGCTTGTTTTGGTATGTTTTCTATGATATATAATTAAATGAGTATAACGTCGAGATGAATTATTATTTAAAATTAAATATTAGATATGATGATTCAATTTTTAGTTATGAACACATAGTTTTAGAATTCAAAAAAATAAGTTTTCAACAGTGTTTATTTAAACCTCATTTTAGATTTTATGCAATGCAAATTTGCTGAGTTCTTGGGTACATTATCACAACTCTTTTCTTTAGAGTTGTTGTGATGTAATCAATTAATACCATCATTCTCTCATATTGCCAGGATTTTGAAGAGAATGGGATAGCACAGTATGCTCCAACCCTTCTCATGGAAACTCTCAACAATAATTAAAATGAGACGCAAAGACTTACACAAAGATCCAAATGAAATATGTCCCATGGTTTATATTTGTCAGTGATGACCCTCAATGGAGCTTCAATATTTAAGATTTTTCTAAAGTAAATTTTTACCACCTTAATTTTATTTTTTTCACACACGCGCACGCGCACACGCGCACGCGCACACGCGTACGCACACACACACACACATATGTGCACAAGTAGTGCTCGAGTATCATGTTTTTTAATTTTACAGAGAAGTGTTTTTTTAGTTAACATTTTGGATTTATCTGAGTTTAATATTGTTTATTTAGTGTTTTTTATATTAATATCTCAAGTTTAATAAACATGATGTAAAGAAAATAGGTTATAGTAAAGAAAAATGGTATAAATTATTGTAATTAATCAATTCTTTTTAAGTTCGTTTATGAAATTACGGTGGTTCAAAACCGTCGCAATTTTTTTAAAAAAACACACATAATTCTATGGCAGTTTTGTAACTGATGTAATTTATTTTTTAAATCCAATCACTGAAATAGCAGCGGTTTTAAACCGGTGCTAAATCAAACAACGCTAATCCTTGGTTTTGTAGTGGTTGTACCAACGGTTTCTTAGAACCACTGCAAAATTAAATCTTCACTCCGTAACCCTAGGCATGGCAAAAATTCTCGGTGGGACGGGTACCCTCGAGGATTTACCCGTCGGGGGACAGGTACGGGGACTGGTTTTTACCCGCGGGGACAAGGGGCGGGGCCCCTATAACAAACGGGGCGGGGCGGGGATAGAGGTCCCCTCCTATCTCCTTCCTGAACACCGTCGACCGCCACTTCCCACCCTCTCAGTCCCTCAGCGCCACCTCCCACCACCTTGGTGGCTCGGTCGCTCACCACACCTCTCGAGCTCACCGTCACGGCCACATTGTCTTCTTCTCCTCGTCGCGTCGTCACCAGTCGTCGTCTTCTCCTCGTCACGTCGTGCCGGTCATCGTCTTCTCCTCGTCACCAGTCGTCGCATTTTTGTCGTTCGTCCGCCAAATCGCTGGTCTTTGCCTCTTTTTCGTTGGGTAAGTCAACCCTAATGTGATTCTGATTTCTGAATTTCTGAGTTAGGTTGAGCTGATTCTGATTTTTTATTTCTGATTCTGATTTATATTTCTATATTAATTTTGGGTTAATCTGGAGTTAGGTTAATGAGATTCTGATTTCTGAATTTCTGATCCTGATTTCTAATTTATATTTCTGAGTTAGGTTCATGTGATTCTGATTTTTTATTCTGATTTTTATTTCTGAGTCAATTTTGGGTTAATCTGGAGTTAGGTTAATGAGATTCTGATTTCTAAATTTCTGATTCTGATTTCTAATTTATATTTCTGAATTAGGTTAGTGTAATTCTGATTTCTGATTCTGATTTATGTTTCTGAGTCAATTTTGGGTTAATCTGGAGTTAGGTTAATGAGATTCTGATTCTGAATTTTTTATTTCTAATTTATATTTCTGAATTTTGGGTTATATACAATACTATTTTTTTCATATTATTGACTTATTCTTGATTTATTTTACGATTTTAACTTTTAATTGTATACTTCTTTTTGATGTAGGATTCAAACAAATCGGAATCTACCATCACTACCATTACATCATGAAAAAAGTTTTGAGAATTCTATAATGTGATGAATTATGCTTTATAGTTTTTGGATATGTTTGATACTTTGGTGTGTTATGGATATGTTTGATATTGTTTGTTGTTGTTAATGTCTTTGGAGATTATGAACATGTTAATGTCTTTGTTGTTGTCAATGTTATTAATGTCTTTGGAGACAAAGAACATGATTATTCATATGATTTTTCATTTTTTTCTAAATATTTTCATTTTTTTTTAAATTTTTAAAAATTCGCGGATATCTGTAGAGTCTCTGATCCCCGGCGGATACAGGATCTCCGTTATCCTTGACGGAGACGGGGAGGGGATAGGATTTGGATATGGAGGCGGGGGACGAGGGCATGTCCCCGCCCCCGGGGGTAGGTGTTGCCATACCTACTTAACCCGCAACGCTTTTGGAACCATCGATATCTCGTTTTGCGGTAATTTTAAACTGCCGTAGATCCATAAAAAAATCTCCGCTATTCGGCGTGTGTCTTGTAATGAATTCTCACATTAATTTTTAATTTTAGAATAAAAAAATTAAAAAGAAAAAATAGTTAAAATATATGTAATATTACTTTGTTACTCTCAATAAAAAAAGAAAAAAAAAGAAATGAATATATTTAAAAAACTAAATTATATTAGAGTTAATTTAGATATTTTAACTTCAAATACAAATTTTACTAGGTTGAATTTGTAAATCAGATATATTTTAATCTGATTTACTTTTTGTTTGAAGATGAAAATTAAAATTTTTGCAAAAATTTAAATTCAAGTATTTTTATATTTCAAAAAAACATTCAATTCTCAAAAGAATTATAATTCTAAGCTTTCCAAACACAGTATAGATATAACATTTAAAAACATTAAAAACATCAAGATTCCCATTTCCCACCGAAGCTTCAGCGGGTTCTCTTTATTATTTTTTTTCTCGCTTTGGAGTTTGTATTTGGTCGTGGCTTGTTTTCTTTTGTACTTAAGTATGGGCTGGACCCCACACCTCTTTCTTTTTTTTTTTTGGTCTTGGCTCTTTCTGGGTTAAAAATATTTTGTGGTCTCCTTAGTGGGCTACTGGGTTCTTAAGGTAATCTAATCTAAACCAAAAAGAGGTAATCTGATCCAACGGCCCCAGTTCGATCAGGAATGAAGCATAATCCCCTGTGCGCCCCCACTGTCTAGCACCGCAGCACTACCACCACCTCGGAGCTCCACGGTTTCTCCTCCTACGCAAAAGCACCGCGCAATAACCCTCGCAACCCTGTCTTTACTAATTCTGATTCTAGACTTTCCAAAATTTGAGCTAAATTATCTCTGAACTTCTATCTCGAAACGCGTTTCGCTTCTGAACCAACGAAGGTGTTGTTATTGGTTGTTTTTCTGTCTCTGCTTCGGGTCGCGCCAATGGAACTAGGGTTAGGGTTAGGGCAACCCTTTGTGCTTCTCCTACTCGCTCAGTTCTTCTGATGCCTGGCTTGCGAGTTGCTGGCGTATTCATGTTGTGAATTCCGAAATTTTTGCTCCATTGATAGGTTAAAGTTTGGGGTTTCGTCATGTCCGATAGTGGTCGAGTTACCATTACTCTTGGCCGTAGTGGTCAGGTAATTTGATACGTCTTCTAATTCAAAATCACGTTGTTCATTTTATTATTTATAATTTTAATATTTTCTGTTCAAAGGAACTTGTTTGTGTGATTTCTGCTACTTTGATTTATGTTTTTGTTTTGGGATTTCCTTGTTTTTACTTGCTTGTTTCTGTTGTGCTTTCCAATAAATTTTACATGCTAAAAATTTTCGGATTGATTTTCTGCAAGTGCTATTTTGTTAAATTTCTGCTTTGGGGAATGCAGGAATGCGATTTTTGTTGTTTCGCCTCCATTTACTTAAGTTTGACTTTTGAGCACTGAATAGGGTCCTATTCCAATATATGATGAATGATTGTGTTCATTTTTGTATTGTGCCATTTGAGTTTTAGGTTGTCAAGAGGGATTTATCTTCAGCTGACGTATCGTATGCTTCTTCTCTTTCCTTGGCTGGAACTAAGCGGCCTGTAAGAGACAGAATTGGAAATAATGTAGATGGTTATGGACACAGCAACAACAAACGGTGTGTTTGCTGCTGCTTCTGTGGTATATAACTTTTTATTTCAGTAACAGAGGCATATTAGGATGTCTCGTCTGTATAATTCAATTTCAATTGAAATTTGATTTTGTTTGTTACTTTTGTGTTTTTAATATTCCCTGCAGACACAGAGGAGATAATAGCATACAAAATGGGTTTGACGGTATTTAGGCCCTCTCAGCAGTGAACTTACTCTTGCATCTTTACATAGCTTCATCGTTTCTGCATTTCTGATATCTTTTGGCTAAATTTACTTAGATGGGCGTATTGACAAAGATGATCTTCGGTTGAAGCTTATGCGCAAAAGTGCATCTAAGCGAGCTGAGAGCAATGGTGATAGGAGCCAGATAGATCTCCGTGAAAAACTGACCAAGGCAGTTCGTTCTCCAATGACCAGTTTTAATTCAAAGCAGCGTGAACTTGAACCAAGGGAAACAAGCATGATTAGGCGAATTCCCTCAGCTAGAAGTTCTGATGATTTAATGCGTATGGAATCCATGAGAAGCTCATACTCTCCTTGGACATTGGACCATATTAGGCGAAGATCACCAGATGGGTTTCCAAGTAGTTCCAGGAGGATTTCCCCTCAAAGAAATGTGGAAGACCTACAGAGGAGGCCACTAAATAGGACATATGAAAGTGTTACACCGGTACCTTATGTAACTAGGGATGTTGAATCTTCAAGGCCTCCTGGCACTACACCTGCATCTTTTGCGGCACGCTCAACAATGTCCACTTTGCCTCCTGTAACTGCTAAGCCTGTAACATCTCATCTTGGCCAACTTCCTCCATCAAGCAGTGTTGCACAAAGAGCTTCATATGTGGTGAGTAATACCTACCTTCTGCCCCTTGATATCATTTCCTATAACACTGCTTTTGGTCTTGGAGATTTTTTCCCCATGACCATCTGATAGATGCTATGGTTGATTCCTTTATGCCCTTGCTGGCTACTCCATATGCGAAGGATTGTTTATGAAAACAGGACTTAATGGCACAAGATTTTTAGTGTTATTATAGTCAGAAATGCTTTATGCAGGTGAAATTGGTTGTTGTATATTAAAAGATTCTTTAAACATTCCAATTAATAGTAATCATAACAGAAAAATAATTGTTTAGGATGGCTCAATATAATTGCTTATTCATGATCTTCTGCTTGGGGAACTGATTTAGAGGTATGAGATCTTTTAGTTCAGTACATGTGATTTCTCTGCAATCTGCATATTATATTGTGATAGGGCATCAGTCCTCTTGTTGCAATCCGAATCTGCAGTAGCATTGTGAGGATTTGAATGAACGAATCTATGTTTGTAAAATTGTGTAGTTTTGGTTAACACCTTGAGTTCATAGTTGTAAAATTGGCCCGTATATGATGACCACAAGTTATGGATATGCTGGTTGTTAGCTGTTTCTGATCATAGTTGTCAAATTGTGAATCATGACATGAATTGTTTGACCAATTTTAGAGTTGTATGACACAACCATATTCATAAAAACCATAAATAACAAAGATATATATCCAAAGCATAAAAAAGCACTTAAATATTGCAAAAGTCAATATAAATCAAGACACTAGTACCATATTACCATACCAGCATCCTCTTTACCTGTCTTCTTGGGCTGAGCAGTAGCCACCATAGGAGCCATTAATAGTGGGAAAAACACAGAAGCAACAGAACCGAGGACAGAACATGAAGCAAAGTAGAGGGAATGTGAAGATGAGAGGTTAGGTAGCGTTTGTTTTGAGGTACTGGGACAGAGACTGGGAGACTGAGACACAGTATCATGTTTGTTGGATCAAAGACTGGTACTAAAATTTCTGTCTCTGTCCCTAAAATTTCAGTATTTCAGTACCTCCAAAAAGTAGGGACACAGGAGACTGAAATTTTTAGAGACGGAAATTGAAATTTTAATAACATTTTATACCTAAAATACCCTCATTTTAATTAATTAATTCTAATTTTATCCTTTGTGCAAATTAAATTAGAGTTTTATTCTTGTTTCAATTTTTGTCTCTCACTTTGCACTAAACAGAATACTGAAATTTATTTCAGTCTCTGTCTCTTAGTCTCTGTCTCTCAGTTTCAGTCTTTCAGTCTCTGTCTCTCTACCAAACGCTACCTTTAGAGAACAATGATTGCAGAGTAGAGGGAACGTGAAGAGAAGTGGTAGAACGATGAGAAAGTGGGAAGCAGAGAAGCAGTTTTGAGAAGCGGAGGATGCTTTTTGATCTATTTAAATTAATTTCCTAATTTTTTTTAATGTTGATATCTAATTTGTCCCCAAAAAAATACCAGAAAATACACAACAAAGAACAAACACATCTTGCTCGTGAATTGTTGGAACTGTGCGATTTGAATCATATATCTAATCGGACCTGTTTCAACGATTAATTCACGATTCAAACACTTAGCTGATTCACTGCTATTATTGGTCCATTTTATATCTAATCGGACCTGTTTCTGGTCAGTAGGTTTCATATGCTCCTCTAAAAGCTTACATGATGCTTAGATATGATAAGCTGATAACATGGAACCAAAAGAAAAAGAAAAATACGAAATGACAATCAAACAGTTCGTTGTGTGGGCTGCATGATTGTCTTGCCTGACTGTTGGTATATTCATAGATGCCTCTGTAATGTAAGCGAGGGGCTGGATTTGGAGGATAAATGGATTGTGTGTATATCTTGAGAATGATCTCTCCTGAGATGGTAAATTTACTACTATTTTCTGGCCTTGACATTTGTAATTTAGGAAGAGTTGGAATTTACTGCCCCTACACTCTAACATGACTCTAAAATTAAGTGTTAAACATCTCTATTTCTGTCTGTTGTAAAGCTCATGATCTTTTCAAAGGACTTCCCCTCTGAAACATTTGAGATATTTAAAAGCTACGCGTCATAAATAGCTTTTTCTTTTGTTTGGGCTTTAAAACTTGTAAGGAGGATCTCTTATCTTCCCATTTTTTGATCTTATCCTTCTTTCAATCGTAATGATAGTGTTTTATTTAAAAAAAAAAAAAGAAAGAGGGTGGGGGGGGGGGGGGGGGGGCGGTTAAACAAAGGTGTTACAATTTTGAATGGGAAATTTATTTAATATGCATTACAGTTATTACGATCTCTTTGATCTGATCCCGAAAGCTTTTGGTGTGAAAGTCGCAGAAAAATGTTCACCTTTCCCGTTGAATTATCTGAATAGATTCTCTGTAGATCTGTCCTGATACGTGCTTTGTTGGTTATCATATAGGGTGACGAACAGCAATCTCACCAAACTGTTGATGGCCTGTTACATGCTCTAGGACTGGGAAAATATGCCATTCTCTTCAAGGCTGAAGAAGTACGTAACTCATTTGTTTATGTATCCTTTTTCAAATGTAATTGTGTGGTTTTTTGTTGTTGTATGTTATTTGTTCAACTTGAATGTTAATAGCATTTGGTAATTGGCTGCTAGAAGAATTCTACTTTAGAAAATTGTTGGTGAATGCTAAATACAAATCTCGAGATCTTTTGAAGTGATCATTTTAAGCAGTATTTTGCAACTTGGCTTAATTCTTTTATTTCTATTCTTCTTCAGTTTATTCTTTATTCTCACTGCATTATTGAATTATAGTGAGCTATCTCTGATTTGTTTTCATGGTAACAACCAGCTTTTTTTCTACTAGGGTTGGGAGACAAGTTTCAAAATATTACTGACATGTATAATGCTTCATGTTTTATTAAATGGTGGATCACCTGAGAATTTGGGTTCTGCAAATTGCTATCTTATTTAGTGTATATGTATTCTGATTTATAGAAAGGTATGTAAATTTGGGGTGCAGCCCCTCCCTGGATCCTAGGTAACCAGGGATGTCCTGTGCACCTTTATGTAAATTGGGAGTGTTAACATAAGGTTTTCTTCTTTCTTTGTTTTCCTTTTTGGTCTGTGTGTGTGTGTATAAAAGAAACATACAGGAAAATTTTAGCCCTTAAAAAGTAATTGATCATGCCCAAATTATATCCACTTTTTAGCCCATATATTACCTTCTCTCTTAGATTGACCTTCAAAGGTTCAGAACCCCGAAAGAATTTGAGAAACTTTTATTCTCGTAAAACGATTCAATAAGATTTTAGCTCCACTCATATCTGACAATTAAGAGAGTTCCATTCACTTATATTAATATTGAATTATTGATGTAGTCAGACTCCTCATTAATGCAGTTTGGGTTGTGTGCTCAAATGGTTGTATCTTAACATTATAAGTACAGATATTCGAATTAATCATTATTGAAGATCGTCATGATTTTGATGCATTGTCTGTGAATTAGGGCGTTTCTAATTGGCATTACACTGATGTGTCCATGCAGGTAGATATGACTGCATTGAAGCAGATGGGAGAACATGACCTCAAGGAGCTTGGAATTCCTATGGTAATTGTCCTTTTTTAAGTTCCATTTATAGAATATGTTCCGATCACACATTGCTATATTGTGTGTATCTCAGACAACATTGTATGGGCTTTGTTAGGGGAATGGTGCTGCTGGATTTCCCAATGTTTTGGTATTGTTAATTTTTTATTTTAATTATTTATTTATTTGAATGTTTAGTATCATTTTTGGAGGATTCATCTTCTCAGTGCAATCTGCCTTATCCAATATCATTGATTTCCATTTGTTCTCTTGTTCTTTCTCTACCATCTGCAGATCGGATGTCCAAGTATTTCGTTGTTGACCATGTAAAACATAAACAATCTCATATCCAATGTAACCTTCACGAAGATGCTTTTTCCCGTACCCACTATTTCCCGCTTGCACCATATTATCTATAGTTTACAGTTGTGTTCAATGTAAATCTCAGACTTTCACTGACTTGTAACCCAAAAAATCTCTATGCCTTGCTATTTTACAGGAAGCTGTGAACTTCCCTCGTTCACACTTCAGGGAAATATGCTGTTTAGATCTTACACATCTGACAAAAATCTTCCCAAAAAAGCATATGAAAGTTCATTTCAGTCCAGGCTAAATTCATTCCTTACCATTTTGCAATCTGAACCTGATGCAGATTTACTAGTTTAAGATTCTGCGTCTTTATTTGTTCTAGTGTAGATGTTCCTATATGTGTGTGCATGCACTCATTCACTAATGCATATTGGTATGTATGCTTGCTGCATCTTGTGAGTAATCGACGGAAATATGGTGGTGTCATGTGTGTCTGATGGAACTTGCTTCTGTTACAGGGTCCAAGAAAGAAAATTCTTCTCGCTCTCTTGCCTCGTGCAAAACGTCAACAGTGATATACTGATATTACTGCATGAAGTAAAATTTAACACATGGTTGGATCACCAGGTTATTGGTTTTTGTTTCGACTTTTTTATCTTTTTTCTCTCTTTTTTTCTTGGGTTGATGGTAAAGTACATATCTCAGTTTGTACAACATGCTCTCTCTCATATGGGGTTTGAGTGCCCCATTTTTGCATTTAAAAACAACTATTTGTTAACATTGTAGTCTGTTGGGGAATATTGATCTGTGACATACTCTGTCCTTTCTCTCCTCTTCGTTTGAAGAAATAGGAAATGGAATCAATTTATACTGAGCTAAGGTTGATCGATATCTAACTGTCTTAAACAAATGTTTTGCATGGAGCATGGGTTTGGAGTGTATTAAAATGTTTCCAATATTTCTTTTATTTATCAAGAAAAATGACACTTCTCATTCTTGTTGGACACTTGAGTGAAACTCCCTACTCTTCTCTACCATTGGATTGTGACACTCCACACACCAAACTAATATGTTGATTGTGTTCTACATGATAAGGATAGTAACTTAGTTTGGTGTCTAAAACTTCAAAAAGTGAGTGAGTATTGCCGGTCTGTATCACACTCCTGCTAGACTAGCAAGATTTGAAGTGAGGAGTGTCATTACCAAAAAGTGCATGGCATTGATGCTTTGAAGTTTACCACCCTTTTAAACACGGCATTTGGCTCTACAATTTATGGTGCAAAAATATCTGCATGCCTTCTTTTTCCTGATTGGACCGAAAATGAACAGTGATTATTATACTTCGCAAGAATGACGGCAGAACAGTGGATCTCAATATTCCCGGCAACTATGCAATTGCTTGCTTTTCTTAAAATCAAAAGTCAATCATATAACGTGGAATAATTGGCGCTGCATAGCTAATGAATATTTTGAATGTGTGGTTAGAAAATATTAGGTAGCGGTTGTTTTTAGAGACTGAAATTGGGATTTAATATTGTGTTTAGTGGTCAGAATTTAGTTTTGGGACATAAAATTTCAGTTTCATCAGTATTTCTAGAAAGTGAAAATATGTGATTGAAATTTTTGAAAATAAAAATTGAAATTTTATTAACATTTTTTTTAAAATTATTTTTGTTTAATTTTTAAAATTTTAAATTTATCTTTTAATTTTTATATTTATCTTAAATTAATAATATTGAGACATAATTTAGTCCAATATATTTTACATAAAATATAATACAAATTTAATTTTTGTCTCTCTGTTTATATTTTCTAATCTCAGTTTCTCAATTTCAGTCTCTCTTTCAAATGCAATTTTAGTGACACATCAAATTGTTAATTGTGCTGCTTTTTTTTCCGTCATTTACATGTTTTGCCCCTATATAAAATATATTCAAAGTGATTTTCTTTTAAATCAGGCTAATTGCGGATTTGCGGTAGCGAATTCTAGACAGTCTAGTACTTTAATTTGCGTTGATAATTCCAACTAGGGCTTTCGTAAAAAGAAATTTCAAAGGCTGTTGCTGTGGTGTATAATTTGCCCCTCTTGTCCTACAATGACTTATAATTTTTTGGTCTTCATGTGCCTTCTCTCTCTCTCTCTCTCTCTCTCTCTCTCTCTCTCTTTTAATTTATTTTTTAAACACGACTAGACCAAATGGGTTTTGAGGTAGGTGTATGCCTTGAGCAATTAATTGCATTATTATACCCAGAAAAGGAGGTGTTATATGTTAGCATAAACTGAGGACCTATGAGAAATAGCGTAGAGGTATTCATAATTCATCCGTATTTGAAATTAATTTTATATGCACGGAGTGTCTAGTCGTTCAATAAGATTCAATAGTTAAAAGTGAGATTTCATATAGCATTGTGGGTTAGAATTCTAACCTTGTCAAATATAGTCGCATATATAGCATTTAAAAAAAAAAAAGCAGCGTAGTAGGTTGATCGTGTGTTAGCTCTATTACATGTAGATACTGCTTCGTATATCTTTTCCATACCTACCAACAATGATGTCTCATTTCAACATCAACTAGGTTCAACAGTTTCTGACAATGGTTCACACTGCTTTGGTACTACTTTTCAGCCTTAACTAGGTTTTTTTTTGGCGACTAGTAACTTGTAAGGGTTGACAGGAAATGATAATTAATTATCAACTCTCATGCCCCGCTTTTAAAAACCTTAGTTATTTTATTGACATGGGGCTAAATGATTAGTTAGAGCTATAAGAGTTGTCCAACTTTGGAAATAAAAAAATATTGTTAAAATAATCTAAACCTTATTAATGATTTTTACAAGTTGAAAAAAAAAAAAAGACAAAGAACGTGTTATAAAACGATTACATTACGTGTACACTAAAATCAGCCACTAAAGTCAACTACCAGTATAAAATATATATTAGAACACAAATATATATTAAAAATAAATTAAACAAACACATATATTTATACACAAATATATTGGTGGCTGATTTTGTTGTACGAATAACATTTTTTTATAAAAATACACACATCACCCACTAATTGAGATATTTATAAACTAACAAGAAAATTAGTAATGATATTTATTAATAGAAATCTGACTGAAAAAATAAAAAATAAAAAATCTCCAAAGCCTTAAGAACTAAGAAGACTCTCATATTCCGTACTGTATCTGATGTCATGCTATGAACAATTCGGCTATAATAAGTAGGTCCAAACACTATGAACCCTGAAGTCCCTGTTCCTAATTTCATATACAGCAGCCAGAGTCTTGAGTCTTGACGAGGTAGTTACAATTTACAACTCTACTAGCCAACAAAATAGTGACGGTTGAATTTTCCTATGATTTAATTGATAACATTAATTAACATAACTTGTATTGTCTAAGTGCGTTTGATGCAGCATCACTAATCACTGTTCAGCTTAATAAGTAGTAGACATCATTCCAAACTAACAATGTGTTGTTTCTCCGAAGTAACATGATTGAATTATCATATATTCCAGTACATTTAATTTCTCCCTAAGTCAGTTTTGGTATCCTATGAGGGCCCCCAGATAAATAAAATATTAGAATTATAAACCACTTTGGATTTGTCCAAAAGTGAAACCAATATATACCCAGTGGTGGGAGAGCAAAGCTTATTTTTATTTTGGGTTTAGCTTGATAGAGTAGGGACCATGGTTTGATTCTCAAACTAACGTGTAATGAAAATGGAATTAGATTGAAAATTGTTAAATCAATCAGCTAACCCACCCACTTAGACTCCACAACCCATATGTTCTCTTTTTATTCCACATGTTAGGATAGTGAAATGCTACATGACAGCATGCCTACTTGGAATTCTCCTCCTAAAGCAATGCAAGAAAAGGAAACCATTAAGAAAATATTTTCTTTCTTTATTTATTTATTTAACATTAAAATTATTATCATCGCTGATATTCATTTTTATCATTTTTATATTTAGACAAATTCTCATTTTAACGTTCAAATTATTAATTTGTTATATTTGACTGGAGTGCATCGTTGGCTCTTTTCTTTTTCTTTTTTTTTTTTTTGATAATTTCAGGCACTCTTTAAATAGCGCTTTAAAACGTTCCACAGAACTTATCCTTCCTGAAAATGTTGCTACGACATGTGTCTTTGGGGTACAGACTCTCTACTATTAGTCGACAAACAAATAGTGGTGAGAGCATTCATCACTTATAGCTTGAATTTTAATTTAGAGGTATTTTTTGTGACTAAAAAAAAAAACAAATAACAATAAAAAAAGAAATAAAAAAAATTGCTTAATAAAAGCAGTGTCGCTAAATACTACTCGCAAATTCGTTCCTTCCAATGTAACGGAAGCTCCACTTGAGGAGAAAGGATTATCATTGTAATCTTTGCCATGAAGTTGTTACTGTATTTATATTTCTTAAAATCAACCAGAGATTAGCATGCCATTTCTAAAACATGATATCTTAAATTTTTAACACCAAAAGATCAATAAACCAGAGCAATCTTGTAAATTATTGACAATAGTAAAGACTTTCACACAGTCTGTCTCATATATAATGTCTCTTTGTTTTGAGTTCCATGCTAAAGGAAAACTTCTCTAAATAGTAAACAACTCTCCTTGCAAAATACTACAACTCTTAATCGTTTTCAGACAGTCTCGTTATCACATTCCCTTTCAATCTCTGCTAACACAAGTAAAATCAACTCGAGCACTATTGCCAGAATATCTAACATCACAAATTCATAATTAATTTTAACGGTACTCACTAAAAAAAATTCAAGAGCCGATATAAAACTATAATTAAATAGAATATTTTTATTCTAAAATTTATCAATATTTCTTTTTAAATGTTTAAATCATGTTAATGAATTGAATAACATGAAGGATAAGAGGGAGAAAGGAGTGGGAATTGATTGGCATGAGAGATTTATTGGTGGAAGAAGTCAACCAATGGAAGATCTAGTTATAGACAATGGAATAAAAACACAATCTAATCTTTTTTCTAAATTGTCCCAAAAGCAACATAGTGTAGGGTCCATGCTAGAACAACTGTCTAACGCAAATGCTAAGTTTATTATTTGAATAACATTATAGTTGATGACTTGCATTCACCTGAAAACATAAGTTGTATAAAATATAGGCTTTGCCTGCTCTAAGAAGATATGCCCAGATCTTATGGAAGACTCTTAATTAGTAGTATATAATATATGCTTACATCATCAACCACTTCTTTTATTCCTTCATTTAGGAGAAAAAAAAATTAATATTTTTTTTATATATATCACATTCATAAAACATGGTCAAGAAAAACAGACTAATAATCTTCTTTTTAATGTGGTTGTGGGTGGTGGTGGGGATGGATAATTACAAAAGAAGCTTCATTTAGTGCTGATTAATCACATCTCTACAGTTAATTAGCTTTTTATTAATTACTTAAATTGGATTAACTGTATTTAATGGGACTAGATAGACTAGCCTAGACATATATATATATAGCTAGGAATCCATATTAACAATAATAATATTTATTTGTGCCATTCTCTAAAATAATATATTAATTTATTATAAGCTTATTAGTTAGCGGACAATACATGAAGCCATTAAGTCATTGGCTGGTTACTAAAATAATCTTATTAGATATGCATTTTAGTACAGTAGTAGATATGTTATAAAGTTAGTGCACCCTTCCTTTCTTTGACTTTTGCAGCTACAGTTAGTTTAATAACTTTAATCATGTCTTAGGCATGGAATATATCTCTTTTTTAAATTAAGGATTTCTCCCCAAGTGGAGCTATAATTATTATTAAGTGCTTATGAACCATCTAATTCTATACTAATTTAATCACACTGAATCCTCTCTGATTGAGAAGTTTGAGGTGTATCTAATACAATACGAAAGTATTTTTAATATTGATTGCGATACGTATACATTAAAATCAACTATTAAAATTAATTATTAATATAAAATATATATTAAAATATAAATATATATTAAAATAAATTAAATTTTATATATTTTTATATATAAATATATTAATAATTAATTTTAGTAATTAATTTTAATATACGAATAATATTTTTGTTTTAATATATAATAAAACATTGCATGAGAGACGGCTTTTAATTTTTCTTATCTGACTTTTTCTTTTTTTCATTTTTCTAAGTCCTATTTTATTCTATTGATCCGTTGGGTAGTCCCCTTATGCTGCCCATGTATTAAAAAACTAATTATTTTAATGGATATATCAACTTATCTAGATTATTGATCGTAGCATAGATATTTTAATCTATTAATCAGAAGTTTTGAGTTTTAATTTACTTAAAAATAAAAATCAAAAATGAAAAATATTATTCTTTAATAAGACTTATAAATTAAAATTAAATTAATTAAATTATTAATAATAAAAATAAACAAATATTTTGTTTAAAAAAATAACTATGTCAAGTGCATATAAAAAATTTATTATTAATAATATATAATATATTTTAAAAATAAATTAAATAACATTTATATTTATACACAAATACATGATAATTCATTCAATAATTAGTTTTTTGTATACGCAGAACATTTTTATTAAAAAAAATACTAAATTAAAGTTATTTTAATAGATGCAATGCATGATATAACCTAAGAGGTTTCTAACTTTCTATAAAAGGAACACATGCCAAACAACTAATCATAGTACATTTCTACTTCAAAATATCACCCAAACCTAATAATTAAGAGAGAGGGAAAAAAATGGAAAGGGATGTGTGTGATCTTTCTCCCACATGGGATTGTGAAAATGGCAATAATTCTGTGGAGAAGAGGCTAAGGCTATTTGGATTTGAGCTGAATCCACCTTCAAACAGTGTGAAAGATCCTAACACTACAGAAGGATCAGATGAAAGTGTGAATTCATCATCTAACTCAGTTTCTTCAGGAGGGGACAAAACCACAGCACAAGATCAAAGAACCACAATCACTAATAATAATAATGAAAAGAAGTTTGAGTGTCAATACTGTTTGAAGGAATTTGCAAATTCACAGGCACTTGGTGGGCACCAAAATGCTCACAAAAAAGAGAGAATGAAGAAGAAAAGGTTGCAGCTTCAAGCAAGGAAAGCCACCATAAACTACTATCTTCAACAGCCCAATTTTCCAAACAACAATCATTATCATGGTTTTTCTTACCATAATCAGAATCATAATAACAGTAACACACCTTGGTTCTATGATCCTTCTTCCTACAACTACTATTCTGACTTCACAGCTTGTGAAGAATCCCAAATTAGCTTCAACCCCAATGATCAAGATTCAAACTTTTTGGTCGAAAAAGCATCAAATAGTAATTGGTATTCATCTCTACCATCATCATATCAAACTACTTCTTCTTCACAACAAGATTCTTGTATGTTCAATTTCTCTAATACTAGTACAGAAGATAATAATAATAATAGGGCTTACAACATCTTCGAGCCTTGCAACTTTCCTGATTCTTCAAATCATCAAATACAAAGTCATAGTAATAATAACAAAGCTTTAGATCTTCAATTAGGCCTCAATTTACACTCAAATACAAAAAGGGCCTAATTTATTAGTATTATTATTATTGTTGATTAGGGCATATAGGATATATATAATTTATTTATAGTTTCTATGTTTTTAGTTTCTTGATGAATTGTTCAAATGTATGAATCTCAAACATATATCTGGAAAAACAACAAATTTCACAGTTCATTATAGTGATGATTTTTAGGAAAATATTATAATACAGCTCTTGTGGTAATTTTTTCTTTTTAAGAATATAATTTAACCATTGGAAATTGTATATGATGATTTTCTGTATATAAAAGCTTTATTTTATTTTATTTTTTTCTCCTTTACTATCTCGTTTAATTATTCATATTATTATAAGATATATATATGAAGGAGCATGCACTTAATATCAGAACCCTTAGTTGCATGTAAAGGGTGTTAATTAAAATATTAAATGCAAATAATTAACCTTTTGGAAAGGCCTAGTTAGTTAGTTGCATGCTAATATATAATATGAATGAAAATAAATTAAATTCCAAGCTATAACATGGTATATAATTACAAGGAAAAAATATGGATTACCCATGTAATTTCATGAGTGCTTCGATATATCGTGTGAGAAGATAATAAATTAAAGATAAGGGTTTATACATAAAATTATTTTATATTTCCTATTTATATTTATTATATATTACTAATTCAACAAAAATCTATTACGTTTTATTTTTTATTATAATTAAAATAAAATTTTTTTCTCTAAAATTAAGATTTCACTCTTCTCTATCTTTTTCTATATATTTCTTTTTCTTTCATTCACTCATTCTATCTCTCTTATATATTATTATTAATCATTAATTATAAATTTGACAATCAAAATACGTAACATGATATTCTCTAATTAAAATTAAATTAAATTAAATTAAAATTAAAATTTTAATATTAAAATTAAAATTAAAATATAACTGTATTATATATTACTAATTTAACAACCAAAATATATCACATAACACTCTTTTATTAAAATTGAGATAAATATTTTTTTCAAAATTAATAAATTCCCTTCCTCCATCTTCTTATCTATCTCTCTCCCCTTTTCTATTTCTTTCTACCCTTTTCACTCTATATATAACTTATATTTTATATTTTATATTTTATATTACTAATTTGACAAATCAAAATATGTCACGAAATATTTTTTTATTACAATTAAAATTAAATATTTTCTTTCAAAAATAATAAACTCCCTATTTCTTCTTTCTCTATTTACCTTTTTATTCTACAAAAAATAAAATTAATAAAATAATATAATTTAAATAAATTCATAAAATTATAAAAACTACATTAAATTTATAATTAAATATAATTAAAAAAATAATTCTATAATATTATTCACATAAAAAAATATATTATTATATGCATACTTTTTTGTTTTTTTTATTCAGTTTTAAATTTTTGCTACTTATCTTTTTAATCTATATTTTTACTTTTCTTCCTTCAAATATTTATTATTTTTTATTTGGAAAGAATCTTAATATTATGATTAATAATTAGAATCAAGATTTAATTATTTAAAAAAATAATTTTAAATTAATTTTATAACTATCAATATAAATTCTTTTATACTCATTTCTAATTATTTGTTTATATATGTAAAAAAATATTATATTTAAATAACAAATATTTTTAAAATACTATGATGGTTCTTTTGTTTTATTATTTTGTCTGTTATTTAGTAATCCTAAAGTGTCTTTTTTTTCAAATAGTTAGAATATATATATTCTTGCATAACATAAATATTGTTTAAATTTTTTTAGTATAAAAATAAAAAACTAAACAGTTTGTGACATTGAAATAGACTTCCGATAGATCATATGAAATAGTAATTACGGATTTTTTCATACTAATCTTTATACAGAATCGAATGATTTTTAAGAAAAAATTAATATCGAACTCAAAGTGCCATGCTATTATTACTTAATATTTATTTGGCGAAGGCATAGTCTTTTTCTTTTTCTTTTAAAGGACTCATTGGCACCAAGCGTGAGAAAATGCAAGACGTTTGGTAATTTCTCCTCTTGCCAAAAGAAAAGATTTCATTAAAACAGCTAATTCAATGCATACGATCCGTATAATAGATTGTAAAAATTGCATAGTATCATAAATTGTTATAATTAATTATTTTTATTTTTTAACAGATTTAACACATAATCAAATATAAAAATATATACGTTAAAAGAATAAATATGATTAATTCCAGCAAAATTTCACACTCCCCATTAATTTAAGAGAGACATGTGATTAATAAATATGATCATCACGTAGCTAGCTATGTGCTTTACAATGATGTTATAGGTTTGGAATCTTATTGAAGATATACCTTGTTATGAGGTTCACGTCCTTATATGCTCAACTGATGATCATTGAACCAATACCTTTGCAACATCTATTAACTTGAATTTATGAAATTAAAATACTTATCCTTGTTCGTTTTACTGTTAATTTGACTTCATTATCTGATTGGCGCTTAGATAATCATTTCTTTTTTTTCATAGTGCTTATCCTCATCTATATAGTGCATTCTCTTTTTAGCCTACGACTACCATATCTTCCCTTTTTTGTGATAATATTTTAATTTAGGATAATACTAGGTAATTAATAATTTTTTTAACAATATGAACAACTATCAATAAAATAAAATTATATTATACTTTTAAATTATCTACCTAAATTTTAATATTAGAATAATTATTCCCACACTTAATAAAATAAACATTCAATATATCTATTGTTCATATTATCTACCAATATTATTAATTACCTATACTTTTCCTTTAATTTAATGCTTTATCCTTTTCTCCATTCATTATCACCACCCATCATCAATTAGCTAACCCTCATTATACGTTGTACATGATCAATTTTTAATTTATCCTTTTTTTGCATTATTAAATTGTAGTCTAATTTTGATATTCTAGCTAGGAGAAATAATGCTTTAATTTATTTTGAGACTTTACGGAAAAAAAACAAAGTTTGGTCAATCACTAAAAATTTGATGCACTAATAACTACTATTCAAGTAATAAATAATAAAAACAATAATCAATTAAAATGTCATAATATATATAATTAAATGTATGTATACAATACTTTTAAGATAAACAAATTAAATTCATATAATTATCTTTTTTTCTTATCTCTTGTCTTATATTTAAATTTACTCTTTTTTTAATATATAATTGTTTATATTCTTTTATTTAATAACTTCAATTTCTAGAATAGTAAAATTGTTTTAAAAGTCTGATTGGTTGCATGCTGGATCAAATCAACATGATGCCATGTTTTGAGGTTCCATGTGCCACTCTAACAAGAAACCACTACATTTCTATATACTTGTATCTATGCTAAGCTTTTACCATAGAATTTTATTATTTGATTATTTGCCTCAATGAAATTTTGGCAGCATTCATGTTTGTAACAGAACAAACCTAAAATTAATTAGAGTATAACATTAATTTAATAAGCCTGCATTACGCTCTCCTAAACTCCTACCTATAATATAAATTGATTTTATTTATTAAATTTACATATCATATCACACTCATCGGTTTGTTTGATTATTTATTGTCAAATATTAAGTAGAAGACAAAATAGAGCTCTACTTTCTTAATTAACCAGCCGCCGGGCACATGCTTTAAATGGGTTTATTATTTATTAATATTTATTAGTTTTATGAGTGCTGAAACAGTAGAATAATTTTAAAATTAAGATCTTGGAGATTGGGGGGAGAAAACTATATAAAGTCAATAGCTTTTGTTCTTTCTAACAATATTAGAATATAGTGGGTAGTTGAAGATACATCAAAAACAAAAAGGTTACAGGGTGAAAAAACAATTTGTTGGCTGCCCTTGATTTTTTGTTCTCTCTATTTTTTCTTTTTTTTTTCGAATAAATAAAAAACAAAGAAAATAAATAAATAATTCAGCTAGATAGATTAAACGGAATACTCTTCATATACATACATATATATATATATATATATATATATATATATATATATATATATATATATATATATATATATATATATATATATATATATATATATTGCATTCTAGTATGTTTTTCACAGTAGTGATTATAATATTTAAAAAAATATAATTTTAATTTTAATAATATTTATATAGTCTCGTGATATATATATAATATTCAAAATAATACTGCTCAATATTAAGAGTATATAGTGAATCCCATGGAACTAATTGAATGAAAAACTTAAAAAAATATTAAAGTTATATGAATAGTTATATTTAATAAGTTTTCTCACATAATAATTTTGTTTATTAGATACTTTTAAGTTTGATTAATTTTATATATATATATATATATATATATATATATATATATATATATCTCTTTTTAGTTATCTTATATTTTTAAATGATTTCTCTTTTAGAATAACAACATCAATCTCTAAACTTTTTATTATTATATAAACGAAATTATTTATTTCAAAAAATTTAATATAAATATCAGACAATCAAATTTAATCAAGTTAAATTTATGTATGTACATACATTTTTTACGTTCTCCTTCCTCTTTATCCGATCTTCCTTCTTCTTTTCTTTTTCCACTTTCATTATTATTATCATTTCCTCCTTTTCTTTTTTTTTTGTTTGACTTTTTTTAATATTTTTTTCTTCTCCTCTTTCACCACCACCAGCACTACCACCACCTTCTTTTTTTTATTGTTGTTGTTGTTCTTCTTCTTTCACCTTCTTAACAAGAACCTATGTCACAGTTAAAAATTTTTTCAATCAAAATTAAGAAAAAAATTTTCTTTGTCTTTTCCTTCTTGGTTCACCTTCTTATAATTCTTCTTATTTTACCCTCTTAATTAACAAGAGTATAAACAAGAAAAAGAGAAGAAAAAATCAAACAAAAAAAGAAATAAAAAATACTACAATAATCCCCAAGAAGAAGAGGAGGAGAAGAAAAAAAATCTTGTAATAGCAGTAACAATAAAAGAGCGATGATGAGGAGAAAAACGTATGAAGAAGAAGAAAGAACATAAAGAATGAAAAGTATATGATTCACGTGTACGTTATGTGAGTGATTTTTGTTAGATTTAGACCAACTTGGTTGGATCTGGTTGACAAAAATACTTAAATGTACAATAGGACTAAAAATTTAAACTAATAGATAAAGGCATATAAATAATTATATCTAACACATACAACTTGTTCATACCCTGACCCAACAGATAAAGGTCAGGTCCAAATATCTTAAAGGGGCCCACCAATAAAAAGGGGCACTTCACGATAAGCCCGACCTCTTTAAAGAAGTCGGACAATGACGTCGAGGTCTATCTCTACTTGACTTAACAAGTAACTGCCTCTTTAAGTCTCTCAAAATAACTCTACCTCATCTAGAAGGTAGATCCTAACAAACTTCCAAGATAAAGAGAACACTTATCTATCATAAAAGATAGAACTACTCCAATAAAGGTGATTATCTACTCTACTATACATACACTGGAGTCCCCAGGTATAACTCACGTTCTAATCTACTAAAAATCTGCTTAAAAAGTTGCTAACTTAAGTATCAGAGTCTTTTGCAGGTACCACCCCCACCTCCTCACGAGGAACTCGGACAAGTGGCACCTCGGCTTCAAAGAGGTCGGATGCTGCTATACTAAGGGATCTGGACCTCATGTCCAGGCCAAAATCAACGTTTCAAGTAATCCTCGGACCACTGGCACCGTTGCTGGGGACCTAGAATTCACCCTCTGACAGATGACAGAACCTGAACTCAGAGATGGCTATACGGCATCTGAGTCTGAACTGGACGACCAGCCAGAAGACCAAACCCTCTTGCTTCTGCCTCCTCCACCTCGCCATGACCCTCACGGAGAAGGCACCTTAGGAAACCTTCAAACAAAGGAGGATCCAGTCCGAGGTCCACCATCCCGAGGCAGAGGATCAACCTCATGTGACTGAGATTCTGGATCTCGTCCATGGCCAAGGAGATCGGCTGCAACAGCTCGAACACGAGGCTGAACGACAACGGAAAGCAGAACGGGAGTTGTTGAAGGAAGTAAGGCAACGAAATGAGTTAGAAGACAAGTTATGGAAATTGGAAACTATTGTACAAAGGAGGAATAATCAGGCGGAGTGTAAGGAAAGTCCCTTGGGAGGGCAAGATCCGTTTACAGAAGAGATCATGAAGGCAAAAGTTTCTAGGAACTTCAAATCTCCCGACATGGATTTCTATGACGGAACGTCTAACCTGAGCCACCATCTTAGTAACCTCAAAAGCAGAATGTACTTGGCTGACTCTTCTAACGCCACTCGTTGCAAAGCCTTCTTGACCACTTTAAGCAAGGCTGCGATGAAATGGTTTGACAGTCTGCCTCCCAGGTTGGTCACTTGCTTTGAGAACCTGACGACAAATTTTTTTACCAGATTCTCCATTCAGAAAGACAAAACGCAGCACGCCCTGTGCTTGCTAGGAGTAAAGTAAGAGGTCAAAAAAATCCTTCGTGACTATATGGAGAGGTTTAACAAAGCTTTCTTGGAAATTCAGAGTCTATCAACTGAAGCTATAATCATGGGTCTAGTCAATGGCCTTAGAGAAGAGTCATTTTCTCAGTCAATATTCAAGAGATATCTGATTTTTCTAAATAAAATTCAATAAAGGGCAGAAAAATATATCAACATGGAGGAAAACTCTCAACTCAGGGAACCTCATTTGCGATCTAACTTGCCCTACTATCAAGCTCGGGACAAAAAAAGGAAACCCAAGAAGAAAGATGAGCGAAATGTAGAAAAACATCGAAATTATCACAACTATACCCCCTCTAAGGGTTTTCCTGGTCGATGTTTATAGAAAGATATGTCACACGGAGAAGCTTCCATCACCTCGTCTGATTAAGCACAAGAAAGGTGGAAGTCAGATAGAATATTGTGAGTACCACAAGTTGTATGGGTATTCCACTAATAAATGCTACGATATGAAAAATGTTATCGAGAAGTTGGCCAGAGAAGGCCAACTTAATAGATATCTGATGGATAGGTCGGACGACCCGAGGAAGAGAAGAAGGGATGAAGAAAGAGGACGACAAGAACGCCGTCCTCACACCCCCGAGCAGCATATTCACATGATTAACGGAGAATTTGCAGGAGGAGGAATATTAAAATCCTCATGAAAAAGGCACCTCAAGGAAGTATATCAAGTCGGGAAGGACAGTCGATCATCCGACTTACCTACTATCTCCTTCACCAAAGAAAATGCTCAAGGAATAGTACCAGGGCACGACGAACCAGTGGTGATAACTATAAACCTGGCAAATGCTAACCTCCACCAAACCTTGGTGGATCAAGGTAGCTCGGTGGATATCCTGTTTAAAACTGCTTTTGACAAACTCGGGTTAGAGAGAAAGGATCTAAGGTTATACCCAGATAGCCTTTTTGGACTGGGAGACACCCCAATCTGATGTATGGGATACATCTTGTTGTACAGAACCTTTAGAAAAGGTTCCAGGTCAAGGACATTAAGTGTTGACTTCATAGTAGTTGATGTAAGTTCATCCTACAATGCGCTAATAGGTCGGACAACTTTGAATCGACTTGCTGGTGTTGTCTCCACCCTACATCTTTGCATGAAATTTTCCATAGCTGAAGGGATTGCCACCATTAAAGGAGATCAAAAATTAACAAGAAAATGCTATAACGAGAGCCTTAGTTTGAAAGGTAGATCGGAAGGCAAAAAAGTCAATACCATTGAGTTAGGTGGAGTCCGAGATCGAGAAGAGCTACGACCCCAACCTGAGGGCAAAATGGAAGACATACAAATCGGAGACCACTCCGACAAGACAACGAGCATAGGGGCAAACCTGGAGGAAAGCTTCAAGAAATAGCTCGTTAAATTATTGAGGAAAACTCTGATCTCTTTGCCGGAAAAGCCTCTGACATGCCCGGTATAGATCCCAACTTGATGTGCCATAGGCTTGCTGTATACCCAGGTTCCTGACTTGTTCAACCGACTTGTTCAGCAAAAGCGCAGAAAGCTCGGACCAGAGGAAACACAAGTCGTAGAAGAGCAAGTGCAGGCTCTGCTAGAAGCAGAATTTATAAGGGAGGTCAAATATCCGCTTTGCCTGGGCAATGTTGTGTCGGTAAAAAAGTAAAATGGAAAATAAAGAATGTGCATCGATTACACTGACCTCAATAAAGCCTGTCCTAAGGACCCTTATCCACTCTCTAGCATTGATGCTTTGGTCGACTCTGCCTCAGGCTATAGGTACTTGTCCTTTATGGACGCCTACTCGGGATACAATCAAATCCCGATGTATAAGCCAGATCAAGAAAAGACCTCATTCATAACTCCAAAGGAAAACTATTGCTACATCGTAATGCCTTTTGGATTAAAGAATGAAGGAGCTACCTACCAGGGACTGATGAATAATGTATTTTTCTCTCGCATAGAAAAACTCGTGGAAGTATATGTGGATGGCATGCTCGTTAAGACCAAAGAGGACGGAACACTATTGTCCGACCTCTCGGAGGTCTTCTCCACTATAAGGAAGCATGAAATGAGATTAAATCCCTCAGAATGCACCTTCGTGGTTGAGGTAAGAAAGTTTTTAGGGTTCATGTTGACTCAAAGAGGCATAGAAACTAACCTTAACAAATGTGAGGCTATCCTTAATATGAAGAGCCCGACTTGTGTTAAAGAGGTCCAACAACTAAATGAAAGGTTGACCACTCTATCCAGATTTTTAGCAGGGTCAGCTCTAAAATCACTTCCCCCCTATTAAATTCTAAGGAAAGGGAAACAATTCGAATGGACACCAGAATGCGAACAAGCCTTCCAAGACTTCAAGACTTTATTGGGGCAACCACCGCTATACCTATTAGTTGGAAGTCGGGCCATAGCATCGGCCCTAGTCCGAGAAGACGAAAAGGGGCATCAACCTATTTACTTCATCAACAAAGCATTACAAGGGGCAGAACTAAATTACCAAAAGATGGAAAAGTTTGCTTATGCACTTGTTCTCACATCCAGACGGCTTCATCCTTATTTCCAGACTCATACTATTAAAGTCTGTACTAATCAACCAATAAAAAAATATCCTACAAAAGATGAACTTAGTTGGGAGGATCTTACAATGGGCGGTGGAACTGTTCGAGTTTGATTTAAAATATGAAATTTGAACAGCCATCAAATCACAATACCTCACTGACTTTATCGCTGAATACATTGAAAGTCTCGGGAACCCCGGTACATGGAGTCTGTACGTAGATGGGTCATTAAATAAATCTGGAAGTGGGGCTGGTGTCATTCTAAAAAGCAATAAAGGAACTCAAATAGAACTATCCTTAAGGTTCGAGTTCCCTGCTTCTAATAATCAAGCAGAATATGAAGCTCTCCTTGCTGGCTTGAAGTTAGCTAAAGAAGTAGAGGCAGAAAAGGTGGTCGTGTTTAGTGATTCGCAAGTAATAACTTCACAAATTAATAGCACTTACCAAGCCAAAGACCCCACTATGAAGAAATACTTGGATGAGACACGAGAACAACTGACACACTTTTTAGAAAGTGAAGTCTGACATATTACTCGGGAGTCGAATGCCCGAGCTGATGCTCTATCAAAATTAGCCAGTACCAAACTAGGGGAAACAATAGAAGTCTCATTCAATAGACTCTACAAACGCCGTCCATATCAAATGAAGAGGAAGTATTGACTATACACAATCAACATTTAGGGTGGATGACTCCCATAGTCAACTACCTCAAATTTGACATGCTTCCCAAGGATGAAAAGGAGGCCAAAATGTTTGTAAAAAGAGGCACAAAATTATACACTGGTCCACAATATCCTATACAAAAGAGGAATTCAACACCACTCTTAAAATGCATCCCGACCTCCAGTACAAAGGAGAGGACGTACATAGTGGCATATGTGAAAACCACCTAGGATTTCAGTCACTAGCCAAAAAAGTGATCCGAGCTGGCTTTTTGTGGCCGACTTTGCAAAAAGTGGCAACTGAGTTCGTCAAAACATGCCCGCCTTGCAAAAAACATGCCAATTCTCATGTGGTGCCTCTCGAAGAGCTTATCAATGTTACCTCCCCATGGTCGTTCGCGAAATGGGGTCTTGATCTACTTGGACCATTTTTCCAAACACCAGACCAACTCAAATATCTCATAGTAGGGATTGACAAGTTTACTAAATGGATTGAGGTAGACCATTAGCAACCATCACTGCTCAAAGAAGTCAAAAATTCCTATATAAGAACATTGTCACAAGGTTTGGGGTTCCCCACTCCATCACCACGGAGAATGGAACTTAATTTACCAACTCGACCTTCAGAAACCTGGTGTCTGACTTGAAAATAAAACACCAGTTCACATCTGTGGAACACCCCAGACCAATGGATAAGCTGAAGCTGCCAACAAAGTCATATTGGCCGGGTTAAAGCGCCAACTGCAAGATGCGAAAGGAGCTTGGGCTAACGAGCTTTTTCTAGTCTTGTGGGCTTATCAGACTACTCCACATTCCACAACTGGAGAATCACCCTTCCGACTAGCATATGGGATGGAAGCAGTGATCCCCATAGAAGTAGCTGAAGAATCAGCTAGAGTTTTTTTCTACAATGAAAGAGCCAACACCCAGGCTCAAAGAGAAGAGCTCGACCTCCTATACGAAGTCTGAGAAAGAGCTCGGATTAAGGAAGAAGCTTTGAAGTAAAGGATGGCTCTAAGGTACAATAAAAAGGTGATCAAGAGAAACTTCACTACCAACGACCTTATCCTGATTCTGAATGACATCGGAACACAAAATTCGGGTGAAGGGAAGCTAGCTGCAAACTAGAAAGGACCCTACAAGATAATAGAGGTCCTAAACAAAGGTTCTTATAAGGTATCTGACCTCTAGGGATGGGAGCTTCTGAGGTCTTGGCACGCTTGTAACCTAAAAAGGTACTATAGCTAAAAAGCCTTGTACTTAGGTGCACTCTTTTTCCCAAGAAAGAAAGGATTTTTTAATGAGGCACTAGTACAAGAGCTAAGGGCACCCAAGCCTTTAGCAAAAAAGCTTTGTAAAGGAATTTCTTAGACATTAATAAGAGATTCATGGTTTATTTCTTTTTAAAAGTTTCCTATTTTTCAAATGCATTAACTTAAGCTCGATAAATCGCAAAAATCGTTGCTGGACCTAAAGTGGTCGGCAAGATAAAGCGAAGAGGTACAAGTTAATATAAGAAGTTATATAAACAATACAGATTGCATAAAGTTGTGCATACGTAAGGAAACTAATAAAGTCCTTCAAAGGACAAATTAAATTGTGACTTACCATAAGTACTCAACAAAAGTAAACTATGATAAAATTTTCTTACACTAATTAACAAAAGTTGTGAACAAGAAACTAAGCAATAAAAGTAAAAGTGTTAAAAAAACTACCAGCTATTACAAAGCCAAATTGTCATACGTACCCACAGGTCGGGCCAACAAAATACACAAACTTAAAACATCCTAAGACCCCTTGCCCATGAGAGGGTTAAGGGCCTTGCCGGTCACAACGTCTCGACCTTCGACCGGGGGAGTTGGAGGATGCATAGAGAATGGAACGGCAGATACGACCCCAGGAGCAGAAGTCTCTACAGGGACAGCTTCGTGATGAATATCCGACATGGAAGACTGACCAACCTGAGGCTCTGGTATCTTTAGATTGAGAGGAAGATGGACATCCTCATCTGGAGCTCGAACAATTTTGCCATCAACCACAATGTTGTCGGTACTAAAGAAAGAAAGGTCAAGGTCGAGAGCCAAGACCTTGACCTAAGTTTTGAGATTCTCGAACATCTCGTCCATTCCAAGAGCAGTCGTCTCCTCAAGTTCGGCGTACTTTTTCTTTTGCTTCTCCAACTCCTCTTCAAGAGCCATCCTCTCCCCAAAGACATGGGTGTAGCTCTCTTGATACTTCTTCGCTTTCTCCTCAGCTAAAGCGGTAGCAGCCTCCAATTTAGTTGCCCTCTCCCGAGCTCTCTCTAGGTCGGCCTTTAAAGTACTTCTCTCCTGCTCCAACTCTACTTTAAATTTATTCAGTCTCTCCACATCGGCTCAGGCAGCTATAAAGGCCCTCGACGTAGCTTGGATAGGAAAGCTCTTTAACTCCATGGAAAGTTGGGAACAAACTCCCACCAAGCTAAGCCCCCCGCGAGCAAGAGTTTGGAGATGGTTATGAATTGCCATATCGTCCATGGTGACACGGTGGTGAGGGAGAAGGTTTTCCTCACCCCAAGTCAGAGCATCAAAATTTTTGGTGTAAATGCTTTCTTCTTCATCAATTTTATGTTTTTTTGGAGGGAGGCTCAATGGAAGAAGGAGATGAAGGAGTGGACTCTGAGGAGATGAGGCGGGGAAGGGGAGTTGGGATAATGACTTTCAGATCAGTAAGATCCAAACCCGACCTTTTCCTAAGAGAGATCGGACAGATGGCCCAGATTCGGCCTCTTTCTATTGTTCAAGGTTGCGCGCCATAACACTCTTCTTAGTGTTTCAAGGAACCCTCATAGCTGACTTTGGAGCCATATTTTCTACAAAGCAAAATAACATATGCTTAGAAAGGACATATTACAAATATTAGAATACAAAAAGCAACGGAAAAAGGAGCTACCGAGCTCAGATTTCAGAAGGCTGGGGTCTCCTAGAATCTTTTTCGTATCCAAATGGGGAGATTGGCCCCATGCATTCAACAGAAAGTCGACCACCTCCCTCTCTAGGTCGTCTAACTCGGATATGTCTACCTTAAGAATTACAAGGGACTCTTTCTAGTACAAAGAGAATAGGGACTCTTGATTCTCGGGAAGAAAAAAAGGTCGGATGTCAGCAACAGCTTAGACCTTGAAAAATGATTTTTGAAGTCATGGAAGGAGTCATAAAAATTAGAAAATACTTTCCGACCTTGTACAGCTCGGAGAGATATCCATCCCGACTTATTAGAAGAACTATAAGGCTTCGTTGCAACGAAAAGATAAAAGAAAACTTTCAGAGAAGGATCAACATTCAACTCCCGGGATACAAGCTCGTACATTTTCATAAAAGCCCAAGAATTCGGGTGTAATTGACTAGGGGCAAGATTACAAGACCTAAGAACCTCAATTTCAAAGGCAGTAAACGAAAGTCGTACATTCAACCTAGTGAAAAAATAATCATAAGCATAAAAGAAGGGTCATTCTGAATCCTCTAAAGGAGAGAAACACACTCTCTCCTCGGGGTCAGGCATTTCTAACACATAGTTCCTCTCCTCCTCCCTATTCTCACAAATGTTATGGTGCCTACGAAATTTCTCGCAATACTCACTATCGGTAACAGGAATACAATAAAGGATGACACTATTACCGAAGTACGAAGATTAGGGAAAACTCTGGTTGACATATTCTTAATAATATGGTGAGACATAAAGGCTACACCTACAAATACAAATGCAAAGAAGACCGTTACTAAGCAAACCGGACATCATTTCAAAAGAGGTTAGGTAAAGCAACTAAATCAAGGGAAAGTCATTCTTTTCAAAAATCTTTCTACACAGCAACCAAATGGGGCCTCTTCGACACAACATTACGTCAAAACTAGCACCATTAGGGGCAGTACAATGCATAAAAGATAATAGCTACACTAACAAAGATTCTTTCAAAAAAAAAGGAGAGAGTCTTTCAAAACTTTTGGTTCAAACAATTCCTCTGCTCAAACGCTCGACATCGAAATAAACTTTCTCGAAAACAACAAAAGAAAAGAAGGCTACGACAACAAAGGGAGAAAACTCAAAATAAGAAAATCAAACCCAATCAAAACAGAAATGAAGAGCTTAAGAGAAAGGGATGACGAAACCAAACCTCGAAGAAGAGCACAGGGAGAGATCACGTCTGAACACCAAATGCACCGACGATCCCCTTCATAATGACGAGAACCCTCAGACACGAAGAAAATAACCTTGAAAGGGACAAAAGTAGTCGAAACAAGCGCAGTAAAGTTATTCGCTAAATGAAGGGAGTAGATTCTTTTTCAGAAGCAGTAAAAAGAGAGAAGAAGAGTTAAAAAGCCTTTTATAAGAAGCAATGGGTCAAGAAACAGCTCTTTCACTCATCTTTAAGCGTGCACAGATCCCCAAGAACAACTGCTGGCTGCCGCACATTATTCGACAGTCGTTAAAGCTCCACCAACATTCAAAATTCAAACAAGTCGGGTAGTACCGACAAGGCTAAACCTGACGTCCACAGCAAAGGCCACGAAATGCTTGAGTCCGACCTATAAAAGGAACGGACTCAAGTAGGAACACTATTCATACCTTGGCCCAACAGATAAAGGTCAGGCCCAAATATCTTAAAAGGGCCCACCAATGAAGGGGGCACTTCACAATAAGCCCGACCTCTTTAAAGAGGTCGGATAATGACGTCGAGGTCCAGTTCTACTTGACCTAACAAGTAATTGCCTTCTTAAGTCTCTCTAACTAACTCTACCTCATCTAGAAGGTAGATCCCAACAAACTCTCAAGATAAAAGGAACGCTTATCTATCATAAAAGAAAGAACTACTTCAACAAAGGTGGTTATCTACTCTACTATAAATACACTGGAGCCCCCAGGTATAACTCACGTCCTAATCTACTAAAAACTTGCTTAAAGCTCTTGCTAACTTAAGTATTGGAGTTTCTTGCATGTACCACCCCCCACCTCCTCATGAAAAATTCGGATAAGCGGCACTTCGGGATTAAAGAGATCGGACGCTGCTATACTAAGGGATCTGGACCTCATGTCTAGGCCCAAATCAACCTTTAAGGTAACTCTCGAAAGGCGACTAAAAAATATTATTTTGACTGAATATTAAGATATATATATCTTTTAGGTATTGTAGATTTGGTGTCCTTTCAACCTCGAGCAACGTTCAAAATAGAGGTTGTAAAATAAAAAAAATTGCTAATAAATTAAGATAATCTTATTTAGTTATATACTTAGGTTTTAATTTTTTTCTTAAAAAGAAATTCATTGTGAAGCATTAAAAAGATAACAATATTAAGAACCATTCCACTTAAAAAAAGCTTTGTTTCATAGTTGTAGTTTAATTAAGTAGAGAAAAACGTTGCTAATGATATGATAAATAAATGTTTTTTTTTTGTTGACTTGATAAATAAATAGTTGCTAATGATTAAACAATTTCAAAATTATTTGTGATAAATATCTTTAAATTTGTTCCTGTATTGGTTCAATATGAAGATAAGCCGCCTCTATAGTCTATACTATAAGCTTCACGCTTTTAAGGAAAAAGTCATCATTATTGTTACGAAGAAATAAACATTATAATAATAGCCATTCCACTTAATTAAAAAAAAAAAAGCTCTGTTTCAAATTGCACTTCAAACGGAAACAGCATACATTGAACATTAGTATATGATAATAAAGAAGCTAAGGCTGGTTGCTCATCGGTGTTGTTAAGTAATATAATTATTGAAATGTACATGTACGTACCCAAAATAAAACAAACAAACAAAATAACTAATATAATTGAATTCTTATTTGTGTTGATAAAACTGGTTTTATATATCTTCAATTTAAGTTGTGGATTTTTTATTTTAATAAATAAAATAAATGTAATATTTACTAAAATAAATATTTTTTTAGAAAATTTACTGATTTAAATATTCTTGTTATATTTGTTTATAGTGTAAACGAGATGATTTCTCACGTATTTCGTTTACAGTACAAACGAGATATGGTAAGTTAGGCTGACACGTGTATATTTCCTTTACACTGTAAACGAGATACGTGAAAACGTCATCTCATTTACACTGTAAACGATATATATATATATATATATATATATATATATATATATATATATATATATATATATATATATATATATATATAAAAGACAAATATTCAACATTATAAAAGGATGTGTAACTCTTGGTATTCTTCACACACATTTTATATCCTTTCTCAGTCTCCTCTTTGTCTCAAAAAACAAAGCTGAATGACCAATAACAATCCATTCATAATTGTGCTTCTTTATCCGAATTGTCGTATGAGAAATGGTGACAACAGGGTGACATTTGAGTGTCAAGATCCGATATTGTTTCGCACTCAGCGTGTGGAGACGTTGTCGGATTCGAAGTGTTTGATATTGAGTAAGATTGGTGAGACACAAGCGAGAAAAATCGGAAGGGTGGCGTATAGGTTGCTGGCACCCATGGAAAATAGAATCTTCCAGTTTCGACTATTCTGACTTCACGGGGACGAGCATTTTCGACAGTCATGGGAGGATCATGTGTGAACAAGTAATGGAGCTGTCCGCTGAGGTGGGTCACGGTGGTACTGGGGGTTTCGCACACGAAACTTATGTGCAGGACGACCGACCTCTCGCACCACCGCTCATTCATGTCGCGATTCCAAAGCATGAGGCAGAGGAGGGTGAGGAGGAGTCGGACGAGGATTACATGGCGGACAGTGAGTCTTCCGATGGTGGCGATGAGGATGAGTTTGTGCTGGAGACACTTGCAGGGGCTGTGCCGCGCCATGTGCTACCTCCACCTCACCCGATTCCGGCGCTATCCGCTGTGCCAAGTCACTATCACAGTGTAGATCTGGACGTCATGCATGAGAGGATACCGGTTTCGGACACCTGTGGAGTGGATTACAACCTAGACGGTGGTGTGGAGTTTCAGGTCGGACACAGGTTCAAAAGCCGAGAGGCGGTGCTTCAAGGTGTGAAGAACTACAGTATTTGCAAGAGTGCTGAGTATCGGGTGATCAAGTCCGACCGGTTAAAGTACCTTGTGCAGTGGCGTCAAGCTGACAGTGGGTGTCAATGGAGCCTTCGTGTGGCCCTTCGTCAGAATCTCAGATACTGGTAGTTCAAGTTAATTGTGAATTTGAGTAGTTTTGTATGATATTTTATTTTGGTTATAGATGTTGGGTAAGAATAATTTTTTTTGTACTTTACTGCTTTTTGAGTTTCATTTTGAAAATATTACATTCCATGTTGTAGTTCTTATTGTCACCGTTATCCTTCAGTTCTTTACTGTTAAATAGTTTGTTCGTCATATCTCTGAATTATCCGTTACTATGAAAATAAAGATAACATGACATCAATCCAAATAAAATAAAGATAACATGCCGTTTCACCCGATCAACGTGGTAAAATCAGACGATATTGAAGCATAATAGGGGGACGGCTGACAACCATGTCCCCCACTCCTCCTCCTCATGAAACCAGGGCAGAAACAAAGCCTGTAGGGCGGGGTCATCGTAGACTCTCCATGCAAACTGAAGAAAGAAAGTTTTCAACATAACATAAACATAATTATTAGACGAAATCTCTCGAATTATCCATATAACAAGCATACTAAAGCATATGATACCTATCTAATTAACGGCTCAGGTAACACCAACACAGGTGCAATGGTCAACTTTTTTTTTAATGCCTGAAATCTCTCCTCACACTCGGGAGTCCAAACAAATGGTGTGTCCTTGCGGGTTAACTTTGTCAATGGCAAAGCTAATTGCGAAAAGCCTTTGATGAACCTTCGGTAATAGCCAGCTAAGCCCAGAAAACTCCTTATCTCAGTTACTATGGTTGGTTGCTTCCATTCCATCACTGCCTCCACCTTAGATGGATCAACTGCTATCCCCTGCTTACTTACTACATGCCCCAAAAACTTTACCTCCTCCTTCCAAAATTCACATTTGGACAGTTTTGCATAGAGTTTCTTTTCCTTTAGTATCTACAACAGGGTCCTCAAGTGTTCCGCATGCTCTTCTTCAGTCTTGGAGTAAATCAGTATGTCGTCAATGAAGACAACAACGAATTTATCCAGAAACGGACGGAACACTCTGTTCATATAATCCATGAATATTGCAGGAGCATTTATCAACCCAAAGGACATTACATTGTATTCGTAATGACCATAACGAGTCTTGAAAGCGGTCTTAAGGATATCCTCACCCCCTCACCCTTATCTGGTGATAACTAGATTGCAAATCGATCTTGGAGAAAATCCCAGCTCCTTGTAACTGATCCATGAGATCATCAATTCTCGGCAATGGGTACTTATTCTTTATTGTGACCTTGTTCAGCTGCCTATAATCCACACAGAGCCGTATACTCCCATCTTTTTTCTTTACCAGTAACACTAGAGCACCCCACGGGGAAACACTTGGTTGGATAAAGTTCTTACCCAACAAATCCTCTAACTGAGACTTTAGCTCGGCCATCTCTGACGGTGACATTCTATAAGGAGCACTTGAGATTGGTCCCGCCCTATGCACCTATTCAATAGCAAACTCAACCTCTCGGTTAGGTGAAAATTCATCAATGTCATCGGAAAACACCTCTGGAAACTCATACACTACCGAAATCTGTTCCAACCTTTGATCATCACCCGAAACACCCGCGGTTAACAATAGGATACCCTGACATTCGATTCCAGAACAATTCACCATCATCAAATTCAAGTAATAACTATTCACCACGACCGGCCCTTCTGTATCTTCTGGCATAAAGTACACCAACTTTGTAGAACAATCAAGCAGGACATGGTTCTCAGATAACCAGTCCAATCCCAAGATAAGATCAAGACTGATCATCGGCAAGCAGATTAAATTATGGACAAAATCACGCTGCTTGAACCTAAACGAAACTTTCGAGCATCCTATTCTAGTTACCATGGCTTCATGGGTAGCATTATACAATTTTAGGTCATAACCTAAGGTTACGATCTTCAATCCTAACTCATGGGCTTGCTCAAATGCAATGAATGAATGCGATGCTCCCGAATCAAATAAAACATTTAAAGTTTGACCAGCCATTTCACAGTTACCTCGAATGAGTGTCTCGGATCCCTCGGCATCTATAGCTGAGGTGGTGAACACCCGACCAGTCTGTTGTGCTTTTCCAACACCTTGTTTCTGCTTCTCCGGATAGTTTACGGCCTTATGTCCTGCCTTTCCACAATTGTAGCACAATCCCCATCCGGCCTTGCACGGGGCTCTCGGATGGTGACTCCCACACCTAGCACAAGCTTGCTCATTCTGTGGCTGCTTCCCAAACCTTTTCCTTGGGAGTTGTTGTTGTTGGGCCTCCTGAAAGAGCCTCCCCTCTTGAAAGACGGACCTCTAGGTGCAAAGCTCTTCCCTCAGTTCTGTGGGAATGATCCTTTTTGACTCCCTCTCTCAGCAGCTGCCTTCTTCACGCACTCTTTAGTAACTCTATACTTGTTCACTAACTCGGAGAAAGTTCTAATCTCCATTGGTCCCACTGAGCTGAAGATATCGCTCCGGAGTCCTCTTTCATACTTAATGCACTTCCACTCCTCATAGTCTCCCAGAGTCCCCTGGCACATACGGAAGAACCTGAACAACTCCTCAAACTTGTCAGTATACTCAGATACGGACATAGTACCCAGCTTCAGCTGCAGCAACTCAAGTTCCTTAGCCGTCTTAGCAGAAGTCAGAAAGTACTTCTTATGGAACTCCTCTCGGAAGACATTCCAGGCGATATAGTCATCACCCTACTGCAGAAGACGTCAGATACCTTGCCACCAATGCGACGCTTCACCAGTGAGAAAATAGGTAGCAAACTCAACACGCTGTCCTTCAGGCACCATCGGTGCTTGTAGTGCTCGCTCCAGAGCCTGAATCCATGTATCGGCTTCAGTCGGGCTAGTAGTCCCCTTGAACTTAGGTGGATTAACCTTCAAGAAGTTTTCCAGTGTCATCGGGCCTTGAGCTCCACCTCCGTCATTGCCATGGTTGTTCATTTGTTGCCCAAGAGCCTCAGCAGTGGCTTGCATAGCAGCAACCATGTTCTCCAACACCGTCATAAAATTTACCGGGTCATTTGGGTTAACCTCCGGCGCACGAGCATTAGTACGACCTCTAGCACAGCTTCTATCGCGTCCACGAAGTGCCATCTGGTCCCTATACACACCAAAAAATCGATATTAAGTTGATTAGTTTCAATATTGGAAGTCTAGTGCTTCAAAGTCCCAAATGCATGCTCATGAACGTTTATGCCAATTATATCAAACAGATATACTAATAGCACATAACACACATACAGAGAATGCACAGAAGCATAGTCAGTCCGTCCCTCAGGCTCTACAGGAACGAACTGCTCTGATACCATAATGTAACACCCTACCATACAGAGTCTTATGCTTAAGTCATAATTCAAAGATGGTAAGGTATTACGACCTCTAGAAATAAAAATTTAGTACGAATAGTATTGTGAAAAATGATTATAACTAGGATCCTTTTTAAGAAAAAGGGGTAAAACAAAATTCGTAACTCGAAAGCGCAACACTTCGATCGATAACGTAACAAACAAGGATAAACCAACGTGAGATTATATATATATATATATATATATATATATATATATATATATATATATATATATATATATATATATATATATATATACAAAAGAGTGTCAAAAACGGGAATATCAAAACTCAAATCCAGATGCAAAGATAAACGGTCTGAGCATAGCAATATATACATATAAATAGAATAAGATACCCTAAGGAAATCCAAAGGGACACAAATACAGAAAACCTATTCTCCAAAATCCCTCTAAGAGGAGTCATCACCGTTTGTATTATTTAATGGAGAAAGAAGTATCTAAGCGAGACATATAAACCAAAACAAAGTCCCGAGAATAAAGGATCTTTGCTAATCCAGAAGTCTTCAGCATGCCTCAGTGAGAAACCTCACGTCCTGCATTTGAAAATAAAAAAATCCGCATGGGTGAGAACCAGAGGTTCCTATCATGGTAACAGTTCCCACATATAAAACATGTAATAACAGAGGAAAGCCGAAGGCAATCCTAGAACTATCTCCAGATAAAATCAAAGCTTAAACCATAAATGGCAAAGGACTAAAGATTCTTCAGTCTAACTAATACCTCCCTTTCCAATTCCTTCAGACCTCCCAACCACCAGCAGGAGTATAATATAGCAAACACAGTTATATCAGACAAGAGATATACAAATAGGAACATATAACGCATTTAGACAAATAGCAAGTAATATGAAGACAAATAGGCAATCTCAATCAATTCACATAGTATGCATATTGATGAGCGGATAATTTATACGCTTTTTGGCATTGTTTTTAGGTAGTTTTTAGTAGGATCTAGCTACTTTTTGGGATGTTTTTATTAGTTTTATGCAAAATTCATATTTCTGGACTTTACTATGAGTTTGTATGTTTTTCTATGATTTTAGATATTTTCTGGCTGAAATTGAGGGACCTGAGTAAAAATCTGATTCAGAGGCTGAAAAAGGACTACAGATGCTGTTAGATTCTGACCTCCCTGCACTCGAAGTAGATTTTCTAGAGCTACAGAACTTCAAGTGGCGCGCTCTCAATTGCGTTGGAAAGTAGACATCCAGGGCTTTCCAGAAATATAGAATAGTCCATACTTTGCGTGCGTTTTGATGACGTAAAATGCGTCAAAACGCCAGTTCTCTGCCATTTCTAGCGTCAAAACGCCAGAACTGGCATAAAAGTTGGAGCTAAATGCCCAAACTGGCATAAAAGCTGGCGTTTAACTCCAAGAGAAGCCTCTACATGTGTAAAGCTCAATGCTCAGCCCAAGCACACACCAAATGAGCCCGGAAGTGGATTTCTGCATCATTTACCTATTTCTGTAAATCCTAGTAGCTAGTTTTCATTATAAATAGGACCTTTTACTATTGTATTTTCATCTTCGGATCATAGAGACATTTTGGATGATATATTTTCATATTTGGGGAGGCTAGCCATTCGGCCATGCCTGGACCTCCAGATCACTTATGTATTTTCAACGGTGGGATTTCTACACACCATAGATTAAGGGTGTGGAGCTCTGCTGTTCCTTGAGTATTAATGCAATTACCACTATTTTCCATTCAATTCAAGCTTATTCTTGTTCTAAGATATTCACTTGCACTTCAACCTGATGAATGTGATTATCCGTGACACTCATCATCATTCTCACCTATGAACACGTGACTGACAACCACTTCCGTTCTACTTAAGATTGAGCGTGTATCTCTTGGACTCCTGACTCATGCGTGTTGATTGCCTCTCCTGACAATAAAGCCTTCAACTCCTTGGGATAAGAGTCTTCGTGGTATAAGCTAGAATCCATTGGCAGCATTCTTGAGATCCGGAAAGTCTAAACCTTGTCTGTGGTATTCCGAGTAGGATCTGGGATGGGATGACTGTAACGAATTTTAAACTCGTGACTGTAAGGCGTGGTGACAGACGCAAAAGGATAGTAAATCCTATTCCTACATGATCGAGAACCAACAGCTGATTAGCCATGCGGGCAACCGTAGAGGACCTTTTTCACTGAGAGGATGGGAGGTAGCCATTGACGCCGATGAAACCCAACATATAGCTTGCCATGGAAAGGAGTATGAAGGATTGGATGAAGGCAGTAGAAAAGCAGAGATTCAGAAGGAATAACGCATGTCCATATGCTTATCTGAAATTCCCACCAATGATTTGCATAAGTATCTCTATCTTTATTTTCTGTTTATTTATCTTTTAATTATGAAAACTCCATAACCCATTTGAATCCGCCTGGCTGAGATTTACAAGGTGACCATAGCTTGCACTTGGACGACCCATTGCACTTGCTGGTTAGTTGTGCGAAGTTGTGAAAAAGAGTGAGATTACAATTGTGCGTACAAGTTGTTGGCGCCATTGTGTATCACAATTTTGTGCACCAAGTTTTTGGCGTCGTTGCCGGGGTTTGTTCGAGTTTGGACAACTGACGGTTCATCTTGTTGCTCAGATTAGGTAATTTTCTTTTTGTTTCAACCTTTATTTTATTCTCAAAAAGTTTTCAAAAATATTTCAAATTTTTTTCTTCTTTTTCGTTCTTTTCAAAATATTTTTTGAAAAAAATCCAAAAAATTCATAAAATCATAAAAACTCAAAAACATTTCATGATTCTTGTTTGAATCTAGGGCCAAATTTTAAGTTTGGTGTAAATTGCATGATTTTAATTGTCTTGCAATTTTCGAAACACATACATTGTGTTCTTGATGATCTTCAAGTCATTCTTGATGAATTGCCTTGTTTGATCTTCATGATTTATTGATTTGCACTGCATGATGTTCTACATATGCATTCTTGTATTCATGTGGCCCAAACATGAGAAAGTTCTAAGTTTGGTGTCCTCCATGTTTTCTTTCATTAAGAAAACTGAGTTTTTGATGTTCATCTTGATCTTCAAGATTGTTCTTGGTGTTCATCTTGACATTCATAATATTCTTGCATATATCTTGTGTTTTGTTCCAAGAATTATATGTTTTGACTCATTTTGTTATTTTTCAAAATTGAAAACATATCTTCTTGAATAAATGATTTAGCAAAATGAAGATCCAAGAACATAAAGCAAAGGAATTACAGAGAAAAAGCTGGGCGTTCAAAACGCCCAGTGAAGAAGGAAAACTGGCGTTTAGACGCCAGCCAGGGTACCTGGCTGGGCGTTTAAACAACCAAACCATGCAGCAATTGGGCGTTAAACACCCAAAACATGCAGCTCCTGGGCGTTTAACGCTAGGATGACACAAGGAGAGGAATTTTGTTTTCAAATCAAATCTTTTTCAAATCTTCATAATTTTTTAAAGTCAAATCTTTTTCAACTCAAATATTTTCAATCATATCTTTTTCAAAATCATATCTTTTCAAACATATCTTTTTCAAAATCAAATATTCTTAAAATTTCTTTTTCAAATCTTTTTCAAAATAAATTTCAATCATATCTTTTTAATCATATCTTCTTCAAATCATATATTTTTTCTCAAAAATTTGATTTCAAAAATCTTTTCTAAACCTCCTATCTTTTCAAAATTGATTTTCAAATCTTTTTCAACTAACTAATTGACTTTTTGTTTGTTTTACTATTTCTTATCTTTTTTCAAAACCACAACCAATTTTTCAAAAAAATTATTTTAAATTTTATTCTTTTTATTTTCGAAAATTCTTCCCCCTCTCTTATATTTTTCTATTTAAACACTAACATTCCTCCTCCATTGTCAATTCGAACTCCATCTCTCTTTGTGTGTTCGAATTCTTCCTTACCTACCTCATCCTTCCATTCTTGTTTTCCTCTAACATCTCAAGAAATCTCTATATTGTGACATAGAGGATTCCATATTTTCTTTGTTTTCTTCTCTTTCATGTGAGCAGGAACAAAGATAAAGGCATACTTGTTGAAGCTGATCCTAAACCTGAAAGGACTCTGAAGAGGAAGCTAAAAGCAGCTAAAGCACAAAACTCTGAAGAGGACCTCACTAAACTTTTCGAAAAGGAAGCAGCAAAAGAAACAATTATGGCCAAACCAAACAACAATGCAAGGAAGATGCTTGGTGATTTTACTACACCAACTTCCAACTTTTATGGAAGAAGCATCTCAATCCCAGCCATAAGAGCAAACAATTTTGAGCTAAAGCCTCAATTAGTTTCTCTACTACAACAGAACTGCAAGTTTCATAGACTTCTAATGGAAGACCTTTATCAGTTCTTAACTGAGTTCTTGCAGATATGTGATACTGTTAAGACCAATGGAGTTGATCCTGAGGTCTACAAGCTTATGCTTTTCCCTTTTGCTGTAAGGGACAAAGCTAGAACATGGTTGGACTCACAACCTAGAGATAGCCTGGACTCTTGGGATAAGCTGGTCACGGCTTTCTTAGCCAAGTTCTTTCCTCCTCAAAAGCTGAGTAAGCTTAGAGTGGACGTTCAGACCTTCAGACAAAAAGATGGTGAGACCTTCTATGAAGCTTGGAAAAGATACAAGCAACTGACCAAAAAGTGTCCTTCTAACATGCTTTCAGAATGGACCACATTAGATATATTCTATGATGGTCTGTCTAAATTTTCCAAGATGTCACTGGACCACTCTGCAGGTGGATCTATTCACCTAAAAAAAATACCCGCAGAAGCTCAGGAACTTATTGAAATGGTTACAAATAACCAGTTCATGTATACCTCTGAGAGGAATCCTGTGAGTAATGGGACGCCTCAAAAGAGAGGAGTTCTTGAAATTGATGCTCTGATTGCCATACTGGCTCAGAACAAAATATTGACCCAACAAGTCAATATGATCTCTTAGAGTCTGAATGGATTGCAAAATGCATTTAACAGTACTAAAGAAGCATCTTCTGAAGAAGAAGCTTATGATCCTGAGAACCCTGCAATGGCAGATGTGAATTACATGGGTGAAGCCTTTGGCAACACCTACAATCCTTCATGGAAAAATTATCCAATGGTGGAAGAAACAGGTTTAGTAATAGCAAACCTTTCCCTTCATTATCTCAGCAACAGACAGAGCATCCTGAGCAAAATCTTTCTAGCTTAGCAAACATAGTCTCTGATCTATCTAAGGCCACTCTTAGTTTTATGACTAAAACAAGATCCTCCATTAGAAATTTGGAGGCACAAGTGGGCCAGCTGAGTAAAAGGGTTACTGAAACTCCTCCTAGCACTCTCCCAAGCAATACAGAAGAGAATCCCAAAGGAGAGTGCAAGGCCATTGATATAATCAACATGGTCGAAACCTTGGAGGAGGAGGAGGAGGACGTGAATCCCAATGAGGAAGACCTCAGGGGACGTCCAATGGACAGTACGGAATCTCCTAATGAGGAACCAAAGGAATCTGAGGCTCATACAGAGACCATAGAAATTCCCTTAGACCTTTTTTTACCATTCATGAGCTCTGATGACTATTCATTTTCTGAAGAGGATGAAGACATTGTTGAAGGGCAATTTGCCCAATATTTAGGAGCAATCATGAAGCTGAATGCCAAGCTAATTGGTAATGAGACTTGGGAGGAAGAGCCTCCCTTGCTCACCAATGAACTAAATACATTGGTTCAGTAAAATTTACCTCAAAAGAAATAGGACCCTGGTAAATTCTTAATACCATGTACCATAGGCACCATGACTTTTGAAAAAGCTCTGTGTGACCTGGGGTGAAGGATAAACATGATGCCCCTCTTTGTAATAGAGAGACTGGGAATCTATGAGGTACAGGCTGCCAAATTCTCATTGAAAATGGCAGATAAATCTATGAAAAAGGCTTATGGACTAGTAGAGGACGTGCTAGTGAAGGTTGAAGGACTTTACTTCCCTGCTGATTTCATAATCCTAGACACTAGGAGGGATGAGGATGAATCCATCATCCTTGGAAGACCCTTCCTAGCCACAGCAAGAGTTGTAATTGATGTTGACAGAGGAGAGTTGATCCTTCATGTGAATGAAGAATGCCTTGTAGTAAAGATTCAAGGTTCTCCATCTGTAACCATGGAGAGTAAGCATGAAGAGCTTCTCCCAATACAGAGTCAAACAGAGCTCCCACATTCACACTCTAAGTTTAGTGTTGGGATACCACAGCCAAACTCTAAGTTTGGTGTTGAGAGATCTCAACCGTACTTTGATCATCTGTGAGGCTCCATGAGAGCTCACTGTCAAGCTATTGACATTAAAGAAGCGCTTATTGGGAGGCAACCCAATTTTATTTTAATTTTATCTATATTATTTTGTTTTCTTTTAGGATTGATGATAATGTGAAGTCACAAAGAAAATTACAAAAATAAAGAAAAAAATAAAATACAGCATTAAAAACAGCACACCCTAGAGAAAGGACTTACTGGCATTTAAACGCCAGTAAGGGTAGTAAAATGGGCATTTACACGCCCAATTTGGCACCTTTCTGGGCGTTCAAATGCCAGAATAAGGTACCAGACTGGCGTTTAAACGCCAGAACAGGGCAACAAACTGGCATTTAGACGCCAGAACAAGAAGGAAAGCTGGCGTTTAAACGCCAGAACAGGGCAGCAGACTGGCGTTTAAACGCTAGAATTGCACTCTAAGGCGTTTTGAACACCCAATTGGGCAGGGATGAAGAATTCCTTGACCCCTCAGGATCTGTGGACCCCACAGGATCCCCACCAACCTTAACTCACTCGCTCTCCTCTTCACACCTTTCTACAACACTCTTCCCCAAATACCCTTCACCAATCACCTCAATGTCTCTTCCCTAAATACCTTTCACCAATCACTTCCTTAACTCTTCCCCAAAAAAACCCCCACCCAATTCCCCTCCCCTTGGCCGAAACACCTACACCTTCCATCTCCTCCATTTTCTTCTTCTTCCTTTCATCTTTTGCTCAGGGACGAGCAAATATTTTAAGTTTGGTGTGGTAAAAGTATTGCTTTTTATTTTTCCATAACCATTTATGGCACCTAAGGCCAGAGAAACCTCTAGAAAGAGAAAAGGGAAGGCAACTGCTTCCACCTCTGAGTCATGGGAGATGGAGAGATTCATCTCACAAGCCCATCACTAAGAAGAGAATGGAGCAAACTAAAGAGCCCATTCGTGGCACTCAACAAGAACATGAGGAAGTCCCTCATCAAGAAATCCCTGAGATGCCTCAAGGGATGTAATTTCCTCCACACAATTATTGGGAGCAACTCAACATTTCTTTGGAAAGCTTGAGTTACAACATGGACCAATTAAGGGTGGAACACCAAGAGCACTCCATCATTCTCCATGAGATTAGAGAAGATCAAAGAGCTATGAGGGAGGAGCAACAAAGGTAAGGAAGAGACATATAGGAGCTTAAGAGCACCATTGATTCTTCAAGAGGAGGAAGACGCCACCTTCACTAAGGTGGACTCATTCCTTAATCTCCTTGTCTATTATTTTTCTGTTTTTCAGCTTTATGCTGTAGGATCTATCCATGTTTGTGTCTTCACTACATGATCATTAGTGTCTAGTGTCTATGTCTTAAAGCTATGAATAACTCCATGAATCCTTCACCTCTCTTAAAATGAAAAATGTGCTTAATTACAAAAGAACAAGAAGTACTTGGATTTCAAATTTTATCTTGAAACTAGTTTAATTATTTTGATGTGGTGGCAATACTTTTTGTTCTCTGAATGAATGCTTGAACAGTGCATATTTTTGATCTTGTTGTTTATGAATGTTAAAGTTGTTGGCTCTTGAAAGAATAATGAACAAAGAAAAATGTTATTGATAATCTGAAAAATCATAAAATTGATTCTTGAAGCAAGAAAAAGCAGTGAATAAGAAAGATTGTGAAAAAAATGGCAAAAAAAGAGAGAAAAGAAAAATAAAAAAAGCAAACAGAAAAAGCCAATAGCCCTTTAAACCAAAAGGCAAGGGTAAAAAGGATCCAAGGCTTTGAGCATCAGCGGATAGGAGGGCCCAAGGAAATAAAATCCATGCCTAAGCGGCTAAATCAAGCTGTCCCTAACCATGTGCTTGTGTCATGAAGGTCCAAGTGAAAAGCTTGAGACTGAGTGGTTAAAGTCATGATCCAAAGCAAAAAGAGTGTGCTTAAGAACTTCGGACACCTCTAACTGGGACTTTAGCAAAGCTGAGTCACAATCTGAAAAGGTTCACCCAGATATGTGTCTGTGGCATTTATGTATCCTGTGGTAATACTGGAAAACAAAGTGTTTAGGGTCACGGCCAAGACTCATAAAGTAGCTTTGTTCAAGAATCAACATATTGAACTAGGAGAATCAATAACACTATCTAAAATTCTGAGTTCCTATAGATGCCAATTGATGAGCGGATAATTTATACGCTTTTTGGCATTGTTTTTAGGTAATTTTTAGTAGGATCTAGTTACTTATAGGGATGTTTTCATTAGTTTTTATGCTAAATTCACATTTCTGGACTTTACTATGAGTTTGTGTGTTTTTCTATAATTTCAGGTATTTTTTTGGCTAAAATTGAGGGACCTGAGCAAAACTCTGATAAGAAGGCTGACAAAGGACTGCTGATGCTGTTGGATTCTGACCTCCCTGCACTCAAAATAGATTTTCTGGAGCTACAAAACTCCAAATGGCGCGCTCTCAATGGCGTTGGAAAGTAGACATCCAGAGCTGTTCAGCAATATGTAATAGTTTATACTTTATTCGAGATTAGACGACATAAACTGGCGCTCAACGCCAGTTTCAGGCTGCATTCTGGAGTCAAATGCCAGAAACACGTCACGAACTAGAGTTGAACGCCAAAAACACGTTACAACTTGGCGTTTGATGTGCGGAAAACGATTTGACACAAAACTCACCGGCAAATGTACCGGGTCGCATCAAGTAATAATAACTCACATGAGTGAGGTCGATCCCACAGGGATTGAAGGATTGAGCAATTTTAGTTTAGTGGTTGATTTAGTCAAGCGAATCAAGTATTGGTTGAGTGTTTTGTATCCAACAGTAATTAAACAACAGGAAATGTAAAGGGGGAAGGGAAGAATTACAGAAATGAAAAGGAACTGAAAGTAAAAGGACTGAATCTTAAAGAACAAGAAATTAAATGACTGAAACTTAAAGTGCAAGAAATGTAAATTGCAGTAACTTAAAGTGCAAGAAATATAAATTGCTTGAATGAAAAAGGGATTTGAGGACTGGGATATCAGAATTTAAGCAAAGGGAAATTGAATTGCAACAATTAATAAAGCAGAGGTTGAATTAGAAGTAACTAAAACTCAAACAGTAAGGAAATTGAATTGCAGTAGAGGTTCACCGAAGAACCAAAAGGAAAATTGGGTCTCAGGACTCCAGAGACTAGATAGCAAGGTCTAGATCTCAATTGCCTTCCCAGATCCAAGTTCACAAAGCAATTAGCAAGAAATTAAAGAAGAAGCAGTAAAGGGAATGTAATTGAACTCAATTATGCAGAAGAGAAATTAAAGAGCTCTTGAGTGGAGATTGAGACAGAATTTCCTCAATTCTTAACACCCAAGACTCAAACAAGAAAAGTAAAGATGCTCAAGCAAGAATAAGGAAGAAGAGAGATCAATTCTCCTCCCAAATTCTCAGAAGTCTCAGTGAAGTCTCTCAAAGAAAATTCAAAAGTTTCCAAATAAAAGTGAAGATTCAAAGCTCAAAAAAAGGTTTTAATTACATCAAACTATCTCCTATTTATACACTTTCTATTCTTGGATCTTGGGATTTGGATGGGCTTTTGATTTGGTGAAGAAATGAATTAAATTAGATTTTTAATCCAATTTTCAGCCCAAGAAAAGTTGCTTCCAGGAGGCTGCCCTGCCCTTGTGGAGGGCAGGGCAGGAATTGATGCGTGCGGCCTTGGTGCGAGCGTTGCGTGTGAGTTGGTGCTACAGGACGCTGCCCTGCCCTTGTGGAGGACAGGGCAGAAATTTTTGGTGCGCCAGAATGATGCCCGTGCGTGCGTGCCGTTGCTGCCGAGACTTCCCTTGGTGCGCCAATCTGGTGCGCTGGCCGTGCACCACAAGATGCTGCCCTGCCCTTGCGGAGGGCAGGGCAATGTTTCCAAAGTTGAAGCCCCGTGTTCGAAACTCGGGCAATGCACACGCTACACTTTTCCTTGGTTTTCTTGGCACCAAAGTAAGGCTTAGTTTTTTGTTTCCTCATGGTGCCGTGTTCGATCCTTGTGGCAAGCATTGGTGAGCTTTTTCTTTGAATTTCTTCCTTTGGTGAGCCCGATATTGCCCTTGAGGAGGGCAGGGCAGTGTTTTTGATCTTCTTGATTCATGGCACCAATTTGTGCTCTGCCCTTGTTGTGGGCAGGGTAGTGTTGCCTCTCAAGCCTTGTTTCCTTATGTTGCCCTCCTAGAGGGCAGTGTGCCCTTGTGGAGGGCAATGCTTACTTCCTCCTTTTATGCGCCACACTTTTTCTCTCTTGGGCCACGCTTTCTTAAGCCACGCTTCCTCTTTTTTTCTTTTCTTCACCTACAATAAACCAAAACAACCACTCAAAGTATCACTAAATTCACAAGGCTTATAAATCAATTAAAATCAATTAAATTCAGCTTAAACCTCATGAGTTAACATTAATTTTATGGTGGTTGTTTGATTTAAAGAAGTTATGCATTTTCACTCCAAATCACTTACTTAGGATGCAAGAAAGTGCATAAAGACTAGTAAAACAAGTGAAATTAGCTTGAAAAATGGGTATATGATGACCTGTCATCACAACACCAAACTTAAATCTTGCTTGTCCCCAAGCAAGCATCAAAACTAAGAGAAAATGAAATGAACAAGAAAAGAAACATATCCTTATTAGGCATATAGCAGAATGTGATTCATGGGGTTTTTATGCAGATAATGATAACTCAATTATTGTTGCTGTTACATAATATACATTCTTCCTCAAAGGCTTGCTAAACTTGCTGTTATAAGGTTTATTCTTTCTTTGCTCCCTTGCTAACTTTTCTTTTCTCATGTTGCTTATCAAGCTTATTAATTTTTTTGAAGGCTTGGTGTCTAATGTTGTAGTAGTAGCCTTTGGCTTTATTTTTAAATCAACATCTTCCACCACAGACACATGGCTCACTACTTCTTCCTAGGATCATTGATGCCCAGCATCTCTTTGGATAACTAAATGTTCTGTATCTAGGTTGCTCTTTATTGTGGACTTTCAATTGGCCATCCCAAATCAGTTGATCTAAGTGACCAGGTTTTAAAATACCCCTTAGAATTTACTTATCCAAGCATATCCTAGTACAAGAACACCACAGGCATGTGTCCTAGGGTCCAAGCTATTGGTGTCCAGCCTTTATTCTTTGTTTTTCTTGCCACATTGGCTTTTTCTCCTTCCTTTTCTTTCTGTTTTATTTTTGTTCTCAAGGGTTTTTTCTCTTTATTGATAGGACCCTTCATAACAGCAAGCTAGCTCACACTTCAATGAACATGATACTATGCAGCACTTATTTCATGAGTTATGCAATTAATCAAACACATATACCACCATTAGCTTCCATTCTAGTTATGCAACATTGGATATTTACTTTTCAATTCAAACAAAATCTCTTTTATTCAAGCATATGGGAAACAAAACAAAATTCAAGCTAAGTGATGAATGACAAGTATTATGCAGATTATCATACTTGATCAAACAACTTCACTTGCAACTAGATAAACACTTTAGCAGGATATATAATGGTTCCCATGTTCAAAATAATACACAGCAGCAAGGATTAAGTTTAGATACAACCTTTGAAGTTGCAGCCTTGTGATTCTTCCTTCTGTTGTGTTTTCTTTAAGTTAAGATGCACAATATCTTCAATTGTTGACTCATGTCCTGCATACTGCTCAAAGTTGCTTGCTTCTCAACCCCTTAAGTGTATGGTTAGTATGCATAAATTGAGTGTAGCTTTTGGATTTATTTTGGTGTGTGAACACCAAACTTAATTGATTGCCACTACCTCTGATGCAATAAGTTAACTATATTTGAAACCTTGTATCCTTGCTAAAGGTTATGGGATTAAAGCTAGAAAGCAGTTAAATAGTTGAAAAATTTGTTCGATTGCTTGGAGCTAGCATTATGTAAGAGGTGAGAATGTGCTTTTAAATGAAATTTTTGGTGGAACACCAAACTTAGAATTCTTCATTCTCCCTTAAGTTGTTTTGGTGTGCAACACCAAACTTAGCTCCTTGCAATGCATACCAATTATTCAACCTCTTTATTGAAAAAGCTATGAAAAGAAAACTACCTCAGGTTGGGTTGCCTCCCAACAAGCGCTCTTTTATTGTCACTAGCTTGACATCTTCTATTTTTACTTCAAGAGGGGTTTAGATTCTGAACCTCTTTTTCCTTGTCCCATTGTCCTCCTAGGTATAGCTTTGCTCTGTGACCATTTGCTGTGAATTGACTCTTTGTTGCTTCGTCCAGCAATTCAATACTCCCATAAGGAAAGACCTTTGTTACCAAATACGGACCAGTCCACTTAGATTTAAGCTTGCCAGGGAATATTTTGAGTCGTGAGTTGTACAAGAGTACTTGTTTCCCAGGTTTGAATTCTTTCTTCAAGATCTTCCTGTCATGCCACCTCTTGGCTTTTTCCTTGTATATCTTGGTATTTTCATAGGCTTCTAGCCTAAATTCATCCAGCTCATTTAATTGCAACAACCTTTTCTCCCCTGCTGCTTCAGAGTCAAGGTTTAGGAGTTTGGTAGCCCAAAAGGCTTTGTGTTCAAGCTCTACAGGTAGGTGACAGGATTTGCCATATAATAGCTGAAATGGGAATTTCCCAATGGGAGTTTTGAAAGCTGTCTTGTATGCCCAGAGTGCATCTTCCAACTTCCTAGCCCAATCCTTTCTTGTGCTTCCTACTGTTTTCTCTAGGATTTTCTTCAATTCTCTGTTTGCTAATTCAGCCTGCCCATTAGTCTGAGGGTGATATGGTGTGGCTACTTTATGAATAACTCCATATTTATGAAGAAGTTTCTCCATTTGTTTGTTACAGAAATGACCACCACCATCACTAATAAGACCCTTGGGTACCCCATATCTAGTAAAGATGTGCTTCTTGAGGAATTGAAGGACAATTTGTGCATCACAAGTAGTTGTTGCTATGGCTTCCACCCACTTTGAGACATACTCCACTGCTACCAAGATATATCTGAAGGAATAGGAAGGGGGAAAGGGTCCCATGAAATCAATGCCCCATAAATCAAATAATTCTAATTCCAAAATGAAATTCTGCGGCATCTCATTCCTTCTTGTCAATCCTCCTGCTCTCTGGCATTCATTACATTGGTGGAAAAATTCTCTGGCATCCTTGAAGATAGTTAGCCAATAGAACCCACTTTACAATATCTTTGCAGCTGTTCTTTCTGGACCAAAATATCCACCATAAGCTGAACCATGGCAATGCCATAATATATCTCTTATTTCACTCTCAGGGACACATCTCCTAATTACTCCATCAGAACATCTCTTGAACAGAAAAGGTTCATCCCATAAGAACTTCCTTGCTTCATTGATTAGCTTCTTCACTTGTTGCTTAGAGAATTCTTGAGGTATTTTTCTCCCTACTTTGTAATTTGCTATGTCAGCAAACCATGGTGTTTGTTGAACCAGCAATAAGTGTTCATCTGGGAAGCTTTCATTCACAGGTGGTGAGGCTTTTTGAATTGTTTCTTGTGGCAGCCTTGACAAATGATCAGCAACTCGGTTTTCAGTGCCTTTCCTGTCCCTTACCTCAATGTCAAACTCCTGTAGGAGTAGTATCCACCTGATAAGTCTTGGTTTAGCATCCTGCTTTGACATCAAATACTTGAGGGCAGCATGATCAGTATAAACCATAATTTTAGATCCTATCAAGTATGATCTAAACTTATCAAATGCATAGACTACAACTAACAATTCCTTCTCTGTTGTGGTGTAATTTTTTTGAGCCTCATTCAATACTTTACTTGCATAATATATGACATGATGCAAATTTCCCTTCTTCTGTCCAAGTACAGCACCAATTGCAATATCACTTGCATCACACATGAGTTCAAAGGGTAGTTCCCAATTCGGAGGTGTGATAATTGGTGCTGTTGTGAGTTTGTGTTTTACAGTTTCAAAGGCATGCTGGCAATTTTCATCAAAAACAAAAGGATTATCAATCATTAACAGATTACTCAAAGGTTTGGCTATTTTAGAAAAATCCTTGATAAACCTTCTATAAAATCCTGCATGCCCCAAGAAACTTCTAACAGATTTCACATTAGTTGGTGGAGGGAGCTTTTCTATAATTTCCACCTTTGCCTTGTCAACCTCTATCCCTTTTCTTGAAACTTTATGACCAAGAACAATCCCCTCAGGCACCATGAAATGGCACTTCTCCCAGTTCAAAACCAAATTAGTTTCTTGGCACCGTTTCAAAACAAGAGTTAGATGTTTCAGGCAAGTATTGAAATTATCACCAAAAACAGAAAAGTCATCCATGAAAACCTCTAAAAACTTTTCGACCATATCTGAAAAAATGGAGAGCATACACCTTTGAAAAGTAGCTGGGGCATTGCATAGTCCAAATGGCATTCTTCTATAAGCGAAAACTCCAACTTGGCATGTGAATGAAGTCTTTTCTTGGTCCTTTGGATCTACCACTATCTGATTATACCCAGAATAGCCATCCAGGAAGCAATAGTAAGCATGGCCAGCCAACCTTTCAAGCATCTGATCAATGAAAGGAAGTGGAAAATGATCTTTGCGTGTGGCATCATTTAGCCTCCTATAGTCAATACACATCCTCCATCCCGTCACGGTCCTTGTGGGGATGAGTTCACTTTTCTCATTGATAATTACTGTCATTCCACCCTTCTTTGGTACTACTTGAACTGGGCTTATCCATGAGCTGTCGGAGATAGGATATATTATCCCTGCATTCCACAATTTCATTACTTCCTTCTGGACAACTTCTTTCATTGCAGGATTTAACCTTCTCTGAGGTTGAATTACTGCTTTGGAATTGTCCTCCAAGAGAATTTTATGCATACACACTGCAGGGCTAATGCCTTTCAGATCATCAATGGTCCATCCTAAAGCATCCTTGTGAGCTCTGAGAACATCAAGAAGCTCTCCTTCTTCTTTCCTTGTCAGGAATGAGTTGATGATCACTGGGAAGCTCTCTGAAGTGCCAAGAAATGCATATTTGAGATGGGAAGGTAATGGCTTTAATTCCTGTTTTTGCACTTCTTCTTTCTTGCTTGGTTCCACCTCTTTGTCAATAGAGATCTCAGCTGCGTGTTCCTCTACTGTTTCTTGATTTTCTTCTTCTTGCTCATGCTGATTAGTGTCTAACATTTCTTCCACCAGGCTCTCTATCATATCCACTCTCAAATAATCTTCCTGCTCAGGAGGGTGTTGCATTGACTTGAAAACATTTATGATCATCTGCTCATTGTGTACTCTAAAGATCATTTCTCCTTTTTCCACATCTATAATGGCTCTCGCAGTTGCTAGAAATGGTCTTCCCAAGATGATTGAATTGTTTCCTTCCTCGTCGGTGTCCAAGATCACAAAATTCGCAGGGAATATAAACTTTCCAACCTTCACTAACAGATTTTCTACAATTTCATTGGGTGTCTTGATTGATCTGTCGGCCATGACTAGTGACATCCTGGTGGGTTTGAGTTCTTCTATAGCAAGCTTCTTCATCATGGACAGGGGCATTAAGTTGATACTAGCTCCAAGATCACAGAGGGCTTTGTCCAAAGTTAGTTTGCCTATGGTGCATGATACTACAAAACTCCCTGGATCTTTGAGCTTTGGTGGAATTCCTTTTTGGAGCACAGCGCTACATTCCTCACTGAGCATTACCGTCTCCTTCTCGTTCCAGTCTCTTTTCTTATTGATGAGCTCCTTTAAGAACTTGGCATATAGAGGCATTTGCTCTAATGCCTCAGCCAAAGGTATGTTGATTTCCAGCTTCTTGAAAGTCTCAAGAAATTTGTGGAAATGCTGATCCTTTGTCTCTTTGTGGAATCTTTGTGGATAAGGTAGTGGAGGTGTAAGACTCTTTTCCACTTGCTGCTGTCTTGGATTTGGTTCTTCCATGATCTGCTTTCCCTTCCTTGAGTTCTTTGGTTGGTTGTTTTCTTCTGTGAGCTTTTCTGGGACATTCTTGCTTGTTATGTCCTTGTTGTTAGCTTCATCTTTCTCTGTTGGCTCTTTGTCATTCTCCATAAATTTCTTGGTCGTTCCTTGGTTGCCATCCACCAATGTCTTTCCACTCCTTAATTGCACGACTTTGTATTCTTCCTTTGGGTTAGGAATGGTGTCACTTGGTAGTGAGCTTGAGGGTCTCTCAATAGAAATCTGCTTGGAGATTTATCCAATCTGCCTTTCTAAGTTCTTCATGGAAGCTTCTTGGTTCTTTGTTGTCAATTCTTGGTTCTTCATCATTTTCTCCATGAGCAGCTCTAGATTAGTAATCCTCTGTGATTCTTGTGAGATGGGTTGGTTTTGGGGTGTTGTTGGATGATGGTAGGTGTTTTGGTTAGTTGATTGGTTATTGGGTGGATAATGGTTTGAGTTGGGATAAGTGTTTTGTGGTTTTCTGTATGTGTTCTGGTTAGTGTTTGGCTGGTTGTTGTGGTTTGTGTTTTTCCAATTGTTTTGATTTGAGTTTCTTTGCCATGGTTGCTGAGTTTGATTGTGGTTGTCTCCCCATCTGAGGTTGGGATGGTTCTTCTAAGATGGATTGTAGGTATCACCATAGACTTCATTTGTTCAGGGATTTTGGTTGTGCATGTATTGGACTTGCTCTTGCTGTTGCTCCTCTTGGGTTTCTTCATTTTGCACCCATGTGGTTGATGGTTGGCTTGTGGCGCTCACTGATGCTACTTGCAGGCCATCAATTCTTTTGGCCATTTGCTCAAACTGTTGTTGAATCTGCTGCTGCATCATCTTGTTCTGAGCTAGAATTGAATCCACTCCTTCCAACTCCATTACTCCTCTTCTTTGTGATGGTTGGCGTTGCCTTTGATGAGCAAAGAAATATTGGTTGTTGGCCACCATATCAATGAGGTTTTGAGCTTCCTCTGTAATTTTCATGAGTTGTAGTGAGCCTCCAGCTGAATGATCAAGTGCTTCTTGAGCTTTCAGAGTAAGTCCTTCATAGAAGTTCTATAACTTATCCCACTCAGTAAACATCTCTGGTGGACATTTCCTCAATAGTGCCTTATATATTTCCCATGCTTCATATAAATTTTCAGCCTCCATTTGAGTGAATGTCTGCACCTCAGTCTTCAATCTTATGATCCTTTGAGGGGGATAAAATTTGGCAAGAAACTTGCTCACCAAATCATCCCAAGTGTTGATGCTTTCCTTTGAAAATGTTTCTAGCCATTGAGTGGCCTTGTCCCTGAGAGAGAATGGAAAGAGCAACAACTTGTAACTGTCAGGAGGCACACCATTGGTTTTGACAGTGTCACAAATCCTTAAGAAGGTAGATAAATGTTGATTCGGGTCCTCCAATGGCCCTCCTCCAAAAGAACAGTTGTTTTGGACCAATGTGATGAGCTGTGGCTTTAGTTCAAAGTTGTTTGCATTGACATTGGGGGTAAGGATGCTACTCCCACAGTGTCTAGCATTTGCAAATGTGTAGGAAGCCAGTACTCTTCTTTGTTGTGGGTTATTGTTGGCCCCTCCTTCTGGTTGATTGGGATTTAATGGATCTCCTTCCATTTCTTGGAATTCCTCCTCAAATTCTTCCTCTCCAATAACGTTCTTCCCTCTTTCAGCTCTTCTTATTCTTCGAAGAGTTCTTTGGTCAAGTTCGGAGAGAATAGGGGAAGCTCTTCCTGTACCTGACATACAAACACACAATAAGAAACACACGGATCCAGAAAACCAGTGAAATTTCAATCTACTGCTAGAGTGAAGTTTTTGTTAGTTTAAGCAAAAATTCAAACAGTTAGTGTGTTAAGAAAAAAAAAGAAACAGAAAAGAAAAAGTGCTTGATCTAGATATCCACTTCACTTAATCATTGTCAATCTATTTCAATCCCCGGCAACAGCGCCAAAAACTTGATGTGCGGAAAACGATCCGACACAAAACTCACCGGCAAATGTACCGGGTCGCATCAAGTAATAATAACTCACATGAGTGAGGTCGATCCCACAGGGATTGAAGGATTGAGCAATTTTAGTTTAGTGGTTGATTTAGTCAAGCGAATCAAGTATTGGTTGAGTGTTTTGTATCCAACAGTAATTAAACAACAGGAAATGTAAAGGGGGAAGGGAAGAATTGCAGAAATTAAAAGGAACTGAAAGTAAAAGGACTGAATCTTAAAGAACAAGAAATTAAATGACTGAAACTTAAAGTGCAAGAAATGTAAATTGCAGTAACTTAAAGTGCAAGAAATATAAATTGCTTGAATGAAAAATGGATTTGAGGACTGGGATATCAGAATTTAAGCAAAGGGAAATTGAATTGCAACAATTAATAAAGCAGAGGTTGAATTAGAAGTAACTAAAACTCAAACAGTAAGGAAATTGAATTACAGCAGAGGTTCACCGAAGAACCAAAAGGAAAATTGGGTCTCAGGACTCCAGAGACTAGATAGCAAGGTCTAGATCTCAATTGCCTTCCCAGATCCAAGTTCACAAAGCAATTAGCAAGAAATTAAAGAAGAAGCAGTAAAGGGAATGTAATTGAACTCAATTATGCAGAAGAGAAATTAAAGAGCTCTTGAGTGGAGATTGAGACAGAATTTCCTCAATTCTTAACACCCAAGACTCAAACAAGAAAAGTAAAGATGCTCAAGCAAGAACAAGGAAGAAGAGAGATCAATTCTCCTCCCAAATTCTCAGAAGTCTCAGTGAAGTCTCTCAAAGAAAATTCAAAAGTTTCCAAATAAAAGTGAAGATTCAAAGCTAAAAAAAAAGGTTTTAATTACATCAAACTATCTCCTATTTATACACTTTCTATTCTTGGATCTTGGGATTTGGATGGGCTTTTGATTTGGTGAAGAAATGAATTAAATTGGATTTTTAATCCAATTTTCAGCCCAAGAAAAGTTGCTTCCAGGAGGCTGCCCTGCCCTTGTGGAGGGCAGGGCAGGAATTGATGCGTGCGGCCTTGGTGCGAGCGTTGCGTGTGAGTTGGTGCTGCAGGACGCTGCCCTGCCCTTGTGGAGGGCAGGGCAGAAATTTTTGGTGCGTCAGAATGATGCCCGTGCGTGCGTGCCGTTGCTGCCGAGACTTCCCTTGGTGCGCCAATCTGGTGCGCTGGCCGTGCACCACAAGATGCTGCCCTGCCCTTGCGGAGGGCAGGGCAATGTTTCCAAAGTTGAAGCCCCGTGTTCGAAACTCGGGCAATGCACACGCTACACTTTTCCTTGGTTTTCTTGGCACCAAAGTAAGGCTTAGTTTTTTGTTTCCTCATGGTGCCGTGTTCGATCCTTGTGGCAAGCATTGGTGAGCTTTTTCTTTGAATTTCTTCCTTTGGTGAGCCCGATATTGCCCTTGAGGAGGGCAGGGCAGTGTTTTTGATCTTCTTGATTCATGGCACCAATTTGTGCTCTGCCCTTGTTGTGGGCAGGGCAGTGTTGCCTCTCAAGCCTTGTTTCCTTATGTTGCCCTCCTAGAGGGCAGTGTGCCCTTGTGGAGGGCAATGCTTACTTCCTCCTTTTATGCGCCACACTTTTTCTCTCTTGGGCCACGCTTTCTTAAGCCACGCTTCCTCTTTTTTTCTTTTCTTCACCTACAATAAACCAAAACAACCACTCAAAGTATCACTAAATTCACAAGGCTTATAAATCAATTAAAAATCAATTAAATTCAGCTTAAACCTCATGAGTTAACATTAATTTTATGGTGGTTGTTTGATTTAAAGAAGTTATGCATTTTCACTCCAAATCACTTACTTAGGATGCAAGAAAGTGCATAAAGACTACTAAAACAAGTGAAATTAGCTTGAAAAATGGGTATATGATGACCTGTCATCAGCGTTCAACTCCAAAAGAAGCCCTTGCACGTGTAAAGCTCAAGCTCAGCCCAAGCACACACAAGTGGGCCCCGAAAGTGGATTTCTGCATCAATTACTTACTTCTGTAAACACTAGTAGCTAGTCTAGTATAAATAAGACATTTTATTATTTAATTAGACTTCCTGGATCCTGGATTGTATTTTTGATCCTGTGATCATGTTTTGGAGGCTGGCCATTCGGCCATGCCTGAACCTTCATCACTTATGTATTTTCAATGGTGGAGTTTCTACACACCGTAGATTAAGGGTGTGGAGCTCTGCTGTACCTCGAGTTTTAATGCAATTACTACTATCTTTTATTCAAATTCAATCTTATTTCTATTCTAAGATACTACTCGTACTTCAATCTGATGGATGTGATGATCCATGACACTCATCATCATTCGTCCCTATGAACGCGTGCCTGACAACTACTTCCGTTCTACAAGCGAAAGCTAGAGTGTGTATCTCTTGGATTCCTGATGCACGACGCATGGTTGCCCTCGCCTGACAACCGAACCTTCCATTCCATGAGATCAGAGTCTTCGTGGTATAAGCTAGAATTGATGGCGGCATTCATGAGAATTCGAAAAGTCTAAACCTTGTCTGTGGTATTCCGAGTAGGATTTCGGGATTGAATGACTGTGACGAGATTAAAACTCGCGATTGTTGGGCGTGATGACAAACGCAAAAGAATCAAGGGATTCTATTCCGACATGATCGAGAACCAATAGATGATTAGCCGTGCCGTGACAGAGCATTTGGACATTTTTCACTGAGAGGATGGGATGTAGCCATTGACAACGGTGATGCCCTACATGCAGCTTGCCATGGAAAGGAGTAAGAAGGATTGGATGAAGGCAGTAGGAAAGCAGAGATTCATAAGGAGCACAGCATCTTCATACGCCTATCTGAAATTCCCATTGATGATCTACATAAGTATTTCTATCTTTATTTTTTGTTTATTTATTATTATTATTCAAAAACTCCATAACCATTTATTATCCGCCTGACTGAGATTTACAAGATGACCATAGCTTGCTTTATACCAACAATCTCCGTGGGATCGACCCTTACTCATGTAAGGCTTATTATTTGGACGACCCAGTGCACTTGCTGGTTAGTTGTGCGAGGTTGTGAAGAAAGTGCTGAGTTAGTAAATGCGCACACAAGTTGAATGCCATTATAAGAGATCACAATTTTGTGCACCAAGTTTTTTGCGCCGTTTCCGGGGATTGTTTGAATCACAATTATGTGCAACAACAGTGCCAAGTTTTTCTGATCCGGTAACAACACAAAGTTTTTGGCGCCGTTGCCGGAGATTGTTCGAGTTTGGACAACTAACGGTTCATCTTGTTGCTCAGATTAGGTAATTTTCTTTTTATTTTCTTTTCAAAATGTTTTCAAAAAAATAAATATTTTTCAAAATATTTTTCAAAATTTTTAAGAATGAATTCTAGAGTTTCATGAAGCATGTTGAAATCTGGCTGGCTGTAAAGCCATGTCTAATTCTTTTGGACTGAGGCTTCCAAACTATCAGCATAAAGGCAAGTTAATTGAAATATCAGCTGTTGTATGCCTGATTTATATTCTAAAGCTGGCTGGCTATTAAGCCATGTTCAACCCTTGGATTGGAGCTTTAGGCCAACATTGAAAGATTCCTGGAATTCTTATTAAAAATTTTTGAAGTTCTTATTTTCTTTTTCCTATATGTTTTTCGAAAAAAATAAAAGAAAATACAAAAAAATAATAAAATCATAAAATAAAAAAATATTTTGTGTTTCTTGTTTAAGTCTTGAGTCAATTTATAAGTTTGGTGTCAATTGCATATTCATCTTGTTCTTGCAATTTTTGAAAATTCATGCATTCATAGTGTTTTCATGATCTTCAAGTTGTTCTTGGTAAGTCTTCTTGTTTGATCTTGATGTTTTCTTGTTTTGTGTCTTTTATTATTTTTCATATGCATCTTTGTATTCATATTGTCTAAACATTAAAGATTTCTAAATTTGGTGTCTTGCATGTTTTCTTTGCATCAAAAATTTTTCAAAAATATGTTCTTGATGTTCATCATGATCTTCAAAGTGTTCTTGGTGTTCATCTTGACATTCATAGTGTTCTTGCATGCATCATGAGTTTTGATTCATAATGTTCATGTTGTGAGTCATTTTTGTTGTTTTTCTCTCTCATCATTAAAAATTCAAAAAAATAAAAAATATCTTTTCCTTATTTCTCTCAAAATTTTGAAAATTTGAGTTGACTTAGTCAAAAAATTTTAAAATTAGTTAAGTTCTTATAAGTCAAGTCAAATTTTCAATTTTAAAAATCTTATCTTTTCAAAATCTTTTTCAAAAATCAAATCTCTTTTACTTTTATCTTATGATTTTTGAAAATTTAAAACTATTTTTCAAAATTTTTTTCTTATTTTATTTCAAATTTTCGAAACTTAACTAACAAGTAATGTGATTGATTCAAAAATTTGAAGTTTGTTACTTTATTGTTAAGAAAGGTTCAATCTTTAAATTCTAGAATCATATCTTTTAGTTTCTTGTTAGTCAAGTAATTAATTTTAATTTTAAAAATTAAATCTTTTCCAACCATATCTTTTTAATCACATCTTTTTATCATATCTTTTTAAATTTTATCTTTTTCAAAAATTTGATTTCAAAATATCTTCTTATCTTCTTATCCTTTCAAATTTGATTTTCAAATCTTTTTCAAACTAACCAATTAACTGTTGTTTATTTTTTATCTTTTTCAAAACCACCTAACAACTTTTCTGTCTCCAATTTTTGAAAATACCTCCCTCTTTTTCAAAAAATTCTTTTTAATTAATTAATTATTTTAAGTTTTAATTTTAATTCTATTTCCCCTTTAATTTTCGAAAATCATTAACTCCTTTTCAAAAATTATTTTCGAAAACTTCTCTGTCATCTTATTCTATTTATTCATTCATTTACTAACACTTCTCTTCATCTCAAATCACTGCCCGTATCCTCACCCTTGTGTTTGGATTATTCATTCTTCTTCACTCTTATTCCCTTTCTTCTTCTACTAACATAAAGGAATCTCTATACTGTGACATAGAGGATTCCTCTTCTTTTTCTGTTCTCTTCTCTTTCATATGAGCAGGAACAAGGAAAAAGGTATTCTTATTGAAGCTGATCCTGAACCTGAAAGGACTCTGAAGAGGAAACTAAGAGAAACTAAATTACAACAATCCAGAGACAACCTTACTAAAGTTTTCGAACAAGAAAAGGATATGGCAGCCGAACCCAACAACAACAATGCAAGGAGGATGCTTGGTGATTATACTACACCTACTTCCAAGTTTGATGGAAGAAGAATCTCAATTCCTGCCATTGGAGCAAACAATTTTGAGCTGAAACCTCAACTAGTTGCTCTAATGCAATAAAACTGCAAGTTTTATGGACTTCCATCAGAAGATCCCTACCAGTTTTTAACTGAGTTCTTGCAGATCTGTGAGACTGTTAAGACTAATGGAGTAGATCCTGAAGTCTACAGGCTCATACTTTTCCCTTTTGCTGTAAGAGACAGAGCTAGAACATGGTTGGACTCACAACCTAAAAATAGCCTGGACTCTTGGGATAAGCTGGTCATGGCCTTCTTGGTTAAATTCTTTCCTCCTCAAAAGCTGAGCAAGCTTAGAGTGGATGTTCAGACCTTCAAGTAAAAAGATGGTGAATTCCTCTATGAAGCTTAGGAAAGATACAAGCAGATGACCAAAAAGTGTCCTTCTGACATGTTTTCAGAATGGACCATGATAGATATATTCTATTATGGTCTGTCTGAGTTCTCTAAGATGTCACTGGACCACTCTGCAGGTGGATCCATTCATCTAAAGAAAACGCCTGCAGAAGCTCAGGAACTTATTGAAGTGGTTGCAAATAACCAATTCATGTACACTTCTGAGAGGAATTCCGTGAATAATGGGACGTCTCAGAGGAAAGGAGTTCTTGAAATTGATGCTCTGAATGCCATATTGGCTCAGAACAAAATGTTGACTCAGCAAGTCAACATGATTTCTCAAAGTCTGAATGGATGGCAAAATGCATCCAACAGTACTAAAGAGGCATCTTCTAAAGAAGAAGCTTATGATCCTGAAAACCCTGCAATGGCATAGGTAAATTACATGGGTGAACCTTATGGAAACACATATAATTCTTCATGGAGAAATCATCCAAATTTCTTATGGAAGGATCAACAAAAGCCTCAACAAGGCTTTAATAATGGTGGAAGAAACAGGTTTAACAATAGCAAGCCTTTTTCATCATCTTCTCAGCAACAGACAGAGAATTCTGAGCAGAGCACCTCTAACTTAGCAAATATAGTCTCTGATCTGTCTAAGGCCACTTTAAGCTTCATGAGTGAAACAAGGTCCTCCATCAGAAGTTTGGAGGCACAAGTGGGCCAGCTGAGTAAGAAAGTCACTGAAATTTCTCCTAGTACTCTCTCAAGCAATACTGAAGAGAATCCAAAAAGAGAGTGCAAGGCCATTGACATAATCAACATGGCCAAACCTAGAGAGGAAGGAGAGGACGTGAATCCCAATGAGGAAGACCTCAGGGGACGTCTCTCAAGCAAGAAGGAGTTCCTTATTGAGGACTTAAAGGAATCTGAAGGTCATATAGAGACCATAGAGATCCCATTAACCCTCCTTCTGCCATTCATGAGCTCTGAAAACTATTCTTCCTCTGAAGAGGATGAAGATGTAACTGGAGAGCAAGTTGCTTAATATCTAGGAGCTATCATGAAGTTGAATGATAAGTTGTTTGGTAATGAGACTTGGGAAGGTGAACCTCCCTTGCTCATTAGTGAACTAGATACATGGGTTCAGCAAACTTTACCTCAAAATAAACAAGATCCTGGTAAATTCTTAATACCCTGTACCATAGGCACCATGACCTTTGAAAAGGCTCTGTGTGACTTAGGGTCAGGCATAAATCTTATGCCACTCTCTGTAATGGAGAAGCTGGGGATCATTGAGGTACAGCCTGCCATATTCTCATTACAAATGGCAGACAAGTCAGTAAGACAAGCTTATGGATTGGTAGAGGACGTGTTGGTAAAGGTTGAAGGCCTTTACATCCCTGCTGATTTCATAATCTTAGACACTAGGAATGAGGAGGATGAATGCATCATCCTTGGAAGACCTTTCCTAGCCACAGCAGGAGCTGTGATAGATGTTAACAGAGGAGAATTAGTCCTTCAATTGAATGGGAACTACCTTGTGTTTAAGACCCAAGGGTGTTCTTCTTTAACAATGGAGAGGAAGCATGAAAAGCTTCTCTCAGTACAGAGTCAAACATAGCCCCCACAATCAAACTCTAAGTTTAGTGTTGGGAGGCCACAGCCAAACTCTAAGTTTGGTGTTGAATCCCCACATTCAAACTCTAAGTTTGGTGTTGGGAGTCTACAACATTGACCTGATCACCTTTGAGGCTCCATGAGAGCCCACTGTCAAGCTAGTGACATTAAAGGAGCGTTTATTGGGAGGCAACCCAATTTTTATTTATCTAATTCTATTTTTATTTTTATTTTTCTTTTATGTTTTATTAGGTTCATGATCATGTGGAGTCATAAAATAAATACAAAATTAAAAATAGAATAAAAAACAACAGAAGAAAAAGCCCACCCTGGAAGAAGGGCTTACTGGCGTTTAAACGCCAGTAAGGAGCATCTGGTTGGCGTTCAACGCCAGAACAGAGCATGGATCTGGCGTTGAACGCCAGAAACAAGCAGCATCCTGGCGTTTAAATGCCAGGAATACACCCTGAGGAGAGCTGGCGCTGAATGCTAGAAACAAGCATGGAACTGGCGTTCAACGCCAGAAACATGCTGCACATGGGCGTTGAACGCCCAAAACAAGCATCAATCTGGCGTTTAAATGCCAGAATTACATGCAAAGGCGTTTTACACGCCTAATTGGTGGAGGGATGTAAATCCTTGACACCTCAGGATCTGTGGACCCCACAGGATCATCTCAGGATCTGTGGACCCCACATGATCCCCACCTACCTCAACTCACCTTCTCTCTTCTTCACCAATCACCTCAATCTCTCTTTCCCATCACCTCTTCACCACTCACATCCATCCATCTCTTCCCCACCCGATACCACCCATATGGCCGAAACATACACATCTCTCCCTCTCCTCCATATCTTCTTCTCCTTCCATTCTTTCTTCTTTGCTCGAGGGTGAGCAATGATGAGCGGATATTTTGTACGCTTTTTGGGGGTAATTTCATGTAGATTTTAGCATGTTTCAGTTAGTTTTTAGTAAAATAATATTAGTTTTTAGGCAAAAATCATATTTCTGGACTTTACTATGAGTGTGTGTATTTTTCTGTGATTTCAGGTATTTTCTGGCTGAAATTGAGGGAGTTGAGCAAAAATCTGACTTAGGCTGAAAAAGGACTGCTGATGCTGTTGGATCCTGACCTCCCTGCACTCGAAATGGATTTTCTGGAGCTACAGGAGTCCAATTGGCGCGCTCTCAACGGCGTTGGAAAGTAGACATCCAGGGCTTTCCAGCAATATATAATAGTCCATACTTTGCGCAAGGATAGACGACGTAACTTGGCGTTGAACGCCAAGTACATGCTGCTGTCTGGAGTTAAACGCCAGAAAAACGTCATGATCCGGAGTTGAACGCCCAAAACACGTCAAAACCTGGAGTTTGACGCCAAGAAAGGCCTTTACATGTGGAAAGCTTTAGTCTCAGCCCCAGCACACACCAAGTGGGCCCCAGAAGTGGATTTCTGCACCAATTATCTTAGTTTACTCAATTTTCTGTAAACCTAGGTCACTAGTTTACTATTTAAACAACTTTTACAGACTTATCTTGTACCTCATGCTATTTTCAGATCTGAATTACATACTTTGTGACGGCATGAGTCTCTAAACTCCATTGTTGGGGGTGAGGAGCTCTGCAGCGTCTCGATGATTTAATACAATTCCTTTGTTTTCCATTCAAACACGCTTGTTCTTATCTAAGATGTTTATTCGCGCCTAACTGTGGAGAAGGTGATGATCCGTGACACTCATCACCTTCCTCAACCCATGAACGTGTGCCTGACAACCACCTCCGTTCTACATCAGATTGAATGAATATCTCTTAGATTCCCCAACAGAATCTTCGTGGTATAAGCCGGATTGATGGCGGCATTCATGAGAATCCGGAAAGTCTAAACCTTGTCTGTGGTATTCCGAGTAGGATTCCGGGATTGAATGACTGTGACGTGCTTCAAACTTTAACCTGCTGGGCGTTAGTGACAGACGCAAAAGAGGGATTCTATTCCAGTAGGAGCGGGAACCAACCGGTGATTGGCCGTACTGTGACAGAGTGCGTGCATAGCTTTCACTGCGAGGATGGGAAGTAGCCACTGACAACGGTGACACCCTACATAGAGCTTGCCATGGAAGGAACCTGCGTGTGAGAAGAGGATTCCAAGGAAGAGTTGAAGTCAAAGGACAAAGCATCTCCAAAACTCCAACATATTCCCCAGTACTGCAATTCAAAGTAACATTGTTCCCTCTTTTATTTTTATAATGAAATCTAGTAATTTCACTTTTAATCCAAATAATCCTTGTTGACATCCTAACTAAGATTAATAAAATAACATTGATTGCTTCAAACCAATAATCTCTGTGGATTCGACCCTTACTCACGTAAGGTATTACTTGGACGACCCAGTACACTTGCTGGTCAGTTGAACGAAGTTGATCTTGGACCATATTCTATTATCATATTCTATAAAGAGATACAATTTCGTCCACCAAGCAACATTCTAAGTTTGGTGTGGTAAAAGCATAGCTTTTTTGTTTTTCCATAACCATTGATGGCACCTAAGGCCAGAGAAACCTCAAAAAAAAAAAGAGAGAGAAAAGAGAAGACAATTGCTTCCACCTCTGAGTCATGGAAGATGGAGAGATTCATCTCAAGGATCCAGAGATCAGTAGTAGAGTATTTGACTGCAAATCAAGAGATCCCTGAGATACCTTAGGGGATACATTTTTCTCCACACAATTATTGGGAGCAACTAAGGATAGGAGCACCAAAATCACTAGGGATCAAGCAACAGAGGCAAGGAAGAGACATAGAGGAGCTCAAAAAGCACCATTGGTCCTTTGACGATTAGATTTTTGACGGTTTAGAATTTCATAAATGAATTCTCGTTGCAAGTATAGTTTCTAAACCAATCAATAATCCTTTCATACAAAAAGTTGTTTGTCACTAGTACAAACCCCTAAAATTTATAAACCGAAGTATTCAAACCTCGGGTCGTTCTCCCTAGGAATTACAATAAAGTGTCTTGTTATTGGTTGTGAGTTATTTTGGGGTTTTGATAAGAAGCATGAAAGATAAATGACAAGAAAGTAAACTAAGGCCTAAAAAGATCTTGGCAAGGGTTGGTGGTCTAGGATCTCTATCCTAATCACTAACCACAATATGAGAATTGGCAAGGATTAATCTCATTAAATCATCCTCTAACTAGTAGTAAAGGAAAGTCAAATGAGCTATATCAATCCTAGTCCATAAGTCCTAACTCTTCACTAATTCAATTAGTGAGAACTAGAGTCAATGGATCCCAATCATCAATTACTTGGACATTAGTAACTCAAGAAGTCCTAAGTTACCTTTCCAAGCCAAGAGTATAAAATTCTACTCTAAAACCCAACCAAGCATTTCATCAAACACTTGGAAGGCATAAAAGGAAAGCATAGTAAAATTGCAAGAAAAGTAAATCTACACTACTCAATTGCAAGGAATTAAACAACAACAAATCAAATGAACACAATTATTATGAATTACCTCTAATTGAATTGAAAGAGAATAGGAGGAACAAAAGTAGATCTACAACAAAGCATAAGAACAACATAAAAGAAATTGCAACAAAAGAATGGAAGAAGAATGAATGTAACTACAAGGAATTGAGAAGATAGAAGTAGAAGAAGATGAATCTAAATCTAGATCTAAGAACTAAACCTAATCCTAATCCTAATTCTAGAGAGAAGTGAGAGCTTCTCTCTCTAGAAACTAACTCTAACTACTAAACTAAACTAATGGTAACTAACATCTAAAGTGTGAAGTGTGTCAAAGTATGTTGATTCCCCTTCAATCCTTGACTTAAATAGAATCAGAAATGAGTTGGATTGGGCCCACAAGGCTTCTAAAATCGCTAGCCACATGTTGCATTAAGTGAACCAGATGGCAGCAACGGCACGTGCGCGTACTTTGCGCGTGCGCGCCACTATACGTGTGGCAACTATGGCAAATCTTATATCGTTTCGAAGCCCCGGATGTTAGCTTTCTAACCCAACTGGAACCGCATCATTTGGACCTCTGTAGCTCAAGTTATGGTCGTTTAAGTGCGAAGAGGTCGGCTTGACAGCTTTCCGGTTCTTTCATTTCTTCATGAGTTCTCCAATTTTTCATGCTTCTTTCTTCATTCCCTTGATCCAATCTTTGCCTCTTAAACCTTAAATCACTTAACAAACATATCAAGGCATCTAATGGAATCAAGGAGAATTAGATTTAGCTATTTTAAGACCTAAAAAGCATGTTTTCACTCTTAAGCACAATTAAAGGAGAAGTTACAAAACCATGCTATTTCAATGGATAAATGTGGGTAAAAGGTTATAAAATCCCCTAAAATCAATACAAGACAAGCCGTCAAAATGGGGTTTGTCAACCTCCCCACACTTAAACCAAGCATGTCCTCATGCTTAAGCCAAGAGAGAAATAAGGGATATGACACTTATTCAAAGCAAAGAAACTATATGCATGCCACTAAATGCAAAATGATTCTACCTACTTGGTTAAAAATAAATCAATCTCCAAGACATACATGCACAAGTAGGGCTTAAGATCATATAACGATTCATGAGTCCTACCAATTTAAATATCAAAATGAAGTTCAAGTAGACTTGCAAGAAGAACGCTCATAAAAGCGGGGAATCAAAGAATTGAGCATCGAACCCTCACCGGAAGTGTTTGCACTCTAGTCGCTCAACTGTGTAGGGTCAATTCTCTCAATTCTCCCCTAATCATGTTTTCTAAGATTTGTTTTTCTTCTAACAACCAACATATATTTCATGCATGCATACAAGTATCATGAGGTCTTTTCTTTAGGTTGTAATGGGGTTAGGGTCAAGGTAGGATCATATATGGCTAGTGGACTTAGGATTTGAATCTCTGATTAACTTAAACTTTCCCACCTAACCTATATAATGACCTATACAATTAAGTACTAATCTAACTACCCATTCCTCACTTTTTCACATACTCATGCATTTTCTTTTCATTTCACAACACTTATGCATTGATTCTTATTGAGCTTCACTTTGAGGCATTTTGTCCCCTTTATTACTTTTCTTTTCTTTTTTTTCTTTCTTTTTCTATTTTTTTCCTTTTCCGTATTATTATTTTTTTTTTCTTTTTTTTTCTTTTCTTTTTCTTTTGTTTTTTTTCTCATTCTTTTCTTTCTTTCAAATTATATACAAAAACATCAATGCATAAGGTCTATACATTTTATCAATACATGAGCATGTACCCAATTTCCAATAATTTCAATAAAAATATAAAACTACCCTTTTATTCACCCAATATCCCAAGGTTCCCACACTTGAATGATACTCACACACTCTAGCCTAAGCTAATCAAAGATCCAAATAAGGACATTTATTGTTTTTTTCTCTTTAAGGCTTGTAATGTGCTAAATTAAGAACAAGTGGGTTAAGCGTAGGCTCAAAATTGGTTACAATGGAGAGTAAAAGGTAGGCTATTTGGGTAAGTGAGCTAATGAAATGATGGCCTCAATCATATAAATGCATGAATACACAAAATAATGGACATAAAGAATCAAACAAATCAAAGATTACAATCATAGAAAGAGAATAATGCACACAAGAAGGAAAAATAAGTGGTTATAAGATGTAACCACACTATTAGGCTCAAATCTCACAAGCTTGTGTTCTTAGCTCAAAAACCATGTTCCAAAATAAATTCTTTCAAGCAAGTTCCACAAATTTTCTTTTTTTCAAATTGATAGGGTGCCCTAAAACAGTTTCTTAGAAAGGAAATCATTACCCCAACCAAGTAGTCCTAATAAGAAAAAAAAAGTGGTAAAAATATGTACAAATTTTAACTAACATGCAACCTATCATGCAATGCAATAACTAATCTAACAAAGAAAACTAAGAATTGGTGTTGAAAAGGAAATTGTTACCCATGGAGATCGGTCGGACGACCTCCCCACACTTGAAGATTGCACCGTCCTCGGTGCATGCAAAGAAGAGCAAGGTGGATGGGTTGCTATAATTGATGAGCTCCTTCAAAAGGTTGTGCAGATGACTTGTTTGTTGCCCCATTTAGAAACTTTCCTTTCCTTCCGTATTGGTGGCTGGTGCACGAAATTGCAATCACACTTTTGCAATCCCGTACAACTAACCAGCAAGTGCACTGGGTCGTCCAAGTAATACCTTGCGTGAGCAAGGGTCGATCCCACGGAGATTGTCGGCTTGAAGCAAGCTATGGTTATCTTGTAAATCTTAGTCAGGATATCAGAAATTATCAGGATTGATTGTAAAAAGCAAAAGAACATGAAATGGTTACTTGTTTTGCAGTAATGGAGAATAGGTTGAGGTTTTGGAGATGCTCCATCTTCTGAATCTCTGCTTTCCTACTGTCTTTCTTCATCAAACACGCGAAGCTCCTTCCATGGCAAGCTGTATGTAGGGTTTCACCGTTGTCAGTGGCTACCTCCCATCCTCTCAGTGAAAACGTTCCTATGCTCTGTCACAGCATGGCTAATCATCTGTCGGTTCTCAGTCAGGCCGGAATAGAATCCATTGATTCTTTTGCGTCTGTCACTAACGCCCCGCCTGCTAGGAGTTTGAAGCACGTCACAGTCATTCAATCATTGAATCCTACTCAGAATACCACAGACAAGGTTTAGACCTTCCGGATTCTCTTGAATGCCGCCATCAGTTCTAGCTTATACCACGAAGATTCTGGTTAAGGAATCCAAGAGATATCTACTCAATCTAAGGTAGAACGGAGGTGGTTGTCAGGCACACGTTCATAGCTGAGAATGATGATGAGTGTCACGGATCATCACATTCATCCGGTTTAAGAACAAGTGATATCTTAGAACGGAAGCAAGCATGATTGAATAAGAAACAGTAGTAATTGCATTAATCCATCAAGACACAGCAGAGCTCCTCACCCCCAACCATGGGGTTTAGAGACTCATACCGTGGAAAGTACACAAAGAAACGTGTAAAGTGTCATGAGGTACAGATACAATGTCAAAAGATCCTATTAATAGTAAACTAGTAACCTAGGGTGTACAGAAATGAGTAAATGACGTAAAAATCCACTTCTGGGTCCACTTAGTGTGTGATTAGACTGAGCAATGAAGCATTTTCATGTAGAGACCTTTTCTGGAGTTAAACGTCAGCTTTTATGCTAGTTTGGGCGTTTAACTCCAAGTTTTATGCCAGTTCCAGCGTTAAACGCTGGAAATTCTGAGGCTGATTTGCAACTCCGGTTTGGGCCATCAAATCTCAGGCAAAGTATGGACTATTATACATTGCTGGAAAGCCCAGGATGTCTACTTTCCAATGCCGTTGAGAGCGCGCCAATTGGGCTTCTGTAGCTCCAGAAACTCCACTTCGAGTGCAGGGAGGTCAGAATCCAACAGCATCTGCAGTCCTTTTCAGTCTCTGAATCAGATTTTTGCTCAGGGCCCTCAATTTCAGCCAGAAAATACCTGAAATCACAGAAAAACACACAAACTCATAGTAAAGTCCAGAAAAGTGAATTTTTAACTAAAAACTAATAAAAATATACTAAAAACTAACTAGATCATACTAAAAACATACTAAAAATAATGCCAAAAAGCGTACAAATTATCCGCTCATCACAACACCAAACTTAAATTGTTGCTTGTCCCCAAGCAACTGAAAATCAAACAAGATAAGAGAAGAGAATATGCAATGAACTCCAAAACATCTATGAAGATCAGTATTAATTAGATGAGCGGGGCTTTAGCTTTTTGCCTCTGAACAGTTTTGGCATCTCACTCTATCCTTTGAAATTCAGAATGATTGGCTTCTTTAGGAACTCAGAATCCAGATAGTGTTATTGATTCTCCTAGTTAAGTATGATGATTCTTGAACACAGCTACTTTATGAGTCTTGGCCGTAGCCCAAAGCACTCTGTCTTCCAGTATTACCACCGGATACATACATGCCACAGACACATAATTGGGTGAACCTTTTCAGATTGTGACTCAGCTTTGCTAGAGTTCCCAATTAGAGGTGTCCAGGGTTCTTAAGCACACTCTTTTTGCCTTGGATCACAACTTTATTTCTTTCTTTTTCTTTCCCCTTTTTTTTCCCTTTTTTTCATTTTTTTTTCTTTTTCTCTTTTTTTTTATTCACTGCTTTTTCTTGCTTCAAGAATCATTTTTATGATTTTTCAGATCCTCAGTAACATGTCTCCTTTTTCATCATTCTTTCAAGAGCCAACAATTTTAACATTCATGAACAACAAATTCAAAAGACATATGCACTGTTCAAGCATGCATTCAGAAAACAAAAGTATTGCCACCACATCAAAATAATTAATCTGTTATAAAATTCAAAATTCATGCAATTCTTCTCTTTTTCAATTAAGAACATTTTTTTTTTCATTCAAGAAAGGTGATGGATTCATAGGACATTCATAACTTTAAGGCATAGACACTAAGACACTAATGATCATAAGACACAAACATGGATAAACATAAGCATGATTTTTCGAAAAACAAGAAAATAAAGAACAAGGAAATTAAAGAACGGGTCCACCTTAGTGATGGCGGCTTGTTCTTCCTCTTGAAGATCTTATGGAGTGCTTGAGCTCCTCAATGTCTCTTCCTTGACTTTGTTGCTCCTCTCTCATGATTCTATGATCTTCTTTAATTTCATGGAGGAGGATGAAATGTTCTTGGTGCTCCACCCTTAGTTGTCCCATGTTGGAACTCAATTCTCCTAGGGAGGTGTTGATTTGCTCCCAATAGTTTTGTGGAGGAAAGTGCATCCCTTGAGATGAATCTCTCCATCTCTCATGGCTCGGAGGTGGAAGCTTTTGCCTTCCCCTTCCTCCTTCTAGAGGTTTCTCCGGCCTTAGGTGCCATAAATGGTTATGGAGAAACAAAAAGCAACGCTTTTACCACACCAAACTTAGAAGGTTTGCTCGTCCTCGAGCAAAAGAAGAAAGAAGAGAGAGAGTGGTGGGGTAGATGGGGATCCTGTGGGGTCCATAGATCCTGAGGTGTCAAGGATAATTCATCCCTGCACCAAGTGGCGAGCAAAAATGCTCCCTCTGCTAATCCTGGCGTTAAACGCCGGGCTGGTGCCCATTTCTGGCGTTTAACGCCAGCTTGGTGCCCATTCCTGGCGTTTAACGCCAGTCTGGTGCCCCTTTCTGGCGTTAAACGCCCAGAATGGTGCCAGACTGGGCGTTAAACGCCCATTTGCTGCCCTTACTGGCGTTTAAACGCCAGCAAGTTTTCCTCAGGGTGTGCTGTTTTCTTTCTAATTTTTTTTCTGTTTTGCTTTTTCAATTGATTTTGTGACTTCTCATGATCATCAACCTATAGAAAACATAAAATAACAAAGGAAATTAGATAAAATATAACATTGGGTTGCCTCCCAACAAGCGCTTCTTTAATGTCAGTAGCTTGACAGTGGGCCCTCATGGAGCCTCACGGAGGCTCATAGCAATGTTGGAACCTCCCAACACCAAATTTAGAGTTTGGTTGTGACCTCCCAACACCAAACTTAGAGTTTGACTGTGGGGGCTCTGTTTGACTCTGTTTTGAGAGAAGCTCTTCATGCTTCCTCTCCATGGTTACAGAAGGAGAACCTTGAATCTTATAGTTTGCACTGTCTGCAAGCCACTGAACTTCCTGAATAGCAAACAATTGCTCATCCGGAAAGGTTTCAGAGATCTCAGTAGGAGGGGGGGATGCTCCTGCTACTGGTTCTATCTGGGACAGGTGATCAGCTACTTGATTCTCTGTCCCTTTTCTGTCTCTTATTTCTATATCAAACTCTTGCAGAAGCAACACCCATCTTATGAGCCTGGGCTTTGAATCCTGCTTTGTGAGTAGATATTTAAGAGCAGCATGGTCAGTGTACACAATCACTTTCGATCCTACTAAATAAGATCTGAACTTGTCAATGGCATAAACCACTGCAAGTAACTCCTTTTCTGTGGTTGTGTAGTTCTTCTGTGCATCATTTAGGATACGGCTGCCATAATAAATGACGTGCAGAAGCTTACCATGCCTTTGTCCCAATACTGCACCAATGGCATGGTCACTGGCATCACACATTAGTTCAAATGGTAATGTCCAGTCTGGTGCAGAGATGACTGGTGCTGTGACCAGCTTAGCTTTCAGGGTCTCAAACGCCTGCAGACACTCCTTATCAAAGATAAATGGCGTGTCAGCAGCTAGCAGATTACTCAGAGGTTTGGCAATTTTTGAAAAATCCTTTATAAACCTTCTGTAGAATCCTGCATGCCCAGAAAGCTTCTGATTGCCTTAACATTGGTAGGTGGTGGTAATTTCTCAATTACTTCAACCTTAGCTTGATCCACCTCTATTCCTTTGTTTGAAATTTTGTGCCCAAGGACAATTCCTTCAGTCACCATAAAGTGACATTTTTCCCAGTTTAAAACTAGGTTGGTCTCTTGGCATCTTTTCAGAACAAGTGCTAGATGGTTAAGGCAGGAGCTGAATGAGTCTCCAAATACTGAAAAGTCATCCATGAAGACTTCCAGAAATTTTTCTACCATATCTGAGAAGATAGAGAGCATGCACCTCTGAAAGGTTGCAGGTGCATTGCACAGACCAAAAAGCATCCTTCTGTAGGCAAATACTCTAGAAGGACATGTAAATGCTGTTTTCTCTTGGTCCTGAGGATCTACTGCAATTTGGTTGTAACCTGAGTAGCCGTCCAAAAAGCAGTAGTATTCATGACCTGCTAGTCTCTAGCATCTGGTCTATGAATGGTAAAGGAAAATGATCCTTTTGGTGACTATATTGAGCCTTCTGTAGTCAATAACATGCGCCACCCTGTAACTGTTCTTGTAGGAACTAGTTCATTCTTTTCATTAGAACCACTGTCATGCCTCCCTTCTTAGGGACAACGTGGACAGGGCTCACCCAGGGGCTATCAGAAATAGGATAAATAATCCCAGCCTCTAGTAACTTAGTGACCCTCTTTCTGCACCTCCTTCTGGCTGGATTAGCGCCTTTGTGGTGAACCACTGGCTTAGCATCATCCTCCAATAGGATCTTGTGCATGCATCTTGCTGGGCTAATGTCCTTAAGATCACTTATGGACCACCCAAGAGCTGTCTTGTGTGTCCTTAGCACTTGAATTAGTGCTTCCTCTTCCTGTGGATTTAGAGCAGAGCTTATGATCACTGGAAAAGTGTCACCTTCTCCCAGAAATGCATATTTCAGGGATGGTGGTAGTGGCTTGAGCTCTGGTTTAGGAGGTTTATCTTCTTCTTGAGGAATTTTCAGAATTTCTTTTATTTCCTTTAGTTCCTCCAGATCAGGCTGAACATCTTTAAAGATGTCATCTAGCTCCGATTCAAGACTTTCAGTCATATTGACCTCCTCCACCAAAGAGTCAATAATATCAATGCTCATGCAGTCATTTGATGTGTCTGGATGCTGCATAGCTTTGACAACATTCAACTTGAACTCATCCTCATTGACTCTAAGGGTTAATTCCCCTTTTTGGCGTCAATGAGGTCCGTCCAGTTGCTAGGAAAGGTCTTCCTAGAATGAGAGTTGCACTCTTGTGCTCCTCCATTTCCAGCACTACAAAGTCAGTTGGAAAGGTGAATGGCCCAACCTTGACAATCATGTCCTCAATTATGCCTGATGGATATTTAATGGAGCCATCAGCAAGTTGGAGGCATATTCGGGTTGGTTTGACTTCTTCAGTCAACCCAAGCTTTCTGATAGTGGATGCAGGTATTAGATTGATGCTTGCTCCAAGGTCACACAGGGCTGCCTTGGTGCAAGCACCTTCTAATGTGCATGGTATCATAAAGCTTCCTGGATCTTGAAGCTTTTCTGGTAAGCTTTTCAGGATGACTGCACTGCATTCTTCAGTGAGAAATACTTTTTCAGTTTCTCTCCAATCCTTCTTATGACTTAAGATCTCTTTCATGAACTTAGCATAAGAAGGTATTTGCTCAAGTGCCTCTGCAAACGGAATCTTTATTTCAAGAGTCCTTAGGTAGTCTGCAAAGCGGGCAAATTGCTTATCCTGTAACACCCTACCATACAGAGTCTTATGCTTAAGTCATAATTCAGAGATGGCAAGGTATTACGACCTCTAAAATAAAAATTTAGTACACATAGTAGTATGAATGATTGTTTATAACTAGGAGCCTTTATAGAAAAAGGGGTAAACAAAAAAAATCGCAACTCAAAAGCGCAACACTCACGATCGATAACGTAACGGACAATTATAACCAACACGTGATTATATATATACAAAGGAGTGTCAAAAACAGGAATATCAAGACTCAAGATCCGGCTGCGAAGATAACCGGTCCGAGCATAGCAATATATATATATATGATAAAATCAGGAAAACCCCAAAGGAAACCCAAAGGGACACAAATACATAAAACCTATTCTCCAAAATCTCCCATAAGAGGAGTCATCACAGTTTGTATTATTTAATGGAGATAAAAGTAGCTAAGCAAAACATATAAACCAAAACATAGTCCCGAGAACAAAGGATCTTCGCAAATCTAGAAGTCTCTAGCATGCCTCAGCGGGAAACCTCACGTCCTGCATCTGAAAACCACAAAATCCGCATGGGTGAGAACCAGAGGTCCCCAGCATGGTAACAGCTTCCACATATATAATACATAATAATAGAGGAAAGCCAAAGGCAATCCTAGAACTTCCTCCAGATAATATCAAGCTTATAAACAAGCTAAACCGTATAAGGGCATCTGACTAAAGATTCTTCAGTCTAACTAATACTTCCCTTTCCAATTCCTTTTCACCTCCCAACCACCAGCAGAAGTATAATGTAGCAAACACAGTTATATCAGACAAAGAATATACAAATAGGAGCAGTTAAGACATTTAGACAATTAGCAAGTAATATGCAGTCAAATAGGCAATCCCAAACAATTCACATAGTATGCATATGATGAATGCCTGTCCCTAGTGGCCGATGATATCATCCTGTCGGTTATAGAGCCAACCCGACAAGTCCTGGTCGCTAACCATTGGACTGTCCCTCTGTCATGCATCCCCAAACTCGAGTTATACTCGTTATAAACGTGATCATAAACATGATCCATATCCATCACCCTCACTGGTGAATATTTATGGGGGATCGAGCTCATCCGGGTCTTTCACAGTGCCCGGCCACACTTACGACATAGGGTCAAAAGAGCTTCGAGTCTCAACCTGGAGCACGTGGTGGCTAGCCACTGCTACTACCCAGGGAAACTCGTATCTCCGATAGTGGAAGTGCAAATCACAATTATCACTAATTCAGCATAAACATGCATGAATTCTCATCCATGGATCAACATCCATATCAGCCATCCGGCTCACGGTTAAATCCATAACCAGCCAATATTCATAGCATACACAGCTATTCCGGCTCACGGTTCAATCCAGAACCAGCCAATATTCATTAACAATTACAGCCTTTCGGCCCATGGCTTAACAAGCACTTCCACCACCATCCTCCGCATCTCACATAATCATCTTGATCCTCATTGATCATTCATTTTCCCCTTGCTTCACTCGCAAGTTACCTCATTCACTAGCCCCTTTCTAATAGCTAGGCATGCCATAACGATTTAAGACATAAAGGGTGAGATCGGAGGCTTAGAAGTATGAAATTTGGCTTTTAAAACTCAAAAATCAACTTTGGGATGAAAACAGGGCCACGCGTACGCGCACTCCACGCGCACGCGTGAATGGCCTCAAAAACTCATCGACGCGCAAGCGTCATGCACGCTAACGCGTGGATTACAAATTTGCCAATCGACGCGCACGCGTCAACCACGCGTACGCGCGGGTGTCCTCGTGCCCCAGGCACAACACCGGCACAGTTCTGGCATAACTCTCTGGAAAATGGCTGGGCATTGGGTGCAGCACAATCGGCGCTCCCGCGCATATCACGCGCACGCGTGGATGGCGTTTTCTGGAAGATCGGCGCGTACGCGCCAGGTGCGCCCACGCGCAAGGGGTTATTCTGCTAAAAATTTTCTAAGTTAAAAGCTGCAGAATTCACAGATTTTTACCCCAATCTTCCAACGGACATAACTTCCTCATTTTAAATCGTTTTTCACCCGTTCTTCGAATGGCATGGACATCCCGGATCCAATTTCATTTTTAAACAGATTTGGTACAAAACGGAGATCCGTAGTCCAAGTTATGTCCCACCAAAGTATGCCCAAAACCATGTTTTTCATAAAAACCACAAAGTGCCATTTTCAAAACAAGCCATTTCCAATTCTTTTCAAAATCAATCAAAACATGCCAATTTCATCCCTTTTCTTTGAAATCAATCAAATGTATCAAATTCAACATCAAGCCTCCTCAACTCACACATTGACACATTACCACAATATACAAAATCACTATCTCATCATTTTAGCCCACTTCACCCAAGTGGCTCAAACTCAAACATATTGACATATCATATACTATTCCTCATGCCAATTCTCAACAACATCAATTCCAATAAATCATCATTGTACATAATCAATATCATACTCACCACCAACATGGTTCAACCCACAATTTAACCATAACCAATCATCAAGCATATATCACAACATGCATATTTCTCATACATCATACCACCAAGGCATCAATAATCATCATCACATATATGACCACATCATATATCTCAATCATTCAACAACATCAACAATTCAATGCCTATCTTAGGGCCTCTAGCCTAAGTATTTCCTACCACATTACATATTAGATACGGGAAACCGAAACCATACCTTAGCCGAATTTCCCAAGCTCCCCCGGAGCACTTCCAAACCACTTATCCACAAGCTCTCAAGGCCTCAACACCTCCAAGAACAGATTTTTCACCACTAAACCCTTTCCAAGCTTTTCAATATCACCAATCAAGCTCCAATATCCACACATACACAACCTAAGCCACAACCATCATACCCATACACAACATCTCAAAACCCAAACATCATAAAATCACAAAATCACACTAGGGTTGAGAATCTTACCACCTCCAAGGTCCAAGGAGACAAGATTAACCTTCTCCTTCAAGAGAGTTGGGTCCTATAACATCAAAGAACCCAAAATCTCAACATTTAACCCATGAAACTCGAAAATAAGGGCTGAGATTTCGAACAGAAACACGTGGCTTACCTCAAGATTGATTATATGGGTTTTGTAGATCTCTCCGCGGTGAACGCGTGGCCGTAAACGGGGTGGCAATCGGAGCTCTAGATCAAAAGTTATGGTGGTTTGAAGATCAACCAAGGGAGAGAACTTGAGAGAGTGTTCTTCCTCCCTTTCTTTCTAATTTCAGCTTGTGTGTGTAACAAATGAGGAGAGAGAGTGCTGAAAACTAGGGTTTTGGTTTAATTATGTTGGGCCAAGGGCCCACTTTGGGTCCGGTTGGCCCGGTTTGGCCCGTTCGGTCCAATCTTGGTCCGAATTCTATAAAATTGGTACCAAAATTCTCGTCTCAATCTCCTCTATCACATTTAGCCATAAAAATCACATTTTAGGCTTTCTAGAATAAATTCTCATTTATGGGTTAATTAGCCGTTAATTAATCGGGTTTTACATATCCTGCTCCGCTTGGCGGAGTTTCTGAGGATAAGGCATCTTGGCTTTATATTCTTTAACCTTAGTTGCTGCAGGTTTATTCCTTACAGAAGTGGTTGGAGAAGCCTTTTTAGAGGAGTTACTATCAGCACTCTCAGGTGTCTGATTCCCCTTTTGCGTTTGAACGCCAGGATTGGGTGGAAAATGGGCGTTTAACGCCAACTTTTCCCCCTTTTCTGGCGTTTGAACGCCAGAACTGGGCAGGGAATGGGCGTTTAACGCCAGCTTTCCCTCCCTTTCTGGCGTTTGAACGCCAATAGCATTCCTCTCTGGGCTCTTACTGTCCTCAGAGGGATTTTGGATAGTGGTTTGGCTATCCTCTGTCAATTGTTCCTTATTTGGCTTTTTGCCACTTTGAGCAATGTTATTCAATGTCTTCTCACTCCTCAGTTGAACTGCTTGGCATTCTTCTGTTATCTGTTTAGATAGTTGCTGCCTTGTCTGATTCAATTGTGCTTCCATATTCTTGTTAGCAATTTTAGTTTCTTGGAGCATTTCTTTAATTTCAGCTAACTGTTTTGTCATCAGGAGCAATTGTTGATTAAGCTCAATCATCTGTTCTTGAGGATTAGGATCAGTGGCTACTGCCATGACTTCCTCTTTTGGAGAGAACTCATTGCTAGAGTATAAATATTGGTTTCTAGCAACAGTGTCTATAAGCTCTTGAGCTTCTTCAATTGTCTTCCTCATGTGTATAGATCCACCAGCTGAGTGGTCTAAAGACATCTGAGCTTTTTCTGTAAGCCCATAGTAGAAGATGTCTAACTGTACCCACTCTGAAAACATTTCAGAGGGGCATTTTCTTAGCATACCTCTATACCTCTCCCAGGCATTATAAAGGGATTCATTATCCTCTTGTTTAAAGCCTTGGATGTCCAGCCTTAGCTGTGTCATCCTCTTTGGAGGGTAAAAGTGATTCAGGAATTTGTCTGATAACTGTTTCCATGTCTTTATGCTTGCTGTAGGTTGGTTATTCAACCACCTTTTAGCTTGATCTTTTACAGCAAATGGAAACAGTAATAGTCTGTAGACATCCTGATCTACCTCTTTATCATGTACTGTGTCAGCAATTTGTAAGAATTGTGCCAGAAACTCAGTAGGCTTTTCTTGTGGAAGACCGGAATACTGGCAATTTTGCTGCACTATGATAATGAGTTGAGGATTTAGCTCAAAGCTGCTTGCTTTGATGGGAGGTGTACAGATGCTACTCCCATATGCAGCTGTAATGGGGTTAGCATATGACCCCAGAGTCCTTTTGGACTGATCAATCCCACTTAGGTCCATAATGGACAAAAGGGAAATGATAATGATTGCAAACAGATAAATTTTGTTTTTTTTTGAGTTAAACGAAAAAAATAAAATAAAACAAAAGAAAATTAAAATAAAAATTCGAAAATCAAAAAGAAAATAAGATCAAAGCAAATTGAGAACTGAATCAATTAAGTAATTAAAAAGATTTTGAAAATAGCAATTAAAAAGATATGATTGAAAAATTTTTATGAAAAAGATTTGATTTTGAAAAGAGGAAAGAGAAAAACACAAAAAGACACCAACTTAAAATTTTAGAAAATCAAACACTAATTTTCGAAATTTTTTTTTTAAGAGAAAAACACAAAGAGGACACCAAACTTAGAACTTTTACGGATCAAAAAGGGATTAAGGACATGCAAAATCAAAAATTAAAAGAAAAACAAAAGCATGCAATTGACACCAAACTTAGAATATGAAACTAGACTCAACTAAAAGACTCTAAACCAATAAAAACAAAACAGTCCTAATCTAAGCAACAAGATAAGCCGTCAGTTGTCCAAACTCGAACAATCCCCGGCAACGGCGCCAAAAACTTGGTGCACGAAATTGCAATCACACTTTTGCAATCCCGCACAACTAACCAGCAAGTGCACTGGGTCGTCCAAGTAATACCTTGCGTGAGCAAGGGTCGATCCCACGGAGATTGTCGGCTTGAAGCAAGCTATGGTTATCTTGTAAATCTTAGTCAGGATATCAGAAATTATCAGGATTGATTGTAAAAAGCAAAAGAACATGAAATGGTTACTTGTTTTGCAGTAATGGAGAATAGGTTGAGGTTTTGGAGATGCTCCATCTTCTGAATCTCTGCTTTCCTACTGTCTTTCTTCATCAAACACGCGAAGCTCCTTCCATGGCAAGCTGTATGTAGGGTTTCACCGTTGTCAGTGGCTACCTCCCATCCTCTCAGTGAAAACGTTCCTATGCTCTGTCACAGCATGGCTAATCATCTGTCGGTTCTCGGTCAGGCCGGAATAGAATCCATTGATTCTTTTGCGTCTGTCACTAACGCCCCACCTGCTAGGAGTTTGAAGCACGTCACAGTCATTCAATCATTGAATCCTACTCAGAATACCACAGACAAGGTTTAGACCTTCCGGATTCTCTTGAATGCCGCCATCAGTTCTAGCTTATACCACGAAGATTCTGGTTAAGGAATCCAAGAGATATCTACTCAATCTAAGGTAGAACGGAGGTGGTTGTCAGGCACACGTTCATAGCTGTGAATGATGATGAGTGTCACGGATCATCACATTCATCCGGTTTAAGAACAAGTGATATCTTAGAACGGAAGCAAGCATGATTGAATAAGAAACAGTAGTAATTGCATTAATCCATCAAGACACAGCAGAGCTCCTCACCCCCAACCATGGGGTTTAGAGACTCATACCGTGGAAAGTACACAAAGAAACGTGTAAAGTGTCATGAGGTACAGATACAATGTCAAAAGATCCTATTAATAGTAAACTAGTAACCTAGGGTGTACAGAAATGAGTAAATGACGTAAAAATCCACTTCTGGGTCCACTTAGTGTGTGCTTGGGCTGAGCAATGAAGCATTTTCGTGTAGAGACCTTTTCTGGAGTTAAACGCCAGCTTTTATGCCAGTTTGGGCGTTTAACTCCAAGTTTTATGCCAGTTCCAGCGTTAAACGCTGGAAATTCTGAGGCTGATTTGCAACTCCGGTTTGAGCCATCAAATCCCGGGCAAAGTATGGACTATTATACATTGCTGGAAAGCCCAGGATGTCTACTTTCCAATGCCGTTGAGAGCGCACCAATTGGGCTTCTGTAGCTCCAGAAAATCCACTTCGAGTGCAGGGAGGTCAGAATCCAACAGCATCTGCAGTCCTTTTCAATCTCTGAATCAGATTTTTGCTCAGGGCCCTCAATTTCAGCCAGAAAATACATGAAATCACAGAAAAACACACAAACTCATAGTAAAGTCCAGAAAAGTGAATTTTTAACTAAAAACTAATAAAAATATACTAAAAACTAACTAGATCATACTAAAAACATACTAAAAACAATGCCAAAAAGCGTACAAATTATCCGCTCATCAGTGGCCAACCCAAAAGGAAAGAAAGAAAGGAAATTAAGCCTATAACAAAGATATCAAGGCAATTAGAACATAGGCGGGGGCTAATGCCAAATAAAGGTATGGTTCTCTACTACATGTTAGCTAAGCATGTGAGTGAGAAAACAATGTAAGCTAAGGCATATCATTAAGCTTGATGCAAGAGTAAAGTTAAAGCATGAAGAGTGTATTGAGCATCAAGTTCAAATGAGAAGAAGTGGGTCATGAAAGACAATATGAGGTCATATCAATGCACAAAGACACAAGAGTCATACAAGATGAAGCATTGATTTAAAAGTTTCATCACCCAACAATATCAAACAAGTCAAGAGGCACCAAAATAATGCAAGAATTTCTCAACAATTGAGTAGGAAGATGCAACACCATTATTAAAATGACTAAAAAAAACAAAAACATGCTACAAAAACTAAATGAAAATGGGAAGAGTAGAAGTATGCGAATGTGATAAGCAAAAGAAAATGGAAGATGAGAAAAAAAAACTCTCTTTTTTTTTTTTTTTTTTTTTACCGACGCGTGCGCGTTATGTGTGCTTACGCGTCGATGTGCATATTGGTTGAAGGACGCGTACGCGCCAGGTGCGCGCACGCGTGCATCGAGTTAGGCCGAAGGCATAATGTCGGCCCAAGTCTGGCACAACTCTCGGGTAGAAGTACCAGGAGTGTGGATCGTGCAATCGACGCGCGCGCGCACAGTGTGCGTGCGCGTGCATTGCCAATTTAAGATCATGTGCGCGTACGCGCCAGGTGCGCGCACGCGTGCATAGACTTGTGCCTTAGGCCCAATGTTCGCACAGTGCAGGCCTAACTCTCGGGTTTTTGGCTGGAGGTGAAATTTTGCATCCACGCGTACGCGTACAGTGCGCGTCCGCGTGGGTGGTCGAAAAATGCTCAGGTGCGCGTACGCGTCATGTGCGCGCACGCGTGGATGGTGTTCTATTTTTCAAAAAATATTTTTCTAAGTTCTTACACCAATCCAAGCCTTTCAATCCTCCAAACAGCTACCAAAACGCCCTAGAACCTTATTCAACATACTATACTACTAACTAAACTTGATAAAACAATAAAAACAAGAATTTAAACTAATTCTACCAATATGTACAAAGAAAGAAAATGAAAAGATGTTACCATGGTGGGGTATCTCCCACCTAGCACTTTTGTTTATTGTCCTTAAGTTGGACTTATGGGGAGCTCCTCATCAAGGTGGCTTGTGCTTGTATTCATCTTGGAACTCCCACCAATGCTTGGTTCTCCATTGTGCCCCAAGATTCTTCATGGATTGAGCCAAGTCTTGATGGAGTTCTTCACAAGCTTGGGGCTCCCAAAGTTGATCATCTTCTTGTGATCCGGGGTCCCACACTTTGTTTTCACACCCGTCTTGAGGTTGATCATCATTATTAGTCCAACCGGGTGGTGAGTAAGGTGAATTCTCTATAAAGTGCCCAACAATCCTTCTAGACCCATCTATTTGAGCACTATTCCCACCTTTGTATTCAACTCTTGAAGTATCAACCAAAATGAGCCTTGATTTGCAACGCCAACCAAGAAACATCTTTCGCTTACGCTTCATTCCACAAAGCATCCTAAGTTGACCATCCGTTTCAAGCAAGCCATACTCAAGTGGGACAATAAAGCTAATAGAAATGAATTTTACCCACTCAAGTGAGGGAGTAGATGACAACCTAGGCAAAGATGCTTCCCACGATCTTGACAAAGCGTATTCCACTCCCATCCTTCTATTTCTAAGGACTTCCACCTCTTCACAAGATTTCTCTAATTCAATCCTTTGTTCATTAATACTATCTAAGCCTTTTCCCTTAATCAAACTATAATTGGGAGGGTGAAAAAAGTTTACCTCCACAATATTTTCAAATGCACCGGGAGAAGGTTCTTCAAGTTCAAAGGATTCTCCACCACTAGGACTTGATGCTTGCTCTTCATCACCAAGGGAACTCAATCCTTGCCCTATCCCATCCAAGTCTTCGTATGGAATATGCCTTGGAAGGTGTGCACTTTCCTCCCTAGCATCAATTTCAATCATCTTGGAGGGGTTTTCTTTAACTCTATGTTCCCATGGAGGCTCCGCATCTCCTAAGTCTTCTACCACTTCTTCGTTGTCTTCAACAATTAAAGCTTCCTCTAATTGTTCCAATACAAAGCAACTTCCCTCATTTCCCACCAGAGTTTCCAATCTCTCCTTCATGCTATGTTCTTCACTTGATTCTCCACATGTAGCCATGGGAGTTCCTTGAGTGTTCAAGCATTGGGAGGCTAGTTGATTTGTTACCGCATCCAAGGCGGCCATGAAATTTTGCACATCCCTTTTCATCTCTTCTTGCCCTTCAACAAGAACACCAAGGGTTTCATCCATTAGAGATTGGGGTGGTTGGAAGGATTCATCATTTTGGGGGAAGGGTTTATAGTAGGAAGGTGGTTCTACTTGGTAGAGTTGTGGTGGTTCAATGTTTTCCATTCTTTCCACTTGTTGCACAACACACTCCATGGTTGCTTGAAATTGATCCAATGCTTCCTTGAGATGATCCCTTGACTCATGTTCCTCTTGGATAATATGATTAGGATCATGTGGCTCTTGGATCAATGGATATGAGTATTTTTCCATGGGAGGTTGTGGTGGAAAGTAGTATTCATCTTGTGGTTGAAAATTTTTGTATATTGGAGGTGGTTCATCTTGGTAATAATATGGAGGGGGTGGCTTTTGAAAATGTTGATTTTGGAGTGGTAGTGGCTCTATGTGTGGTGCATATGGCTCATATGGTTGTTGGTAGGATGAATATGGATTAGGGTCATATGAAGGTGGTTGGTGAAAAGAGGCTTGTGAATATGGTTGAGAGTTATGTTGAGGATATGGTTCATAGGCATATGGTGGTGGCTCTTGAAAGTCACAAGGAGATTCACCATAGCCATTGGATTGATATGCATCAAAAAATGGCTCTTCTTCATAGTGCATTGGTGGAGGTTGTTGCCATGAAGATTGATCATATGCATATGGCTCCTCCCACTTTTGATTGTCCCATCCTTGATGCATCTCTTCATTGAAGTTCTCATCACCTACAACATAGTTGTAATCACACTCATAGCCAAAATGAGAATTCATGATAGCAAGAGAGGGTAAAAACAAAAAATAGTAACAAATAAAGAGAACAAACTAAAAACTAACAAAGAAGCAAAAAGCAAACATATTCACAATATTCACATATATACAATAACCAATAACACAACACCATTGCAATTCCCCGGCAACGGCGCCATTTTGACGATTAGATTTTTGACGGTTTAGAATTTCATAAATGAATTCTCGTTGCAAGTATAGTTTCTAAACCAATCAATAATCCTTTCATACAAAAAGTTGTTTGTCACTAGTACAAACCCCTAAAATTTATAAACCGAAGTATTCAAACCTCGGGTCGTTCTCCCTAGGAATTACAATAAAGTGTCTTGTTATTGGTTGTGAGTTATTTTGGGGTTTTGATAAGAAGCATGAAAGATAAATGACAAGAAAGTAAACTAAGGCCTAAAAAGATCTTGGCAAGGGTTGGTGGTCTAGGATCTCTATCCTAATCACTAACCACAATATGAGAATTGGCAAGGATTAATCTCATTAAATCATCCTCTAACTAGTAGTAAAGGAAAGTCAAATGAGCTATATCAATCCTAGTCCATAAGTCCTAACTCTTCACTAATTCAATTAGTGAGAACTAGAGTCAATGGATCCCAATCATCAATTACTTGGACATTAGTAACTCAAGAGGTCCTAAGTTACCTTTCCAAGCCAAGAGTATAAAATTCTACTCTAAAACCCAACCAAGCATTTCATCAAACACTTGGAAGGCATAAAAGGAAAGCATAGTAAAATTGCAAGAAAAGTAAATCTACACTACTCAATTGCAAGGAATTAAACAACAACAAATCAAATGAACACAATTATTATGAATTACCTCTAATTGAATTGAAAGAGAATAGGAGGAACAAAAGTAGATCTACAACAAAGCATAAGAACAACATAAAAGAAATTGCAACAAAAGAATGGAAGAAGAATGAATGTAACTACAAGGAATTGAGAAGATAGAAGTAGAAGAAGATGAATCTAAATCTAGATCTAAGAACTAAACCTAATCCTAATCCTAATTCTAGAGAGAAGTGAGAGCTTCTCTCTCTAGAAACTAACTCTAACTACTAAACTAAACTAATGGTAACTAACATCTAAAGTGTGAAGTGTGTCAAAGTATATTGATTCCCCTTCAATCCTTGACTTAAATAGCATCAGAAATGAGTTGGATTGGGCCCACAAGGCTTCTAAAATTGCTAGCCACATGTTGCATTAAGTGAACCAGATGGCAGCAACGGCGCGTGCGCATACTTTGCGCGTGCGCGCCACCATACGTGTGGCAACTATGGCAAATCTTATATCGTTTCGAAGCCCCGGATGTTATATTTCTAACCCAACTAGAACCGCATCATTTGGACCTCTGTAGCTCAAGTTATGGTCGTTTAAGTGCGAAGAGGTCGGCTTGACAGCTTTCCGATTCTTTCATTTCTTCATGAGTTCTCCAATTTTTCATGCTTCTTTCTTCATTCCCTTGATCCAATCTTTGCCTCTTAAACCTTAAATCACTTAACAAACATATCAAGGCATCTAATGGAATCAAGGAGAATTAGATTTAGCTATTTTAAGACCTAAAAAGCATGTTTTCACTCTTAAGCACAATTAAAGGAGAAGTTACAAAACCATGCTATTTCAATGGATAAATGTGGGTAAAAGGTTATAAAATCCCCTAAAATCAATACAAGACAAGCCGTCAAAACGGGGTTTGTCATCCTTCAAGAAGGCACCTTGTTCTTATTTCTCTGTTTTTTTCGGTTTTTTATGCTATATGTTTATCTATGTGTGTGTCTTTATTACATGATCATTAGTATTTAGTAACTATGTCTTAAGGCTATGAATAATTCCATGAATCCTTCACCTCTCTTAAATGAAAAATGTTTCTAATTCAAAAGAACAAGAAGTACACGAGTTTCAAATTTATCTTTGAAATTAGTTTAATTATATTGATGTGGTGATAATACTTTTTTTTTTCTGAATGAATGCTTGAACAGTGCATATTTTTTATCTTGTTGTTTATGAATGTTAAAATTTTTGGCTCTTGAAAGAATGATGAACAAAGAGAAATGCTATTGATAATCTGAAAAATCATAAATTTGATTCTTGAAGCAAGAAAAAGCAGTGAATAGCAAAAGCTTGTGGAAAAAAAAAAGAAAAAAGAAAAAAAATCGGCGAAAAAATAGAAAGAAAAAGAAAAAGCAAGCAGACAAAGCCAATAGCCCTTAAAACCAAAAGGCAAGGGTAAAAAGGATCCAAGGCTTTGAGCATCAATGGATAGGAGGGCCCAAGGAAATAAAATCCATGCCTAAGCGGCTAAATCAAGCTGTCCCTAACCATGTGCTTGTGGCATGCAGGTCCAAGTGAAAAGCTTGAGACTGAGTGGTTAAAGTCGTGATCCATAGCAAAAAGAGTGTGCTTAAGAACTCTGGACACCTCTAACTGGGGACTTTAGCAAAGCTGAGTCACAATCTGAAAAGGTTCACCCAGTCATGTGTCTGTGGCATTTATGTATCCGGTGGTAATACTGGAAAACAAAGTGCTTATGGCCACGGCCAAGACTCATAAAAGTAGCTGTATTCAAGAATCAACATACTTAATTAGGAGAATCAATAACACTATCTAAAATTCTAAGTTCCTATAGATGCCAATCATTCTAAACTTCAAAGGATAAAGTGAGATGCCAAAACTGTTCAGAAGCAAAAAGCTACAAGTCCCGCTCATCTAATTAGAACTAATATTCATTGATATTTTGGGATTTATAGTACATTCTCTTCTTTTTATCCTATTTGATTTTCAGTTGCTTGGGGACGAGCAACAATTTAAGTTTGGGGTTGTGTTGAGCGAATAATTTATATGCTTTTTGGCATTGTTTTTAGGTAATTTTTAGTAGGATCTAGTTACTTATAGGGATGTTTTCATTAGTTTTTATGATAAATTCACATTTCTGGACTTCACTATGAGTTTGTGTGTTTTTCTATAATTTCAGGTATTTTCTGGCTGAAATTGAGGGACCTGAGCAAAACTCTGATAAGAAGGCTGACAAAGGACTGCTGATGCTGTTGGATTCTAACCTCCCTACACTCGAAATGGATTTTCTGGAGCTAAAAAACTCCAAATGGCGCGCTCTCAATGGAGTTGGAAAGTAGACATCCAGAGCTTTCCAGAAATATATAATTGTCCATACTTTATTCGAGATTAGATGATGTAAACTGGCGCTCAACGCCAGTTCCATGCTGCATTCTGGAGTCAAACGCCAGAAACACATCACGAACCAGAGTTGAACGCCAAAAACACATTACAACTTGGCGTTCAACTCCAAAAGAAGCCTCTGCATGTGTAAAGCTCGAGCTCAGCCCAAGCACACACCAAGTGGGCCCCAGAAGTAGATTTCTGCATCAATTATTTACTTTTGTAAACCCTAGTAGCTAGTCTAGTATAAATAGGACATTTTATTATTGTATTAGACATCCTGGATCCTAGATTGTATTTTTGATCATGTGATCACATTTTGGAGGCTGGCCATTCGGCCATGCCTGAACCTTCATCACTTATGTATTTTCAACGGTGGAGTTTCTACACACCATAGATTAAAGGTGTGGAGCTCTGCTGTACCTTGAGTTTTAATGCAATTACTACTATCTTTTATTCAAATTCAATCTTATTTCTATTCTAAGATACTACTCGTACTTCAATCTGATGGATGTGATGATCCGTGACACTCATCATCATCCGTCCCTATGAACGCGTGCCTGACAACCACTTCCGTTCTACAAGCGAAAGCTAGAGTGTGTATCTCTTGGGTTCCTGATGCACGACGCATGGTTGCCCTCGCCTGACAACCGAGCCTTCCATTCCGTGAGATCAGAGTCTTCGTGGTATAAGCTAGAATTGATGGCGGCATTCATGAGAATCCGGAAAGTCTAAACCTTGTCTGTGGTATTCCGAGTAGGATTTCGGGATTGAATGACTGTGACGAGCTTAAAACTCCCAATTGTTGGGTGTGATGACAAACGCAAAAGAATCAAGGGATTCTATTCCGACATGATCGAGAACCAACAGATGATTAGCTGTGCCGTGATAGAGCATTTGGACCTTTTTCACTGAGAGGATAGGATGTAGACATTGACAACGGTGATGCCCTACATGCAGCTTACCATGGAAAGGAGTAAGAAGGATTGGATGAAGGCAGTAGGAAAGCAGAGATTCAGAAGGAGCACATCATCTTCATACGCCTATCTGAAATTCCCATCGATGATCTACATAAGTATTTCTATCTTTATTTTTTGTTTATTTATTATTATTATTCGAAAACTCCATAACCATTTATTATCCACCTGACTGAGATTTACAAGATGACCATAGCTTACTTCATACCAACAATCTCCGTGGGATCGATCCTTACTCACGTAAGGTTTATTACTTGGACGACCCAGTGCACTTGCTGGTTAGTTGTGCGAGGTTGTGAAGAAAGTGCTGAGTTAGTAAATGCGCACACCAAGTTGAATGCCATTATAAGAGATCACAATTTCGTGCACCACCAATCATTCTGAATTTCAAAGGAGAAAGTGAGATGCCAAAACTGTTCAGAAGCAAAATGCTACAAGCCCCGCTCATCTAATTAGGACTAAGTTTCATTGATACTGTGGGATTCATTGTATATTCTCTTCTTTTTATCCTATTTTGATTTTCAGTTGCTTAGGGACAAGCAACAATTTAAGTTTGGTGTTGTGATGAGCGGATAATTTATACGCTTTTTGCCATTGTTTTTAGGTAGTTTTTAATAGGATCTAGCTACTTTTTGGGATGTTTTTATTATTTTTTATGAAAAATTCATATTTCTGAATTTTACTATGAGTTTGTATATTTTTTTGTGATTTCAGGTATTTTCTGGCTGAAATTGAGGGACCTGAGCAAAAATCTGATTCAGAGGCTAAAAAAGGACTGCAGATGCTGTTGGATTCTGACCTTCCTGCACTCGAAGTAGATTTTCTGGAGCTAAGGAACTCCAAATGGTGCGCTCTCAATCGCGTTGGAAAGTAGACATCCAGGGCTTTCCAGAAATATATAATAGTCCATATTTTGCACGAGTTTTGATGACGTAAAATGGCGTCAAAACGCCAGCTCTCTGCTCTTTTCTGGCGTCAAAACGCCAGAACTGGCATAAAAATTGGAGTTAAACGCCCAAACTGGCATAAAAGCTGGTGTTTAACTCCAAGAGAAGCCTCTACACGTGTAAAGCTCAATGCTCAGCCCAAGCACACACCAAGTGGGCCTGGAAGTGGATTTCTGCATCATTTACCTATTTTTGTAAACCCTAGTAGCTAGTTTTCATTATAAATAGGACCTTTTACTATTGTATTTTCATCTTCGGATCATAGAGACATTCTGGATGATATATTTTCATATTTGGGGAGGCTGGCCATTCGGCCATGCCTGGACCTCTAGATCACTTATGTATTTTCAACGGTGGAGTTTTTACACGCTATAGATTAAGGGTGTGGAGCTCTACTGTTTCTCGAGTATTAATGCAATTACTACTATTTTCCATTCAATTCAAGCTTATTCTTGTTCTAAGATATTCACTCGCACTTCAATCTGATGAATGTGATGATCCGTGATACTCATCATCATTCTCACCTATGAATGCGTGACTGACAACCACTTCCGTTCTACTTAAGATTGAGCGTATATCTCTTGGAATCCTGACTCATGTGTGTTGATTGCCTCTCTTGACAATAGAGCCTTCAACTCCTTGAGATCAGAGTCTTCGTGGTATAAGCTAGAATCCATTGGCAGCATTCTTGAGATCCGGAAAGTCTAAACCTTGTTTGTGGTATTTTGAGTAGGATCTGGGATGGGATGACTGTGACGAGCTTCAAACTCGCAACTGTAGGGGTTGGTGACAGACGCAAAAGGATAGTAAATCCTATTCCTACATGATCGAGAACCAACAGCTGATTAGTGATGAGCGGATAATTTATACGCTTTTTGGCATTGTTTTTATATAGTTTTTAGTAAGTTTGAGCTACTTTTAGGGATGTTTTCATTAGTTTTTATGTTAAATTCACATTTCTGGACTTTACTATGAGTTTGTGTGTTTTTCTGTGATTTCAGGTAAATTCTGACTGAAATTGAGGGATTTGAGCAAAACTCTGAAAAAGGCTGACAAAAGGACTGCTGATGCTGTTGGATTCTGACCTCCCTGCACTCGAAATGGATTTTCTGGAGCTACAGAACTCTAAATGGCGCGCTCTCAACGGCGTTGGAAAGTAGACATCCAGGGCTTTCCAGCAATATATAATAGTCCATACTTTATTCGAAGAATGACGACGCAAACTGGCGTTGAACGCCAAGTACACGCTCCTTTCTGGAGTTAAACGCCAGAAAAACGTCATAATCAGGAGTTGAACGCCCAAAGCACATCACAACTCGAAATTCAACTCCAAAAGAAGCCTCAGCTCGTGGATAGATCAAGCTCAGCCCAAGCATACACCAAGTGGGCCCCAGAAGTGGATTTATGCATCAATTACTTACTCATGTAAACCCTAGGAGCTAGTTTATTATAAATAGGATGATTTACTAATGTATCAATCATCTTTTGATCTCAGTTTTATTTTATTCTTCATCTTAGGAGATCATTGATCACGTTTAGGGGGCTGGCCATTCGGCCATGCCTGAACCTTCTTTTACTTATGTATTTTCAACGGTGGAGTTTCTGCACACCATAGATTAAGGGTGTGGAGCTCTGCTGTACCTCAAAGATTAATGAAGTTCTATTTTCTTTTATTCAATTCTCTATCTTATTCTTATTCCAAGATATTCATTCGTACTCAAGAACATGATGAATGTGATGAGCTAATAACTCTCATCATCATTCTCACTTATGAACGCGCGTGATTGACAACCACTTCCGTTCTGCGTGTAACAAGGCTTGAATGTTTATCTCTTAGGTTCCCCAACAGAATCTTCGTGGTATAAGCTAGATAGATGGCGGCATTCATCTAGATCCGGAAAGTCCAACCTTGTCTGTGGTGTTCCGAGTAGGATCCTGGGAATCCGGAAAGTCTCACCTTGTCTGTGGTATTCCGAGTAGGATTCCGTTCATGAATGACTGTGACGTGCTTCAAACTTTAACCTGCTGGGCGTTAGTGACAAACGCAAAAGAGGGATTCTATTCCAGTAGGAGCGGGAACCAACCGGTGATTGGCCGTACTGTGACAGAGTGCGTGCATAGCTTTCACTGCGAGGATGGGATGTAGCTATCAACCATGGGTGATGCCTCCAGACTGGTTAGCTGTGCGAGTGACAGCCGTACAGGTTATTTCCCCGAGAGGAATGAAAGTAGCCACAGCTGATAGTGAACCCCTATACAAAGCTTGCCATGGAGAGGAGTAAGAAGGATTGGGTAGAAGGAATAGGAGAGCAGGCGTCCTAGAGCTCTACAGCACCTCCATTCCGCTTATCTGAAATTCCTACCAATGAATCTGCATAAGTATTTCTATCCCTTTTATTATTCCTTTTTATTTAATGATAATCACAATTACTCTTTAATCTCCCTAACTGAGATTTACAAGGTGACCATAGCTTGCTTCATACCAACAATCTCTGTGGATTCGACCCTTACTCACGTAAGGTTATTACTTGGACGACCCAGTACACTTGCTGGTTAGTTGAACGGAGTTGTGAATTCCACCAGAGCCATAATTAGAACATTGATCACAAATGATACAAGAATTTGAATCACAATTTCGTCCACCAAGTTTTTGGCGCCGTTGCCGGGGATTGTTCGAGTATGGACAACTGACGGTTCATCTTGTTGCTCAGATTAGGTAATTTTCTTTTCAAAAATCTTTTTCAAAATTTTTCTTTTAAATTTTTCGTGTTTTTAAACATTATTTTCGAAAATAATTAATAAAAATCCAAAAAAATTAGAAAATCATAAAAATAAAAAATATTTTGTGTTTCTTGTTTGAGTCTTGAGTCAATTTTTAAGTTTGGTGTCAATTGCATGCTTTAAAAATTTTTTTCTTGCATTTTTTTTCGAAAATCCATGCATTCATAGTGTTCTTCATGATCTTCAAGTTGTTCTTGATAAGTCCTCTTGTTTGATCTTGATGATTTCTTGTTTTGTATTGTTTGTTGTTTTTCATGTGCATTTTTGCATTCATATTTTCCATGCATTAAAGATTTCTAAGTTTGGTGTCTTGCATACTTTCTTTGCATCAAAAATTTTTCAAAATTATGTTCTTGATGTTCATCATGATCTTCAAAGTGTTCTTGGTGTTCATCTTGACATTCATAGCATTCTTGCATGCATTCATTATTTTGATCTAAAAATTTCATGCATAAAAGTATTTTTGTTGTTTTTCTCTTTCATAATTAAAAATTCAAAAAATCAAAAATATCTTTTCCTTATTTCCCTCCAAGATTTCGAAATTTTGGGTTGACTTGGTCAAAAAATTTTCAAAATTAGTTGTTTCCTACAAGTCAAGTCAAAATTTCAATTTTAAAAATCTTATCTTTTCAAAATCTTTTTCAAAAATCATATCTTTTTCATTTTTTTTATAAATTTCGAAAATTTCAAAAATATTTTTCAAATATTTTCAAATTCTTTTTCTTATCTTTATATGTAATTTTCGAAAATTCACTAAATAATTAATGTGATTGGTTCAAAAATTTGAAGTTTGTTACTTTCTTGTTAAGAAAGGTTCAATCTTTAAGTTCTAGAATCTTATCTTGTAGTTTCTTGTTAGTGAAGTAAATAATTTCAAATTTTTTTTTGAATTAAATCTTTTTATCTTTTATCTTATCTTTTTCAAAAAAAAAATTTTATCTTTTTCAAAAATTTTATCTTTTTCAAAATTTGATTTTAAAATATCTTATCCAACTTACTATCTTCTTATCTTTTTAAATTTTGATTTCAAATCTTTTTCAATCAACTAACTAACTTTTTGTTTGTTTCTTATCTTTTTCAAAACCACCTAACTACTTTTTCCTCTTCTATTTTCGAAAAATCTCTCTCTTTTCAAAAAGTTCTTTTTAATTAATTAATTATTTCATGTTTTAATTTTAATTACATTTTATCTCTAATTTTCGAAAATCACTAACTCCTTTTCAAAATTATTTTCGAAATTTCTCTTCTCTCTTCCTCTTCTATTTAATTATTTAATTACTAATACTTCTCTTCACCCCTCTTCATCAAAAATCCGAATCCATTCCTCTTCTTCTACCCCTTTCTTTTTCTACTAACATAAAGGAATCTCTATACTGTGACATAGAGGATTCCTTCTTTCTTTTTTTGTGTTCCCTTTTCTTTCATATGAGCAGGAACAGGGACAAAGGCACTCTTGTTGAAGTTGATCCAGAACCTGAAAGGACTCTGAAGAGAAAATTAAAAGAAGCTAAATTACAACAATCCAGAAGCAACCTTTTAGAAAATTTCGAACAAGAGGAAGAGATGGCCGAAAATAATGATAATAATGCAAGGAGAATGCTTGGTGACTTCACAAAGCCAACATCCAAGATTGATGGAAGAAGCATCTCCATTCCTGCCATAGGAGCCAATAACTTTGAGCTTAAGCCTCAACTAGTTGCATTGATGCAACAAAACTGCAAGTTTTATGGACTTCCATCTGAAGATCCTTATCAGTTTTTAACTGAGTTCTTGCAGATCTGTGACACTGTAAAGACAAATGGAGTTAATCCTGAAGTCTACAGACTCTTGCTTTTCCCTTTTGCTGTAAGAGACAGAGCTAGAGTATGGTTGGATTCACAACCCAAGGATAGCCTGGACTCATGGGATAAGCTTGTCACTGCATTCTTAGACAAGTTCTTTCCTCCTCAAAAGCTGAGCAAGCTGAGAGTGGATGTTCAAACCTTCAAACAAAAAGATGGTGAATCCCTCTATGAAGCTTGGGAAAGATACAAGCAGCTGACCAAGAGATGTCCATCTGACATGTTTTCTGAATGGACCATATTAGATATATTCTATTATGGTCTCTCTGAATTTTCGAAAATGTCATTGGACCACTCTGCAGGTGGATCTATTCACCTGAAGAAAACGCCTGAAGAGGCTCAAGAACTCATTGACATGGTTGCAAACAACCAGTTCATGTACACCTCTGAGAGGAATTCCGTGAACAATGGGGTACCTCAGAAGAAAGGAGTTCTTGAAATTGATGCTCTGAATGCCATATTGGCTCAGAACAAAATGTTGACTCAACAGGTCAACATGATCTCTCAGAATCTGAATGGATTGCAACATGCATCCAATAGTACTAGAGAGGTAGCTTCTGAAGAAGCTTATGATCCTGAAAACCCTGCCATGGCAGAAGTTAATTACTTAGGTGAACCTTATGGAAACACCTATAACTCATCATGGAGAAATCATTCGAATTTCTCCTGGAAGGATCAACAAAAACCCCATCAAGGTTTTAACAATGGTGGACGTGCAAGGCTGAATAATAGTAAGCCATATCCATCATCTTCTCAGCAACAGACAGAGAACTCTGAACAAAACAATTCTAATTTAGCCAACATAGTCTCTGATCTGTCAAAGGCCACCTTCAGTTTCATGAATGAAACCAGATCTTCCATTAGAAATCTGGAAGCACAAGTGGGCCAGCTGAGTAAGAAAGTTATTGAAACTCCTCCCAGTATTCTCCCAAGCAATACAGAAGAGAATCCAAAAGGAGAGTGCAAGGCCATTGATTTAATCAAAGTGACCGAATGCACTAGGGAGGAGGAGGACGAAAATCCTAAGGAGAAAGACCTCCTGGGACGTCCTTCAAGCATGAAGGAGTTTCCTATTAAGGATCCAGAGGAATCTGAGGCTCATCTAGAGACCATAGAGATCCCATTAAATCTCCTTCTGCCATTCATGAGCTCTGAAGAATATTCATCCTCTGAAGAGGATGAAGATGTGATTGGAGAGCAAGCTGCTCTATATTTAGGAGCTATCATGAAGCTGAATGCCAAACTGTTTGGTAATGAGACTTGGGAAAGTAAACCTCCCTTACTCATTAGTGAACTAGACACTTGGATTCAGCAAACTCTACCTCAAAAGAAACAAGATCCTGGCAAGTTCTTAATACCTTGTACCATTGGCACCATGAGCTTTGAAAAAGCTCTATGTGATCTGGGGTCAGGAATAAATCTTATGCCACTCTCTGTGATGGAGAAGCTGGGAATCATTGAGGTACAACCTGCCTTGTTCTCATTACAACTGGCAGACAAGTCAGTAAGACAAGCTTATGGATTAGTAGAGGACGTGCTAGTAAAGGTTGAAGGCCTTTACATCCCTACTGATTTCATAATCCTAGATACTAGGAAGGAAGATGATGAATGCATCATCCTAGGAAGACCTTTCCTAGCCACAGCAGGAGCTGTGATAGATGTCAACAGAGGTGAGTTAGTCCTTCAGTTGAATGGGGACTACCTTGTGTTTCAAGCACATGGCCATCCCTCTATGACAAAAGAGAGTAAGCATGAAGAGCTTCTCTCAGTTCAGAGTCAAGAAGAGCCTCCACAGTCAAACTCTAAGTTTGGTGTTGTGAGGCCACAACCAAACTCTAAGTTTGGTGTTCAAACCCCATATCCAAACTCTAAGTTTGGTGTTGGGAACACTACACACTAAATTGACCTGATCACCATGTGGCTCCATGAGAGCCACTGTCAAGCTATTGACATTAAAGAAGCGCTTGTTGGGAGGCAACCCAATTTTATTTATCTAATTCTATTTTATTTTGTTTCTTTGTTATTTTTGTGTTTCATTAGGTACATGATCATGAGGAGTCACGAAAAAATCAAAAAAATTAAAAACAGAGTCAAAAACAGAAGAAAAAAAATTTTTCACCCTGGGGACGCACGGGCTGGCGTTCAACGCCCAGAAGGTGCATCTGGCCGGCGTTCAACGCCAGAACAGAGCACCATTCTGGCGTTGAACGCCCAAAACAAGCAACAACCTGGCGTTTAACGCCAGGATGCGCACACAGAGGACAATCTGGCGCTGAACGCCAGAAACAAGCATGAAACTGGCGTTCAACGCCAGAATCATGCATAACATGGGCGTTTAACGCCCAGAACTAGCATCAATGGGCGTTTGAACGCCAGAATGATGCATCAAGGCATGTTACATGCCTATATGGTGAAGGAATGGTATTTGTTTTCACCTCAGGATCTGTGGACCCCACAGGATCCTCACCTTAGGATCTGTGGACCCCACAGGATCCCCACCTACCACATTTCTTTTAATCCTAATCACATTCTTCTAATCCAAATCTCATTCTCAATGTCACACTTCCCAAAAACCTTCACCTATCACCTCAATTCCTCTTCCCAATTACCCCATTCACCATTCACATCATACCCCTCTTCCCCATACACCCCACCTACCTCCATAAAAATTCAAATTCAATTTCCCACCCTTTCCCACCCAAAATGGCCGAACCTATACCCTCCCCCCTCCCTATAAATACCCTTCTTTTCTTTTACATTTTCACACAACACAAACCCACATTCTCCCACATAACCGAACCCTCTCTTCTCCCTCTCTCCATATTTTCTTCTTCTTCTTCTACTCTTCTTTTCTTTTTGCTTGGGGACAAGCAAATTTTAAGTTTGGTGTGGTAAAAAGCCTAAGCTTTTTATTTTTCATTCACCATCAATGGCACCCAAGGCCGGAGTTTCCTCAAGAAAAGGAAAAGGGAAGGCAAAAGCTTCCACTTCCGAGTCATGGGAGAAGGAGAGATTCATCTCCAAGAGCCACCAAGACCACTTCTATGATGTTGTGGCAAAGAAGAAAGTGATCCATGAGGTCCCTTTCAAACTCAAGAAGAATGAGTATCCGGAAATCCGACTTGAAATTCAAAGAAGAGGTTGGGAAGTCATAGCCAACCCCATACAACAAGTTGGAATTTTAATGGTTCAAGAGTTCTATGCCAATGCATGGATCACTAGAAACCATGACCAAAGCATGAACCCAAGCCCAAAGAATTATCTCACAATGGTTAGGGGGAAATACTTGGATTTTAGTCCGGAAAATGTGAGGTTGGCGTTTCATTTGCCTATGATGCAAGGTGATGAACACCCCTACACAAGAAGGGTCAACTTTAACCAAAGGTTGGACCAAGTCCTTATGGACATATGTGTGGAAGGCGCCCAATGGAGAGTAGACTCCAAAGGCAAGCCAGTCCAACTAAGAAGACTGGACCTCAAGCCTGTAGCTAGAGGATGGTTGGAGTTCATTCAAAGATCCATCATCCCTACAAGCAACCGATCTGAAGTTACTGTGGATCGGGCCATCATGGTTCATAGCATCATGATTGGTGAAGAAGTAGAGGTTCATGAAGTCATAGCCAATGAACTCTACAAAATAGCTGACAAACCTTCATACATGGCACGGCTAGCATTCCCTCACCTCATATGCCATCTATGTTATTCAGCCGGAGTTATCATAGATGGAGATGCCTCCATAGAAGAAGACAAGCCCATCACCAAGAAAAGGATGGAGCAAACAAGGGAAGTTCCTCACGGCCCTCAAGGAGAACAAGAGGAGGTTCACCATCAACAATGCCTCAAATGCACTTTCCTCCCAACAACTATTGGGAGCAACTTAGCACCTCCTTGGAAGATTTGAGCCATAATGTGGAACAACTAAGGGTGGAACACCATGAGCACGCCCTCACTCTTCAAGAAATAAGAGAAGATCAAAGAGCAATGAGGGAGGAGCAACAAAGGCAAGGAAGGGACATAGAAGAGTTGAAGAACATCATTGGTCCTTCAAGAAGAAGACGCCACTAGAGGTGGATTCATTCCTTGTTCTTTATTTCTTTCTGTTTTCGGTTTTTAATTATTATGTTTATCTATGTTTTGTGTCTTTATTTCATGATCATTAGTATGTAACCATGCCTTAAAGCTATGAATAAAATCCATTAGTCCTTCACCTCTCTTAAAAGAAAAATGTTTTAATTCAAAAGAACAAGAAGTACATAATTTTCGAAATTATTATTGAATTTAGTTTAATTATTTTGATGTGGTGACAATGCTTTTGTTTTCTGAATGAATGAATGAACAGTGCACATGTCTTTGGATCTTGTTGTTTATGAGTGTTAAAATTGTTGGTTCTTGAAAGAATGATGAACAAAGAGAGATGTTATTGATGATCTGAAAAATTCATGGAATTGATTCTTGAAGCAAGAAAAAGCAGTGAAAAAAAAAAAAAGAGAAGAGATCTAAAAAGAGTATATAGAAAAAGAAGGAGCAATAGAAAAAGCCAATAGCCCTTAAAACCAAAAGGCAAGGGTAAAAAGGATCCAAGGCTTTGAGCATCAATGGATAGGAGGGCCCAAGGAAATTAAATCCAGGCCTAAGCGGCTAAACCAAGCTGTCCCTAACCATGTGCTTGTGTCATGAAGGTCCAAGTGAAAAGCTTGAGACTGAGTGGTTAAAGTCGTGATCCAAGGCAAAAGAGTGTGCTTAAGAGCTCTGGACACCACTAACTGGGGACTCTAGCAAAGCTGAGTCACAATCTGAAAAGGTTCACCCAGTTATGTGTCTGTGGCATTTATGTATCCGGTGGTAATACTGGAAGACAAAGTGCTTAGGGCCACGGCCAAGACTCAAAAGTAGCTGTGTTCAAGAATCAACATGCTTAACTAGAAAAGTCAATAACACTATCTGAAATTCTAAGTTCCTAAAGATGCCAATCACTCTGAACTTCAAAGGAAAAAGTGAGATGCCAAAACTGTTCAGAAGCAAAAAGCTACAAGTCCCGCTCATGTAATTAAATTAATATTCATTGATATTTTGGACTTTATAGTATATTCTCTTCTTTTTATCCTATTTGATTTTCAGTTGCTTGGGGACAAGCAACAATTTAAGTTTGGTGTTGTGATGAGCGGATAATTTATACGCTTTTTGGCATTGTTTTTATATAGTTTTTAGTAAGTTTGAGCTACTTTAGGGATGTTTTCATTAGTTTTTATGTTAAATTCACATTTCTGGACTTTACTATGAGTTTGTGTGTTTTTCTGTGATTTCAGGTAAATTCTGACTGAAATTGAGGGATTTGAGCAAAACTCTGAAAAAGGCTGACAAAAGGACTGCTGATGCTGTTGGATTCTGACCTCCCTGCACTCGAAATGGATTTTCTGGAGCTACAGAACTCTAAATGGCGCGCTCTCAACGGCGTTGGAAAGTAGACATCCAGGGCTTTCCAGCAATATATAATAGTCCATACTTTATTCGAAGAATGACGACGCAAACTGGCGTTGAACGCCAAGTACACGCTCCTTTCTGGAGTTAAACGCCAGAAAAACGTCATAATCAGGAGTTGAACGCCCAAAGCACATCACAACTCGAAATTCAACTCCAAAAGAAGCCTCAGCTCGTGGATAGATTAAGCTCAGCCCAAGCATACACCAAGTGGGCCCCAGAAGTGGATTTATGCATCAATTACTTACTCATGTAAACCCTAGGAGCTAGTTTATTATAAATAGGATGATTTACTAATGTATCAATCATCTTTTGATCTCAGTTTTATTTTATTCTTCATCTTAGGAGATCATTGATCACGTTTAGGGGGCTGGCCATTCGGCCATGCCTGAACCTTCTTTTACTTATGTATTTTCAACGGTGGAGTTTCTGCACACCATAGATTAAGGGTGTGGAGCTCTGCTGTACCTCAAAGATTAATGAAGTTCTATTTTCTTTTATTCAATTCTCTATCTTATTCTTATTCCAAGATATTCATTCGTACTCAAGAACATGATGAATGTGATGAGCTAATAACTCTCATCATCATTCTCACTTATGAACGCGCGTGATTGACAACCACTTCCGTTCTGCGTGTAACAAGGCTTGAATGTTTATCTCTTAGGTTCCCCAACAGAATCTTCGTGGTATAAGCTAGATAGATGGCGGCATTCATCTAGATCCGGAAAGTCCAACCTTGTCTGTGGTGTTCCGAGTAGGATCCTGGGAATCCGGAAAGTCTCACCTTGTCTGTGGTATTCCGAGTAGGATTCCGTTCATGAATGACTGTGACGTGCTTCAAACTTTAACCTGCTGGGCGTTAGTGACAAACGCAAAAGAGGGATTCTATTCCAGTAGGAGCGGGAACCAACCGGTGATTGGCCGTACTGTGACAGAGTGCGTGCATAGCTTTCACTGCGAGGATGGGATGTAGCTATCAACCATGGGTGATGCCTCCAGACTGGTTAGCTGTGCGAGTGACAGCCGTACAGGTTATTTCCCCGAGAGGAATGAAAGTAGCCACAGCTGATAGTGAACCCCTATACAAAGCTTGCCATGGAGAGGAGTAAGAAGGATTGGGTAGAAGGAATAGGAGAGCAGGCGTCCTAGAGCTCTACAGCACCTCCATTCCGCTTATCTGAAATTCCTACCAATGAATCTGCATAAGTATTTCTATCCCTTTTATTATTCCTTTTTATTTAATGATAATCACAATTACTCTTTAATCTCCCTAACTGAGATTTACAAGGTGACCATAGCTTGCTTCATACCAACAATCTCTGTGGATTCGACCCTTACTCACGTAAGGTTATTACTTGGACGACCCAGTACACTTGCTGGTTAGTTGAACGGAGTTGTGAATTCCACCAGAGCCATAATTAGAACATTGATCACAAATGATACAAGAATTTGAATCACAATTTCGTCCACCAATTAGCCATGCGGGGAACCGTAGAGGACCTTTTTTACTGAGAGGACGGAAGGTAGCCATTGACGCCGGTAAAACCCAACATACAGCTTGCCATGGAAAGAAGTATGAAGGATTGGATGAAGGCAGTAGGAAAGCAGAGATTCAGAAGGAATAACGCATCTCCATACGCTTATCTGAAATTCTCACCAATGATTTGCATAAGTATCTCTATCTTTATTTTCTGTTTATTTATCTTTTAATTATGTAAACTTCATAACCCATTTGAATCCGCCTGACTGAGATTTACAAGGTGACCATAGCTTGCTTCAAGCCGACAATCTCCGTGGGATCGACCCTTACTCACGTAAGGTTTATTACTTGGACGACCCAGTGCACTTGATGGTTAGTTGTGCGAAGTTGTGAAAAAGAGTGAGATTACAATTGTGCGTACAAGTTGTTGGCGCCATTGTGTATCACAATTTCGTGCACCACATATGATGAATGCCTGTCCCTAATGGCTGATGATATCATCTATCGGTTATAGAGCCAACCCGACAAGTCCTGGTAGCTAACCATTGGACTATCCCTCTGTCGTGTCTCCCCAACTTGAGTTATACTCAATATAAATTTGATCATAATCATGATCCATATCCATCACCCTCACTAGTGAATATTTATGGGGGTGAGCTCAACCGGAGCTTTCACAGTGCCCGGCCACCCTGATGACATAGGGTCAAAAGAGCTTCGAGTCTCAACCTGGAGCACGTGGTGGCTAGCCACTGCTTTCTCCCAGGGAAACTCTTATCTCCGATAGTGGAAGTGCAACATTCACAATTCATTCAACAGCATATATGCATTTATTCTTAGCCATAATCATGGCTCCGCCGTAACGCGGCAATAATTTAGCCATCCGGCTCACGGTTAAATCCATAACCAGCCAATTCATTAACAATTACGGCCCTTCGGCCCATGGCATAATAAGCACTTCCATCGCCATCCTCCGCATCTCACATAATCATCTTTGATCCTCATTGATCATTCATTTTTCCTCTTGTTTCACTCGCAAGTTACCACATTCACTTGCTCATTTTCTCATTGCTAGGCATATCATAATGATTTAAGACATAAGTGGTGAGATCGGAGGCTTAGAAGTATGAAATTTGGCTTTTAAAACTCAAAAATCAACTTTGGGATGAAAACTGGGCCACGCGCACGCGTCCTCCACGCGCACGTGTGGATAACCATAAAGCTCATCGACGCATATGCGTCATTCACGAGGACGCGTGGATTGAAAAATAGCCAAACGACGCATACGCGTCAGCCACGCGTACGCGCGGGTACATTTGTGTCCCAGGCACAAAACCGGCACAACTCTGGCACAACTCTTGGGAAAATGGCTGGGCAACCATTTCAGCACATCGATGCGTACGCGCACACCACACGCACGCGTGGCTGGTGCCATCTTGAAAAATGACGCGTTCGCATCAAGGACGCCTACGCGTGGGTGGTCATTCTACTAAAAATTTTTCTAAGTTAAAAAGCTGCAGAATTCACATATTCAACTCCCAATCTTTCGACGGACATAACTTCCTCATTTTAAATCGTTTTCCGCCCGTTCTTCAAACGACATGGACATCCCGGATCCAATTTCATTTCTAAATAAGTTTGGTACAAAACGGGGATCCGTAGTCAAAGTTATGTCCCATCAAAGTATACCTAAAAACCATATTTTCATACAAAACCACAAAGTGCCATTTTCAAAACAAGCCAATTTCATCCCTTTTAAAAATTTACCAAAACATGCCAATTTCAACCCGTTTTAAAATCTATCAAGATGTACCAAAATCAACATCAAACCTTCCCAACTCACACATCAACACTTCACCACAATTCACAAAACATCATCCCACCATTTTAACACTTCTCAATCAAATGGCTAAGATACAAATACATTAACATGTCATACATCCTTTCTCATCCAAATTTCTAATAATACCATTTCCAATCAACCATCTTTGTATATAATCAATATCATACTCACCATCAATATGGTTTCACCCACAATTCAACCTTAATCAATCATCAAGCATATATCACAACATGCATATTTCTCATACATCATACTGTCAAGGCATCAATAATCATCACCACATATATGACCACATCATATATCTCAACCATTCAATAACATCAACAATTCAATGCCTATCTTAGAGCCTCTAGCCTAAGTATTTCCCACCACATTACATATTAGATACGAGAAACCGAGACCATACCTTAGCCGATTTTCCAAGCTTAACCAGAGCACTTCCAAACCAATTTTTCTCAAGCTCTCAAGGTCTCAACACCTCCAAGAACAGATTTTTGCATACAAAACCCTCTTCAAGCTTTTCAAAGTCTCAATCAAGCTCAAATATTCACATATACACAACCTAAACCACAATCATCATACCCATACACAACATCTCAATACCCAAATATCATAGAACAAAAAATTATACTAGGGTTGAGAATCTTATCACACCCAAGGTCCAAAAAGACAAGATTAATCTTCTCCTTCAAGAGAGTTGGGTCCTACAACATCAAAGAGCCCAAAATCTCAATATTTTGTCCATGAAACTCGAAAACAAGAGATGGAATTTCGAAGAGCAAAACGTGGCTTATCTCAATATTGATTATATAAGTTTTGTAGAGCTCTTTGCAGTGAACACGTGGCCACAAACAGTGCGGCAATCGGAGCTTTAGATCAAAAGTTATAGTGGTTTGAAGATCAAGGGAGAGATAGAACTTGAGAGAGTGTTCTTCCCCCCTCCATATCAATTTCAGAGTGTGTTTGTATGTTGTGAGGAGAGAGAGTGCTGAAAATTAGGGTTTCTATAAGAGTGTGTTCTTCCCCCCTCCACTTTGGGTCCGGTTGGCCCGATTTGGCCCGTTCGGTCCAATCTTGGTCCGATTTCTATAAAATTGGTACCGAAATTCTCGTCTCCATCTCCTCTATCATATTAAGCCATAAAAATCACATTTTTGACTTTCTAGAATAAATTCTCATTTATGGATTAATTATCCATTAATTAACCGGGTTTTACACTTATGAATAGAGGTGACAACACTACCTATATCTGCGGGTATCCACTTCGCCCCTACCTGTTTGAGGAAAGTAATTATCCGCTCCGGTGCGAGACGGGACAGGGTCAGATTTAGTAATATCAGCTCCTACCTGCCCCAATATATATAATATGTAATATATGTAAAATAATTAGTAAAATAATTAATACTATTGTATTATATTTAAATTTCACCTTAATTTATGTTATGTATGTGATGATGGTTATATAAATTTTAAAATTTAATTTTCTTTGTTGGATTTTAATAATTATAGGAGCAGGGCGGATTAGCGTTCAACTTTTTACTACCCGTGGGTAGGAGTGTGGCGGATTCTATGCAGGTTATTGTAGGGTGCGGCGGAGTCATATAGGGAAAAAATCCGCCGCTACTCATCCTATTGCCACCCTTACTTATGAGAAATAAGACTTTTTTTTCTGTGTTACAAATGTGAATTTTTTATTTTTTAATTATATATTTTTTGCACATTATCTATCTCTGTGTCGTGTGCATGTTTGATATATAAAATATCAAGGATGACAACTACTTTTCTATGCTTATTTTGAATTATGAAGTCATTGCTGAAAATTTTTTTCCTTTTAGCGGGTAGCAATATATGTGTGCAACAATCTCATAACTGTATGTGATTAATTAATCCACTTGCTCATAAGATGTTTGTGTATTTGTCTTTGTTAACTTTTGGGGAGGAATTAATGCCAATATTTTATTTTGAACCCATAATTTTTTTCTCTGTTTCTTTATACATATCAGAAATAGATGTTGAAAAGGCTGCCATTGTGAGAGTTTGAGGTGAAAAATAGTACTTGATAAGAAAATTAGAATGAAGGATAAAGGGATAAAAAAAAAGATGACACAAAAAGACACAGTAAAAATATAAAAAGATAGATAAGAGTTTTTTCTATTAGACCTCTAAAAAATTTGTTTTTAGCAACCTAGGTCACTAGAAGAGTTTTTCTACTAGACCTCTAAGAAACCTGTTCTTAGCAACCTAGGACACGGAAAGAGTTTTTTCTACTAGACTTTCAAAGAACATGTCCTTGACAATCTAGATCAGAAGGATGAAAGTTGAAAGAGACTAACATACAGAATTACCTTAGTGTGGGATCCTTCAATCTTCTTCATGCAACAAGCGAAGCAATTCACTTACCTCACTTGATCACACAATAAAAATGTGCATAAAGCAACTGAAAAATGTTATTCATCAAAATTTGTTTAGAAAGACTCATGAAAGTGTTTAAATAGACCCATAAAAGATTAGTTTAAAAGATAAGATAAGATAATTTAATCTAAATCTCCTAAAAGATAAGATAACTAGTTTAAATCAAATTTGATATTATTGGATTAGATCAGATTTGATTTAAATTTAAGATCTTAAAGATATAATAAGCAATTAAAATCATATGTGATCTTATTAGATTAGATTAGATTTAAATTGAAAACACCTAAAAATACTACTAAACAAACAAAACTAAATCAAATCTTTTGATAATCCTAACAACAATTCAAATTTAATTCTAACAAACTAAATTCGAATTTATGTCTTCCCATTGAACTTGAATTGCATTCTTGGGCTTTTTGCTGTTCTCGCTTAGCTCAATGAATCTTATGAGTTGTCGCCATTTCAGTACTACTATTTTTGAGATGAACTCTTGGTCTTCTTAATATTCAAGACCGACATAGTATAATTCTTCTAGTATTCAAATCCTTGAAAATGACAAGATTACCATTCTGCTCTTTGTTCCTAGAATAACAAAAATGCCCTCCTAAACACATATCATCCTCTCCCTCTTAAAAAATATTCGTCCTTGAATCTGTATATAAATCAAAAAGAAAAAAAATTAGAGATACTAAATACAGTTGGACTACCATATCTACTAAGAAAATTATTCTTGTTAGAATTGTCCATGTTTATGCACAAGGGCATCCAAATCCAAATATGTGGAATCTATTGGGGAATCTCCATCCGCACCCGAATTGGCAAAATCTAGTATAGTGGAAAATGCTGGAGTAGATCCAAAGTAGATTCCACTTCCTCATGAATTTATCTTGAATCGGGATCTTTTGGCTCAACTTTATCCCAGTTTTGCCGAGGGAGCAACTCTATTTTTCACTATCCTGAGGCCAAACTCACACTTTCTGGAGCTATAGCATACATTGAGCCAGTATAGCTGCTTGGGCTTCCATCCCAGGATTGACTTCGTTCACCTACCGACATGAACAGCCGGGCTTCTCTTTCTGCCGAGAACTTGATTTTCAGTTTTCCTAGGCCTACATCCCGATAATTTCCAATACTTGGAATGGACAATCTTCTCTAGCAACAAGTGTTATTTTTTTTGAATGAGATTCTTCTTCCCTCCAAAAATTCAAACCTAATCTCTGGGTTCAAATACCATGGTTTGATAGCTCTTCTCTACCCACTGAATTATCCTTCATGTGCAAGTTCAATCTTTTCAATAATATTTTCACCATCTAAAGTAACAACATTACTCAAGAGCAAAAATAATAATTTTAAAATGGGTGAAGACTGAAAAACTTTCAAAGATTCACAAGAATAACACCCAACAAAGTTATAAATATTAAAATTATGAGGATGCTCCATATTTCATACAGATTTATCTAAAACAGGCTTAACATGCAAGATATGCTCATCCAAACAATTAGCATAAATTAGCACATAAATAAACTCTTTGAGATATAACTCAGCAATATGTGTGGAATCTTTAATATTTTGACTTACAATTAAAAATATCATCATATTATATCTATCCACTGAAAACTTAATAATATGTATGTTTTCTAACCCTAGGAAAACCAAGTACAAAATCTATAAAAATATCAATCTATGTATGAGTAGAAATAAGTAAAAGAATGCATAACATAATCAAGAAAGCTTGAGATTCAACTTTCTTACATGAAAAAAATAAAAATAAATTCCATCCATACTTCTACGTCTATGAGGCCAACAAAATATAAAGATAACATATGAGATTCTTTTTATTCCACTATGGCACTTTAAATCAATATTCTCACAAACAACAGATATAGAACAAAAATCAAATTTAGTTGCATAAAAATTCTTCATAGAATCAAATACTAAGAATTTAAGAGTAAGAATTGTGATTAACCTTATGGACAATTCATTAGCAATCATGTTCTCATTATCTTGTCCAAAGTTTGAAATTAGTTGTCTTTCTTCCTCTTCATCCATATTAATGACTCCATAACACTACAAGAAAAATCACTTTTAGTTGCCATTTATTTTGCTTTTAGCGGCAATAAAAATAACCGCTAATAAATTTACTGGAAATTAGACATTAGCCATCTTATGCTTTGTCACTAAAAGGTTTTAGCGGCAATTATAACATTTGCGAGAAAAAACCTTTTTAATGGCCGCAACAAGTATATAACTTTTAGCGGTCATTTTCTTGGCAATTTATATGGTCACCAAAAGTAATTTTAAAATTGCAATGTTATTCACTTTTAGTGGCCATTACTATTGCTATCATAACTCATTTTACTGGAAATTTATATGGTCACTAAAAATAATTCTAAAATTTATATGGCCATTACTATTGCCACTAAAATCTTAAGACTTTTTTTAGTTATATTATACTCATTTTTCTTATAAGCAACGATCTATTTTTTTTTCTAGAATCTCAATTATTTTTGTCAACAATTATTATTATTATTATGCATAATATAAATATACTAAAATTAATTACTACAAAATATAATATTTTATTAAACTTAAAATATTGATACACAACTTTCTCTTGAAAAATAATAAATTATATTACAAATCTAAACAACAAAAAATACTACAAACCTATAACTATGTTACATCAATGTAGCAATACGAGTGTTAGCAATGATCTAAAGTTACACCTTGAAAAGTAGCCTAGCTTTCGTTTTTAGCAATTGATCTAAGTGATGGAATTGAACTTCTTTTGCTCTAGTTTCGCAAAAGTTAATTATGCAGGAGATTTTTTCAGTTTTATCTCTAAAACCAGTAAAAAACAGAGGAGAGAAGAAGAGAATAAGGCTAGCATATATCCTGGTTTGGTTTTCAAGTGCCATGAAATCTACATACAGTCTCCAGATTACAAACACCAATACCAATGAATTACAACCTAATTTACTAGTATCTTCCATTAAGCTTTCTACTCAAAGTCTAGTTATCTAAGTGCTGTCCCAACTTGGAAAGAGAACCTAACCAGATTCAGAAACACCACCAAGTACTATCCCAACTTGGTAATGAGAATTCGCAGATTAAATCTACCACCAGGTGCTATCCTAACTTGGCAAGGGGAATTAAACTTTAGTTCAAAAAAACCAAATTACACAAAAATATTTCTTTGGCTTTTTCATGCATCTCTCTTGCCTATTCTCTTATAGTTTTTTTAACTCACATTCATAAGTCTTTTTCTCAAATACAGAAAGATGACATTAGATAGCCATAACAAAGAAAATCTGAAATGAAGCACAAAGTGAATGAAAAAGAATTCAGCTTAAGTATGTTGAGATGATACTCTTGTATCACTCTTTTTTCCTAGTCCTCTAATGTTGAAGTGAGGCTAGCTTTATAGATGCAGCTTGCTCTTTCAATTCTTCTTCATTGCCTCTTTCAATTTCTTGTACCTTCTTCCTATTGAAACTGACTCCATTAGTATGCAATGCTTTTTCCATTCTACTCCACTAACTCTGCTTAGTTGAGGAGTTACTCCACCAACTCTGCTGTCCTTGGATCTGCTGTCTTTCTTGGCATGCATAGCATTTCTATTTTTGAGTCATTCCATCTGCTGTCCATAGCTCTGCATTTTGTTTTGCTCTTTTCAAATATGTGAATATTGCTTTATTGATGTTCTTTGTGTAGTGGTATTGTCCTTGTGTCTTTATTGCTTTTCTAGAGCCACAATTGTCCCATAATAGTGCCAAATGTCTCTTTATCTTTTTCTTCTTTTGTTCAAACCATGAACGTTCAGGAATCCTCTCTCTTGACTTGTATATCGTGAACAGTGCTTGTTAGGAGTATTGTGTTGAAGCTTGACTTTGTGCACTATAAGTGAGCTGCAGCAACATGAACTTTGGGCTTAGAAGTGAACATTGGGCCTGCATCACTAACACACACATTAAACATACTTAGGCTTTCAACCCAAAGAATATTTTTCATCATTTACATAAAATTTAAAATTCAAGTTAACTCAACAATTTCCTCCTTGATGACAAACGTGATAAAATAGGATAAATAAAATTGAAATTTAATTTAAAAATGGAGTAAGAACACTTTCCTTTGACGATTATCCGAAATATGTAGTGCTCCCCCTTAATGTCAATATTTCTCCCCCTTTATCAAGGCTTGATTTTGAAATAGAGAAAAACTCAAAGCAACTAAAAACCAATACTAAAATAATACAACACAATAGTAGTAATACATAGCAAATAAGTATCATTAAACATAATTAATATCCAAAGCCAAATCTAACTTGTCTTTTCTTCTCTCCCCCCTTTTATCATTAAAGAGGAAAATGAAAGACCCTGCAAAAAATTGTTAGTGGCTAATCACAAGCAGTTTTAAGTAGCAGTCAAGCCAAAATGTTAAAGTGTCTACAATCATCCAAGATAAACAAAATAAAACTAAAAAGTCTCAAAATAAAAATAGAGATTGTTTTGAAATTGTACAGATCAGAGATGAGATTAGCCAGTTAGCTAGGCATCAGAATTGGAGTCATTGGAGTCTTTGTCCTCATCCTCATTATCAGTGGTTGTATACCCAGCTTCAATTTCCTCCACATAATTCCTGAGAATGTGAATGTGGTCCTTAGTCTCTTTGTTAGCAACATGGCATAAGGCAAAGCATTTTTTGAACTGAATGCATGCATGTGCCTCAACAATAAATAAGCAAATGAAATAGAAATTTTGGAAAGGAGAGCGGTGAGTGTGAAACGGTGCATGAAGAGGAACACTAATATAGACCTGGAGAAGTGTGAAGGTCTCAACTTGAAAATGTTTGAAAAAATTTTGAAAAATAATTAAATTTTACAACTATAACCCATTGAGCCAAGTTTTCAGAAGATGAAAAAGTTAATTGTGAAAAATGAAGACCAAGTTAAAATGAAAACAATTGTTTTAAAATCTAAATCCAAAGTAGGCCTAAAACTTTTGGACACAAGTGACCCAAATAGAGGGTAGACAAGAAAACATCCTAGGCCTATCAAATCTAAGAAGTCTCTAATGAGCCCATATAGCAACAATTAAAATTAATGAAGCCATTCATCATTTGTCTAGAATAGTCTCATCTCGATCTGTGAGACAAAAATACTGAACCAGAACGTTAGCAAGATTGAGGAACATTAGATGAATCAATAAGGCCCGGTGCTATTCTTAATTTGCAGAACCTCTCTTCAATCAAGGGTTTTAGTAAAAATATTAGCTAGTTGATCTTCTGATTTCACAAACTGAATATCTGAATTTTCATTTTGCAAATGTTCTCTTATGGAATAAAATCTAACTTCAATGTGCTTAGTTCTTGAGTGCAAAATAGGATTCTTTGAAATATTTATAGCACTCAAATTGTCACAAAATAGAAAAATATTAGATGCATTTAGTTTGTAATCAGCTAACTGAGTGTTCAATCGTAATAATTGAGAGCAATAAGAAGAGGCTACAATATACTCAGCTTCGGCAGTAGACATTGCCACTGTTGCTTGTTTCTTGCTTGACCATATATTGAGTGATTTGCCAAGAATGTAATACATGCCACTGGTGGTTCTTCTATCAACTTTGTCCCAGCGAAATCTACATTACAATAACCCACTAATTGAAAGGAATCAATTTTAGAATACTATAAACCATAATTAAGAGTACCGACACATAATGAATAATTCTTTTCACAGCAGATAAATGGGATTCCTTGGGCTTTGATTGAAATCTTGAGCATATACTAACTTAATATTGGGATGCATGGGAGTTCCCATTGGTTTGGCACATTCTAGCCCAAATTTTTTGACAGGTTCTCTGGCATATTTTTCTTGATGAACAAAAATACCCTCTGCAGTTTGCTTGATTTGCAAGCCTAGAAAGAAAGTGAGCTCTCCTTTCTAGGGGTGGCAAGTGGGGAAACCCGCCTCGCCCCACCCCACCTAGTGAGGCAGTCCTAGAATTCCACCCCATGTTAATAAATTTATAATTTCTAAAGGCATAAAAAATTATATTTTTTATATTCACAAACATTAAAGTATTTGTAATTATAAATATTATCTCCAAAGCAAAATAAAATAATCCAAAACATAATTATAAATATTGTCTCCAAAGCCACATAAACATAATTCAAAACACTCAATCTTCATCTTCATACTTTTATAAGTTGGGTTGGGGAAAATTGAGTTTTGGCTAAAAAATTACAAAAATACCCCTGATGAATGGATTTTTCACGGTTTAGAATTTCACAAATGAATTCTCGTTGCAAGTATAGTTTCTAAACCAATCACTAATCCTTTCATACAAAAAGTTGTTTGTCACTAAAACAAACCCCTAAAATTAATAAACCGAAGTATTCAAACCTCGGGTCGTTCTCCCTAGGAATTACAATAGAATGTCTTGTTATTGGTTGTGAGTTATTTTGGGGTTTTGATATGAAGCATGAAAGATAAATGGCAAGAAAGTAAACTAACAACTATAAAAGGCTCATGGCAAGGTATGAAAATTAGAAGTTCTATCCTAGTTATCCTTCTCAATTGTGATGAGAATTGTTCATTGCTACCACTTAGTTAACCCTTACTAGATAAAGGAAAGTCAAGTGGATGAATTGACTTGAGCCACAAGTTCTAGCCAACTCCCAAGGAAAGACTAGCTTTAGTGCACTCCAAACCAATTAGCAATCTCTCCAATTATCAATCAACAAAGGAATTAGATAACTCAAGTGTCACTAATTACTCTACCTAGGCCAAGAGGAACAAAATCTACACTAAAACTAAAAGAGACATTTTAACAAACACATAGAGTGCAATAAAAGTAAACAACATAAATTGCAAGAATTAAAGAGAGATCTAACTAAAAAGGCAAGAGATTAACAATGGAAAAGCAAAGAAGAACAATTATTATGAATTACCTCTTATTGAATTGGAAGAATGTAGAAGGAACAATACTAGATCTACAACAAAATATAAGAACAACATAAAGGCAATTACAACAAAAGAGTAGAAGAAGATGAATCTAACAACAAAGAATTGAAATGTAGAAGTAGAAGAAAGCAAAGATTAAAATCTAGATCTAAGAACTAAACCTAATCCTAATCCTAATTCTAGAGAGAAGTGAGAGCTTCTCTCTCTATAAACTACTTCTAAACTAATCCTAACGTGTGTAAAAAATGAACTAATGAGTTGGAATCCCCCTTGCTCTTCAATCCTTGGCTTTAAATAGCATCTTTGGCGCCAAAGTTGGTTAGGATTGGGCCCCACAACACTTCAGAATTCGTTGGCCACGTTTTCATTAAAAAATCATAAACCAACACCGACGCGTACGCGCACATCACGCATACGCGTCCATGGGGTAATTCGCAGGTGCGCGCAAGCGCCAGGTGCGCGCGCGCGTCCATGGGCGAGTTCAACTTCTTTGACTTTTCATGATTTCTCCACTTTGCATGCTTTCCCTCTTCACTCCTTTGATCCATTCCTAGCCCTTTTCAATCTGAAATCACTAACAAACATATCAAGGCATCTAGTGGAATCAAAGGGAGATTAAAACCATCAAATTAAGGGTCTAAAAGCATGTTTTCACATCTAAGCACAAATAAGGAGACAATCACAAAACCATGCTATTTCAATGGATAAATGAGGGTAAAAGGTTATAAAATCACCTAAAATCAATACAAGATAAACTGTCAAAATGGGGTTTGTCAACCCCCTTGCCAAAAAAAACTAAGCTTGGCGGGAAAGCCTGCCCTGCCTCGCTAAAGCTCATCAAAGCCCGCGGTTTAAGCGGTGTGGGTTAGGCGGATTTTTGTTCTTTGGCGGTCCCAATTTTCTAGTCCAACCCGCCTTTTTGGCGGGTTATGCGGGCCAACCCGGAGGGTTTAGGCCTGTTTGCCACCCCTACTCCCATCATACTCATATCAAATTCACTTGTCATAAGCTTAGCAAAATCTGCACACAAAGCCTCATTAGTAGAACCAAAAATGATATAATCAACATAAACTTGCACAAAAATAAAATGATCATTGAAATTTTTAATAAATAGAGTGGTGTCAATGGCTCATTTTTTATAATTATTTTCCAATAAAAATGAGCTAAACCTCTTATACGAAGCTCAAGGTGCTTGTTTTAAACCATATAAGACTTTAGCTAGTTTGAAAACATAGTTAGGAAATGTTTTGTTATCAAATCCTGGAGGTTGAACCACATAGACATTTCTATCTATTATACCATTGAGGAATTCACACTTTATGTCCATTTAGAATAGCTTGAAGCCACAATGAACTGCATAGGCTAAGAGCAATCTGATTGCTTCTATTCAAGCTAAATGTGCGAATGATTCATCAAAATCAATTCCTTACTCTTGATTATAGCCTTGAGCAACTAATATTTTCTTGTTTCGGACAATGGTTCCATCTTCCCCCCAATTTTTTTCTGAAAATCCATTTTGTCCCTATGACTTTCTTCCCATTTGAATGAGGCACTAGGGTCCAGACTTGATTCTTTTCAAACTGTTGTAATTCCTCCTTCATAGCTAACACCCAAGATGAATCAACAAGTGCGCCATGGATATTTTGAGCTTCAATCTTTGAAATAAGAGCTATATTGTTGGATTTGGCTCTTTTCAAAGATAATCTAGTTGTCATTCCTTTAGAGGGATCACCAATTATAAATTCCTCTGGATAATTTTTCAGAAACTTTCATTTTCTCGGCCTTTTGGTTTGGGTTGAAGATTAAGGTTCATCTTGATCCACAATTGTCTCTGCTTCAGGATTTTCTGCTACGACAGGAGATAATTCCAAATTGTCTCCTGTAAAATTGAGATTTTCGTTGCTTGCAGGTGCAGTTTCTTGAGAAGTTGAAAGTTGTTGATCTATCTAAGCATTCTTGGTAAATTCAATTTCAAAACCTGAACTATCATTAATACAAACACTAGGAATAATGTTAGATTCATAGAATGTGACATGCATTGTCTCCTTAACTGTCTTAGAGTTCTTGTTATAGACTCTATAAGCTTTGTTATTTGTGGAATAACCAAGAAAAATACCTTCATGTATTTTAGGGTCAAAGTTTTTCAAATTTTCTTTGATATTCAGTATAAAACACTTGCAACCAAATACACAAAAGTAGTTGAGATTAGGTGGATGTCCTTTCCAAAGTTCATATGGGATTTTTTTCAAAAATTTTCTTATAAGTGCCAAGGGTGGTGCAAGGCACAATTGAGCGGGTTTTAAGGGAGGATTTGGAGTCTTGGTGAGAATTCAAGAATTTGGTCACCCCATTGGGAAGATCAACAAGGAAGAGTGTCAACAAACAAAGTATGGGACCCGGAGGACAAATAAAGACCAAGCATGGGTGGAGGATCAAAAAGGAAAGGAAGCACAAGCCTCCTTGATGTGAGCTCCTCAAAATGTCCAACTTAAGGACAATAAACCGAAGTGCTAGTAGGAGACATCCCACCATGGTAACATCTTTCTTACCTTTTTTTTTTGTTTATAGTCTTGGTTTATTGCATTTTTTGCTCGTCTTAGCTATCTTAGGATTAGTTTAATTTTGAGCTTAGATAGGTTAATTTTTGTATGGATCAGGCATTTATGGATTTTTGGATGTTTGGGGTTGAACTTGTGTTGAGATAAGAAAAGTTCTTTATAAATTAAGAAATTTTTTTTGAAAAACCAAGACATCTTGCGTGCACACACCCTCGTGCGTACGCACGCAATCACCAATTTCTGCGTCCTATGCGTACGCACACTTACCTGTACTGCCCCTGTTGGGTGCGCTCACACGTCCTTGTACGTGTGCGCATCCCAATTTTTTCCCCTTGTGCGTGCGCACTAGCTTGTGTGTATGCACACCAACCCCTATTTGTGCATCCTGTGCACACGCACACTCAATTCCATCCCTTCTGTTGGGAGCATCGCTCGCACCCCTCTGTGCGTGCGCACCTCTGCCATTTTTACTCTTTGTGCGTACGCACACCTCTATGCGTACGCACACTTGGTAGTTCCCTCTCTATCCGGAGCATTCGTACACCTTTGTGCGGATGAACACCTTCCATTTTCCACCTCGTGTGCGTGATCACACATGTTTGTGCGTACGCATAGGTGCTGTTTTGGACAAAATTTTTATTGTAGTTTTCCTTGAGCCCTAACACACTTCCACGCCCTCCATCCCTCTCTTCTCTTGCTTTTTCCCTATTTTTCTACTTGTTTTACTTAGTTTTCAATGCACCTTATTTTGATTTTAGTAATTATGTTAGTTTTGGTTTAGTTGTTTGTTAATTAAATAAATTACAAGTATTTGATTGATGTTGATTGGGTTGCTTCTTGCTTGAATCTTAGCTTAATTTTTGATGAATATGTGCACTGAGCATTAAGTCTTTGTTTGATTGCCTAGATGAATTGTGAGTTTGATTCATATGTTGTAGCTACCATATGCATTAGACTATATCCTTTTGTGGCAATTTAATCATGAATTGTGCACCTTATATCATAGTTGATGTTATATGAAATTGGATTTCATCAATACACTTATACTTTGCTTTAAATTACTAGTACATAGTGGATTCAAAAGTTCATGTTTTGATTGCACCCCAGGACAAGTTATTTATGAGTCCTTACTGAATTAAGTGAATTGAGTTGAAATTACTTGTTTATCATGATTTTCATATTAAATTCATCACATGACCAGTACTTGTTTCTTGTTAATGCCTTGCATTTGTTTGAGTGACTTGACTTGACTCTTATCGAGCTTGTCACTTTTTAAATAGGTACCTTTACCATATGACTATTCCATTATGTTTCACAATGAATAAGTAGTTTTTTTCATCATTGAATTAGTTATTGTTTGTTGTGTTTCTATATCAATTTTTCACCTTCACTTGCACAACTTCAATATCCAACATCTCAAAATTCAAGTCACTTTAATTGTGGTTACCTAGGTTTGTTTGTGACTTGACTCTTACTTATTCTTTACTTGCAACCTAGGCTACTTAATTGAGGAACACATGCTATTTCTTTTGAATATGTGGTTGCCGTTTGTACCTGGCCAATGTGTGTGTTCTAAATGGTGCACACATTTAGAATACACACATTGTCTTTTACCATACCACACTCATATGAACTCTTCCTCAATTCCTGTTTATTTGTTTTATTTTGTTTCCTGAGCCCCAATCCCCACCAGCTGAAGGTGGAACCTCTTAGTCTGTCATCCCCCGGATTATGTGCATGTATGGAGGACTGTGCAACGTTTAAATGTGGAGGAGGATCCGCAATTTTGGGGCGTAAATTTCTCTCTCTAAACACTTTACACTATTTTCTAGTTTTTAGTAGTTATGTTTTTGTGAATATTTGTTTATTATTTCATGACATTGCATTTTGCTTAGTTTGCTTATATATATCTTAGCTTGCTTATAGTTCCATGGTAGTAAATATTTGCATTTGTATGTTGCCTAGTATAGGAAATAAGTTTGGTAAAAACAACAAGGAATTTTCAAGAAATCTCTCTTAGGGCGTTCCATTGATTAGATTTGAAAACATATTTTTCAACTTGCTTGAAGTATTTTATGGAACATAGAAAAGAGCTAGAACAAAACACCTAGTGAGAATTGAGCTTTAATTGTGTGGTTGCATATTTTCAACCACAAAGTTTGTTGTTGTGTTATACTCCTTTCATAATTGTGATCTTAGATTTGCTTGAATATTTATGTCCTATATTTGATATTTTAAATGCATTTAGTATGATTGAGACCATTTTTGAAATTTAACTCACTAACCCATATGGCTATACCCTTATATTTACCTTTGTAACCCACTTTTGAGCCTTTTTTTTATCCCCCTTTTATTCTAATTTTAAGCACATCTTTTGTCCTATGTGAAAGACCATTAATGTCCATAAATTGTATCTTTGATTAGGTTGGGTTAAAGAGTGTGTGTTAATCAAGTGTGGGAAAAGATTTGTGGAGAAACATTGGTAATAAGTGGTTTGGGTATTCATTGAGAAAATTTGGGAAAATGGGTAAACACTCATGTATCTATTACTTAAAACATGTGCATTTCTTTTTGGTGATAAAAGAAAAAGACAAATTTTGGTGTATATACTTTAAAAAAGAAAGAAAAAAGAAAGAAATGATAATGAGAATGTAAATAAAGAATGCATATGTGGTTGAAAGAAAGAAGATGCATGAGTGAATGTGAGAAGAGAAATGAATGGGAAGTTAGGTTATTTTTCTTTGGTGTAAATAGGTTAATATAGGATTAGGTGGGATACTTGAGCTAATCAAAGATCCAATCTACAAGTCCACTTAACCATATTAATCTTACCCTTACCCTAACCCCATTACAACCATCCAAAGACCTCATGATATTTGCATTCATGCATCAAGTATTTGTTGATTGTTAGATGACTAGAAAATCCTAGAAAAACATGATTAAAGGAGCATTGAGTGATTAAGCAGTAAACACTGAGCGAATAGGATGTACACAACTGGTGAGAGGTTCAATTGCTCAATTCTATATTTTCATCCCTTATCTTATATTTTCTTGCAAATTATGGAATTGATTTTTGAAAACTTCAAATCAAATCTTTGGACATTGATCACATTGCATTGATTCTTTGCCTTGGCCCTAAGACTTGCTTTGGATTGATTGAAATTTCATTGTTTGTTTTGCCAATTTTGGTAGAGACCATAGTATAGAGATAGATAGATAGTATTTTTCATAGTTGTATGCACATAGGAAATTGCTTTGAATAAGTTGCTTGCCCTTTTACCCTTCTCCTTTGATTGTGATTAGCATGAGGACATGCTATTGTTTAAGTGTGGGAGAATTGATGAAGTCACATTTGATGATAAATTTTAGATTGATTTGAGTGAATTTCATCATATAAACCCACATTTATTCACATAAATAGCATGCTTTTGTGTTTTCTCTCTAAATTATGCCTCATTGTGAAAACATGCTATTTTGTACTTAATTTAGTCAATTTTATTCCATTTTCATTCCATTCGATGCCTTGATGGTTTTGATGAGTAATTTCAGGTGTAATAGGTTGGAATCGCTTGATGAGAGTGGAAGAGAAGCATGTAATTGGGAGAAAACATGAAGAAAACAAAGGAGAAGTACACAACTAAGTGTGCGTACGCACAACACCCTGTGCGTACGTAGGAAAATTCAGCGTGTGTGCGTACTGTGCATACGCACAAGTCCCTGCGCGTGACTTCATTAAAAAGTCACGTGACTCACGATTTGGGGAGATCGTTGGCCCATTTCTGAAAGCTTTGAAGCTTATAAGGAGGGGCAAGCAACACCATAAAGATAACATACATTACACAATACACTTAGATAGTTTTAGGGTAGTTTAGGTTAGGTTTTCTCTCAATTTTTCTTAGGGTTTAATTAGGTTTATGCTACAAGTTTTCATTTTCAATTTTGATCTTGGATTCTAGCTATTTTCATTGTAAGTATTTCCTTAATTTTCTCTTTTATTACATTACTTATTCTACACTTTCTTACATTTTAATTCACTTTACCAATACATATATAGTTTTACAATTTTGAGTTCTAGTTGATGAATTTGATGTTTGATTGTTATTATATGTTTATTGAGTTGCTATTGTTGATTTGGTTCCTTGGTTGTTCATAGTTCCAAGTAATTTTACAATTTTGCCATGTTTTATGATTATGCCCACTATGTGTTTGATGAAATGCCTTTTTGATATTGAAGTAAATTTCCACTCCTTGACTTGGGGAAATGAGTATATGGATTACTAAAGTCATAATGTCTGACATTTAGTGATAATTTTTGGGTTGTTAGTTGTTATTGTTTCCACTAATGCTAGTTTTTTACTAAGGTAATTAGTAAATTAGTTAGGATTTGTGGATTAATAACAATTATGCTCACTTGACTTACTCTTCGATGTTAAGGGTTGACTAGGTGAGATTAATCTATCATAATTATCATAGTTGTGGTTATGTCAAGGAAGGAATTCCATAACTCATCCGAAGTCAAGGTTCCATTTATATTTTGAACCACATTTCCATCATTTTTAAAGTATTACTTGTCCATATTACATAGATAGTTCTTTTATTTCTTTATTAGTTTATTAATTACAATTTTTATCATTCTTTAATTCCTTTAATCGCTTGCTTCTTTATTGAAAATCCCTTGATTTTCACAACCAATTTTGTGCGCTTGTGGTCACTAGATCCTAGGGAGAACGACCCGAGATTTGATTACTCTCGGTTATTTTAATTTGAATTTAAACTTTGATTGGAATGGTTACTTGTCAGTTTGGACTATGCTACCAACAAAGAAATTATTTTTCTAAATTTTCGAACCGTCGTAATTCTCTCCATCACTAAGCTTGCAAGAAGTATTACAGGAGACCCAAGCTTCCAGCAAGAATATGGAAGCACAGTTGAGCCAGGTTGATGAGCGGATATTTTATACGCTTTTTGGGGGTAATTTCATGTAGATTTTAGTATGTTTTAATTAGTTTTTAATAGAATTTTATTAGTTTTTAAGCAAAAATCATATTTCTGGACTTTACTATGAGTGTGTGTATTTTTCTGTGATTTCAGGTATTTTCTGGCTGAAATTGAGGAAGCTGAGCAGAAATCTGACTTAGGCTGAAAAAGGACTGCTGATGCTGTTGGATCCTGACCTCCCTGCACTCGAAATGGATTTTCTGGAGCTACAGGAGTCCAAATGGCGCGCTCTCAACGGCGTTGGAAAGTAGACATCCAGGGCTTTCCAGCAATATATAATAGTCCATACTTTGCGCGAAGATAGACGACGTAACTTGGCGTTGAACGCCAAGTTCATGCTGCTGTCTGGAGTTAAACGCCAGAAAAACGTCATGATCCGGAGTTGAACGCCCAAAACACGTCATAACTTGGAGTTCAACTCCAAGAAAAGCCTCTACTCGTGGATAGCTTTAGTCTCAGCCCCAGCACACACCAAGTGGGCCCCAGAAGTGGATTTCTGCACCAATTATCTTAGTTTACTCATATTCTGTAAACCTAGGTTACTAGTTTACTATTTAAAACAACTTTTAGTGAATTATTTTGTACCTCATGACATTTTTAGATCTGAATTACATACTTTTGACGGAATGAGTCTCTAAACTCCATTGTTGGGGGTGAGGAGCTCTGCAGCGTCTCTATGAATTAATACAATTCCTTTATTTTCCATTCAAACACGCTTGTTCCTATCTAAGATGTTCATTCGCGCTTAATTATGGAGAAGGTGATGATCCGTGACACTCATCACCTTCCCCAAACCATGAACGTGTGCCTGACAACCACCTCCGTTCTACATCAGACTGAATGAGTATCTCTTAGATTCATTACGCAGAATCTTCGTGGTATAAGCCGGATTGATAGCGGCATTCATGAGAATCCGGAAGGTCTAAACCTTGTCTGTGGTATTCCGAGTAGGATTCTAGGATTGAATGACTGTGACGAGCTTCAAACTCCTGAAGGCTGGGCGTTAGTGACAGACGCAAAAAAATCAATGGATTCTATTCCAACCTGATTGAGAACCGACAGATGATTAGCCGTGCTGTGACAGAGCATAGGAACGTTTTCACTAAGAGGATGGGAGGTAGCCATTGACAACGGTGACACCCTACATAGAGCTTGCCATGGAAGGGACTTTTCGTGTGTTGAAGGATTTTAAGGAAGAGTTAATGTTCGAAGGACAAAGCATCTCCAAAACTCCAACATATTTCTCATTACTGCCCAACAAGTAACGCTGCTATTCTCTTTTATTTTTATAATCAAATCTAGTAATTTCACTTTTAATCCTATTGGCCTCCTGACTAAGATTAATAAAATAAATATAGCTTGCTTCAAACCAATAATCTCTGTGGGATCGACCCTTACTCACGTAAGGTATTACTTGGACGACCCAGTGCACTTGCTGGTTAGTTGTGCGGATTACAAATTCGTGCACCAAGTTTTTGGCGCCGTTGCCGGGGATTATTTGAGTTTGAACAACTAAAGGTTTATTTTATCTCTTAGATTAGGAATAATCTATTTTTATTATTTTTATTGTTATAGAGTCATCAAATTCTGATAGGATAGTTTCTTTTCAAAAATTTCTTTTCAAAAATATTATTTTCTTTATTAATTGTTAATTTTTCGTGAGTTTAGTGTCTTGTTCTAAGTTTGGTGTTAATTGCATATTTTATATTTTATAATTTCTTTAAAAAATTTTCGTGTTAGTGTTCTAGGTTCTTCCTTGATCTTCAAAATTGTTCTTGTTCACTTTTCTTGGTTGATCTTTAATTTTTTTTCTTTCTTGCTTTGTGTCTTTTCTTGTTTCACTTGTGTTCTTTTTAAAGCATTAACTGGAATATTCAGAACAAGTGTTATATTTACTCCCAATTGGCTAGAGTATTGGTTTATATTCTTGATAATTGGGTATACGCTTTGGAACCTTTTTCAAAAATAATTTTTCTTGATTGAATCTTGTACCAAACTTTAAGTTTGGTGTTTTCTTGTTAATCTTTTCATAATTTTCGAAAATTTTATTAAAGTTTTCTAAAAATTTTAAGTTTGGTGTTCTTCCTTTTGTTCTTGGTGTTCTTGTGAATCTTCAAGGTGTTCTTGAGTTTTTCTTGTGTCTTGATCTTAAAATTTTTAAGTTTGGTGTTCCTTGGTGTTTTTCCTCCAAAAATTTTCGAAAATAAGGAGCATTAGATCTAAAAATTTTAAGTCTTGTGTCTTTTGTGTGTTTTTCTCTTTCATCATAAAATTCAAAATTCAAAAAAAAATTATATTTTCTAACTAATTTTGAACTATTTTTTTTTCAAAAATTCTATATAAAAATTCAAATTTCAATTTCAAAATATTTCCAATTTCTTTTATTTATTTCGTTTTTATTTTATTTTATAAAAGTTAATTCAAAAAAAAAATTTAAATCAACATATAAATTATCCCTTGTATTCCATCATGGAAGCAAGTAGGAATGAACAGTCCAAGAGGACTCTAGGGTCATATGCTAACCCCACTACTGCTTCATATGGGAGTAGTATCTGTATACCCTCCATTGGAGTTAGTAGCTTTGAGTTGAATCCTCAGCTCATTATCATGGTGCAGCAAAACTGTCAGTATTCTGGTCTTCCACATGAAGAACCTACAGAGTTTCTGGCATAATTTTTGCAAATTGCTGACACAGTACATGATAAGGAAGTAGATCAGGATGTCTACAGATTATTACTGTTTCCATTTGCTGTAAAAGATCAAGCTAAGAGGTGGTTAAATAACCAGCCTAAGAACAGCATAAAAACATGGAAGCAGCTGTCAGAAAATTCCTGAATCACTATTTCCCTCCAAAACGGATGACACAGCTAAGGCTAAGCATCCAAGGCTTCAAACAAGGAGATAATGAATCTCTTTATGATGCCTGGGAGAGATATAGAGAGATGCTAAGAAAATGCCCCTCTAAAATGTTTTCAGAATGGGTGCAATTAGACATCTTCTACTATGGGCTTACAGAAAAAGCTCAGATTTCTCTAGACCACTCAGCTGGTGGATCTATACATATGCGAAAAACAATTGAAGAGGCTCAAGAGCTTATTGATACAGTTGCCAGAAATCAACATCTGTACCTAAACAGTGAATCCTCCATGAAAGAAGAAGCAAAAACAGTAACTGCTGAACTCAGTCCAGTGGATCAGGCTAATGAATTCAATCAGCAATTAGACTTTCTAACTCAGCAGCTAGCCGAATTCAAGGAAATATTACAGGAAACAAGGATGGCTAACAGGAATATGGAAGTACAATTAAAGCAGACAGAAAAGCAATTGTCAAAACAAATAGCAGAAGAATGCCAAGCAGTCTAATTAAGAAGTGGGAAAACATTAAATACCTCACTTCAAAGTAGCAGGAAACCAAGAAATGAACAGGTGGATACTCAAAATCCCTCTGAGGACAATCAGAGCCCAGAGAGGAATAAAGCTGGCACTGAACGCCCAGACCATGCTCATTCCTGGCGTTCAACGCCAGAAACAAGCATGAATCCGGCGTTGAACGCCCAAAGGGAGCATGGTTCTGGCGTTCAAACGCCAGTAACAAACAAGGAAGTGGCGTCTAACGCCACCCCAGCTCCCACCACTGGCATTCAAATACCAGTGGGGAATCAGTCACATACAAGTACTGATAACAACCCTTCTAAAAAGGCTTCCCAACCCACTTCTGTAGGTAATAAACCTGCAGCAACTAAGGTTGAGGAATACAAAGCCAAAATGCCTTATCCTCAAAAACTCCGCCAAGCGGAACAGGATAAGCAATTTACCCGCTTTGCAGACTATCTCAGGACTCTTGAAATAAAGATTCCGTTTGCAGAAGCACTTGAGCAAATACCCTCTTATGCTAAGTTCATGAAAGAGATCTTAAGCCATAAGAAGGATTGGAGGGAAACTGAAAAAGTTTACCTCACTGAAGAATGCAGTGCAGTCATTCTAAAAAGCTTACCTGAGAAGCTTAAAGATCCTGGGAGCTTTATGATACCATGCACATTAGAGGGCACTTGCACCAAGCAAGCTTTATGTGATCTTGGAGCAAGTATCAACCTAATACCTGCATCTACTATCAGAAAGCTTGGTTTAACTGAAGAAATCAAACCAACCAGGATATGTCTTCAACTTGCTGATGGCTCCATTAAATACCCATAAGGCGTGATTGAGGACATGATTGTCAAGGTTGGGCCATTTGCCTTTCCTACTGACTTTGTGGTGCTGGAAATGGAGGAGCACAAGAATGCAACTCTCATTCTAGGAAGACCTTTCCTAGCAACTGGCCGAACCCTCATTGATGTCCAAAAAGGGGAAGTAACCTTGAGAGTCAATGAGGAGGAGTTCAAGTTGAATGTTGTCAAAGCAATGCAACATCCAGACACCCCAAATGACTGCATGAGTGTTGATATTATTGACTCTCTGGTAAGAGAGGTCAATATGGCTGAGAGTCTCGAATCAGAGCTAGAGGACATCTTTAAAAACGTCCAGCCTGATCTGGAGGAGTCAGAGAAAATAGTAGAACCTCTGAAAATCCCTCAGGAAGAGGAGGAACCTCCTAAACCCGAGCTCAAACCATTACCACCTTCCCTAAAATATGCATTCTTGGGAGAAGGTGATACCTTTCCTGTAATCATAAGCTCTACCTTAGAGCCACAGGAAGAGGAAGCACTAATTCAAGTGCTAAGGACACACAAGACAGCTCTTGGGTGGTCTATCAGTGATCTTAAGGGTATTAGCCCAGCTAGATGCATGCACAAGATCTTACTGGAGGGTGACGCCAAGCCAGTGGTTCAACCACAAAGGCGGCTGAACCCAGACATGAAGGAAGTGGTGCAGAAAGAGGTCACTAAATTACTAGAGGCTGGGATTATTTATCCTATTTCTGACAGCCCCTGGGTGAGCCCTGTCCAAGTTGTCCCTAAGAAAGGTGGCATGACAGTGGTTCATAATGAAAAAAATGAACTGGTTCCTACAAGAACAGTTACTGGGTGGCGTATGTGTATTGATTACAGAAGGCTCAATACAGCCACCAGAAAGGATCATTTTCCTTTACCATTCATAGACCAGATGCTAGAAAGACTAGCAGGTTATGAATACTACTGCTTCCTGGATGGATATTCAGGTTATAATCAAATTGCAGTAGATCCCCAGGATCAGGAGAAAACGGCGTTCACATGCCCATCTGGAGTATTTGCATACAGAAGGATGCCATTTGGCCTGTGCAATGCACCAGCAACCTTTCAGAGGTGCATGCTCTCAATTTTCTCTGATATGGTAGAAAAATTTCTGGAAGTCTTCATGGATGACTTCTCAGTATTTGGAGACTCATTCAGCTCCTGCCTTAACCATTTAGCACTTGTTCTAAAGAGATGCCAAGAGACTAACCTGGTTTTAAACTGGGAAAAGTGTCACTTTATGGTGACTGAAGGAATTGTCCTTGGGCACAAAATCTCGAACAAGGGAATAGAGGTGGATCAAGCTAAAGTTGAAGTAATTGAAAAATTACCACCACCCACCAATGTTAAGGCAATCAGAAGCTTTCTGGGGCATGCAGGATTCTATAGGAGGTTCATAAAGGATTTTTCAAAAATCGCCAAACCTCTAAGCAACCTGCTAGCTGCTGACACGCCATTTATCTTTGATAAAGAGTGTCTGCAGGCATTTGAGACCCTGAAAGCTAAATTGGTCTCAGCACCAATCATCTCTGCACCAAACTGGGCATTGCCATTTGAATTAATGTGTGATGCCAGTGACCATGCCATTGGTGCAGTGTTGGGACAAAGGCATGACAAGCTTCTGCACATCATTTACTATGCCAGCCGTGTTTTAAATGATGCACAGAAGAATTACACAACCACAGAAAAAGAGCTACTTGCAGTGGTTTACGCTATTGACAAATTCAGATCCTATTTAGTAGGATCAAAAGTGATTGTGTACACTGATCATGCTGCTCTTAAATATCTACTCACAAAGCAGGATTCAAAACCCAGACTTATAAGATGGGTGTTGCTTCTGCAAGAGTTTGATATAGAAATAAGAGACAGAAAGGGGACAGAGAATCAGGTAGCAGACCACCTGTCCCGAATAGAACCAGTAGAAGGGGCGTCCCTCCCTCTCACTGAGATCTCTGAAACCTTTCTGGATGAGCAACTCTTTGCTATCCAGGAAGTGCCATGGTATGCAGACATTGCAAACTACAAGGCAGTGAGATTCATACCCAAAGAGTACAGTAGACAGCAAATAAAGAAGCTGATCACGGATGCAAAGTATTATCTTTGGGATGAGCCGTATCTCTTTAAGAGATGTGCAGACGGAGTAATCCGTAGATGTGTACCTAAGGAAGAAGCACAGAAGATCCTATGGCACTGCCATGGATCACAGTATGGAGGACATTTTGGAAGTGAGCGAACAGCCACAAGAGTCCTCCAAAGTGGCTTCTACTGGCCTACTCTCTATAAAGACTCCCGAGTGTATGTACTTAATTGTGACAATTGCCAAAGATCTGGCAATCTACCTCACAGTTACGCCATGCCTCAGCAAGGGATCTTGGAGATTGAGTTGTTTGATGTATGGGGCATTGACTTCATGGGACCCTTCCCACCATCATACTCAAACACTTATATTCTGGTGGCAGTGGATTATGTATCCAAATGGGTGGAGGCTATTGCAACACCCACCAATGACACTAAAACAGTGTTAAAATTCCTCCAGAAACACATCTTCAGCAGATTTGGTATCCCTAGAGTGTTAATTAGTGATGGGGGCACTCATTTCTGCAATAAACAGCTTTATGCTGCCCTGGTTCGTTATGGAGTTAGCCACAGGGTAGCTACTCCATATCATCCACAAACTAATGGGCAAGCTGAAGTCTTAAATAGAGAACTCAAAAGAATCCTGGAACGGACTGTAATTAACCGTAGAAGGGATTGGGCAAGAAGCTTGGATGATGCTCTGTGGGCATACAGAACAGCATTCAAGACCCCTATAGGGACCTCTCCATACCAGCTTGTGTATGGAAAGGCATGCCACTTGCCAGTGGAACTGGAACACAAGGCCTATTGGGCAACCAGATTCCTAAACCTTGATGCCAAGTTAGCCGGAGAAAAACGATTGCTCCAGTTAAATGAGCTAGAGGAATTTAGACTCAATGCTTTCGAGAATGCAAAGATTTACAAAGAGAAAGCGAAAAGATGGCATGATAAGAAATTGTCATCCAGAGTCTTTGAGCCGGGGCAGAAAGTTCTGTTATTTAATTCTAGGCTCAAATTATTCCCCGGGAAATTAAAATCCCGGTGGAGAGGTCCATATGTCATTACAAACGTATCACCATATGGATACATAGAGCTTCAGGATAATGACTCCAACAAAAAGTTCATTGTTAATGGACAAAGGGTCAAACATTATCTTGAAGGCAATTTTGAGCAAGAATGCTCAAAACTGAGACTTGATTAAAACTCAGTAATAGTCCAGCTAATGACATTAAAGAAGCGCTTGCTGGGAGGCAACCCAGCCAATCACAAAATTTAATTTTATTCATATTAATTAGTTAATTGATTTCTACAGGTATATGTCAAGGTATCTTCAAGGTAAAATAGCAATTGGTTGGATTCACTGAGTTATAAGGGAAATTGGAAGCTCACTGGCGTGAAAAAGCCAGTAAGAAACATTTTGGGCGTTGAACGCCCAAAAGAAGCACCCACTGGGCGTTCAACGCCAGTAAGGGTAGCCTTCTGGGCGTTAAACGCCAGAAAGGAGCATCTTCTGGGCGTTAAACGCCAGAAAGAAGCACCTTCTGGGCGTTTAACGCCAGATTGACAGCATTCTGGGCGTTTAGAAAAACGCCCAGTAACAAAGAACTTCCTGGCGTTCAACGCCAGAAAGATGCATGAGCTGGGCGTTGAACGCCCAGGAGAAGCAACATTTGGGCGTTAAACGCCCAAACCATGCAGCAGTTGGGCGTTTAACGCCAGGATGGTGGGGAGGAGGTAAAATTCGTTTCTCTTTACAAATTTTCTAATTTTTTATGTTTCAATTCATGATTTCTTGCATAAACATATTTTAAATTATCATCCCTCAATTCAAATTAGTGTTCTAAAAATCCTAATTTCTAAAATCCCTTTTTCAAAAATATCAAATGTATCTTAATCCATAAAGACAAATTTTTTTTTTCAATCCAATCAAACTCTTTCAAAATTTGTTTTCAAAACTCAATTACCTCTTTAAAAATATCTTTTTCAAAATTTAAAATTCAAATCTATCTTTTTAAATATTATTCATATCTTCCTCTTTTTAAATTATATCTTTTTCTTATCATATCTATTTTTTAAAAAAAATCATATCTTCTATCTTATCCTTTTCTTATTTTCGAAAATTTCCCACCCCCCTCCCCATATATTGTGTTCGGCGCCCCACTCTTCATCACCTTGCCACACTTGCTCTCTTCCTCTCCCTCTTCTTTCTTCTCTTTTGCTTGAGGACAAGCAAAGCTCTAAGTTTGGTGTGGTTATCCGTGATCACAAAAACATACTCATTTAAATTCATGGCCCCTAGAGGAAAGCAACCCACCCCAAGGGGCAAGAAAGAGAATGCTCCAAAGCCCCTTTGGAATCAAGGGAAGTTCTTAACTAAAGAACATTCAGATCATTACTACAAAATAATGAGTCACAGATCAGTGATCCCGGAAGTCAAATTTGATCTGAAAGAAGATGAATATCAAGAGATTCAAGAGCAAATTCGAATCAGGAATTGGGAAATTCTGACCAATCCTGAAACGAAAGTGGGAAGAAACATGGTTCAGGAGTTCTATGCTAATTTATGGCAGACAGACAGGCAGAGAATAATTGGAGCTGCTCTTTATGACCATCGGACCTTAGTCAGAGGAAAGATTGTTCATACTCATCCTGACAAGATCAGGGAAATATTTAAGATTCCTCAACTAAAAGATGACCCAGACTCCTTTAACAGGAGAATGATGAGGGTAAACAAAGGTCTAGACAAGATTCTAGAGGACATATGCATCCCTGAAGCCAGGTGGACTACCAGCACCACTGGCACCCGAATCCAACTCAAAAGAGAAGATCTAAAACCAGTAGCCAGAGGCTGGCTGGATTTCATTGGGCGTTCCATATTGCCCACCAGCAACCGTTCTGAAGTAACCATCAAAAGAGCTGTCATGATTCACTGCATCATGCTGGGAAAAGAGGTAGAAGTCCATCAACTGATCTCATGTGAGCTATACAAAATAGCAAACAGGAATTCCAAGGACGCCAAATTGGCCTATCCAAGCTTAATTTCTATGCTCTGCAAAGATGCCGGAGTGAAGATCGGAATAATAGAGTATATTCCAGTTGAGAGGCCAATTACTGGAATATCAATGGTCAGACAACAGCAACAAGATGATTCTGCCAAGAGGAGAGCACAGGAAGCCCTCCCAGAACTGCCTCAATTCGAATATTGGGAACATCTTGAAGCTTCTGTTTCCAAATTGCAAGAAGCTATGGACCAAATAAAGGAAGAACAGAACAATCAAAGTAGCATGCTTTGCAAACTGCTTAAGGAACAGGAAGAGCAAGGGCGTGATCTAAGGGAGCTAAAACGCCAAAAATTAATCCTTGAAAAGCACCCCACAGATTAGAGGGACATCTACTCCTCAAAACAACAGGTTGCTGAGTTCCAATTTTTCTGCTTTAACTTAGTGATAGTAGTATTATAGAAATTTACCTTAGGAGATATTTAGTAGTAGTAATTAGTATGTCTATTTTGATTTTATTTCCAATTAAGCTATAATTTATTTTTCTCATCATCATCAGGCATGAATAAAGTAGTAGAAGTTTTTTTTTATAAAGAAGTAATCTATATTTTTCGAGTTCTTAATAATAAAAATTATAATTAATTATGTGTGGTGGCAACACTTTTTGTTCTCTGAATGAATGCTTGAACAGTGCATAACTTGTACTTTGAAATTGATGAATATTGGCTCCTGAAAGAATGAGGAACACGAAAAATATTATTGATGATCTGAAAAATCATGAAATTGATTCTTGAAGCAAGAAAAAGCAGTGTCAAAAAAAAAAGAGAGTATATAGAAGAAGAAGGAGCAGTAGAAAAAGCCAATAGCCCTTAAAACCAAAAGGCAAGGGTAAAAAGGATCCAAGGCTTTGAGCATTAATGGATAGGAAGGCCCAAGGAAATAAATCCAGGCCTAAGCGGCTAAATCAAGCTGTCCCTAACCATGTGCTTGTGGCATGCAAGTCCAAGTGAAAAGCTTGAGACTGAGTGGTTAAAGTCGTGATCCAAAGCAAAAGAGTGTGCTTAAGAACTCTGGACACCTCTAATTGGGGACTCTAGCAAAGCTGAGTCACAATCTGAAAAGGTTCACCCAATTATGTGTTTGTGGCATTTATGTATCCGGTGGTAATACTGGAAAACAAAGTGCTTAGGGCCACGGCCAAGACTCATAAGATAACTGTGTTCAAGAATCAACATACTACACTAGGAGAGTCAATAATACTATCTGAATTCTGAGTTCCTATGGATGCCAATCATTCTAAAATTCAAGGGATAAAGGGAGATGCCAAAACTGTTCAGAAACAAAGAGCTACAAGCCCCGCTCATCTAAATAAAAATCTGAGCTTCATTTAAAACTCTACAATATTATTACTTCTTAAATTTCTGTTAAAACCTATTTTATTTATCTAGTTGCTTGAGGACAAGCAACAGTTTAAGTTTGGTGTTGTGATGAGCGGATATTTTATACGCTTTTTGGGGGTAATTTCATGTAGATTTTAGTATGTTTTAATTAGTTTTTAATAGAATTTTATTAGTTTTTAAGCAAAAATCATATTTCTGGACTTTACTATGAGTGTGTGTATTTTTCTGTGATTTCAGGTATTTTCTGGCTGAAATTGAGGAAGCTGAGCAGAAATCTGACTTAGGCTGAAAAAGGACTGCTGATGCTGTTGGATCCTGACCTCCCTGCACTCGAAATGGATTTTCTGGAGCTACAGGAGTCCAAATGGCGCGCTCTCAACGGCGTTGGAAAGTAGACATCCAGGGCTTTCCAGCAATATATAATAGTCCATACTTTGCGCGAAGATAGACGACGTAACTTGGCGTTGAACGCCAAGTTCATGCTGCTGTCTGGAGTTAAACGCCAGAAAAACGTCATGATCCGGAGTTGAACGCCCAAAACACGTCATAACTTGGAGTTCAACTCCAAGAAAAGCCTCTACTCGTGGATAGCTTTAGTCTCAGCCCCAGCACACACCAAGTGGGCCCCAGAAGTGGATTTCTGCACCAATTATCTTAGTTTACTCATATTCTGTAAATCTAGGTTACTAGTTTACTATTTAAAACAACTTTTAGTGAATTATTTTGTACCTCATGACATTTTCAGATCTGAATTACATACTTTTGACGGCATGAGTCTCTAAACTCCATTGTTGGGGGTGAGGAGCTCTGTAGCGTCTCTATGAATTAATACAATTCCTTTATTTTCCATTCAAACACGCTTGTTCCTATCTAAGATGTTCATTCGCGCTTAATTATGGAGAAGGTGATGATCCGTGACACTCATCACCTTCCCCAAACCATGAACGTGTACCTGACAACCACCTCCGTTCTACATCAGACTGAATGAGTATCTCTTAGATTCATTACGCAGAATCTTCGTGGTATAAGCCGGATTGATAGCAGCATTCATGAGAATCCGGAAGGTCTAAACCTTGTCTGTGGTATTCCGAGTAGGATTCTAGGATTGAATGACTGTGACGAGCTTCAAACTCCTGAAGGCTGGGCGTTAGAGACAGACGCAAAAGAATCAATGGATTCTATTCCAACCTGATTGAGAACCGACAGATGATTAGCCGTGCTGTGACAGAGCATAGGAACGTTTTCACTGAGAGGATGGGAGGTAGCCATTGACAACGGTGACACCCTACATAGAGCTTGCCATGGAAGGGACTTTTCGTGTGTTGAAGGATTTTAAGGAAGAGTTAATGTTCCAAGGACAAAGCATCTCCAAAACTCCAACATATTTCTCATTACTGCCCAACAAGTAACGCTGCTATTCTCTTTTATTTTTATAATCAAATCTAGTAATTTCACTTTTAATCCTATTGGCCTCCTGACTAAGATTAATAAAATAAATATAGCTTGCTTCAAACCAATAATCTCTGTGGGATCGACCCTTACTCACGTAAGGTATTACTTGGACGACCCAGTGCACTTGCTGGTTAGTTGTGCGGATTACAAATTCGTGCACCACAGGTCAAATAGCAGTTATTTAAACAGATAAGAGAGGAGTGTCAAGCTATTCAATTGAGGAGTGGTAGGGCACTGGATACCCAACCTCAAGAAAATAGAGCGCAGGGTGAAGAGGAAATACCAGAGAGTGAAAACACAGCAACCCAGGGCACTACCAAGGGCGCTGAACGCCCAGAGGGGAGCAACACTGACGTTCAACGCCTAGAAAGGGGACGGGACACAAATGCTAATTCAAAGGACATCCTCCCTAGACATCCTGACAATCCCTTTCCAGTCACTCTGAACACTCATCCTACACTACCTAAAGCCCCAAAGTACAAGGCCAAGTTACCATATCCTTAGAGACTCCAGAGGGCAGAAAAGGATAAGAATTCTCCAAATTCCTAGAAGTTTTCAAGAAGCTGGAGATCAAACTCCCCTTTGTAAAGGCTCTTGAACAAATGTCTTCATATGCTAAGTTCATGAAGGAAATACTGAATAACAAGAGGGATTGGAAGGTAGTAGAGACAGTGGTGCTTCCTAAGGAGTGCAGAGCAGTCATTCAGAAGAATCCTCTGGAAAAACTGAAGAGACATCTCACTCTTCCCAGTGACATAGTGCCTACCCCAAGCGTAGAGTGTAAGGCCATCATAATGGATGCTGAATCTGGACCAAAGGAGGAAGTGCAAGCTGCTAAAGGGTCAAAGGAAGGAGAAGCTCCAGAAAAGGCTAAGGCTACACTGTCACATGCCTCTTTTATGACACCCATTCAAGAGTTTGAAGTACCACACCCTCAGAAGCCCCAAAAGGAGACCAAGGATGAGCACCACTCACAATTCTTGGAGGTCTTTAAGAAGCTACAAATCAATATTCTTTTTGCAGAGGTTGTGAAGCAAAGGCCTCTCTCTACTGGAAGGAACCCTATTGATGCTAAGAGAGGCAAATTGGTGCTGAGGTTACGAAAGAATTGGATGGTTTTCAAGGTCCTTAAACCTTCACTACCTTGTGATAATGGAGGTATTTGCATGCAGAGTACAATGCTGAAACTTCCTCCCTTGGTGGAAACTCATGCAGCTCCCCCAGACATAAAACCTAAGTCTGGTGTTGGGCAGTCACTAACCACCAAGAAGGGAGGTCCCAATAGGAAGATGCATAGGGGATGGAGAAGCACTAATCATATCTGAGGGCACTAATCTTCTCCTCTTCTCCCATAGAGTCGTCTCTTTTAACCAACTGGAAGAAGAGGAAGAAACTTCAACAATCAAGTGTCAAGCTAATGACATTAAAGAAGTGCTTGTTGGGAGGCAACCCAACCATAAGTATCCTTTAGTTTATTTCATTTTTACTTCAGTTTTATTTTAGCTTGATTTCATTTTAATTTTCATGATTTTCAAAGTTTTCCTAGGTTTTCTAATGTTTGTGATCATGCAAAGTTTTTAGAACAGAAACAAAAATGCATGGTGATGAGAGAACTTTTGCATGGTCTAGAATTCAGAATAAATTCCCGTTGCAAGTATAGCTTCTAAACCAACAAAAGTCCTTTCATACAAGCGTTTTGATTGTCACAAGTAACAAACCCCTTTTTAAAATTGATAACCGAGTATTTAAACCTCGGGTCATCTTCTCAAGGAATTGTAGGGAAGTATGAATTATTATTGGTTATGCAAAACAGTGTTTTTGGGGGTTGAAAAGGTTTTGAACAAGAGAAAGGGATTGCAGGGAATTAATAGATTAATAACTAATAAAACTCTTGGCAAGTTATGAAAACTGGAGGTCCTATCCCTGTTATCCTTATCAATTGTGAAGAGAATTGGATTTTTCTCCCACTATGTTAACCTCTAACTATGAAGGTAAGTTAAGTGAATGAATTCATTCGAATCCTCAAGTCCCAGTCTTTCCTTGGGAAAAGTTAGAGTTATTGGATCTCGAATTAATTCTTGAAGAATTCCAATTTTCAGTCAACAATGAGTTTGATAACTCAAAAGTTACCAATTAATCAACCAAAGCCAAAAGGGAATAAAATCTAAATTAAATTAAAAGCATCAATAACATAAATAGAAGAAGGTAATCAAACTATGTTTAAACATAAATTCAAATTTAGCATGAAGGAGTTCATAAAATAAATTGGAAAAATAAATAAAAGGAATAATAACCTGGAACTCAGAAGATGAAATCCTAATCCTAATCTAAATCCTAATCCTAATCCTAATCCTAAGAGAGAGGAGAGAACCTCTATCTCTCAAAACTACATCTAAAACTAAAATTATGAATTATGAGAGCCTGATGAGTCTTTGCAAGTTCCCTGACTTTAATCTGTGTTTCTGGGCCAAAAACTGGGTTGAAATGCGGCCCAGAATCTCTGCCAGCGACTTTTGTAATTCTGCAGATCGCGCACGTCACGTGATCGCGTCATCCATGGGACGCGTCATTCGCGTTTTTCCTTGGCACGCGTTCGCGTCGTCCACGCTTCCGCGTCACTTGTGTTTTTCCAATCCGCGCGGTCGCGTGAGCCATGCGGCCGCGTCACTGCGAATTCCTTTCTTCCGCGCGGTCGCGTCACTGACGCGTACTCGTCACTTTTCGCTGGTCATCTCCTCAATTTCTTGTGTTCCTTCCATTTTTGCAAGCTTCCTTCCCAATCTCTCACTCATTCATGCCCTATAAAGCCTGAAACACTTAACACACAAATCAAGGCATCGAATGGTAATATGAGAAGATTAAGATTAGCTAAATTAAGACCAAAGAAGCATGTTTTCAATCATAGAACTAAACTTGGAAGGAATTGTAAAATCATGCAAATCATATGAATAAGTGGGTGAAAAGCTTGATAAAACCACTCAATTAAATACAATATAAACCATAAAATAGTGGTTTATCAACCTCCCCACACTTAAACATTAGCATGTGCTCATGCTAAACTCAAGGAGACCAAATAAATGAATAGGGAAAGGCAAGACTCATGCAATGCAGCCTATGAATGTGAATGCAACTACATGCAAAATGTTTCTGCCTACTTGGTAAAAAAGTAAATAAATCCTTCAAGAATAAATATGAACTGGATTTCACTAATTCAAATCATACAGTGAAAATAAGTAAACTTGTAAGAAGATAGCTCATAAAAGCAGGGAACATAGAATCAAGCATTGAACCCTCACTGGTAGTGTATATCACTCTAATATCTCAAGTGTATAGGGTACTTCACTCTAATCTTCTCTAATCATGCTTTTTAAACTTTGTTCTTCATCTAACCACTCAACAAATATTTAGTATATAAATGCAAACATCATGAGGTCTTTTCAGGGTTGTAATGGGGCTGAGGTAAAGGTAAGGATGTACATATAAGGCTAAGTGAGCTAACAGAGTGAATCCTTGATTAGTCTAAGATCTCACCTAACATATACATACTTTATAAAATTTAAAATTCTTTACCTAGCTACCCAAATTTTCCCACTTTTGTATTACATGTGGTGGACGAAATTGTGATCACTTGTTATTTGTTTATAAAGGATGTATACTCTTATGGCACTGTTTATTTTCTTCACAACTCCGTTCAACTAACCAGCAAGTGTACTGGGTCGTCCAAGTAATAACCTTACGTGAGTAAGGGTCGAATCCACAGAGATTGTTGGTATGAAGCAAGCTATGGTCACCTTGCAAATCTCAAGTAGGCGGATTAAAGAGTAATTGTGATTATCATTAAATAAAAAGGAATAATAAAAGGGATAGAATACTTATGTAGATTCATTGGTAGGAATTTCAGATAAGCGAAATGGATATGCTGTAGAGCTCTCGGACGCCTGCTCTCCTATTCCTTCTACTCAATCCTTCTTACTCCTTTCCATGGCAAGCTTTGTATAGGGGTTCACCATCAGCTGTGGCTACTTTCATCCTCTCGGGGAAATATCCTATGCGGCTGTCACTCGCACAGCTAACCAGTCTGGAGGCATCACCCATGGTTGATGGCTACATCCCATCCTCGCAGTGAAAGCTAATGCTCACGCACTCTGTCACAGTACGGCCAATCACCGGTTGGTTCTCTCCCCTACTGGAATAGAATCCATTGATTCTTTTGCGTTGTCACTACGCCCAGCAGGTTACAAGTTTGAAGCACGTCACAGTCATTCATTACCGGAATCCTACTCGGACACCACAGACAAGGTAGACTTTCCGGATTCCCAGGATCCTACTCGGAACACCACAGACAAGGTTGGACTTTCCGGATCCTCATAAATGCCGCCATCTATCTAGCTTATACCACGAAGATTCTGTTGGGGAATCTAAGAGATACACATTCAAGCTTCTTTGCATGTAGAACGGAAGTGGTTGTCAATCACGCGCGTTCATCAGTGAGAATGATGATGAGGGTTATCTAACTCATCACATTCATCATGTTCTTGGGTACGAATGAATATCTTGGAATAAGAATAGAAGAGATTTGAATAAAAGAAAATAGAACTTCATTAATCTTTGAGGTACAGCAGAGCTCCACACCCTTAATCTATGGTGTGCAGAAACTCCACCGTTGAAAATACATAAGTGAAAGAGGTCCAGGCATGGCCGAATGGCCAGCCCCCTAAAACGTGATCAATGATCTCCTAAGATGAAGAATAAAACAAAACTGAGACCAAAGATGTCTAATACAATAGATAAATGTCCTATATATACTAGACTAGCTACTAGGGTTTACATGAGTAAGTTATTGATGCATAAATCCACTTCCGGGGCCCACTTGGTGTGTGCTTGGGCTGAGCTTGATCAATCCACGAGCTGAGGCTTCTCTTGGAGTTGAACTCTGAGTTATGACGTGTTTTGGGCGTTCAACTCCGGATCATGACGTTTTTCTGGCGTTTTACTCCAGACAGCAGCATGAACTTGGCGTTTAACGCCAAGTTACGTCGTCATTCTTCGAATAAAGTATGGACTATTATATATTGCTGGAAAGCCCTGGATGTCTACTTTCCAACGCCGTTGAGAGCGCGCCATTTGGAGTTCTGTAGCTCCAGAAAATCCATTTCGAGTGCAGGGAGGTCAGAATCCAACAGCATCAGCAGTCCTTTTGTCAGCCTTTTTCAGAGTTTTGCTCAAATCCCTCAATTTCAGTCAGAATTTACCTGAAATCACAGAAAAACACACAAACTCATAGTAAAGTCCAGAAATGTGAATTTAACATAAAAACTAATGAAAACATCCCTAAAAGTAGCAAATAAATAAAATGAAAGAGAAGAAGAATGAGAAGGGAAGAAAGGGAAGAAAGAAGTAAGGAAGAAAGGAGGGAGGAAAAATTAGGATTGGGGAAGAAAAGATAAGATATTTTGGCAATTTAGGGTAAGCTGTGCGGTGCAAGCGACGCGGACGCGTCGGAGACGCGTCCGCGTCGTGCGCAATAAGGTCAGGCGATGCAGACGCGTGCATCACGCGATCGCGTCACTTGATTTGTGCTAGTGGCGCGAGTGCAGCCTCGCATTCGCACAACTCTCTGTTTGAATTGCATTTTGCCAAAAATCTGGGTGACGCGGTCGTGTGGGTGACGCGATCGCATGGATGGCCATTTTTGAAAGACGACGCGGCCGCGTGGGGCACACGTTCGCGTGGGAGGGCTTGGGCTTCTAGCACGAGTCCAGCCCAATTCCAGCACAACTTTCGGCCATGCACCTTTTTGACGTCGATTTTCATGGCACGCGGCCGCGTGGGTGACGCGGTCGCGTGGGTCGATTTGTGCCACTGGCACGCCTCCAGCCACGCTCCAGCGTGACTCTCTGTTCAACTTTCTTTTCTTCATAACACACTGGTGACGCGGACGCGTCAGCGACGCCGCCGTGTCACGTGCGTAAAATTTTTTTATGCAATTATGCAGTATGCAGTATGCAGTGTTAATGTAGATGCTATGAAAACTTTCAGGTTCAATGAAAATAAAATAAAATAGAAAAAATAAACAACACAAAATAAAATTGAAAAAGAACGATCATACCATGGTGGGTTGTCTCCCACCTAGCACTTTTAGTTAAAGTCCTTAAGTTGGACAATTGAGGAGCTTCCTGTTATGGCGGCTTGTGCTTGAACTCATCCAGAAGTCTCCACCAATGTTTGGAGTTTCAGTAGCCTCCGGGGTCCCAAACAAGGCGCAGAAAGCCTTCAAGCAAGTTAAAGCAAGTGACAAGGCCCCAAGAGTGTTGATTCCTAGATTGAATTCCGGGGTCCTAAATCTTGCTTTTGCACCCGTCTTCTTGTTGAGCAATATTGTTTCATCCGGCTGGCAAACAGTCTGAATTCTCACTGAAGCAGCCAGACAACTTCCTAGACCCATTCAGTTGAGCTCTAAACCAACCTTTGCGTTTGAATGTTGAGCATACAACCATGTTGAACCTTGCAGGATAAATCTTATCACTGACCATCTTCCTCTTACTCTTAATGCCACAAAGAGCTCTAAGTTGATCATCCGTCTCCAGTAGCCCATATTCAAGTGGGGTTAGAAAGCTAAGGGATATGAATTTTACCCACTTGAATGTTGTGAAGGATGATGGCAACGTAGGGGAAGGTATTTTAAATGAAATTGCAAGCTCCACTCCCTTGTGCTCTTTGACAACTTCCACCTATTTGCAAACTTCTTTGATTTCAACATCTTCCTCTTGGTAGCTTTCTTCTAATTCAAACTCTTCTTCATTGCGCACCAAGGGCATGGGAGCTTGTGCCTCTTCTTCTTGAATCTCCATCTCTTGATTAACCTCTTCCAAGTCTTTTATTATGACATGCCTTGGAGGTTGTACACCCTCCTCAACATCAATTTCAAATACCTTGGAAGGTGGCTTTATGACTTGAATTTCCCATGGAGGTTCTGTATCTCCTAAGTCTGCAACCGTTTCTTCTTCTTCAACAATTATGGCTTCCTCCACTTGTTCCAGTACAAAGTCATGCTCCTTACTGTCCACTGGAGTTTCTAGTGTCTCCTTCATGCTACGTTCTTCATTAGATTCTCCACATGAAGCTATGGGGGTTCCTTGAGTGTCCGAACATCTAGAAGGTAATTGATTTATTGCTTGCTCCAATTGATGAAGGGTTGCATGAAATTGATCTACTGTTTCCTCGAGACGATCCCTTGACTCTTGTTCCATTTCAATAGCATAAATGGGATCATCTTGCTCTTGGATTGATGGATGTGGGTGCTCTTCCATGGATGGTGGTGATGGGATGGGTGGTGATAAAATGGGTAGATCATTATATGGTTGAAAAGAAAGTGCACTAGAGCTTGAGGGTTGATTGTTGAAGGTATTTGGTGGTCCGATTTGGGCGGCGAGAGCTTGTATAGTAGAGTTCAGATCGGTAAATGCTTTCTTCATGGAGGTTTGGGGTGGATAGGAGGGTTCATTTGTTAGGAGAAAGAGTTCATGGTAGGAAGGTGGTTCATCTTGATAATGATAAGGAGATGGTGTATATTGAGGTGGTGGTTTTGTGTATGTTTCAATTGGCTCATAAGGTGGTTGGTATGGTGGATACGGATTAGGGTCATATGGAAGCGAATGGTGGAAAGGGGCTTGTGAGTGTGGTGGTTCAAAGTTATGTTGTGAGGATGGTCTCTGAGCATACGGTGGGTCTTGTTGGTAGCTACTAGGCGGTCCACCATATCTATCAGCTTGGTATGCATTATAGGATGGTCTTTGTCTGTGATATTTAGGAGGATGTTGTTGCCTAAAGGGTTGATCGGATCCTTGTGGCTCCATCCATCTTTAATTGCTTAGACCTTGATGTATAGTCCTGTTATAGCTTCCATTCCTTGCAACAAAATTAGCACCAAACTCAAAGCGAGAGGGGTGAGAATTCATAATAGATATTAGAAATAAGAGGGAAGAGAGAAAACAAATAAACAAGTAAAAGAATTTTTTTTTTGAAAAATATTTACAATAACCAATAATAAGGCACACGTTTGCAATTCTCCGGCAACGGTGCCATTTTGATGAGAGAACTTTTGCGTGGTCTAGAATTCAGAATAAATTCTCTTTGCAAGTATAGCTTCTAAACCAACAAAAGTCCTTTTATAGAAATGTTTTGGTTGTTGATGAGCGGATAATTTGTATACTTTTTGGCATTGTTTTTAGTATGTTTTTGATATCTTTTAGTTAGATTTTAGTACATTTTTATTAGTTTTTATTTAAAATTCACTTTTCTGGACTTTACTATGAGTTTGTGTGTTTTTCTGTGATTTCAGGTATTTTCTGGCTGAAATTGAGGGACCTGAGCAAAAATCTGATTCAGAGACCAAAAAGGACTGCAGATGCTGTTGGATTCTGACCTCCCTGCACTCGAAGTGGATTTTCTGGAGCTACAGAAGCCCAATTGGCGCGCTCTCAACGGCGTTGGAAAGTAGACATCCAGGGCTTTCCAGCAATATATAATAGTCCATACTTTGTCCAAGATTTGATGGCCCAAACCCGCGAAGCAATCCGGCCTCAGGAATTCCAGCGTTAAACGCCGGAACAGGAATAAAAGTTGGAGTTAAACGCCCAAACTGGCATGGGAGCTGGCGTTTAACTCCAGAAAAGGTCTCTACACGAATTTCCTTGATTGCTCAGCCCAAGCACACACCAAGTGGGCCCGGAAGTGGATTTTTATGTCATTTACTCATCTATGTACTAGTTTTCTATAAGTAGGACCTTTTACTATTGTATTAAGGAGCTTTTAGAGAGACTTTGGTAGCTATCTTCACTTTTATGCTATCTTAGATCTTTGGGAGGCTGGCCATTCGGCCATGCCTAGACCTTATGCTTATGTATTTTCAACGGTGGAGTTTCTACACACCATAGATTAAGGGTGTGAAGCTCTGCTGTACCTCGAGTATTAATGCAATTACTATTGTTCTTCTATTCAACTCCGCTTGTTCTTTATCTAAGATATCACTCGTTCTTCAACCTATGAACAAGGTGACTGACAACCATTCTTGTTCTACAAGCATTCGAGGCTTTAGTGAATGTCTCTTGGATTTCTGATTGCATGATGCATGGTTGATCGCCTGACAACCGAGTGCTCGCCTGACAAACGAGCCAACCATTCCGTGAGATCAGAGTCTTCGTGGTATAGGCAAGAACTGATGGCAGCATTCAAGAGAATCCGGAAGGTCTAACCTTGTCTGTGGTGTTCTAAGTAGGATTCAATGACTGAATGACTGTGACGTGCTTCAAACCCTGAGGGCGGGGGCGTTAGTGATAACGCAAAAGAATCACTGGATTCTATTCCGCGCCTGATTGAGAACCGACAGATGAATTCCGCTATGCCGTGACAGGACATATGCAATCGCTTTCACTGAGAGGATGGGAGGTAGCTGCTGACAACAGTGAGACCCTACACGAGCTTGCCATGGAAAGGAGTAAGAAGGATTGGATGAAGGCTGTAGGAAAGCAGAGAGACGGAAGGGAAGGCATCTTCATACACTTGTCTGAAGCTCTTACACCAATGATATACATAAGTATCACTATCTTTATCTTTTATGTTATTTTCGTTCATCATCATCATATACATTTGAGTTTGCCTGACTAAGATTTACAAGATGACCATAGCTTGCTTCAATACTAACAATCTCCGTGGGATCGACCCTTACTCACGTAAGGTTTTATTACTTGGACGACCCAGTGCACTTGCTGGTTAGTTGTGCGAAGTTGTGTAATGCCATGGTATTGAGCGCACCAAGTTTTTGGAGCCATTACCAGGGATTATGAGAGTTGTGAAAAAGTATAGTTCACAATTTCGCCGACCAAGTTTTTGGCGTCGTTGCCGGGGATTGTTCATGTTTTGAGCAAGCTTTTGGTAACATCAGAGCCAAGATCCGGCAACAACATCAAATTTTTGGTGTTATTGCCCGGGATTGTTTAGGCTGGACAACTGACGGTTCATCTTGTTGCTTAGATTAGGTATTTTTTTTCGAAATTCTTGAAGGTGAATTCTAGAGTTTCATGATGATTTGTTGAGATCTGGCTGGCTGAGAAGCCATGTCTAATCTGATTGGACCGAGGTTTCAACTTATCACCACAAGAGCTTGTTGATTTCGTATCAATCTTGCTTTTGGAGCAGTGATTTGCTAAGGCTTGGCTGACCTTTGGTCATGTCTAGTGTTTTGGACCGAAGCTTTCTTTGAAAGCTTGGCTGGCTGGGAAGCCATGTCTAATTCCTGGACCGGAGCCTTAGACTAGCATTGCACTGATTCCTGGAATTCTCATTAAGAATTTTGATACTTTTTTTCACTTAATTTTCGAAAAATACAAAAAAATTTGCAAAACCATAAAATCCAAAAATATTTCTTGTTTGAGTCTAGAGTCTCATCTTAAGTTTGGTGTCAAATGCATGTCTTTGTTATATTTTTCGAATCCATGCATATATTTTGTGTTCTAATCTTTGAATTCTATTGACTTGAAGTATTTTTTTTGTGTCTCATATGCATTCTCATATTGTTAGTGTCAGTAGTACACAAACTGCTAAGTTTGGTGTCTTGCATGCATTGTTATTTGATTCTTGTTGCATTTTGATTATTAAAAATCCAAAAATATTTTTAATTTGTGTCTTTTCAAGTCAATGATACAAAGAATTGAAGATTTAGAACATACTGCAGAGGAATTATACAGAAAAAGCTGAGCATTCAAAAATGCCCAGTGAAGAAGGCAGACTGGCGTTTAAACGCCAGCCAGGGTACCTGGTTGGGCGTTTAACGCCCAAAGAGGTAGCATTTTGGGCGTTAAACGCCAGAATGTATACCATTCTGGGCGTTTAACGCCAGGATGGTGCTAGGGAGAAGATTTTGTTTTCAAATCAATTTTTTTCAAATTTTTCAAAATCAAATCTTTTTCAAATCAAATCTTTTCAATCAAATGTTTTCAAAATCAATTTCTTTCCTTTTTAAAAGATACTTACTAACAATTAATGATTTGATTGAACATCTCAAATTTGTTACCTTTTCTGTTGAGAAAGGTTTTTAATGTTTGAATCATATCTTTTCTTGTTAGGCAAGTCATCAATTTTTAAAATCATATCTTTTCAAATTGTTTTTAAAATCATATCTTTTCAAATAGTTTTCAAATCATATCTTCTCAATCACATTTTTTTTTCATATCTTCTTAACCACATCTTTTTCAAAATAACTTTCAATCAAATCTTCTTAATTTCTAATTTCAAATTCTTTTTCAAAAATCACTTGATTTCTTTTTCACTTTTAATTTTCGAAAATTATCAATCAAATTTTCAAAATGTTTTCAAAATCTTTTAAATGAATTTTCGAAAATTCTCTTCCCTCCCTCTCACATCCTTCTGTTTATGGAGTGCCACTCCTTCTCAATGCACAATTCGAACCTTATCTAACTAAAGTTCGAATTTATCTTCTCCTTCTTCTTTCTATTTCTCTTTTCCTCTGACACTTAAAGGAATCTCTATACTGTGACATAGAGGATTCCACATTTTCTTGTTCCCTTCTCTTTCATATGAGCAGGAGCAAGGACAAAGGCATTCTTGTTGAAGCTGATCCTGAACCTGAAAGGACTTTGAAGAGAAAGCTAAGAGAAGCCAAAGCACAACTCTCTTTAGAGGACCTGACCGAATTCTTCAAGGAAGAAAACATGGCAGCAGAAAACAACAACAATGCAAACAATGCAAGGAAGGTGCTGGGTGACTTTACTGCACCTACTCCTGATTTTTATGGGAGAAGCATCTCTATCCCTGCCATTGGAGCAAACAACTTTGAGCTTAAGCCTCAATTAGTTTCTCTAATGCAACAGAATTGCAAGTTCCATGGACTTCCAATGGAAGATCCTCATCAGTTTTTAGCTGAATTCTTGCAAATCTGTGACACAGTCAAGACTAATGGGGTTAACCCTGAGGTCTATAGACTGATGCTATTCCCTTTTGCTGTAAGAGACAGAGCTAGAATATGGTTGGATTCTCAACCTAAAGAAAGCCTGGACTCTTGGGAAAAGCTAGTCAATGCCTTCTTGGCAAAGTTCTTTCCACCACAAAGATGGAGTAAGCTTAGAGTGGAAGTCCAAACCTTCAGACAGAAGGATGGAGAATCCCTCTATGAAGCTTGGGAAAGATACAAACAATTAATCAGAAGATGTCCCTCAGACATGCTTTCTGAATGGAGCATCATAGGTATTTTCTATGATGGTCTCTCTGAACTATCTAAGATGTCCTTGGATAGCTCTGCAGGAGGATCTCTTCATCTGAAGAAGACGCCTACTGAAGCTCAAGAACTGATTGAAATGGTTGCAAATAACCAATTCATGTACACTTCTGAAAGAAATCCTGTGAACAATGGGACTAGTCAGAAGAAAGGAGTTCTTGATATTGACACTCTGAATGCCATTTTGGCCCAGAATAAAATATTGACTCAACAAGTCAATTTGATTTCTCAAAGTCTGTCTGGAATGCAAAATGCACCAAACAGTACTAAGGAAGCTTCATCTGAGGAAGAAGCTTATGATCCTGAGAACCCTTCCATGGAAGAGGTAAATTACCTAGGAGAACCCTATGGTAACACCTATAATTCTTCATGGAGAAATCACCCAAATCTTTCATGGAAGAATCACGAGAGACCTCAACAAGGTTTCAATAACAATGGTGGAAGAAACAGGTTTAACAATGGCAAGCCTTTTCCATCATCTTCTCAGCAACAGACAGAGAGCTCTAAGCAGAATAATTCTGACTTAGCAACCATGGTCTCTGATCTGATCAAAACCACTCAAAGTTTCATGACTGAAACTAGATCTTCCATTAGGAATTTGGAAGGACAAGTGGGTCAGCTGAGCAAGAAAATTACTGAACTTCCTCCAAGCACTCTCCCAAGTAACACTGAAGAAAATCCAAAAGGAGAGTGCAAAGCCATAAACATGGCCGAATTCTGGGAGGAAGAAGAGGCAGTGAACGCCACTGAGGAAGGCCTCACTGGACGTCCACTGGCCTCTAATGAGTTCCCCAATGAGGAACCTTGGGAATCTGAGGCTCAGACTGAGACCATAGAGATTCCCTTGGACTTGCTACTGCCTTTCATGAGCTCTGATGAGTATTCTTCCTCTGAAGAGGATGAGTATGTCACTGAAGAGCAAGTTGCTAAATACCTTGGAGCAATCATGAAGCTAAATGACAAGTTATTTGGAAATGAGACTTGGGAAGATGAACCTCCCTTGCTCACCAAAGAACTGGATGACCTGTCTAGGCAGAAACTGCCTCAAAAGAAGCAGGATCCTGGGAAGTTTTCTATACCTTGTACCATAGGCACCATGACCTTCAAGAAGGCCTTGTGTGACTTAGGGTCAAGTGTAAACCTCATGCCCCTCTCTGTAATGGAGAAATTAGGGATCTTTGAGGTGCAAGCTGCAAAAATCTCACTAGAAATGGCAGACAACTCAAGAAAACAAGCCCATGGACTTGTAGAGGATGTTCTGGTTAAGGTTGAAAACCATTACATTCCTACTGATTTCATAGTCCTAGAGACTGGGAAGTGCATGGATGAATCCATCATCCTTGGCAGACCATTCCTAGCCACAGCAAAGGCTGTGATTGATGTTGATAGAGGAGAGTTGATCATTCAAGTGAATGAAGAATCCATGGTGTTTAAGGCCCAAGGATATCCCTCTATCATCATGGAGAAGAAGCATGAAGAGCTTCTCTCAAAACAGAGCCAAGCAGAGCCCCCACAGTCAAACTCTAAGTTTGGTGTTGGGAGGCCACAACCAAAATCTAAGTTTGGTGTTGAAACCCCACATTCAAACTCTAAGTTTGGTGTTGGGAGGTTTCAACAAGGTTCTGAGTGTTTCTGAGGCTCCATGGGAGTCCTCTGTCAAGCTAATGACACTAAAGAAGCGCTTGTTGGGAGGCAACCCAATGTTTTATAATTAATTATTTTCTTTTGTTATTTTATCTTTTTTGTAGGTTGATGATCATAAGAAGTCACAAAAACAATGAAAAAAGCAAAAACAAAATGAAAAGCAGGAAGAAAAACAGCACACCCTGGAGGAAGATGCTGCTGGCGTTCAAACGCCAGTCAGCCTAGCAGTTGGGCGTTTAACGCCCAGTCTGGCACCTTTCTGGGCGTTTAACGCCAGAAAAGGGCACCAGACTGGCGTTAAACGCCAGTAAAGGGCAACAACCTGGCGTTAAACGCCAGGAATGGGCACCAGCCCGGCGTTTAACGCCAGAAATGGGTCAAAACGTGGATTTTGATGCCATTTGGTGCAAGGATGACTTTTCCTTGACACTACAGGATCTGTGGACCCCACAGGACCCTACCATCACTCTCTCTCTTCTTCCCCCATTCACCAATCACCTCAACACCTCTTCCCCAAAAAACCCCTCACCTATCAAATCCCATCTTTCTCTTCACCACTCACACCCATCCTTCATAAAACCCCACCAACCTCACCCTTCGAATTCAAACCACTTTCCCTCCCAAACCCACCCTCAAATGGCCGAACCCTCATCCCCCTCTTTCCTATATATACCCCTCTTTACCCCTTCATTTTCACACAACCTAAACACCATTTCTCCCCCTCCTTGACCGAATACACTACCATCTCCCTTCTTCCTCATTTCTTCTTCTTCTACTCTCTTCTTTCCTCTTTTGCTCGAGGACGAGCAAACATTTTAAGTTTGGTGTGGTAAAAGCGTTGCTTTTTCGTTTTTCCATAACCATTATGGCACCAAAGGCCGGAGAAACCTCTAAAAAGAGGAAAGGGAAAGCAAAAGCTTCCACCTCCGAGTCATGGGAGATGGATAGATTCCTCTCAAAGGTGCATCAAGACCACTTCTATGAAGTTGTGGCCTTGAAGAAGGTGATCCCCGAAGTCCCCTTTTTACTCAAAAAGGGTGAATATCCGGAGATCCGCCATGAGATCCAAAGAAGAGGTTGGGAAGTTCTCACCAACCCCATTCAACAAGTTGGAATCTTGATGGTTCAAGAGTTCTATGCCAATGCATGGATCACAAAGAACCATGACCAAAGTGTGAACCCGAATCCAAAGAATTATCTTACTATGGTTCGGGGGAAATACTTGGATTTTAGTCCGGAGAGTGTGAGGGTGGCGTTCAACTTGCCTATGATGCAAGGAGATGAACTTTCCTCCACAAAACTATTGGGAGCAACTAAACACCTCCCTAGGAGAATTAAGTTCCAACATGGGACAACTAAGGGTGGAGCACCAAGAACACTCCATCATCCTTCATGAGATTAGAGAAGATCAAAGAATCATGAGGGAGGAGCAACAAAGACAAGGAAGAGACATTGAGGAGCTCAAGCACTCCATAGGACCTTCAAAAGCAAGGAAGAGCCGCCATCACTAAGGTGGACCCATTCCTTGATTTCCTTGTTCTTTATTCCTTTGTTTTTCGAATTTTATGCTTTATGTTATCCATGTTTGTGTCTTATGATCATTAGTGACTTAGTGTCTATGCCTTAAAGTTATGAATGTCCTATGAATCCATCACCTTTCTTGAATAAAAATGTGCTTAATTGAAAAAGGAAGAATTGCATGAATTTTGAATTTTATAATAGTTTAATTATTTTGATGTGGTGGCAATATTTTTGTTCTCTGAATGTATGTGTAAACAGTGCATATGTATCTTGAATTTGTGGTTCATGAATGTTGGCTCTTGAAAGAATGATGAAAAAGGAGACATGTTACTGAGGATCTGAAAAATCAATAAAATGATTCTTGAAGCAAGAAAAAGCTATTCAAAAAAAAAAAAAAAAAAAAAAAAAAACCGAAAAAAAAAAAAAAAAATCGAAAAAAAAAAAAAAAAAAAGAAAGAAAAAGAAAAGAAATAAAGTTGTGATCCAAGGCAAATAAGAGTGTGCTTAAGAACCCTGGACACCTCTAATTGGGGACTTTAGCAAAGCTGAGTCACAATCTGAAAAGGTTCACCCAATTATGTGTCTGTGGCATGTATGTATCCGGTGGTAATACTGGAAGACAGAGTGCTTTGGGCCACAGCCAAGACTCAATAAATAGCTATGTTCAAGAATCATCATACTTTACTAGGAGAATCATTAACACTATCTGGACTCTGAGTTCCTAAAGAAGCCAACCATTCTGAATTTCAAGGGATAGATTGAGATGCCAAAACTGTTCAGAGACAGAAGGTTAAAAGCCCCGCTCATCTAATTAATACTGATCTTCACAGATGTTTTTGGAATTCATTGCATATTCTCTTCTTTTGATCTTATTTGATTTTCAGTTGCTTGAGGACAAGCAACAATTTAAGTTTGGTGTTGTGATGAGCGGATAATTTGTATACTTTTTGGCATTGTTTTTAGTATGTTTTTGATATCTTTTAGTTAGATTTTAGTACATTTTTATTAGTTTTTATTTAAAATTCACTTTTCTGGACTTTACTATGAGTTTGTGTGTTTTTCTGTGATTTCAGGTATTTTCTGGCTGAAATTGAGGGACCTGAGCAAAAATCTGATTCAGAGACCAAAAAGGACTGCAGATGCTGTTGGATTCTGACCTCCCTGCACTCGAAGTGGATTTTCTGGAGCTACAGAAGCCCAATTGGCGCGCTCTCAACGGCGTTGGAAAGTAGACATCCAGGGCTTTCCAGCAATATATAATAGTCCATACTTTGTCCAAGATTTGATGGCCCAAACCCGCGAAGCAATCCGGCCTCAGGAATTCCAGCGTTAAACGCCGGAACAGGAATAAAAGTTGGAGTTAAACGCCCAAACTGGCATGGGAGCTGGCGTTTAACTCCAGAAAAGGTCTCTACACGAATTTCCTTGATTGCTCAGCCCAAGCACACACCAAGTGGGCCCGGAAGTGGATTTTTATGTCATTTACTCATCTATGTACTAGTTTTCTATAAGTAGGACCTTTTACTATTGTATTAAGGAGCTTTTAGAGAGACTTTGGTAGCTATCTTCACTTTTATGCTATCTTAGATCTTTGGGAGGCTGGCCATTCGGCCATGCCTAGACCTTATGCTTATGTATTTTCAACGGTGGAGTTTCTACACACCATAGATTAAGGGTGTGAAGCTCTGCTGTACCTCGAGTATTAATGCAATTACTATTGTTCTTCTATTCAACTCCGCTTGTTCTTTATCTAAGATATCACTCGTTCTTCAACCTATGAACAAGGTGACTGACAACCATTCTTGTTCTACAAGCATTCGAGGCTTTAGTGAATATCTCTTGGATTTCTGATTGCATGATGCATGGTTGATCGCCTGACAACCGAGTGCTCGCCTGACAAACGAGCCAACCATTCCGTGAGATCAGAGTCTTCGTGGTATAGGCAAGAACTGATGGCAGCATTCAAGAGAATCCGGAAGGTCTAACCTTGTCTGTGGTGTTCTAAGTAGGATTCAATGACTGAATGACTGTGACGTGCTTCAAACCCTGAGGGCGGGGGCGTTAGTGATAACGCAAAAGAATCACTGGATTCTATTCCGCGCCTGATTGAGAACCGACAGATGAATTCCGCTATGCCGTGACAGGACATATGCAATCGCTTTCACTGAGAGGATGGGAGGTAGCTGCTGACAACAGTGAGACCCTACACGAGCTTGCCATGGAAAGGAGTAAGAAGGATTGGATGAAGGCTGTAGGAAAGCAGAGAGACGGAAGGGAAGGCATCTTCATACACTTGTCTGAAGCTCTTACACCAATGATATACATAAGTATCACTATCTTTATCTTTTATGTTATTTTCGTTCATCATCATCACATACATTTGAGTTTGCCTGACTAAGATTTACAAGATGACCATAGCTTGCTTCAATACTAACAATCTCCGTGGGATCGACCCTTACTCACGTAAGGTTTTATTACTTGGACGACCCAGTGCACTTGCTGGTTAGTTGTGCGAAGTTGTGTAATGCCATGGTATTGAGCGCACCAAGTTTTTGGAGCCATTACCAGGGATTATGAGAGTTGTGAAAAAGTATAGTTCACAATTTCGCCGACCAGTTGTCACAAGTAACAAACCCCTTTTTAAAATTGATAACCGAGTATTTAAACCTCGGGTCGTCTTCTCAAGGAATTGCAGGGAAGTATGAATTATTATTGGTTATGCAAAAAAGTGTTTTTGGGGGGTTGAAAAGGTTTTGAACAAGAGAAAGGGATTGCAGGGAATTAATAGATTAATAACTAATAAAACTCTTGGCAAGTTATGAAAACTGGAGGTCCTATCCCCGTTATCCTTATCAATTGTGAAGAGAATTGGATTTTTCTCCCACTATGTTAACCTCTAACTATGAAGGTAAGTTAAGTGAATGAATTCATTCGAATCCTCAAGTCCCAGTCTTTCCTTGGGAAAAGTTAGAGTTATTGGATCTCGAATTAATTCTTGAAGAATTCCAATTTTCAGTCAACAATGAGTTTGATAACTCAAAAGTTACCAATTAATCAACCAAAGCCAAAAGGGAATAAAATCTAAATTAAATTAAAAGCATCAATAACATAAATAAAAGAAGGCAATCAAACTACGCTTAAACATAAATTCAAATTTAGCATGAAGGAGTTCATAAAATAAATTGGAAAAATAAATAAAAGGAATAATAACCTAGAACTCAGAAGATAAAATCCTAATCCTAATGTAAATCCTAATCCTAATCCTAATCCTAAGAGAGAGGAGAGAACCTCTATCTCTCAAAACTACATCTAAAACTAAAATTATGAATTACGAGAGACTGATGAGTCTTTGCAAGTTCCCTGACTTTAATCTGTGTTTTTGGGCCAAAAACTGGGTTGAAATGCGGCCCAGAATCTTTGCCAGCGACTTTTGTAATTCTGCAGATCGCACACGTCACGCGATCGCGTCATCCATGCGGACGCGTCATTCGCGTTTTTCCCTGCCATGCATTCGCGTCGTCCACGCTTCCGCGTCACTTATGCTTTTCCAATCCGTGCGGTCGCGTGAGCCATGCGGCCGCGTCACTGCGAATTCCTTTCTTCTGCGCGGTCGCGTCGCTGACGCATACGCATCACTTCTCGCTGGTCATCTCCTCAATTTCTTGTGTTCCTTCCATTTTTGCAAGCTTCCTTCCCAATCTCTCACTCATTCATGCCCTATAAAGCCTGAAACACTTAACACACAGATCAAGGCATCGAATGGTAATAGGAGAAGATTAAGATTAGCTAAATTAAGACCAAAGAAGCATGTTTTCAATCATAGAACTAAACTAGGAAGGATTGTAAAATCATGCAAATCATATGAATAAGTGGGTGAAAAGCTTGATAAAATCACTCAATTAAATACAATATAAACCATAAAATAGTGGTTTATCACATGGCAAGGAGAACATAACACCCTGGAGTATACCCGTACTGGCATTCAACGCCAGAAGGGGGAAGAAAGCTTGGGCGTTCAACGCCCATAAGGGAACATAAAGGACCAAGTTTTCTTTGCTTTGGGATAAGCAAACTTTTTAAGTTTGGTGTTGTAGAGCAAGATCTGGGTTTATGTTATCATCAAGGGCACCAAAAGAAGGTGAATCATCTTTATGGAAGATCAGCAGCCACTATAATTGAGGTGGTTAAGTTTCATTATCTCTTCCTTTATCTTATTTCCGATTCCTATTCTAGCTTTTGCATGATCACTATTAGGATTTCTTTTGCTTTTTAGTCTAGTAGTTTAAGTTTTCAAAAAATTTTTTTGGGTTTAAGATGTCTCATGTATCCCACAACAAGCTTAAAAGAAAAATTTTGAAAAAGTAGTAAATTACACGAGGTTTTGAGTTATATCATGAGTTATACCAATTGCTTAATATGTGGTGGCCTTATCTTTATTTTTTGAATGTATGAATCAACTGTACATATTTGATATTGAAGTTAAGTATACTGGCCCTTGAAGAACAGTGAATTTAGAGAAGTATTATTAATTCTCTGAAAAATAAAAAAAATATTGATTCTTGAAGCAAGAAAAAATAGTAAAAAAAAATCAAAAGAAAAGGATCCAAGATTTTGAGCATTAATGGTTAGAAGGGTAAAAATTTGGCCTAAAAGCTTAAATGAGTTGCTATCCATAACTAAATACTTGTGGTTGAAGGTGTCAAGTAAAAAGTTTGAGACTAATCAGTTAAAGTCATGATCCCAAAGCTAAGAGTACGCTTAAGAACTCTGAGCACCACTGTCTGGGAATTTAAGCAAAGATAAATTCGAATCCAAAGGGTTTCCCCAGTTAAGTGCTTGTGATGTTTATGTATCCGGTGGTAATAGTTGAAAACAAAACGCTTAGAGTCACGACTAGGCTAAAAAAGGTGCAAAGCACTAAAAAGAAGCTGTGTTCAGGAATAAAGAAAAGCCAAAAGAAGAGAATCAATAATATCATCCGGATTCTAGTTCCAAGGGATGTCAATATTTCTGAGTTTCAAAGGAAAGTGAGATGCCGAAACAATTCTGAAATAAAAAACTCATAGCCCCATTCAATATTTGGAACTGAGCTTCATTGACAACTCTGAGACTTATTTTATTTTTTTCTTCTATTTTTCATGTCTTGTTTTTTTTTATTTTTTTAGGACAAGCAACAATTTAAGTTTGGTGTTCTGATGACGGAGCATCTTATGCCCTTTTTCATAGCATTTTTAGAGTGTTTTTAGTAGTATTTTATTTAGTTTTAATATGTTTTAGTGAAAAATTCACCTTTTGGATGCTACTTTGAGTTTTTGTGTTTTTCTTATGATTTTAGGTTATTTTTTGGTGAAATTGGCAAAATCTGGCAAAGGTTGATTCAGAGGCAAAGAAAGGATAGCAGATGATGTCAAATCCTGACCTCCGTACATTCCTTAGAGGTCCGATTGACGCGCTCTCAATGGCATTGGAAAGTTTACTTCCAGGGCATTCCAGGGCATTCCAGCAATATATAATGGTCTATACTTTTCTTTCAGAATCGCTGCCCAAAGAGGGCATTGAACGCCTATCTCTAGAGTTCAACGCCCAAGAAGGACCAACCTGACCTCTTTTCTCGTGCCTTTTTCAACTCACATTCATAGGTTCTTTTCTCAAATACAAAAATATGACACTAGATAGCCATAACAAAGAAAATCTAAAATGAAGCACAAATTAAAGAAAAAAAATTTAGGTCAAGTATGTTGAGATGATGCTCTTGTATCACTCTCTTTTCCTAGTCCTCTAATGTTGAAGTGAGGCCATCTTTATAGATGCAGCTTGCTCTTTTAATTTTTTTTCGTTGCCTCTTCCAATTCTTTGTACCTTATTCCCATTGAATATGACTCCATTGGCATGCAATACTTTTTTCATTCTACTCCACTAACTCTACTTGTATGAGGAGCTGCTCCACCAACTATGCTATCCTTAGATCTGCTGTCTTCTTTGGCATGCATAGCATTTCCATTTTTGAGTCATTACATCTGTTGTCCATAGCTCTGCATTTTGTTTTTCTCTTCCCAAATATGTGAATATTACTTTACTGATGTTCTTTGTGTAGTGGTATTGTCCTTGTGTCTTTTTTACTTTCCTAGAGCCACAACTGTTCCATAATAGTGCCAAATGTCCCTTTACCTTTTTCTTCTTTTGTTCAAACCATGAATGTTTAGGAACCCTTTCTCTTGGCTTGTATATCCTGAATAGTGCTTGTTGGGAGTATTGGGTTGAAGCTTAACTTTGTGCACTATAAGTGAGCTGAAGCAGCATAAACTTTGGGCTTAGAAGTGAACATTAGGCCTGCATTACTAGCACACACATTAAACATACATGGACTTTCAACCCAAAGAATGTTTGTTATCATTTACATAAAACTCAAAATCAAACTTAACTCCACATTAAGAATTTAAAAGTAGCCTAACTTTTATTTTTAGTCTAGATTTGTTACTTCTATTATTAGAAGCTGATGTCTTTTCCATTCTTGTAACAACCTCAAATATTGTTGAAAGATCATTTATCATAGTAAATAGTCTCTTCCTACATGTAAAATGAGAGCTGGATATTACTTAAACATGACCAAAAGGACAGTATCGCAAATCAATTACAAATTTAAAAGTGTACATGAAAACAAACTAAAGCATATTAGAAAACTTAAGGGAGAAATCAGCATTATGCAAATAGTATCAAGTCTCCAGACATCAAAAAACATTGAATACAATTAGAAAGTACATGTTTTATTTGCTACAAGAAAAAGAATGAATCTCATTAGTGATTAATTAAACTTTAAAATTTGAACACTTTGACGCTTAAAGATTATATAGATAAAATCAAAAGGTTCTACTAATGAAACTATGAAACAGAAAGTAGCTCAACTTCCTGAATGAAGGCTTGAAACATCCATCCCCCCTATCTTTTTTTTCTCTCAGTTTTTTATACCAATTCAACTCTTACATTACATCCATCAAACTGAAATGAAAAAAAATATGACATTAACACTTTTTCCTCTACAACCACATTATGTGTATAATATTCATATCCTCTTATTTTATCCTTCTATTTAATATATGTTAGAATTAGAAAGTGAATACCAATAAGACAATTAAAATTTAATCATTTTTTATGACCGTATTCCCAGATTAACCACAATCATGTAAAAGATGAAAGGTAACAACCTGAATAATTCTATAACGAAATTGTGAATACATAAAAGAAATAGAAAAATACAAGCCATAAAAAATATATTAACTTGTGAATGTTTATACAAGACTAGATACTCTATTAATAAAATCACGGAAAGAAAATATAATATATAACCCAGCTGTTTTCATAAAGCATTAGTATAAACAACAAAGTATCTTTATTCAGCTAATATCATTTTTTCTATATGGTCAAAATCACTGAATGTTGTAAACTATACTTTTTTTTGACAAATATCTTTCAAATATTCTAATAACAAATAAGTTGCACCAATATGAAGACAATAGAAGACCTAGGCTAATTGCTTAGTAGTTACCAGCCTCATGTTATATTTTATTTTTCACTTTTTCCTCATGATACTACTCCACTATTAGTCAACTAAGAATGGTTAGCCTCGCAAGGTGGTCCTCGCTCATTCACATGGGATACCATGTCCCCCATGTTACTCAGGTTAAAGCGTAACCTAGTGATGCTAGTAGTTGAGTACCAACAATAATGGACAAAGTAATGAATTGATATTCTAATTAAACATTTAGTTACTGGTTACTTTTTGCAGCCATCAACATGGTCAACTGTACAAAAGCTAACTAAAGTGCATCAGGTGCTATGATTTTCTTAAGTTGCACTGCCTATTTCTGCTGTCTTTTATTATATAAACATGTACCTCCTTTATGTTTAACTATTTCTTTCTTACAATTTAATTTTTGTTTACTTATTCCAAGAGCAAATAAAGCAGAGTGCTTTGTTCAAAGAATACACTTGAACCATCCTTGGATAAATTTTGTTGAATTTAGAATAAAATTAAGTTAATGATGATGATAAACGTTAAGTTATTGGGTTAAACACCCAATTGGGTTTTAATTGTTTTATTTGAGTGATGCAGACCCAAATGATTTCGTAGCAGTCCAAAGAAATCAAGCTTAATGAACTCAAGCATGTTGAATGAAATGTTGACCCATAAACCAAGCCCAATCACTACTAAGCATCATTGAATCAAATCTTAGCCAAAGTTCAGTTGTGCAATTCGGGTAAACGAGAGAGGGAGAAAGAAAAAGAAAGCTTCTTCCTTAAGTCCATACAAAAGAGAAGAAAGAAAGAGAGAGGTTAACCAATAAAGCATTGTCAAATCACACTAATCAAGGACATGTTAAGCTAAGTCAAAGGTTAAAGGTAAATAATTTTCTTTTGCATGCAAGTTGATTTCTTCACTTCTTCTCCTACTCTTGCAATGCCATTTTTTGAAAAGTTGAAGAAAATGGTGGTTGATTTGTTCTGCTATAAATCAAAGGTTCAAATTTTTACTTGGGGCTAAAGTGCACTCTCAAGGGTGTGAATTTGGAATTATCACTGAGCAAACCATTTTGTGCTAACCTACACTCCTCGGTCAAACAAACAGCCAGATTTAAAATCCCTAATTTTTGGGTTTGATTGAAGACAGAGAAAGAATGATCTCTGAAAGCTCAGAGTCCAAGACGTTGACTCTGAAGGAACTCTAGCTGTGTCTTAAGATAAAGATACAAAAAGGAAATTGATTATCATCAAAGCTCAAGGAGAGAGAACCCGAGAGAGAGAGAGAGAGAGAGAGAAATGTGAAACCTCACTACTGAGTTTGAAGTCTTAGAAGTGTTGCATTTACACTAAAGGGAGCACTCTGCCATGATGAAGAACAAAGTCTTGAGTTCTGTTGTTGGGTTCAGTTCATAGTGTTAAAGCTGTTATTCATCATCTCCTTCAAGTTTCAATATTTTGTATTTCAGTTTCAATGTATATCTTTCTTAGTTTTCATTGAGAGGTAAAAGGCAAGAAAGAGAGGCATTAAGAAAAAGCCAAAGAGTGAAAAAGACTGAAAGATACATTTGAGAGAAAAGTCAAGAGTGATTTCAGATTTCTTTTGGTTGTATTTTCTGTCTTGTGTCATGTACCTTAGAGGTATCCCTTGCTAAGTTAGGTAAGCACTTAGTGTGGTGAGTCTAGGTATTAGCATAGTTTAGTCAAGTTTATGTTGAAACTTGTGTGCCCAGATAAGATTGAGTTAAGTCCTAGGGAATTGGTGTATGTAATACTTGGATTATAGTGAAAATTCCACCAATGTTGTGGTGGAGACTAGATGTAGGTTGCATTGCACAAGGCAACTAAACCAGAATATATGTCTTTGTCATCTTCTTCTTTTTCTCTATTCTAGTTCTATTTTTCTGAATTTTATGAGACAAAACAAAATTATCTCCTGATTTATCCGTTGCGCAGATCAACAAAAATTAGGTTTAAAGTTCTTCGACAAAAGGCTTAATAATTCAAAGTTAAAGAATGTTATAGATTCAACTCCCATTCTCTAAGCCTTCTGGAACCTTCAAACTTAAATTGAAGAATACATTCAAACAATTCCTATTTTCACTATAATTGAAGAATACATCAAAATTCTCCGCGGATAAAACTTTAATTGAAAACTACATTCAAACCATCCATGATTAAACTTCAAAGAATAATGTGTTGTAAAGGGATTCAAATGAAGCATGGATATGCATTTTTTAAAAGAGGGTAAAACAGTAAGGCAACAATATATTTATAAAAGGAACAAGACATACCTATGAGTCCTGTCAAATCCAACTCTAGCACTAAAATAAAAAGCCACAACGAATATCCAAGCATCACTATGAACAGTAACTAAAGATAGCCATTCTTGTTTATCAAATCCATCTCTAGCAAAGTTAATACCCAATGTTAGCTCTAGAATCTCTTAAAGCACTTCTTCAATAGACAAATAAAACGGGAGGTTGGTTCCCTTTGTAAACTGAATTTTACGTTGGATCATGACTGAATGTGTGGATCTTGGTTTGCTAAAAATATGACCAAACTTCTCTAGATAGAGTACTTTCTATATTTCATTAAATTATATTATTATATTATAGGCATAGCCATGCTCTGCTACGGCAATCCAACAAACCTAACACATCGCAGGAGAGCATATACGGTTCGTTAAGTAACATACCAAAAGATTTGACAAAATTATTTAACTCAAATGCATAAAAAGACATTTCTCACCTCGCAGCCAGCGGATACTGGTATACGCCTCTGTCTGGTGGACACCACTGGGGAAATTTCTAATAGATCTAGGACATCAACAACGGAGTGCAGCCAGCGATATCCGTGACGCCCCGCTGAGCCGCCAAAGAAAGGGACTGATACGTCCAGGCCAGCACAGCCAAGCCCCAGGAAAATGCTCTGCACTCCGCAAAGTCCTGGAGCAATGGTAGCCAATGAAGGTGCACCAGATTGTTGGACTTGTTGGTCATCAGATACCCTCTGATCGGTAACATGATATAACACATGGTGTACTGTTGGAGGGTCTCGGGATCGTCTGTCTGGGGCATCTAGCGGACACGATCCCGTAGCCACACAAGTTTCATCATGAATGACTCCTTCCTCTGAGCCGCTTGTTGTGCTGCCACGGGAAGCCTGGCGCCGAGGAGCTGCTCCAACAATGCCCACGTCTCTGTATGGTACCACCTACCATAGTCACGGAGGCACCCCCGATAGGGTTACCGTGTGCGCGTAGGCCAAGGTCGTACCCCACGTCCTGCAGGGTGATAGTGACCTCACCCCATGGGAGATGAAACGTGTGCGTCTCTGAACGCCATCGCTCCACCAGTGCCGAAATCAGGAAATTGTCAAAAGTAAAATCCCTGAGGGGCATGGTGTCGCCGAATCCGGCCTCAGCCAGATACGGGACAATGGCGTCTGGTGGAGGTAAAGTATGGCTAACTCGCTAGGGCAGTAGGAGGCGAGGCCTCTGAAGAATGACAAACAAAAATATTTTAGCCTTAAGAAAACAGTATTTCATCTTTCTATCCTACACATATCTCTACATTACATATTCGACAATAGGCAAATCCGAACTACAGCGTTATAACTACTAACAACATATTACAGGAATAACAGAGTTCTAAACTAATAATATTTATGTCATACTAACCTAGCACAAGCGGATAGAGTTCTAAATTAAGCCTACAAACCTAACTCTTAACTCATATACCAACGTTTCAGATCTTCATGACTACCCTAACAATGGCAACATGATTAAATTTAACAACCATAACGAAACTAACCTCGAAGTCGGCCGCCCCGGCGTAATGTGTCGTCTCGTTTAGCTTGTTTATGTCTCCATCATTCCCCCACTTGGCGCGCCATCACCGCTTGGTCAAAGATATAATCAGAAAGGGTTAAAAGAGGAGAGAAAGATGTTGACAAAGTTAAACTAGGGCCCGGAACTAAGCTATAAACAACTTCTATATATAGGCGTGTACGGGCCATATCTTGTTTACAGTGTAAACGAGATATCCGCATGTCACGCTGACATGCCATATCTCGTTTACAGTGTAAACGAGATATGCGCATTACCATCTAATTTACACTGTAAACGAGATATGCCAAGAGAATTTAAATCCATAATTTCTCGTAAAAAACTAAAAATATTTATTTTGATTAATATTATATTTATTTTATTTATTAAAATAAAAAATTCGAAGCTGATTAGGATAACAATTATATATATGAAATTGTTATAAAATAATAGACTGACTCACTCGGTATTCAAATGAATATAAAAATGTAACGAAATAAGTATAGAAAATTTTACGTCATCATTAAACGAAAAAAAAATCTATATGAAAAAATTTATGCAAATTCGATTGAGATTCTTGGATGAGAAATATATAAATTAGGGATATAATTATTTATGTATTTTTTATATTAATTTAATTTTTTGAAAAAAATAATTTTATAATATTAAAATTTTTATAACTTAAAATTTTAGTATTTGATCTTTGTTAATTTTAAAAAAAAATTAATAAAAGATCAATAAAAAAGAGAATAAAATGACTTTGCAAAAATTTTAACAAATCTAAAAAAAATTTAAATATAATAAAAATATAATTATTTAGATATCTTATCCTATCAACATAAATTTTTAAAAAAAGTGATTCCACAAAAATATTTAATATATCAAAATTGAATCAATAAATTTATACTGTGTTTGAATAATATTCTCCTAGATAGCTAAAGTTAGGATGAGTGGATATTAAAAATAAATCCACCAATTAGTTGCTTCCAATTTATATGTGAATTGTTTCCCACGTTATCATTTCTGAACATAATGTAACAAAATATATTAAAAATAAAACCAATTAACTTGATTAGGAGCACTGATCATCCACTAAACTATAGATATTAATATTGTTAGTCGGTCCAATAAAGGACCTTTCATTTGATTGATGTGAATTGGAATTGTACCCAAATTAATATTAATTTCTTTATGACTTTACTAATCTTTGATAGTTTAATCCTATCTTCTAATAAAAAGTATAGATATTAATATATGTATCCTATGGCTGGAGCTACTGACCCCTCCATACCATCACTAAGCAAATGATTATTATTATTATTATTATTATTATTATTATTATTATTATTATTATGCGTTCAGCTACTTTAAACTATATTAAAGTTACTAATCTAGTAATACATGTCATTGAAAATTAAAATAAGAGAAACTAATTAAGTAATCTATGTACCCAGGTTCCTTAAACGAATTAAAAGAAATTGAAGTTTGGAAAATAAAACTTTTGGTGAATGGAAAGTACCCATAGAAACATATCATTGAAAATTAAAATAAGAGAAACTAAGTAAGTACCGTGTAAATGCGGCTAATTTTTTTTTATATTGGTTAAATACATGTGTAATATATTAATATTGGAAGATTAGGTGTTTTTTTTTTATATGGTGTTTTATTCAAATCGGACGGTTCGATTTGTTTGAAGAAAAAAATAAACTACAAATTGGATCCTCCGATTTGCTTGAAGAAGAAAATAAACACCAAATCGGAGGGTTCGATTTGTATTTTTTATTTTTTTAATTTGTTAAAATGAAAATCGGACGGTCCGATTTCAACATTAAAATTTTTTTATTTTCGAAATTACAAATCGGACCGTCCGATTAGGATTTTTAACTTTTTTAATTTTTTTCCAAACTCAAAACGGAGGGTCCGTTTTCTGCTGACACCATATATATGAAAAATATCTCTCTTCTCTACAGTGTTGTATTACTACATTCTTTTCTCCATATCAAAAATAAAAAGCGTGTAAATGCACGACGGACCTCTTTTTTTTTTAAAGATAATAAGTTATATTTTATTAATTATTAAAAAATAAAATATAAAAATATTTAAAAATAGGACAGCATCGTAATAGGTGAGAACTTTCTAAAATAATACGCTGAAGGTGTTCATCCAACGGTATATGGTCAAAAAACGAAAAAAAAAATTAAAGAAGAAAGAATGATAAATCAAATTGAATGAAACTAAGAGTTTGTCTCATGGAGATGACAATCTAAACTGAGAGTTCTTTGGATTTCACGGAGCAACTTGACAAAGCTTGTTAGAATGGCAGACGACATTAAAGTAGAACTTTCGAAAATTAACTGATTGCGAGCTTTCTAGCAGTTCCAGCGAATGATAGCAAGCAATTGAGGATTACGGTCAGCATTTTTCAACGGGTTAAGCATCTATGTTGATGTAGTCCACCATGTCCAAAAGTCGTTAGGACTCTGAGGGCGAAGACAGTCACGAAGATAACTCTAAGACCATACTTCTTTAATTCTAGAGCAATCGATCAAACAATGAGTGATTATTTTTATTGCTTCATGACAGCAGGGGCATATTAGCGATATAGATGGGATGCGGTGATGAATCCGAGCAAGCACCAGAAGCCGGCCATGGAGAGCTTTCCAGATAAATAGCTTAATTTTGTGGGACAAGTTCAACTTCCATAGATCAATCCACGGCCTTTTCTACTGTATATAATTAGGGCAAAACTCCAGAGGCGGATGGTAAAATAAATAGCCAATTCTGTAACCTGAAGCTGTATCATATTGCTTGTATTTGTTCAAATCTCAATGCAATTTGTCCCTACTCTGCTGAATTTTAACTAACAAAATCCTGTCTACAACGTCTTAGGAAAATAATTCTTGAATGAGATTCTGATTCCAATTCCTGTCTTCAGTAATTAGATCTTTAACTCTTGGAATCAACTCAGAAATAGCCTACCTATTTGGCATGTCATAAATCATTAAAGAATACGGAGGAGGCAGCCAAGGATCCTCAAAGCTTCAAATATTCTCTCCATTACCCACAGCCCAGTTAAGACCTTTTTCAACAATCTTTCGGCCTTCCAGTATGCTCCTCCATCCCCAAGAAGGTAAGACTCCAATTTCTGCCGTTATAGTATTACCATTGCTAAAGTATTTACCTCTTAGGATTTTGGATAATAGGGAAGTAGGATGTGTTACGAGTCGCCAAAACTGTTTGCCTAAAAGCGCCAGGTTTTGGATTCTGAGATCCTTAAATCTAAGGCCTCCTTCTCTTCGTGGGCAAGTCATAGTGTCCCAGCTAATCCAAGCCATCCGCCTTTCAGAACCTTTTTGTCCCCACAAGAACTGAGAAAGTAGAGAGTAAATTTCCGAAATTAAACCATCAGGCAACTTGAAGCAAAACAATGTATAAATAAGAATAGTTTCTCCCACTGCCTTAAGTAATATCTATCTACTACCTGACGATAGAAGATTGCGCTTCCACCCTTGGATTCTTTTTAGAACCTTCTCTTTGATCATAATAAAGGAAGCCCTTTTTCAATTTAGAGACTGTAGAAGGAAAACCAAGGTATCTATCCTGAGCCCCAATATGATTAATATTCATAGAGTTAGCCAGTAGTGTACGAGTAGTGGAGGGAGTGTTGTGGCTAAAGAATACAGCAGATTTATTAAGATTTATCCTCTGGCCACTGATGCTTTCATAAGAATTCAATAAATGTAGGATGTTTGAACATGCTTCAGGATTAGCCTTACATAATAAGATGGAATCGTCAGCAAAGAGGAGGTGGTTGAGCTTGGGACATCGCCTATGTATCTGAAGATCCTGAATTAGTCTATTTGTTCAGACTTGTGTAGCAAGAAGGAGAGACCTTCTGCACAGAAAAGAAAAAGATAGGGAGATAAAGGATCTCCTTGTCGAATACCTCTATTTGGTTTGAAAAAACCATAGGGTTGTCCTTCTACAATAACAGAATAAGAAATAGTTGTCACTAATTCTCGAATCCACATGATCCACCGGGAGTCAAAACTAAACTTCTCCAATATAAACCAAAGAAAGGGCGATTCCACCCTATCATATGCCTTACTTATATCTAATTTTAGTGTCATTTCATTTTCGAGTCCCCTTTTTTGTTCTTCAAGTAATGCATATACTCATGAGAAATTAGGATATTATCAGAGATTAATCTGCCTTTAATAAAAGTACTCTTCATAGGGCTAATTAGTCTATTCATCATACCCTGAAGTCTATGTATAAATATTTTAGAGATAATCTTGTAAAAGACTGAGGATAGGCTTATTAGTCTTACTTGAGTCATATCTTTAGCATAAGAAATCTCTGAAATAAGACAGATCTGAGTGTCGTTAAAACCCTTCAAAATTCTGCCCCCCTGAATAGAAGCTCTTAACTGCCTGAAACACATCACCACTAAGTATGTTCCAAAAGCTTTGAAAAATTTTTGCTGTCATACCATCATCTCTTGGAGCACTTTGAGGATGAATGCTAAATGTTGCACGTTTCACTTCTTTCATAATCACTGGTCTTTGAAGCCTACGGTTCATGTGAGCTGTAACCTTAGGTTCAAAATCAGTAAATAAAGGTTCAGGGTTCTCATGACAAGTGGAGGAGATGTCCCTGAAATAAGATTCAGCCACAGAAGCAATACTAGCATTTGAAGTAGCCACTTCACCATCACTGCCAGTTAGTTGCCAAATTTTATTCTTTCGGGTTCATTTTTAAATTTCTGATGGAAGAAAGCTGTATTCTGATCACCGGATTTGAGCCACTTGACTCGAGACTTATCTTTCCAACATGATTCTCCATTTTATAATGCTTTCTCAAGTTTGTCCTCTATTTCTGAAATGATGTCGCCTCCATGAATTCCTGCTAAACAAAGTTCCTCTAATTCAGACTGTAGTAAATCAATCTCCACCTTCAAATTAGATATGTGTTCCTGCTGCCATCTGACAATCTTATGCCAACAACGCTTTATTTTTTGAGCTAGGATATACATGGCTGAACCATCAATCTGTTCGTGCCAAACCTCTCTAATAAGCTGCCTTATTTCATCATTGGAACACCATCTTTCTTGGAATTTGAATCGCCGTTTAGATCTCCCAGTTCTCGGATTAGAGTCTAAGAGAAGAGGAGAGTGATCCGACCCTGATTTTGACAGTCTAAGAACCGATGCATTGGGATAGAGTTGCTGCCAATCAACTCCTACCAGAAATCAGTCAAGTCTTTCTTGTATCAACTTATCACCACTCCGCCTATTCGACCAAGTGAATCGTCTTCCGACCATACCAATATCAATCAGGGAATTATCATCAATAAAACTGTTAAAAGTTTCAATAGAAGAAGAAAATTTAACACCCCCACTTGCTTTCTCCAATTGATTAGAAATGGCATTAAAATCACCCATTAACACAACTTTACCATCGAATTATTGGGTGAATGAAGTTAATTTAGCAAACTGAGTCATTCTATGTTGATCATTTGAACTGAGATAAACACCTAAAACACCATAGGAATCATTACAACCAGCTGTCAGAACTGATGCCGCAATGAAAAATCTACCATGCTATAAAATCTGAACAGTGCAACTATCCTTCCATGCCATTGCCAAACTCCCAGATAATTCATCCGAATCCACAATAAACCATTCTTTGAAACCACAAGATCTTAGTTTTCCTTCAACTTGTCAAGATTGATTTTTTGTTTCACAGATAAAACCAACCTCAGGGGAGTAGAATTTGCAAATTCCTTTAAGATTGTGGGTTGTCAGGGGTCTCCCCAAGCCCTGACAATTCCATGAGAGCAGTTTCATATTTCTTTGGGTATCACTTGAAGGCTGGCACCCTCCACCGTCATAGAATCAGAGACAATATCATTGAGACAAATTTTCTTTGAAATATCTTCAAGACTACAAGAGAAATGGAACTTAGCGGCCGAAAATTGCTGGCCATTTCCCCAAACCGCCATAATTTGGTTGAATTGATGCGGTTCTTGAAGCATAATGTAGCTCCGTTCCAGTTGAGATGACTTGAGACGGTTTTGGGGCCTCACCGCAGCAAATAACTTTAGGGGGATGGGGGTTTTGTTTCACTAAAAAAACCCAAACAAAATTAATATGCGCCATAAAACTTCAGCCTTTGGTGCGAGATCCCCAGCAGAGCAAAGGTAAGTCAATCACTAGTCTCCTTCCCCGTCGTCGTGACTCTTCCCTCGGTCAGTTCTAGCTGCCACGTCCGCTTCATCGTTCCCGATCACCAGTCTCCTCCCTCTGCGGTGTAGCTCCCATGCGCGAAGGTAAAGTGGAAGGGGTCGTCCGAGTCTTCTCCTGCCGTGCATGTTCGTGACGTCGTGGGCATCCTCCCCAGCCATCCGTCCCTATGTCATCATCGACAGCCTTCTCCCCTTGTCCTGTTGTGCGTTGTCGATCGCAAGAGACTCTCCTCTCAGTCGTATGTTCTTCTCTATTATCCCAATTTAATTCTGATGGCTGTTGATAAATTAATCTTGCATCAATTTAATCTTTGTGTCTTCTGAATCTTGGTTTGAACAACATTGATCGATTAATTTTGCCCAAAATTTTCTTTCCCAATTTAACATTCAGATTTAATTTTTCTCCAATTTCTGAACCCCTTAGTCTTGATATGTTTGTGTTTATTGCTTTGCTTCATTTAACACATGCTCCTTAACAGCTTCCCAAGACAATTTCAAGACCTGAATTTTTGAAAATTTTTTAAGTTGTAAGATTTGAAATGATGTAAATAAATAAACAAATAAACTAACATTAACACATTTGTAATTTTACCTTCATCGAACTAAGCTGAAAAGTTGTAGCTTTCTGAATTTGGATAACTTTTAGGTTTCACTTTTGATACTCAGACTCATAAAAGGCCTCATTCTCTCTACTCTTATTACTTAATGCTCCAACTGATGCTCATATTCTTGTGACTTCTCCTTTAGTTCTCCTTTATGATTTCTGCTTCCAACTGTGAGCACTGTAAATCATATGTTTTCTTCGCTGTTTCTAGATCTTTCGTCAGCCTAGCAATATCTTGGTTACTATTTTTTAATGCCTTTTCTAATTCTTGCTTCTTTGTTGAAAGTTTTGCATTTTTTTCTAGATTATTCACCAGCTTAGTAACATCTTGATTATCTTTTTTGAATGTTTCTATTTCTTGTTTCAATGTTGAAATTTCCATGGTTTTATTCTCAAGATCTTTCATCAGCTTAGCAATATTTTTGTTACCATTTTTCAATGTTTTTTCTAATTCTCGGAGTAACATTATAAATTTGTCTTAACTTAAGTTTATCTATGTATTCTTTTTGTTTGCCTTGAAGCAGGTTCTCTGACAAGCGGATATCTCTGAGATTTGAAATAAATTATTTAGGGTATGTTCCTGTACCTTCAACTGTGACAGGTATTTCATTTGTCAAGAACCAATAAGTCTTGCACAAAATCTTTTCGAGAATTTACTTAGTATTTATTTATAATCTAAAGACCTATAAATTAATGGCAAACCACTTCGCTGATCTATTTGTTCTATTACTCAAGTTGTTTTACCAACTTGAAATAGTAAAATTTAGGATTGTTATTTACAAATTAAATTACTGATTTGAACTTCAATTAGCACGCTTTTAAATTTCATTATATTGTCTCACCTTTTTCTTCTCTTTTGATAAAATTTTGGCACTCATTTTTTTTTGTTAGGAGCAAATGTATATATAAATCTTGTCCATAGAGTAAAAAAAGTAACTATTTTTTACTACTAGTACATAAAAATAAATTTTGCATTATTATTATTATTATTGTAGTTTTAGTGATTGAAATTGAATGGGAAGAATATGGTATGTCATTTTTAAGACTGAAATATTAAAAATAAAAAGGTCAATTGAAACTAGAGCTTCTTGCTTCTTTTTCTTTTCAATTTATACACTACAAGAAACATCGTTAAAATCGACGGCCAAATCGACGGCTAAGCCGTCGATAATATTAAAATTTGACGGCAAAATAGATGACAAAGGTGGTCACTATTAAGCTTGTCAATTTTTTAAAATTCTAATAAAATCGACGGCTTGCCTAGCCGTCGATAATAATTTAATAAAATCGACAGCATTTCTGTCTATAACATAAGTTTGAGAATTTTACCTTCTTATTAAAATCGACAGCACTGCTGTCGATATTATTATATAAAATCGATGCCATTTTCGTCGATATTTGATTCAATAAAATTGACAATATTTATGTCTATAATATGCTTAATAAAATCGACAACGTTGCCGTCGATATTTGATTCAATAAAATCGACACATTTGCCGTCGATTTAATTATTTATATACCGACAAATTCTGTGTCTATATTTTGGCTTTTTTGTCTATTTCAAACTTAAAAAGCGATAACTCTGCCGTCAATTTTAATAGTTATATGTTTTAATTATTTTTTCTATTTAAAAAATAGTAAACAATTAATGCAAATAAACTTTTAAATATGATCATAACTACTAATTATTATATGTGTAAAAATTTGAAATCAATTTCAATTTTGGAAAAAGATACAGCAAGCCAATCTCTCAAGAACCGTATGATTGGACAACAATATTTAAATTCCTGTAACTAATTACCTACATGATGATAATAATCAAAGAAAAACTTTCTTGTTTGAATGTTTCTAATGCAATAGCATATCTAAAACTATTTGGCAACTGAAATAAATAATTATAAATTCTTTGAGGAAAGATCAAATGACTACTTTTGTGAACTTGGAAACAAAAAATCCACTAGTTTGTGATGTTAAGGGGTCAAATCTCCATGCTTTTTGGTATCCCGCCACTTTTACAAGCCCAATTTCTAGCATCGTCTATCTCTGCCAACTCTGGATAGTAAACAATCATTTGTCAAACAACAAAAAAAAAAGAAAAAAAACCTCAACAATATCATATTAGATTATTAGTAATATATGGTTGATACAGTGATACTACACAGTATGAAAACTTCTTTAGGGAATGTAGACGATAACAGTGTAAACGGTTAGAAATAGGCTCTGTAAAAACCTTCAAATCTTCAAAGTTGTCACATATATTCTTAGATTATCCATATGATCAACTAGCATAAGGATAATCGAAATGCCACCACTGACTTACCTAAACTTGTCAATCAAACAAGGTTGAGTGAAACCGAAACAGCAAGTAGAGAATTGCTTCTGTCCGAAATTGATTTTACAAAAGAGTGCACAATGGCAGATTGAGAAACTTCTGAACTTATACAATAAAGAGATACAGATTTGGCACTTGCCATGTAATTGTGCCATTCTGGTTGAAAGCAAAAAGCAAATTGCATAATCCTCACACCTAATGATAATAAAATTATAACATTAGTGGGAACAGTGCAAACAAGGAGACAAACCAAATGCAACAATTTTTTAATTGATGACAGGGACTTTAAGCATTCGAGACTAGGAATAGCTATAACATGAACAAATACTACTCACATAATCTTATTATTCTTCAATCAATTAACTCAATTCAAGTGTTTTTATACCTTTCTGTCCTAATCTTCTTTGATCATTCTTGATTCTTCTTGTTCCATCTTCAGCTCCTCAATAGCTCTACAGAACTCGGTGTTTAATGTCTCTGATGCCTTTAGCCTTTTCTCCATTGCTAACAGTTCTACTTCTTTCTTCTTAACCAGATTTTCTGAGTTTTCCATTTGATGACTTAAATGGAAACTTGTGTCTTTGGCGGCATAATATATTAAAAAGACAAAAAATAGAAACAAAATATATAACCGAGGGGTAAATTGAGAGTGAATAAAGCAAGAAAAGAATTGTTGGATCCACATAGATGCTTAACAAATAACTAAGATGTAGGAATGAATGAATATATAGAATAAATACCTGCATAACTCTCCCCTGCTATGTAAAAAGTCCTTGTTCTATATGATGGGAACTTGAGGAACCAGTTGTGGAGAAAAGTGTAAGCATCATTAGCTGTTACAAACAAGTTACAAATCAAAGATATGCATGCATGTGTTTGCATGTAACAAATCAAATAGTATTAATTATGTTAAGTTTAAAGTAATAGACCTGTCATTTGATCACCCAATTGATCATAATCACTAGTTGTGTTTGAGTAGGAAAAGCCAACTCCAACAGGAGATTCCAGGAATAAGATGTTGGCTTCTTGGTTCTAAGACAAGTTATTAAATTTGAGTCCCTGCCCATCAGAGTCCACTAAAAATGGACCAATCACTTGTGTTGCTCCATATCCCACAGAAAAACATCCAGGTCCTGCATGCAACAAATTCAATTAATTACACATCATCATGATTTTAATTATATTATGATTATGATTAATTACCTCCATTAAGCCATAGGACCAAAGGATTATCATCTGGGTTGGTAATGGCCTCAAAGAACCAGCAAAAGAGTGCTCTTTCATTGGTTTCATTGACAGTAACATAGCCAGCATAGTGCTCAAAATCCACAGCAGGTTGGCCAGGTAAGCCTCTCACATCACCATTATTATTATTATTATCATCTTACAAATGCCTTAACAAAAAACAATCACTTGAAAATGGATATATCAGAAAAAACAGAAAGCATAGTAGACAACCTATGTTCGTTAAGCCCATGAATGATGACTGATGAGCAGATAATTTATACGCTTTTTGGCATTATTTTTAGTATGTTTTTAGTATGTTTTAGTTAGTTTTTATTATATTTTTATTAGTTTTTAGTTAAAATTCACTTTTCTAGACTTTACTATGATTTGTGTGTTTTTCTGTGATTTCAGGTATTTTCTGGCTGAAATTGAGGGACCTAAGCAAAAATCTGATTCAGAGGCTGAAAAGGACTGCAGATGCAGTTGGATTCTGACCTCCCTGCACTCGAAGTGGATTTTCTGGAGCTACAGAAGCTCAATTGGCGCGCTCTCAACGGCGTTGGAAAGTAGACATCCTGTACTTTCCAGCAATGTATAATAGTCCATACTTTGCCCGAGATTTGATGGCCCAAACTGGCGTTCCAAATCAGCTCAAAACTGCCCGGCGTTAAACGCCGGAACTGGCACAAGAATGGGAGTTAAACGCCCAAACTGGCACAAAAGCTGGCGTTTAACTCCAAGAAAAGTCTCTACACATGAAAGCTTCAATGCTCAGCCCAAGCACACACCAAGTGGGCCCGGAATTGGATTTTTATGTCATTTACTCATTTCTGTAAACCCTAGGCTACTAGTTCTTTACAAATAGGACATTTTACTATTGTATTTTTATCTTTGGACATCTAGTTCTTAGATCAGATCTTTTGATCACTTTAGATCTCTAGATCATCTTTAGATCTTTGAATCTTTGGATCCTTGATCATCTTGGTAGCTATCTTTAGTCTTATGCTATCTTAGATCCTGGGGCTGGCCTCACAGCCATGCCTGAACCTTGTTCTTATGTATTTTCAACGGTGAAATTTCTACACACCATAGATTAAGGTGTGGAGCTCTGCTGTACCTCGAGTATTAATGCAATTACTATTGTTCTTCTATTCAATTCAGCTTATTCTTGTTCTAAGATATCACTTGTTCCTCACCTTGATGAATGTGATGATCTGTGACACTCATCATCATTCTCACCTATGAACGTGTGCCTGACAACCACCTCCGTTCTACCTTAGATTGAGTGGATATCTCTTGGATCCCTTAATCGGAATCTTCGTGGTATAAGCTAGAATTGATGGCGGCATTCAAGAGAATCCGGAAGGTCTAAACCTTGTCTGTGGTATTCTGAGTAGGATTCAATGATTGAATGACTGTGACGAGTTTCAAACTCCTGAAAGCTGGGCGTTAGTGACAGACGCAAAAGAATCAATGGATTCTATTCCAACCTGATTGAGAACCGACAGATGATTAGCCATGCCGTAACAGGGTGCGTTGAACATTTTCACTGAGAGGACGGGACTGTAGCCATTGACAACGGTGATGCCCAACATACAGCTTGCCATGAAAAGGAGTAAGAAGGATTGGATGAAGACAGTAGGAAAGCAGAGAGACGGAAGGGACAAAGCATCTCCATACGCTTATCTGAAATTCTCACCAATGAATTACATAAGTATCTCTATCTTTATGCTTTATTCATATATCATTCATAACCATTTGAATCTGCCTGACTAAGATTTACAAGGTGACCATAGCTTGCTTCATACCAACAATCTCCGTGGGATCGACCCTTACTCGCGTAAGGTTTATTACTTGGACGACCCAGTGCACTTGCTGGTTAGTTGTGCGAAGTTGTGAAATTATGTTTAGACCATGGTATTGAGCACCAAGTTTTTGGAGTCATTATCGGGGACTGTTTGAGTTGTGAAAAGTAGAGATCACAATTTCGTGCACCAAGTTTTTGGCGCCGTTGCTGGGGATTGTTTTGAGTTTGGACAACTGACGGTTCATCTTGTTTCTTAGATTAGGTATTTATCTTCAGAGTTCTTAAGAATGAATTCTAGTGTTTCAAGGTGATGTTCTTATCATCACCAAAGCTGATTGATTCTCATCAATTTAGCTCTTGAATGTAATGTCTTGCTAAAGCTTGGCTAGCCATGTCTAATTTCTTTAGACTAAAGCTTTAGACTAACATTGCATGATTCTTGGAATTCTCATTAAGAATTTTGATATCTTTATTTTCTCTTCCACTTAATTTTCGAAAAATCCAAAAAAAATACAAAATCATAAAAACCAAAAATATTGTATGTTTCTTGTTGAGTCTAGTGTCTCATGTTAAGTTTGGTGTCAATTGCATGTTTCTGTTCTTCTTGCATTCATTCATGTGTCTTAAGTGATCTTCAAGATGTTCTTGATGATTTCATTGCTCTGATCTTTAAATTCTCTTGACTTGAGTGTTTTGTTGTTTCTCATATGCATTCTCATTTTGTTAGTGTCAGTAGTATACAAACTGCTAAGTTTGGTGTCTTGTATGCATTATTATTTGATTTTAGTTGCATTGTGATTATTCCTCATTATTAAAAATCCAAAAAATATTTTCAATTTGTGTCTTTTCAAGTCAATAATACAGAGAATTAAAGATTCAGAACATACAGCAGAGGAATTACACAGAAAAAGGCTGAGCATTCAAAACGCCCAGTAAGGAAGGAAAACTGGCGTTTAAACGCCAGCCAGGGTGCCTGGCTGGGCGTTTAACGCCCAAAAGGGTAGTGTTTTGGGCGTTAAACGCCAGAATGTGCACCATTCTGGGCGTTTAACGCCAGGATGGCACAAGAGGAAAGATTCTGTTTTTAATTCAAATTTTTTTTCAGGTTTTCAAAATTTTTCAAAATCAAATCTTTTTCAAATCATATCTTTTCAATCAAATCTTTTTCAAAATCAGTTTCTTTCCATTTTCAAAAATACTTGCTATCAATTAATGATTTGATTCAACATTTCAAGTATGTTGCCTTTTTTGTTGAAAAAGGTTTAATGTTTGAATCATATCTTTTCTTGTTAGCCAAGTCATTAATTTTTAAAATCAAATCTTTTTAAATTGTTTTTCAAATCATATCTTCTCAATCACATCTTTTTAAAACCATAACTTTTCAATCATATCTTTTTAATCACATCTTTTTCAAAATAGTTTTCAATCATATCTTTTTGATTTCTAATTTCAAAATCTTTTTCAAAAATCACTTGATTTCTTTTCCACTCTTGGTTTTCGAAAATCAATTAGTATTTTTCAAAATGTTTTTTAAAATCTTTTACTTAATTTTCGAAAATTTCTTCCCCTCTTCTCACATCCTTCTATTTATGGACTAACACTACTCCTCAATGCACACTTCGAACTCCATCTTTCATTGATAAGTTCGAATTTTCTACCTCTCCTTCTATTTTTCTTTTCCTCTGACACCTCAAGGAATCTCTATACTGTGACATAGAGGATTCCATATTTTCTTGTTCTCTTCTCTTTCATATGAGCAGGAGCAAAGACAAAAGCATTCTTGTTGAGGCTGATCCTGAACCTGAAAGGACCTTGAAGCGAAAGCTAAGAGAAGCTAAGGCACAACTCTCTGTAGAGGACCTAACAGAAATCTTCAAAGAAGAAGAACCCATGGCAGCCGAAAACAACAACAATGCCAACAATTTAAGGAAGGTGTTGGGTGACTTTACTGCACCTACTCCCGACTTCTATGGGAGAAGTATCTCTATCCTTGCCATTGGAGCAAACAACTTTGAGCTTAAGCCTCAATTAGTTTCTCTAATGCAACAGAATTGCAAGTTCCATGGACTTCCATTGGAAGATCCTCATCAGTTTTTAGCTGAATTCTTGCAAATTTGTGACACTGTCAAGACTAATGGGGTTGACCCTAAGGTCTACAGACTTATGCTATTCCCTTTTGCTGTAAGAGACAGAGCTAGGATATGGTTGGACTCACAACCTAAAGAAAGCCTGAACTCTTGGGAAAAGCTAGTCAATGCCTTCTTGGCAAAGTTCTTTCCACCTCAAAAATTGAGTAAGCTTAGAGTGGAAGTCCAAACCTTCAGACAGAAGGAAGGAGAATCCCTCTATGAAGCTTGGGAAAGATACAAACAATTGATCAGAAAGTGTCCTTCTGACATGCTTTCTGAATGGAGCATCATAGGTATTTTCTATGATGGTCTGTCTGAACTGTCCAAGATGTCATTGGATAGTTCTGCTGGAGGATCTCTTCATCTGAAGAAGACGCCTACAGAAGCTCAAGAGCTCATTGAAATGGTTACAAATAACCAATTCATGTATACTTCTGAAAGGAATCCTGTGAACAATGGGACAAATCAGAAGAAAGGAGTTCTTGAGATTGACACTCTGAATGCCATACTGGCTCAGAACAAAATATTGACTCAGCAAGTCAATATGATTTCTCAAAGTCTGTCTGGTATGCAAGCTGCACCAGGCAGTACTAAGGACGCTTCATCTGAAGAAGAAGCTTATGATCTTGAGAACCCTTCAATGGAAGAGGTGAATTACATGGGAGAACCCTATGGAAACACCTATAATTCTTCATGGAGAAATCATCCAAGCCTCTCATGAAAGGATCAACAGAGACCTCAACAAGGTTTCAACAACAATAATAGTGGAAGAAACAGGTTTAGCAATGGCAAGCCCTTTCCATCATCTTCTCAGCAACAGACAGAGAATTCTAAGCAGAACCATTTTGACTTAGCAACCATGGTCTCTGATCTAATCAAAACCACTCAAAGTTTCATGACTGAAACAAGGTCCTCCATTAGGAACTTGGAGGCACAAGTGGGACAGCTGAGTAAGAAAGTTACTGAACTCCCTCCTAGTACTCTTCCAAGCAATACAGAAGAGAATCCAAAAGGAGAGTGCAAGGCCATCAACATGGCCGAATTTGGAGAGGAGGAAGAGGCAGTGAACGCCACTGAGGAAGACCTCAATGAACGTCCACTGGCCTCCAATGAGTTCCCTAATGAGGAACCATGGGAATCTGAGGCTCACACTGAGACCATAGAGATTCCATTGGATTTACTTCTGCCATTCATGAGCTCTGATGAGTATTCTTCCTCTGAAGAGGATGAGTATGTCACTGAAGAGCAAGTTGCTAAATACCTTGGAGCAATCATGAAGCTAAATGACAAGTTATTTGGTAATGAGACTTGGGAGGATGAATCCCCTTTGCTCACCAAAGAACTGGATGACTTGACTAGGCAGAGATTACCTCAAAAGAGACAAGATCCTGGGAAGTTTTCAATATCTTGTACCATAGGCACCATGACCTTTAAGAAGGCTTTGTGTGACCTAGGGTCAAGCATAAACCTCATGCCTCTCTCTGTAATGGAGAAGCTAGGGATCTTTGAGGTACAAGCTGCAAGAATCTCACTAGAGATGGCATACAATTCAAGAAAACAAGCTTATTGGTGGACGAAATTGTGATTCAGCATCCTTAAGTTTGTATGGAATCTATCTTTTGAGCTTTAGTATGAATATACCCTTAGGACACTGTTTATTTTGAGATGAAGGCTTCTAAGGGGCAGCACCTGTGTGAGGTTTTCTTTATAGGAATTCACAACTCCGTTCAACTAACCAGCAAGTGTACTGGGTCGTCCAAGTAATAACCTTACGTGAGTAAGGGTCGAATCCACAGAGATTGTTGGTATGAAGCAAGCTATGGTCACCTTGCAAATCTCAGTTAGGCAGATTAAAATAGTTTATGGGTTTAAATAAAATAGAAAGAAGTTAATAAAAAGGGATAGAAATACTTATGTAGATTCATAGGTGGGAATTTCAGATAAGCGGAATGGAGATGCTGTAGAGCTCTCGGACGCCTGCCTTCCTACTGCTTCTACTCAATCCTTCTTACTCCTTTCCATGGCAAGCTTTGTATAGGGGTTCACTATCAGCTGTGGCTACTTTCATTCCTCTCGGGGAAATAACCTGTACGGCTGTCACTCGCACAGCTAACCAGTCTGGAGGCATCACCCATGGTTGATAGCTACATCCCATCCTCGCAGTGAAAGCTAATGCACGCACTCTGTCACAGTACGGCCAATCACCGGTTGGTTCCCGCTCCTACTGGAATAGAATCCCTCTTTTGCGTTTGTCACTAACGCCCAGCAGGTTAAAGTTTGAAGCACGTCACAGTCATTCATGAACGGAATCCTACTCGGAATACCACAGACAAGGTGAGACTTTCCGGATTCCCAGGATCCTACTCGGAACACCACAGACAAGGTTGGACTTTCCGGATCCAGATAAATGCCGCCATCTATCTAGCTTATACCACGAAGATTCTGTTGGGGAATCTAAGAGATACACATTCAAGCTTGTGTTGCATGTAGAACGTAAGTGGTTGTCAATCACGCGCGTTCATGAGTGAGAATGATGATGAGAGTTATTAGCTCATCACACTCATCATGTTCTTGAGTACGAATGAATATCTTGGAATAAGAATAAGATAGAGAATTGAATAAAGAAAATAGAACTTCATTAATCTTTGAGGTACAGCAGAGCTCCACACCCTTAATCTATGGTGTGCAGAAACTCCACCGTTGAAAATACATAAGCAAGAGGTTCAGGCATGGCCGAATGGCCAGCCCCCCTAAACGTGATCACAGGATAGAAAATACCATCCAGGATGTCTAATACAATAGTAAGAGGTCCTATATATACTAGACTAGCTACTAGGGTTTACATGAGTAAGTAATTGATGCATAAATCCACTTCCGGGGCCCACTTGGTGTATGCTTGGGCTGAGCTTGATCTATCCACGAGCTGAGGCTTCTCTTGGAGTTGAATTTCGAGTTGTGATGTGCTTTGGGCGTTCAACTCCGGATTATGACGTTTTTCTGGCGTTTAACTCCAGAAAGGAGCGTGTACTTGGCGTTCAACGCCAGTTTGCGTCGTCATTCTTCGAATAAAGTATGGACTATTATATATTGCTGGAAAGCCCTGGATGTCTACTTTCCAACGCCGTTGAGAGCGCGCCATTTAGAGTTCTCTAGCTCCAGAAAATCCATTTCGAGTGCAGGGAGGTCAGAATCCAACAGCATCAGCAGTCCTTTTGTCAGCCTTTTTCAGAGTTTTGCTCAAATCCCTCAATTTCAGTCAGAATTTACCTGAAATCACAGAAAAACACACAAACTCATAGTAAAGTCCAGAAATGTGAATTTAACATAAAAACTAAGGAAAACATCCCTAAAAGTAGCTCAAACTTACTAAAAACTATATAAAAACAATGCCAAAAAGCGTATAAATTATCCGCTCATCACAACACCAAACTTAAATTGTTGCTTGTCCCCAAGCAACTGAAAATAAAATAGGATAAAAAGAAGAGAATATACTATAAATTCAGAAATATCAATGAATATTAATTTAATTACATGAGCGGGACTTGTAGCTTTTTGCTCCTGAACAGTTTTGGCATCTCACTTTTTCCTTTGAAGCTCAGAGTGATTGGCTTCTCTAGGAACTTAGAATTTCAGATAGTGTTATTGACTTTCCTAGTTAAGCATGTTGATTCTTGAACACAGCTACTTTTGAGTCTTGGCCGTGGCCCTAAGCACTTTGTCTTCCAGTATTACCACCGGATACACAAATGCCACAGACACATAACTGGGTGAACCTTTTCAGATTGTGACTCAGCTTTGCTAGAGTCCCCAATTAGTGGTGTCCAGAGCTCTTAAGCACACTCTTTTGCCTTGGATCACGACTTTAACCACTCAGTCTCAAGCTTTTCACTTGGACCTTCATGACACAAGCACATGGTTAGGGACAGCTTGGTTTAGCCGCTTAGGCCTGGATTTAATTTCCTTGGGCCCTCCTATCCATTGATGCTCAAAGCCTTGGATCCTCTTTACCCTTGCCTTTTGGTTTTAAGGGCTATTGGCTTTTTCTATTGCTCCTTCTTTTTCTATATACTCTTTTTAGATCTCTTCTCTCTTTTTTTTTTTTTTTTTTCACTGCTTTTTCTTGCTTCAAGAATCAATTCCATGAATTTTTCAGATCATCAATAACATCTCTCTTTGTTCATCATTCTTTCAAGAACCAACAATTTTAACACTCATAAACAACAAGATCCAAAGACATATGCACTGTTCATTCATTCATTCAGAAAACAAAAGCATTGTCACCACATCAAAATAATTAAACTAAATTCAATAATAATTTCGAAAATTATGTACTTCTTGTTCTTTTGAATTAAAACATTTTTCTTTTAAGAGAGGTGAAGGACTAATGGAATTTATTTATAGCTTTAAGGCATGGTTACATACTAATGATCATGAAATAAAGACACAAAACATAGATAAACATAATAATTAAAAACCGAAAACAGAAAGAAATAAAGAACAAGGAATGAATCCACCTCTAGTGGCGTCTTCTTCTTGAAGGACCAATGATGTTCTTCAACTCTTCTATGTCCCTTCCTTGCCTTTGTTGCTCCTCCCTCATTGCTCTTTGATCTTCTCTTATTTCTTGAAGAGTGAGGGCGTGTTCATGGTGTTCCACCCTTAGTTGTTCCACATTATGGCTCAAATCTTCCAAGGAGGTGCTAAGTTGCTCCCAATAGTTGTTGGGAGGAAAGTGCATTCCATGAGGCATTTGTTGATGATGCACTTCCTCATGTTCTTCTTGAGGGCCGTGAGGAACTTCCCTTGTTTGCTCCATCCTTTTCTTGGTGATGGGCTTGTCTTCTTCAATGGAGACATCTCCATCTATGATAACTTCAGCTGAATAACATAGATGGCATATGAGGTGAGGGAATGCTAGCCGTGCCATGTATGGAGGCTTGTCAGCTATTTTGTAGAATTCATTGGCTATGACTTCATGAACCTCTACTTCTTCACCAATCATGATGCTATGAACCATGATGGCCCGATCCACAGTAACTTCAGATCGGTTGCTTGTAGGGATGATGGATCTTTGAATGAACTCCAACCATCCTCTAGCTACAGGCTTGAGGTCCAGTCTTCTTAGTTGGACTGGCTTGCCTTTGGAGTCTACTCTCCATTGGGCGCCTTCCACACATATGTCCATAAGGACTTGGTCCAACCTTTGGTTAAAGTTGACCCTTCTTGTGTAGGGGCGTTCATCACCTTGCATCATAGGCAAATGAAATGCCAACCTCACATTTTCCGGACTGAAATCCAAGTATTTCCCCCTAACCATTGTGAGATAATTCTTTGGGCTTGGGTTCATACTTTGGTCATGGTTTCTAGTGATCCATGCATTGGCATAGAACTCTTGAACCATGAGAATTCCGACTTGTTGCATGGGGTTGGCTAAGACTTCCCAACCTCTTCTTTGAATTTCATGTCGGATCTCCGGATACTCATTTTTCTTGAGCTTGAAAGGGACCTCAGGGATCACTTTCTTCTTTGCCACAACATCATAGAAGTGGTCTTGATGGCTTTTGGAGATAAATCTCTCTTTCTCCCATGACTCGGAAGTGGAAGCTTTTGCTTTCCCTTTCCCTTTTCTTGAGGAAATTCCGGTCTTGGGTGCCATTGATGGTGAATGAAAATCAAAAAGCTTAGGCTTTTTACCACACCAAACTTAAAATTTGCTTGTCCCCAAGCAAAAAAGAAAAGAAGAGTAGAAGAAGAAGAAGAAAATATGGTAGAGAGGGAGAAGAGAGGGTTCGGCTATGTGGGAGAATGTGGGGTTGTGTTGTGTGAAAATGAAAAAGAAAAGAAGGGTATTTATAGGGAGGGGGGAGGGTATAGGTTCGGCCATTTTGGGTGGGAAAGGGTGGGAATTGAATTTGAAAGTAGTGGGGGGTAGGTGGGGTGTATGGGGAAGAGGAGGATGATGTGAATGGTGAATGGGGTAATTGGGAAGAGGAATTGAGGTGATAGGTGAAGGTTTTTGGGAAGTGTGACATTGAGAATGAGATTTGGATTAGAAGAATGTGATTAGGATTAAAAGAAATGTGGTAGGTGGGGATCCTGTGGGGTCCACAGATCCTGAGGTGAGGATCCTGTGGGGTCCACAGATCCTGAGGTGAAAACAAATACCATTCTTTCACCATATAGGCATGTAACATGCCTTGATGCATCATTCTGGCGTTCAAACGCCCCTTGATGCACGTTCTGGGCGTTAAACGCCCATGTTATGCATGTTTCTGGCGTTGAACGCCAGTTTCATGCTTGTTTCTGGCGTTCAGCGCCAGATTGTCCTCTGTGTGCGCATCCTGGCGTTAAACGCCAGGTTGTTGCTTGTTTTGGGCGTTCAACGCCAGAATGGTGCTCTGTTCTGGCGTTGAACGCCGGCCAGATGCACCTTCTGGGCGTTGAACGCCAGCCCGTGCGTCCCCAGGGTGAAAAATTTTTTTCTTCTGTTTTTGACTCTGTTTTTAATTTTTTTTATTTTTTCGTGACTCCTCATGATCATGTACCTAATGAAACACAAAAATAACAAAGAAACAAAATAAAATAGAATTAGATAAATAAAATTGGGTTGCCTCCCAACAAGCGCTTCTTTAATGTCAATAGCTTGACAGTGGCTCTCATGGAGCCACATGGTGATCAGGTCAATTTAGTGTGTAGTATTCCCAACACCAAACTTAGAGTTTGGATATGGGGTTTGAACACCAAACTTAGAGTTTGGTTGTGGCCTCACAACACCAAACTTAGAGTTTGACTGTGGAGGCTCTTCTTGACTCTGAACTGAGAGAAGCTCTTCATGCTTACTCTCTTCTGTCACAGAGGGATGGCCATGTGCTTGAAACACAAGGTAGTCCCTATTCAATTGAAGGACTAACTCACCTCTGTTGACATCTATCACAGCTCCTGCTGTGGCTAGGAAAGGTCTTCCTAGGATGATGCATTCATCATCTTCCTTCCTAGTATCTAGGATTATGAAATCAGTAGGGATGTAAAGGCCTTCAACCTTTACTAGCACGTCCTCTACTAATCCATAAGCTTGTCTTACTGACTTGTCTGCCAGTTGTAATGAGAACAAGGCAGGTTGTACCTCAATGATTCCCAGCTTCTCCATCACAGAGAGTGGCATAAGATTTATTCCTGACCCCAGATCACATAGAGCTTTTTCAAAGCTCATGGTGCCAATGGTACAAGGTATTAAGAACTTGCCAGGATCTTGTTTCTTTTGAGGTAGAGTTTGCTGAATCCAAGTGTCTAGTTCACTAATGAGTAAGGGAGGTTTACTTTCCCAAGTCTCATTACCAAACAGTTTGGCATTCAGCTTCATGATAGCTCCTAAGTATTGAGCAACTTGCTCTCCAGTCACATCTTCATTCTCTTCAGAGGATGAATATTCTTCAGAGCTCATGAATGGCAGAAGGAGAGTTAAAGGAATCTCTATGGTCTCTAGGTGAGCCTCAGATTCCTCAGGATTCTTAATAGGAAACTCCTTCTTGCTTGAGGAACGTCCCAGGAGGTCTTTCTCACTAGGATTTTCGTCCTCCTCCTCCCTAGTGCATTCGGTCACTTTGATTAAATCAATGGCCTTGCACTCTCCTTTTGGGTTCTCTTCTGTATTGCTTGGGAGAATACTGGGAGGAGTTTCAATAACTTTCTTACTCAGCTGGCCCACTTGTGCTTCCAGATTTCTAATGGAAGATCTGGTTTCATTCATGAAACTGAAGGTGGCCTTTGACAGATCAGAGACTATGTTGGCTAAATTAGAAGTGTTTTGTTCAGAGTTCTCTGTCTGTTGCTGAGAAGATGATGGATATGGCTTACTATTATTCAGCCTATTGCGTCCACCATTGTTAAAACCTTGTTGAGGTTTTTGTTGATCCTTCCAGGAGAAATTTGGATGATTTCTCCATGATGAGTTATAGGTGTTTCCATAAGGTTCACCTAAGTAATTAACCTCTGCCATGGCAGGGTTCTCAGGATCATAAGCTTCTTCAGAAGCTGCCTCTCTAGTACTATTGGATGCATGTTGCAATCCATTCAGATTTTGAGAGATTATGTTGACCTGTTGAGTCAACATTTTGTTCTGAGCCAATATGGCATTCAGAGCATCAATTTCAAGAACTCCTTTCTTCTGAGGTACCCCATTGTTCACGGAATTCCTCTCAGAGGTGTACATAAACTGGTTGTTTGCAACCATGTCAATGAGTTCTTGAGCCTCTTCAGGCGTTTTCTTCAGGTGAATAGATCCACCTGCAGAATGGTCCAATGACATTTTCGAAGATTCAGAGAGACCATAATAGAATATATCTAATATGGTCCATTCAGAAAACATGTCAGATGGACATCTCTTGGTCAGCTGCTTGTATCTTTCCCAAGCTTCATAGAGGGATTCACCATCTTTTTGTTTGAAGGTTTGAACATCCACTCTCAGCTTGCTCAGCTTTTGAGGAGGAAAGAATTTATCTAAGAATGCAGTGACAAGCTTATCCCATGAGTCCAGGCTATCCTTGGGTTGAGAATCCAACCATACTCTAGCTCTGTCTCTTACAGCAAAAGGGAAAAGCAAGAGTCTGTAGACTTCTGGATTAACTCCATTTGTCTTTACAGTGTCACAGATCTGCAAGAACTCAGTTAAAAACTGGTAAGGATCTTCAGATGGAAGTCCATAAAACTTGCAGTTTTGTTGCATTAATGCAACTAGTTGAGGCTTAAGCTCAAAGTTATTGGCTCCAATGGCAGGAATGGAGATGCTTCTTCCATCAAACTTGGATGTTGGCTTTGTGAAGTCACCAAGCATTCTCCTTGCATTATCATTATTATTTTCGGCCATCTCTTCCTCTTGTTCGAAATTTTCTAAAAGGTTGCTTCTGGATTGTTGTAATTTAGCTTCTTTTAATTTTCTCTTCAGAGTCCTTTCAGGTTCTGGATCAACTTCAACAAGAGTGCCTTTGTCCCTGTTCCTGCTCATATGAAAGAAAAGGGAACACAAAAAAGAAAGAAGGAATCCTCTATGTCACAGTATAGAGATTCCTTTATGTTAGTAGAAAAAGAAAGGGGTAGAAGAAGAGGAATGGATTCGGATTTTTGATGAAGAGGGGTGAAGAGAAGTGTTAGTAATTAAATAATTAAATAGAGGAAGAAAAGAGAAGAGAGAATTCGAAAACAATTTTTGAAAAGGAGTTAGTGATTTTCGAAAATTAGAGATAAAATAAAATTAAAATTAAAATTTAAAACAATTAATTAATTAAAAAGAATTTTTGAAAAGGGAAGAAATATTTTCGAAAATAGAGGAGGGAAAAGTAGTTAGGTAGTTTTGAAAAAGATAAGAAACAAACAACAAGTTAGTTAGTTGATTGAAAAAGATTTGAAATCAAAATTGAAAAAGATAAGAAGATAGTAAGTTAGATAAGATATTTTAAAATCAAATTTTGAAAAAGATAAAATTTTAAAAAGAATAAGATAAAGAGATAAGATAAAAGTTTTAAGAAAAAGATATTTTTGAAAAAGATTTAATTTTTAAAATTACTTAACTAACAAGAAACTACAAGATAAGATTCTAGAACTTAAAGATTGAACCTTTCTTAACAAGAAAGTAACAAACTTCAAATTTTTGAACCAATCACATTAATTGTTAGCTAATTTTCGAAAATTACATATAAAGATAAGAAAAAGATTTTGAAAATATTTTGAAAAATAATTTTTGAAATTTTCGAAATTTATAAAAAAATGAAAAAGATATGATTTTTGAAAAAGATTTTGAAAAGATAAGATTTTTAAAATTGAAATTTTGACTTGACTTGTAAGAAACAACTAATTTTGAAAATTTTTGACCAAGTCAACCCAAAATTTCGAAATTTTGGAGGGAAATAAGGAAAAGATATTTTTTATTTTTGAATTTTTAAAGAAAAACACAAAAATGACCCAAAACATGAAAATTTTGGATCAAGACACAAGATGCATGCAAGAATGCTATGAATGTCAAGATGAACACTAAGAACACTTTGAAGATCATGATGAACATCAAGAACATGATTTTGAAAAATTTTTGATGCAAAGAAAATATGCAAGACACCAAACTTAGAAATCTTTAATGCATGGAAAATATGAATGCAAAAATGCACATGAAAAACAACAAACAACACAAAACAAGAAATCATCAAGATCAAACAAGAAGACTTGTCAAGAACAACTTGAAGATCATGAAGAACACTATGAATGCATGAAATTTTCGAAAAATGCAAGAAAAATTTTTTAAAGCATGCAATTGACACCAAACTTAAAAATTGACTCAAGACTTAAACAAGAAACACAAAATATTTTTTTGATTTTTATGATTTTCTAATTTTTTTTGGATTTTTATTCATTATTTTCGAAAATAAGGTTTTGAAAAAACGAAAAATAAAAGAAAAAATTTTTGAAAAAGATTTTTGAAAAGAAAATTACCTAATCTGAGCAACAAGATGAACCGTCAGTTGTCCATACTCGAACAATCCCCGGCAACGGCGCCAAAAACTTGGTGGACGAAATTGTGATTCAGCATCCTTAAGTTTGTATGGAATCTATCTTTTGAGCTTTAGTATGAATATACCCTTAGGACACTGTTTATTTTGAGATGAAGGCTTCTAAGGGGCAGCACCTGTGTGAGGTTTTCTTTATAGGAATTCACAACTCCGTTCAACTAACCAGCAAGTGTACTGGGTCGTCCAAGTAATAACCTTACGTGAGTAAGGGTCGAATCCACAGAGATTGTTGGTATGAAGCAAGCTATGGTCACCTTGCAAATCTCAGTTAGGCAGATTAAAATAGTTTATGGGTTTAAATAAAATAGAAAGAAGTTAATAAAAAGGGATAGAAATACTTATGTAGATTCATAGGTGGGAATTTCAGATAAGCGGAATGGAGATGCTGTAGAGCTCTCGGACGCCTGCCTTCCTACTGCTTCTACTCAATCCTTCTTACTCCTTTCCATGGCAAGCTTTGTATAGGGGTTCACTATCAGCTGTGGCTACTTTCATTCCTCTCGGGGAAATAACCTGTACGGCTGTCACTCGCACAGCTAACCAGTCTGGAGGCATCACCCATGGTTGATAGCTACATCCCATCCTCGCAGTGAAAGCTAATGCACGCACTCTGTCACAGTACGGCCAATCACCGGTTGGTTCCCGCTCCTACTGGAATAGAATCCCTCTTTTGCGTTTGTCACTAACGCCCAGCAGGTTAAAGTTTGAAGCACGTCACAGTCATTCATGAACGGAATCCTACTCGGAATACCACAGACAAGGTGAGACTTTCCGGATTCCCAGGATCCTACTCGGAACACCACAGACAAGGTTGGACTTTCCGGATCCAGATAAATGCCGCCATCTATCTAGCTTATACCACGAAGATTCTGTTGGGGAATCTAAGAGATACACATTCAAGCTTGTGTTGCATGTAGAACGTAAGTGGTTGTCAATCACGCGCGTTCATGAGTGAGAATGATGATGAGAGTTATTAGCTCATCACACTCATCATGTTCTTGAGTACGAATGAATATCTTGGAATAAGAATAAGATAGAGAATTGAATAAAAGAAAATAGAACTTCATTAATCTTTGAGGTACAGCAGAGCTCCACACCCTTAATCTATGGTGTGCAGAAACTCCACCGTTGAAAATACATAAGCAAGAGGTTCAGGCATGGCCGAATGGCCAGCCCCCCTAAACGTGATCACAGGATAGAAAATACCATCCAGGATGTCTAATACAATAGTAAGAGGTCCTATATATACTAGACTAGCTACTAGGGTTTACATGAGTAAGTAATTGATGCATAAATCCACTTCCGGGGCCCACTTGGTGTATGCTTGGGCTGAGCTTGATCTATCCACGAGCTGAGGCTTCTCTTGGAGTTGAATTTCGAGTTGTGATGTGCTTTGGGCGTTCAACTCCGGATTATGACGTTTTTCTGGCGTTTAACTCCAGAAAGGAGCGTGTACTTGGCGTTCAACGCCAGTTTGCGTCGTCATTCTTCGAATAAAGTATGGACTATTATATATTGCTGGAAAGCCCTGGATGTCTACTTTCCAACGCCGTTGAGAGCGCGCCATTTAGAGTTCTGTAGCTCCAGAAAATCCATTTCGAGTGCAGGGAGGTCAGAATCCAACAGCATCAGCAGTCCTTTTGTCAGCCTTTTTCAGAGTTTTGCTCAAATCCCTCAATTTCAGTCAGAATTTACCTGAAATCACAGAAAAACACACAAACTCATAGTAAAGTCCAGAAATGTGAATTTAACATAAAAACTAAGGAAAACATCCCTAAAAGTAGCTCAAACTTACTAAAAACTATATAAAAACAATGCCAAAAAGCGTATAAATTATCCGCTCATCACTTATGGACTTGTAGAGGATGTTCTGGTAAAGATTGAAGACCATTACATCCCTGCTGATTTCATAGTCCTAGAGACTGGGAAGTGCATGGATGAATCCATCATCCTTGGCAGACCCTTCCTAGCCACAGCAAAGGCTGTGATTGATGTGGACAGAGGAGAATTGATCATTCAAGTGAATGAAGAATCCTTTGTGTTTAAGGCTCAAGGATATCCCTCTGTTACCATGAAGAGTAAGCATGAAGAGCTTCTCTCAAAACAGAGTCAAACAGAGCCCCCATAGTCAAACTCTAAGTTTGGTGTTGGGAGGCCACAACCAACTTCTAAGTTTGGTGTTGAACCCCCACATTCAAACTCTAAGTTTGGTGTTGGGAGGTTCCAACATTGCTCTGAGCATTTGTGAGGCTCCATGAGAGCCCACTACCAAGCTACTGTCATTAAAGAAGCGCTTGTTGGGAGGCAACCCAATATTATGATTATCTATTTTCCTTTGTTATTTCATGTTTTCTGTAAGTTGATGATCATGGGAAGTCACAAAATCAATTGAAAAAGCAAAAACAGAATGAAAAATAGGAAGAAAAACAGCACACCCTGGAGGAAGATCTTACTGGCGTTTAAACGCCAGTAAGGGCAGCAAATGGGCGTTTAACGCCCAGTCTGGCACCATTCTGGGCGTTTAACGCTAGAAAGGGGCACCAGACTGGCGTTAAACGCCAGGAAAGGGCAAGAAGCTGGCGTTAAACGCCAGAAATGGGCACCAGCCCGGTGTTTAACGCCAGAATTGGCATAAAGAGCATTTTTGCTCGCCACTTGGTGCAGGGATGAATTTTCCTTGACACCTCAGGATCTGTGGACCTCACAAGATCCCCACCTACCCCACCACTCTCTCTCTTCTTCACCCATTCACCAATCACCTCAACACCTCTTCCCCAAAAACCCCTCACCTATCAAATCCCATCTTTCTCTTCACCACTCACATCCATCCTTCATAAAACCCCACCTACCTCACCATTCAAATTCAAACCACTTTCCCTCCCAAACCCACCCTCCCATAGCCGAACCCTACCCCTCTCTCCACCCCTATATAAACCCATCTTCACTCCTTCATTTTCACACAACATAAACACTACTTCTCCCCCTTTGGCCGAACCAAAAAGCCATCTCCATCTCCTCTATTTCTTCTTCTTCTACTCTCTTCTTTCTTCTTTTGCTCGAGGACGAGCAAACATTTTAAGTTTGGTGTGGTAAAAGCATTGCTTTTTGTTTTTCCATAACCATTTATGGCATCCAAGGCCGGAGAAACCTCTAGAAAGAGGAAAAGGAAGGCAAAAGCTTTCACCTCCGAGTCATGGGAGATGGAGAGATTCATCTCAAGGGTGCATCAAGACCACTTCTATGAAGTTGTGGCCTTGAAGAAGGTGATCCCCGAGGTCTCTTTCAAACTCAAAAAGAGTGAATATCCAGAGATCCGACATGAGATTCGAAGAAGAGGTTGGGAAGTTCTTACCAACCCCATTCAACAAGTTGGAATCTTAATGGTTCAAGAGTTCTATGTCAATGCATGGATCACCAAGAACCATGATCAAAGTGTGAACCCGGACCCAAAGAATTGGCTTACAATGGTTCGGGAGAAATACTTAGATTTTAGTCCGGAAAATGTAAGGTTGGCATTCAACTTGCCCATGATGCAAGGAGATGAACACCCTTACACTAGAAGGGTTAACTTTGATCAAACGTTAGACCAAGTCCTCATAGACATCTGTGAAGAGGGCGCCCAATGGAAGAGAGATTCAAAAGGGAAGCCAGTTCAACTGAGAAGGCATGACCTCAAGCCCGTGGCTAGGGGATGGTTGGAGTTTATCCAACGCTCAATCATTCCCACTAGCAACCGGTCTGAAGTTACTGTAGATCGGGCCATCATGATTCATAGCATCATGATTGGAGAGGAAGTAGAAGTTCATGAGGTTATAGCCCAAGAACTTAATAAGGTGGCGGACAAGTCCTCTACCTTGGCAAGGTTAGCCTTTCCTCATCTCATTTGTCACCTCTGTTATTCAGTTGGAGTTGACATAGATGGAGACATCCTCATTGATGAGGACAAGCCCATCACTAAGAAAATGATGGAGCAAACAAGAGATCGCACTCATCATGAAATCCCTGAGATACCTCAAGGGATGCACTTTCCTCCACAAAACTATTGGGAGCAAATCAACACCTCCCTAGGAGAATTGAGTTCCAACATGGGACAACTAAGGGTGGAGCACCAAGAACATTCCATTCTCCTCCATGAAATTAGAGAAGATCAAAGAATCATGAGAGAGGAGCAACAAAGGCAAGGAAGAGACATTGAGGAGCTCAAGCACTCCATAAGATCTTCAAGAGGAAGAACAAGCCGCCATCACTAAGGTGGACCCGTTCTTTAATTTCCTTGTTCTTTATTTTCTTGTTTTTCGAATTTTATGCTTATGTTTATCCATGTTTGTGTCTTATTACATGATCATTAGTGTCTTAGTGTCTATGCCTTAAAGTTATGAATGTCCTATGAATTCATCACCTTTCTTAAATGAAAAATGTTCTTAATTGGAAAAGAGAAGAATTGCATGAATTTTGAATTTTATAACAGATTAATTATTTTGATGTGGTGGCAATACTTTTGTTTTCTGAATATATGCTTAAACAGTGCATATGTCTTTTGAATTTATTATTCATGAATGTTGGCTCTTGAAAGAATGATGAAAAAGGAGACATGTTACTGAGGATCTGAAAAATCATAAAAATGATTCTTGAAGCAAGAAAAAGCAGTGAATATTCAAAAAAAAGGAGAAAAATGAAAAAAAAAAGAGAAAAAGAAAAATTAATGAAGTTGTGATCCAAGGCAAAAAGAGTGTGCTTAAGAACCCTGGACACCTCTAATTGGGGACTCTAGCAAAGCTGAGTCACAATCTGAAAAGGTTCACCCAATTATGTGTCTGTGGCATGTATGTATCCAGTGGTAATACTGGAAGACAAAGTGATTTGGGCCACGGCCAAGACTCATAAAGTAGCTGTGTTCAAGAATCATCATACTTAACTAGGAGAATCAATAACACTATCTGGATTCTGAGTTCCTATAGAAGCCAATCATTCTGAATTTCAAAGGATTGAGTGAGATGCCAAAACTATTCAGAGGCAAAAAGCTAAAAGCCCCGCTCATCTAATTAATACTGATCTTCATAGATGTTTTTGGAGTTCATTGCATATTCTCTTCTTTTTATCTTATTTGATTTTCAGTTGCTTGAGGACAAGCAACAATTTAAGTTTGGTGTTGTGATGAGCGGATAATTTATACGCTTTTTGGCATTATTTTTAGTATGTTTTTAGTATGTTTAGTTAGTTTTTATTATATTTTTATTAGTTTTTAGTTAAAATTCACTTTTCTGGACTTTACTATGAGTTTGTGTGTTTTTCTGTGATTTCAGGTATTTTCTGGCTGAAATTGAGGGACCTGAGCAAAAATCTGATTCAGAGGCTGAAAAGGACTGCAGATGCTGTTGGATTCTGACCTCCCTGCACTCGAAGTAGATTTTCTAGAGCTACAGAAGCCCAATTGGCACGCTCTCAACAGCGTTGGAAAGTAGACATCCGGGGCTTTCCATCAATGTATAATAGTTTATACTTTGCCCGAGATTTGATGGCCCAAACCGGTGTTCCAAATCAGCTCGAAACTGCCCGGCGTTAAACGCCGGAACTGGCACAAGAATGGGAGTTAAACGCCCAAACTGGCACAAAAGCTGGCGTTTAACTCCAAGAAAAGTCTCTACACATGAAAGCTTCAATGCTCAGCCCAAGCACACACCAAGTGGGCCCGGAATTGGATTTTTATGTCATTTACTCATTTCTGTAAATCCTAGGCTACTAGTTCTCTACAAATAGGACCTTTTACTATTGTATTTTCATCTTTGGACATCTAGTTCTTAGATTAGATCTTTTGATCACTTTAGATCTCTAGATCATCTTTAGATCTTTGAATCTTTGGATCCTTGATCATCTTGGTAGCTATCTTTAGTCTTATGCTATCTTAGATCCTGGGGCTGGCCTCACAGCCATGTCTGAACCTTGTTCTTATGTATTTTCAACGGTGAAATTTCTACACACCATAGATTAAGGTGTGGAGCTCTGCTGTACCTCGAGTATTAATGCAATTACTATTGTTCTTCTATTCAATTCAGCTTATTCTTGTTCTAAGATATCACTTGTTCCTCACCTTGATGAATGTGATGATCCGTGACACTCATCATCATTCTCACCTATGAACGTGTGCCTGACAACCACCTCCGTTCTGCCTTAGATTGAGTGGATATCTCTTGGATCCCTTAATCAGAATCTTCATGGTATAAGCTAGAATTGATGGCGGCATTCAAGAGAATCTGGAAGGTCTAAACCTTGTCTGTGGTATTCTGAGTAGGATTCAATGATTGAATGACTGTGACGAGCTTCAAACTCCTGAAGGCTGGACATTAGTGACAGACGCAAAAGAATCAATGGATTCTATTCCAACCTTATTGAGAACCGACAGATGATTAGCCGTGCCGTGACAGGGTGCGTTAAACATTTTCACTGAGAGGACGGGACTGTAGCCACTGACAACGGTGATGCCCAACATACAGCTTGCCATGGAAAGGAGTAAGAAGGATTGGATGAAGACAGTAGGAAAGCAGAGAGACGGAAGGGACAAAGCATCTCCATACACTTATCTGAAATTCTCACCAATGAATTACATAAGTATCTCTATCTTTATGCTTTATTCATATATCATTCATAACTATTTGAATCTGCCTGACTAAGATTTACAAGGTGACCATAGCTTGCTTCATACCAACGATCTCCGTGGGATCGACCCTTACTCGCGTAAGGTTTATTACTTGGACGACCCAGTGCACTTGCTGGTTAGTTGTGCGAAGTTGTGAAATTATGTTTAGACCATGGTATTGAGCACCAAGTTTTTGGAGTCATTACCGGGGACTGTTTGAGTTGTGAAAAGTAGAGATCACAATTTCGTGCACCAATGACCATAATGCCCCTGAAAGGAAAAGAGTAGAAAATAATTAATTCAAATGTGAAACAAAGCAACCCAACTGCAGGTTGCAGAATACCCCTCTGTTTCAATGATCAAAATTTTCTTTCATATATCTTTGTCTAATACTATAATCCACAGAAGGTTGAATGGTTAAGAATACTTTTCCCAAATGATTATTATCTCGTAAAGCAAGCAAATCAATAAGAAATGAAGAAGTTGAATGGTTAAGAATACTTTTCCCAATTGCAAAATGAAAATCTCCAGCAACCTTATTAATTTGAAGAGATCCATGAATATTGCATCCTTCACCTTCTTCATCCTTTACCCTCTGAACATACCCTTCTCTTTGACACTGATCAAACAAGTCCAAGTTCTCCGGCAACGCCTATTCCTTTTTGTTATACGCTTCTTGAACTTCTTCACAAGAATTACAATTGTCATTAGCACCATAACAAGAACCGCAATACTCTTCGTCGTACCCTAATCTGCCACCATGTATTTGTAAAGGCATCTGGATTCTTATAAAAATAAACAATGATTTATTTGGTTTGTAATAGAAATAATAACTATTTTCTTTGATAAACAAATTCAAGATTTTATTATTATGATTTTGGTCAGAAAATAAATTCAAGATTATCACAATAACCGCAATACTCTTTCTTTTAAATTTTATTTTATCTAATCACATTGTAAAACTCTGACAAAGTAGTTAAGCTGAAGTAATGTGATGAAATGATTATGCTAATTAGGTTTAACAAACGCAAATTCAGAATTTTATGATAAAAATAGTAGATACAAAAATTGCAAAAATAAATATAATAATCAAAGGGAGACAGGGAGGAACTTACAAGAAACTACAATGGCGACATGCTCTGGCATCGGGCTCACAGGGACGGCAATCGGCAAAGACATTGTAACGATGAGTCTGTGGAAGAAGAACTTACATGCAGATTCACAAATCACAATGTGATAGAGTGAGAGTGAGAGAGAGAGCACGCGAGCGAGAGAGAGGAACTCACATGAAAAGGAGCGACAACGGGTTCGGCGGAGGAGAAGAAGAAGAAGACGACGCTCTATGCTCAGGCGTAGGCCGGCGGGTTTTCTCAGGCATCGAAGAAGAAGAAGCTCCCCTCTCTGCCTCTCTATGTGACTATTCCATCTCTGATCTCTATTCTCAGGCGATGGACGAGAAGAAGAAGCCTCATCAACTCTGATTTATGAAGGTATGGGGTTAAATTTGGGAGAAATGAGTGAAACGAAGGACGCGAGAAGCCAAACGCGGGAGTGATTTTTTTTTATGATAAAAATCGACGGCTCTTTCCGTCGATTTTAGTTAAAATAAAAATCAACATCCTAGTCGTCTATTTTATGTAATAAATCTATACCATTCATCCAAGTTATAAAAGAGATCTCTATCGTCTAAATTTATCGACGGCAACAAATGTCGATATTTTAATTATTAAAATAGACAACTAGTCCGTCAATTTTAAAGAAAAAAATTTAACCACTCTTTTGTCGATAATGTGACGATAGAATTTGGAGGTTAGAAAGTTACCAAAATAATAGACGACATCGTCGTTGATTTTAATATTTTATTTTTGGTAATCTCTTTTTCATTTTATCGACAGCAAGCCATCGAAAAATATCGACGGAAAACTTAACCGTCGATTTTTGGCGTCGATAATTACACTGTTTCTTGTAGTGATACTTCAATAATTGGAATCTAGTTAAACTCAATCATCATGTTCCTATTAATTATCAAGTTATAAACGTACTTTGAAATAGCTATGTTTCCTCAAATGTGGTTCAATCATATACTGTTTGATCTAACTATGCAACAATTTTATATTAATAACTATTTTTTGATTCATAGATAGGTTATGATGAATAAATAACACTCATATTCCATATTATGTTGACAATGGCAGCGAAAAAATTTGAGTGTTGTTTACAAGTGCTGCACATGTTCATTTGAAACATATAGATTTCTCCAAGCACAACAGAAACCTTTCTCTAGCAAGGAAAGCTATTTTGCTATCTGGTCCTGGAGGTACATTAAATTCAAATAATTAATCTTGTCCTGAAAATAAAGATGGCTTTCAGTTCTGTTTTGCTAACTACTTTTAAATTGAATGTTTGAAGAACTATACCAGCAAATGCTTGAAATAATGAAAGAAAGAAAGCAATTATTGGTTATGAATTTCTTGAATAATATACAATAGCTTAGAAGTTAAGTAAAGACAATTACAACCTTACAAGATGTACAAAATAATGAGTTAATCCTATGTATTCCATACTCAAATGAAGTCTTCATCACTTATTTTAATATATCTCTTGTGTTTTTATGTGATCTAATTAATAGGTCAGTTAGATTTTATATAACTTCAGTTCTGCAATTTTAATATATAAGAACATCACACTGATTCTTCAAGACTGAAATATTAAACATAAAAAGGTCAATTAAACTTGAACTCCCGTTAGAGCTTCTTGCTTCTATTTCTTTTTACATTATATTTCAGTAATTAGAATCTAGCTAAACTCAATCATCATGTTCTAATTAGTTATTAAGTTATTTACATACTTTGACACAGCTATGTTTCCTCAAATATGAAATCACATAAATTTAGTTTAGGAACTAGCGGATAATTACTAATTAAACCATGTATCATCAAAATACTAATGTGAAAGAAGAAAAGTAAGAAAAATCCACCCTATTGTATATAAGCATATAACTATAATTAAATATCGGATGTGTTGTTCAACTTCTCATTTATATATGTCATATTTTTACTATAGAATAATAATGACAGAGAAAATTATTGAGTTAGCATTTCAATAGATTTTGATACTTTCATTTTGGGTGTTTTCAAGTATAAAACTATCCTGTTTGTTATCACTTTTATCCTTTTGATTTACCTATTTCTATTTATATATTGTTTAGTTCGCCAACTTATACATTATATTGTAAAACTATATTAATTTCTCATTTTATTATTTCTCAAATTAATATAATATTCCCTTTTTTGTTTTTTTTTTTAAGGAAGGAATTTTTTTTCATTTCAAATTTTTGGCATTGGACCTAGAGTTTCTTTCTTCCAATAATATTTTTTGAAAGTACAGAATTTTTCAATGAGTAAGCAACTTCCTCAAATAATTCTGTTAGCTGTGTATTATCATGGATACTAGTAAATGTGTTTTCTATTTTTCCTTTTAAGAGTTATTCTCCCATTTTATATCAAGAAGTATGACTGAATCATATTATAGACTCCCTTAATTTATTTAATTGTTAATTATTAACTTTTTTTGGTGGTCTGACTTTATTTTATGATTTTTTTGTCGTTCTATTATTTCATTAAATTAGAAATTGATAAGAGTTAGATTTCAAAGCCACGAGTTGGTGCAGAATATAGGAACGGTTTGACCAGATTCTTAGATTTTGCATTTGCCAATGCATCATCCAACGGGATGATACGTTTTCCATGTCTGAAGTGTGGGTTCGGCCTTTTACAAAATAGAGAGGATGTGTTCGATCATTTGTTGATAAACCCTTTCCCGTCTAATTACATATTTTGGATCCATCACAGTGAGAGATGCGTGGTAGAGAGCTCTAGTGACGGACATGAAGATCAAACCGAAAGAAATTTCAATGCACTGATGCTTGTTATGGTCCACAAGGCATTCAACTTCTCATGACTTCATGGCGACAAAGAAGACTCAAAGAATGAACATGCTGGCACCACTGCGGATGAGTTGCCTTACTTATACAATGAACCTAGTCACGAGACCCGCAATTTCATGACCTGCTCGATGATGAGGAGCATGAGCTATACCCAAGAAGTTCAAAATTCTCTAATCTGTCATTCCTGGTAAGGCTTTATCATATAAAGTCCATGTGCGGAATGAGCAATAAGGCCTTCGGAATGATATTGGAGTTGGTCACGGACGCCTTTGAGCATGCACGAATTCCTAGCACTGTGCACGATGCCAAGAAAGTCATAAGAAAGCTCGGTCTCGCGTACAAGAAGATAGATACATGTCCAGACGACTGCATGCTATACCAGGGCAACGACCAAGAGCTTACCAAATACAAACGGTGTGGGACATCGAGATGGAAGCATAAGACTAAGAAGAAATCTAGGGTGAGGATCAAAATGGTTGTTAAGAAGAACGGGAAACCGCAAGCGGCGAAGATTCTTCGTTACTTTCCCTTTATTCCACGATTGCAACGGTTATACATGTCTAGTAAGATAGCCGTTAACATGCTGTGGTATAAGAGAGGTCCTAACTCTGATGGTATGTATAGGCATCCAAGGGACATCGAGGCATGGAAGTCATTTGACTGATGATATCTCGACTTCTCCGGTGATCTGCGCAGTGTTCACCTAGCCTTAGCTAGCAATGGCTTTAACCCTTTTGGAAACATGAGCTCAATTTGGCCGTGGTTCTTATCCCGTATAACCTACCTCCTGGATTTGCATGATACCCACTTCGTTTGTCCTCTTTATGATTATTGCTGGTCCTAAAATACTTGAAAATGACATAGATGTTTACCTAGAGCCCTTGATCAATGAGTTGAAGCAGTTATGGGTTAGTGTTGAAACTTAAGATGCAGTTGAGAAAAAAATCTTCAAGATATATGATGGGTTGATGTGGACAATAAGTGATTTTCCAATCTTGGACAACTTATCTGGGTGGAATACATACACTGGAAGAGCATGTCCTGTGTGCAATTTGGATGCTGAAACTAACCGGCTCACACACAGTCAAAAATGGTGTTTCATGGGCCATCATCACTTTCTGAATCATGAGCACAAATATAGAAAAGACTGGTACTCCTTTGATAGAAAGATAGAGGATAGAAGTCCACCTGTCAAATTCTCTGGTGGAGACATTGTTCGGCAATTAGAGGGTGTGCATGTCTAACTTGGCAAGGTGCAATTGGTTACGGGAAAAAGGACCCACGACAGCAAACTGCCGTGCAAGACGAGTCTCCTTGGAAGAAGAGGAGTATATTCTTTGAGCTGCCATATTGGGAGAACAATGGATTGCGTCACAATCTTGATGTCATGCACATAGAGAAGAATGTGTGCGACAACATAATTTTCACCATACTAAACGAGAAAGGTAAGTCTAAAGACCACATTAAAGCTCAAAGAAACCTCCATTCGATGGGAGTCAAGCATGATTTGTGGCCACGAGAAGACGGAAAGTACCCATCTGCCATCTTTACTATGACCAATCCACAAAAGGAGCTCTTTCTAAGGATTATCAAGAACGTGGTCTTTCCAGATAGATACTCTAGCAACATTTTCCGGTGTGTTGACTTAGGACAGTGCAAGTTGTCGGGCTTGAAAAGCCACGACTGTCATATTCTAATGAAATATCTACTGCCAATTTCGTTAAGAAATGCATTGTCTGCCCCGGTATCTTCTGTCCTAGCAGATTTATCATCCTTTTTTCGCCAATTATGCAGCAAATCCATAGACCCTCAACAACTTCCTCTCCTTCAGGATCACATGGTTCATACTCTGTGCCGCATGAAAATGATTTTCCCTCCTTCTTTCTTCACAGTCATAGTTCACTTGATAGTGCATCTAGTCGAGGAGGTGCGTCTCAGTGTCCCAGTGCATTATAGGTGGATGTACCCAATTGAAAGGTAATCATAAAAAAATTTGTGTTTATGTTTTTAATTTCGGCAAATGACACGTGTTATATCTTCAAAGATACCTATGTCATCTCAAGCAGTACGTGCATAACAGATCACAGCCAGAGGGCTCAATTGCAGAGGAAACTTATCTGAAGAGATTCTCGTATTTTGTTAAAGGTACCTATATAATGTCGAAAGTAGGATTAATCGACCAATGCGTGTTGACGATCGACTGTGTGATCTTATGCCTGATGAACGTGCAACCATGTACCCAGAGGTTGGAAAGGCTGTCGAGGCTGCTTCTTTTTACACTCTCACACCAACTGAAAAATTCCAAGCTCATCGTCACGTTTTGGTCAATTGCCCGGCCGTGGAAAAAATTCTTAGAGTAAGTGCTTTTGAAATTATGGACTTCAAATGATCTAATATAGTTGGAGATCCTGACCAAAAATTGTTGTGAGCTATCCAGTGATTTTAGGGCCATCACAAAGAGAATGTTACGAAGTAAGACAAGGTCCCAGTCTCATACAGACAGTGTTGTACATAGAGAATTTCCTGAATGGTTCAAGTGTGAGGTGAATCCTGTTATCATTACTCCATTTCGTATTCAAATGGTGTCCTGTCGTTTGTATCCCAAGCTGATAAAACACGTAATTGTTCCCGGCCGGGTTCCATTGGGAAGCATCATGCACCCGAACGAATTGCAATGGCTTGCATGTGGGCCCAATGTTCAAGCTAGCTGCTTTACATCTTACAACATAAATGGATTTAAGTTTAGAACTCTATCGAGAGAGGAAGGGTTGAAAATCCAAAATAGCGAAGTTTATGTCACTTCTAACACTAGGAGTTATGCAAGCAAGCGCGACAGTAATGTTGCTGTTGGTAGCGTTGAAGAACTGAAGATTGATGGTTTAGAAGTTATAATAAATTCTCGTTGCAAGTATAGTTTCTAAACCAAGCAATCAACCTTTCTTACAAACGTGTGGTTGTCACAAGTAACAAACCCAATAAAATTTATAAACCGAAGTATTCAAACCTCGGGTCGTCTTCTCAAGGAATTGCAGGGAGGTGTGTTTTAAAATTGGTTATGAAAAATAGTGTTTTGGGTTTTGAAAGGGGTTTTGAGTAAGAGAAATGGGTTGCAGAAATTAATAAATTAATAACGAAGAAATCTCTTGGCAAGGTATGAAAACTGGAAGTCCTATCCTAGTTATCCTTATCAATGGTGATGAGAATTATACTTTCGCTCCCACTAAGTCAACCTCTAACTATGAAGGTCAGTTAAGTGGACAAATTAATTTAACACCTAAAGTCCTAGTCAACTCCTTAGGAAAGACTAGAGTTATAGGAAATTAAATCAATCAGCAAAGATATTAATTATCAATCACGATGAGTTTGACAACTCAAGAGTTACCAATTAATCAACTAAAGCCAATAGTAAATAATCTAAATTATAAATAGGGAAAAACAATCATGATATCTGAAATACCTCAAATTATATTGAATGGAGATGTCAATTCTAGCATGGAAAAGTTCATAAGCGAATTGGGCAACATAAATCAAATACAAATAAAAGCTTCAGAGTAAACAAAAATATAAGAGAAACATAAATTATTGAACCTGGTACGAAGAAGCAATCCTAATGACTAAAAGAAATCCTAATCCTAAAACCTAAGAGAGAGGAGAGAACCTCTCTCTCTAAAAACTACATCTAAAACCTAAAATTGTGAGTAATGATTGAATGATTGAATGAATGTTCTGATTCTACTCCACTCCCAGCCTCTAATATGTGTTTTTGGGCCAAAAACTGGGTTGAAATGCGGCCCAGAATCTGTGCCAGCAACTTCTGAAATTCTGCAGATCACGCACGTCACGCGGCCGCGTCGTCCACGCGATCGCGTCACTCAGCATTTTTCGTACCACGCGTGCGCATCGTCCACGCATTTGCGTCGTTCGTGCAGCTTCCAATCTGCACGGTCGCGTCAGGTACGCAAACGCGTCACTCTGATTTCTTCCATTTCGCGCGGTCGCGTGAGCCATGCAACCGCGTGACTTCTCGCTGGTCATCTCCTCAATTCCTTGTGTTCCTTCCATTTTTGCACGTTTCCTCTTCATTCCATATTCTATCCTTGCCCTATGAAGCCTGAAACACTTAACACACAGATCACGGCAACGAATGGTACGAAGGAAAATAGAAATATACAACTAAAAGGTCTTTAAGAAGCAAGTTTTCAATCATAGAATATTTTTAGGAAGGAATTGTAAATACATGCAAATTATTTGAATAAGTGGGCGAAGACTTGATAAACCCACACAATTAAATATAATATGAATCATAAAATAGTGGTTTATCAAGCGTCTTGTATTACGGAAAAATAGTCAACATCATTAAGTTAAATTATAGCGGCCAATTCACAGTCTTCTTGTTTAGATGTATTTGGCAAACACCACCTCTGGGAAAGGCATAAAACAAGACTCCTTAGGACACACAATGGTCAACTTCTCTCATCCAATTCATACCGATGCTCGAGAAGATGACGAATCGTATATTCTTGTATCCGAGACTCTCCTTGTATACTACATGGATGATGCAGTTAATCAAGAATGGAGTGTAGTAGTCCATGTGAACCCAAGGGATATGTTTGACATAGGTGAAGACATAGGACAATGTTGCTTCGAACTTTTCCCCCAACTGATTTTGACTGGGTTGTCTAAGTTTGACGTCAAAGGTTTGTCGTTGAGAAGGGATGACGATTTAGAAGAACCCACCACTGATGCCATTGATGCTTGCGAAGAGGATGCCGATTAGGGGGTGTATTTAGTTACCAATTTAGGACATGTGTAATATTATTCTATTAATTAGAAACTAGCATATAATAGAAATTAGAACATGGATACACTTGATGTATATTACTCCTTATCTACAATTGATTCACCTGGATCATATGATTTTAAAAACATATTTTGTCTTAAAGTTATTTAATTTGTAATTTTTTAGTATATTGTAATTGAAGTTATATATTGATTAACATGATCGGACTTACCAGAAAAATTGGAAGAGAAGGGCCTCTTTCTTTGTGGCTCTAGCGTCTTGTTTTGCAAGGTGATGGAAGAGGCCTTCCCGTTCTCTTTGCTGGAGCATGCAACATCATTCGCAAGAGACCTGTGGTTCAACACATTGCCAGTTCAGTCATGGCTAGATGCATTCTCAGCACACAGGCACATAGGTGATGCTATTACTATAGCGCATGGAAAAAGTAGGATGGTACGATGTCATATGTCTACTCGCAAAAAGGATCTTTAATTATATTTCAACCTGCCATAGTCAATCCAGTGGTTTTATTATCCTGTAACTAAAAGACATTTTCCTAAGGCCTTACATATTTAAGACTCTGAACATTGTGGGGATTGCTTCAATTCTGAACATTATTTTAGGTTTGGCTTTTTGTTCTCCTTTCTAAGCTTGGACATGACGTTGTTGTTGTGTTGGACATTATTCATAGGATAGGATATCTCCAATAAAATATTAGAAGAAGAATTAGTATGAGTAGTCATACCAGTGTTTTCTAATTCACCCTTATTTTCTGCTCTAGAACCCAAATTGGTGGCAATTTTTTCATTATTCTGTTTTTCTGATCATCTTGGGCACTCAATTTTGAAAAACTATCAAAAAGACAAGCAGGCAGAGATTTTTTCTTCGGTTGAGCTGGAATAGAACCATCCCGAGGTTGATTAGGATTGAAGGAAGCTCTCTTTTCAGTTAAACGCCTACCAACTTGATCTGCCTTAAGCCATTCACCAACTCTATCTTTCTTGATATTGTTTTGAGCAGAATCATCAATAAAAAATTGGCAATTCTTAGATTCATGCCCCAATTTTGCACAATAAGTACAAAACACACATAGGTGTTCATAGCGTACTCCTATTTTCAGCATTTTCTGATTAGGATCAAGCAATTTCAGTGTATTCCTTACTCTTTTATCACTGTTCAGTTCCACTTTAGCCTTTACTATGCATGTATCTTTGCGTTTAACTTCAAATAGAGCAACATCTTCAATTTGACCATGTCTTCCATCCAATTTTCGGCCAACCTCAAGCATTTGTATTGTTCAGACAATCCCCAAAATTGTGCCCATACAGAAAAAGAAGAGATGTGATTATCCTCCATGTTTATTGATTGCTTCCATCTACAAACGTGAAGAACAAAACTCTTGAATAACCAAGGCGAACCCCTATCAATTCGAGTTACATCAGAGTCATTCTCAAAGAAAAATTGAAATTGGTTCTTGGATTTTTTGACTACTCTAACTCCTTTTGGTTTATTCCATATTGCATAAAGAGCTCCTTCCATGGTACCTACAGAAAAGATCCGATCTGAGAAAATTCTTTCAGACAGGCTCCGTGTACAGGCTTGAATTCCTGCAGAAATATCTTCATGCTAAAACGATCAAATCATCCTCCTGATCACTGTCAATTTAGGAGTTTTGAGTCTCTAATTTGTTTCTCATGATGTTGAGAAAATCAGAGTTAGTATTTGATGATTCGAGAGAGAAAAAAGATATATAGAATGAGTGAATCAGAAAACGGAGTGAATTAAAAGAGAAATCCAACGTATGAATGAATTGGGAAAGGAAATGAAAATTAGGGATCCAAGTGGGGGTGAATTAGAAACAGAAAAAAATTAAGAAAAGAAAATAAAAGAATATGAAAAAGACTTTGACTAAGAAAAGACAAAAAAATGTGTAACCATGGACGCGGCGCAGTAAAATCCTAGCAGAGCGTGGACAAACCCATGAGACGCTATATGAGGAGTACGTGCATGACGGACCTTTATTCTCTTAGTTTATTATGATTATGATATTAATTAATAATTGATTTGTATTAACAAAAAATTATATGTAGAAGAAAATATTTATCTTTTATTATTTATTATATAGGTTAGTTGCAATTAATATTGATCAGTTTTTTAATTTAAAAATTATAAGTTTGATATTATATACTAATAAATTATGGACTTCAAATGATAATAAAAAAATTTATGTTACTGGTTGTTAATTAGTTATTATGCAATATATCATTACCTATCACCCTTTTTTTAATGAACAATGCTAGGGAACCAAAAGGGTATTAGCAAAAAATCAGCCAAATAGTTTTGGGTGAATCCAAAATCTCTACAAATTAATATATATGGATATTTTTTCTGCTAAGTATCAGAATATTTCTTTTTCATACTAAATGGATGTTCTTTTATATATTTTTCGAATTTTTTTGTATTACAAATGTGAATGCCGCTATTTCTTTAAGAATTTCATAATTTTTTTTAAATTATATATATTTAATTATTTTTGCTAAAATATAACTAGATATTTCTTTTGTTAAATATTAGGATTTTTTTCATATTAAATGAATATTTTTTTATATTTTTGTAATTGTTCAAGGACTCCTTTTGACTAAGATCAAATGTGTAGTTTGCAGTCTCTTTAATCATCAACTACAAATGTGAAACGTGGCTGTTATCCCTTTAATGAATGTGGTAAAGTTAATGTTTAATATTGTTGCTGGTGTAGTGGTGTGCGCCTAGTATAGCTTTTGTGTGCCAGCTGGCACTTGGAGAACCTGGGGTCGCTCACCTTCTTGCACTCCTCCTCCTCCATTCCAATCTTGATGAGATCGTCCGCCTGGTGGACGTTGGTGTCATAGGCCACGTGGTACGACTCCAAGTCGGGAATCCTCTGCTGGACTTGGTCGATCCAGGCCTTGTCCTCCTCCAGGATCACGGTGCACCCGCCGTAGTTGAAGGACGTCCACATGAGGCTGTCATGGCCCAGGCCGAACAAGTTCAACTCCAACTGCAACGGTGGCTCCAGTAACACATTTGGTTCATGAAAGGGAAGCGGTTCTTGTCGATAGTGGCGAATACGACGAGCCAGATGTCGGTGATAGAAGAGGAGTGAGTCGCGATGGAGAGGCGGAGAGGGCCTGACGGTGAGAGAGAGGGGTCTGTGTGTGTGATTGTTGGAGGTGGATAGGTTAATGTGAGAGAGAGAAAGGAAGGTTTTTATAGGTTTTAATTAGGTTTACTTAATTAATATAAATTAATGTGATTTTGTTTAGTTTTTGGCTAGTAACCTCTTAATTCCATATACTTTTTCTTTTTTATATAATTTGAAAGGAATTAAAAACATACCATTTTTTTAATTTAGAACAAATGCTATTTTTTTAACTGAAAATCAAATATTGATTATTAATAGTATATATAATTCAGCAAATAATAATAATAATAATAATAATAATAATAATAATAATAATAGTAGTAGTAGTAGAAGAAGAAGATAATATAGATCAGGAAAAAAAAATCCAAAGATGCTTTGATTATCAATAAAAAAACTTTTCGTCCTCTAGTTGTACGAAAGTGTTATATGTATTTATATCGAGACTAATATATTAACTTCTTGACAAATGGAGTCTGATATAAATTGAGATTTTTTTTATAATTTGTTGCATAAAAAAATTCTTTTTCAATAATTAAACTCACATTTATTTATATATATAAAGTTAAAGGAACAAATTGTGTATATTATTACTTTACTAATGATATATATATTATGAAGTTATTTTTTTATTTTAAATTTAAATCGTATCGTATTTTAATTTTAAAAAAATAATTAAAATCTTATCTAGATTTAAAATTTAATTTTAAAATTTATTGCAAAATAACTAATAATCTTTTACAAAGATTAAAATACCTGTTAGTGTATGACCCATAATAAGTTCAACATTAAGTGAATTGTGAATTAATCAACATAAATTTATAATTAAGTTTGGCATTTAACAACACTCTTTTTTTAGAGAAATAATCATTCATATATATGTTTTTATTAGTTTAAATTTTATAGAAAAGTAATATATGACATGGTACCACTAGAATTTAATCCTTAGCTTGTTGACCCTAAAAAAGGAATTTAGCATAAGACTATTAACAAGAGAGAAAAAAAACTAACCAAATTTTTCACAAACCCAAAAGATCAAGCTCTTGCACGAGGAGTATATTAGAAATATAATAACTATTTATGAATCTCTTCTTATATATTAATTTAAGTTGTTAAGAGAAGTAGTATTATGACATTTTCAACAACTTAATACTATGAATTAATATATTTTTATTAATCAATATTAAAGAATAATTATAATTCACTCCGTTTTTATAGTTAGTGATAAACTCTTAAAATATGGTTTAATAATAGTCAAATTTTAATTTGTTACTATTATTATAATAAAATATAAATAACATAAGAAACACATTTCTTTATTCATTTAATTTTGTTGATGGCTAAAATTTTATTTAATCACGTTATTAGAATTATAAAATTCAAATTTTTTATCGAAAGTTGATATTTTTTAGTGATTAATTGTTAATTTTAAAAGTATTAAAAAATTCAAATAAAAATATTAATATAAGACAGGAAAGTATTAAAATAATAAAAAATTTAATCAATTGGATATTAATAAATTACAGAAGTACTACACGGTTTATTCACTTTTCATACAAAATTGAATTTAAATAGTGTATTGATTTGATATTTCACATGTATCAAACTATTAGGTGCAAAAGCTTGTCTAATAGTCATAGGCATTATATTATTCATCAAAGAAATAATGAGGACCAGAATAAAACATTTAATTAGTATATAATAGAGTGAGTGACATCTGTATAAAACAAAAAAACTGCAAGACAAACAAGAGTGGCGTTGTTAAGAATCATTTTCATTATTTATTCCAATAATGAATAGATAATATTACAGAATATAAGCAAACTATATTTAATTGTGTTACGTGTGGTACGCATATGCATTAATGCATGCACTTGGGTAATCATTGTCATTATTTTTAGTATGATCGTATATTTAATTTCCGATACGCAATTCACAGCCTTAGTTTTCTTGGGTATTGGTGTGGATATAGGTTTCAGGTTATTATTATATATAAATATAATTAATATGTACACACATTGAATTGACCAATTCAGTCTCAGCTTTGATTCCTCTATATTATATATATATCACTCGATGCAAAGTAATAAGATAGGATTTCTCATTTTTTACTTTTTATTAATAGCTTTCTTGCTGGATCTCAATTTCAGTTAATTTTATATGTAACTGTTGAAATAGAATAAAAATTATAAAAGGTTGAAGTGTACGTGTACTATTATTTTTTGATTATTTGTATTAGTTTTATATAACTGTTATTTTTTATTTTCTATGGTATCTCTTAGTTTGACATATTAAAGACTAATTTATTATAGATTTAAATTTTATTTAAAAATCTGCTGCTAATCAATAAGTTATTGAATTTATTTTTTTAAATTGTTATTATATAAATCCTGAATTAGTTTTATTTAAATTATCAAGCTTATTATTATATAGATTATTTTAATAAAATATAAAAGTAAGCTTTAAATATTAAATTTAAAAAATAACATGTGAGACATGTACAAAATAATCATTCATTCTTAAGGGTCTTGAGTTTTTTCTGTATGTAATAAATTATGAAAGAAAAATTATTATTATTCTAAGAAAAAGTATAGACTATAGAGATCAACTTTAATTGGTTAATATTAATTAAATTTTTGTTATAAAAATATGTTTTTAACCTTCATTTTCTTTTGAAGATTTAAGTATTAGAACTAGAATTCAGGATTTACTATTTATGATTTAAGACTTAAATTTCAAGATTTAGTATTTAAAATAAAAAAGTAATTAGATTAATTGATACTAACAAAAAAAAATGGATTATCTAATTGCACTTTATTTTTAGGCTGGGTTCATATATTTACTTACGATTAACTTTTCTTTCTTTTCATTGTTTTTTTTTTTTTTTTCGTTGGAGAGGCCAGGGGAGGTAATGGGGAAATTAAAGGAGTCTTTTAACTTATAATTTATAAATTGAAAACTTTGGATATATTTGATTAGGAGTAAAACTAGGATGAAATTTTGCATGAATAAATTAATATAAAAGTAAATTTATACATAAAAATGTATACTTCATTTTTAATTTTTTATCCCCAACAAAATTTATCCGGATTAAAAAATTATAGTGGTTTTAGGATGACATGTATATGTGTTTTATTTTTTGGACACGGACATTTATATGTGTTATACAAAGGAAACAAAAAGTAACAGAAGTTTCATTATAACTAAACTGTTATATTTCCTATGACCAAAAAAAAGAACAATTATTTCGAAGTCCAAAACTTCTACAAAGATGTCCGATTAGATTTTTGAAGCAAATGGGCTTATTCTTGTTACAACATAATTTTGTATTATTTTAAAAACATAAAAAATGGGAAAAAGAATGACATTTCGTGAGAGCCACTGTAAGCCCACTAACATTAGTATTACCCTCGTCCTATGATTCTATGATGCACGGAGGGACCTTTACATTGCTTCTTTTTTTTTTTTTTTTGTGACCTTTACTTTGCTAGAATAAAATAAATACAAAGACAAAAAACTAAACAAATATCGACCAAAAAAAAAACTAAACAAATAAAATAAAATAAAATAACTATTATCTTGAACGAATACTTTGTTGCTTAGTCTAGTGAGCAATAGAATTATGATGCACAATAATTGAAGAAAGAAACCTATAAAAATATGTATTGAAAAATTCAGGAAATGTAAAATATGATGGTCACACTTTTTTTCACTTCGAATCCAGAAAAATGAGACTCCTCACTCTCAAGTTGTTATTCTTTTTTACTGTCACTCTCTTCTACCTATTACAATATAACCCCTTCTTGAATATTCAAATCCTAATTAACTCATTTGGCTTTTTTTTACAATGCTTCCCCTTTACTTTTCCATATGGTAGTCCTTCATTCAATTGGGGGCCTTTCTCACTTCATTGCCAACTAGGCCTGCTTCCTTAGAAGATTTTTTAGGTTCTGCAATCTCTTCAATTAGGCTGGTTTGTGCGGCTGAGCTTGGAGGGCTTGCCCTCAAGGTCCAACTCTGAAAACATATGCAACAGCTGGTCGAAGTCCACCTAAGTTGTCTCTTCCCAATCCACGAGGACCTGTTCCACTTGTTTCGCATCTCTCGAGACAGAGTGCCTCCCTAAAATCGCTGTAGGTGCAGGTTGAAATGCCGCAGGTGCTGCAGCCAGCACCGGGGTCGCAGCCGGCAGTTCTCCATGAAACTCCTTTAGCATGGAGATATGGAAGACGGGGTGAATCGTGCTGCCAACAGGAAGCTCGAGGCGGTATACCACCTTTTCAACACGGTGCAGAATATGGTAAGGGCCAAAGAAGCATCTGTCGAGCTTTGGGTGCTTCCTATGAAAAAGGGATATTTGACGATAAGGATTCAACTTGAGCAAAACCCAATTTCCTTCTTTGAATTCCTTATCACAACGATGTCGGTTTGCTTGTTTCTTCATGCGGGTTCTTGCTTGGTGCAAGTAGAAATCCAGCTCATCATTCAATATCTCACGGGTCCTCAAAAAGAGATTGACTTCTAGCACAGGAGAAGCGCCAGGGTAGTAGCCCGGGAGTAAGTTCATGACAAAAGGGTGCAATGCCTCATGGCGGTGTCATCTATATTGCAGAGTGAAATGAGCTATTATAGCAAAATTCAGCTCAGGGAAGAAAGGCAACCCATTGTTGTCATTGCGAATGAGAGAAAGCACGTAGGTATTGCTCAAGGAAATGATTAGTAACTTCAGTCTGGCCGTCACTCTACGGATGGTACGCCGTACTGTAACGTAATTGGGTGCCGCTAAACTCGAAGAGACTGCGCCAGAAGCGACTGAGGGAGAGGGGGTCTTGATAAAAAACAATGATAGAGGGAAATTTGTGTAACTTAACCACTGATGCAATAAAGACTTTCGCCACTGAACTCGCAGTGAAGCCGGCTCTCAGGGGTTCAAAATGAGCAGTTTTACTGAAGCAATCAACCACTACCATAATAGCAGTAATTGAGTAATAAAGTCCATTGAAAGTTCTATCCATGGTCCACAGGGCACAGGTAAAGGATTGAGGAGTTCTTGAGATTTGGAAGTCATGTATTTGGTAGATTGGCATGTGTTGCATTGCTGAACAAATTTTTATATATCCCTACGTAGTTCTAGCCAAAAAAATAAATCTCCAACAGCCTTATAAGCCTTAAGTATCCCAGGATACCCAGCCATAGGTGTCGCATGAAATTCAATAAGTAGTTGGATACGAAGTCCCTCAAAATCCGGCACCCATATCTTTCCTTTATACATAAGCAACCCTTCTTGCAATAGATACTCAAGAGGAAACGCTCCCTTCCTATTTTGCTCAATCAGTAACTGAGTGTCAGGGTATTTTCTCGTAGCCCGTAAGAGTGATGGGGTCAATAAGAAATTGACAATACAGAAGGCTTAAAGGCAGGCCTCAGAGGGGTCTTCACCATGTCTTGATAAAGCATCATTAGCTAAGTTTGTCTTGCCAGATCGATAGACTACCTCAAAGTCGAATTCCAATAACTTTGTAAGGTAATACTACTGTTCTGGTGTAAGAACCACTTGGTTCATGAGTTCACATAGACCCTCATGATCGGTCTTAATGCAGAACCAAAACCCCAACAAGTAGTGCCACCACTTGGCCACTACCTGGGTAATAGCATAAAGCTCTCGAATATAAGCTGAAGCAACTGACAAGCATTGGTTAAGATTTTTGCTAAAGTAAGCTATAGGGCAGCGAGGTGTGCATACTTAGCCACAAAGCGACGATAATACCCTGTGAGGCCAAGGAACCCACGCAGCTGTCTCAGGTTGTAAGGGCTGGGCCAATCGACGATGGAAGCAATCTTAAAATTATCCACCTGAACTCCAAATTTGGTCACCACATGCCCCAAATACTCAACCTGTTGCTGAAAAAAACACATTTGAAGAGCTTGGCAATGAAGTGATGTTGCTGCAACACAGCAAGGGCTGTCTTAAGGTGATGGAAGTACTCTTCTTTGGACTTGCTGTAAATTAGAATATCATCGAAAAATACAGCGATGAACTTCCGGAGGTAAGGGCCAAAGACTTTGTTCATAGTGGCTTGGAAGGTGGAGAGAACATTGGTGAGACCAAAAGGCATAACAACAAACTCGTAATGTCCCAAATGAGTCCGAAAAAGCCTTCTTTGGAATGTCACTATCCAGCACTCGAATTTGGTGATACCCCGAACGCAAGTCTATTTTAGAAAAATATTCTGCACCACACAACTCATCAAGGATTTCATCGATGGTGGGGTTTGAAAACTTGTCTTTTATTGTAATGGCATTGAGAGCACGATAATCAACACAAAAGCGCCAGCTTCGATCCTTCTTCCGTACTAGCAACACCGGACAATAGAAGGCACTGTGACTCTCCTGAATGATCCTAGCTTGTAGCATCTCTGCCACTAGTTTCTCAATCTCCTCCTGCTGGTAATGGGGGTAACGATAAGGGTGAACATTCACCGGATCAGCACCCAGTTGCAAATGTATTTGATGTTGGATATCCCGTGGTGGAAGTAACCGATTAGGTTCTCGAAACATCTCTTGGTATTCCTGCAGTAATTGTAGCACCTTCTCATCTTGTTTGGTGGTTCTAAAGCAGGGTCAGCTGGTTTAAACACTCATAAGTAGAGGAAGAAAGCAATCACATCAGCTGTCACCATCTTATTAAGGGCCCTGTTTCCAATTGCCCCGGGTTGGAGCAATCGCTCACCCTGAAGCTTAACATGGACATCCCAAACCTTAAATTCCATGGTCAAGTTCAAATAATTCATAGTGACGTCGCCTAACTGCATCAGCCACTATGCCCCCCAAGACTACGTCAGCCTTTTTGATGTCAAGTATGAAGGTCTCAAGGCAGAACTCGAAGCCTTGCATCTAGAGAGGAACGGCATTCCATTTAGAAATGCGTCCAATATATTCCCCATTGTCCACATAGACATTCAACTGAGATACCGGAGTGATGGGTAAGCCTAACGTTGTGGCGGTCGAGGCCTTCATGAAGTTGTGGGTGCTGCCTCCATCCACGAGTACCATTATGGGTCACCCTTCGCATGTCGCCGCAATTCTGATTGTCTCTGAATGATACACGCCAACCATGTCATTGAAGCTTATCTCTATTACCCCCTCTTCAGTTGGCATGGCTATCGGGTTCAACGGTTCCCTGTCAAGCTCCTCACCCGGTCCCCCACGCAGAAGCTCTTCCATTTCTTCCCCGCCCACGAGTAAAAGGTATGTTGATTTGCATTTATGTCCTACTGAATATTTCTCATCACAATAATAACAAAGGCCCTTATCACGTCGTTGCTTGATCTCTGTAACTGAGAGTCAGCGGTGAGTGTTTCTGCCACTGCTCCATGAGTTTGAATGGATGCCTTCTCTGGCATTATGACCGTGGGTGATGCATTTGACGTGGAAAAACTCACCAACAGGGTCCGAGCTGAACTAAATTGAGTAGGGAAGTTACCGGCTGGGTGCGACCTCCATGCGGTCTCAAGCTAAGTTGAGTAGCTTGAAATTTTTGCTCATGGAGTTTGGCTAATGAAATCGCTTCCACATACGCCTTTGGTTTTGCCAACATCAACTCACACTTTAAAGCATCCGTGAGTCTCTCCATGAAGAGAGAAATAAGCCAGTCTTCTCCGAGTCCAGTGACCTGGTTCCAGAGCTCCTCAAAGTGGTGTTGATAATCGGCCTCGAGGAACCCTTCCTAATTGTAGTTGATGCCATTGTTGACGCACCACCGATACCAGGTGTAAGCTGGACCCGTGAGGTGGAATGATAGCATCCGCACCCACCATGCCTCCAGAACTGTGTACAATTCAAAATACTCCCTAGCACGGAAGATCCACTCTTCGACCCTAACTCCAACAAACATGGGAAGCTCAGGTCGTGCTCCATTCGACCATCGCAATTGGCAAGTCTCCCCAATCGACTCAACTGGCTTGTAATTTTTTGATGGTTCTGGGGTTGATTTCTTCAGTTTCAAGGTTTCTTGAAGCATCCGCTCAATGTTCTTCATGGTGGTCTCTATGGTCCCTAGTCTTCTCTGTGTGTCGCTGATCTAAGTTAGGGTTTCGATCTGACCTCTCTAAAGAGCGGCGATTTCGAATCGGTTTTGGTTGCAAGCATCTTCTAAGCAAAAAAATTGGAGTTCCTGGTTCCATCATAGAATCTCTCAACGAGAACATCAAAAATGTTAGCTCAGCAATAGAATTATAATGCACAATAATTAAAGAAGAAACTTATGAAAATATGTATTGAAAAATTCAGCAAATACAAAATATGATGGTTACACTTTTCCTCACTTTAAATCCAGAAAAATGGGACTCCTTACTCTCAAGTTGTTAGTCTTCTCTACCCATTACAATATAATCCCTTGAATATTCAGATCCTAACTAACTCTTTTAGCTTTTTTTACAATGCTTCTCCTTTACTTCTCCATATGATAGTACTTCATTCAATTGGGGGTCTTTCTCACTCTCTTGCCAAGTGGGCCTACTTCCTTAGTAGATCTTTCAGATTCTGCGATCTCTTCAATTGGACTGATTTGTGAGACTAAGCTTAAAGGACTTGTATCAATTACACCAGACTAAGCTACATAGTAAAATCTATATACAACTTATTATAACAAACAACTAATTCAAATTAATAAATTCAACTTAACTTGTAACTCAAGTTAATTTGGCTCACACTTAAAATATCTAGGTATAGTAACTAATTTTAGTTAGCATCAATAGCAAAATAACTAACTTTAGACACTCAGTTATACTTCAATTTACCTAGTTTATTTCTATTAGCTGAATTTTACCTTCCACGGTTTAAAAAAAAATTAGATAAAAGCACATACTAAATACATATATATTCATTCATGTATTTCGGTCTAACATCTTAAATTCTAAATTTTTTCATTACAGTTAATCATGGTAAAAATATTATACCACTACAAAAAAAATAAAATATTTGTAGCAAAAATTTTATAATAAATTTAAAATTATTACAAAAATTATTTTTTTAACAAAAATTTGTGATTATTACATAATAATATTTTGTAATAATAATATAATTTGTTGTAAAACATTTTGTTATTTTGTAATGACTTGATTTTTTTGTTATAAATTATATTGACTTTTGTAACGAACTGGTGTTTTGTTATAAAATTTTATAATATTTTATAACAAAAGATGAAGTTATTGCAAAAGTTTAAAATATTTTATAACAAAATATCTATTCATTTCAAAAACTTTAATTACTTTGTAACAAAAAATTAATTTGTCACAAAATTTAATATTATTTATAACAAATTTTTTGTTTGTCACAAAATACAAAAATTTTTGTAACTAAAAAAAATTATTTTAAAATGTTAAGGCTTATTGCCTTTTTGCATGTATTTCTTCATCCATGAAGTAGTAAGAACAAATAATGGAGTATATAAACAGTACAGCAAGCATATGATGGAAGCTACATTGTCTCCTAAGTACAAGAGAAAGAATATAAATGATTAAATTATATGTCTCTACTCTCAACTTGCATTGTAATTTCAACTCCGAATTTCGTTCTCAACAAGGGAACCGGGGAGCAAAGAACATGGTTTTTCAGCGTTAATAATTCACATGTTATCTTCATCAAGAAAATTAAAATTAAAAAAATGCGTCATTTAATTTGTCATTTCTTTTCTTTACAAGTTTATAATATATATGATCAAATATCAAATATATTTAATTTAAAGGTGTTGCATCATTCTCCACTCCTTTGATGTGATATCTATATATGAAGAGGTGAAACAAGGAAATAATACGTATTTTTAGTGTTTCTTTATTAGGTAGCAAGTAGCCTTCTCACAATAATAATTTCTCTAATCTTTCAAGGCAAAAAACATATTTTTTCATGTCAAAAGCACACCTGTCTCCTAAACAAACAAAAATAAAAAATAAAAACAACCTAGCTAGGTCGAAAGGTATTCAAATGCTATGTACTATCTTTATAGTATAGGGAAAACATGATGTAATAGTAAAAAAAAAAGAATTATAAATGTGAATTGAGTGATATATTTTAATATTATAATTTTTAGTATTTTTTAAAATTATAAAAAAAATTAAAATTGAAAATCTGATTTTAAAATTTTTATTTTTTAATTTTTTAAAAACAGAAATCAAATTATCTATTTATTTATCTCATTTTTTTTACTTTTTGAAACAAAAATAAAAAAGTTTTATTATTTTTATACCCTAAATCAAATGGTACCATATTTAAGATTATTGCATCCCAACATTAGTCTATAATCCTAAAAGTTACTATTATCAACTCAATATTAAAAATAATTTTCGTAAAAAATCAACAATTATTTTTTAATTAAGATTAATTAACATTTTTAAAAAAATTAATTTTTTATTTTAAATTTCAAATATTAAGTATTAAATTTGAATCTTAAATTTTTTTAAACAATAAGAGATAAAAAATAAATTCATAATTAAAAAATAAACTAATATTCATTAAAAACTAATTGTTTATATTTTGAGAATTGAAATTTGAAGGCTCAATAATTCACACATCACCGTGTTCAAAAGTGAGCTTGTCTCCCGAAGGCACGCTTCATTTTTTCTAAACCATATATCTGTCGACCATTATTCACTTTAATTTTACCTTATTATTTTTTAGCTGTATTCTATTCATTGGTTTCAACGCTTTGCATTAGTACTTTTTCAGAGATTTTATTAAAGAAAAAATGTGTTGATTTATCAATAAGTTGGGTATAATGTAGGAAAAATAGTCATCTTCTTATTGCATACATGCATTGAACATTATGATTAGAGATAATAAAATTAAGCTTGTATAATTGCAGCCAATATAGAAGATTTGATAACTAAACTAGGGTAAACATCTCAAGTTGAAATATTAAAAAATATATTTGGAAGTTTTGCTTTTTATAGTCAGATTAGAAGTCATTGCATCATGATTATCTTAAAATTTTAATAGAATTGAATTTCAAGATAATTTCTCTCCCTTTCTCGCTCCTTTCTTTCAAAGTTCATTGTTTATATATATATACCAAAGTTGGTTTAATTTTTTTTTGTGTTATAAAATTAAGCCTATAGAGATGGCAGACTTGTGTGAACAAAACAATAATTTCGGTGCAAAAAATCTTATATTCCCGTTTGCATGCGAATAATAATTTCTTCTTTTACTATGATTATTTTTTGTTAATTTATTTAGAACAATTTGTGGTACCTGCAGGTTCATGAAGAGGAATAAATATTCATCTCTCTAAAATTTAAACCGTAATTAATAACAATTACACCTTTTTTTTCCTTTTGTACAATGGGGTTCTCATCTCTGATCTGTAGTTTCTTCGAAATCATCAAATTAAAGTTCAAACTATGGTACGGTGGTTAAGATCGATGAGGAAATAAAGTTGCGTGACAAAATAAAGAACTTGTTAAACCTTGCTTTAGATTCAAAAATAAATGTACTGTGTACCCAATAATTACATCATTATATGGATATGTATTGATACAGCTTTATCTTTATTTTTCAAAAGGAAGATTAATTAAAAAAAGTAATTTTATACGTATAAGTTTTTTTATTAATTAAATTAGTCTAATATAAAAAAAATCATCTCATTTAAATTTAATTGTTTAAGTTAATTAAATTTAGTTTTTAAAAAAATAATAATATTAAAAAATATAAAAAATAGTCAAAATTTATTTTATTTTATATTTATCAATTATTATATTAATTAATAAATATTAAATAAAATAAATGATGGCTGTTTTTAGTTAATTTTTTTTAGTTATTAAATAATTTTAAAAAAAGTGTACATTTTTCTAATTAAAATCTCATCATGTATATATGTAGTGCGCGGACTCAAATGACAAATCTAGTTATAAACTTGTTCTGACACCGTTTATTGGATTAATAACTTGTGTTTAGTTTTATTTATTTAAAGTTGTGTACTGCGGCATGCATTTAATGCAGACATCATCAAACTGTACTACCCATAATTAGTGCATGCAATCCAAATAGTAATGATTTCATGTACAAGCAATTCTAATTAAAGGTGAGATGATGTTGAAGAAATGAAAATTGTTACTAGTTTGTACTACTCCAACAATTATAAGCCATGGTGAATTAACTTCGCATTCTGTCCCAAAATTTAAAGATTGATGTTGGTATCTTTATTATTATTATTATTATTTTGTGTCGGTGAATAGGATTATAATTTCACAGCTCTAAAACTACAAAATTAACCGACAAAAAACATGTCAAACAATATATTCACTGATAAAAAATTCAAAAAAGATTACAAATCATACCTGAAAAATCACAAGAGGTCAGAAAATCACATAAAAGGTGCAGAGAATACTGAACCGCTACTATTAAAAAGAGGTGAAAGAGAAGGTGTTAAGATTTAATTAAAAAAATAAGTAAATAAACAAAGGAGAGAATGGGACATGTACAAGAAATAACTTGAGAATAGAAAGAGAAGGGGAGCCTCAAACACGATAGGCGCAATGGCGGCGGCCAAGCTCAACGATGGCAGCGATAGAAACTGGGAAGAGGATGACGGTGACTTGTGTAGCAACAACAACGACGACGAAGACGAGAACACTGACCACGACAGTACAGTGCTTCAAAGAGGAGGAGGCGGCAGAGGAATTTCTCGCCAGCAACAATGATAGTTGGTAGTTAGAGAAGAGAGAAGAGTGAGGAGAGGAAAGAGAAGGAAGATGCAGAAATGAGGGAGGAAGTGTACAAATGACGCATTTTAAAATTTTGATTACCATTAGATTTATCTTACGATAATTCGTGCACCATTTTAATTTAGATTTGTACCAAATGTTATCGTCGGATTTTTCGTCAGTTTTTCTAATTCGATGATAACGCTAACAACTCAATAAAACTGTCACACTAATCGTCTTAAATAATACTAAGGGTAAATCTATAAATAATGACTGATGTAAAATTCAACGTTTATTTTGACTGTTTTTAGCGAATTTTTTTAGAATGTATAAAGTTTTTCTTTCGACTAAATTTTATAAAATTTAATCTTTATAGGTGTCACAAAATAGATCTTGATATGTATATATTTTTCTGGTTCTTTTATATATGAAAAATATATCAAACAATAATTATAGGATACGAAATTTCATAAACATGATACATCATTTATAGTTTTTGTTCGTTACCTGGGGACCTCGAGTTCCCAACGGATCGGGTGATTGTGAGAAGGGGAATGTGTGAGACCCTGAGCTGACGTGGAGTGCAGACAAACGTGTGTTGATGACGCCGGAGGTGATGTGGAGAGTGGGGGTGGCCACCTGCAAATACACTCCAACGGGCAAGTCAGTGTTCGTACAAGTTGGTAGCCAAATGAGGTAAGATGATGTGTACCTTGGGGGGAGTGCTGTCCTCTCCTTTTATATACTGTGCTGGGTGGGCCTAGAGGTGACCTGGCCCACAGGCCAGAATGCTTGCGCTGTCCCCGCGTACGTGGGGAGGAGCTGGCCGTTCTAAATGTCGGGTCGGGGGGTTTGGGTCCTACTCCGGTAAATCTGACCCGACCGTTCTTGCTAGGTGTGGGGTTTGGGCCGTGGTATTACGGCCGTGCGTCGGCTGGGTCGGGTGTTCGGGGACCGACCCTATTGAGTTCTCTTTGATAGATTGGGCCTGGGTCAAAGATGGTGCCCCAATCCGGCAACCAGTTGGACTGGGCTTGTAAGGGTCCTGTAACAGTGCCCCCAACGCACTAGCCTCGAGGTTTCGGGGCTCGTGGCTAGGCGCGTTTGTCTTACTCGCCAAGAGGGGATGTGTTCTTCTCATCGGGAGTCCGTTGATGGCGTTTCGTATTTTGCACACATGGTTGCCTCGTCTCTGATGTTACCTGCTTGGCTTCTGTGCGAGGCATTAAATGCCCCATCATTTCAAAGTTCGTGAAATGACAGGTATGTCCCTGTCTTTTGGCACTCTTCCTCAGCGGTTATATTTTTCTCCCTATTTTTACTTTGCAACCCCTTCACAGTTCCATTTTCTTTCTTCTGCTCTCGTGCACCACTGCTGTTTCCTACTTTCTTCTTCTACAATTTCGATTTGCTTTCTGCTTCTGGTGTTCCTTCTCTCGCTTGGATCTTCCTTTGTTGCTCATCCTTTTTCGGATTCTACATTTCTGGTACGTCATTTTTATGGGTTTTTCCCTTTTTGATTGTTTCCTTGATTTTTGCATGCTTTTTGTGCATTTTTTGCATGCATGCCTGGGTTTTGTTCTTGCTTTCCTTTTCCTTTTAGAGGAAGCGCCACTGGATTTTTCTAGGGATTTACTTTTAGGTTTTGGGTTAGTGTTGGGTTAATCGAAGGGAATGATTTGAGAAACTTTTTAGTTTGCTTTTGCTTCTTTGTGGGTTCCCGACATCCCGTTCTGACTGAGTGGTGCCCCCGTTATAGGTGTGGCCGAGTGTCCCGCTCTCCCGAATCAGGCTCAGCGACCGCTAGCCAACTTCGTTGACCATTACGCTTGGGTGTCTTCCGACGTGAGGGACACCCCATCCCAGGTTACAAAGGAGGGTCTTCAAAATTTGCGCCAGGTGGGGCTCTTATGTGGGGGTGGTCCCAAGGAGGCGCTTTACCAGGCTTATGTTCCCGCTACTCGGGAGCGCATCTGACAGAACAATTTGGTGGCTTCTCGAGTTGCCAATTGGATGTGGGTTTATGAACCTATGTTCACGACTTTGGGGGTTCGTATACCCTTCTCCCCCTTCGTCATGGGTTTGCTAAACCGCTGTGATGTTACTCCATCGCAATTGCATCCAAACAGCTGAGCTGCCATCCGATGTTTCGAGATTGGTTGCGAATATCTGGAGCTGCCGACTTTTGTAAACATTTTTCTCTACCTCTTCCTTCTCACAAATCCTTCTCGTCATAAGGCAAAAAAGGGGTATATGTCTTTTAGGGCCTAACAAGGTCGTAGGATCTTTGGCCTTTTTGAAGATTCCTTCCTTGGCTTCAAATCTACTTTTTTCAAGGTCAAGCCCATTGAAGGTCATTAGCCCTTCTGGTTAACTGCCGAGGGGGAGAGACGGATCCCGACTTATTGGAGTTTTGGAGTGGGATCCGATTATTTGATAAAAATTTCTTATGATTGGTTGAGTCCGGAGGATCGTAATATTGCTGATATTTTGCTGGCAATTTTTGGGGAGAGAAATCTTAACCCTCGTATGGTTATGGGGGATCGGGAGGCCGGTCGGTCTTATGTCGGTGAGTTTTTTACTTTTTGTTTCTTGTGCTTTCACCTTTCCATTGCTCATACTTTCCCTTTTTTGCTTTCAGTTTCTATGGCTGGCGGGAAGAAAACTTTGGCCAATTTGATGAGCCTTATTCAAGAAAATGATGAGGGTGGTGAGGACTCGTTGGCGACCCCTTCTGCAAGCCAAGACCATGAGGTTGCCGAGGAGGGTAGTGGTCCGGCTAACGGGGTTGGCTCAGGTCATCCGAATAAGGTTGAGGCCCCTGTTGGGAATTCCTCGAGGAACCCAAGCGTGGAGGCGGAGGTGGTTCTTGATGATGATCTAGGGTTTGATGATGAAGTGAAGGTTGTCAGCAACCTTAAGAAAAGAAAACGTGACTCTGGGAAGACGCTCTCGGTCATGGAGAAAAACTTTGATGCTGGGAGTTTTATTGAGTCCCAATTGCTCTCCGGCACCGATGAGTTTTTCTGTGATGCCAATCTTTCCGGGCAGGTGAGGTGGATCTATCATAGCCTTCTTCGAGAGGCGACTATTGCGAAGAAGGTGGAGCCTGTTTTGGGAAATTATCATAGCATGGAGGTGAAGCTTCGGAACTCCCAAAAGGACTTGACGGATTCAAGGTCTCGGGAGGAGTCTTTGAAGACGAAGCTATCCGAGCTGGAGGAGAAGTCCAAGGAGTATGCCGAGGAAGCAAATAGGTTGGTAGAGCGGGATGTTGCTTTGATGAAGGACTTAAACACCTCTCGTGGTGAGGCTGCCGCAGCTAAGAAGAAGGTTGAGGAGCTGGAGGAAAAGCTTAAGTTAGCGGAAAGCTCAGCAGAGGCTGCCCGTAAAGATATGGTTGCTTTGAAGAAGAAAAATAGGAAACTTGCATAGGGGGCTCGGAAGGCCATAAAGTTGACCGAAGAAGGGATCAAGCTTCAGGTAGCTGTGCTGGCTCCCGATCTCGATCTTTCCCAAGTTGGAGCTCTCAAGACTGTTGAGAATGGCAAGATCGTTGATATCTTGAAGTCCTGAGGTGGTGGTCTTTTCCTGTTTTTCCTGCCTTTTGCTTTGTCATTGGTACCTTTGGTTTCTAGGCTTATTTAGGTGCCTTTATTTGTAATGAACACTTTTCCTTTTCATGAGTTTGTTTAATGTTTATTTGCTTGCTCGGGCCGTTGCAGCTTTGCTTTTGTTTTATTGCTTTCGTTTATCTGGGCCGTCGTGGCTTTTTGTTTTACCGTTTTTATGGTAATTTACCATCCTTTGTCTCTTGTTTTAAACTTAGGTCCTTTTGGTTCTCGAGGTGATCAGTCCCGAGCTTTCGTTAGGTCGACCGTTCGTTATTAACACCATTATGTTGCTTTGAAAATCTTGCAAAGAACAAAGTTCATTATATATACACGAAACTTTAAAAGGGAAGGGTAATGTAATATGTATATATACATGAATAAAGGAGTCAAATTAAAGGGACTAAGGCGGATGTGGCCGTGTTGTTGGGCCATTCTGTCACTTCCCTTATGAGTAGAACCTTTTTAGGTTTACCATGTTCCATGTTCTCGGAACCTCTTTTCCATCTAGTTTTTCCAGCTTATACGCGCCTTTGCCGAGGACTTCTTTTACCTTGTAGGGTCCTTCCCAATTTGCAGCCAACTTGCCTTCTCCTGGGGTTGGAGGTCCTATGTCGTTACGTCACAAGATCAGGTCGCCTTCCCCGAGGTTTCTTTTTATCACTTTACCGTTGTATCTTAGGGCTATCCTTTGTTTAATTGTTGTCTCTGTCAGATGCGCCATTTGCCTTGTTTCGTCAACTAAGTCCTTCTCAACTGCCTCACTTCCTCCTCCGAGGAGTAGCCTTGGGCATTTCGACTGGGATGACTGCGTCGACCCCGTATGTGAGTCGGAAGGGGGTTTCGCCGGTAGATGATTGGGGGGAGGTTCTGTAAGACTATAAGACTAAAGCTAGCTCGTCTGCCCATGAGCCTTTCTTCCCTTTAAGTCGTTTCTTCAGCCCTTTCAAGATGACTTTGTTGGCTGCTTCCACTTGTTCGTTGCTTTGAGGGTACTCGACGGAGGAGAACTTTTGCTTAATTCCTAGTCCTGAGAGGAACTCTTTGAACTTTTTGTCGGTGAACTGTGTTCCGTTATCTGATATAACGGACTCTGGGATCCCGAACCTAGTGATGACTTGCCTCCAAAAAAAATTTTGACAGTTTGTTGCGGATATGCTGGCTAGTGATTCCGCTTTCACCCACTTGGTATAGTAGTCTACGGCCACTATCAAATATTTTACTTGTCCCGGCCCGGGTGGGAATGACCCAAGAGGTCAACTCCCCATTGGACGAAAGGTCGGGGTGCCATCATCGAGTTGAGTTCCTCGGGTGGGACTTTGTGGAAGTTGGCATTTTCTTAGCATTTCCTGCACTTCCTAACAAACTCCTGAGCGTTCGTCATCAAGGTGAGCCAGTAATATCCTGCTCAGATGATCTTTCTTGCCAATGACCTACCTCCAATGTGGTGACCGCAACACCCCTCATGGACTTTGCTCAAAATGTAGTCCGGTTGGTCGGGTCGAAGGCATTTGAGCAAAGGTTGATGGAGTCCTCGCTTGTACAACTGCCCTTGTATAGTCACATATTTGGGAGCCTCTCTTATGACGGCTTGCACTTCTTTTTCGTTTGGTGGTATTTCGCCTTTCTCCATGTATCGGAGGATGGGGTCCATCCAGGAGGGAGAGCCTGGCGGTTGGGTTGCTAGAATGATTGCTGGCTCGGTTGCCAGCCCTTGGATTAGCGACATGTTTCCTGTTCCGGGCTTAGTGCTTGCTAACTTGGAAAGAAGGTCTACTCGAGCATTTCTCTCCCTGGGAACATGTTGGATTATGACTTCATCGAAGTTTTTGCAAAGTTCTTTCACCTTCTTTAGGTATTTCTGTAGTAGTGTATCCCTGGCCTGGTAACTGCCGTTTATCTGGGATGTGACGATCTGGGAATCACTACTTACCTCAATCCTTGATGCTCCGACTTCTTTGGCTAGTATTAGCCCTCCTATCAATGCTTCGTATTCTGCCTGGTTGTTGGAGACTGGAAAGTTGAACCTGATTGACTGCTCGTAAGCTATTCCTGTCGGATTTTCCAGGATGATCCTGGCCCCTCCAAACGCTTGGTTGAAAGCTCCGTCTACGTGGAGTTTCCACCGTGTGTTCGGTATGTCGGGTGCTTCTCCTGTGACTTCTACTAGAAAGTTCGCCATTACCTGGGCCTTGATTTCCTGCCTGGGCTCGTACTACAAGTCATACTGGAATAGCTCTACTGCCCATGCCATCATTCTTCCCACGAGGTCGAGTTTCTGGAGGACCTGGCGAATCGCCTGGTCGGTTCTTAGGATGATCCTATGCCCTTGGAAATATTATTTAAGCCTTCTTGACGAGGTTAGCAAGGCATAGGCTAACTTTTCCAGCTTGGTGTATTTCAGCTCCGCTCCTTGGAGCACTTTGCTAATGAAGTATACTAGGCGCCGAGTCCTTTCTTCTTCCCGGACGAGGACTGCCGCCACGCCTTGTGCGGTTATTGCCAGGTAGAGGTAGAGGGGTTCTCCTTCTTTGGGCTTGCTGAGTATGGGTGGTTCTGAGAGCATCTTCTTGAAATGGCTAAACGCTTCTTCACATGCCGGGGTCCACTCGAAGGCGATTCCTTTCTTCATTAGATTAAAAAACGAGAGTGCTTTCCCAGCCGAGGCTCCGAGAAACTGGGATAAGGCCGTGAGCTTCCCGATTAGTCGTTGTACATCTTTGATACACCCTGGGCTTGTCATTTTGAGAATGGCTTCGTACTTGTCCAGGTTAGCCTCCACCCCCCTTTGTGTTATCATAAAGCCCACGAATTTTCCAGCCTCCATAGCGAACGCGCATTTTAGTGGGTTAAGTCTCATATTAAATTTTCTCAGCGCTTTGAAGACATTTTGAAGGTCTCCTATAAGACTGTTTGGTTCTGCCATTTTTACTAGGACTTCATCGACGTAGACCTCTACCGTCTTGCCAATGAGATCATGAAAAACTTTGCTCATCAGTCTTTGATAGGTGGCCCCCGCATTTTTTAATCCAAACGGCATTACTTTGTAACAATACGTGCCTCCTGGTGTTTTGAATGCTGTCTTTTCCTGGTCAGGTCGGTGCATCAGAATCTGATTGTACTCAGAGTACGCATCCATGAAGCTGAGGAAATGATACCCTGCCACCAAATCTACCAAGGTGTCGATGTTTGGGAGGGGGAAAGAGTCTTTTGGACAACAGGATATTGGAATCAACTCCAGTGTCAACGAGGATTCGTCTGACCAACGCGGTCCCAATCATCGTCGTGATCACCATGGGAGGGTTCTCGGGGAGGTCGGGGAACCATTGGTCTTCTGGGCCGAAGGATATCATGGGAGGTCCTCCGTTTGGGGTGGTAGGACCTCCTGTTGAAATGGAGAGGATCCGGGTATCTTTCTTTGTTGCTGACTTGGACTTGAAAGGGGTGTCACGTCCTACCACGACGTTAACTACAAAAGTTAGGGGGTTGTTAGTGGCCCCTGTGGGTTCCTGTCTCGCCTTGACTGTCCTGCTTCGATCTTCTTCTGAGTGCTCCCGTTCTCGTCTTCTCGGTTTCCGGATAAATCGGGAGAACTCGCTCAACTTGCCTTCTTCAATGGCCTGTTCTAAGGCATCTTTGAGGTCGAAACAGTCTTGGGTATTGTTCCCGAAGCCCTTGTGATAGTCGCAGTAGAGGCTTTTCTTGCCTCCCATTCTCTCCTTCAAAGATCTGGGTCTGGACAGGATTCCCTTGTCCGCGATTTGTTGGTAAACTTCCACTATGGGCACCGTAAGTGGCGTATAGTTTGTGAACCTTCTGACCTGCGGGGGTTGTTTGTGTTGCTTGGCTGGGGCTCCATCCTTGGGGGCCTCCTTGTATCTGTCGACCTGAGAGACCTGTCTGGCTGACGGGTTAAGGAGCTGCGGCTTATTGGCTGCTACAACCTGACTTACTTCCTCATTATTGATGTATTCCTTGGCCACGCTTTGAATTTTCTGCATAGTCCACACAGGCTTAGTTGTGAGGTGCTTCCTAAAATCCTCATTTAGCAGGCCGTTTGTTAGGCAGAGACTGGCAACCGAGTCCGTGAGACTGTCAATCTCCAAGCATTCGTCGTTGAACCTATCCAGAAAATTCTTAGTCGGTTCCCCAGGTTTCTGGGTGACCCCTAACAAGTTAATCGGATGTTTCGCTTGGCTATGCGTGTTGTGAACCGAGCCAGAAAGCTTTGGGAGATGTCTGCGAAGGTCGTAATAGACCTTTGTGAGAGGGCGTTGAACCATCGGATCGCTGGACCGGCCAGCGTCACAGGGAATGCTCGGTATCTAATCGCGTCGCCTACTCCTTCCAGGTTCATTCTTGCTTCGAAAGCTGTTAGGTGCTCCAGGGGGTCCTCAGTCCTGTCGTACCTCATGTCCGTTGGCTTATCGAAGTTCTTCGGAAGCCGGACCTTGAGGATTGAAGGGTGGAAGGAGGTGGCCCCCATGATCACGGGTTCTTGCTGTTTCTTGGCCTTCCCTCTTTGGGATTCCCCGCAGCCCTCAGACCTGTCTTAATAGGGTCGAGAGGTCGCCTATGCGTGTGCTTATTCTCGCTTTGTTGGGCTCTTTTCTCGGCTCTCTAGTCTTCGGGAAGGAGAGCGAGTGCGGGCGCGAGATCGGCTCGCGTCGTCGCGGGAATGGCTTACGTTTCCGTGGGACCGGCTCCTCGCTGCTAGCTCTCGTTCTAGGTTTTGTACTCTGTGTCTGAGTTCCTGCATAATCTTGGCGCTATCAGCTCCTGTCCCTCCGAAGGGATGCCTTTCGGGGGTTTTGGTGTAAATTTGTTGGTTAGGCTGAACGGAGGAACAGGGGTGTTCGGCGGTTCAGGCCGTCGAACTCACCTGACTCAAGCGAGCCCCACCACCTTCGCGAAACTCCTCCAAACGTGGGAAGTCGCTCCATGTCTACAGGGTTCCCACAAACGGCGCCAATGTTCGTTACCTGGGGATCTCGAGTTCCCAGTGAGTCGGGTGATTGTAAGAAGGGAACGTGTGAGACCTTGAGCTGATGTGGAGTGAGGACAAACGTGTGTTGATGATGCCGGAGGTGATGTGGAGTATGGGGGTGGCCACCTGCAAAGACACTCCGATGGGAAAGTCAGTGTCCGTACAAGTTGGTAGCCAAATGAGGTAAGATGATGTGTACCTTGGGGGGAGTGTTGTCCTCTCCCTTTATATACTGTGCTGGGTGGGCCTAGAGGTGACCTGGCCTTGCGCTGTCCCCGCGCATGTGGGGAGGAGCTGGCCGTTCTAAACGTTGGGTCAGGGGTTCGGGTCTTGCTCTGGTGAATCCGACCCGACCGTTCTTGCTAGGCATGGGATTCGGGCCGTGGTGTTACGGCCGTGCGTCGGCCAGGTCAGGTGTTTGGGGACCGACCCTATTGAGTTTTCTTGGATAGATTGAGCCTGGGTCAAAAATGGTGCCCCGATTCGACGACCAGTTAGACTGGACTTGTAGAGGTCATATAATAGTTTGAAATTCAAACAAAAAACTGTTGCAAGGAGAGAGAGAGAGAGGGGCAGAGAAAAAAACTTTTGAGTGGCATTCTCATATTGGGATAAATTGGTTCTTATATTTTTCCGAAAAAAAGGGCCATATTTTTCATTATTGTGATTACTAGTATCAGATGTGATTTATGACAATAAGTTTAAGTGGTCCAAGTTGGTGATAAATCAGTAAGGTGATAAACATGACGAGGGTCAACCGATGAAAGTGAGTGTAATAATGAACTAATTAATGAAGTGATGATCCGTGTATATATTTGTAATTAATTATGCCAATAATTATAATCTCTAAATTTAAAAAAAATTTAACTAATTTGCATCAGCTTGATTCGCGAAATCTTACGAAGGAACAAAAGTCTTACAACAAGAATTTTTCACTTCTATCTTAAAACTCAAACTCAAACTATTCGTTATTAAATCACTTTTAATTTATCAATTTCATCTCTCAAATAATCCCAACAACTTACTTAATTAGGATTCCCTACTTCCATTACAACACACATTAATTAGAGCCTACCTCCTCCAAAAACCAAATTAACGGCCAATTATATTTTGCCCTCATTTTATAAGCATCACAAATAATATGCAACATAATTTTAAAAATTGGTTGGTCGATTTATTCTTTTTATCCAAACAAAATTATATTATTTACCTGAAGTACTATGACACTTTTTTATATATAAAAAAAGTATTATTTCTTACAACAAATTTTGAAAATACTGATAAAATTGATTATGAAAAATTTAAAATTTATTTTTTATTTCACAAATATAATCAACCTTATTTGAATATTTATTTACATATCAATAACAATAATTTTACACATACAATTATTGTCTAGGAATACAAAATAGTTGTTTAATTGACAAACATTGAAAAGATTCTATTCTTCAATATTAGTTTTTTAAATTTAAAACCGTATTTCAAAAAAATGTGCAAACTTGCTTAAAAGAGAAAGCATGGTGCAAAGAATGTCAAAGTGATGATTCTCACTTGGGTCTAACTAGAGTTATTAGAAGCATTTCAGGACTTCCAGTTCTACTAAGTTAGAAGTGATTTTGGGTATATAAAAGTTCAAATATAATTTAATATGCATGTTAATAATGCAAGTCCAATACTTTATTTCTCAGCCTAACTCATGTTTACTCCAATAAATTTTTATAATATATAAATTAAAGCATTAGTTCAATACTTATAAAGACAAATCAGAACCAAACACAAAAAAGAAGGCTCTGCATTTGCTAAGAAAAAGGAAAGAAAAAGCAAATAGAACATTTGGCATTAGTATGGAGAATGAAAGACAACAAGGATACAAGCATAACCACACTATACTAAGAATAATAGAGGATCAAAATTTAGAGGTTGGTAGAGCAAAAACAACATACAAGAACAGCAGAGGTAGTGGAGCGGCTTCAAAGACAAGAGAGGTAGTGGAGTAAAATGAAAGAACATTGCATGCATGCCAAGGAAGACAGCTGTGAAAATTTGATGTGTGAGTGGAGAAGAACACATAACTAGAGAAACTGAGATGAAAGTAAGTGATAAACTTGTATTAATTAAGAATCACACTAATTACAATACTAATGACAACTATATATATATATGGCTATACTGTTCTAACTAACTTTGTACAGCTCAACAAAGCTAATGATAACAGACCTCAACAAACTGCCTAAATAAGCAAGGGAGTACTACTTCTAATTTCCTATTATATAATTAATCAGCAACCATTATAATCAAGTAACACCTTCCCGTAAGGTTAGAGTATTGGGAGAGAAGAGATTCAAGAGTCCAAGCTTAGAGTAAGCTACAGCAAAAGAGCCAGGAGCAAGTGGTTTAGTGAGATTGTTAGCAGTTTGGTTGTCGATAGAGATGGGCAAAAGATGAATAAGTGTTCCTGTAATTTGTCACGCACAATATGGCAGTTCGCCTCAATGTTCTTGGTGCGTTCATGAAACACTGGGTTTGTAACGATGTAGATAGCAGAATTGTTATCACAATACAAGTTGATGGGTTTTTGAAGTGGCACACCAAGATCCTTAAGAACATAGCTTAGCCACTGAGCTTCCCGTGTAGCTAATGCTAGCGCTCGATACTCAGCTTCAGAAGAGGAAGCCACAACTGTGAGTTGCTTCTTACTTTTCTAAGTAACCAGAGAAGGACCAAGGTAGAAGCAATAGGCAGAAACAGATCTACGGGAATTAGGACAACTTGCCTAGTTTGAGTTAGAGAATCCCGTGAGTTGTAAATCAAAATTTGTAGAAAAAAAAGCTAGCAGTAGAAGAATCATTGACATAGCGAAGCACTCTGTGCGCAGCTTTTAAGTGTTCAGTAGTTGCACAATCCAAGAATTGACTCAACTTTCCAATATCATAGCTTATATCAGGTCTGGTATTAGAAAAATATAGAAGTTTGCCTATGATCCTTCGGTATGGAGTAGAGTCTGTGAGGAATTTCCCAACATCCTTGCTGAGTTTAACCCCATAGTCGATAGGTGTGGTGCAGATTTGTAATTCTCGAATCCAGTTTCTTTAAGCAAGTCAAGGACGTACTTCCGTTGATACAGAGCAATACCACTCTTAGATCGTGCCACCTCCAATCCAAGAAAATACTTTAAATTTCCTATGTCCTTGATTCAAAATCTGTCATGAAGCACACTCTTAACCAACTCGATCTCATGCAAATCATCTCCTATCAACACTAAGTCGTCTACATACACCAAGACAGCCGTGAAATCAAGTGCTATAGATTTGACAAACAAACTATAATTAGACTTGGATTGAGTAAAATTTAGCTCAAGAAGAATATATTTGAGCTTGCAATTCCATTGTCTGCTCGCCTGTTTCAACCCATATAGGAATTTTTCAAGCTTGCAAACTTGGCCAGGTGCAGCTTCTAAATCCAGAGGCAGCTTCATGTACACCTCCTCATCAAGCTCACCATGTAAGAAGGCAGTATTCACATCAATTTGCTTTAGGTGCCAACCTTTAATAGTAGCAACAGCCAGAACAACTCTTAGAGTACCCAATTTAACAACCAGACTAAAGGTTTCCTTATAATCTACTCTTGCCACCTGTGTGAATCCCTTCGCAACCAGGCGTGCCTTTGGTCTTTCTACTGTTCTATCTGGGTGATACTTCATATGAAACACCCATTTGTAACCGATAGCTCTTTTACCTGCAGGTAAAGAGGTTAGCCTCCATGTTTTGTTTTCCTCCAAAGCAAGGAGTTTAGTTTTAATAGCTTCTTGCCAACAAGGTTGAGTGACAGCATCCTCATAACCTTTTGGCTCTAAATTTTGAATGGTAAGGGAAAATGCAAGATGCATGGGAGAAAGTCTAGTGTATGATAAAACATTAGAGATAGGGTACCTTTGAGGGCAAAGCTGTGCTTTGGGCTGAGCATGGTTGATGGCCTGATATTCATAGTCCTGCAAGTATGCAGGTGGCCTGGTTTGTCTTGTAGACCTCCTCATCACAACACTTTCAGGCAACATAGAAGATGGAGGAATAGCAGCAGCTGCATCACTACTTGAATCCACTATGTGTGATGGAGACTCTAAATGACCATGAATTTCAGGATAAGGCAAAATTTTATCATTATTATGTAGATCACGTAATGCATCATCATGATTTAGAGTACTGATGTTTTGTGAATTATCATTAGAAGGATTTAGTTGTGGAATGGCAATGCCATTGTTGTCCAAAACCTGAATCTGAGTACCTTCCAAAATGTTGTAATCAAAATCATCATGAGAGGCATTATATGTAATATGAGACTTTGAAGAAACTCCATTATTTTACTCATTTGCATTGCAGTAGGGAAAGTAATCCTCATAAAACTAAACATCTCGAGATAAGAAAATTTCTTGGATTTGTAAATCAAAAAGTAAATAGCCCTTTGTTCCCTCCTTGAATCCAAGATGCAAGCACCTTCTTGCTCTCGGATCTAATTTGGTTCTGTTCCTTGTAAGGCTGGCAGCATATGCTAAACAACCAAAAATTTTGATATTGTAAATGTCAGGTAATTTCTAATAGAGAACTTGATAAGGCGATTGATTTTTCAAAAAAGGGGTAGAAAAACGATTTATCAGAAATATTGCATGTCCAACACCATAGTTCCAAAATATTTTAGGTAAATGTGCTTCAAACAGGATGGTTCGAGCCACAGCAAGAACTTGTTGATGCTTGTGCTCAATAATGCCATTTTGTTGTGGTGTTTCAACGCAAGTATGCTGATGAATGATTCCATTTGAATCGTAGAAATAAGACATCAAGAATTCAGGGCCATTATCTGTTCTTATTATTTTGACTACTACATGAAATTGGGTCTTTGCGAAAGCAACAAAGTTTCTAACTAATTGAGAAGCTTCTGCTTTAGTTTTTATGAAAAGAATCCAGGTAAATCTAGAATGATCACCTACAATTGTTAAAAAATAACGTTTACCAAGGAATGTGGGAATTGAGACAGGTCCCAAAATGTCAACATGTATTAGCTCAAGGACAGTTGCTGCAATAGTAGAGCTATCAGTAAAAGGCAGTCTTTTTTTCCTGCCAAGATGACATGAGTGACAAGGCTCATGACTTATTTTACAATCAATGAAATCAAAATATTTTTGTAATGCAACTAACCTATCATGAGATGGATGTCCTAATCTATTGTGCCATAAATATTGTGAATTAGTGCTACTAGAAACCATTGTGATGTGGGGGAGAGCATGAATTTCTTTATTCAGAAGATACAAACCATCAATATTGCTAACTGCACCAATTATTTTCAAAGTGTACAAATCCTGTATCTCACAATTCTTATCAGTAAATCTCATTTTGCAATGCAAGGATGCGATTAACTTGGAAATAGATATGAGTTTGAAATTAAAGGTGGGGATGAATGGTGCGCGAAATTGTGATTCACTACACAACTTTGCACAACTAACCAGCAAGTGCACTGGGTCGTCCAAGTAATACCTTACGTGAGTAAGGGTCGATCCCACGGAGATTGTTGGTATGAAGCAAGCTATGGTCACCTTGTAAATCTCAGTCAGGCAGACTCAAATGGGTATAGATGATGAATAAAACATAAAGATAAAGATAGAGATACTTATCTATATCATTGGTGAGAGCTTCAGATAAGCGTATGAAGATGCCTTCCCTTCCGTCTCTCTGCTTTCCTACTGTCTTCATCCAATCCTTCTTACTCCTTTCCATGGCAAGCTTATGCAAGGGTTTCACCGTTGTCAGTGGCTACCTCCCATCCTCTCAGTGAAAATGTTCCTATGCTCTGTCACAGCATATGGCTAATCAGCTGTCGGTTCTCGGTCAGGCCGGAATAGAATCCAGTGATTCTTTTGCGTCTGTCACTAACGCCCCGCCTGCTAGGAGTTTGAAGCACGTCACAGTCATTCAATCATTGAATCCTACTCAGAATACCACAGACAAGGTTAGACCTTCCGGATTCTCTTGAATGCCGCCATCAGTTCTCGCCTATACCACGAAGATTCCGGTTAAAGAATCCAAGAGATAAACACTAGATCCTCGTATGCTTGTAGAACAAGAGTGGTTGTCAGTCACTTTGTTCATGAGTGAGAATGATGATGAGTGTCACGGATCATCACATTCATCAAGTTGAAGAACAAGTGATATCTTGGACAAAGAATAAGCGGAATTGAATAGAAGAACAATAGTAATTGCATTAATACTCGAGGTACAGCAGAGCTCCACACCTTAATCTATGGTGTGTAGAAACTCCACCGTTGAAAATACATAAGAACAAGGTCTAGGCATGGCCATGAGGCCAGCCCCCAAATGATCTAAGAACTAGATGTCCAAAGATGATCTAGAGATCTAAAGTGATCAAAAGATGTAAATACAATAGTAAAAGGTCCTATATATAGAAAACTAGTAGCCTAGGGTGTACAGAGATGAGTAAATGACATAAAAATCCACTTCCGGGCCCACTTGGTGTGTGCTTGGGCTGAGCAATGAAGCATTTTCGTGTAGAGACTCTTCTTGGAGTTAAACGCCAGCTTTTATGCCAGTTTGGGCGTTTAACTCCCATTTAGGTGCCAGTTCCGGCGTTTAACGCTGGGATTTCTGAGGGTGACTTTGAACGCCGGTTTGGGCCATTAAATCTTGGGCAAAGTATAGACTATCATATATTTCTGGAAAGCCCAGGATGTCTACTTTCCAACGCCGTTGAGAGCGCGCCAATTGGGCTTCTGTAGCTCCAGAAAATCCACTTCGAGTGCAGGGAGGTCAGAATCCAACAGCATCTGCAGTCCTTTTCAGTCTCTGGATCAGATTTTTGCTTAGGTCCCTCAATTTCAGCCAGAAAATACCTGAAATCACAGAAAAACACACAAACTCATAGTAAAGTCCAGAAAAGTGAATTTTAACTAAAAACTAATAAAAATATACTAAAAACTAACAAGATCATACTAAAAACAATGCCAAAAAGCGTATAAATTATCCGCTCATCACAACACCAAACTTAAATTGTTGCTTGTCCTCAAGCAACTGAAAATCAAATAAGATAAAAAGAAGAGAATATACTATAGACTCCAAATTATCAATGAAACTTAGCTCCAAATTAGATGAGCGGGACTAGTAGCTTTTTGCCTCCGAACAGTTTTGGCATCTCACTTTATCCCTTGAAATTTAGAATGATTGGCTTCTTTAGGAACTCAGAATCCAGATAGTGTTATTGATTCTCCTAGTTAAGTATGATGATTCTTGAACACAACTACTTATTGAGTCTTGGCCGTGGCCCAAAGCACTCTGTCTTCCAGTATTACCACCGGATACATACATGCCACAGACACATAATTGGGTGAACCTTTTCAGATTGTGACTCAGCTTTGCTAGAGTCCCCAATTAGAGGTGTCCAGGGTTCTTAAGCACACTCTTTTTGCCTTGGATCACAACTTTATTTCTTTCTTTTTCTTTCTTTTTCTTTCTTTTTCTTTTTCTCCCTTTTTTTTCGTTTTTTTTTTTGTATTCACTGCTTTTTCTTGCTTCAAGAATCATTTTTATGATTTTTCAGATCCTCAGTAACATGTCTCCTTTTTCATCATTCTTTCAAGAGCCAACAATTTTAACATTCATGAACCACAAATTCAAAAGACATATGCACTGTTCAAGCATACATTCAGAAAACAAAAAGTATTGTCACCACATCAAACTAATTAAGCTAGTTTTAAAGATGAATTTGAAATCCTGTACTTCTTGTTCTTTTGTGATAAAAACAGTTTTCTTTTAAGAAAGGTGATGGAGTCATAGGACATTTATAACTTTAAGGCATAGACACTAAGACACTAATGATCATAAGACACAAACATGGATAACATAAGCATGAAATTTTCGAAAAACAAGAAAACAAAGAACAAGGAGATTAAAGAACGGGTCCACCTTAGTGATGGCGGCTTGTTCTTCCTCTTGAAGGTCTTATGGAGTGCTTGAGCTCCTCAATGTCTCTTCCTTGTCTTTGTTGCTCCTCTCTCATGATTCTTTGATCTTCTCTAATTTCATGGAGGAGAATGGAGTGTTCTTGGTGCTCCACCCTTAGTTGTCCCATGTTGGAACTCAATTCTCCTAGGGAGGTGTTGATTTGCTCCCAATAGTTTTTGTGGAGGAAAGTGCATCCCTTGAGGCATCTCAGGGATCTCTTGATGAGAGGGGTCTCTTGTTTGCTCCATCCTTTTCCTAGTGATGGGCTTGAGGGCATGCCTTCTCAGTTGAACCGGCTTTGGATGCCATAAATGGTTATGGAAAAACAAAAAACAATGCTTTTACCACACCAAACTTAAAAGGTTTGCTCGTCCTCGAGCAAAAGAAGAAAGAAGAGAGTAGAAGAAGAAGAAATGGAGGAGAGGGAGATGGCTTTGTGGTTTGGCCAAAAAGGGGGGGAAGTGGTTTGAATTTGAATGGTGAGGTAGGTGGGGTTTTATGAAGGATGGATGTGAGTGGTGAAGAGAAGAGAGAGTGGTGGGTTGGTGGGGATCCTGTGGGGTCCACAGATCCTGAGGTGTCAAGGAAAAGTCATCCCTGCACCAAATGGCATGCAAAAACACGTTTTGTGCCAAATCTGGCGTTAAACGCCAGGCTGGTGCCCATTCCTGGCGTTTAACGCCAGGTTCTTGCCCTTTTCTGGTGTTTAACGCCAATCTGGTGCCCCTTTCTGGCGTTAAACGCCCAGAATGGTGCCAGACTGGGCGTTAAACGCCCAACTGCTAGCCTCACTGGCATTTAAACGCCAGTGGGTTCTTCCTCCAGGGTGTGCTGTTTTTCTTCCTGTTTTTCATTCTGTTTTTGCTTTTTCAATTGATTTTGTGACTCCTTATGATCATCAACCTACAAAAAAAACATAAAATAACAAAATAAAATAGATAAAATATAACATTGGGTTGCTTCCCAACAAGCGCTTCTTTAATGTCAGTAGCTTGACAGAGGGCTCTCATGGAGCCTCATATTTTCTCAGAGCAATGTTGGAACCTCCCAACACCAAACTTAGAGTTTGAATGTGAGGGTTCAACACCAAACTTAGAGTTTGGTTGTGGCCTCCCAACACCAAACTTAGAGTTTGACTGTGGGGGCTCTGCTTGACTCTGAGTTGAGAGAAGCTCTTCATGCTTCCTCTCCATGGTGACAGAGGGATATCCTTGAGCCTTGAACACAAAGGATTCTTCATTCACTTGAATGATCAGTTCACCTCTATCAACATCAATCACAGCCTTGGCTGTGGCTAGGAAGGGTCTGCCAAGGATGATGGTTTCATCCATGCACTTCCCAGTCTCTAGGACTATGAAATCAGAAGGGATGTAATGGTCTTCAATCTTCACCAAAACATCCTCTACAAGTCCATAAACTTGTTTTCTTGAGTTGTCTGCCATCTCTAGTGAGATTCTTGCAGCTTGTACCTCAAAGATCCCTAGCTTCTCCATTACAGAGAGAGGCATGAGGTTTACACTTGACCCTAAGTCACACAGAGCCTTCTTGAAGGTCATGGTGCCTATGGTACAAGGTATTGAAAACTTCCCAGGATCTTGTCTCTTTTGAGGTAATTTCTGCCTAGACAAGTCATCCAGTTCTTTGGTGAGCAAAGGAGGTTCATCCTTCCAAATCTCATTTCCAAATAACTTGTCATTTAGTTTCATGATTGCTCCAAGGTATTTAGCAACTTGCTCTTCAGTGACATACTCATCCTCTTCAGAGGAAGAATACTCATCAGAGCTCATGAAAGGCAGAAGTAAGTCCAATGGAATCTCTATGGTCTCATTTTGAGCCTCAGATTCCCATGGTTCCTCATTGGGAAACTCATTGGAGGCCAGTGGACGTCCATTGAGGTCTCCCTCAGTGGCGTTCACTGCCTCTCCTTCCTCTCCAAATTCGGCCATGTTGATGGCCTTGCACTCTCCTTTTGGATTTTCTTCTGTATTGCTTGGAAGAGTACTAGGAGGGAGTTCAGTAATTTTCTTGCTCAGCTGACCCACTTGTGCCTCCAAGTTCCTAATGGAGGACCTTGTTTCAGTCATGAAACTTTGAGTGGTTTTGATTAGATCAGAGACCATGGTTGCTAAGTCAGAGGGGTTCTGCTTAGAATTCTCTGTCTGTTGCTGAGAAGATGATGGAAAAGGCTTGCCATTGCTAAACCTGTTTCTTCCACCATTATTATTGTTGAAACCTTGTTGAGGTCTCTCTTGATTCTTCCATGAGAAATTTGGGTGATTTCTCCATGAAGAATTATAGGTGTTTCCATAGGGTTCTCCTAGGTAATTCACCTCTTCCATTGAAGGGTTCTCAGGATCATAAGCTTCTTCTTCAGATGAAGCATCCTTAGTACTGTTTGGTGCATTTTGCATTCCAGACAGACTTTGAGAAATCAAATTGACTTATTGAGTCAATATCTTGTTCTGAGCCGGAATGGCATTCAGAGTATCAATCTCAAGAACTCCTTTCTTCTGACTTGTCCCATTGTTCACAGGATTCCTTTCAGAAGTGTACATGAATTGGTTATTTGCAAACATTTCAATTAGCTCTTGAGCTTCTGTAGGCGTCTTCTTCAGATGAAGAGATCCTCCAGCAGAGCTATCCAAAGACATCTTGGATAGTTCAGAGAGACCATCATAGAAAATACCTATGATGCTCCATTCAGAAAGCATGTCAGAAGGACATTTTCTGATCAGTTGTTTGTATCTTTCCCAAGCTTCATAGAGGGATTCTCCATCCTTCTGTCTGAAGGTTTGGACTTCCACTCTAAGCTTACTCAATTTTTGAGGTGGAAAGAACTTTGCCAAGAAGGCATTGACTAGCTTTTCCCAAGAGTCCAGGCTTTCTTTAGGTTGAGAGTCCAACCATATTCTAGCTCTGTCTCTTACAGCAAAAGGGAATAGCATCAGTCTGTAGACCTCAGGGTCAACCCCGTTAGTCTTGACTGTGTCACAGATTTGCAAGAATTCAGCTAAAAACTGATGAGGATCTTCCAATGGAAGTCCATGGAACTTGCAATTCTGTTGCATTAGAGAAACTAATTGAGGCTTAAGCTCAAAGTTGTTTGCTCCAATGGCAGGGATAGAGATGCTTCTCCCACAGAAGTCGGGAGTAGGTGCAGTAAAGTCACCCAGCACCTTCCTTGCATTGTTGGCATTGTTGTTGTTTTCGGCTGCCATAGGTTCTTCTTCTTTGAAGAATTCGGTCAGGTCCTCAACAGAGAGTTGTGCCTTAGCTTCTCTTAGCTTTCGCTTCAAGGTCCTTCCAGGTTCAGGGTTAGCTTCAACAAGAATGCCTTTGTCTTTGTTCCTGCTCATATGAAAGAGAAGAAAACAAGAAAATATGGAATCCTCTATGTCACAGTATAGAGATTCCTTGAGGTGTCAGAGGAAAAGAAAAGTAGAAGACAGAAGTAGAAAATTCGAACTTATCAAAGAAGATGGAGTTCGAATGTTGCATTAAGGAATAGAGTTAGTTCATAAATAGAAGGATGTGAGAAGAAGGGAAGTAATTTTCGAAAATTAAGTAAAAGATTTTGAAAACATTTTGAAAAACACTAATTGATTTTCGAAAACAAAAGTGGGAAAGAAGTAAAGTGATTTTTGAAAAAGATTTTGAAATTAGAAATTAAAAAGATTTGATTTGAAAACTATTTTGAAAAAGATGTGATTAAAGAGATATGATTGAAAAGTTATGGTTTTAAAAAAAAGATATGATTTTGAAAACAATTCTAAAAAGATTTGATTTTAAAAATTAATGACTTGCCTAACAAGAAAAGATATGATTCAAACATTAAACCTTTCTCAACAGAAAAGGCAACATACTTAAAATGTTCAATCAAATCATTAATTGTTAGTAAGTATCTTTGAAAAAGGAAAGAAATTGATTTTGAAAACATTTGATTGAAAAGATTTGATTTGAAAAAGATTTGATTTTGAAAAACTTTGAAAACTTGAAAAAAAATTGATTTTGAAAACAAAATCCTCCCCCTTGTGCCATCCTGGCGTTAAACGCCCAGAATGGTGCACATTCTGGCGTTTAACGCCCAAAACTCTACCCTTTTGGGCGTTAAACGCCCAGCCAGGTACCCTGGCTGGCGTTTAAACGCCAGTCTGTCTTCTTCACTGGGCATTTTTGAATGCCCAGCTTTTTCTGTATAATTCCTCTGCAGTATGTTTGAATCTTTAATTCTCTGTATTATTGACTTGAAAAGACACAAATTAAAAATATTTTTGGATTTTTAATAATGAGGAATAATCAAAATGCAACTAAAATCAAATAACAATGCATGCAAGACACCAAACTTAGCAGTTTGTATACTATTGACACTAACAAAATGAGAATGCACATAAGAAATAACAAAACACTCAAGTCAATAGAATTCAAAGATCAAAACAAGGAAATCATCAAGAACAACTTGAAGATAAATGAAGACACATGCATAAATTTGAAAAATGCAAGAAGAACAGAAACATGCAATTGACACCAACTTAAAATGAGACACTAGACTTAAACAAGAAATATATATATATATTTTTTATGATTTTGTAATTTTTTTGGATTTTTCGAAAATTAAGTGGAAGAAGAAAATAAAGGTATCAAAATTCTTAATGAGAATTCCAGGAATCATGCAATGTTAGTCTAAAGCTTTAGTCTAAAGGAATTAGACATAGCTAGCTAAGCTTCAGCAGGACATTGCATTCAAGAGCTAAATTGATGATGATCAATCAGCTTTGGTGATGATAAGAACATCACCTTGAAACACTAGAATTCATTCTTAAGAACTCTGAAGAAAAATAATACCTAATCTAAGCAACAAGATGAACCGTCAGTTGTCCATACACAAACAATCCCCGGCAACGGCGCCAAAAACTTGGTGCGCAAAATTGTGATTCACTACACAACTTTGCACAACTAACCAGCAAGTGCACTGGGTCGTCCAAGTAATACCTTACGTGAGTAAGGGTCGATCCCACGGAGATTGTTGGTATGAAGCAAGCTATGGTCACCTTGTAAATCTCAGTCAGGCAGACTCAAATGGGTATAGATGATGAATAAAACATAAAGATAAAGATAGAGATACTTATCTATATCATTGGTGAGAGCTTCAGATAAGCGTATGAAGATGCCTTCCCTTCCGTCTCTCTGCTTTCCTACTGTCTTCATCCAATCCTTCTTACTCCTTTCCATGGCAAGCTTATGCAAGGGTTTCACCGTTGTCAGTGGCTACCTCCCATCCTCTCAGTGAAAATGTTCCTATGCTCTGTCACAGCATATGGCTAATCAGCTGTCGGTTCTCGGTCAGGCCGGAATAGAATCCAGTGATTCTTTTGCGTCTGTCACTAACGCCCCGCCTGCTAGGAGTTTGAAGCACGTCACAGTCATTCAATCATTGAATCCTACTCAGAATACCACAGACAAGGTTAGACCTTCCGGATTCTCTTGAATGCCGCCATCAGTTCTCGCCTATACCACGAAGATTCCGGTTAAAGAATCCAAGAGATAAACACTAGAGCCTCGTATGCTTGTAGAACAAGAGTGGTTGTCAGTCACTTTGTTCATGAGTGAGAATGATGATGAGTGTCACGGATCATCACATTCATCAAGTTGAAGAACAAGTGATATTTTGGACAAAGAACAAGCGGAATTGAATAGAAGAACAATAGTAATTGCATTAATACTCGAGGTACAGCAGAGCTCCACACCTTAATCTATGGTGTGTAGAAACTCCACCGTTGAAAATACATAAGAACAAGGTCTAGGCATGGCCATGAGGCCAGCCCCCAAATGATCTAAGAACTAGATGTCCAAAGATGATCTAGAGATCTAAAGTGATCAAAAGATGTAAATACAATAGTAAAAGGTCCTATATATAGAAAACTAGTAGCCTAGGGTGTACAGAGATGAGTAAATGACATAAAAATCCACTTCCGGGCCCACTTGGTGTGTGCTTGGGCTGAGCAATGAAGCAGTTTCGTGTAGAGACTCTTCTTGGAGTTAAACGCCAGCTTTTATGCCAGTTTGGGCGTTTAACTCCCATTTAGGTGCCAGTTCCGGCGTTTAACGCTGGGATTTCTGAGGGTGAATTTGAACGCCGGTTTGGGCCATCAAATCTTGGGCAAAGTATGAACTATCATATATTGCGGGAAAGCCCAGGATGTCTACTTTCCAACGCCGTTGAGAGCGCGCCAATTGGGCTTCTGTAGCTCCAGAAAATCCACTTCGAGTGCAGGGAGGTCAGAATCCAACAGCATCTGCAGTCCTTTTCAGTCTCTGGATCAGATTTTTGCTCAGGTCCCTCAATTTCAGCCAGAAAATACCTGAAATCACAGAAAAATACACAAACTCATAGTAAAGTCCAGAAAAGTGAATTTTAACTAAAAACTAATAAAAATATACTAAAAACTAACTAGATCATACTAAAAACATACTAAAAACAATGCCAAAAAGCGTATAAATTATCCGCTCATCAATGAACAAAGCATTGGTGAGATAGAGTTTGTTGATAAATACAATGGTTTCCATAATGCAGCTAGTAGTGAGGGCACCATTGGGTAATCTAACAATAATGGGATCTATTTTAAAGTGATTTTGAAAATCTGGGTATAAGACACGTGATCCGTGGCTCCAGTGTCTATGACCTATGACTTATGTTTTTGGGTGGAAATGTTTATAGCCTAGATATGAGAATTAAAATGCAAAATATGAACCATTCTACCTTGATGAGGAGAAGGAGTGATTTTGGTTGAAACTTGGCTAACGCTATGAGTATGGTGTGCATCTTGCCTGCTGAGCAATGCTAGAAGTGTCTCCCGTTGTTCTGGAGTGAATTCATTGATGGTGGTCTCACTTCTAACCATCTGGTGATCACTGAGATCATCATTATTACCCTCAGTGTTGTCAATGGCTGTCATACAATTGCGGACATGGATCTTGTTGTCAAAATGAGAATTGAAGTTAGGTGGATAACCATGCTTTTGTAGCAATTATCCACAGCATGCCCAGATTTTCCACAATAGGTGCATTGCAGTTTATTCCGGCCATCTTGTCTTTTTCCAGCCTGAGTCTTTTCTCTTTTGCCCTGACCTTTTCCTCTACTTTGTGAGGAACCTGTGATGCTCGAAGAAAAAGAAGCAGCATTCGCCAAAATCTTGACCTCTAAATCATTGTCCAAGCTGAAGAGCTGTTTTTCTTGCTGAGTGATCATGGACAAGATCTTATTCATACTAGGCAGTTCATCCATCAACATGATTTGTGACTTAACAGTGGAGTATTATTCACCAAGGCCACGAAGGAATTTTGTGACTCTGTCTTCTTCTCTGTGCATTCGAACAGCCCTTAGTCCACAATCACATTTCACACAATCACAGGCGGAAACAGATCTGAAATTATCAATTTCTTCCCAAAGGTTCTTCAGTTTGGCAAAGTAAGCAGCAACATTCATATCACCCTGCTTGAGTGCATATACCTCTTCATTCAACTTAGCTACTCTGAAACGATCACCCTGATAATAGCGGTGCTTAAGATCATTTCACAATTCGTAACCTACGTTTTTCCAAAGAACGCTTTGATAGATGTCTAGGCTGAGGGAAAGATTTATCTAGACTATAACATATATATTGCATCGCTGCCATGCCTTGAAATTCATATCAGTTTTTTTGTTTCAATATGGTGTCGTCAACAAATTCCAATTTATTTTTCGAAGCGATAGCAATGACCATGGCCTTGCTCCACGCGCTGTAGTTTGCACCAGTAAGGGTAACATTGGTGATAGGTATACTTGGATTTTCAGATAGAAGAATATAGTAAGGGATTGCTAGATCTTGATTCGGATTGGTTTGTTTGTTGATGTGACTTTGAATCTACGCTACTTGATTGAAGAACGTAGCAACTTTATGTATGTTCATGGTAGGAGTGGCTCCTCCTAATCCAGTACTTGAATTCGCCTCCATAGGTTTCAGATCTAAGAAATTTCGAATTTGAGAGTCGAAATCGCAACCTTTCTCTCTCAACCTCGTTGATCGGAAACTCGTTATTCCACACTCTTGAAAAATCAGTGAAACAACAGAGCTCTCATCAAATTCTGTGGTATGATTTCAAGAGAGAAGAAGAAAGAAAATAGATGAGAAAATATCGAAGAAAAAAAGGGAAAAAATGTGAAGATCGAGAAAATTAAGCAAAAGGAAGGTTCATGAACACTGTGTGAACATTGACACTGAATTCTTCATTATTCTCTGAATGCAGATAATGCGCAAATCAGAGAATAAGTCACTTTTTCTTCAATCAGAGTCTCCATGTTCCTCCATCTACACTCACTGCACCATGTGAAAATTTGATGTGTGAGTGGAAACGAATACATAACCAGAGAAACTGATATGAAAGTAAGTGATAAACTTGCATTATTGAAGAATCACACTAATTACAATACTAATGACAGCTATATATATGGCTATACTATTCTAACTAACTTTGTACAGCTCAACAAAGCTAATGATAACAGACCTCAACAAACTGCCTAACTAAGCAAGGGAGTGCTAAGGGAGTACTACTTCTAACTTCCTATTAAATAATTAATCAGCAACCATTATAATCAAGTAACAACAGCTACAACGGGCAGAATCAATAAGAAAATTGAAGACGCAGTGATGGAATTTGAAGAACAAGCTTCATATTATAAAGCTGAACTATGAACAACATTTGAAGACAAGAATAATAGAGTGAAAAATTCAGAACATCATCTCATACATGCAGAATTATTTTTCTTCCTTTTAAGCTTCATTTTAGATTTCATTGTTATGGTTATCTGATGTTTATTTTTCTGTAATTTAGAAAAAGACAAATCATGGTGAGATGAAAAAATTGAAAGAGCCATAAGAAAAAAGAGGCAAGAGAGATACATTGAAAAAATCAAAAGAAATTTTCTGTGTATTTGGTTATTGACTTATTATTGAACTAGGATTAGTTCTCCTTGCCAAGTTGGGATAGCACTTGCTGACTGTTGAACCAGTTAGGATACTCTTTTGCCAACCTGGAACAACACTTGGTAGTGACTAGGTTTGGTTAGAAGTTTAGTGGTTGATACTAGATGAATTAGGTTATAATTCATTGGTATTGGTGTATGTAATCTGTAACACCCTACCACAAAGAGCTTTATGCTTAAGTCATAAAAAAGAGGTGGTATGGTATTACAACCTCTATAATAAAATATATATACGTATAATACTTGAAGGATAGGTAAAGCAAAAATCGCAAAATTAAAAGCGCAACACTTTGGAAATAAGGTACTTGCATACGAGAAAGTTGAGGTACATAAACACACATATATATATATATAGAAAGCGAGAACAGAAAGTCAAGGGTGTATATATATAGAAAGCGAGAACAAAAAGTCAAGGATACAAATAACTACTTCTAACTTCCTATTAAATAATTAATCAGCAACCATTATAATCAAGTAACAACAGCTACAACGGGCAGAATCAATAAGAAAATTGAAGACGCAGTGATGGACTTTGAAGAACAAGCTTCATATTATAAAGCTGAACTATGAACAACATTTGAAGACAAGAATAATAGAGTGAAAAATTCATAACATCATCTCATACATGCAGAATTATTTTTCTTCCTTTTAAGCTTCATTTTAGATTTCATTGTTATAGTTATCTGATGTTTATCTTTCTGTAATTTAGAAAAAGATAAATCATAGTGAGATGAAAAAATTGAAAGAGCCATAAGAAAAAAGAGGCAAGAGAAATACATTGAAAAAACCAAAAGAAATTTTCTGTGTATTTGGTTATTGACTTATTGTTGAACTAGGATTAATTCTCCTTGCCAAGTTGGGATAGCACTTGCTGACTGTTGAACCAGTTAGGATTCTCTTTTGCCAACCTGGAACAACACTTGGTAGTGACTAGGTTTGGTTAGAAGTTTAGTGGTTGATACTAGATGAATTAGGTTGTAATTCATTGGTATTGGTGTATGTAATCTGTAACACCCTACCACAAAGAGCTTTACGCTTAAGTCATAAAATAGAGGTGGTATGGTATTACAACCTCTATAATAAAATATATATACGTATAATACTTGAAGGATAGGTAAAGCAAAAATCGCAAAATTAAAAACGCAACACTCTGGAAATAAGGTACTTGCATACGAGAAAGTTGAGGTACATAAACACACACACACACACATATATATATATATATATATATATATATATATATATAGAAAGCGAGAACAGAAAGTCAAGGGTGTATATATATATATATATATATATATATATATATATATATATATATATATATATATATATATATATATATATATATATATATATATATATATATATATATAGCGAGAACAGAAAGTCAAGGATACAAATAACAAGCTCCTAACTCAGCCTACGAAGCCATACATACATACATACATACATACATACATACATACATACATACATACATATATACATACATACATACATACATACATACATATATATATATATATATATATATATATATATATATATATATATATATATATATATATAAACCCATAACCCAAAATACATAAAAGTAACCTTAAGTCTCCATAAACTTCTATGAGGTGCAAAAACAAAACATATATATATATAAGGAGAGTCTATACATATAGATATATCATAATAGAACAAAATATAAAATCCCAAAGCCCACATCACTGCAGAGAACTCCAGACACCTAGTGAGGTGCCTCTCGACCTGTATCTAAAAGATGTAAATATCTGTATGGAATGAGAACCGAGAGTTCTCAACATGGTTAAGGTGCCGCATACATAAGATTTAAGGTCCCGGAAAAACCAGAGGCAATCCTAGGACGCCGACACTCAGATTATAAAACTTACGAATTAAAACGGAAACCATAAATAAGGGTGGTTTTCAAAGCATTCCTAAACTTAACCAAATACTTTAACCTAACCCTTCATCATCCACTTTCCTCCAAAACCTCCAACTCCGAGGGAACCACACAGACAAACAAGCAGATAATAATAAACACAATTAGGATACAAGTAATGCAGATAGCAGGTAAGACAATTAATATTAAAGTCACATGGGCACTCCCAATTAGAGCATAAGCAAGCAATTCAAACATGTGCATATGATGCATGCCTGTCCTATGGCTAATGAGTCTCATCTGTTGGTTATCAAGCCAACCCAACAAGTTCGGCTGCTAAACCCTGGAACTGTCCCTCGACGCGCATCCCCAAGAGTCTATGCATAGCTTTTTCTCATATATATCTTGCTCATTAGGGGATATCCTTCCCGAGAATTTATACGTGTCCAGTCACCCTTACGTTGTAGGGTCAACAGAGTATCAAGTCTCAACCTAGAGCACGTGGTGGCAAGCCACTGTTCTTTACTCATGGAAACTCGTATCTCAGATAAAATAAGTGCATAAACCACTTAAGCATTCATATTCAATCGTAATCATTTCATAATTCATTCATTATAGCCATAACATCACTTATACATCATATATTTGTACTTTTATACATAATTCATCATAACCCGGAGCAAGTGGGGTGAACTACACCTTTACATCTACCCGGGAGCATCTATACTAACCAATCTGGAGCAAGTGGGGTGAAACTACAACCCTTACGTTTACTTGATGAGTGTGCATCATGTTGTTTTTCAATGCTTTTTCATACAAGAAATTGATGATTAAAGGTTAATTATTGGGTATTTTAGTGCTTAAATAGTATATTGCTTTGATCTTTTGCTTTTATAAATTTTGTAGGAAATAATGAAAAAAAGAAGCAAAAAGGCACAAATTAAGCTAAAAATGAGAAAAAAAGAAATTTTGGGGCACACTTTGAAGTTTGAGAATGCTTCAGAACTTTAGGCCACACTTTTAAAAGCATGGCCCATGATTTAAACAAGAGAAGAGCGTTCTTAAGCTAAGAGCGCTACGTTCCCTTCGAATGAGCGCCTGCGATGCTTTTGAAAATTTGATTTGAAATTTAGCTATCGATGCGCACACGTGCATGACGCGTACGCGTGGATGTGATTTTTGGGAACAAGCACGCACACGCATGGGTTAAGCAGCAGCGTGGAATTGAAGTTTTGCAATCCATGCGTACGCGTGGAAGGAGCGCTCTTGGCGCAAGCGCTACGCTCTCAAAGTGACCGCTACAAGGGACGCGTACGCGTCGATGGACCAAAACACTAGGGACACGCAAGCATATAGCACGCATACGCGTGGGTGCAAAAATGCTCCGCTCGCCAAAAGAACGCTACACTCTCCTGGAAGCAAATTATGATTCAACTAAGCTTCATTCCTAGCCCATTTGAACTTCAAGCAAGCAAGCCCATTCATATCACTCAATCAAGGTCACAAGGATCATCTAGATTTAATTTTCATTTGATTGTAATTTGTTTTAAATTTCATTTCAATTTGTAATTTAGGAAAGCCTATATAAAGGCTTCAGTTTCAATTCAGTAGAGGGGAGGCTCAAGGGCTGCTTGCGGACAGTAGGAGTAGGAGTAGGGTAGAAGGCTCTACTAGAGAGCTCTCTTAGAGGATTAGAGACTCCAGAGAGCTTAGCATAGTTGAAATACACTTTAATTTTCTGCAAATTCTATATTTCAGCTTGTATTGAATTTAATTTCCTTTATGCAATTTCTATTTCTTGCACTTCTACCTTTCTGCCAATTTACTTTCTGCCAATTTTACATTCCCGTTCATGTTGAGCTTGATTTAATTTTATGCAATTTTAATTTTCTGTTCTTGTTCTTAGAGCGAAAATCCATTAACCCCACTTCATTAGGGGAGGAGCTCTATTATAATTCACATGATTGAGTGATCTTCTTCTTCTTCTCAATTCATCTGGATAGCTAAAAAATAACTTCTGTTTTGATTGATATCCATGCATTTCGGAAGGGGGTTTGAATCTGTAAATTTCCATGTGAGCCTCAGAAGGAAAATCATGGAAATTAGAACTGAAGCTCTATTTCTCACTACTCTCTTGATCAACACCATTCGGGAGGAATTGAGATCCTGAGAGTTAGTGTGGCTTATGGATGAGAGACATGCACTTAACCTCTTCTCATGACAATTAAATCAAGGAATTGTCAAGATTGATTGTGATTAGAGAGATTGGATTGCCAAAGAAATGGGATCCAATCAATTTCAATCCGCCATAGATCTACTCATATGATTGAGAAAGGAGTTGAGACCCATTTGATTCATTGTGGATTATGATATCTCCAATCCCTAATGAATCTTTCTCTCTGTTATTTCTATTCCATTTAATTTTTCAGCACCCAGTCCCTTTACATTTGATGCAATTTACATTCTGCATTTTAAATTCCTTGCACTTTACCTTCTGATTATCAGTTTCACTCAATTCACCACTGTCAGCTTAACTAGACTAATCACCTAACTAAAGTTGCTTGATCCATCAATCCCTGTGGGATCGACCTTACTCTTGTGAGTTATTACTACTTGATGCGACCCGATACACTTGCCGGTTAGTTTATGCGAAATTCAATTTTTCGTCATCATTACTCATGAGGTACGACTCTAGCTCTGATACCATCTGTAACAGCCCAGACTATCCGCTAGCACGATATTGTTCGCTTTGGCACACAAGGCCTCACGGTTTTACTTTTGACGATAGGGATGATAGCCGAAACCCCCACACTCACTCGTCAAAACGCGTCATGCTAGGGAGACGTATCCACACCCTTATAAGGCATGCTTCGTTCCCCTCCCCAACCGATATTAGCAGCTTGCTGCCACGGTGATGCCACCTTTAGTGACGTAAGGCGCGGCCCCAGAATCCACTCACGGAAGTGAGGCAGCTGATGCCCCTCCACCACCGCCGATCGTATGGTTGACCATTTGGCTCGATGGCAGTACAGGTTAAGTATCACTTTGAGTCTTGTATATTTCCTTATTATTGTTATTGCTGGAAGTGCCTGAAAATTTATTCTAGTTTAGTGGATTTAGGTTTTTGGCTGAAAGTGCTTTCTATTTTCTGATTATGAAATTGCTGAAAGTGTCTGGTTATTGATTCTTGTTTAGTGGATTTAGGTTTGATTGCTTGAAAGTGTTTTCTATTTTCTGATTATGAAATTGCTGAAAGTGTCTGGTTATTGATTCTTGTTTAGTGGATTTAGGTTTGATTGCCTGAGAGTGTTTCCTGTTTCCTGATTATAGAATTACTGAAAGTGTTTGGTCATTGATTCTTATTTGATTTGATTTAGGTTTGATTTCCTGAAAGTGTTTCCTATTTCCTAATTATTGTTATTGCTGAAAGTGTCTGAAAATTAATTCTAATTTAGTGGATTTAGGTTTGATTGGCTGAAAGTGTTTTTTGTTTCCTGATTATAGATGCTGAAAGTATCTGGTTATTGATTTTTATTTAGTGGATTTAGGTTTGATTGCCTGAAAGTATTTCCTATTTCCTAATTATAAAATTGTTGAAAGTGTCTGGTTATTGATTCTTGTTTAGTGGATTTAGATTTGATTTCCTGAAAGTGTTTCCTTTTTCCTTATTATAGAATTGCTGAAAGTGTCTAGTTATTTATTCTTGTTTATGGAATTGTCATATTGTTTTGTTTGTGGATTGTTGATAGGTTTGTGCCGAACAACAATCAGGAAGATATACGACCACCGAATAGGACGCTAAGCACGATCTTACCATCAGGAAGATATATGACCACCGAATGGGTCGACAGTTACAGCAAATGCTAGAGGATGTTCGTGAGGCACGGAACCACCTGACGACCTAGCTCCAATCGAAAATAAAGAAGGCTTTGTTAGTTTATTAGAAGATTGATGAGGGGTTCAGGCATCAGCGTCTCACCAACAGAGCTAACAAGGCATCGGCCAAGTCATCCAAGTATACCGGTAGCTCAGCGACCTTCATGAAGACTAAGGTCAAGCTGGTATGTAGTGTCTTTAATTTTGTTAATAACTTAGTTATATTTTTTTACATATCTTCTACTAAGCATCCTAATGATATTATTTCAATACAACATGTGTAGTAGAAGTCATTGGATTGCGAGGCGACATTGGCGGAGACGTTCAAATACACCCATACGCTGAAGGAGAACAAAGAGAGATTTGCTAATCAGCGGTCTCAGGATCATTATGTGAGTAAACATACATCTGATCTTCTGGCATAAAATTATTAGAGATTAACTGTATAGCTATCGTACTGTGTTACACAGGAGTCTTACACGCAGAGATTAGAGGCCGTGACTCAACAATCTCAACAAAGTTGGGAGGATGCCGCCGATGGCTCTGCTGCTTCAGTCGTCGATCTTGATGCGGTTTGACGTGAGGTCGCCTTAGCACCGTACAAGAACTGCGTATACCGAATTGGATCATTATTTGCCAGCAGCCTCCGAACCTCCACATTGAGGCTGTCGTCAGGCTTTGCCACCCGTCGAGTCATCGAGACCGAGTAAGGCATGGATTTGAGACTGTAGGTGCAGGAACTCCAACGCAACCTTCACCAGCAGGCTCAGGAGCTAAACGATTATCGGAAAAGGTATCAGGAGATCCTCACATGCGTGACGGACAATGATGACCTCAGACTGGAGTGGAGGGAGCAGCTGAAGCGACTTCAGCAGATAGAGACTCAGATGGAGGTATATCAGGCTCAGATGCACGCCGCTAGCAACATCCTTTCTGATGGCAGCGGTCCTGTTGGTAGCACACAGACATCACTGCCTTCTGCGCTACCTCTTCAAGGCCACGGGACCGATGACGAGGACTACCTGGATATTTAGTTGTTAGTGTTTTGTTTTATTGTTTAATTGTTTCATTGTATTTATTTGATGTAGTTGACTTTTAATTTATTTGAACATAGTATTATTTATTTTAAATACTAGGTTTTTATTATTTATGAATTGACCATTAATTGTGTGAAAAATAAATTTATATAAAAAATTAGAATTGACCATTTATTTCAAAAAAAAAGTTTTAAAAATTGACATTACCGTCGGATTTGACGGTAATAGTGTGGGAAACATATCTTAGCACCAACATTATCGTCAAAAAAATTCGCCGGTAACTAAATAATTTTTCAAATAGGTAATCCGTCGCAGAATCCGACGATAATTACCGTCAGACAAAAAAATTCTGTCAGTAAATATTTATCGACATAGCTTATACCGTCTGATTCCTTCCGACGGTACTTAAATTACCGTCTAATTTTTTCGTTTTATAGACAGAAATTTCGATAGTACTCAACATTTTTCTTGTAGTATATACTCAACATTTTAAGTATCATTATTAATTACAAAAAATTAACACATCCACTAAATAATGGCAGCTGAGCATACAGTAATAAATCATAATTTTCTTTTGGCTTTTGGATTTGGATATTCATCTATGTATTCATCAAATTAACCTATCAATTATTATATCGCCCAACAGCATCAACCATCATAGATTCATATAAATTCCTTACTGATACACTAGCTTGCGAAAAAAAAGTACCTTCTTGATTATCATTACCTGCATTCAAATGCGTTGGACTTTTCTTATGCGAATCCCAACAATAATATCTTGTCTTGAAAACATATTTGTATAAATATAGTGAAATCTCTTTAGGAGTTGAAAAAAATTTTATTTTTATACTTGTTGTAAGGATATCTAAATACACCACCATCAAATATAAATTAAAGTTATTTTGTCGTTATATCAATGAAATCCTAAACACCATTAACAAGTTCTTGTCTTAATCTCCCTCGATTTGACGAATTTCTATTATATATACACTTTCAATATTCTAAAATTTTCATATTTAACTAAAAATATATTAAAAATCAAATTAGTTAAATTCTACTTCTGTGAAATAATAAATATGAGTAGAATCAAATTATATATACAAAATTTTAATATCATATTTTAATGAATAACAAATCATTTCAAAATCTAAAAGATAAAATCAAGTAGACAGAGTAATTAACTAGTACCAATCAAGACACATACTATTACTCGATAAAAATCATCGAATCGATGAATCGAGTTTTTGATATTTATTGAGATTGAGAAGGAATTCGATTGTTAGATTTTGGTGGAAATAGTTATTTCATTGAGCTATTGGCAAATTGACAAGTGTCATCAGAAGATTAATGGAAGATGTTTATAAATAGAATTGCAAATAAGGGATTAGGAGTTAGAGAAATCTCTTTAGAAACATACTCATACACACTTACATCTCCAAAAATTTTTTGAATATGTTTTTGAGTTATACTTTCTGTAAGTTTCTTTTTATGTTTTATACTTTTTTTTTTTAATTCTGCGCATTATATTTTATGAAGTTTATTTTTTGAGCAAGTTTCAGATCAATAACTTTTACATTTAGAATTTGTCTTTATCTTATTTTATTTTTACTGCAAATTTTATTATTGATCAAATTTATTTACATTCAAAACTTTGCATGTACAGGTCATTTTATTCTTTTAAGTTATTAATAAATCTTTAAATAAAAAAAATAAAAATCTTCTCTTTTTTTCGTGACAAAAATGATAAACTTTGATGCATAATAAATTATTACCCGTAAAAAAAGAGTAATTTTCCTTCCTAAATATTAAATTTCGAATCAATCTAAAATCTTCTTGCAAAAAATTATTTCCATTCTACCTGCAAAAATTCTGTTAAACACATACCATTACAAATACTCTTATAATTAGGAGGTACACCACACTTGTTAGCCTTAATGATCTAAAGTAATGTCTTTCTTCAAAGTTGCAAGGGATTACCCTTTTAGAGTCACCAACTTAGCAGAATATACTTGTGAGAGAGCAAACTTCACAGATACACCTTCTCCTTGCGACAATGACTTATGACAGTGTGACAATGCACCACAACACCAATATGTTCTGGCTATGGTGGATTTGTCTTCTCTTGATTAGGGTATGGTTGTGGATATTGGTAAATACTCGAAGTTGAACCTGTGAATGCTGTCCCCTCTTTTGCCTTTTCATTTTTTATTTTGAAAAAAAAAAATAGTTAATTTAATAAAAAAGAAATAATAAACTCAACGTCAACCAAATAAAAACTCAACTCAACGTTAAATTTATAAAATAGAAAAACAAATTTTATAAATAAAAATTAGCTTTCAATTTTTCATGATCAATTCTATCAATATTCTTAAAATTTGTGATCAGAATAGTTAATTTCATCTCAAATAAATGCGATCGCACCTACTTAGTTAAGATTCCATGCCTTTTTGTCCCTATTTTATAAGCATCTCAAACAACTTGAACATAACTTTAAGCATTGGTTGGTTGGTTCATTCTTCAGATAGAGACAAAATTATAGTGTTCACCTAGAGTACCTACTTAGTGACTCTGATGTTCTTTTATATATAAATTAATTAGAATAACGTTTGTTAGAATACCATTAAAATTTATTATTTTTTATTATTAATTAGTTATTAATATTTATAATATAAATTTAAATTAATAATTAAAAATAATAACTAAAAATAATAAATTTTAATAATTATATAATATTTTTCATAAATTAATTTGGATGATTATAATTAACACTTTCATAAGTCGGCAAGGTTAGTTACATACGTCATGGACCTAACCATAAAAAACAGATTATTAAATGGCAGAGGATAAAGGGGGATGACAACAAGGGCTAGTTAACGAGAATAATTGGTTTTTATAAGACTTGGATTGCTAGAATGGGCAAGTAAAAAATATAATTTATTATTGAATTAATTAATTTTTTTCTTAAAAAACTAAAATTAAAGGTTTAACATATAATTTACTTGCATTCATGTACACACTTTTTCATCCACTTCTAGACCTTTCCTATCTAATAGTAATTTGGATAATCTACTAAAAAATAAGTTATACGAGAAACTAGGAGAGGGGAAGAAGAAAAAAAAAAAAAAAAACTCAATTTACTCCTCCTTATGTTCATATTCATTGAAGCTTGAAATATTAGTATGGATAGCTAACTTCTCTCCAGTTCTACTTAATTATTATAAGGAAGAAAGATGAAATTTCCATTAAAGTAGAAAAATATTATATCAATAATTTTTAAAAACAACTACATTTAAAGTAAGATAAAAAAAAAATGCATTTTCATAAATAAGAGAAATTTATGTCTCAATTTCTGACTTTTCTTTAAATATACTTGTTGATGTAGTTTATTAATATAGTTGTATATAAGAATATAATTAGGTTGAACTATTTTGTCGGTATTTATAATTTTATTAAATTTTTATCTAAGTTTTCATATTTTAAAATTTTTTAATTATGCTCTTACAAATTATTTTATTTTATAAAAAATAAAAAATATTTTTTATATTATCTATTTTTGTGTTTGATGTATGATAAATTGTGTAATCTTCTAATTAAAAATGAATATTCTAGATTTTTAATTTGTTTCCTTTCTGAAAGATAACTATTAATTAGGATTTAAATAAAAATTTAATCTAATTATAAACTTTGAAATTATAAAATTAATTAAAAATTTAATAAAATTATAAAAACTAACATCATCATTAAACTTAAGAATTATTACGAATAAAAATTAAAAAAGAGACGATTCATAAAGTTGGCTTAAATAAGTTTTTATTCTCTATAAAATATCTGTATTTTATTTAAGTCTAAAAAATTTAAAATTTTGGTTTTAGTCTCAGTCATTAGTTTATTACATTAAATACTGATATGACAAGTTAAATAAAAGGTATAAATAAAAACGTGGTAAGTTAAAATTAAATACCTATAAAAATATAATAAGGTGTATTATATTAGTATTTACTATTTAGTCTATTATGTCAGTATTTAACAAAATAAATTAACAGATAAGAACTGAAATAAAAATCTTTTAGATGTAATCCAAATTATTTTATAAGAATGAACCAAACTTATCTAAGGCATCAAAATTTCAAGCTGATATTTAATTATTTATTTATTAGCCATTTACAAATACACAAAAATGTGACTGGGAGGTGTTATTTAGTAATTTAGCTACAAAATGCATTTGAAGTAGCTTTCAGTTTTTGCAACCCCACAAAAGGTACGCTTTCTAAGTGTGGCACTTTTTGATTTGCAATTGCAATTGCAATGAACCCTTGGAAGAATAATTTGTCTTCTTTAGCTTTAAACCATTCCAATCATATTTATGTTCATTACCTTTGAAAGTGGGGGGGACTCATTATTTTTCTCCATTATTGTCCACCACAAATATGGGTATCACCAGTTAATAAAGTTGGAGGTCTTTTAAATCCATCAAATCATCAAAGCTCTCCACCAAATTATACCTAAGAAAAAAAAAAGCAAGAAATATTGCAGATAATTGAGAATCGTATGCAGTGAAATTGATGAACAATAAAAGTTATTGTTGAGGTCAATAACTTAATGTTCATTATGGTTAGTCCAACTTCCCTAGTCCCTTCGTCATTGTTAATTCAATTGATCAGCTTCATTCCATTATATTCCATTTCATTCCAGCTATATTATATTACTATTAATCACCTTTTGCTTCCAAACGTGAAGGTTTGATTTGATATATATTTTGAGTTTAAAGTTTAAACCACACCTTCCTCTGTATATATAGCTGTTGAATTATGAGACCATAACATATTCAAAATAATCACGTGACCTTTTCCTTTCTTCTTACTTTTAACATTTTTTATGAGGGAAAAGTTTGAAAAAGGAGAACACTTAAAGTTAAATGATGTATGCACTTCAATCTAAGATACATTACTGTTCTAAACCATTTAGGCTAAATATTAATTTTATCTTTAAGAAATATTTTTATTATTACTCTAAACATTTTAATCGTTGAATCACTTTTTTTTTCAGATGTTTTCCTTCATCATCATCTTTTTTATTGTTTTCTAGTCACCCATTATTAATTAGTAATAATTATTACTATCGCATCATGTTCCATATTAATATAAAAATTTGATTATTTTATTAAAAAATATAAAACAATATGACACGAATACTTTAATTTTTTCTATTAATGAAATATTTTTATAAATTTTTTAAATTGGGTCAATCAAATTTTTAATAACAAAATTCAAATAATAGTCAAAAAAGGAGAAAGAAAAATGTACATTAGTAACACCCATTTGACTTAAAATGGACGGTTCATTTTGGCGAATAAGCGTTAGGAGTGTGCTACACTGCTACCCAAGGTACAGAATTTAAGTAGGCAATTAAATCCAGGCACTGATTTTATAATGCAAGTATGCAACAAATGAAGGATGCATCTAGTTTTAATTTTAGGGTAAAGTATTAAAATGGTCTTTTAGGTTTGAGTCTAATTTTGTTTTAATTTTTAAAGTTTAAAGTGTCTTATTTGAATCTAAAAAAATTTATTTAGGTTTAATGTAGTCCCACTGTAAAGACAAAGTTAAATAATTAACGAAATGTTCTACATGACAGCAATACAAGAATAAGATTGATAATTTGGAAAACAAGTACAAACTTCAGAGGTACAAAATTAACCGTGGATGTCAATACATTTATTTATCATTTTTCTTACAATTTAAATGAAATATTTTCTATAGAACTAAAGAGAATGATAAATAAATATATTGATGCATCTACGTTTGATTTTGTGCCTCTAGAGTTTGTACTTGTTCTCCAGATTATCGACCTTGTTCTTGTACTATTGTTAAGTAAGACATTCCGTTAATTATTTAACTTTAACTTCACAGTGGTACTACATTAAACCTAAATAAAATTTTTTGGATTCAAATAAGATATTTTAAATCTTAAGAACCAAACATGATTATGCCCAAACGTAAGGGACCAATTTAATATTTTATCCTTAATTTTACTTTTATTTTGAATTCTATAAGATAACCCATAAATATTTGTAGGATTATTTATTATAAGTAATAATTTAAAATTAAAAATAAAATTTATTCATTTTATATATACTCTTAATTTAATTATACAAATAATACTATATTTTTAAATAATATTAATTTTATTTCATTAATTAATTTTAATACAAATTTTATTTTTAAATTAATTCAATTTTTAAAAATATTAAAAATAATACTCTAATTAAATACTATAAAATATCAATTCCTTATTAATGTTATCCTTCGCCAGTAATAAGAAAAATCCGTGAGTTTAGAGTACATTTGTTTTATGTGTGTCTATAAAAAACATAAACACGGATACACATATATAATGTTTAGTTATTAAGACACTGATTTTTTAAAGATATAATGATACACAAACATATATAAAATACATATATTTAATATTTTTTAAAAAAATGAAACATTGAGATAAATTAAATGAGACAAATTTTTATTTTTATTCATAATTATTTTTTAAAATATTATTTTTATCCTTTAATTTTAATCTTTTTTTTCATATTTTTTTCTTCGTTCGTGTTCTGATATACTCGATCCTCTTCCTCTTCTTTCTTTCTTTTTTTCTGTTTCTTTTGTCACTTCTTTTTTTCTGTCACCACTATTGTCATCACCACTACTGTCGTCGTGTCCTTCTCTCTTATCTTTCTTTCTCCATCACTTGTTCAGATTCAGATCCGTCGCGCTGTCGCTGTATTCCACCCTGGTAAACTCATTCTGTTTTGACGTATCTAGAGACTAAAGATAAACCGTTTACACAAAAAAAAGATACTATCGTTCCAGATCTGTCACACCTCCTTTTTATTTGGTCTAGATTCTTTATTGTCTTTGCTTTTTTCTCGCTGTCACCCCTCTTTCTTCTTCTCTTCACGGTTCGCACCACCGTATCTCCCCTCTTTCTCTTCAGTCCACCACTATTGCTTTCTCTAATTTTGCTTTCTATCCATTCTTCTTTCTTCCTGTCTTTTTCTTTATTTTTTTATTTTGTCTAAAAAAAGTTTATTTTTTTATTATTTATCTCTATTTTTTTTAATATTATTGAATTTGTTGGTGAAAATATTAAATTTTTTTTATATTTAAATATTTTTTTTGGTTATATGAATAATGGTGGAGAAAAAAATAGGTAATAATAGAATAAAAATCTGTGTGGTGAAATAATAATAAAAATAAAGAATGAGAATATTATAAATTTTTTTAATATTTTGTGTATCTTGTATATTTGTTTTGCTAAACATAAAATATATATTTTATAACTATATCTTTTTAATGTCTCAATATCTATATCTATATCTAAGATATAACCAAATACAGTTTTAGAGTCCTTTATTATGGTGTGTTTGTTTGAGGTGAAAATGGGAGGAAAGAAAAAGAAGGAAAAGAAATTGAAAGGAAAATAGTTATTTTTCTTTGTTTGGTTGAGGAGAGAAATGAAAGAGAAAAGAAAATGAATGGAAAAATATTGATGGGACCCATCAATTTTCTTTCCCTCCAACAATAGAGAAAAAATGGAGAGAAAATTATTTATCTCTCTTTACTTCCAATATTACCCCTTTACTTTTTTCAATATATTTTATAATACAAGGATAAAATTGTCTTTTTATACCATTTCTTTTCTTCTTATTTTCCTTTCATCCAAACACATCTAAAGAAAATAAAAATTCACTCAATTTCTTTCTTTTCCTTTTTTTCTTTCTATTTCTTTCTTCTCTATTTCTTTCCTTCCAACCAAACATAGCCTTAATGAATTTAAATGAACAATAACTTGGTAACAGTAATTATTAATTGAATTTAAGTGTTACCGACCATTATGTGCTGATTGCTTTCATAACTAATAATTAGTCAAGACTCGTTAGTCGTTACCTATATGTAATTATATCTTCAATAATAACTATTGCTATCGTAACCCAACATCAATAGTTCAGTGGACTAGATATATATTGTAATTGTAGTATATATTATCTAATCTATTATAATATAAAAAAAATTAAAATAGTGGTATGATGAATAAATAATATATAAAATTTTAAATTTTATATAAAATTATTATATCATTTGTTATAATAATATAAAAAATATTTATTTTAAAATTATATTTATACTATTATAAAAATAGTATTTATATAATTAATCTAACATTATTAATCTCATAATTTTACATATTAAACTATTTAATTTTACAAAAAAAATATAGTATAAAAAACTATTAATTTTTTTAATAGTTTAAATTTTAATATTAAATATCTTATTTAAAAAAATATTTCATAAAAATTTATCTATCTATCTATCTATCTATCTATCTAATAATTTATTATAATATATAAAAAATAAAATTAAGTAATAACACAATAAACTCTTGATATATTAGATAATTTTTAATATTGTCATATAAATATTTTAGTAAAATTGTCATTTTATATTTTTTCTATCATTACATCACTTTTCGCTCGTAGTGTTGAATCTTATTTTGTAATAATCTCTTTTTACTCTATCTTGATTTTTATTTATGTTATTCTATACCTTTAGTAGTAATGTTATTTTTTCTTAATAGATATAAATTATTTAATTTAATAAAATTTAATTTATTCTCTCTTTTTATTCTCATTTTTATTCATGTCTATTATATAAATTAACATTTATTTCACATATTTTTTTATCTCCTCTCACATAATTTTATGTCTCTTATTCTTTTTTCTTTGTCTTTGCTAATATTTTGTACAATTTATTTAAAAAATTAATTACCACAGTTTTTTATTTTAATTTGCTAAATAATTTGCTCATTATATATTAGGTGATGAACTCCTAAAATACTATAAAGTATAATGTTCTTATAATATTTTTAAGTTCTTTTTATTTTTAATTTAATTATGTTTATCAATTATATATTATTTTTGTTATTTATATATCATTTTTTCAATAATTTATATTTTAATATTATTTAATTGTAATAATAATATTAAAAATGCATGCATGATATCATGATTCAAGAAAAGATAGATGTTATTTTTAATTATTAAAATATTATATTTATATTTGTATTACATTCATTATTGCACTATAGTATTTAAGTTTGTTAAACGTATATATTAGGAGATAAATTTCTTCAAACATTAAAATGTCTACTGTCCTTATAATTTTATGGGTAAAATATATTTTTTGTTCTTAAAATTTGTCAAAAACTCTAAAATACTTTTAGATTTTATTTTGTTTTAATTTTATCTTAAAAATTTTTAATTTGTATTAAATATATCCTAACAACAAAATTTTAAAAAAAATTAGGACTAATCTAACAATAATACATGATAAATATATTGGATTTGCCTATGTTAAAGTTATTATTGTGAAGTTATTCTTAAATTATTAGTCAGAATTTTTTTTAAAAATTAATCGTTAACAGTAAATTTGATACAAATAAAAAACTTTTAGAATAAAATTGAAATAAAATAAAACTTAAAAATATTTTAAAATTTTTAACAAACTTTAAAAATAAAAAATATATTTTATCTAATTTTATTTAAATTTAATATTTATTTTTAAAATACATATAAAAATCGCATATTTAAATCTAGTATATAATAAATGCATTAACAACATTGTGATTAAAACAATGAAGGCCCTGTTTGGTGGCATTTACCATTTACATTACAACCCCAAATCAAAATCAAATTGGTCAGGAAGTTGTTTTCTAATTTGACAAAGGATAAATATGAAAAATAATAAAAATCAGTTAACATGAATGCTATATAAGTAATTTTTGAATAGTTCAACGTAAGCAAAACTGAAAACCTTTAATAGAAAACTAAAAGGCTAAAGTATCACTTTTGTCTTTAATATTTAGGATAAATTTTAAAATTATTCCTAACATATATTTAAAATTATTTTAATATTGTTTTATTGTTAGTCATCCTCTTAATAGAGTTGATGATAGGATGATATTGATATGATTTTAAAACGTTAGAAATTTAAATAAAAAAATTATTCTTAAAAAAATTACCAAATCAAGTAAAATAAAAATAAATAATTTGAATAGAAAGGAGAAAAAAATATAATACATATATAATCAAGTATAAATTATGCATTTTTATCTCAAATATACTGAATTTTTTTAATATTTAATTTAATCAAATTTTATTTTTAATTTTAAAATAAAATTTAATTTTATCTTTTAATAATATCAATTTTTTATAATAGATAATTATTCAATTTAGTTTTTTAATTTTACTATTAATAAAAAATAATTTTATTTAGAATGAAAATAATGTGATTAAGAGTAAAATTAAAAAAAAATTACTTAAAATAAAAGTAATATAATTAAAAATAATTTATTTAGATGTAACTAAAAAAATAATTAAATAATCATCAACATGTAGTTTAGTCTGACTATATATATTGAATAATAACATGTACAAAATTCTGGAAAGAATTGGCATAGGTATTCTTTATATCTTGTCCTCAAAAAAAGTTGATGAATTTGGAAAATTCTATTTTTAATTAAGTGATGATCAAACATTATTACTATGATTAATTACAAGAATTACTAAATTAATATTGGATTGAATGATTAAATTAATTTTTGCAATGCAGGTTTATTTGGGCTGAAAAATAAATTTCTGGTGCAAGCCAAATTACATTCAGCCTTTGGTTTTGATAAAATATGATGAGTATGGCTGAATTAATTTTTTGTTACTTGGGCCAATATAATCCATTATGGTTACAAGTCCAAGCTGAAAATGCTTTCCTATTTGCTCTATGCATGACCCAAAATTTATCAGGAAAGCAAATGTTACTATTAGGCTAGAATTAAATAATTGTAACAACTAAGCCCAATGTTAATTCCTCATGCATGATCCGAAACAAATGAAAGAAGGAAAGCAAAATTGCTTCCAACGGATCCAAGCATTTCACCATGTGATGGATTCCAAAATTTATTACATTGTCATTTATTGCATGGGAACTATGAGAGAGAAAGCAAGACACTTGATTTGATTGTAACACTAATGACTACACGCTACTCAGCAAAGAAAGAATCATTTCATTTAATCTCATTCTCTTTCCTAAATTAATGCTTTTCAAATTTCTCTCTTCTCTCTCTATTTTCTTCTCTTCTTCGGTTATTATCCAGGAAACAATGGAAGCTATGTTAAGCTACCAAAAGAAAGAAGAAGCTGCATGCATCAAGACCATCAAACTAATGATGGCAAGAAAACATAACTCAATAAAAGTATGATGTGGCTGAGATTATCACCAAAAGTGGTAAGATTTGGTGAGGTAATCTCGAGCTCTCCATACCCAAAAGAAAGAAGGAGATTCGGCCAGCAAAGAAGAGATCCTTGGAGGCATGGCTTGTCTCTGATTCTGCTCAACCACCACAGGAAGTAGCTAGAGTGGCGAAGTGATGGAAGAGGCAGAGATTGGAGCAGATGAAGCCATCATCATCATGAAGCATCAAGGGCCAGAAATCCATCTTGGAGAGCAAGCCAAGGATGGAGCGCTCGGATTGATGAAGAGTGATGACCAAGGAAGAACTAGAGGTATTTGCATGTTGGGTTTTGCATGAATTACCTCTTCTCTCTCTGTGGCCGAACCGGTTCTGTTTTGAAGGAAAGGAAGTTAAGCTTGGTTTTGTTTCAACTGTGAAGGCTTCTCTTCTCTATAAACGGAGTGAACAGTCACGGTTTGATTCAAGGGAAGAAAGTGAGAGTGCAAGGCACAGAAGTCTCATAGCCACCTAAGCTTACAGATTTTCTTCTCCTTCAATGTATTCTGTTTAGTATTTTTCTGTTTAATTTTGTCATGTCTTGAGTCTCATGGAAAAAAGACAAACAGTGAGGTTTGTATGAAAAAGCCATAGAGCGAAAAAAAGGCAGAGAGTGCAAAATTAAAAGAAAAAGCCATAGATGTCTTAGAGTTCCTTTGTTCATCTATGTTGTATTTTATGATTCTGTGGGAATCCCCTTGTAAGTTGGGTTAGCACTTTACAGTTTGTAATCTGGATGATTATAGTGAAATTCCATCATTATTGTGATAGAGACTGGATGTAGGCTGCATTGCACTTAGCAGCTGAACCAAGATATATTTGGGTGTAATCTTCTCTCTCTACTACTCCATTTCTGTTTCTGTTGTATAGGAGCTAAAATAAAAAATATCTCGTGCCAAGTGACAAGACAAAAATAAAAAGTCTCGTGGCTAGGGACGAGACAAAAACAGAAAAGTCTCCTCAAAGACCAGAAAGTGTATTCAAGAAAAAGGGGGCTAAGATTCAACCCCCCCTTCTCTTAGCCACTGAAACCATCAATTGGTATCAGAGCTTGGTCTCAAAGAGATCAAGCTTTGCAGCTTGGAGAAAAGATCCTCATGGCAGAAAGCAGTGGCTCAAATCTGGTATCGTACAATCTCACAGAAGGGCAGTCAAGCAACAGACCGCCTCTTTTCAATGGAAAAAACTATACCTATTGGAAAGAGAGAATGAAGATCTTTGTGCAAGCAGTAGACTACAGGCTTTGGAAGATCATCCTAGAAGGACCACAGTTTCCTACTAACACAAGTGCTGAAGGAGTAGTCACTCTTAAACCAGAATCAAGCTGGACCGAAGAAGATAGGAAGAAAGTGGAGCTAAATGCCAAGGCCATAAATCTACTCAACTGTGCTATCAGCTTCGAGGAGTACCGACGGGTATCACGATGCACAACGGCAAAGAAAATCTGGGATAAATTACAAATCACTCATGAAGGAACCATCATTGTAAAGAAGACTCGGATAGACATGTTAAACAGGGAATATAAAATGTTTACAATGAAGGAAGAAGAATACATTGATGAACTGTTCGAACGATTCAACACCATCACTGTTGGCTTGGATGCTATGGGAGTAACACATTCTGATTCTGTGCTTGTGAGAAGAGTGCTGAGATGTCTCACTAAAGAGTGGGAAACAAAAGCTTTAATTATTTCTGAGAGCAGTAATCTTGATTCCATGACACTTGATGATTTGAGAGGAAACCTTCTTGTTTTTGAAAACACTTATTTAAAAAAGGAATCAAAAAAGAAAGGAATTGCATTTTCTTCTGTAACTAACCCTCTGGATGATGAATCCAGTGATAACTCCTCTGAAAATGAATTTGTGTTGTTTGCCAAAAAATTCAGGAAAATGGTGAAGTTCAAAGGCAAAGGCGGCAGCTCAAGGAAAATGAAGAAAGACCTTAGCAAAGTGACTTGTTTCAACTGCAAGGAAATGGGGCATTACAAATCTGATTGTCCCAAGTTGAAAAAAGAGGAGACGAAAAAAGGAGGGAAGAAGAAAGGTCTAATAGCATCATGGGAAGACTTGAAAAATGACTCAGATAGTGATGAAGAATCTGAGACCAAGTCACAGTCTTATCTCATGGCAAATCATGTAGATCAGGTATTTTTTCAAAACCCTGACACTGAAGACCTTCATCTTATGATAGATCACCTTTCTGAAAAAATAAGATGTTTTCTGACTGATAATCAAGATCTTGAACAACAAATTTTCATTCTTAAAGCTGAAAATAATTTTCTCAAAGAAAAGCTAAGGGAGGTAGAAACTGCTTGTGATCTTGTGGAAGAAAATAAGCAGTTGAAAGCTCAACTTAGAAGTTGTGAAAGTGATCACTCGATAGTTGCATATGTAAACTGTTTTAAGGAAAATAAAGAGTTGCTGAAAAAGGTTAAAAGTCTTGAAAATGACTTAGCCAAATTTACTCAAAGTTCTGAAAATCTAAATCAAATTTTGGCTAGTCAAAAATCACTCTTTGATAAAGCTAGTTTGGGGTTTTATAAATCTGATAAGAAACCTTCTTTTAAAGATAAAGCTTCTTCATCCAATGACACAAGGTTTCAAGATCCCACCTACTTTAACAAAACAGCAACTCCAAGGTTTTGTAGATTATGCAACCGAAGCGGTCATTTTCCTGTTCAGTGTTTCTTTGGTGAAAGAATGATTGGTGATAAAGTCTACAAAGTTATTTTTTATTACAATGATTTGGGACATAGGAGATGGTTTAACGTGAAAGGATACAAGAAAATTTGGATACCTAAGGTCACTTGAGCTTATTTTGTAGGTATGCCTAGCATCCAAGAGGAAGGAAAATATGTGGTACATGGACAGCGAATGCTCTAGGCATATGACCGGAAAGACAACCTTCTTCATAAAGCTTGATGAATATGATGGAGGACTTGTCACTTTCGGTGATGATGGAAAAGGAAAGATAGTGGCTGTTGGAAAAGTTGGTAAAAACTTTTCATCTTATATAAATGATGTTCTTCTTGTCAATGGTTTGAAACACAATTTACTTAGTGTAAGTCAATTGTGTGACTTAGGATTTGAAGTAATTTTTAGAAAATTTGTATGCTTGGTTGTTTGTGAAAAAACTGGGGATATTCTTTTTGAAGTTAAGAGATGCAACAATGTGTATGGATTAACTCTTGAGGATTTGAAAGAACAAAATGTAACATGTTTTACATCTCTTGAATCTGAAAAATGACTATGGCATAGAAAGTTGGGTCATGCTAGCATGTACCAAATTTCTAAGCTAGTGAAGAAAAATCTGGTTAGAGGAATTCCTAAAATTAAATTTGATAAGGATCTTACTTGTGATGCTTGTCAATTAGGCAAACAAGTCAAATCCTCTTTTAAACCAAAAGATGGAATTTCAACCAAAAGGCCATTAGAGATGTTACACATTGATCTTTTTGGTCCAACTAGAACATAAAGTCTAGGAGGTAAACACTATGGTTTGGTAATGGTAGATGATTACTCTAGATTTGGTTGGGTACTTTTTCTTGCTCATAAAAATGATGCTTTCCATGCTTTCTCAACCCTTTGCAAGAAAATTCAAAATGAAAAAGATTTAAAAGTAGCTCATTTGAGAATTGATCACGGAAGAGAATTTGAAAACCAAGACTTTGAAAAATTCTGTGATGACTTTAGAATTTCTCATAATTTTTCATGTCCTAGAACACCTCAAAAAAATGGGGTTGTTGAAAGAAGGAATAGAAGCCTTCAAGAAATGACTAGGGCTATGTTATGTGAGAATGAGGTTCCAAAATTTCTATGGGCTGAAGTTGTAAATACAGCATGTTATATTTTGAATAGGACAATAATTAGAAAAGGGTTGAAAAGAACTCCTTATGAGCTATGGAAAGGAATCCCTTCAAATCTTAAGTACTTCATGTTTTTGGATGCAAATATTTTGTGCTTAACAACAAAGAAAATCTTGGTAAGTTTGATCCAAAATCTTATGAAGGAATGTTTGTTGGATACTCCACCACTAGCAAGGCCTATAGGATTTACCTTAAAGAACATAGAACCATAGAGGAATCCATACATGTTACTTTTTGTGATTCTAACTTAATTCCCAGTACTGTGATAGATATTGATTCAGATTATGAAGGAGCTGGAACAAGCAAAGAAAATCCCAAGTCTGCCCAAATTGAAGAATCTGCCAGTCCAGAATAGTCTCGTCAGATTGGAGGAGACATTTCCATTTTGTCTCCTGAGCCAGCACGAGAAACTAAAACAGTGAGACCAACAGAAACTCATCAAAGCTCAACACCACAAAGGAAGCCTAGAGAATGAAAGTCTATGAGGGGTTATCCTCATGACTTCATAATTAGTGATCCCTCCCAAGGAATGACAACAAGATCCTCAATTAAAAGACAATCCGAACCAAGCAACTTTGCATTTTTGTCACAAATGGAGCCCAATAATGTGAAAGAAGCTCTTGAAGATCCATCATGGGTCAAGGCCATGGAAGAGGAGCTTGCTCAATTCGACAAGAATGAGGTTTGGACTTTAGTACCTCATCCGGATGGTAAGAAAGTTACGGGTACTAAGTGGGTGTTTAAAAATAAACTTGGTGAGGATGGACAAGTTGTTCGTAACAAGGCTAGATTAGTGGCCCAAGGTTACGATCAAGAAGAGGGAATAGATTTTGATGAGTCTTTTGCTCCGGTAGCTAGAATGGAAGCAATTAGGTTGCTTCTTGCCTATGCTGCCCATAAAGATTTCAAAATGTTTCAAATGGATGTCAAATGTGCTTTCCTTAATGGCTTTATTGATAGAGAAGTGTATGTGGCACAACCCCCCGGTTTTGAACATAAAGATTTTTCAAATCATGTTTTCAAACTTTCAAAGGCTCTTTATGGCCTTAGGCAAGCTTCAAGAGCTTGGTATGAAAGGCTTAATGCCTTCCTATTAGAAAATCAATTTCAAAGGGGTACCACGGACACAACTTTATTTATTAAAGCATCTAATGATGATATTCTTCTAGTTCAAGTTTATGTGGATGACATTGTGTTTGGTTCGGCCAATGAATCCTTGTGTGAAGAGTTTGGAAAACTCATGACTAGTGAGTTTGAGATGAGTTTAATGGGAGAGCTTACTTTCTTTCTTGGCCTCCAAATTAAACAAATTCCTAGTGGTACTTTTATTCACCAAGGAAAGTATGCAAAAGAACTTATCAAAAAGTTTGGTCTAGAAAATTCTAAACCAATGGGAACACCAATGCATCCAAACAATAAACTTGAAAAGGATGATAATGGCAAAGATGTGGATGAAACACGGTATAGGGGAATGATTGGTTCACTAATGTATCTTACCTTCTCTAGACCGGATATTGTTCAAAGTGTGGGTGTATGTTTAAGATTTTAATCTCACCCAAAAGAATCCCATCTTTCGGCTGTTAAACGCATCATTAGATATATTAAGGCAACATGTGATTATGGCTTGTGGTATCCAAAATCTGATGATTTTTGTGCAGTAGGGTTTTGTGATGCAGATTATGCGGGAGATAGAGTGGATAGAAGAAGCACCTCCGGCATGTGTTGTTTCCTTGGAAGCTCACTCAACATGTGGTCAAGCAAGAAACAAGCCACAGTTGCTCTATCCACAGCTGAAGCTGAATATATATCCGCATCTGCTTGTTGTTCACAATTAATTTGGTTAAAAACGCAGTTGGAAGATTACAAATTAAAGATCAATAGTATACCACTATTTTGTGATAACATGAGTGCAATAAATATTTCAAAAAATTCTGTTTTGCACTCAAGAACAAAGCACATTGAAATCAAATATCATTTTATTAGAGAACATGTGCAAAAGGGTACTATTGATATTCAATTTGTAAAATCTGAAGATCAACTTGCTGACATTTTTACAAAACCCCTCTGTGAAGACAGATTCTGTTCTTTGAGAAAGAGCTTGGGAATGTTTGATTTAAGTTTTGTTGAAAATCTGTGAAATTCTAAACTCTGCTCAGTTTTATCTCGTAGGAATGGACGAGATAAATTTCAAGCATGTTGGAGAAGCTGTAATTAAGGGGGAGGCTGCGCAGACTTCATTCCTCATGGGCCCCACAAAATCTCTTTGACCCCACCTTGACTTTTTGATTGATCCCTCATTTTATGATGATCAAGATCTTTTTGTTGTCATATCAAATCCTATTGGAAGTGATTATTGTCAAATCAAATTCCTCTCTCCATCTAATCCCTTGATTCTAGGAAACCACTTTTTTAAAATCCCTTGGTTAATAACCGCGCCATGTTGATCATTAACTTCCCTTTCCAATCAATATTTAATGCACCTCTAACCTCTCTCCACTCTCCACACTCTTCGGCCCTTTCCTCTTCTTCCCACACTCATATCCAATTTCATTCTACACCTCATCTTCTCCTTCACCACCATCCAAACGTATTTCCACCATGAGAAAGAAAGTGATTGCCCAGAAAAGTTTAGGCCGAGGCAAAAACAAGGAGCCAAGTGCTGAGGAAGAATCATCTCACACTTCACCCATCGCATCACCACCATCAACACCGAAGAAAGCCACACCTGGGAAGAGTGGTCAGAAATCAAAGGGCTTCGCTCTACACAATACCATGGAACCAGCAAATCTGGAATCCTTGGAGTTCAAAAATAAATTTACCAAGAATCACTCTCACTTCGATCCTGCCAGATTCAACTCTTGCACTTCTTATGAATTCCACAAGGAAGTCATACAAAAGCGTCATCTCTGTTTGACGTACCTTGTCAATCTTGAGACTCTTGCCAACAAGGGAATAAATGTCTCCCCTCTCTTCGAACTGCTTCAATGGACTCCTCTGCTTCAAATCCAGAAGCTAGTGTATCCAGGACTGGTCCCTGAGTTCTACGCCAACATGGGCCTAATTGATGGCACCATCCATTCATATGTGAAAAGAGTTCACATCACTCTTGACACTGCCACCATTGGAACTGCCTTGGGATACAAAGATGAAGGGCCAAGAGCATACATGGCTGAAAGGTGGGACTCACAGGTTAGCGTCACCCATACAGTTGTTCTTCAACACATATGTGAGCGTTTCTCAGGCTTGGATGAAAATATTCCTACTCACAAAGCTTTAGGCTCCACCAACTCATTGCTTCACAGGATCATCACTCACATCCTAACTCCTCAAAGCGGGTCTCATAATAGAGTAACATATTCTGACTCCCTCATCTTATTTGCACTCATTACATCTACTCCCATTTCTTTTGGTTATATTATGATCCGTCATATGTGGGACTCGGTCAAGAGCACCAAAAAGGCAAATCTGCCCTATGGTATGTTCTTAACCAGTATATTTGAATTTTTTAAAGTTAACTTTTTGAATGAGAAAGTAGAGAACAAAGTGTCAATGGTCAAAGGAGGCGGAGCAGTGAAAGGAACCAAAAGCAAGAAATCCATGGCTTCAGAAAGTGAGTTTGAGGGCAGACCTGAGTCCTCCAAGACCACCAAGTCCATCAAAGAAATTCTCACAGAATTTTCCAATATGTCAGAAGTCATGGTGCAATCTCATAAGGCTGCACGTAAACTAGCATATGAAACTGAAAGAGTGTGGATGAGATGCAAAGATAGAGTGGGTCTAATGCTGAAAAACTTGGAAAAAGATTTGGAAGATGAAGAAGATGAAGGAGAATCTGATCTGCATTTATCTGATGATTAAATTTCTGTTTAAGTTTAGGATATTGGCTTAAGTAGGCTCAATCTGTTTCTCTGTTTTGTGTTAAGATACTGCTATAACTCTGAGATACTCTGTGATACTCTATTTTGTCTGGTTATATTTTGCATATCTTGTTTTCGATGACTAAATTTTGATTGTAGGTGCCCCTTTGATGACAAAAGGGGGAGAATAAAGTTATTAAAAAAATTGAAATTGGAATAGAGGAATTAAAAACAGGGGACGAAATTTTCTTGTGAAAATTCATGATCACCTCTGTTAATGATTAAACAATGCATTTGGGATATGTTGATTTAGAATGCATTCGGTTTATCTTGATTGCTGTCATTATTTGATGTTATCTTGGTAAAATAGGTGTTTATTGTGTTTATAATACATTTAACTTACCTTGATAAAATGATTTTTGGTTGGAATTATTTTTGGCAGTTCTTAATGATGAAAGTTACTGTGTTTGGAAAGTTTAAATCATGAACGAAAAATATTTTTCCTACTAAGATTGCTCTGATTTAGTGAAAAATATTTTTGAACAGCAAGTTTTCTACCAAAAATAGTTTCTTGAATGTTTATGGCAAGTTTGAGCAGAAAATCAAATTTGTGATAGCAAATAAGTTTTGTATATCATTCAAATCTGCTCATAAATCAAGCATTTAGCATCATGAAATAAATATGCTAAATAACATTGTTACTTGAAGCTTGATTAAATTATTACAGGTATAAAGCTTCCCTTGGTAAAAATGACATATATTAAGGGGGAGCTATGTGACAATTTGAAAGGAGGAGAAATTCAAAATTCAAAGGGAGTATTCTTTACTCAAAATCTTAAATTTCTTTCCATTTCAATTTTTAATAATGTTTGTCATCAAGGGGGAGATTGATAAGTTTGGAAAACTCTATTTCTAATTAAGTGATGATCAAACATTATTACTATGATTAATTGCAGGAATTATTAAATTAATATTGGATTGAATGATTAAATTAATTTTTGCAATGCAGGTTTATTTGGGCTGAAAAATAAATTTCTGGTGCAAGCCAAATTACATTCAGCCTTTGGTTTTGATAAAATATGATGAGTATGGCTGAATTAATTTTTTGTTACTTGGGCCAATATAATCCATTATGGTTACAAGTCCAAGCTGAAAATGCTTTCCTATTTGCTCTATACATGACCCAAAATTTATCAGGAAAGCAAATGTTACTATTAGGCTAGAATTAAATAATTGTAACAACTAAGCCCAATGTTAATTCCTCATGCATGATCCGAAACAAATGAAAGAAGGAAAGCAAAATTGCTTCCAACGGATCCAAGCATTTCACCATGTGATGGATTCCAAAATTTATTACATTGTCATTTATTGCATGGGAACTATGAGAGAGAAAGCAAGACACTTGATTTGATTGTAACACTAATGACTACACACTACTCAGCAAGGAAAGAATCATTTCATTTAATCTCATTCTCTTTCCTAAATTAATGCTTTTCAAATTTCTCTCTTCTCTCTCTATTTTCTTCTCTTCTTCGGTTATTATCCAAGAAACAATGGAAGCTATGTTAAGCTACCAAAAGAAAGAAGAAGCTGCATGCATCAAGACCATCAAACTAATGATGGCAAGAAAACATAACTCAATAAAAGTATGTTGTGGCTGAGATTATCACCAAAAGTGGTAAGATTTGGTGAGGTAATCTCGAGCTCTCTATACCCAAAAGAAAGAATGAGATTCGGCAAGCAAAGAAGAGATCCTTGGAGGCATGGCTTGTCTCTGATTCTGCTCAACCACCACAGGAAGTAGCTAGAGTGGCAAAGTGATGGAAGAGGCAGAGATTAGAGCAGATGAAGCCATCATCATCATGAAGCATCAAGGGCCAGAAATCCATCTTGGAGAGCAAGCCAAGGATGGAGCGCTCGGATTGATGAAGAGTGATGACCAAGGAAGAACTAGAGGTATTTGCATGTTGGATTTTGCATGAATTACCTCTTCTCTCTCTGTGGCCGAACCGGTTCTGTTTTGAAGGAAAGGAAGTTAAGCTTGGTTTTGTTTCAACTGTGAAGGCTTCTCTTCTCTATAAAAGGAGTGAACAGTCACGGTTTGATTCAAGGGAAGAAAGTGAGAGTGCAAGGCACAGAAGTCTCATAGCCACCTAAGCTTACAGATTTTCTTCTCCTTCAATGTATTCTGTTTAGTATTTTTCTGTTTAATTTTGTCATGTCTTGAGTCTCATGGAAAAAAGACAAACAGTGAGGTTTGTATGAAAAAGCCATAGAGCGAAAAAAAGGCAGAGAGTGCAAAATTAAAAGAAAAAGCCATAGATGTCTTAGAGTTCCTTTGTTCATCTATGTTGTATTTTATGATTCTGTGGGAATCCCCTTGTAAGTTGGGTTAGCACTTTACAGTTTGTAATCTAGATGATTATAGTGAAATTCCATCATTATTGTGATAGAGACTGGATGTAGGCTGCATTGCACTTAGCAGCTGAACCAAGATATATTTGGGTGTAATCTTCTCTCTCTACTACTCCATTTCTGTTTCTGTTGTATAGGAGCTAAAATAAAAAATATCTCGTGCCAAGTGACAAGACAAAAATAAAAAGTCTCGTGGCTAGGGACGAGACAAAAACAGAAAAATCTCCTCAAAGACCAGAAAGTGTATTCAAGAAAAAGGGGGCTAAGATTCAACCCCCCTTCTCTTAGCCACTGAAACCATCAAAAGCCATGTTCATTAAGGATAAAGGCCCATCAAAGGTGGCCTCTTCCACTTACCCGACCTCTAAAGAGGTTGGACGTGATAAGGAGGTCTAGCCTTATTTATCTAAAATAAGTAACTACCTCTCTTAAATCTCTCCTACGATCTCTACCTCAACAAACTTTCAAGATAAATAGAACGGTTATCCACCAACAAAGGTGAAACTACTCCAAAAGGTGGTTATCTATTCTACTATAAATACACTGACACCCTCCAGGTATATTCAAGTCTCGGTCTACTAAAAACCTGTTTAAAGCCCTTGCTAACTTAAGTATCGGAGTCTTGTAACACCCTAATTATCCTAAGCCTTACCTCATGCCGTAAAGCAAATGTTAATTAAAGGTTACCACAATTCTAAAGCTTGTACAATAATATATATAGAAGGAAATAATAATTCTAGAAGCCCGATGAAGAAATAAGATCAAAAACAGAGTTACAAAAGCGCAAAACGTTCATACAAAACTACAAACTTAAGGCACAAGATAAAGATACAAGATAACAAAATATAAGTATATAAGAGAATATAATAGTCATAAGGAACTAGCTTCAGCACGCGGAGTTTAGACCGACTAGTTACATATAGACATACAGAGTTTTGGAAGTTAAAGCAGTTTATACAATATCTCTCTCAAGGTTAGCCTCTAAGGCAAAAATATAAATACAAAAGAGAGAGAACTAATCAAAATAACCAAAATGACTTCAAAATGAGATAATGATCCTCTGCTCTGTCACCATCACGTAACTCACCGGGGTGGGTTACGACCTGCATATGAAAAATAACAATAAAGTATGGAATGAGAACCGGAGGTTCTCAATATGGTAACAGTGCCCAGTAATGTAAGATGTAAGACTTTGGGACGCTAGAGACAATCCTAAAGCTTCTTAGCGATCATGAGATTACATAAAACATACTAAAATTAAAACCATTACTTTACAAACCATAATAAATATAAGGGAATCTAACTTAGTGAATTTCTAATCTAGCAATTTTCCGCTGTCCCACAGCCTTCGCTAGCCTAACCGCCAAGCGATCCCATCGCTACCGCCTTCCGAACCTCCTCAATCTCAATAGAAAACACAATTAATAACAATGCAAGTAAAGCACAAGTGTAGCATGTATATCAAGAAATTCAAGAAGAAAATAATCATGTTATACAATTAGGCAAGCAATTCAAGTCAGCAAAGCAAGCAAACAAATAGAAGATGCACATGATGAATGCATGTCCTATTTGACTGTGATATCACATTGTCGGTTCAACTGCCAACCTGACACATCTCCATGGAGATGTCACCTTTCGGTCACGAATATAAATAGGAAGCCCTAAGGATAACGTGCCCGGCACACGGTTTAGGGATATAGTGCCCGGCACACTCTTGTGATTCTAAAAGGATGCGAGCGGGATACTCAGCCACAGAACTCACATCTCAACGTAAGCATGACTAACCACCTTCCTTATATCGCCACCGCGACCTCAACAAGTGGGATTAACCTACCATCCCTGCCAGGCGCATAGCGTTTCAATAATACCAGTATAATACAATATATATATATATATATATATATATATATATATATATATATATATATATATATATATATATCACTTTCAACATTCAATATTTCTATAGCTTGTCATACTCATCATCAATCTAGTACTCTCCCAATTCATATTTACCGATTATTGCTCTTTTCTTTTGCTGTGTGAGAACGGGCTAAGCAGTGGCTGGATAATTAGAGCAAGGAGAGCATAGTCACATGGGAGGACTTGGTCACTAAGTTCCTAAACAAGTTCTTCTCACTTCAGAGGCTCACTAAGCTCAGGACTGATGTTCAGACCTTCAGACAATATGAAAGAGAGTCCCTCTTTGAAGCTTGGGAGAGGTACAAAGAGATGCTCAGAAAGTGCCTTCTGGATATGTTTACAAACTGGGTCCAGCCTCATATATTTTATGATGGGATCACCCCGCCACTCGGATTTCTTTAGATAATTCGGCTGGAGCTTCCTTATATATGAAGAAGACCACTGATGAGTGGTGGACGAAATTGTGATTCTTAAAGTTGTACTCCTTGTACTTTTATGGAATTTGAAATTGGCACGTGTGATCACAACTCCGTTCAACTTAACCAGCAAGTGTACTGGGTCATCCAAGTAATACCTTACGTGAGTAAGGGTCGATCCCACAGAGATTGTTGGTATGAAGCAAGCTATGGTCACCTTGTAAATCTCAGTTAGGCAGATTAAAATTATGGAATTTAGAAAATTAAATATAATTAATAAAAAGTAAAAAGGGATAGAGATACTTATGTAAATCAATAGTGGGAATTTCAGATAGGTGTATGGAGATGCTGTGTTCCTCTTGAAACTCTACTTCACTACTCACTCTTCCTTCAATCCTTCTTACTCCTTTCCATGGCAAGCTGTATGTAGGGCATCACTATCATCAATGGCTACTTTTAATCCTCTCGGGAAAATGGTCCTATGCGCTGTCACTGCATGGCTAATCGTCTGGAGGCATCACCCTTGTTGATAGCTACATCCCATCCTCTCAGTGAAATTGGTCCAAATGCTCTGTCACAGCACGGCTAATCATCTGTCGGTTCTCAATCAGGTTGGAGTAGAATCCATTGATTCTTTTGCGTTTGTCACTAACGCCCAGCCTTCAGGAGTTTGAAGCTCGTCACAGTCATTTAATACCGGAATCCTACTCGGAATACCACAGACAAGGTTAAACTTTCCGGATTCCCAGGATCCTACTCGGAATACCACAGACAAGGTTAGACCTTCCGGATCCCCATAAATGCCGCCATCTATCTAGCTTATACCACGAAGATTCTGTTGGGGAATCTAAGAGATATGCGCCCGGCCTAAGGTAGAACGGAAGTGGTTGTCAATCACGCGCGTTCATAGGTGAGAATGATGATGAGTGTCACGGATCATCACATTCATCAAAGTGTTGTGCAACGTATATCTTGGAATAAGAATAAGAGGGAATTGAATAAAAAGTAATAGTAATTGTATTGAAACTTGAGGTACAGCAGAGCTCCACACCCTTAATCTATGGTGTGCAGAAACTCCACCGTTGAAAATACATAAGTAAAAGGTTCAGGCATGGCCGAATGGCCAGCCCCCTGAGTGATCAAGAGACTGAATAATCAAAGGCTAAACAGTCAAGAGATTAAACTGTCAAAAGATGTCTAATACAATAGTAACTTATCCTATTTATACTAGACTAGCTACTAGGGTTTACATGAGTAAGTAATTGATGCATAAATCCACTTCCGGGGCCCACTTGGTGTATGCTTGGGCTGAGCTTGATCAATCCACGAGCTGAGGCTTCTCTTGGAGTTGAACTCCGAGTTATGACGTGTTTTGGGCGTTCAACTCCGGATCATGACGTTTTTCTGGCGTTTAACTCCAGACAGCAGCATGTACTTGGCGTTCAACGCCAAGTTACGTCGTCAATTTCCGAATAAAGTATAGACTATTATATATTGCTGAAAAGCTCTAGATGTCTAATTTCCAACGCCGTTGAGAGCGCACCATTTGGAGTTCTGTAGCTCCAGAAGATTTATTTTGAGTGCAGGGAGGTCAGATTCCAACAGCATCAGCAGTCCTTTTGTCAGCCTTTTTCAGAGTTTTGCTCAAGTCCCTCAATTTCAGCCAGAAATTACCTGAAATCACAGAAAAACACACAAACTCATAGTAAAGTCCAGAAATGTGAATTTAACATAAAAACTAATAAAAACATCCCTAAAAGTAGCTTGAACTTACTAAAAACTACCTAAAAATAATGCCAAAAAGCGTATAAATTATCCGCTCATCACAACACCAAACTTAAATTGTTGCTTGTCCCCAAGCAACTGAAAATCAATTAGGATAAAAAGAAGAAAATATACTATAGATTCCAAAATATCAATGAATATTAATTCTAATTAGATGAGCGGGACTTGTAGCTTTTTGCTTCTGAACAGTTTTGGCATCTCACTTTTTCCTTTGTAGTTTAGAGTGATTGGCGTCTCTTAGGAACTTAGAATTTCGGATAGTGTTATTGATTTTCCTAGTTAAGCATGTTGATTCTTGAACACAGCTACTTATGAGTCTTGGCTGTGGCCCTAAGCACTCTGTTTTCCAGTATTACCACCAGATACATAAATGCCACAAACACATAACTGGGTGAACCTTTTCAGATTGTGACTCAGCTTTGCTAGAGTCCCCAGTTAGTGGTGTCCAGAGCTCTTAAGCACACTCTTTTGCTTTGGATCACGACTTTAACCACTCAGTCTCAAGCTTTTCACTTGGACCTTCATGACACAAGCATATGGTTAGGGACAGCTTGATTTAGCCGCTTAGGCCTGGATTTTATTTCCTTGGGCCCTTCTATCCATTGATGCTCAAAGCCTTGGATCCTTTTTACCCTTGCCTTTTGGTTTTAAGGGCTATTGCCTTTTTCTGCTTGCTTTTTTTCTTTTTCTTTCTATTTTTTTCGCCACTTTTTTTTTTCCGCAAGCTTTTGCTATTCACTGCTTTTTCTTGCTTCAAGAATCAATTTCATGATTTTTCAGATCCTCAATAACATTTCTCTTTGTTCATCATTCTTTCAAGAGCCAACAATTTTAACAAGATCAAAAGACATATGCACTGTTCAAGCATTCATTCAGAAAACAAAAGTATTGTCACCACATCAATATAATTAAATTAAATTCAAGGATAAACTCGAAATTCATGTACTTCTTGTTCTTTTGAATTAAAACATTTTTCATTTAAGAGAGGTGAAGCATTAATGGATTTTATTCATAGCTTTAAGGCATGGTTACATACTAATGATCATGAAATAAAGACACAAAACATAGATAAACACAACATTAAAAACCGAAAACAGAAGGAAATAAAGAACAAGGAATGAATCCACCTTTAGTGGCGTCTTCTTCTTGAAGGACCAATGATGTTCTTAAGCTCTTCTATGTCCCTTCCTTGCCTTTGTTGCTCCTCCCTCATTGCTCTTTGGTCTTCTCTTATTTCTTGGAGAATGATGGAGTGCTCATGATGTTCCACCCTTAGTTGTTCAACATTGTGGCTCAAATCTTCTAAGGAAGTGTTGAGTTGTTCCCAATAGTTGTTGGGAGGAAAGTGCATCCCTTGAGGCATCTCAGGGATTTCTTGATGATGAGCTTCCTCATGCATCTCTTGAGAACCGTGAAGGGTCTCTTTTGCTTGCTCCATCCTCTTCTTGGTGATGGGCTTATCCTCTTCAATGGAGATGTCTCCTTCTATGATAACTCCAGCTGAGTAACATAGATGGCAAATAAGGTGAGAAAAAGCTAGCCGTGCCATGGGTGAGGGCTTGTCGGCTATTTTGTAGATTTCATTGGAGATGACCTCATGAACTTCTACTTCTTCTCCAATCATGATGCCATGAATCATGATGGCCCGATCCACAGTAACTTCAGATCGGTTGCTAGTGGGAATGATGGAGCGTTGAATGAACTCCAACCATCCTCTAGCCACAGGCTTGAGATCCAGTCTTCTTAGTTGGACTAGTGGTGCGCGAAATTGTGATCACTACACAACTTTGCACAACTAACCAGCAAGTGCACTGGGTCGTCCAAGTAATACCTTACGTGAGTAAGGGTCGATCCCACGGAGATTGTTGGTATGAAGCAAGCTATGGTCACCTTGTAAATCTCAGTCAGGCAGACTCAAATGGGTATAGGTAATAAACGCATAAAGCATAAAGATAAAGATAGAGGTACTTATGTAATTCATTGGTAGGAACTTCAGATAAGCGTATGAAGATGCCTTCCCTTCCGTCTCTCTGCTTTCCTACTGTCTTCATCCAATCCTTCTTACTCCTTTCCATGGCTAATCAGCTGTCGGTTCCCGGTCAGGCCGGAATAGAATCCAGTGATTCTTTTGCGTCTGTCACTAACGCCCCGCCTGCTAGGAGTTTGAAGCACGTCACAGTCATTCAATCATTGAATCCTACTCAGAATACCACAGACAAGGTTTAGACCTTCCGGATTCTCTTGAATGCCGCCATCAGTTCTCGCCTATACCACGAAGATTCTGGTTAAAGAATCCAAGAGATAAACACTAGAGCCTTGGTTGCTTGTAGAACAGAGTGGTTGTCAGTCACTTTGTTCATAAGTGAGAATGATGATGAGTGTCACGGATCATCACATTCATCAAGTTGAAGAACAAGTGATATCTTGGACAAAGAACAAGCGGAATTGAATAGAAGAACAATAGTAATTGCATTAATACTCGAGGTACAGCAGAGCTCCACACCTTAATCTATGGTGTGTAGAAACTCCACCGTTGAAAATACATAAGAACAAGGTCTAGGCATGGCCGTGAGGCCAGCCTCCCAATGATCTAAGAACTAGATGTCCAAAGATGAAAATACAATAGCAAAAGGTCCTACTTATAGAAAACTAGTAGCCTAAGGTTTACAAAGATGAGTAAATGACATAAAAATCCACTTCCGGGCCCACTTGGTGTGTGCTTGGGCTGAGCAATGAAGCATTTTCGTGTAGAGACTCTTCTTGGAGTTAAACGCCAGCTTTTATGCCAGTTTGGGCGTTTAACTCCCATTTTGGTGCCAGTTCCGGCGTTTAACGCTGGGAAATCTGAAGGTGACTTTAAACGCCGGTTTGGGCCATCAAATCTTGGGCAAAGTATGGACTATCATATATTGCTGGAAAGCCCAGGATGTCTACTTTCCAACGCCGTTGAGAGCGCGCCAATTGGGCTTCTATAGCTCCAGAAAATCCACTTTGAGTGCAGGGAGGTAAGAATCCAACAGCATCTGCAGTCCTTTTCAGTCTCTGAATCAGATTTTTGCTCAGGTCCCTCAATTTCAGCCAGAAAATACCTGAAATCACAGAAAAACACACAAACTCATAGTAAAGTCCAGAAAAGTGAATTTTAACTAAAAACTAATAAAAATATACTAAAAACTCAACTAAAACTACTAAAAACATACTAAAAACAATGCCAAAAAAGGGTACAAATTATCCGCTCATCACAACACCAAACTTAAATTGTTGCTTGTCCTCAAGCAACTGAAAATCAAATAAGATAAAAAGAAGAGAATATACTATAGACTCCAAATTATCAATGAAACTTAGCTCCAAATTAGATAAGCGGGACTAGTAGCTTTTTGCCTCCGAACAGTTTTGGCATCTCACTTTATCCTTTGAAATTCAGAATGATTGGCTTCTTTAGGAACTCAGAATCCAGATAGTGTTATTGATTCTCCTAGTTAAGTATGATGATTCTTGAACACAGCTACTTATTGAGTCTTGGCCGTGGCCCAAAGCACTCTGTTTTCCAGTATTACCACCGGATACATACATGCCACAGACACATAATTGGGTGAACCTTTTCAGATTGTGACTCAGCTTTGCTAAAGTCCCCAATTAGAGGTGTCCAGGGTTCTTAAGCACACTCTTTTTGCCTTGGATCACAACTTTATTTCTTTCTTTTTTTTTCTTTTTCTCCCTTCTCTTTTTTTTTGTTTCTTTTCCTCTTTTTTTTTTGTATTCACTGCTTTTTCTTGCTTCAAGAATCATTTTTATGATTTTTCAGATCCTCAGTAACATGTCTCCTTTTTCATCATTCTTTCAAGAGCCAACAATTTTAACATTCATGAACAACAAATTCAAAAGACATATGCACTGTTCAAGCATACATTCAGAAAACAAAAAGTATTGTCACCACATCAAACTAATTAAGCTAGTTTTAAAGATGAATTCGAAATCCTGTACTTCTTGTTCTTTTGTGATAAAAACAGTTTTCATTTAAGAAAGGTGATGGATTCATAGGACATTCATAACTTTAAGGCATAGACACTAAGACACTAATGATCATAAGACACAAACATGGACAAACATAAGCATAAATTTTTGAAAAAAAACAGGAAAATAAAGAACAAGGAGATTAAAGAACGGGTCCACCTTAGTGATGGCGGCTTGTTCTTCCTCTTGAAGGTCTTATGGAGTGCTTGAGCTCCTCAATGTCTCTTCCTTGTCTTTGTTGCTCCTCTCTCATGATTCTTTGATCTTCTCTAATTTCATGGAGGAGGATGGAATGTTCTTGGTGCTCCACCCTTAGTTGTCCCATGTTGGAACTCAATTCTCCTAGGGAGGTGTTTAGTTGCTCCCAATAGTTTTGTGGAGGAAGGTGCATCCCTTGAGGTATCTCAGGGATCTCATGATGAGTGGGGTCTCTTGTTTGCTCCATCCTTTTCTTAGTGATGGGCTTGAGGTCATGCCTTCTCAGTTGAACCGGCTTTCCTCTTGAATCTCTCTTCCATTGAGCACCCTCTTCACAAATGTCTGTGAAGACTTGGTCCAACCTTTGATCAAAGTTGACCCTTCTTTATGGCTACAACTTCATAGAAGTGGTCTTGATGCACCCTTGAGATGAATCTCTCCATCTCCCATGACTCGGAGGTGAAAGCTTTTGCCTTCCCTTTCCTCTTTCTAGAGGTTTCTCCGGCCTTGGATGCCATAAATGGTTATGGAAAAACAAAAAGCAATGCTTTTACCACACCAAACTTAAAAGGTTTGCTCGTCCTCGAGCAAAAGAAGAAAGAGGAGAGTAGAAGAAGAAGAAATGGAGGAGAGGGAGATGGCTTTGTGGTTCGGCCAAAAGGGGAAGAATGAAGGAGTGAAGATGATAGTGGGATTTGATAGTGGGGGGTTTGTTGGGAAAGAAGTGTTGAGGTGATTGGTGAATGGGGAAGAAGAGAGAGGGAGTGGTGGGGTAGGTGGGGATCCTGTGGGGTCCACGGATCCTGAGGTGTCAAGGAAAAGTCATTCCTGCACCAAATGGCAAGAAAATTTGCGTTCTGTGCCAAATCTGGCATTAAACGCCGGGCTGGTGCCCATTTCTGGCGTTTAACGCCAGGTTCTTGCCCTTTCCTGGCGTTTAACGCCAGTCTGGTGCCCCTTTCTGGCGTTAAACGCCCAGAATGGTGCCAGACTGGGCGTTAAACGCCCACCTGCTAGCCTTACTGGCGTTTAAACGCCAGTAAGTTCTTCCTCCAGGGTGTGCTGTTTTTCTTCCTGTTTTTCATTCTGTTTTTGCTTTTTCAATTGATTTTGTGACTTCTCATGATCATCAACCTACAAAATAAATAAAATAACAAAAGAAAATAGATAAAATATAACATTGGGTTGCCTCCCAACAAGCGCTTCTTTAATGTCAGTAGCTTGACAGAGGGCTCTCATGGAGCCTCACATTTTCTCAGAGCAATGTTGGAACCTCCCAACACCAAACTTAGAGTTTGAATGTGGGGGTTCAACACCAAACTTAGAGTTTGGTTGTGGCCTCCCAACACCAAACTTAGAGTTTGACTGTGGGGGCTCTGTTTGACTCTAATTTGAGAGAAGCTCTTCATGCTTCCTCTCCATGGTGACAGAGGGATATCCTTGAGCCTTAAACACAAAGGATTCTTCATTCACTTGAATGATCAGTTCGCCTCTATCAACATCAATCACAGCCTTTGCTGTGGCTAGGAAGGGCCTGCCAAGGATGATGGTTTCATCCATGCACTTCCCAGTCTCTAGGACTATGAAATCAGCAGGGATGTAATGGTTTTTAATCTTCACCAAAACATCCTCTACAAGTCCATGAGCTTGTTTTCTTGAGTTGTCTGCCATCTCTAATGAGATTCTTGCAGCTTGCACCTCAAAGATCCCTAGCTTCTCCATTACAGAGAGAGGCATGAGGTTTACACTTGACCCTAAGTCACACAGAGCCTTCTTGAAGGTCATGGTGCCTATGGTACAAGGTATTGAAAACTTCCCAGGATCTTGTCTCTTTTGAGGTAATTTCTGCCTAGACAAGTCATCCAGTTCTTTGGTGAGCAAAGGAGGTTCATTCTCCCAAGTCTCATTTCCAAATAACTTGTCATTTAGCTTCATGATTGCTCCAAGGTATTTAGCAACTTGCTCTTCAGTGACATACTCATCCTCTTCAGAGGAAGAATACTCATCAGAGCTCATGAAAGGCAGAAGTAAGTCCAATAGAATCTCTATGGTCTCATTTTGAGCCTCAGATTCCCATGGTTCCTCATTGGGGAACTCAATGGAGGTCAGTGCACGCCCATTGAGGTCTTCCTCAGTGGCATTCACTGCCTCTCCTCCCTCTCCAAATTTGGCCATGTTGATGGCCTTGCACTCTCCTTTTGGATTTTCCTCTGTGTTGCTTGGGAGAGTACTAGGAGGGAGTTCAGTAACTTTCTTGCTCAGCTGTCCCACTTGTGCCTCCAAATTCCTAATGGAGGACCTTGTTTCAGTCATGAAACTTTGAGTGGTTTTGATCAGATCAGAGACCATGGTTGCTAAGTCAGAAGGGTTCTGCTTAGAATTCTCTGTCTGTTGCTGAGAAGATGATGGAAAAGGCTTGCCATTGCTAAACCTATTTCTTCTACCATTATTGTTATTGAAACCTTGTTGAGGTCTCTCTTGATTCTTCCATGAGAAATTTGGGTGATTTCTCCATGAAGAATTATAGGTGTTTCCATAGGGTTCTCCTAGGTAATTCACCTCTTCCATTGAAGGGTTCTCAGGATCATAGGCTTCTTCTTCCGATGAAGCGTCCTTAGTACTGCTTGGTGCATTTTGCATTCCAGACAGACTTGAGAAATCAAATTGACTTGTTGAGTCAGTATTTTATTCTGAGCCAATATGGCATTCAGAGTATCAATCTCAAGAACTCCTTTCTTCTGATTAGTCCCATTGTTCACAGGATTCCTTTTAGAAGTGTACATGAATTGGTTATTTGCAACCATTTCAATTAGCTCTTGAGCTTCTGTAGGCGTCTTCTTCAGATGAAGAGATCCTCCAGCAGAGCTATCCAAAGACATCTTGGATAGTTCAGAGAGACCATCATAGAAAATACCTATGATGCTCCATTCAGAAAGCATGTCAGAAGGACATTTTCTGATCAATTGTTTGTATCTTTCCCAAGCTTCATAGAGGGATTCTCCATCCTTCTGTCTGAAGGTTTGGACTTCCACTCTAAGCTTACTCAATTTTTGAGGTGGAAAGAACTTTGCCAAGAAGGCATTGACTAGCTTTTCCCAAGAGTCCAGGCTTTCTTTAGGTTGTGAGTCCAACCATGTTCTAGCTCTGTCTCTTACAGCAAAAGGGAATAGCATAAGTCTGTAGACCTCAGGGTCAACCCCATTAGTCTTGACAGTGTCACAGATTTGCAAGAATTCAGCTAAAAACTGATGAGGATCTTCCAATGGAAGTCCATGAAACTTGCAATTCTGTTGCATTAGAGAAACTAATTGAGGCTTAAGCTCAAAGTTGTTTGCTCCAATGGCAGGGATAGAGATGCTTCTCCCATAAAAGTCGGGAGTAGGTGCAGTAAAGTCACCCAGCACCTTCCTTGCATTGTTTGCATTGTTGTTGTTTTCGGCTACCATGGGTTCTTCTTCTTTGAAGATTTCTGTTAGGTCCTCTATAGAGAATTGTGCCTTAACTTCTCTTAGCTTTCGCTTCAAGGTCCTTTCAGGTTCAGGATCAGCTTCAACAAGAATGCCTTTGTCTTTGTTCCTGCTCATATGAAAGAGAAGAGAACAAGAAAATATGGAATCCTCTATGTTACAGTATAGAGATTCCTTGAGGTGTCAGAGGAAAAGAAAAGTAGAAGACAGAAGTATAAAATTCGAACTTATCAAAGAAGATGGAGTTCGAATTTTACATTAAGGAATAGTGTTAGTCCATAAATAGAAGGATGTGAGAAGAAAGGAAGTAATTTTCGAAAATTAAGTAAAAGACTTTGAAAACATTTTGAAAAACACTAATTGATTCTCGAAAATAAGAGTGGGAAAGAAATCAAGTGATTCTTGAAAAAGATTTTGAATTTAGAAGTCAAAAAGATTTGATTGAAAACTATTTTGAAAAAGAAGTGGTTAAGAAGATATGATTGGTTTTAAAAAAAAATGTGCTTGAGAAAATATGATTTGAAAACAATTTAAAAAAAAAAGATTTGATTTTGAAAATTAAAAACTTGGCTAACAAGAAAAGATATGATTCAAACATTAAACCTTTCTCAACAGAAAAGGCAACATACTTGAAATGTTGAATCAAATCATTAATTGATAGCAAGTATTTTTAAAATTAGAAAGAAATTGATTTTGAAAACATTTGATTGAAAAGATATGATTTGAAAAAGATTTGATTTTGAAAAACTTTGAAAACTTGAAAAAAAAATTGATTTGAAAACAAAATCCTCCCCCTTGTGCCATCCTGGCGTTAAAGGCCCAGAATGGTGCACATTCTGGCTTTTAACGCCCAAAACTATACCCTTTTGGGCGTTAAACGCCCAACCAGGCACCCTGGCTGGCGTTTAAACGCCAGTCTGTCCTTCTTCACTGGGCGTTTTGAACGCCCAGCTTTTTCTGTGCAATTCCTCTGCTGTATGTTCTGAATCTTCAATTCTCTGTATTATTGACTTGAGAAGACACAAATTAAAAATATTTTTGGATTTTTAATAATTAAAATGCAACTAAAATCAAATAACAATGCATGCAAGACACCAAACTTAGCAGTTCGTATACTACTGACACTAATGAGAATGCATATGAGACACACAAAACACTCAAGTCAAGAGAATTTAAAGATTAGAGTAAGAAATCATCAATAACATCTTGAAGATCCTTAAGACACATGAATGAATGCATGCAATTGACACCAAACTTAAAATGAGACTCTAGACTCAAACAAGAAACATAAAATATTTTTGGTTTTTATGATTTTGTAATTTTTTTGTGCTTTTTCGAAAATTAAGTGAAAAAGAAAATAAAGGTATCAAAATTCTTAATGAGAATTCCAGGAATCATGCAATGTTAGTCTAAAGCTTCAGTCTAAAGGAATTAGACATGGCTAGCCAAGCTTCAGCAGGACATTGCATTCAAGAGCTAAATTGATGAAAATCAATAAGCTTTGGTGATGATAAGAACATCACCTTGAAACACTAGAATTCATTCTTAAGAACTCTGAAGAAAAATACCTAATCTAAGCAACAAGATGAACCATCAGTTGTCCATACTCGAACAATCCCCGGCAACGGCGCCAAAAACTTTGTGCGCGAAATTGTGATCACTACACAACTTTGCACAACTAACCAGCAAGTGCACTGGGTCGTCCAAGTAATACCTTACGTGAGTAAGGGTCGATCCCACGGAGATTGTTGGTATGAAGCAAGCTATGGTCACCTTGTAAATCTCAGTCAGGCAGACTCAAATGGGTATAGGTAATAAACGCATAAAGCATAAAGATAAAGATAGAGGTACTTATGTAATTCATTGGTAGGAACTTCAGATAAGCGTATGAAGATGCCTTCCCTTCCGTCTCTCTGCTTTCTTACTGTCTTCATCCAATCCTTCTTACTCCTTTCCATGGCTAATCAGCTGTCGGTTCTCGGTCAGGCCGGAATAGAATCCAGTGATTCTTTTGCGTCTGTCACTAACGCCCCGCCTGCTAGGAGTTTGAAGCACGTCACAGTCATTCAATCATTGAATCCTACTCAGAATACCACAGACAAGGTTTAGACCTTCCGGATTCTCTTGAATGCCGCCATCAGTTCTCACCTATACCACGAAGATTCCGGTTAAAGAATCCAAGAGATAAACACTAGAGCCTTGGTTGCTTGTAGAACAGAGTGGTTGTCAGTCACTTTGTTCATAAGTGAGAATGATGATGAGTGTCACGGATCATCACATTCATCAAGTTGAAGAACAAGTGATATCTTGGACAAAGAACAAGCGGAATTGAATAGAAGAACAATAGTAATTGCATTAATACTCGAGGTACAGCAGAGCTCCACACCTTAATCTATGGTGTGTAGAAACTCCACCGTTGAAAATACATAAGAACAAGGTCTAGGCATGGCCGTGAGGCCAGCCTCCCAATGATCTAAGAACTAGATGTCCAAAGATGAAAATACAATAGCAAAAGGTCCTACTTATAGAAAACTAGTAGCCTAAGGTTTACAAAGATGAGTAAATGACATAAAAATCCACTTCCGGACCCACTTGGTGTGTGCTTGGGCTGAGCAATGAAGCATTTTCGTGTAGAGACTCTTCTTGGAGTTAAACGCCAGCTTTTATGCCAGTTTGGGCGTTTAACTCCCATTTTGGTGCCAGTTCCAGCGTTTAACGCTGGGAAATCTGAAGGTGAATTTGAACGCCGGTTTGGGCCATCAAATCTTGGGCAAAGTATGGACTATTATATATTGCTGGAAAGCCCAGGATGTCTACTTTCCAACGCCGTTGAGAGCGCGCCAATTGGGCTTCTGTAGCTCCAGAAAATTTACTTTGAGTGCAGGGAGGTCAGAATCCAACAGCATCTGCAGTCCTTTTCAGTCTCTGAATCAGATTTTTGCTCAGGTCCCTCAATTTCAGCCAGAAAATACCTGAAATCACAGAAAAACACACAAACTCATAGTAAAGTCCAGAAAAGTGAATTTTAACTAAAAACTAATAAAAATATACTAAAAACTCAACTAAAACTACTAAAAACATACTAAAAACAATGCCAAAAAAGGGTACAAATTATCCGCTCATCAACTAGCTTGCCTTTGGAGTCTCTCTTCCATTGAGCTCCTTCCACACATATGTCCATTAGGACTTGGTCCAACCTTTGATTAAAGTTGACCCTTCTAGTGTAGGGGCGTTCATCTCCTTGCATCATGGGCAAGTGGAATGCCAACCTCACATTTTCCGGACTAAAATCTAAGTATTTCCCCCGAACCATTGTGAGATAATTCTTTGGACTCGGGTTCATACTTTGATCATGGTTTCTAGTGATCCATGCATTGGCATAGAACTCTTGAACTATTAAGATTCCGACTTGTTGTATAGGGTTGGTTAGGACTTCCCAACCTCTTCTTCGGATTTCATGTCGGATCTCCGGATACTCATTTTTCTTGAGCTTGAAAGGGACCTCAGGGATCACCTTCTTCTTTGCCACAACATCATAGAAGTGGTCTTAATGGCTCTTGGAGATGAATCTTTCCATCTCCCATGACTCGGAGGTGGAAGCTTTTGTCTTCCCTTTTCCTTTTCTAGAGGATACTCCGGCCTTAGGTGCCATTGATGGTAATGGAGAAACAAAAAGCTTATGCTTTTACCACACCAAACTTAAAATATTGCTCGCCCTCGAGCAAGAGAAGAAAGAAGAGAAGAAGAAGAAGAAGAAAATATGGTAGAGAGGGAGAGAGGTTAGTTCGGCTAAGTGGGAGAAGAGGGGTTTGTGTTGTGTGAAAATGAAGTAGAATGGAAGGGTATATATAGGGAGAGGGGGTAGTGTGTATTCGGCCATTTAGGGTGGGAATGGGTGGGAAATTGGTTTTGAATTTTTGAAGGTAGGTGGGGTTTATGGGGAAGAGTGGATGGATGTGAATAGTGAAGGGAGTAATTGGGAAGAGAGATTGAGGTGATCGGTGAAGGGTTTTGGGAAAGAGTGTTTATTGGGAAGAGAGATTCAGAGATTGAAGTTGTTGGGAAGTGTGACATGGGGAAGAGTAAAATAGGATTAGGAGGTAAGGTGGGAATATGTTAGGTGGGGATCCTGTGGGGTCCACAGATCCTGAGGTGATCCTGTGGGGTCCACAGGTCCTGAGGTGTCAAAGAATTCCATCCCTGCACCAAATAGGCATGTAAAATGCCTTCGTGCACCATTCTGGCGTTTAAACGCCGTGTGGTGCACATTCTGGGCGTTTAACGCCCATGTAAAGCATGTTTCTGGCGTTGAACGCCAGTTTCATGCTTGTTACTGGCGTTCAGCGCCAGCTTTTCTTCTCTGGGCACATTCCTGGCGTTCAACGCCAGAATGTTGCTTGTTTCTGGCGTTCAGCGCCAGAATGATGCTCTGTTCTGGCGTTGAACGCCGGCCAGATGCATCTTACTGGCGTTGAACGCCAGCCTGTGCTTCCTCCAGGGTGCGATTTTTTTCTTCTGCTGTTTTTGACTCTGTTTTTAATTTTTATGATTTTTTCGTGACTCCTCATGATCATGTACCTAATAAAACACAAAATAACAATAAAATAAAATAAAAATTAGATAAATAAAATTGGGTTGCCTCCCAACAAGCGCTTCTTTAATGTCAATAGCTTGACAGTGGCTCTCATGGAGCCACAAGGTGATCAGGTCAATGTTGTATAGTCCCAACACCAAACTTAGAGTTTGGATATGGGGTCTTGACACCAAACTTAGAGTTTGGTTGTGGCCTCACAACACCAAACTTAGAGTTTGACTGTGTGGGCTCTTCTTGACTCTGAACTGAGAGAAGCTCTTCATGCTTACTCTCTTTTGTCACAGAGGGATAGCCATGTGCCTTAAACACAAGGTAGTCCCCATTTAATTGAAGGACTAATTCACCTCTGTTGACATCTATCACAGCTCCTGCTGTGGCTAGGAAAGGTCTTCCAAGGATGATGCAATCATCCTCTTTCTTCCTAGTGTTTGAGATTATGAAATCAGCAGGGATGTAAAGGCCTTCAACCTTTACTAACACGTCCTCTACTATTCCATAGGCTTGTCTCAATGACTTGTCTGCCAGTTGTAATGAGAACAAGGCAGGTTGTACCTCAATGATCCCCAGCTTCTCCATTACAGAGAGTGGCATAAGATTTATCCCTGACCCCAGATCACACAGAGCTTTTTCAAAGGTCATGGTGCCTATGGTACAAGGTATTAAGAATTTGCCAGGATCTTGTTTCTTTTGAGGTAGAATTTTCTGAATCCAAGTATCCAGTTCATTAATGAGCAAGGGAGGTTCACTTTCCCAAGTCTCATTACCAAATAACTTGGCATTCAGCTTCATGATAGCTCCTAAATATTGAGCAACTTGCTCTCCAGTCACATCTTCATCCTCTTCAGAGGAAGAATAGTCTTCAGAGCTCATGAATGGCAGAAGGAGATTTAATGGAATCTCTATGGTCTCTATATGAGCCTCAGATTCCTTTGGATCCTTAATAGGAAACTTCTTCTTGCTTGAGGGACGTCCCAGGAGGTCTTTCTCACTAGGATTTTCGTCCTCCTCCTCCTTTGTGCATTCGGCCACATTGATTATATCAATGGCCTTGCACTCTCCTTTTGGATTTTCTTCTGTATTGCTTGGGAGAATACTGGGAGGAGTTTCAATGACTTTCTTACTCAGCTGGCCCACTTGTGCCTCCAGATTTCTAATGGAGGATCTTGTTTCATTCATGAAACTGAAAGTGGCCTTTGACAGATCAGAGACTACATTGGCTAAATTAGAGGTGTTTTGTTCAGAATTCTCTGTCTGTTGCTGAGAAGATGATGGATATGGCTTGCTATTATTCAGCCTGTTGCGTCCACCATTGTTAAAGCCTTGTTGAGGCTTTTGTTGATCCTTCCATGAGAAATTTGGATGATTTCTCCATGATGAGTTATAGGTGTTTCCATAAGGTTCACCCATGTAATTAACCTCTGCCATAGCAGGGTTCTCAGGATCATAAGCTTCTTCAAAAGCTGTCTCTCTAGTACTGTTGGATGCATGTTGCCATCCATTCAGATTTTGAGAGATCATGTTGACCTGTTGAGTCAACACTTTGTTCTGAGCCAATATGGCATTCAGAGCATCAATTTCAAGAACTCCTTTCTTCTGAGGTATCCCATTATTCACGGAATTCCTCTCAGAAGTGTACATGAATTGGTTGTTTGCAACCATGTCAATGAGTTCTTGAGCCTCTTCAGGCGTTTTCTTCAGGTGAATAGATCCACCTGCAGAATGGTCCAATGACATTTTCGAAAATTCAGATAGACCATAATAGAATATATCTAATATGGTCCATTCTGAAAACATGTCAGATGGACATCTTTTGGTCAGCTGCTTGTATCTTTCCCAAGCTTCATAGAGGGATTCACCATCTTTTTGTTTGAAGGTTTGAACATCCACTCTCAGCTTGCTCAGCTTTTGAGGAGGAAAGAATTTATCCAAGAAGGCTGTGACCAGCTTATCCAGGAGTCCAGGCTATCCTTAGGTTGTAAATCCAACCATATTCTAGCTTTGTCTCTTACAGCAAAAGGGAAAAGCATGAGTCTGTAGACTTCAGGATCAACTCCATTCGTCTTTACAGTCTCACAGATCTGCAAGAACTCAGTTAAAAACTGATAAGGATCTTCAGATGGAAGTCCATAAAACTTGCAGTTTTGTTGCATTAATGCAACTAGCTGAGGTTTCAGCTCAAAGTTATTGGCTCCAATGGCAGGAATGGAGATGCTTCTTCCATCAAACTTGGACGTTGGCTTTGTGAAATCACCAAGCATTCTGATGAGCGGATAATTTGTATACTTTTTTGCATTGTTTTTAGTATGTTTTTAGTATCTTTTAGTTAGTTTTTATTATATTTTTATTAGTTTTTAATTAAAATTCACTTTTCTGGACTTTACTATGAGTTTGTGTGTTTTTCTGTGATTTCAGGTATTTTCTAGCTGAAATTGAGGGACCTGAGCAAAAATCTGATTCTGAGACTCAAAAGGACTGCAGATGCTGTTGGATTCTGACCTCCCTGCACTCGAAGCGGATTTTCTGGAGCTACAGAAGCCCAATTGGCGCGCTCTCAATGGCGTTGGAAAGTAGACATCCTGGGCTTTCCAGCAATATATAATAGTCCATACTTTGCCCAAGATTTGATGGCCCAAACCGGCGTTCAAAGTCACCTCAAGAAATTCCAGCGTTAAACGCCGGAACTGGCACCTAATTGGGAGTTAAACGCCCAAACTGGCACTAAAGCTGGCGTTTAACTCCAAGGAGAGTCTCTACACGAAATTTCTTCATTGCTCAGCCCAAGCACACACCAAGTGGGCCCGGAAGTGGATTTTTATGTCATTTACTCATCTATGTACTAGTTTTCTATAAGTAGGACCTTTTACTATTGTATGAGCATCTTTTGATCAATTTTAGATCGAAAAGACTTTGGTAGCTATCTTTGTTTTATGCTATCTTAGACCTTTGGGAGGCTGGCCATTCGGCCATGCCTAGACCCTGTTCTTATGTATTTTCAACGGTGGAGTTTCTACACACCATAGATTAAGGTGTGGAGCTCTGCTGTACCTCGAGTATTAATGCAATTACTATTGTTCTTCCATTCAAATTCCACTTGTTCTTTATCCAAGATATCACTTGTTCTTCAACATGATGAAGGTGATGATTGACGCCCATCACCATTCTCACTCATGAACAAGGTGACTGACAACCATTCTTGTTCTACACGCATCCGAGGCTTAGTGAATATCTCTTGGATTTCTGATTGCATGATGCATGGTTGATCGCCTGACAACCGAGTGCTCGCCTGACAAACGAGCCAGCCATTCCGTGAGATCAGAGTCTTCGTGGTATAGGCAAGAACTGATGGCAGCATTCAAGAGAATCCGGAAGGTCTAACCTTGTCTGTGGTATTCTGAGTAGGATTCAATGATTGAATGACTGTGACGTGCTTCAAACCTGTAACCTACTGGGCGTTAGTGACAGACGCAAAAGAGTTATTCTATTCCGGTAGGGGAGGGAACCAAACCGGTGATTGGCAGCACTGTGACAGAGTGTGTGCATTAGCTTTCACTGCGCGGATGGGAGGTAGCTGCTGACAACAGTGAGACCCTATACGAGCTTGCCATGGAAAGGAGTAAGAAAGGATTGGACGAAGGCTGTAGGAAAGCAGAGAGACGGAAGGGAAGGCATCTTCATACACTTGTCTGAAGCTCATACACCAATGATATACATAAGTATCACTATCTTTATCTTCTATGTTATTTTCGTTCATCACCATATATATCTGAGTTTGCCTGACTAAGATTTACAAGATGACCATAGCTTGCTTCATTACTAACAATCTCCGTGGGATCGACCCTTACTCACGTAAGGTTTATTACTTGGACGACCCAGTGCACTTGCTGGTTAGTTGTGCGAAGTTGTGTAATGCCATGGTATTGAGCGCACCAAGTTTTTGGAGCCATTACCAGGGATTATGAGAGTTGTGAAAAAGTATAGTTCACAATTTCGCGCACCACATTCTCCTTGCATTATTATTATTTTCGGCTGCCATCTCCTTCTCTTGTTCGAAAATTTCTGAAAGGTTACCTTTAGAATAATGTAATTTAGCTTCTCTTAATTTTCTCTTCAGAGTCCTTTCAGGTTCTGGATCAATTTCAACAAGAGTGCTTTTTTCCCTGTTCCTGCTCATATGAAAGAGAAGAAAACAAGAAAGGAAAGAGGAATCCTCTATGTCACAGTATAGAGATTCCTTTATGTTAGTAGAAGAAGAAAGGGGAGAAGAATGTAGAAGAGGGGATTCGGATAATTAGATGGAGAGAAGTGAAGAGAAGTGTTAGTAATTAAATAATTAAATAGAAGAAGAAAAGAGAAGGGAGATTTCGAAAATAATTTTGAAAAAGGGGTTAGTAATTTTCGAAAATTAAAGATAAAATATAATTGAAATTAAAATTTAAAACAATTAATTAATTAAAAAGAATTTTTGAAAAGAGAGAGAGATATTTTTGAAAATTGAAGAGGGAAAAGTAGTTAGGTGGTTTTGAAAAAGATAAGAGACAAACAAAAAGTTAGTTAGTTGATTGAAAAAGATTTGAAATCAAATTTGAAAAAGATAGGAAGATAAGAAGTTAGATGAGATATTTTGAAATCAAATTTTGAAAAAGATAATATTTTTGAAAAAGATAAGATAAAAGATAAAAAGATCTAATTTTTAAAATGACTTAACTAACAAGAAACTACAAGATAAGATTCTAGAACTTAAAGATTGAACCTTTCTTAACAAGAAAGTAACAAACTTCAAATTTTTGAACCAATCACATTAATTGTTAGCTAATTTTCGAAAATATGATATAAAGATAAGAAAAAGATTTTGAAAATATTTTGAAAAGGATTTTTGAATTTTTCGAAAAATAGAAAAAAAATGGAAAAGATATGATTTTTTTAAATTTGAAATTTTGACTTGACTTGTTAGAAACAACTAATTTTAAAAATTTTTGACCAAGTCAACCCAAAATTTTGAAAATTTGGAGGGAATTAAGGAAAAGATATTTTTTTGGTTTTTGAATTTTTAATTATGAGAGAGAAAAACAACAAAAATACTCAATGCATGAGATTTTTAAATCAAAACAATGAATGCATGCAAGAATGCTATGAATGTCAAGATGAACACCAAGAACACTTTGAAGATCATGATGAACATCAAGAACATATTTTTGAAAAGTTTTTGATGCAAATAAAATATGCAAGACACCAAACTTAGAAATTTTTAATGCTTGGAAAATATGAATGCAAAGATGCACATGAAAAACAAGAAAAGACACAAAACAAGAAAACATCAAGATCAAACAAGAAGACTTATCAAGAACAACTTGAAGATCATGAAGAACACTATGAATGCATGAAATTTTCGAAAAAATGCAAGGAAAAATTTTTAAAGCATGCAATTGACACCAAACTTAAAAATTGACTCAAGACTCAAACAAGAAACACAAAATATTTTTGATTTTTATGATTTATTAATTTTTTTTTTGGATTTTTAAAAAAAAAAATTTTCGAAAATATATTTTAGAAAAACGAAAAAGAAAAGAAAAATTTTGAAAAAGATTTTTGAAAAAAAAATTACCTAATCTGAGCAACAAGATGAACCGTCAGTTGTCCATACTCGAACAATCCCCGGCAACGGCGCCAAAAACTTGGTGGACGAAATTGTGATTCTTAAAGTTGTACTCCTTGTACTTTTATGGAATTTGAAATTGGCACGTGTGATCACAACTCCGTTCAACTTAACCAGCAAGTGTATTGGGTCATCCAAGTAATACCTTACGTGAGTAAGGGTCGATCCCACAGAGATTGTTGGTATGAAGCAAGCTATGGTCACCTTGTAAATCTCAGTTAGGCAGATTAAAATTATGGAATTTAGAAAATTAAATATAATTAATAAAAAGTAAAAAGGGATAGAGATACTTATGTAAATCAATAGTGGGAATTTCAGATAGGTGTATGGAGATGCTGTGTTCCTCTTGAAACTCTACTTCACTACTCACTCTTCCTTCAATCCTTCTTACTCCTTTCCATGGCAAGCTGTATGTATGGCATCACTATCATCAATGGCTACTTTTAATCCTCTCGGGAAAATGGTCCTATGCGCTGTCATTGCACGGCTAATCGTCTGGAGGCATCACCCTTGTTGATAGCTACATCCCATCCTCTCAGTGAAATTGGTCCAAATGCTCTGTCACAGCACGGCTAATCATCTGTCGGTTCTCAATCAGGTTGGAGTAGAATCCATTGATTCTTTTGCGTTTGTCACTAACGCCCAGCCTTCAGGAGTTTGAAGCTCGTCACAGTCATTTAATACCGGAATCCTACTCGGAATACCACAGACAAGGTTAAACTTTCCGGATTCCCAGGATCCTACTCGGAATACCACAGACAAGGTTAGACCTTCCAGATCCCCATGAATGCCGCCATCTATCTAGCTTATACCATGAAGATTCTGTTGGGGAATCTAAGAGATATGCGCCCGGCCTAAGGTAGAACGGAAGTGGTTGTCAATCACGCGCGTTCATAGGTGAGAATGATGATGAGTGTCACGGATCATCACATTCATCAAAGTGTTGTGCAACGTATATCTTGGAATAAGAATAAGAGGGAATTGAATAAAAAGTAATAGTAATTGTATTGAAACTTGAGGTACAGCAGAGCTCCACACCCTTAATCTATGGTGTGCAGAAACTCCACCGTTGAAAATACATAAGTAAAAGGTTCAAGCATGGCCGAATGGCCAGCCCCCTGAGTGATCAAGAGACCGAATAATCAAAGGCTAAACAGTCAAGAGATTAAACTGTCAAAAGATGTCTAATACAATAGTAACTTATCCTATTTATACTAGACTAGCTACTAGGGTTTACATGAGTAAGTAATTGATGCATAAATCCACTTCCGGGGCCCACTTGGTGTATGCTTGGGCTGAGCTTGATCAATCCACGAGTTGAGGCTTCTCTTGGAGTTGAACTCCGAGTTATGACGTGTTTTGGGCGTTCAACTCCGGATCATGACGTTTTTCTGGCGTTTAACTCCAGACAGCAGCATGTACTTGGCGTTAAACGCCAAGTTACGTCATCAATTTCCGAATAAAGTATGGACTATTATATATTGCTGGAAAGCTCTAGATGTCTAATTTCCAACGCCGTTGAGAGCGCGCCATTTGGAGTTCTGTAGCTCCAGAAGATCCATTTTGAGTGCAGGGAGGTCAGATTCCAACAGCATCAACAGTCCTTTTGTCAGCCTTTTTCAGAGTTTTGCTCAAGTCCCTCAATTTCAGCCAGAAATTACCTGAAATCACAGAAAAACACACAAACTCATAGTAAAGTCCAGAAATGTGAATTTAACATAAAAACTAATGAAAACATCCCTAAAAGTAGCTTGAACTTACTAAAAACTACCTAAAAACAATGCCAAAAAGCGTATAAATTATCCGCTCATCAATGAGACATTGGAGTTAATTGAGATGGTATCCAATAATCAATATTTTTATTCCACTGAAAGATCAATGAGGAAAGGAGTCATGGAATTAGATGCTTTGGACACTATTTTGGCTCATAATAAACCCTTGTCTCAACAAATAAATGCAATTACTCAACACCTAGGAGGAATGCAATTCTCGACAGTGATCTCTCAAGAAAATTCCTATGGTATGAGTAATGGGCTACCTCAAGGTAAAGGCATAGATTATGGGTATTCTTCCCTAGAGCAAGTACACTTCATAGATAAGCCTCACAATGATCCCTTCTCCAAAACTTATAATCCTGGATGGAGAAACCACCCAAATTTTGGGTAGAGAAATTAGAGGCCTAATCACTTCAACAACAACCATCAACCACACCATTTCAACTCTCAATATAACACCTTTAGTTCGCACCAAAATAATCACCCTCCACATAACCAGAACAATTCTAACCAACCATCACCCTCCACACAACCCACTTAAGATTCCCAAAGGCTCACTAACCTTGAACTTGCCATGGAAAAACTCTCTCAAGCCACACTTTCATTCATGGAGGAAACAAGAACCAACTTCAAGAATCAAGGTGCCTTAATTAAAAATTTGGAGGTGTAAGTAGGCTAAATTGCTAAAAAACTAGCCAAACCCACTCAAATACTTCCTAGTGACACAGTTCAAAATCCAGGAGAGAAGTGCAAGACTATTTACTTGAGAAGTGGAAAGGTGGTAGGAGAAGAAAAGAAGGAAGAAACCAAGAAAGAGGAGTCTACGGCCATGCAAGGAAAAGAAGCTCAAGAGGACACTAATCCTCAAATAGAGCACGTGCAGTCCACCTCCCAGGACAAAAAAATTCAAGTTGCAAATGATCCACCAAAAGAGAGAATTCTATTGTCTGAGTACAAACCTAGGATTTCATATCCTCAAAGGCTCCAGGGAGAGAACGAGAAGCAATACTCCAAATTCTTGGAGATATTCAGAACACTGCATATCAATATTCCTTTCATAGAAGCACTTGAATAAATGCCCTTATATGTTAAATTCATGAAGGAATTATTGTCCAAGAAAAGATCCTTGAAAGGAGGCCAAACAGTGGAGATGACCAAGGAGTGTAGTGCAATTATTCAAAAAAATTTGCCAACCAAAAAGAAAGATCCAGGGAGTTTTCAAATTCCTTGCACTATTGGTAATACCACCTTTGAAAGAGCATTATGTGACTTGGGGCAAGTATTAATATGATGCCTTTATCTGTGATGAAAAAGTTACAAATTCAAGAGTTGAAACCCACAAAAATAGCTCTCCAACTTGCAGACAAATCAATAAAGCTTGCACATGGAATAATTGAAAATATCTTAATCAAAGTGGGAAAATTTTTCCTCCCAGTGAATTCTGTTATTCTTGATATGAAAGAAGATGAGCATACATCTATCATTCTAGGAAGACATTTTCTAACCACTGAAAAAGCCTTCATTGATGTTGAAAAGGGTGAATTAATGTTGCGGGTGCATGATGAGCATCAAGTTTTTCATCTTTTCAAAATCATGCATCATGCAAGAGAGGAGGAAAATTGTATGAAGGTTGAAGCCAAGGATCCAAGATTGAAAGAAGACCCTGATAAATCACTCTCAGAGAATCCTCTTTCATGCATAGGAAGAAAAGAAGAAAAAGATGAGGTACAACAAGCTAGAGATCCAATTGAAACTAACAAAGGCTTGCAACTAAAATCTCCCTTTACAATCAATAAGCTCCCTGACATCAACTCTAAGTTTGGTGTTGGGTGTATATCAAATAAAGAGAAAGCTCCCAAGAAAAAAAATGCCTAGAGGGTAGAGGAACAAGAAAATTTCTACTGAAGACTTTTCACCCGGAGATAAAGTGGTGTTATCTCACCACCCATTGTTGCCATATACAGTGAGCAAAGTTCTTTTTCTTGAGCATCTTGAGCTAACATATGAAGACATGGGGAGGAAATTCAAAGTGAAAGGGGAAGAAATGAAGTACTATCAACCTTCACCTTAGCAAGGAACAACCGTCAAGCTAGTGACATTAAAGAAGAGCTTGTTAGAAAGAAACCTAATGTTTAATATCCTTTGCTTTTATGTTTTTTATTTACTTATTTCTCACTTTTATCTTCTTTTAGAATATGCATGAACATTAACATGAAGTAGTACAAGAAACTATGTATAGGTACACAATTCAAGCTAAGTTTGGTGTGGTGAAGTGTTTCACATAGCACGCCATGGACTCACGTACCACGAGGAGTTGCATTCATAACTTATTTAGCCTCTGTAAGATTTTATGTGGTACGTGAAATAACCACGTACAACATGGTTGAATTAGCCATTCCCAGGAGCATAATTTTTGCCCAGCGTACAACATGAAACATTTCACATACCATACCAAGGAGGGGTCACACATGCACATGCATGCGTACGCATGATTGAGCATTTCAGCCATGATATGTACGCATACATGGATGTGTATGCACGAGTTGCATTTCACATATAACGTGAAAATTGCCACGTACAACGTGAGGCTCCAACTTTGCTCCTAGCTAGGGATGCTTCTCTTTTCACGTCCCACGCCAGAACACCCACCTTCCATTTCACATTCCACGTGAAAGCCCTAGCGCTCCTCGCTAGGCATTAAGCCACACTCCAGGGAAGTTTTCAAAAAGCCCAATTGTGAAGGTAGAGCACAGGCGTGGTACACTCTTACATGCATGCTTCCTTTGCTTTATTAATTGGCGTGGTACGCCAACCTCATTAACGCATGCATCATATACTTCTTTATCTTATTAACACATGCATCATATGATTCTTCATCTCATTAACACATGCATCATCGTATTATTAATGCCTTATGCATTGCTTCATATATTTTCATTTAGTTCACGCCAATTGCATTGCTTGCTTTATTTCATTATATGCTTCATATGATTCATTGCATACTTCACTTGATTCATGCTAATAAAACATGCATGCTTCTTTATTGGCGTTATTAACGCCTTATTCATGCATGCTTCTTGGGCCACGCTTGCTTCAAGGACCACACTTTCAAAAGTGTAGCCTAGGGCTCCGAAATGTAATAAGCTTTAAAGCATGTCCAAAACTTCCTCTTTGCTTCTTTTGAGCTTGTTTTAAGGTTTTTGCTTCTTTTTCTATTATTTTCTACAAAATTCATCAACTTAGAGGGATGAAAGCAAAATACAAAAAAAATTTCAAGAAATCTCTGAAAGCTCCATCATCATCACTATTGCTCTAATCAAGGCACATATATAGGTTCTTCTTTTCCTAAGCAACTAGTCATCACGTTTGGTTTTTTTTTTAATCTTCTTTATTGTTTTGCTTAAGGTTGTGTATGTGTTCATAAAGTAAGTTTGGTGTGCTACACCAAATTCGCATCCCACTGGGTACTTGGCCTAGTTCACATAGATTGTATCACACTAATTTTGGTGTTCTCATACCAAATTTATTGTTGCCACATTCACCATGCAAACACAGTAACAACCTCATTATTTTACTTTATTTTGGCTTCTATTTTATTTTGTTTTGATTTAGTTTCTTTTAATTGAATAATCCTCTGCATTAATTGAATTCTTTCACTTGATAATCCTGTTTTCATCACCATTATTTTTTCTTTTCTTTGATGCTTAAGGACAAGAAATTATTCTAAGTTTGGTGTTGAAGACTATGCTCTACATAGCCTAAAAGGTGATGAAAAAGAAGATGATGAAGAGAAAGACAGTGAGAACTAAGATTATTTTCTTCCTTTTTAATAATATGCACATGTTTCATTTTATTCTATCTTTTATAATGCATTTAAGATTTCTAATTGTCAAGTACATATCTTGTCCATCACAACCCACAATTAATTGTGCTTGCTCCTGAATGTGAGTAAGGAGTCATGTGCTGAGAAAGAAACAAAAAGAATAGGGACTAATCATAAAGAGCATGACAAATTGAGTTTGGAAAGCCAAACTAACTAAGAATGTTCAACACAATCTGAGCCACATTGCTTGAGGTTTTAGTCTAGAGTACTATTATGGGATCTTTACACTTGAAAAAACCTTGAAGAAGCAAGGAAATAAGGAACAATAATTAAGAAAAAAAGGTTGAAAGAGAAACCAAAGGCTCTTAGTACCATTGACTAAGAAAAACTGAAAGAAAAATAAGCTCAAAGAGCATCCTAGTCAAGTGCTTGTAGTACTTATATATCAAGCCAAAAGCTTCAAAACAAAGCATTTAGAGTCACAGTTAAACTCAAGGTGCAAAGCACCCCCCCTAAAATGAGAAAGCCAAAGGCTCTGAGCACCAACGGTGGGGAAGAATGAAAAGACAAAATAAGCTCAAAGAGCTCCCCAATTATGTGCTTGTGGTATTTTTGTGTCGAGCAAAGTTTGAGACAAAATATTTAAAGTCACGGTTAGACTCAAGGTACAAAACACCCAATAAATTTAATTGATGGAAAGAAATTAAATAAGCTTGCTTCAATGTGAGGATCAAGAAAAGATTCTATAATCTAATCCGGACAGAAGCCTTAAAAGATTATGATCAATTGTGTTGAATTGTGCATAAATAAAACAGCTAACTAAACTTATTTAGATTGTATTCGTTCACCCCTATATTATAAGGTTAAGAAATTTGGTGACTACGCCATAATTCTTTACTTGCTTAAGGACAAGCAAGATCTTAAGTTTGGTGTTGTGATGCATCCGTATCTTTAGTATTTTTTCTGCTTGATTTCAATTGATTTACTAAGAATTCCTATTGAATAGGCAATGAATTTAAGGATAGAATAAACATTACTTTGATTAGTTGAATTCATTAATTACAGGGAACTTTGGAAGGAAAACACCAAGAAACAGAGAAGAGAAGAAGATAGAAAATAACAAACAGAAAACTCTTTGTGACAAGCAGAATGCTTTCTATAATGAACTGAACGCTCCCGGAAAAGACAAAGTGCAAGGGCGTGCAACGTGGAAAAGATCACATACCATGTTGGGGAAGAAAAAGAATATGTGCGTACGCATACATGTGTGCGTACGCATAAGCACAACAATTCATCTGTCATGCTTACGCATGTAAGCGTGTGTACGCATGACTATCACTTTTCAAGTGGGACGTGAGGAATCCCATGTAGGACGTAGCAATCGTGCATACGCATGTGTGGTATGCGTACGCATGACAAGAGGTTTTAGCAAGCATGTGAACGCATGCATGTATGCGTACACATGAGTGTATTTTTACGTGCAACGTGAAATTTACCACGTACAATGCTGTGGAGCATTCATAAGCCACAATCAAAGAAAATTGGCTCACGTATTATGTAGCCAGGTTCACGTGGTACGTGAACCCAACAGAGAGTAACTCAACCAAGAATTTGCTTCACATAATATGCAAGAAATCTCACATGGTACGTGGGCTTTGGTACACCTCCCAGGACTTCAATCAAGACCAACCTTTCTCCAATTTCTCAACATTTTAGATGATCAATCACAAGTCCATTGATGATGACATTAATTGAAGATTGCAAGAAATTAAAGAGGATATTCTTAAGGAGGAAAACAATTATGAAAGAGATTTTATTTCACTTTAATTTTGATTCTGTTTTGAAGTTTGAATTTGAATTTTATTTTCTAGGGTTAGTATATAAGGGAAGAAGGTTCTGACCTCCTCTCTTCTGGCTCAAAAAATTTTACAGTTTTATTTTCATAAGGATTCTTTAAAGAACATAAAGTTCTAATTCTCCTCAATTAAGGTTAGGAGCTCTGTTGATTTCATGAATTAATGTTCTAAGCTTTTGACACCTTGTTTAATACATTGATATCTTTTCAAGAATAGGTTTTTGTTCTTCATTTTAAAAGGTGTGAATATGTTGGGAATAATTTTTCTCTGATTTGAATTCTTCTAACTTATTAGAAAAGTTGATTAATTGAATTAAGCTTGAAAACCAATTCTTACAACTCTTAAGTTTTGAAATTAGAATTGATATGTGACATAAAATCAACAGAGGAATATTCTTATGAATTATGTGGCTTTATATATCAGTGAATGTTCTTCAACTCTTTTCTTAAATAATTGACTATGGAGTTAGCGATCAATTAGGTTAAAGAAAAATTGAATCACCAGGGGATTGGCATTTGATTACTAATGATTTGCATAAAAGTATCTTTACATGAATAAGGTAGAAAGTGAAAAGTATTAATCCGGAAGTTTCAACATCTCTAAAACCTTAACTCTTTAATTCATATTATTTCTCAACACTCACTGTTTTCTTTTGTTTACTTGCTGTTTATGTTCAAAGCTTTTCTAAAACCCTAATTTGATTCTCTAACTAGAATAATCGAATGACTATTGTTTGCTTGATCCGTTAATCTTCGTGGGATCGACACTCACTCACCGTGAGTTATTACTTGATATGACTCGGTGCACTTGCCAGTGTTAGGTGGTTTATAAAATCTGCATCAAGTTTTTTGCACCATTGTCGGGGATTAATCGTGGTTAACAAACTACCAATCAATTGATTACTTAGATTAGACCTTTTTACTGTTTGTTTATTTATTGTTTTCGTTTTCTCTCTCTCCCCTTCCACCCCACTCCCATCGGGAATTCTAATTGTTAAATAATTTATTATTACCCATTAAACCTTGAAATTAGTGGTCTACTAAAATAAGGTTGAATTTCCATTATCTAAAAACAATAAATTTTAATCCCATTTTAGTAGTAGTCTCTTTGATTTTATTCTTTAACAAACATTTAGTTAAAAAGTCTGCTAAATTTTTTTGAGATCTTATATAAGTGATAGTTATGATACCATTATCTATTTATTATCTCACAAACTCATGCCTCAAACTTATATATCTAGACTTTCCATTATAAACCTTATTATATGTTCAAGACATGGTTGATTTATTATCACAAAAGATTGAAATGACCTTTGACTGCTGTGGCCAGGTCACAGCTTTATCGTCCCCACCTTCCCCTTCTTCCCCCTGGTTCTCTCTCTCTCAACTTCAAACACTCTCTTTCTCTTATCTTTTTTAATTTTATTTTATAATTTTTTTGTTAAGGATAATTTGGACTAGAATTTTAAGATTTAAGTAAAAACATATGATTTTAAATTTAGGGACAAATTTGTATGAAAAAAAGTTAAAAATGAATAAAATTTTTAGCTTAAATCTTAGAGATCAAAATCATACTTAACTTTTATATTTGTTGTTTTGAACGTTTATAATTTTTTTTAGAAATATCTGTAACTTTTAATTTTACTCTATTTTATCTATGATGTTTTTAAAACTATTGCTAAATATTAGTTTCATCTAAAATTTTAGAGATAAAATTAAAAACGTTCGACAATAATTTTGACACAAATAAAAAATATACAAATAAAATTAAATAAAATTATAAAATTATAAAAATTAAAAACAAAAAACATACTTTACTCATAAAATTTTACCTTTTTAACCCTTTAACTGGTTGCACTTTCACTTTGTACTTTTGTAGTTAGAACTTAGAACTTGAGGCACAACTTGTACGTCAGTTCAAATGTAGCTATCAGGTCAGCTTCTTCCCTTCGACCCTGCGCACTACCAACCATGCGTACTCTACCACTACCTTTCCTTTCCAAAATTCTTTTCGGAATAAATAAGCAACCATTTTAATTTCAATTTCAATTTTTTTATTTTAAAATAATAATAATAAATAAATAGTCAAATTCGTTTTTAAAAGATCACTCATTTTTAAATTAGTTATCGAAAAAAATTTTTAATCAAATTTATCTTTAAAAAATTTTAAGTTAATCACATTAGTCCTTTCGTGATTTTTTTATTGATAATGTCAAAATTTGCTAATGTAAAACATATTAAGTAACACCACCACACATATCTAAAAATATTAATTGACTATTAACATAATAAATTTTTTAAATTAGATCAAGTTAAAATTTAATTGAGGGGAGAACTTAAGACATTAGAATCCCATAATTTAAAATTGATTTGATCTACTTTCATAAACTTATCATGTTAGTCGCTAATAAAATTTTTAGATGATATTAAATTAAATATTCTAAATAAAATATAAATATTATTTTGATTAAATTGTCTACAAATTTATCTAATTTCTTAAATCTTGAATATAAATATTGGATAATAGAATGATACACCAAATTAGTTTCTCAGGTTTTTTTTACTGATAAATTTCCTTGATTTTTTTACAAATATGTCTTTAACATTTTAGAATATTAAATAATTAGTTTTTTATCATTCTATAATTTATATGATATCTGAATTAAGTTGTCTCGAATTTAAAAGATAAATGAATAATTTATTTATTTATTTATTAAGAACTAACTAAATATTATATAAAACTAGGAGCTAATTGAACATTTTTTGGTAAAATATTAATTTTATTCAAACAAAAACTTATTGATAGCCAATTTGAGAAATTACTAAGGGACCATTAACAATGAATTATTAATAAAAGATAGTTTATAATGTTTGATTCAAATTTTAATTTGATTTTTAATATTTTATTTTTGTTTTAAAAAATTTTAAACGGATTCAATGTGGTCATAGTTTAATAGAATAAGTAATGTTGATGTTAATAACGTTATTATTAAATTATATCTTTTGCAGCGTGTTAGAAAAATATAATCAAAACTTTCTTATAACGCTTTTTCGTCTCAATTTCCTTCTTGTTAAAAAAGAAAGATCCCGAATCCTAATAATCAATCATCAATGGTCCAAAATTAAAGAAACAATTTTACATTGATGATTCTTAATAGATCAATTTTACTTATATATTGAAATCAAATCATATTGACTCTTTAATATGCTAATTGTTTAGATCAAATTTAATAGTAGGATAATATTAAATTCGTTTAAAATTTTTTAGGATTGATATAAAATGTTTAAAATTTTTGAGATTAAAATAAAACCTTTAAAATATTAGAGATCAAATTAAAACTTATCCCAAATATTATGAACTAAAATAATCTTTACTCTAAAAGATACCAACTATATTAAAATTATTTAAAGAAGAACTATTCAAATAAAATTTAAGAAGAATGATCAAAATTTTATATTGGGTAGACAATTATCTCTTTAATCAATCACTTAATTTATAACAAAAAATATATATTTAATATTTGATTATTTTTATTGTATTTATAAATTTTTTAAAAATTTATTTACCTTTCTAAGTTTTTAAAATATTTTTATCAATAACATAAATTTTAAACTCTTAAATATTATTTAATAGTTTATCCTATAATAATAATAATAATAATAATAATAATAAGTGTTTAGTTATTTTTTATTTTAAAAATACATGTATACATTATAAATTATAAATATAAAATTTTTTTAATAATTTATTTTTTATTTATTAAAAAATAATACATTTTTTATTTATAATAATTTTATCATATATTCTAAGAGTAGATATTAATTATGTTAGACATTTCCAATCTCGTTCGTGAAATGCTTATTTGCTATTTAGGTAATTCCGAACATTTGATCGGGAATATTATGAACTGACTAAAGCTAATGATCCGATTATATTTAATCTATAAAAATATTATTTGTATATTAAAATTAGCTACTAAAATTAACTACTAATGTATTTGTGTATAAATACATGTGTAGTTTAATTTATTTTCAATATATATTTATATTTTAATATATATTTTTACACTGATAACTAATTTTGGTGACTAATTTTAATGTACATGACATTATTCATTAATCTAATAGACTTAAAACTTAAAAAAATTAGGGTTTACTCTTACAAAAAATGGATATTATGATCTCTTTGAAATAATGATGATCTTTGGTTGATAAATAGTATTTGATTAAATCTTTTTTAATAATTTTAGTTTAAATGGTCGCTTTTAATAATAAAAATCTTTTGGAGTAATTTTCTAAAAAAAATATCATGACCAATGAAGGAGAATTATAGTTGCTGAATTAGTTTGATCTCCATTAAACACTAGGAAAAGTTAAATAAATAAATAATTCTAAATGAAAGAATTATAATGTTAAAAAAGTTTTTGAAGTGAGAAAAAAAATCTCAAACCAAACTGATCAAATCAAAGACATAGAGAGTATTCTTTTTTTTTTTTCAATTATTAAAGATAAAGAGAGTACATATTAAATAACATATTAGTATATACTCTTCCTTGGTGCTTAATAATAATAATAATAATAATAATAATAAGTATTAAGGTAAAGAGAGTATATAGTATATTATTAAGGATAAAGAGAGTACATAGTATATTAGTATATTAGTATATTAGTCCAATTGTAATAAATATTAAAAAAAGAAGATTATACAATAACTAAATCAAATAACATAAATAGATTAATAATTTATTTTAATAATTTTTTTAAATTTTGAAAAAAAAATTGATGTAGTCTTTTATTTATATATTATTGTACAAAACTTGTTTATATAATTTTTTATAGAAAAAAAATAAATAAATCATTGATCTTTTATTCTACAGATATTTTTGTCTATGACCATTTAAAAATATTTTTAAATTTTTTGCCTTTTTAAGTCTTTCTCCTTTAAAACTACGTCGTTTTGTGTGACGACCTGTTCTCGGACCCATTTTCTCACTCCCCAACCCGTTTTTTCACTCCCCAATGGTTTGCTCCAGTTCCTTTACCTCTCGCGGTCTCTGCTCTATGCTTATCGAACTCGATCTCTCGTCCAACAACCTCACGGGTTTTCACGTCGTGCTCGTCTTTCGTCTCATTCGATAGATCGTCTAACAGATTCACTGGTAAGTTATCGATTGAGATTTTCGTGAAAATGGAGGGGGTTGAGGGAGCTAAACTTTCTGTTGGGTTCAACCAGTTCGAAGGATTGCTCCCAGAGTCATTGACGGAGATTGGATCTGAGTTCTATTTCGTCCACTCTTGGCAACTGTTCCAACCTAATGGAATTGAATTTCACCTTCAACTATCCGAATGGAAGTATCCCTTTCACTTTGGAGTCATTCTTCAACCTCTGAGACTTGATCACATGGTTGAGCCAACTCACCGGTGAGATTTTTCAGAAGTTGGATAATATAAAGACGCTATAGAATTTAATCCTGGACTTCAATGAGTTAATAGGAAGCATCCCTGGTTTAAGCAACTACAAACAGTTGAATTGGATTTCCCTTTCGAACAACAGTCTCACAGGGGAGATTCTTCTATTTATCCTTTTCTTTTTTATCGGAAAGCTTTTGAATTTGGCGATCTTAAAGCTTAGCAACAACTCATTCTCCAACAGCATTCTGTCGGAGTTGGACAACCGCCACAGCTTGATTTGGTTGCATCTCAACACCAATAAGCTGATCGAAACAATCCCGCCCCGAACTTTTCAAGTAATTTGGGACGATTGCAGTAAATTTATCTTAGGGTGAATTTTAGCTTGAAATGGTAGTTTTGAAAACAAAATTTTTTTTCTCTTATGCCACGTGTGTACTTATAACTCTAGCTCATTAGAACGGAAGATTTTTCTGTTAGGTCTGATGGAAGCATTTGCACGAAAACACTAATTCATTAAATTTTTAAGGAGTTGAGTCACTTAAAAAATATTTTTAAATAATTAGAAAAAAATATCCATAAAACAAAAAATCAAAAATTTATTTATCCTTTTCTTTTTTATTGGAAATAATTTTTTAATTGTCATGTATATTACTTGTTCAAAAAATATTGACAATCACATCTAAATAGAAAGAAAAAACTTTAGAAAAAATGTTTAACCATAATTATAGAATATATATAACTTTTGTTAAGGTAAAGAGAGTACATGGTGTATTATTAAGGATAAAGAGAGTACATAGTATATTAGTATATATTCACTCGATGTTCTTTCTTTTATGTTGGAGCAGTTCTTGACTTGGGAGAAGAAATTCTGCAAAAAAAATTTAACATAAATAATATTTTTTTTGTTCATTTTTTATATAAATTATATTTAATTTATTTTTTATGTAATTTTATAATATTTAGTTTTTTGTAATAAATAAAAACACATATTTAGTTCTAATTTTGTTATGGATTAAACTCTTCTAATAATATATTAGCTTATTCTAATGCTGCTTCGAAAATATTAGTATCTTTATTCTTTTGGTTAGTGGATTTAATTTTGTATTGAGTATTGATTCAATTTTTGTGTTTGTTATTGTTGTGTCTTTATCTTATTTCCATATAGTCCTGAATTTATTTGCTTGTTTTAGAAACATTATTTATATTTAATGTTTGATTTTTTATAGTTTATTTTCTATTTTGTAACTAGAAGTCTGTTTATTTTTTTATCTGTTATTTTATTTAATGTGTGCGAACGGTGATGTTAAATTTGATACAAATTATCTTGTATATTGACAGAATCCAAGATACAATCCATTGATAAGAGGCCTATAATTCAAAGATTTAAAGAACTTTTATCCGAGTCAAATATATGTGATAAAGCCTTTTTTTTTTCTATTGTTCCAAATTAAGGATCATATAGGGTCACTAAGTATTAGTTCAAATCTTTGATTCCATAGTTTAGGTTTACTATTACATGTAAATAGAATTTTATTTCTGTAGTTACATTACGCTTAATAATAGAATTTTTTTCTTATATTTTGATTTTGATTCCAAATAATTATTTGTATGGTTGTTAAGCGTATAATTATATTACTCATATCACCTTTTTTTTAACCATTAAAGTTATTGTTTTACCTGTTTTATTTTGAGAAATGATTCATTGTGATTGATGATTATTTGAAAATTTAATATGGTTGGAAATTAACAAAGAAAAACAAGAGTAGCTGTCGACTGTCAGCGCCTTAAAAATTCATACTTTTTAAATCTTAATACAGAGTTAGATTAGACTCGTTATGAGACTATTAAAAATTTGTATTTTTAATACAAAAAATGCATTCTTGATTTTTTGGAATTGTTACTGATGGATTGAAAAAAATTTAGAAGCATATTTGGAACTATTTTTAGAATACTATCTTTTTATTTTTCAAATAGTATATTAAAAATAGATTATATATGTTTTGTGCATTCCAACATTTGTGGAGTATTCATCCAAACGTCACTTCCACAGTACTTATAAATAAAGAATAAAGAGTATTTATCCATTTTGGCCTTAAAGAATTTTGGACCAAACACTTTAGTTCCCAACTAAAATTAATTACTCGATTGATCCCTAACAATTAACTCCGTTAGTCACTTAGGTCCTTTACTCCATCAATTCTAACGGAAGACAAAATAGTCCCTTACAACTCTAACAGGGGGACAAAATGATCCATGACCTCTTCTGTTTGGAAACGACATTATTCTCTCCCAATTTTCATCATATCTCGCATAGTACTAGCAGTCTAACACTATAACTTCAAGTTACACAATGCACACTCTACAACTTCAATGTTCGCAAGAAGAAAAATCTTCAATTTGTTCTCAACCAATTCATATTCAGGAAACTAATGACTATGTCTCTTAAGTACCTGTCATCTTTGATAGATCCCATGAATCTATACAATAAGTCGAATTTGTTAAGACCCGTCGTTATCGTCGCCATCTCCCTCCTCCTCTGCCCTATCATCTCCATGCTCACATTGTCCACCACTCCGATTGCTTCCTTCAACTTTTTCTTCAAACCAATATTCAGTAATCGCTTCAGTTTTCATATGAGTGGCAACAGCAACATTGCTGGTTGTACTGATAGTTTGGACTTGGGAAAGAAGGAATGAAGCATTCGAGGTCCATTTCAAATGAGAATTTACATATGATGTCGAAGGAGAATATCTTCTCATGATATCCTAATGTCCAACAATCTATATTACTTGCCAGAGAGTGGAGAAAGGTGTGCCCTTGGGATAGTTGTGGAACTTGGTCTTGAAGATGTGGTGGACGTTGTCGGGGTTGGAGGTGATGCTGTTATCGAAGACGTGGAAGTGGATGCTTCTGGCGGGTGAAGTGCAGATGAAATGGGTGTGGTTTATGACATGTTGAGGTAGATGCGACACGTGTGGCAGTTACATAATGGCTTGATCTCGGAACTGAAGAGGAGGAAGGAAAAAATGGAAAAGAAGACTGTGAAGGTGAAGAAGGAGAGTATGAATGTTAAGGTTATGCGAGATATGATGAAAATCGGGGAAGAATAGTGTCGTTTTCGAACAAATGAGTGATGGATTATTTTGTCCCCTGTTAGAGTTGTTAGGGATCATTTTATTTCCGGTTAGAGTTGTCAGGGACTATTTTGTCTTCCGTTAGAGTTGACGGAGTCAAGGACCTAAATGGCTAACGAAATTAATTGTTAAGGACTAAGCGAGTAATTAATTTTAGTTGGGGACTAAAATGTTTAGTCCGAAATTTTTTGAGGACCAAAATGGTAAATACTCAAAAATAAAAGAGAAAGTAAAAATGAAAAAAATAAAAGGTAAAGCAAAAAATAACGTCCTAAGTGGTACTCTCTCTCATCTAAATTAATATTCAGATAAAAAGGTAGTGGGTTAAAAAATTTATAGAAACAAGTTGAAGCTGGACAAAAGAAACCTTACACTTATATCTATATTTGTTTCTTTTATCTTGGAAAATAATAAATTTGATGAGAAATTTTAGATATTTATTTTTTTTCTTTTTTTTTCAATAAGCAAATAAACAAAAATCAAATGCCAAAATAATAATTTTTTCAAATCTTTAAGTTCTTCATCTTTTTATGCACTGGATCCTCTCTTTTTCAGAGATTCCTTATTAGCATTGAAAAATGATAATTTATATTTTGTAAAATAATTTTTTTAACTAAAAATAAATTATTTCAACACGATAAATAAAAAAATTGTTTATATACATATATTATATTAATTATAATTTTTTATGTTTATTTTTTGAACTATATTATTTATATTTTTAAATTGTATTTGTTATCATATAATTTATGAGGTTGAACAAAATACAATGTAGTATAAAACAGAATTTCTTTAGCTAATTCTAAGAAATGCTATGGTATGTTGATATTTAAAGTAAATATTTTAAAAAATAAAAATAAAAAGAATGAATATAAATTTAGTATTAATTAAATTTTTTTATAAATTATAAAAAATTAAAAAAATACTTATATATTTTAAATAATAATAGAATAAATAAATTTTTTATTTTTAATTAAAAAATTAAACAAAAAAATACTTCTACTAATATATAAAATAATGACAATCTAAGATGACTGAAAAAAAAAAGTTGAAATAAGAAATAAAAAATGCACGGATCTTCTGCTACTGCTAGTATTGGTATATACAGTGGTGGAGCTTAGTTCAGACAAGGGGACCATGACCCCTCCAAATTTTTTATAAAAAAATTAGTAGTACTTTTTTAAAAGATAAAAAATAGTTCAATTAGCTTAAATATTTTACAATGACTTAAAGTATCTAATAAATTCAATAAGCAACACTCTCTCTACCTTTAAGTTCAAATATAAAAAATTAAATATTTTTATTTATTTAATTTAATATTATTTTATATGTTACTATTTATTTAATTTAATTTTTTATATGATAAAAAATAATAGAATCTTCAATAAGTATTAATATTATTGTATTTTTATAAATTGATAAAAAATTCAATAAATATTATAAATTTTAATATTTGTCCTTCTAACTTCTTCTTTACTTATTCTATAGGATATATATTCAAATTTTTATATAAAATAATAATGAAAAATCAAAGAATTGATGAGAAGGCTAATATTTAAAAAGAAGAACATATAAATATCAACACCTGTAGATAGTTCTTATACTTTAATGAATCACGAAGAAAGTGAGATACAATCTTCAAAAGTTCAAAAAGTTACATCTGATGAGTTTGACCTTAATTTTTTGGAACGAGATCCTGAAAAACGACTTTAAATTTAGCAATGTCACTCAAACCAGAAAGATCAGATTAGACGAACTTATCTTAAATGGGGTCTATATCAAAAATTTTTTGACAATTATCTTCTATCTGACCCCCAAAATTTTGTTTCAAGTTCCGCTATTGGGTATATACTCGAAATGGATCGTCCAATGAAAAAAATTGGATGGTGTGTAGTATTTAATCTAATAATTTATTATTTTTTTATTTATTTTTGGTTCTACTTATAAAATCAAAAATAAAAAATTATATTATATTTTATTAAATATTAAAAAAATTAGAGAAGATCCATTTCCGTATATACTCTGCGTTGGTGCTTACAAATTAAAATGTTGACAATAATAATAATAATAATAATAAGGGTAAAAAATCCAAATAAACCAAGTTGAGAATTTTTTTACCCAAATCAGCCAAAATGAAAATTTTTTCAGTAATCAACCAATGACCATTTAAATGTAATTCGAATCAACGAACTTGGATTGTATGTAATTCGAATCATATAGATTCGAATTACTCACAGACACTCAAAGCAACATAATTCGAATTCACTTGATTCGAATTAGGCAGCAACATGTAATTCGAATCAAGTTGATTCGAACTACTTCCATGCATGCCATTCAACGTAATTCGAATTACACCTGAATATTTTTTTATAAATTTTTTTAATAAATTTATTTAAATTATACCTCAAAAAAATATTTTATTTTATACAAAATAATTTTAAAAAATTGCTTAAAAGATGTTAGGAGTATTATAGAAATTTGTAATGTCCTAATGACTTAGGATATTAAAAAAATACTCTACATAGTCAACAATAATTTAAAAATTATTTTGCATAGAAAATAGCTTAAAATAGTTTAAAATAGCTTAAAATGCCATTTATTTTATGCAAAACAATTTTTTAAAAAATGGCTTAAAAAATGTTAGGAGTACTATAGAAGTTTGTAATGTCCTAATGACTTAGGACATTAAAGAAATACTCTATATAGTCAACAATAATTTAAAAATTAAAATATATATAGTTATAACCAGTATTTACCTAAATTACTAGAATATTATAAACTTTTATAGTACTCCTAACATTTTTTAAGCCATTTTTTTTAAAATTGTTTTTGCATAGAAAATGGCTTAAAATGGCTTAAAATGTCCTTTGTTCTATGCAAAACTTTTTTAAAAAAATGGCTTAAAAAATATTAAAAGTACTATAAAAATTTGTAATATTCTAGTAATTTAGGTAAATACTGGTTATAACTATATATATTTTAATTTTTAAATTATTATTGACTATGTAAAGTATTTCTTTAATATCCTAAGTCATTAAGATATTACAAATTTCTATAGTACTCCTAACATCTTTTAAGCTATTTTTTAAAATTATTTTGTATAGAATAAAATATTTTTTTTGTTGTATAATTTAAATAAATTTATTAAAAAAATTTATAAAAAAATATTCAGGTGTAATTCGAATTAATCCACTTCGAATTACGTTGAATGGTATGCATGGAAGTAGTTCGAATCAACTTGATTCGAATTACATGTTGCTGCCTAATTCGAATAAAGTGAATTCGAATTATGTTGCTTTGAGTGTTCGAATTACATGCAATCCAAGTTTAAATCATGTTGATTCGAATTACATTTAAATGGCCATTAGTTGATTGCTGAAAAAATTTTTATTTTGACTGATTTGGGTAAAAAAATTCTCAGCCTGGTTTATTTGGGTTTTTTACCCTAATAATAATAAGGAAAACAATAATAATAGAAGACGTCTAGTAAAATGAAATTTCCCTTGCGAAATTTCTTTTCTTTTCTTTCTTTCTTTCTTTCTTTCTTTCTTTCGGGCAGGTCCTGTTGTTTTGTGTTGTTGGCTTGGTGTTGTCATTGTTCTCAATTTTTTCTTTCTTTTTTATTTTCTTTTCTCTCTCTCTCTCTCTCTGAGCTGTGGGAAGTTCCAGGTTGGAGGGGTCCATGGGGTTTCTGGATCTCATCACCACAATTTCGAAACTCTCCTTCAACCTCCTCCTTTTTCTTCAATGACTCCCCCGCCACCACCACCACCACCACCACCACCACCATTCTCACCACCATTGCACGGCGCCAAAACCTGACAGCTTCTTCCTCGAACACCAAGGTAGCCAGGTAGTGGAGGAACCTCACTTCTAGGGTTTGCTATAGTAAGAAGCAGAAGACGAAACGACGCCGTTTGACTGAAAGTATTAGGAAGAAGTATGCCGGGGCATCGGTCCAAGTCGTCGGAGAAGCACGCCGACGGCGGCGGCGCCAAGCCGCTCCGGCGGGACCCTTACGAGGTCCTCGGCGTCTCCCGCAACTCCACCGATCAGGAAATCAAAACCGCTTACCGCAAAATGGCTCTCAAGTAAAGTCCCCTACCTCACTCTGCTTCTCCAACTAGCTTCGTATTTATTTATTTGTTTATTCAAAAATGTTCAATATTTATACTATTTCGTTTGATGTAGTTTGGATTTATAATTTTATATGCATTTTTTAAAAAATATTTTACAGGATTTTTTATGTATTTATTTGACATTTGAAATTTGAAATTTGAAATTTGAAATTAGTTTCAGCATGTTAGTACTAATATCCTTTCGACCGAAGTAATATGTTGTTGAATCTGGGATCCATGTGTTGGGAAATGAACTTCTTCACTTTTTGAATGATGTTTGATAGAAGACTGGTTTTGTTTTAATTCTCAGAGTCTCTGAGAGACTTAAGACAAAATAGAACTATGTGAAGACAGTGATTCAGCAGAGGACACGTAGTCAAGGCTAGTATTCGTTTGAGCAACGGCTTGCCGAATCTTCTACTTTGATTTTTCAAAGTCTAGGTGAAATCAATATTCGCGAGGGTGGTCTTGTTTATTTTGCTTCTTGAAGATTTGACTCAAGATCAAATATGTTTTCATTTTAGTATCGATCATTGTTGGTGGTAGTCTTTTTAACTAATATAGTGTGTTTGTGGAATTTGGTGAATAGAAGGTTGTTCTATAATCGCTAAAATATCCGTGTGCTAGAATCAAATTAAGATGATATATATTGACCTGGGAAAAAAAAGAGAAATGGCTGGTAAAGATCATAGAATACAACATTGGGAAACGTTATCTGTTATAGGGGGAACCTTTTGTGGCAAATCTTTGCATAGTTGATTTTCAAGCCTAGATAATAGAGGAGGGTTGTGTTAGGCAATTGATAGTCAGCATAAGACTTCGTCAAATCTCCATGGCATGAAACTTGTTTATTGATCATCTAGATAAGCCCAAAATATCCTTGCAAAGGTGATGTTGAATTGTTAATCTCTGCCCATGATGTCTGATTGTTTTTCATGCATTGGATGTGAGCTGGATGGTTTACAAAAAACTTACTTCCCGGAGATGTCTTGAATTAAATAATAAATCATGCCCTTTCTTGGCCACCTGATTTCTTGAATTCCCTATTTCATCGTCTTTTTAGATGAAAAGGATTGATTATTAAATTAACTGGTTAAATTTATTTCATTTCAGATATCATCCTGACAAGAATGCTAATGATCCTAAGGCAGCTGATATGTTCAAAGAGGTTACCTTTTCATACAATATATTGTCAGATCCTGACAAGCGTCGTCAGTTCGACACAGCTGGTTTTGAGGTGACCCTCATTTTTTCAAATTATTAACCATGAAGCCTTTTGGAATTAGGAGGATAATTGATTCTTGAAATTTATTTTGCAAAAAAGAGTTTAAATTCCGATCTTGATTAAATCATGCTACTCACCCCCCACCTGTAAATCTGTTGATTCTCTTTTCATTTTTATTTTTTGCTCGAATCTTTTAGCATGCATCATATGTGATTGAATATTTCATGTTTGTGCATAGGCTGTTGAATCGGATAACCAAGAGTTGGAGTTGGACCTTTCAAGTTTGGGTGCTGTGAATACAATGTTTGCTGCACTTTTTAGGTATCCTTTTCTTTAATCCTTCTTTTCCCATCTTTGGTTTTCCGGAATCTCCATTACCTGAATTCCATTATGCATAATATTAATGTTCTACATACATAACAGTAAACTCGGTGTGCCAATTAAGACAACTGTATCAGCAACTGTTTTGGAAGAGGCCCTCAATGGTGTAGTGACCATTCGTCCACTTCCATTGGGACAGTTTATTTCTAGAAGGGTGAGCTGCTTCTTTAATCAGTTCATACCTTCATGGGATCCCTTTATAGTCATATTTTTTGAAAAGAACTTTTTTCCTTTGTTTTTTTTGGTGTCTTCATCTGAAGGTTGAGAAGCAATGTGCACATTTCTATTCAGTTACAATAACAGAAGAGGAAGCACAAGCTGGATTTGTTTGTCGAGTGCACTCATCAGACAAAAGCAAGTTCAAGGTCAAACCTTACATCTGCTATTTATATCTATAAGCATAACAATGAGGATTGCATGCACATGCTTGTTCAACCTACTAATGTTCGGTTTTCCATTCTTGCTTAATTGAGACTGAGTTTTTCACTACTATGTAAACAATATGATTTCCAAGAGGGTCATTTTTTATGTTAGAGGGGGTCAGGAATAACAAATTCAAGGTTCTTGCTAATAAATCCTTCATGCAGGATGTCTGTTTAACAATAATCACTCCCCATCTCTCTCTCTCTCTCTCTCTCTCTCTCTCTCTCTCTCTCTCTCTCTCTCTCTCTCTCTCTCTCTCTCTCTCTCTCTGACTACTGATTTATTTCTAGGGAATCTGAGGCTAGAACTTTATCAAAACAATTCTGTATCTTCTGTACAAAATAATGATGTAACTAATCCTAGGCGTTGTTATGTTTTTCTTCGTGTTGTATTTGCAGTTTCAAATATCTACCTTTTCCATATGCATTGTAAAACATTGATTTGCTTTATTTTTAATATGTTTCATTAATGTTCATTTTATAATGGTATTTGTTCATTGGTTTTCTACAGTTGCTATATTTTGATCAAGAAGAAAATGGTGGATTAAGTCTTGCTCTCCAGGTATTTACTTTATTGTTGTCCCTGTGTGGGTGAGAGAGAACATAAGATAATATAATTTCTCTAAGGAGTTAAATATATCTGATGTATTTTGGTTATCTGATGATAAGTCATAAAGTTTCGTGTAATTTTTCTGTATGTACTTTTACTTCTTTGGCTTCTGAACGCTTTATGACATTACTGATTATTGTTATAGGAAGACTGCGCAAAAACAGGGAAAGTTACCTCTGCTGGAATGTTTTTTCTTGGGTTTCCTGTTTATCGATTGGATCAGACCATGAACTCAGTGAGTTGCAACTGTAAACAGACATCGTAGGAACTATCTTTTGTATTCATTTAAATTTGGTTGAATCGGTATGTAATAATTTCTTTACAGATATCTGCTGCAAAGGATCCAGATACATCATTTTTCAGAAAGCTTGAAGGGTTTCAACCCTGTGAATTGACAGAACTGAAGGCTGGTACCCATGTGTTTGCAGTTTATGGTAATTGTGCTGATTGTCATGCTTTTTTATTGTAATTATGATCTTTTGAACTTTACTTACATCCTATTAATTCCTTTAAGGTGACAACTTTTTCAAAAGTGCAAACTATACAATAGAAGCTCTATGCGCTGCACCATTTAGTGAAGAAAAGGAAAATTTAAGAAACATTGAAGCTCAAATTTTGTCTAAAAGGGCAGAGATATCAAAGTTTGAGACAGAGTACCGAGAGGTGTGTAATATGGCATGAGCATTCCTTATTCTTATAAAGCTCTAATTACGTGCTTTTTATCAACTCTCACTCTTGGATCTTCATAGGTTCTGGCGCAGTTCACAGAGATGACAAGTAGATATGCAAATGAAATGCAAGAAGTGAGTTTTTCTTTTCTAAATTTCTATATGCTTTATCTCCCTTGTCCAACCCTCTTCTCCTTTCTAATGGAAGCCACTCAACTTGTGCCATTAATTCTTGTGCAGATTGATGAACTATTAAAACAACGAAATGAAATACATGCAGCGTACACTGTTGCTCCTTTGAAACGGAGTTCAAGTAAGAGTCGGAATAAAAGTTCTTCCAATGAGGCGAAAGAAGAGGGCCAGACAAAAGAGAAGAGGAATACAAGAGAACGACCAAAGAAGAAGAGATGGTACAACATCCACTTAAGAGTTGATAAGAGAAAGGCTTGCTAGGTGTGAGAATTGGAGAATTAACAAATTCTTTTATCACTCGTATATTGTTAAATAATGGAATATATTTTATAATTTACCTGTCAACTCTAAATGCCACGGTCAAAGCTATTATTGGTGGGGATCTACACTGGTTTGATTGTCTAGCACATGCCCAAGCTATGATGGAGGCTTTGCTTAAGCGCCAACCAGGTTTCATTATGTATGTAACTCAGGCATGTTAAGGATGACAACTACTCATTGTTTTTGTATAATCCCCTTTGCCCTTTTCCCTTTAAAATTTGTTCTCAGCAGCTGAATAGCTCTATCTTATGATTTTGCACTTGTAAATTGTTTGATTTATTATTGATGAAGCATGATCAACTCTCTACATGGGTTGTAATTTTAGTTAGTAAGTAATGGCAAAGCTTTGGTGCATAGAGCCAGGGCAATTTCAAGTATAGTTGTAGTTGGGTTAAAATTAAATCCAATTAGTTAAGTCTATACCTCCTTGTTTGTCAACCCTGAGTCGCTTTTGTATTATCACATATTAGTGTTTGGCTTTTCTTGTGTATGTACCATGTTCATGTCTATTCCTGTCTACAGCCTGCTCTCTGATTCCTTGTATATATTTAATAGAGGCATTCGATTCCTTTAGGTATTTGTTCCGTGAGGCCTTCGAAGTGTTGTAGTTATAGCTGTTGTCTTCTAATTTACGTTGTCTGTCTCGGGACAAATTATAGCTAAAATGGAAGGGCAATGGTGCTTGTCAAATCTTGTTTAATGTTGCGAGAAAAACAAGTGTGGAGAAATGTCAATGTAACTATGTTGGAGCTGAGTTCGCTATTTACTAAAATTGCAACTATGATGACAATCAGACAATGTGTAAATGAAGACATTAATAATAATAATATTTTATTTTGAACGTTCCTTTCTCAACAAATTGGTTTATTGTAATCTATACTAATATCAAAAACAGAAATGCTCTATAATCAAGTTAATTATCTAAATAAGTTTAACCAAGTTGTTATAACCTAATTTATATCCACGCACCACTATCTCTAATTGCCTTTTGAATAAAGGCGCCACTTATATAACTGCGTTTTCTCTTTAAATTTTGTTTTTTGATTTCAAAATTTTTTGTAGATTTCATTTTTTTTTTCAAATTTCTCTGCGTTCTTTGTGATTATGATCGATGCTCTTTGAAATCAAGTAGTGAAATCAGATTTGAACATGTTTTTCGTTTTCGAAGACAGTGAATGATACAAATTTAGACTGTCAGTTGAATTAGGGCGAATTGGATTATTCTTTTGAATTGAATCAAGTGGATGAGGTTTGAGGTTTGGTCAGAACCTAGTAGTTGATGCTCATGTAGTTAAATAATTTAGTTTTTGTTTGTGAAAATTGGTGTTCATGTTGAAAGTTTGACTATTAATATAATGTAGGAGTTTTGAATTGTTATTTTCAATGAATCTGTTTCGTTCCTAGTTTTGGTGCATTTGAAAAGACAATTTGGTTTAATATGAAATTATTTTCGGCGCTTTTTCAATTTTGCTGTGATGTTGATGAGCAGTTTATCCTAAAGGTTGGGATGACTTTTAACACGTTTGAAGAAGTTGAAAAATTCTCCAAAGATTATTTAAACTTGCAGATTTTTCTACCAAAATTCGGAACACGAATAAGAAGGAAAATGAAATTAAGAACAAATTGATTACATGTAATAGAGAGGGTAAATGGACATCGAACATATCTCCAACTCAGAAGACCAATCCCTTAGCTGGATTAAATTATCCTACAAGAATTTATATAGATATATTGAATGTAAAACCCAATCAAATCGTAATTAATTAAATAATAAATTAAATAGGAGCAAATATGGTTAGAAAATTTAGCAATCGGAATTTGATAATTTAAATATGATATTTGGACTCAGTGAATTTTTCTGAGTCAGAAAACATAGTTTTCTGCGTAAAAATGTGTACTGAAAATTTAACCAGCAGTGCTGAGTTCTCTCCGGTACTGCACTGAGAAAATTAATTATAAGCGAATAAGGTTAAGAAATGAGAATTTATAATTTGGGACGATAGAAGTATTTAAAATATGATTTGAAACTCTAACCTTAAAAGTCTTGGCCCAAAGTTGGGCCAACGGGTTAAACCTAATGAATTGGGCCCAAGTGGGCCCAAGACTCAACATATATAAACATTAGTTATGAGCATTTTAGCTCATTTACTCTAGGAAATGAGAGAGAGGCGCAGCTATGGAGAAGAGAGGAAGAAGAGAGAAAATCCTAACTCCATCAAACTTCAAATCATCATAACTTTTGATTCGGAACTCCTATTGACGAGCCATTTAGGACCACGCGTCGCTCTTCTCATCCTCTACAATTCTATCTAAGTTTTGTGGTGAGTATTCTACTGTCCTCTGCCCAGTTTTTGTTTTCCCCCTTAAATTTGAGTTTGGTTATGGGTGTTGAGTAATTTTATGATTTTGGTTGTTTAGGAATGCTCTAGTATGAGCCATGGGTGATATTCATAACAAACTTCAGTGGATTAAGGTAAGAAACCCTCCAACCCTTGTGATTTATCATTTTCATGAACCCTAGGTTGATTGTAAGTGTAAAATTGGTTATGTTAGAGTATTAGTTGATTGGTTGATTTTGGTGCATAATTGGGAGGTTGGTTTTGCTTATGGAGCTTTGGTGAGGCTTGGAGCTAAGGTTGGTAGAGACTTCCAAAGAAGAGGCTCAATTGGTTTGGCTCCAAGAGGTACGGTTTAAGTTCATTTAAGTACCGTGTGGTGTTATGAGAATTCCAAGGCTAGATGCCCCTAGGATTAAGTTTGGATTGTGTAAATGGTTACTACTAATATGCATAGTTGATATGTAATGTAAATTAATGATTGGGTTGAGAATTGTGTGAATTTGTATGTTTGGTCTGTTGAGAATTTGATGAATTGGATAATGAATATTGGTTTGTGAAATATGCATTTAAATTGTAAATTTGGACCGGAGGCCGTGAATCTTGGGCCGGAGGCCGGAAAGAGGTAAGGAAGGTAAGTGATGTGTGTATTGTGTGATGTCATATGAGATTGAATGGATATTGAATATTGAGTGTGTGAATAAATGGGAGGAATGGGGAATAATAAGAAATTAGGAATTTAGGAGTGGAAGGTGATGAAATTGAATTAAATTGTGTAGATGAGGTAGGTTTGGTTTTGGTTGAGTGTAGTTATGTGAATGTGGTTGAGTTGTGGTCATTTGGATAAGTGGAAATGAATTTGGCTTGTGAACATTGGAATAATTGGTGATTTCTATTTTTGGGAAAAAAACTAATTTTTGACCAACTTCGGTGGCCCGTAACTCATTCTTCGAAGTCAGAAATTCTTCAAAATTGAATTTTTAAGAAAGTTCATTCAATGATCTTTTCAACGGTTCAGAAATGGTTGAAAAAGGAATTTTGTAGAACACGTTATGGCCGTCGGAAGTTTGGGTTTGAAAGTGTAATCCTGCAGCTTTTTAAACTTAGTAAAATCTTTAGTAAAACGTACTCCGACGCGCACGCGTCACTCACGATTTTTACTCTCTCACGCGTGTGCCTGGCTAACGCGTACGCATCGCTGTATTGATGCAGGTGCATGGTATAAATTCCAGAGAGTTGTGATGGTAGTGTGCCGGATTTGTGCGAAGAGCACAAAACGCATCCACGCGACGCGTGGCTGACGCGCACGCGTCACCCCTACCTCTCTACTTCCCACGAGTGCGCATGGGCGATGCTTATGCGTTACCCGCTTTTCTTCGCTTCCCATGCATGCGCGAGGGCGCCGCGCATGCGTGACCTCGTCTCCAGCAAAAAAAATTGATTTTTGAGTTTTTAAAGCTAAATTTCAGACTTCTAAGCCTCAATTTTCATCCTTTTAGTCCTAAATTTTTATAGTATGCCTAGTAATGAGAAGAAGCTAGGAAATGTGATAACTTGTTGATGAAGAAAGACTTAGAGTAATGAATTGTGATTGAGGAAGTACAGAAATGATGGTTTGAAAATGAATGTGACGTGTGATCCCAGGTAGTAGGCAGTGGCCTTGTTCACTTGCTCCGGGTATGAGATAGAGAAGGAGAATTATAATAAACGAGTTTAATTATGGAGTTTTGATTTTGAATGAATGTATGTCTGTGATACCTGGGTAGTAGCAAGGGTCGTGGTTCGTTCCGCTTGCTCCGGGTCATTGTTTGAGAATTGGTAATAATAAAGATTGATTATGAATGAATGTGTATTAATGATACCTAGGTAGTAGCAAGGATCATGGTTCGTCCCGCTTGCTCCGGGTCATTGTTTGAGAATTCGTAATAATGAAGAGTGATTATGAATGAATGTGTATTTGTGATACCTGGGTAGTAGCAAGGGTTGTGGTTCGTTCCGCTTGTTCCAGGTTAATGTTTGAGATTTGATAACAATGATGATTGATTTTAAACTGAATGAATGTAGGTTTTGAGATCCTGGGTAGTAGCAAGGGTTGTGGTTCGTCCCACTTGCTCCAGGTCAGATATTGTGACGCCTGGGTAGTAGCGGTAGTAGTGGTGATTCCACTCGCTCCAGGTTGAGCTTTTAAACATCTGCCTGGTGATGCGGTATTTTACAATCCACAACTAACGGGCAGTGCACCGGGTCGTACCAAGTAATACCTTACGTGAGTAAGGGTCGATCCCACGAGGATTGATGAACTAAGCAACAATGGTTAAGTGATTGGCTTAGTTAGACAAACAGAAAAGAGTATTTTGGTATTCAAAGAACATTAAACAGTAAATGAAGAATTTCAGAAAGCAAGCAGCAATGAGTTGGGAATAAAATATGGACAAAACAGTTAAGGTTTCAGAGATGAAAACTAGTATTCTAGTAAAATGTACTGTGTTCTATTCTGATGGCATCTAAATTCCTATTTATAACTAATCCTAATAAATTTAAAATCTAATTATCTAAAATTAAAAATAATATCTTTTCATCAAAATAAGATTTGAATTTAAATTCGAATTAATTAACAAGTCTTCAGCTGATGGGTGGGGACCACTTGATTTGTCCATTCTGCAGCTTCTAATCTGTGTTTTCTGAGCTGGAAACTGGGTCAAAACAGCCCAGAAATTGCCCCCAGCGTTTTTTCTGCGTTTTTCTGCACGTGGCGCATGTCACGCGTACGCATCAGTAACGTGGACGCGTCGCTGGTCTTCTTCGCAAGTCACGCGGACGCGTCGGTCACGCGGACGCGTCGCTGAGCAAATCACGCGTGCGCGTCAGTCACGCGCACGCGTCGCCATGGATACCTCCAAATCACGCGCACGCGTGCGCGTCGCTCCTCGCAGCCATCTCCTTTGATTCTTGTGCTGCAGAAACTCCATCAAATCTAGCCGAATGCTACCTAAAATAAACATTATTGCACAAAACTCAAAATAGCATCCATGGTGGCTAAAATATAATTAATTCTTGATTAAACTCAACAATTTAGATGCAAATTCACTAAAAGATAGAAAAGATGCTCACGCATCACAACACCAAACTTGAACTGTTGCTTGTCCTCAAGCAACCAAAACTAATATAGGCTTAGGATGTGAATTTTCATGAGAATGAGAGTTCGATTAAGCCCATATCTCTTCTTATAGTGGGGTTTACAACTGTAATCCTGAATAGTTTTGGCATCTCACTCTCCTTTGAATCAGAAGAATGTTGCTGTCATCTGGAATTAGAATCCGGATAATATTATGAATTCTCTGATCTTTTGTAGCTCAATTTAATCCTTGAATACAACAATTTTTTTTCTTTGGTGCTTTGCACCTTGAGTCTAGCCATGACTTTAAATGTTTGTCTCAAGCTTTACTTGACACAGAAACACCACAAGCACTTAACTAGGGAACTCTCTTTAAGTTCTAAATATTTTTATTTTATGATTATTAATATATTTTTTTTCAGTTACTCCCAGACAGTGGTGCTCAAAGCCTTTGGCATACTCTGCAATTGATCTCGACTCTAAATGTTTTGTCTCAATGATTACTTGACACAGAAACACCACAAGCATGTGACTAGGAAAACAACTCTTTGAGCTTTTAATCATGTCTGACCTCCCTAGTCATTGATGCTCAGAGCCTTGGACCTTGCTCTTATTTTTCTTTTGCTTCAAGGATTAAACTTTCATTAATTTCAGAGAAATCATAATAATTCTCTAAATTCCTGTTCCTTATACATCAACATTCTTTGATTCAAATTTAAATATGCACTATTCATGTCATGCATTCAGAATTACAATTAATACCACCACATTTAAGTAAATAAGACTACTCTTAAAATTAACTCAATTTCTCATGCAATACATCACTTTTGTATTTTTTTATTTGAATTCAAGCTTAGTAAGTAATACATGAGACATCTTTTCAGACTTAAAGCATTCAAGAGAAAACTAAACTAGACATAGGATTCTAACAAATGAAGGATCATGCAACAAACAAAGCAAAATAGCAGAAAACCGGAACAAAACATAGAAAAAAAGAGGAGGAATAAATAAATAAATAAATAATGAAAAGAACTCAACCACCTTAGTTATCCTAGCGGTCACTTTATTCTTTAGGTTGTGCTCCTCAATGAAGATGATTCGCCTCTCTTTTTGCCATAAAAATAAACAGAAAACCCCTAAGCGAAGCGTCAACACCAAACTTAAAGGTTTGCTTATCCTCAAGTAAAGAAGAACTGGAAATAAAAACAATTAGTGAGAGGAAATAAGAATATAAAGATAAAAGAACAAGAGAGAATTAGGATTGGGAGAGAGAGAAAGAAAAGTAAAAACTGTGCGGCGAACAAGTGTAGTTGTGCAGCAAAGGCGACGCGTACGCGTGCAGCACGCGTTCGCGTGGCTCGCGAATTTTCCTTAATGACGCGTGAGCGTCAGGCACGCGTCCGCGTGCCCTTGGTTTTGTGCGATTCACACGAATCCAGTCGCGGGCACGCGCAACTCTCTGTTCTTGTGGCTTGGGAACCAACATTTTCATACGAAGCATTCGCGTCATGCACGCGCATACGTGGAGAACCATTTTTTTAAATGACGCGCACGCGTCAGGGATGCGTACGTGTGAGTAAATTTGTGCCTCTAGCACGCTTCCTGCCCCAAGGCAGCACAACTCTCTGCCCAAACACTCCTTTACGTCGATTTTGCAGGTCACGCGTATGCGTCAAAGACGCGTACGCGTGGATGGCGATAATTGCACGCGATGCGCACGCCTGGAGTACGCGTACGCGCAATCATGTTTGTGGGCCAAGCATGGGTCCAGCGCCACTCCCACGCAACTCTTTGTCAAATTTTGTTTTTCACGCACACATGATTGACGCGTTCGCGTCAGTGACGCTTGCGCGTCGTGTGCTCTTTTTTTTTGAAGTGTTCGGTTCCTGGAATAACATAGCTGCATGATCAGAAAATTAGTAAGAACTCAATAAAAATAAAATAAATAAGAAAACTACTACTACGAAAAATAGCTAAGGATACGAATTTATCGGGTTGCCTCCCGACAAGCGCTTCTTTAACGTCACTAGCTTGACGGTCAGCTCTGCTAGTTCAGCAGATGAGTGGATCTTTGGCGATCAATCTCGCCTCCAAGATAGTGCTTCAACCTCTGGCCATTCACTGTAAATTTCTTGTCAGAATTCTCTTCTTGTATTTCCACATGACCATATGGTGAAGCTCTGGTAACCACAAACGGTCCTGACCTTCGGGATTTCGGCTTCTCGGAAAAGAATTTGAGCCTTGAATTATATAAAAGCACTCTTTGTCCTGGCTCAAAGACTCTGATGGCAATCTTCTTGTCATGCAGTAGCTTGGTTCTCTCCTTATAGAGCTTGGCATTCTCATAGGCTGAATATTTGAATTCATCAAGCTCATTCAGCTGAAGCATTCACTTGATTTCTGCAGCTTCTGAATCAAGATTCAGATACCCAATTGCCCAGTAAGCTTTATGCTCCAACTCAACTGGCAAGTGACAGGCTTTGCCATAGACCAACTGATAAGGGGACATGCCAATGGGAGTCTTGTACGCTGTCCAGTATGCCCAAAGAGCATCATCAACAGTCTTTACAACCCACAACTAACTGGCAGTGCACCGGGTCGTACCAAGTAATACCTTACGTGAGTAAGGGTCGATCCCACGAGGATTGATGGACTAAGCAACAATGGTTAAGTGATTGGCTTAGTTAGACAAACAGAAAAGAGTGTTTGGTATTCAAAGAACATTAAATAGTAAATTAAGAATTTCAGAAAGTAAACAGCAATGAGTTGGAAATAAAATATGGAGAAAACAATTAAGGTTTCAGAGATGAAAACTAGGATTCTGGTAAAATGTATTGTGTTCTAATCTGATGGCATCTAAATTCCTATTTATAACTAATCCTAATAAATTTAAAATCTAATTATCTAAAATTAAAAATAATATCTTTTCCTCAAAATAAGATTTGAATTTAAATTCGAATTAATTAATAAGTCTTCAGCTGATGGGTGGAGACCACTTGATTTGTCCATTCTGCAGCTTCTAATCTGTGTTTTCTGTGCTGGAAACTGGGTCAAAACAGCCCAGAAATCGCCCCCAGCATTTTTTCTGCGTTTTTCTGCACGTGGCGCATGTCACGCGTATGCGTCAGTCACGCGGATGCGTCGTTGGTCTTCTTCGCAAGTAATGCAGACGCGTCGCTGAGCAAATCACACGTGCACTTCAGTCATGCGCACCGTCGCCATGGATACCTCTAAATCACACACAAGCGTCAGGCACGCGTGCGCGTCGCTCCTCGCAGCCATCTCCTTTGATTCTTGTTCTATGGAACTCCATCAAATCTAGCCGAATGCTACCTAGAATAAATATTATTTCACAAAACTCAAAATAGCATCCATGGTGGCTAAAATATAATTAATTCTTGATTAAACTCAACAATTTAGATGCAAATTCACTAGGAAAAGATAGAAAAGATGCTCACGCATCACCTGGGTAGTAGCCGCAGTAGTGGTTGTTCCACTGGCTCTGGGTTAAGCGGGTAGTAGTAAAGGGATTGTAGCTCAATCCCACTTACTCTGCATGGGTGTTTCTATCCAGGGTTAGCTACCAGGACGTGTTGGGTTAACTATATAACTGACAAATGATATCATCAACCATAGGGTAGACATACATCATTTGCATATGTTTGAATTGTTTGGGTTTGCCTATTTGTTTTGGATTACTATATCATATATGCTATGTTATCTGATTATGTGCTACTTGTTCTACTTGTACCTTATTGTGTATTACTTGCCTGTATGGATTGTGTTTGTACAACTGAGAGGTCCCTCATGCTGGTGCCGGTTGACACTGAGGGCTGTTATTGATGGGATGAGTTGGTGATGAAATTGAATAATGAGGAATATGAGGTAATAATATAGAATTGTTGAGATAGAATAACTGGGGATGGGTTCGTTTATAATTCTGATTGTGAATTGTCGGAGAGTTAGAAAGTTGGGAAGCATGAGGAACATGAATCAGATTTAGCATTCCCTTATGACAGTTGCCTATTCATGGATTAGCGATAACATATGATGAATATTTGGTGAAAGGAAGTTTAGGATGCTTAGTGAGTTTTTATTACAATGCATTGTATTTATTTGGCACTTTTACCGTACCGAGAACCCATGGGTCGAGAGTTCTCATTCCGTATATATCTCTTGTTTTTCAGATGCAGGTCTAGGTGCTCAACAGTGAGCTGTGGTTTGTCTAAAAGACAGCGAAGACCTCTAAGATCTCTTATTTACTTTTACTTAGATTCTCTCCGCTTTTGTTTTTAAAGAACTCATGCTATGTATTTAATCCTTTTGAAAACTTGCCGATAGAGGCCCTTGTGTATCATTTGGGAGAGATTAGGAGATATGGTTGTCAAACTGCTTTTATACTGTACCCTAGCCGGCCTAAACTTCGTGGGTCGCGACTAGTGGCTATTTATTTATGTTATATCTCTATATAATGTCCTTCTCTTATTCTCCTTAAGGCCTTTTTCTGTATATCGCTTTTGACTTCACACTTTATCTTCTAGTTGTCGATGCGTAAGTGATACGACTTCGCGATTTTATTTTTACTCTTTTCAGGCTTCTCGATTAATACTCCTTTCAATTTTACTTATAATTATGTATTAAAAATCTCCCTTGAGAGTCGTACCACCTTATTATCATTGATTTATGACTCGAGCATAAGGATTTGAATATTAGGATGTTACATTGAAGGATGTTATTATTTGGGTTATTTCGAAGGTTGTTTTGCTTAATTCACATCCATGCTATCCAAATCAAGCAGAGATGCTTAAACAATACAAGCAGTTAAGCATGTTTATACGCCGTACAATTGAGAATAATGATGAAGTTGGAATTAGACCAAGCAAAATATATCAATCATTTGTTACAGTAACAGGGGATCATCGTGAATTAAGTTGTATTGAAAAAAATGTGAGAAATTATTTTCCGACGGAAGTTCATAATGTTTCCGAACTCGACGATGCAAAAGAATTTGGGAAATACTTATTAAGAATGAAAGAGAAGAATCAGAATTTCTTTTATGAGATTGAACTTGAGGTTGATCATTCAATCAAAATTGCTTTTTGGACTGATGCAAGAAGCAGGGTTGCTTGTGAGTATTTTGGAGATGTTATTTCATTCGATACCACTTACAATACAAACATGTAATGTGCTGTTCTGGTTTATGTTCTTTTTTAAACAACTTTTGGTGAATATGAAACTATTTTTCGGTGCATATATGCTTTTGTTTCTGTGTTGTTGATTTTAGGTATAATTTGATTTTTGGTTCTTTTGTTGGTGTGAATTACCATGGTCATTCTACACTTCTCAGATGTGCTCTGATGACAAATGAGGATATTCAATCATTCAAATGGTTATTTAAATGTTGGCTTTGTTGCATGGAAGGAAAGGCTCCAAAAGGCATTCTTATCGATCAATGTGCATCAATGCAAAGGGCTATTGAGACTTGTATGCCCGTAACAATTCACAAGTAGTGTATTTGGCATATTATGAAGAAGATTTTATAGAAATTAAATGGCTACAAGAGATATAAAGAAATTGAATAAGAGATAAATCATGTTATTTTGAACTCTTTTACAAAGGATCCATTTGATAAAAATTGGAATAATTTTCTTATGAAGTATAGTGTTGGAGACAATAAGTTACTTTCAGGTAAGGGTGACTTTATCAGTATTAATTGGATATTTATGTGTTTTGATTCTCTAGTAAAGGTGCGAACCTATATACGATAGATTTCTCGGTGTTTATTTGAATGAATTTTGGTGCAATTAGTATAATATTTTTATTTTTTTAATGGAAATAAGGTTTACTTTCTAAATTGTGTTGTGTGTTGTTCCATTTGCTAAGTTACTGTGAGTTTTCAAATTACTTTTTTCAATTGTTTAATGATAAATAGTTTTAGGTATGAGTGTGAATAAATTTCGATACATTTGTTATTTCTTCAATATATTAAACCTAATAGTTGTGAACCTTGATTAATATGGCTTTAGATTTTGCAATACAGTACATACATGTTCATGAAAAGTTTAATTTAGCAAAAGAATTTATCAAAAGCTTCTATGTAATATTTACAAAGATGCAAATGATATTTTTGTTTTAACTATACAGTAGACAAACAATTCAATACTCAACCAGTGTAGAAGTTCATAACAATTTACAACATTCAACCTATACACTTTCTATATCTCCTGATGAAAATTTATAGAAATGACTTGATATTGCAGCAGATGGCTTCGATAGTTTTATGGCTTGATCTCCCAATTGATTTATTTCGTCAAAGAGAACAATCGAAGTATACTCCACTCTGAAACGATCAACTTGTTCCTATAATTGAAAGAAATTTATTTTTAATTTACGTTAATTTAGAAGTAAAGAATTATGTATTTTTAATGATACATGTAAATCTCGAGTAATTAATAAATAGTTAACCAATAAATTAATTTTTATTTAAAAAATTAGAAAATTGAATTTAATAAGTTAAAAGGGTAGAAATAATTAAAATATGAATTTTGACATTATTTTTAAAGGTTTTGGTTCAAAATTAAGCCAACAGGCTTAACCGGTTAGCCGGGCCCAAGGTCCATTATATAAAATCAACATTCAGCCTTTCATCCCCAAGAATCATAGAAACACGCTAAAATAGGCGGGTGGAGGGAGACATGAAACCCCAAACCCTAGTCTCACCTTCAATCTACCATATCTTTCAATCTAGAGCTCCGATTGACGAACTGTTAGCGGCCACGCGTTTGTCTTGGAATTCTCTACAAAACTCATCCAACAAATTGGTAAGAAATTTCTGATTTCATGCCTAGTTCTTTCCTTTTCAATTTTGTGATTTGGATATGTGTATTGAGAGATTTTGATGGTTTAGGGATACTCTAGCATGAATTATAAGTGGGTTTTATCCTGATTTTCTAATGGGCAAGGTAAGGAGCTCGTAACCCTTTTGGTTTCTTTGATTTATGATGTTGGGTGTTGAATTTGGTGGTGGTATATGACCTTGCATGAAGTTAGGATGAATATTGTGTTGGTTGGAGACAAATTGGTGAATTGGAACCAAGTTACGGTGATTGAGGCTTAATTGAGTTGATTTGTAAATGTTGAAAGCTTGTCAAGTGGACCTTGGAGGCTTGAATTGAAGTGTCTTGGGCTTTAACGAGGAATCGACTAAGGTATGATTTTGGTTTCTCGTAGGTAATATATAATGTAACGTAAAAACGTAGGCTAGATAATTATAGGATAAGCTTGAATTGAATATGGTCGTTGATTTGATTAGTGAATAAATGTGTATTGGTGTGTAATTGATGCGTGATATGATGAATATATGTGTTGCCATGTTGTGGCATGAGATTAATATATGTGAATTTAATTGTTGTTGGTTTGGTTAAGGAGTTGTTGAATATATATGAATTGTTGAATGAAATTAATGGAATTGAGAATTGGAATATTTTGAAAGGAATGGAATGGCTGTATAACTATTTAAGTACTTTTGATATTTTTTTGAGAAGTGAAACGTAGGTTTTGAATTGAGAATTTGGAAAGAATAAAGGTGTTGGTGTTTTGGTAAAAAGTGAATTTTTGACCAAGTTTGGCGAGCCATAACTCGGCTTCTAGACCTTTAAATTCTAACAAACTTATTTCAAATGAAAATTGGGTCTGTGAGGTTTATACCGTTTAAAGAACGGATGAAAATCAATTTAAAACAGAAAAGTTATGCGCGTTTGAAGTTTGGTGCAAAAATCTGGTTTTAGCAGCTTTTGAAGGAAACGGGGTTCGCGTACTCGGAAGCATTGTCGCGATGCGAGTATTCTCTTTTGCCTCGGACACTCGCGTACGCAGAAGATAGCTGCGTACGTGACTCTGATAGTTCGCATACGCGAAAGGGTATCTCGCGTACGCTGAACCCCTGTTTGGCAGAAATGTGATTTTTTACAAAGTTTAGCCAATCCTCTAGCTTTCCAAACTTCTGTAGCTATCCTCTATGGTCCAATACCTAGTCTTTAAGCTTAGAAACTAGAGTGAACCCATAGAGGAGGGTTGTGAAGCGGAGAAATTGAATTGAGAAGGGTGAATAAGGTGATACATGATATGAATGATGACATGATTTGATGTGAAATGTTTGAGGAAGTGCAGAAATGTATGAATGTATGAATAATAAATGAGACATAATTAATAAAAATGATGATATTGATGTGTTGGATGTGAGGAAGGCGGTAGAGTGCTAATCACTCGATCTTTTTTCTCCGCGCATTCTCTGTAATTGTGATGTGTTGGATGTGGGGAAGGCGGTAGGGCCCTAATCCTCGATTTATTTTCCCGCATTCCTTGTGATTGTGTTGTGTGGGATGTGAGGAAGGTGGTAGAGTACTAATTCCGACATTTTTTCTCACATTCTTTCTTTCTGTCTGCAAGGTGGTAGAGCACTAATCCCTCGATCGGTATGACATGACCTCACTAGGGAAAGGTGGTAGACACTAATCCTCCAATTTATTTTCCCCCTGATATATGCCTCTAGGAGAAGGCAGTAGGGCACTAATCCCCCGATGTTATGCCTCCTAGAGATGCGTAGATGAGAGATGGCATCTGGGTTAGCTATCGAAATGTGTCAGGTTCTGGCAGTATAACCGACACATGAGCTCACGACTAGTAGGACAGGCATGCATCATGTGCATTTGTATCATTTGTTTGAGTATGCATTTTTATTGGTTTGCCTAATTGCTTAACTATAATTAATTACTATCTAATCTATTTGCTTTCCTTGCTTGAATTGTATGTCTGTGCAATTGAGAGACCTCTCGTATGGCGGAGATGTGACGAGGGTAGTTCCACCGGAGTTTGGCGGATTGGAGGAAGGAGAGATTGATGTGTTAAGTTAAAATTGGACTAGAACTTAAGTACTATAAATAGTTCACCTGGTTTTCAGTTTAAAGTATAACTCTAAGTTTTTAATTTGAGTGTCAGAGTTTTATGATTGCATTTGGTTTTCTCGGGACCTTACATATTATTTATGTGGGCACCATTACCATGTTGAGAACCTCCGATTTTAATTCCATACAAACGTTGTCATTTTTCAGATGCAGGTCGAGATGCGCCTCGGTGAGCGTATGGAGGTTCCTATGGCAAGAGAAGTTGGAATGTTATATTTTGGGATTCGGTTATGTATTTATATTTATAAACTCTCCTATGAATAAATAACTTATGTTTAATCCTCTTAGAGGCTTTTTGGAGAACTCGGTGCTTTCTTTATGTATGTTGGGATTTTATGGGATGATACTTATATACATGTATGTATGTACATATTCTCTGGCCGGTCTTGGCTTCTCAGGTCGAGTCTGGAGCTTGATATTTTGTATCTTTTGACATTTCGCTCTTATCATATATATATGTCTTTACTTTTCTTCGTACACAAGTTTCTGTTTACGTGAGTGTTGCGTTTTTTGTTTTGCAACTTTTGTTTAAGCTTTCCTTCAAGGCTCCTTGGTATGAATTCCTTTCAACTATTGCTATGTATATATTTTATTTTAGAGGTCGTAATACCTCAGCACCTCTATTTTACGACTTAAGCGTAGCTCTGTATGGTAGGGTGTTACAATACTTACCTGTTTCTAATTTTTCCATGTGTATTTTCTTTTTTTAATCTTTTTAGGATTAATTATCTCCAACTATTTCATGACATATATTTCGCAATCCCAGCTAATAAACAAAAATGAAATAACATAGTAAAACATGTTTAAGAGGACAGTAACAGGAAAGCCCAGTAAAATATATCAAATAATAGTACTTACGATGTTCATTGATCACTGATTGAAATATATGGTGCTTCAATGCCCTCTTGATTTTCCATCAAAGATTTTGCTCTAGGATAACCTTCATGTCTGATATTATCAAGCTCTAAAAAGCATAGAAAGTCAAACATAAGAAGCAGTACAAATTAATTTTGGATCAAAAAGTGATTGATGAAGAGAACTATTGTATAGTTTGGAATCAATCAAAACAAGCATCAATTCGTTGGTAGCATAGTCCAAACCAACAATGAATTCTCTTAATCAAATGTTTACAAATTCTAATTAACCGAGAGTATTTAAATCTCGGGTCGTTCTCCCTAAGAGTTGTAATGAAATGTACAATCATTGGCTATGAGAGAGCATGGGAATTGGGAATGCAAGAAAGTAAGAAATGTAAATAGCAAGGAAGCAAATAAACATGCAAGGTATGTAAATGGCAACTCAAAGTAAGAATTGGAAAATTTAGGATTCCTATCCTAGTTATGGACCACAAACATGGCCATTGTGTGGGGTCAATCCAAATTAGTCAATCCTCCTTGAGAATTAGTTAAAAGGGCATAATTAATCTAATCCATAAGTCCTAATCAACTCACTAATTACTTAGTGAAAGATTAGCGTCAATAGAAACCAAACCAATTAACCATTTTCACACTATGCGGAATGGACATCCACAACTCAATTCCACCCAAACATCCAATTTCTCAACCAGGAGCGTGAAAACTAAACATGCAAGAAATTAAACATACAAGAATTAAAGGTCAGAGCAATAAAAGTCAAAAGCAATAAAATGCAAGGAAAGGAAACTTCAAATGCAAGAAACTTCTTGGCAAGTAATTGAGAGCTAAGGTTACCCATCCTAGACATTGACCACAAACATATGATGATTATGAAGAGTTAATCCTGCTTAGTTAACCTTACATCGGAGATAAGTCAAATAGGCATAGTTGATTCCAATCCCTAAGTCCTATGTCAATACTAAGGGGTCACATAGTATCAAGGGAGACCAAATCATCTAGCTACTCTAATGTATCAAACAACAATAGACATCAATGACTCAAGAATCACAAAAGTCATCAATTTCAAGTCAAGAGTGGAGAAAAACTATGCAAAAATTAAGCCAAGCATTTTATCAAATACTTGGTGTGCATAAAAATAAAATAATATTAAATTACATTAAAAATAAATTCTAACTACCAAGTACAAGAAAATCATAACAACAACTAAAGAAAGCAATAAATGAACATAAAACATGAATTGCATTAATTGAAAATTAAAATAACAAAAGTATCCATAAACATAAATATGACAAGATAAAGGAAATAACAAAGGAAAGGAAGAAGAACAAAGATGCAATAACAATAAATGACAAGGAAAAGTAAATGAAAACAGGAATTAAAAGTAGAAATTATAAGAAATTAAACTAAAGAACCCTAATTCTAGAGAGAGAGGGGAGCTTCTCTCTCTAGAAAACTAACAAAAACATGTAAAAACCTAAATCTAAGTGCTCCCCCCTTCTCCAAGCTTCAATTTGGCTTGAAATAGCTTCAGAAATGAGTTGGATTGGGTTTTGGGGGTGCAGAAATCGCTGCTAGCGAGTTGTAATTAATAAGGTCAATCTGTGTGTCCGCACACAAGATGAATCCTGACTTGTGCATACGCACAAGTACCTGTGCGTACACACACTTAGACTTATGTCCACTATAGCAAATTGCATATCATTTTGAAGCCCCGGAAGTTAGCTTTCCAATGCCACTGAAACCGCCTCATTTGGACCTCTGTAGCTCAAGTTATGATGACAGCTTTCTAAATCCTTCATTTCTTGAATTCTTCCATTTTGCATGCTTTCCTTCACTTCTTCAATCTATACTTGCCTTGTAAGCCTGAAATTACTCAACAAACACATCAAGGAATCAAATGAAATTACAGTGAATAAAATTTAGCAATTATAAAGCTTAAAAAGCATGTTTTTACTTTCAAGCACAATTTAGGGAGAATTCATGAAACTGTGCTATTTCAATGGATAAATGCAAGAAAAGTTGATGAAATCCACCCAAATAGAGCAAATAAATATCATGAAATGTGGATTCATCAGTGATCAAAACAAGTGAACGTTATTTGACACAGAATTGCACCAAAATTAATTAATGATTACGACGCACAAGCTCAGTTCAAAAGAAGAACATAAACAAGATAAAAAAAATAGAAATATGTATTATGTAAATAATTTACCATAAATTGATTCATTTTTGTTCTTTCTTCATTGGGAGATTCTTTATGAATGGGGTCAAGTACATGAAAGATTTTCTTTTGTGCATCCGCAATCCATAGCCACCAATGTCTTGCATGGCAAAAGTGGGACAAATAGTTGAAGTTTGGGTAACTTGGACAATATTTTAGTCTAAATGACGCAGAATGAAAGTATTATTTAAAAAATTTTAGAAATGTAAACTTACAAATGGATAGGATCCTAGCTTTTTTGTCTAGAAAAGGGAGGTACTCCTTATATTCATTGATGTTGTAGGCCTTCTTGGTTTCTAGATTAATGTAGTTATACTCAAACTTCATCAACATGTTATTCTGCACCGAAATAATAACTTTTAGCATACAATAAAATTTTCAAAATGCACCGAAATTGAGGTTAAAGTTTAATGATAATAGAGCTTATCACAGTATCGAATGGAACACAGTGTATCTGTTCTTCAAATCTTTTAGATTTCTTCTTGTTGAGAATTTGACATATTGCAAAGATCACCTATGAAAATAAAGGACCCAAATTAAATTACATATATGGCACAATAACTCGTAAGAAAAAAACATTAGTGTTATAGCAAAAAAAATTACCAGATTTTTTTACATATTCTTTTGGTTTTAAAGATGCAAAGTAAGATCTAACTCCCTCGAATATATTTTCATGCTTCAACCTGAACATGATCTCCCATTCGTTGCTAGTGTCATCTTTAAAAGTCTTGATATTTGTTGCCTAATGGTAGTATTTGTCTCTAATCTCTTTTGTTATTTTCTTTTGCTTGACTCGAGTCTTGAACTTTTTCAAGGAAGTTGAGACTTGGCTGCAAATCTTGCTGCATTGGTTGTGGACTTGTCTCCTTGGCAAATTTTAATGCTGTTACAACCCCAGCATCCATTACCTTAGCTTTTCCAACTCATCAACTAACACAGGACTCTTGTGTTCCAATTTTTGAGGATTTTTTCTTGTTGGCTGTTGGTTCATCATCCTGAGTAATTATAGCTTCATCGGTTGATTGACTTATGCCAAAGTCAAAAGATGATGCACCAAATCATCATCCAATGCAGCATTTACAATAATCAGTAATTCAGATTTGAGATCTTGAGCCGGTGGAGGACTGCAACATGACATATAAAATTTTTTAAGAATGCACCAAAATTGTTAAAAAATAAATTTGATAAATTAGAATTTACACATTAAGAGATTTCATGTTGAGTTTCTTTTGGATGAGCTTCCTCAGGAGCTTCTTGACGAAGTTGTGGAGGATTATAGGGCAAGACATAAAATTGTTTAATAAAATACCAAAAAGAATTATGCACCTAAAACAAATTTAATTAAAACTTACGCAGGAATAGCTTTTTCTAGCATATTTTCACTTGTGAGAAATTGTGCAGGAGTTTGTTGTTGAGTATGTGGAAGGCCGGAGATAGAAGGCACAATTGCTCGAATGGGCACTCTAATGAAGGCAAAGAATAAAAATTCAGGAGCAATGCTTAACAAATTTCGATGCAAATCATTAACTCAATTATTAGAAATTCACATATTCAACGGTTTAGATTGTGATTGAGTTTGTTTTCGTAGCACAAACATTTGATCTTCGAGATTAGTCCCAAGATTAATAGTTGTGCTACTCATACTAAATAAAATTCGGTGTCAATTAAGTTAATAAAATTTAATGAAATATAAAAACTTATTATTATGAACTAAACTGAATACTTTATTCATTTGTCAGACGTTGGTGAATCTTCCATCCTTTCCTGTAGTTAGAGTTCTTTCTCCAATCTTACTTGTTTAATTGGTACATCTTTCTCAACAGGGTTGGCTTCATCCAGTTTTTCTTCTTGTACTTTTTATCTGAAATTTATCGAAATTATGTCAACAAAGCACCTTAATCATTGAATAATAACAAAACTTTTTGTTTTATGAGAACTTACATAGTTGTAGGCTGCAAACTCTTTTTTCTTTTTTTAATGCCTTTTTTCTTGAAATAAAAATCTTAGTGGCATTTTTTTCTAAAACAAAAGATATCAAATTAAAAAGCACATTATGGTAAGAGAAGAAATAAAGAAATGGTAAGAGAAATTACATGGGATCAATTCGTGCATTTACAGATCCATGAAAGGTTAACTGTATTTGAAACACAAGATTATTTTCAGTTGACAGATTTACAACTGACATTCTAAGGACAAAATAAATCTTATTTAGTAAAAATAGACTAATTATATCAGGTTTTAGAAAATTTTTGCAACGAAATAATATAAGATATTGAATCTTACGTTTCTGAAGAAGCATAGTGAGCTTCTGTTAAATCGTGGCCAATTTTTCGGTGTTTAGATTGAACAAGCTTTCTTTTTTTGGTAGTGTCGCCTTTTTGGCCTGCATCCTGGAAAAGCAAAGAATCATCAGCCAAATAAACACAATAAATATTTACAAATAACACCAAAATTGACACATACTGTTTTGCAGACTTATCACTTTTTTTCTTCAATCTTCTTTCTATTTTTTCCTGGATTTCTTAACTTATGAGAATACATACAAAAATTCTATTTATAAAGATAATTTCACAATAATAGTTTCTAACTCATTATTAGATTCAGTCTCTATTTGAGAAGATGAATCCCCAATAACATGCTTCCTCTTTTTGGATTTCATCCTGAAAAAATACAAACACATGAGGTAAATAAACAGAATAAATATTTACAAAGACACCAAAAAGTAACATTTACATCTTTGCGAATCCTTTGGGTTGTTTTCTTCTCTTCAGTGTCCAGAGTCATATTCAGAATCATCCTCGTACTCAAAATCAGTTTTGCTTTCTGAAGATGAGTCTAATATAACAGGTTTATTCTTTTGTTGCTTCTTTTTTTCCTTTTTTTCTTCTTTTCTTCTTTTGATTGTCCCTTCAGTTGTGCACTCCTTATGAGGCCCTAAATCCAAAAATTATTTAATTAGCAGAATATATTTCAAACAAATGCACCAAATTTAAGGAAATAATTTCTGTTGAGTTACCATTTCATCCTTCACCTCACATTCTATTCTTTTAACGAGCTTTTTCTTTGTTCAATGTTGCACCCACGATGGTCCGGGAGTTCTATTCGTCGGCCTATTCATGTATGTGGATTCATGAAAATAAATAATCATGAGCGCAAAGAGACATCCATAAAATGTATATTTGTTTTGCAATTTGTGACCTCTAGTTCCTTTAAAAAGGAAGTTGAGCACATGAGCAGCCCAATTCCATTCTTGTATGGTGTCCACATGAAGAATGGGTGGCATGTGAATTGGAGAAATTTTGCTTATTGTTGTTCGCATCAAGAAGCACTCTTGGATGAAGAGGATGAATGTCCTCTTGAATTTCAGTTGATTTTTCGGTCCATCTACACTCATGTCAATCAAAGACTTTATCAAAAGTGACAAAGAACAACCTTTGAAGCTTTTAAAAACTTCCTTCTGTTCCTCGTTGATTTCTTTTTAGATTATTTTGTCTGGAAAGCAATCCCCTACAACAGCAGCAAAAATATTTTAATAACACAGAAGTAATGTATAAAAATATCAAAATTTGTTTGACAGAATAGGTTACAAAAGGAATTTTTACTGGATGCATTTAAGCCAAGAGTATTCCTTATCTTATCAAGGGTGATCTTGATTTTCCTGTACCGTGTGTCCAGGGAGCTATTATACAGATCAATGGAATTAGCTAGTTCTTTCAGTAGTTTATGGGTCACATTCAAGTTTAGGATATGTCTCATCGCACTAAATCCCAATTCGTCCACAAAATTTTTCTTTTCATCACTCATTTTGCTGAATATATCCGATATCGATCTTGTGGAGCACCATAAATCATGGGTTTTCTGTAAATAAATGAAAATTCTATTATATAACTATATTTATACAATAGAAATGAAGTTGTTTTAATATATAGCAACATTATATATTGGTGCCTTCTTCTTTGAGATGCTCTTCTTAATAACTTTTTCATTGTCATTTTTGCTGTAAGGAATAAAGAATTAAGTTAATAGATAACAACACTATATTTAACTCATGAAAATCACTTAACATGCACAAAATAAAACCAGAAGTACTACAACAATATTTTATGGCCTAAATATACCAAATCCATGACAAAAACACCAATTGCATCTCAATTCAGTCAAAATACACCAAAAATAGTTACTGCTTACTTGACACAAATTCAGTTCAAAACATGCAAATCACTCAACATGCACAAAATGACATGAAAATCACTCAAACATGCACAAAATGATAATGGAATCACTACAGCAATATTCCATGGCCTAATTTCAGCAAATTCAGGACAAAAATACCAATTGCACTTCAATTCAGTCAAAATACATCGAAAGTACTTATTGATTACTAGGCACAATTTCAGTTCAAAATATGCAAATTGCTCAAACATGCCAAAAACACATGAAAATTACCCAAACATGCACAAAATGACAACAGAATCACTACAACAATATTCTATGGCCTAATTCCATCAAATCCAGGACAAAAAACAAATTATACTTCAATTTAGTCAAAATGCACCGAAAGTACTTACTAAATTACTAGGCTCAAACTCATTTTAAAATATGTAAATCACTCAAACATGCACAAAAAACACATGTAAATCAATTTTGGATAAAAAATATTATTAATATAAGTTAAAAAAATCACACCAAAAGCACAACGACAACATTCTTACACCAACCTAACACAATTATCATAAATAAACAGTATAATAAGAACATTCATATCTATGTTATCGTAAGAACTCAAACTGAATCTACTAAATATACAGAAATATGACTATTTAGTGTTTCATGATTGAAAATGTGAAAGAGAAAAGTGAAAAAACATGGACAATTTACCTTCAATAATCTTTCATCTTCTCTTTCAATGTTTCTTGTTGAAGATTTCAAACGTATTTTTGAGATTTTCTTGAGTTTTTGCAGAGATTTTCATAGATTTTTGCGAGATTTTGATCGTCATTTGAAGTTTGTGTGTTGCAGTTATGAGCGAGAGAGATGAAGTATTTTTCATATTAAGGTTCGCGCTTCAAAACATCATGTTCACGTTAGTGAACAGTGGTGCCAGGCATGTTTTATACGCTCTCTGTTATGAAATTGGTTTTTGTTGGGTTTGAGCTAACGTGGTTGGACTTGTTTGCCAAAAAAAATTGTATGTATAGCATAACTCTATCAAAAATGTTATGTCCAACCTAAAAAATAGCTACCAAATTATTAATTACTATGTATTTATGTATAAAAATATGTATAACTCAATTCAATTTTAATGTATTTTTTATATTTTAATGTATATATTTTACATTAATGGTTAATTTTAGTACATAAACATGGTTTTACTAATATATAGTAAATAATGAGACAGAGAAGTAATCGAAATAAAACTAAATAAGAGATAGTAGTTTTACCAATAAATAAGAGAGTCTAATTTTGAGGTACTGACAGTGTAAAATATTTTACACAGTCGTGCAATCACAACTGTTTTCTTGGATGACCATTCACGCGGTCAATGTAAAAAGTAGTTAGTTATTTTTATTAATATGATGTTATGTGATTAGATGCACGTGTAAAACGGTTTTATACCGACAGTGCATCAAAATTAAATTCTAAATAAGAAGCCTACTCTAGAGTGAAATAAGGAAAAGGTAGCCAAAGGTGAGAGAAGATACATCATTTACTGCCATACATCCCTCACCAACCAGGCAGCTACCATTTTCTTTATTTATTAGAACTACTAAAATAATATTAAAAAAATATAGGGTAGCGATGCTTATAATTCCAGTTTCATCTCATATTTCTTTTAATATTTCTCTAATGACCAAATTCTTTGAAAATCCCACTCCGATCTACACCTTTCTCTCGTTTTCAAATTTTCATATTTCACCACTCCATTCAAGTAGAAAGGGTTGTTTTCTGACCTTGATGTTGTTTGTAGTCTCTGATTTCCCCTTCATGCATCTCCCTTCATGGTTCATACTTTTGATTGCTTATGTTTATACTATCTTTTTCTTTTTTTTCTTTTATTATGGTTCACTCTAGAAATGGTCCTTTTATATTATATTAACTTTTTGCTTATCTTTCAGTCTCCACACTTTTTCACTTTATTTTGTCTGTTCCAAATCATTCTTGAATTTTACTGGATATTTCTTTCATTAGAAATTCAATATTTGATTATACATCCTTCGATTTTCCTAACATTTTTAGATCTTCCATGGTTATTATCTCCTCTACGAGCCAAGAATCCTATTCCGTACGACTTATCTAATCAATTTATCTACCCACTATATACGTGTTCTGTTATGAGTCTGCGAGATCAATAATTATAGAGTAATACCTCAAATAGGTTCCCAAAGAATTCACGGCCGGGTAGATTTGTTCCCAACAAAATTTAACTAAAATTTTGACCCTAACGTTTTTAATTATACACCTAATACATCTCCACGGCAGTTTGACCCAGTTCGGCCATCCTACATGGAGGTTAATGAACTGATGTGTCAGGTTAACTACCACGTGTCACCTCTAGGACAATTTGGTCCCCATCCAAGCTAGACAAAATGACGACGTATTGGATCATGACACTACTAGAAAATTAGTTATTACAGACGGATATTTCCGACGGATTTTATCCCACGGAAATACAGAGGGAATTTCAGAGGGATTTTTTGTCGGAAAATAAAAAAAATGAATTAGCATAAATTACAGACGAAAAAGAGAATCCGTCGATAATTCCGTCGGAAAAATTAATTTTTTTCCATAAAAAATAGTTACAGACAGATTTTCCGTCTGTAATTAAATAGACAAAACGCTGCGTTTTGTTAAATTATTACAGATGAAAAATCCGTCTGTAATTTAAATTTTCTGTCGAAAATATTGAGGTAACCCTAATTTTATCACCACCCATTCACACTCCATTCACACTCATCCCTCGAACGTTTCTAGCAGATCTCATCCCTCAAACTCTTCTCCTCTGGTAGAAGGTGGTGTCACCGCCGGCGGGGACAGACCGTGGGTGCCCTCGTCATCTGGGGAAGCTCTACTCGGCCCTCTTCGCATCGTTCCTCCTCTTCTCGCCGTCGCACGAAGTTCTGAGTTGAGCTCGTGGCATCGCCGTCGCGAAGGGTTCCTCCCCTCCTCGCCGTCCATTATTTCTGATTCTCTGCTCCTCGCCGGTTTGTGATTTTGTGATTTAATCTCTGCTCCTCGCCCTCGTTGTTTCTGATTTTGTGATTTCATTTCCGATTTTGTGATTTAATCTCTGCTTCCTTTAATTCTCAAAGGTGCTTGATCTGCGGTTTTGCCTCTTATTTCCATTTCTCTCTCTCTTTTTCTCTCTCTCTCTCTCTCCCCCTCTCTCTCTCTCTCGTTTTCTTAGTAGCCAAACAACTTGTTCTTATTCAGGTAGTAGTTGCTGCGTGTATTGGCTTTGATGTTTGTGCAAAGGAGTTGAAGATTGACCAGCCTTGAAGTTTGGTAAATGTGGTGATTCATATCTTCAAAATTTGCTTCAGGTGCCACTCTTCACAGTTTTTCAGTTTTTCAAACCTAATTTCTCTGTTTATTCTTTTGTTAATTGTTATAATTACTGTTTTTTATTTTTTATTCATATTAATTTCTTGTATTGTTTGCTTGATGGAGTATATTTTCTTCTACGATGATAAGCTTTTTTTTTCTTTTTTTTCAACTTTTTTATTTTCCGATTTGATTTGATTTATTTTGGAGTTGACTATTGATAACATCATAGCTGAGTACTTCTATGACAGATTCAATCTCAAGCTGCACACTGCTGGGATCATTGCTGCCAGTTTCGGATTGGCGAATCTTTTCTCCAGGCCCGGTGGAGGGTTCATATCTGATGCAGTTTCAAAGAGGTTTGGAATGAGGGGTAGGCTCTGGGCCTTGTGGCTTTGCCAAACATTCGCTGGTGTCCTCTGCATAATTCTTTGGCTTGTTGGATCTTTGAGTGTTTCTGTTGTTGTTATGATCATATTCTCTGTGTTTGTTCAAGCTACTTGTGGCATGACCTTTGGAATTGTTCCTTTTGTCTCAAGACGGTTTGTGTTCTTCTTCTTCTTTTATTCTCTTTAGAGTTATCTTTAGTTTCATTGAATTGCTTTCCATTTTCTCCATAGTGTTCTTTTAGTCAAGTTCAGACTCATTGACATAAAGAGGACAAAAATAGAAGTAAAAGAAAAAGTGGAATAGGATAGGTTCTTTTTTCTTTTTGGAAGTCATTGATCATCCTTACCTATGTACTTGGTTGAGACATTGAATTTGATTCTCTGGCATATAGTACATGGTTCATACATCATATTTAGATTTGGAGAAATATTGAAGCCATTCATGATTTTTTATTCATAAATTGAAGCCACTCATAATTCTTGCTTCTTTTTTATTTGATGAAGTGCGTGCATCAACAATCAACATACTTCTCAGTTCAATCTTTTGATTACAATATAGGGGTTAAAATATTTTAAGTTGACTTTTTGAAGCCATTTCTTTTCTCTCTTAAATAATACTTGCTTTGGACATAACTTCTTAGGTGATTTTACATATAATTGAAGAAGTTGAGAATGTATGAAGCTGAAAATCAGATTTATTGATTTTTTTAATTAGGATTATTTTTAAAAATCAGATTTTTCTGGCAACATAAGCTAAAACAAGAACACTCTTAGTGGCAGTAGTTGTTGTTAGTAATAAAAAAGTAGTAGTTGTTGTTAATAATAAAAAAATGTTTGATGTTTGATTATTTATTTCATCTCGAGAATGCAGTGCACTATGTTGGGACTTTGGAAGATGGAACCAAGTTTGATTCCAGTAGGGATAAAGATCAACCTATAAAGTTCACTCTTGGTCAAGGTATTTATTAAAGCAAGTACTGCTTGTTTTTTGATGCCTTGTTTTTCTTGAACAATCATTACATTACTACATAAATTTTTGTCTGATGGTAAAGAAGCTCAGTTTATCATATAAGGATGCAATTTAAGTTCGAATTTTAGTTTACAGTTTTTAATAGGTACATTTTGAAAAAGAATGAGAGTACGATTATGGCTTTGATAACATCTCTGTGGCTGACTTCATGGGTCCAGACTCTGCTGCTTTCACCTGGCTGCCTCAACCTCAGCCTCACACCAATTTCAAGCCTCATTCTTCCAATATCAGATGGGTGTTTTTAGGTTTTGTTTTGTTCTTCAACTTTCTCTTTTGTTTCAAGTTTCAACCCAAGTTTAAAAGCAGGGAATTCTATGGATTTTTTTCCGGATCATCACATAACTGCTTCATGATTGCAGCTTGGAAATGGAATACTCAGTGAATTTAATTGTGCTGGAAGGTGGCCCTTCAAAGCGGTAATATCTCTTTTCTTCTAAAATCCTTCCTTCTAAACAGTTTAGCAACTATTATTCATAATTTGGCATTTTCATCATGTAATGATATTTAGAAATTTTGTATCATATGCAGCTTGGCCCCTGGTCTTCTATTTGTTTTTATCAGTTGTGAGGGGAAACTGTAATGACTTGCATATTAGGCAATGTGGTTTATGAATAGTATAAGACATATTTGATCATATAAACTGAATTTTGAAAAAAAAAATCTATCATTATTAGGATGAGGAAGGATTTGAAATTTTCTAAGGTATTAAAAACGAATCAAGCAAAGAAGACTATGTTAGCTATGTCATAGAAATACCATGCTTGCACCTACATAATTGATTCTGCATTGTATGTACATATCATGTTTAATATTGATCATATTCCTTTTGAGAAACATTTGACAATCCTATTTTCCCTTTGACATTGATCTTTGAAACCCAGGGGTATGGATCTTTTTTATTGCGGGATTTGCCCTTTGATGCTATTCAGTTTTGCATCTATGAGCAGATTAGGATGAGTTATATGGCTGCGGTAAATTTCTCAAGCTCTATAGTTATATGTTTTGTTGCACTGTATTTCTTGATAGAGGATGTGACTGCCATTCCATTTTTAGGCCCGAAGAAATTTGAATGATCCAGAAAATGCAATTATTGGTACATTTGCAGGTAATTAAATATTTAAATAACATCAAAAGACTACTCCTCTATATATATATATATATTAGACACACGTGTACACATACTAAGTTGTAGGCTTGTAGCACAACATAGATCCCCATTCTCTTAATTAACCTCTTAAGGTGTGTGATTGCTGCTAGTATAGTAGCACTTAAAGCATTATACCAATGTTAAAATGTGATTAACAATCTTGTTTTTCTAGGTGCACTAACTGGAGCTATAACAACTCCCCTTGATGTCATCAAGACAAGATTAATGGTTCAGGTTAAATAATACTGTTTCCTACTACTTTTCTTTTGCTGTATTCTTCCTTTTCAATCTCGTATAACGCCATATGCAGATGATTCCATGTTATGTACTGTAATCCGCATGCAAATCAGTAAGAATATCCAGTTTCAATTATCAATCCATTAACAAAGTTCTCATTTTTCTCCTAAAGGGATATGCAAACCAATATAATGGATTCGTAGATTGTGTTCAAACAATTATCAAGGAAGAAGGACCTAGTGCACTTTTAAAGGTATGGGTTTTTTGCTTTCTTGGACACACCAGCTTGAGTGGTAACTTTTAGCATGGTCCAAATTCTCACCAAATTATGAACTGTACCTTAACTGCTCAGAGCAGGTTCAGAAAGCTATTGCCAAAATTGGTTTGCTGATCAGCCAAAATTGGTTTGCTGATCAGCCAAAATTGAATGCTTCCATTGGTTTGCTGATAAAAAAATTGGTTTGCTGATCAGCCAAAATTGAATGCTATGAACTTGAACTTGAAATACTCATTGTTCAGTAGGTTGTTTAGAGCAAAGTTTTACAATAAAAGGAGATAATTAACAGAGGAGACATACTCACACTGTAGAGAGACCTGCTATTAAGAACATTAGACTCATCTTATTTTTACTTATTGCGGTTAAGGGTGCTTTATTTTTTTTAGCAGCAAAGTGTTAAGAATGATCATTACTTTGCTTTGCATTTGAATGCGAAGATGTGTTTGTACATTACAATACTGTTTGACAGTGATTACTATCAGCATTATAGCAATAGCTGTTTGTTTTTTTACTATTAACTAGATTATATTTGAAACAGCCATGTTTGTGGTGTGAGTTGAGATTTTGTTCACTATTGACTATGCAACATATATTCTGGATTTTGTGCATTATTTGCATCATGGTGTTACATTCTCGATCCTTTATTGGTCAACATCTAATTATTTTAATTTTTTCAGGTACTACTATTTCAGCACATGAATGATCTGGTCTTAGAGAATATTTGTAACCGTGTGAGGAAAACTGGGATGATGAAGAAGAAGCAGCAGCAGAAAGAGCAAGTGAAGTGAATTTTGCAGATGAGATAAGTGGAATTAACACAGGACCTCCTTCACCAACTTCATCTATTAATTATTAGAGCAGCGAAAATTGTTCAAATAAGTTAGGAAATTGAATAGGAGTTGCTTGCAATATAGGTCTTTTAATTTACTAGTATGAGGAAAATCATTTAGAGCCCTTTGGATACTCATTAACAACTTTTAATTTATTCAATAGACTTTGTTGATGTATGTTTGTTACTTATTATTATAGTTGATGTATCAATACACTTTGTTTATATTTTGAATTATATTGACTTGCTTGTTTATAGTAGTTTTTTTTAGTTTGATAATACAATGAATTTGTTTATTTTTTGAAATATTATAAATATTTGAATACAAATTAGATAAAAATTTGTATTAAATTTATACTTATTTTGTATGAAAATAAGTTTATTTTGTAATTAGAAAAATAAAAAAATTCTATTTTACCTTACTGACGGATTTACAGACAGATTTTCTGTCTGTAATCAGAGTGTGAGATGATTTTTCAAAGTTCAAATTACAGACGGAAAATCTGTCGGAAAATCCGTCTGTAATTACAGACGGAAAATCCATCTGAAAATTCGTCTGTAATTACAGACGAAAAATCTGTCGAAAAATCTGTCTGTAATTACAGACGGAAAATCTGTCTAAAAATCCGTCTGTAATTACAGACGAAAAATCCGTCGGAAAGTTCGTCGCCTTTGGAAAATGGATAGAGCATTTACAGAGGGAAAATCCGTCGGTAACTGGTAAAAATCCGTCTGTAATTTTCCGACGGAAAAAAAATCCGTCGGTAAATAATTTCCGACGGGGCTTTTACAGAGGGACAAAATCCGTCGGTAATTTCGTCGGTAACCAAAAATCCGTCTGTAATAAAGACTAAATCTGTCTGTAAATCTGTCTGTATTAATCTATTTTCTAGTTGTGTGAGGCGAACGACGTCATTTCGTGGAGGACAAATTCGTCCCCACCAGACATATCTGCTTATTCGAGGAGACCTATCTACCTGATGATTATGCTTCTATAGGAACCTATTCGTCTGATAACCTAATGTTTGGGGACCTATCTGACCTATAATTGGTGACATTACCCTCAAATATACTCATTGTCTTTTTTTGGTTTCATTGAAAATACAAGCTGATGTATCTTGACCTAGTAGCTTGTAAAATTCTAATCCTCCCCCTCATAACACTCAAATTGAAGATTCTTCTTCACATGTCACAAAAAAATGTCTTACGCAATCCCAAAGTATGCTAATTTTGAAGGACTTAATGCGTATATTAAAATTTGTATGAAACATCATCATAATAATTTTGTTACTTCCAGGCTCAGCAACCTTTTAGACGTCCAAAGCAAACAGTAATCAGGCCCAAGGCTCAGAAGGGTGTTAGTGTTGGGAACATGGCAGTTGCAACCAGTGGCACAGCATCTAGATTGTTCAAATTTATTCCAACACTGGGATAAATGGATGAAACAAACCAAAAGCAATGTGTTTCTTTTATACTATTTCACCATAATTGATTTCATGCATAACCATCTAAATATAATGAGACATTTTAATCTAACAATTTGATAATCAACACAGATTAAAACTTGCCTAAACAACCACCACATACAAATAAAATACAACTATAACTACAATTATTATACCTAAAAACACCCCAATTATTATACCTCTAAACAAAACAAAAACAGTATGCTTCTTCACAACTTTGCTATCCTCATTCTTCTTCAACAACAGATTTTCCAACTGCTTCACTCTCTCCTCCAAGCCATCATTCAACATACACATTAAGTCATTCAAAATTAGCATACTTTGAGATTACCTGAGATGTTCTTTTGTGACATGTGAAGGGGAATCTTCAATTTGATTGTCATGAGAAGGAGGATTAGAATTTTGTAAGCTACCAGGTCCAGATACATCAACCTGTGTTTTCAATGAAACCAAAAAAGGGCAATGAATATATTTAAGGGTAATGTCACCAATTATAGGTCAGATAGGTCCCTGATGGAGGAAAATCGTCGGTAAAGAATTTCTTAAAATAGTAGCGTTGTAAGTATAGTTCTAAACCGACAATTCAACCTCAATCAAATTTAATATGTTTGTCACTTAAACAAACCCAATAAAATTAACCGAAGTATTAAATCTTGGGTTGTCTCTCAAGGAATTGCAGGGAAGTGTACTTATAATTGGTTATGGGATTGTATCTTTTTGGGTTTTTAATTGTTGAACAAGGAATGTAAATGACAAGAAAATAAACTAATAATTAAGTAAGCTCTTAGCAAGGAAAGAAAATTAGAAGTCTTATCCTAATTATCATTATCAATTGTGATGGTAATTGCCTTTTGCTTTCACTTAGTTAACCTCTAACAATGAAGGTAAGTCAAGTGAGCGAAATCAACTTAGGTTCACAAGTCCTAATCAAAGACTAGATTTAGTAAAGCCTAAGCAAACTAGCAAGTCTCAATTACCAATCAACAAAAGACTTTTGATAACTCAAGAGTCTCTAAATAATCAATTCAAGTTAAGAAACATAAAAATCTAAATTAAAATCCTCCCAAGCATTTCATCAAACACTTGGAAGGCATAAAATAAAAACATAGAAAAGTAATAGGAGAATATTAAATCTAAACAACCAATTGCAAATATAAATGAAAACAAATGAAGGAAGACGCAATAAACATAAAATACCTCAAATCAAATTGCATTAAAAAGGAAATTGAATCTAACATGGAGAATTGATAAACTAAATTGGAAAAATAGAGAAATCAACAAGGAAAATAAATAAACTAGAATACTAGAACAAATAAAAGTAGAAGAGAAACTAAATTAAAGGAACATTGAACTTGAATTTGAGAAGAAATAAACCTAAAAACCTAAAACCTAGAGAGAGGAGAGAGTCTCTCTATAAAACTACATCTAAACCTAGAATTATGAATAATGATAAGTGAATGATCGATTCCTCCACTCTGCAGCCTATAATCTGTGTTTCCGGGCTTGGAACTGGGCTAAAAACAGCCCAAAAATCGCCCCCAGCGATTTTTTATACGTCTAGCACGACGCGTACGCGTCACTGAACTTTCGCAAGGTCACGCGTGCGCATCGCCTAACTGCATGGCAACTTTACAAATTGTATATCATTTCTAAGCCCCGGATGTTAGCTTTCCAACGCAACTGGAACCGTCTCATTCGGACCTCTGTAGCTCAAGTTATGACCAATTTAGTACGAAGAGGTTAGGATTGACAGCTTAGCAATTCCTTCAATTTCTTGTATTCCTTCCACTTTTGCATGCTTCATTTTCATCCTCTAAGTCATTCCTGTCCTATAAACCTTGAAATCACTTAACACATATATCAAGGCATCGAATGGTAATAAGAGATGATTAAAATTAGCAAATTTAGGGTCAAAGAAGCATGTTTTTAATCATAGCACAAAATTAGGAAGGAAAATGTAAAACATGCGAATTCTATGAATTAGTGTGAGAATAGTGGATAAAATATATTAAATTAAGTACAAGATAAACCGTAAAATAGCGGTTTATCAGTCCCCTAATATTAGGTTATCAGACAAATAAGTCCCTATAAAAGCATAATCATCAGGCAGATAGGTCCCCTCGAACAGGCAGATAGGTCCCCCATTTAAAATGTTGGCATTTTGCAACTCTGCTTTCCATGGTGGGGACGAATTTTTCCTCCACGAAACGACGTCGTTCGCCTCATAATCCAATACGACGTCGTTTTGTCCGACTTGGATGGGGACTAAATTGTCCTGGAGGTGACACGTGGAAATTAACCTGATACGTCAGCCCGTTAACCTCCACATAGGACGTCCTGATTGGGTCAAACTGCCATAGGGACATATCTGGTATATAACTAAAAACATCAGGATCAAAATTTTAGTTAAATTTTATTGGGGACAAATCTGTCCGACCGTAAATTTTTTGAAGACCTATTTGGGGTATTACTCAAAAGTCTTATAAATTTTTGGGTGCACTTACCACCTAAGCTAGTGTAGCGACAATTTTTCCAAAATCTTATATCTTAGTATCTATTTGCTTCCCTTTCATGATCCCTCGTAACAATTTCAATGGGATTAATTTTGGGTATTACTTTTGAGTTTCGATTTCTACAGTAATTGAAATGATTTAAATTTAAATTTTTTATTAGATATAATCTTTTAAATGTTACTAGTATTAATAGGAGAGACCACATCATTTAAACAAAAATCAAATGTTGGCACTTGTATAATTCTCTAAACTTTCATTAAATATATATTATAATATTATTCTTGTAACATTAGTATTGTAATGTTGTAACAAAGACTCAATTAAAATATATTCAAATAAATTAGATGTATTCAATTATATTCTTGTATTTTATTACTCTATTTTTATCATTTTCTTATTAATTTAGTAGAAAAATAAATCCAAATTAATTTAATGTAATTTTTTTTTTCAATTATTTACAAAATTCCAATTTTTCTTCCGATTCAAATGCACAAATTTCATAAAATTCTAATTTTTGAAATAATTAAAAAATAATTCAAGTTTAAATTAAAATAAAACCAAACATTGAAATGACAAATGTCACATTTAATTTTAAATTAAATTTTTGTTAGGAAATTATTTAATTTCCTAACTTATTTGTGGGCAATACATATATCAATTATAATCACAAATGATGCTATTTCAAATTAAATGACTTATATAATGATGATCTCATTTATTGTTATAAATGCTAATTGAATAAGTCATTATTACTTTTGATTTGGAATTAAATGAGAATAAAACCGGATATTATCTTTTGTTCCTTAAATAATTATTTTTTTGGATTTTAGATATATTATCTTTTGGGCTTTAGATACTATTTTATTTGGGCTTAAGGGTTTAATGGGTGCCATGCTCAAATATAAATAGACCTTCAGTGTTTCGGTCCCCAATATACCAAAGCCGCCTTTGTTACTCTTTCCCCATCAAAAGAATTACAGTTCAGCCGCCTAGGAATACAGAAGGCTTTGGTTGAGGAAGACCAAAAGAACCACAAGATCCAAACTCTTCCGATCATAATTCATGTTTATGAATTCAGGTACGCTTCCGCACTATAATATTTTTTGGTGATTCAATATGGATGATCTGGGTTATTGAAATTAATTTATTCCAACAAGTGGTATCAGAACCATCCATAATTTAATCATCGAAAATATTCGATTTTATTTTATTAGATCAATATATATATGCGTTGTTTACGTTGCATCCGAAATTGTTGCACGCTAATTGTTCCCCTTTTGTATGTGCGTCAATATACGTATACATATTTAATAATAATAAAAAAAAAGGCAACGCAAACGGCACTGTATATATAACCTTTCACAGTATAGGATATATAATCACTTTAAAGGTTAACATTTTTTTTTATTCTAATACTGTGATTGAAATCTTTATATATATATATATATATATATACGTGTATTATCATTATGAATATGTATATATATATTATTGTTTGGATAATACATTAAGGTATATATATATATTTTACATGAGAGCGATTTGACAATTAATTTACGTAATAAACAGATGTTTTATTCTAAAGAACATTATTATGATTATTTTGGATTTAATTATGTGTGCTATTAATTTGGTGTAAAGTTAATTGATTATCCTTTTAGGATATAAAGATTATTATGTATATGTAACTTATGCGAATATTAATCGATCCAAAAGGAGATTTATAATTTGGCCAAGTTATGTATATATATTAATAATATTTAAATAATAGAAAATATTATTTAATTGTTACATAAAGAAACTAGTAATAATTTGGATTAGTATACCCATCTATTTTATAAAGATTTGGTTTTGAAATAAATTGATTGAACATTATGCTGCCAAAGTAGCCTCTTTTGTGAAAATTGATTTATTTAAAACATTAGGAATATGGTGATATGTAATTCATGCGAATATTGGTCGGCCCAAAGGAAGGTCTATATTTGGCCGAATTACATACACATATTGATGGTAAATACATGTTTGGGTAACTAATTAAAAAAATAAAGTAATACTTATTATTTATGCGAACAATAATCGGCCCAAAGGAAGTTTATTGTTTGGCCAAATAATAAGTATTGCACACTTTTGTTTATTTTTTATTAATTATGCGATCAATAATCGGCCCAAAGGAAGGTTATTGTTTGGCCAATTAATAGAAAATATGTGCGGTAATAAATAGGTTGCGAAGTTTAAGTCTCCATGTGCGCAATAAGTCGGTCCAAAGAAAGGCTTAATGTGTGACAGGAATTTTGACAATATTTGATTACTGCAATGAGAGTATCACTTACAGTTAATTTTTCTATCCAAAGATTGAAAATTAATGTTGTACTAGATATCTCAATATGGATTTTTTACCCATTAATTAACTAATATTTACTGTATGTTCTTTTTGTTCTAATCCAGAAACTATGGCTTTAGCTACCAATGTTTCTGCGCAAATTAGCAGTATTCCTATGCTGAATGGTTCAAACTTTAAAGTTTGGAAGGATACCGTGGAGATTGTCCTCGGTTGTATGGACCTAGATATAGCTCTTCGAGAGGAGAAACCCACTTCCACTCCGGAAAACCTCAATGAGGTTAAAATAGAGAAGTGGGAGAAATCCAATCGAATGAGCATTATGATCATGAAACGCTCAATTCCTGAGGCGTTTCGGGGCTCAATTACTGAGGATAAAGATGCCAAACAGTTCCTAAAGGATGTTGAAAAATTCTTTACTAAGAATGAAAAGGCGGAGGCAAGTAGTCTTTTGACCAAACTTGTCTCCATGTGGTATAAAGGTAAAGGGAACATAAGGGAGTACATTATCGAAATGTCTCATCTTGCTTCAAAATTGAAAGCACTAAAGTTAGAGTTGTCTGAAGATTTACTCGTGCATTTCATTTTGATTTCCCTTCCTGCACACTTTGGGCAATTCAAAGTGAGTTATAACACTTTGAAGGACACTTGGTCCTTAAATGAGCTTATATCTCACTGTGTGCAAGAAGAAGAGAGGCTACAGCAAGATAAGACTGAAAGTGCTCACATGGCTTCATCTTCTCAGTATAAAAGAAAGCGTGATACTACTGCGGATGTGCCTTCTCAGCAGAAAAAGGCTAAGAAACAAGATCAAGTTTCAACTTGTTTCCTTTGTAAGAAGGTGGGACACGTGAAGAAGGATTGTACCAAATATGCCACCTGGCATGTGAAGAAGGGTATAATTCTCACTTTCGTTTGTTCTGAGGCTAGTTTAAGTTATGCACCTGTTGATACTTGGTGGGTAGATTCTGCTGCTACTACTCATGTAAGTGTCACTATGCAGGGTTGCCTGTGGAGCCGACCGCCAAGTGATGCTGAAAGATACATCTACGTGGCAGACGGCAATATAGTTGCAGTCGAAGCTATAGGAACCTTTAGATTATGTTCCACGAGTGGATTTTATTTGGATTTATTAGAGACATTTTATGTACCGTCATTTAGACGAAATTTGGTTTCTGTTTCTCGTTTGGACAAATCAGGTTATTTTTGTTCATTCGGAGATAATAAAGTCAGTCTCTTTTATAATTCGAATAATATTTGCTCTGGTCATTTGGTGGATAATCTATATAGGCTTAAATTAAATTCCTATAATAATGAAATACTGCAAACAGGTACAAAACAAAAAAAACTGAATGAGAATTCGGCATCATTATGGCACAAACGCCTAGGCCACATCTCTAAACAGAGAATTCAGAGGCTCGTGTCGGATGGAATTCTCGGACCCCTAAATTTGGCAGACTTTGAAGTCTGCATTGAGTGCATAAAGGGGAAAAGGGCAAACGAAAGGAAATTAGGTGCCGAGAGAGCTAAAGATGTCTTAGAACTAATACATACCGATATATGTGGCCCATTCTCTATTGTCTCTTGGAATGGACAACGGTACTTTATTACGTTCATAAATGATTACTCTCGTTATGGGTATCTATATTTAATTCATGAAAAGTCCCAAGCCTTGGATGTTTTCAAGTCTTTCAAAAGCTGAAGTTGAACTTCAACTTGGAAAGAAAATTAAAGCTGTCAAATCTGATCGTGGTGGTGAATACTACGGAAGATATGACGGCTCAGGTGAGCAACGTCCCGGGCCTTTTGCTCTTTTCCTAGAGGAGTGTGGTATTGTTCCGCAATACACTATGCCAGGCAAACCTAGCATGAATGGTGTTGCAGAGCGAAGGAACCGAACTCTTAAGGACATGGTGAGAAGTATGATTAGTCATTCTTCCTTGCCTGAATCACTCTGGGGAGAAGCATTAAAGACCGCAGTATACATCCTTAATAGGGTGCCAAGCAAAGCAGTTAACAAAACCCCATATGAAATTTGGACTGGGAAAAGGCCCAGTATAAAGCATTTGCATATTTGGGGATGTCCAGTTGAGGCGCGACCTAATAGGCCGCATGAAAGAAAATTGGACTTAAGGACAATTAGTTGCTACTTTGTTGGTTACGCGAGCGCTCACGGAGGTACAAGTTTTACAATCCTGCATTAAGGTCTATTTTCGAAACGGAAAATGCGAGATTTCTTGAGGATGTTGAGTTTGGGGGGAAGGAAATGTTAGGAATGTTGCTTTTGATGAGGATTCTGTAACTGACAATGATCAGGTCTTTGTACCTATTATTGTTTAAGACACAGTTATAGTACAAGAGCACAATGAGAATCCTACTGTAGATCCAGTTACAGTACAAGAGAACAATGAGAATATCGTTGTTGCTCAAGATACTGCTACAGCACAGTAAAATAATGAGAATCCTCCTCAATCCCAATCCATTCAGCAAGCTCAACAACCTCAAGAAGTGTCAGTAAGGAGATCCAATAGAGAAAGGAGAAAATCCATCTATGGTCTCAAACAAGCTTCCTGTTAATGGTATCACAAGTTTAATTAAGTCATTACCTCATGGTTTTGAGGTAAATATTATAGATGAATGTGTATACCGCAAGTTCAGTGGGAGTAAATATATCCTTTTGGTCTTATATGTTGATGACATTCTACTTGCTAGTAACGATATAGGCTTGTTGCATGAAACTAAGAAATTTCTATCAGACAAATTCGAAATGAAAGATTTTGGTGATGCCTCTTTTGTATTAAGAATCGAGATACTAAGAGATTGCTCTCAAGGTATTCTTGGATTATCACAAAAGAACTATATCGAAAAGATTTTAAGTAGATATGGCATGGAAAGTTGTAGACCAATGGACACACCCGTAACTAAAAGAGACAAGTTCAGTCTCAAACAATGCCCTGAAAATGATATTGAGAGGACAGCAATGCATGATAAACCTTATGCATTAGCACTAGGGAATTTAATGTATGCTCAAGTCTACATACATCCTGATATATCATTTATAGTGGGAGTGTTAGGTAGATACTTGAGCAATCCGGATATGGATCATTGGATAGCTGTTAAACGCATAGTGCGTTATCTAAAGAGAACAAAGGATTACATGCTTATTTATCGGAGATCAGAAAATTTGGAGATCATTAGGTACTCTGATTCCGATTTCATGGCATATGGTTGCGAAACTTTGTCACTAAACTTCATATAGTAGATGACATTGAAAGGGCCATTAAATATATTTTGTGACAATAAGTCAGTAAGTACTATACTCCAATAACAATAAGAGCTTGACAAAATCGAAGCATACAGACATCAAGTTTCTTAGTTGTCAAGGAGAAAGTTTAAGAAAAAAATAGATTTCCATAAGACATATGGAAACAGAGTATATGCTAGCAGACCCATTACCAAGGGATTGAACCCTAAAGTTTTTATGAGCACACTGCTCGGATGGGTGTCAATATTTATGATGCCTTGGTTTAGTGAGAGTTTATTTCATGCTATATGTCCTATGACAGATATTGAGTTATTTTTCTGCAGAATTAAGTTGATGGTTTATTTCATGTTATATGAAATGTTCATTTTGCAATATTTGTATTGTGTTTGATCTCAATAAAGTTGGACCAGTTGGAAATAGACATGCATGAGATCACTTGGCATGTAATTTCCATATTACTCATTCAAATTTGATCTATGTCGTTAAGTATATTAGGATGGTGATTGGCGTGGTTTAGTCACGGCATTTAATGTGATAAAAGCTGCGGTAGTTCCATATCTAATGTATGAGACGGACCAGATTGTTAAAGTAATGAAAGAAATAGCATTTAGATGCGCGCATAAAGTTTATAAAATGTGATTATGTCAAGAAAGAATATATGTATAGCCCAAGTGGGAGATTGTTAGGAAATTATTTAATTTCCTAACTTATTTGTGGGCAATACATATATCAATTATAATCACAAATGATGCTATTTCAAATTAAATGACTTATATAATGATGATATCATTTATTGTTATAAATGCTAATTGAATAAGTCATTATTACTTTTGATTTAGAATTAAATGAGAATAAAACCGGATATTATCTTTTGTTCCTTAAATAATTATCTTTTTGGATTTTAGATATATTATCTTTTGGGCTTTAGATACTATTTTATTTGGGCTTAAGGGTTTAATGGGTGCCATGCTCAAATATAAATAGACCTTCAGTGTTTCGGTCCCCAATATACCAAAGCCGCCTTTGTTACTCTTTCCCCATCAAAAGAATTACAGTTCAGCCGCCTAGGAATACAGAAGGCTTTGGTTGAGGAAGACCGAAAGAACCACAAGATCCAAACTCTTCCGATCATAATTCATGTTTATGAATTCAGGTACGCTTCCGCACTATAATATTTTTTGGTGATTCAATATGGATGATCTGGGTTATTGAAATTAATTTATTCCAACAATTTTATGATATATGATCATACAAATACTTAGTGATACTTTATAAGATCCAAAATGAAATGAAATTAAAATTAAGCATTAGAGATGCTCTCATTCTTCATAATAGGGTGTTTGAAAACCTCTTGAAATTCAAATTGAATTCAATTTCTAATATTTGAAACAAAAATAATTAAATTAGTTAAGATGGAATTCAATTCAATTCCATTATTTTTTCTTAAAATCAATTCTGACCCAAATAAGTCCGATTTGAAATTTCATTTCTTTGGAATTTCACTTAAAATTTAAAATATCTATGATATCCTTATAATCAAAATTACTTTTTTTTTTTACTTTTTTTACTCACATTCTCTTAACGCCTCCCACCTTTCAACACACACTCTCTTTTCTCTCACCACCTTCATTCTCTTCCATTCCCTTTCCTTCAAGTCACTTAATATAATATGTATCTATTTTTTTTGAAAGGTTTACTATGTTGATCCAAAAAAATTATCAGCATATATAGATTTTATGTGTTTAACTTAGATTAATGACACCAAGTATTTGCCAATACTTTTGAACATATTAAGTGAAATTGTGTCAATCATGACACTAACAAAAAATGGCATAATTTTATTTCATTTTAATAACATAAATTAGTTGCTATAATTTATCGTTAATAACTAGTTTTTTAACTTGCTATGTCATTAGACCACTTAACAAATTAGTTCTTGATAGTTCATGTTTGTTTTCTGTTATTGTTTTGTCGTTGGAATCAACCATGAAGAACCATTTAATTTTTAAATTAATAATAATATTTTTAGATTAATCTAATTTTTATTTTTTTAAAAGAGGTGAACAAATTTTAGTTGAAAAACTTAATTAAAAAATATAATATTTTAATTATTTTATATAATTTAACATATAAATATATTTATTATTTAAATATGATGTTATATTAATAAAGGATAAAATTGTCTACTATAAAATTTTAATTTATTTGATAAACATTCCAAACACAGAAATTCAATTTAATTTGATAATTTTACTAATTTATTCAAAATATTAGAATTCAATTCAATTTTAACTAAAATTCAATCTTTCATAAAATTCAATTTAATTTTATACTATTAAAAGTTTTCAAATAGGCTGTTTCTTCTCTCATTCATGGTTAAAATTTAAAATAAAAAATTATTTCAAATAAGTTGGTTTTGGTTGATACTAAATAAATTCTTTAGTTAATCCTCATTCACATACATGAAAACCTATTCTCAAAGAAAAAGTAAGTTTGATCATAGCTAACTCCTATTATCTTCAACTAAATTAATTTGTAATAAGATTTATAAGATTGAAGGAAAAACAAAAGTAGGTTACTACTTAGTTTGATTTTGTAATATTTGATATCAGACTATACAATCTAATAATATCTAGAATAAATTAGCATTTCTACTCACAAAAGTTTTGAACGCTAACAAATTTACTCATAAAAAAATGAAATTGAAGTTATATTCATAAAAGATAGATTTCGTACGATAAAATTATCTAAACATTGAAAAAAATATTCAAAACTCCAAATTATCATTATGGCAAGAATGATGACACTTAAAAGGATAAATAGCAGCAAGAAATTGGATTTTCTGGAAAACCCTTTTCTTCCATCTTTGCTCACCCGAGAGGATCAAACAAAAAAATAAAGGATGATTTTTGCGATTTGAGACGTATGGGGAGACAGGGGAGCAGGTTGAAGAATAGATTATAATCATCATGATAGTTCCTGGCAGTAACAATTTATTACGAGGAGGAGGATGTCATTGGTTTGATTGTCATTGTTTGGCTTTGTTTTTTCCTTTGATTATCTATTTTGATACCATTGTTATTTTGGCTTTGTTTGTTCCTTTGATTTTGAACTTCTTCTCTGTACTCTCATCTTTCGTTTTGAGGGTAAGAGAGTTTTTTCAAGTATAAAAAAAATAATAATATAAAAATATTTTTTTTTTGTTTTTAGTATTTTGAATTTTAATTTTGCAGTTTCTTTAACTTATTACCAGCAACAGTGACAAAAGGTAAATTCTGAAATTGTTGTAGGAAATTTATCTTTTATAGATACAAAATATAACTTTAGTTTTATATTTTATAAATAAATTTATTAATATTTAAATTTTTCATAAAAAAATGACAGTTTTTTTAAGAAGATTTCCTCATACTTATATCATTTGACCATTTGACCGACTTTTTCATGTAAGAAGGTTTCCCAATACTTACATCATGACAGCATGGTTATTATCAGTAAGTTTCATGTTTTGGAAATAATTGGTTACTGATTACCTTCTCCATATAGAGAATTATGACATCTGAGATTTTTTCCTTTTTATTTACAAGCCTACACAATTATATTCTCTAGTTGATTGAGTTAATTATAAAATGATGCTCATTGCCTTGCAAATTTTCTGGCGAAGTTCACAGCATCCAACGGTATTGAGCAATTGGAATGGGATGAGCTTTGGGACAAAGAGACCTAGCTGCTGTGATTTAGGTTTTAGTTTGCCTTATTTTTTCTGTCTTGTTCTTTTCTATTTTCTTTTCTCTTGTTTAAGAGTGGTAATGAATAAAATAAATAGGATTTAAACTCAATTCTAATTCTGACTATATTCTATTCTATTTACAGATTTTTATAAATATACAATATTATTAGGATAAAGTATATTTTTTGTTCCTTAAATTTGACAAAAATTTTAAAATTATCCCAAAGCTTTATTTTATTTCAATTTTGTTCTATAAGTTTTTGATTTGCATCAAATATATCTCTGATAACTAATTTTTCAAAAAATTTAAGACTAATTCAACAACAATTTCATAAGAAAAATTCTCAACACAAGTAAATCAAGTATAATTTTTATGCATTATTGTTAGATTGGTCTTAAATTTTTTAAAAATTTAGTCGTTGAAGGTATATTTGATGCAAATCGAAAACTTTTGGAACAAAATTGAAACAAAATAAAACTTAAAGATATTTTTAAAATTTTTACCAAACTTCAAGGACAAAAAATATACTTTATCCATATTATTATATAATCTAATAAAGATACAAATTAAAAATTTAATATAAATAACACAATTATTTTACAAACAACACAATTTCGTAAACAATATATATAACCATTAAATGTTTTTGAAGAGATTTGAAAGACTGTAAATCTATGATCAGTAAGGGCTTGTTTGGGTGAGTTTCTAAGAAAAGATCTTTTTTCGAGTTATCTTTTTTTAAAAGATCTTATTGAAAAGCAAAAGTAATTTTATGTTTGGATATCTTATGTAAAAAGGTCTTTTTATCTATCAATTATGTTTGGGTATAACAATATAAAAGTACTTTTTTGTTTATTTATTACATGAAAAACATCTTTTTTTTAAAGAAAAAAGATCTTTTAAAAAAAGATGTAAATTACAACTTCTCAAAAAAGATCTTTTTTTGATTTTACTAGTGCTTTTACTTTTACTACTAGAAGTTTGCCAAACACGTTAAAAAATAAAAAAAATCTTTTTTCATTGAAAAAAATTTTTTTTTTAACAAAATAATGGCGCCCAAACATGCACTAAGATTGATATAAAATTGGATTTTATATAAACAAATTTTTGCACTAAGTGAGAGTTCCTTAGTTTAATACTATTCTACTCATACCGGATTGGATTGACAACTACTGATCGAATTAAAATGAATTGGATACCCACATAGAATACATATTGCTTTTCCTATACTTTTGTTTAATCTCAAGTAAAAAAAAAAATAATTAAACACATCATTTTATGTGTCCAAAAATTAAACATGCCATTAAATAAGAACAACTAATCACCTAGTGACGAATATTAAGTGACTAAGTGAACTCCTTTCTTAATAGCCTTGGCAAAATTCTAACTTTCTAAGTAACATGGATGTTATTTCAAAAAAAAAAAAAAACAAAAACAAAATTAAGATTTATATTATTGCATGAGAAATAATGAATAGGTGGAATTTATTATGCTTATAATTACAGTAACTAAAAAATTTTAATAATTTTTTAAATATGTTTAAAATTAGAGACATTTTTTTTAATATTTTGATAATAATTTTTTTATTTTTTAAATTAAAAATACTATTAAATAATAAAAAAACATCAGTTTAATTTTAGTAGTATTTTTAAGGGTGAATAAGATTATATTTTGTATAGCCACAGACACATTAAGCATAGGCAACATAGCATTTACCGAACGAGTATGTTGTAGTTCATGTCAAAGTACACAAATAATCTTTATTGATATGTATATATTTGAAGACATAACATATACCACGAAAGAGGGTTATTTAGAATCCTCTCACTAACACATACAACATGTAAAAAGAAGACACAGAAAATCAGAATAACATTTAAGAGGCAATAACCTTAGCTAGAAGGTAGTCACAAATAACAATTAATGATGAATTTAAATAATCCTGTCTTTGGTAACAAGAAAAGTAAGAACAACAGGAACAAGAACAGTGATCATCACTGCACCGACGAGGTTTCTTGAAGAACCTGAGGTTGATGGTCCAGGACTCATCCCTGACATGGGACCCATCCCTGGCATGGAACCCATGTCATCAGAGCCAGCAACAACAGCAACCAGAAGAAGAACGAAAGCTGCAACCATGGTGAATTTTGTTCTTGATGAAGAAGAAGCCATTTTCTATGGTTAATTGCGTGCTTACCTTTTTTTGCTTATTGCAAGTTCTATATATAGATTTTATTTTCTGTTTTGTTCTTTTTGAATCAAGGTAAGTAAAGAAAATCTCATGTCTTAAACTATTCCAGCTGTAAATTTAGGCTCATATAGTATATAGTTGAGAGTGCCTATATGCACTGCCATAGAGTTACAAACAAGAGTGGGCATAGGTGGCAACATAGTTATTAGCTCCAGCGATGTTTTCTGTTCATTTATTCTTTAAAAGAAATTTAATTTAATTTTGAAAAAAAAATGTATACTAGCTAGTAGGTGAAATTCTGCTTAGAGTTTATAGAACCTTAATCCTTCAAATCAATATGGTGCAATTTAATTGGCAAAATATGTTAAGATAAATAATTTTTTGACCGAATTAGTTTTCTGATAATAATTAAGTCAATTCTGTGAAAAGTAAAATCAATTTTGATGATTAAATAATTTGGCTTGGATCAGAAGAAATATAAAACTTTAAAAAGGATCAATTTTATTGTAATGAATCAGAAATTAATTTTGGTTTATCTATTAGTTAAAAACAATAATGCAAGTTGATAAACATAGATATAACTAAAAAGTTTACTAGTTGTAAAGCTTGACTAATTAAAAGTTAATTATTTGGTCAAAATTTTATTTATTTGAGATTATTGATTTAATTAAATTAAAAGTTAAATTTCTTTAATATTATTACAAAGTAATTAAAAATAATTAAATTTTTTGGCTTCCTCTAAAAGAAATCTAGCTACAGCTATTGAATATAGAAAATATTTATTTATATTACAAATATTAATTTACAATGAGAGTTTATAAAACCTTAATCCTTTAAATCAATACGGTGCCACTTAATTGGCAAAATATGTTAATGCAAATAATTTTTTGACTGGATTAGTTTTTTCGTAATAATTAAGCCAAGTCTGAAAAATAATAAAATTAATTTTAATGATTAAGTAATTTGGTTTGACTTAGAAGAAATAGAAAATTTAAAAAAAAAAAGTCAATTTTATGACAATAAATTAGAAATTAATTTTAATTTGTTTATTAATTAAAAATAATAATAAAAATTAAAAAAAAAGATATTACTAAAAATTTTATTAATCATAAAACTTTATTAATTAAAAGTTAATTATTTAATCAAAATTTTCAACTTGAGATTAGGAACAAATTTACATTGAAATGTGTGAGGATAAATGCTCCTACTGAATTTTCATAAAATTTCATGTAGTGTATAAAAAAATATTTGTTCCCACTCAATAAACAAATTTAACCCCCTAAACTTTTTCTCTTGATCCATATTTCACAGCGTATAGGAATGAAAGTAAAGATACTCCAAACATAAATATTAATCAATAATGAATATATAAAGTACCAATAAAAAACACATCAAATTCAATCTTAACAGATAATTCTATTATCATTAAAAGTAAGAATAAATTATTATTTGTACTCATAAAAGATATAGACACTGACAAATATACTCATATAAAAATGAAATGACAATTGTAACCATCAAAGATTATCATCGTGTACCAAAAATACCCAGACGTTAATTACGCAATTAATCCATTAGTTTCCAAATCTACGTGACAATAAAAATTTCCTAAACATATCTACGTGTGTTATTACTTTGACATGTAAGTACTTCAGAGTCAGGTAATACAAAAATTCAAACCCTAGCATCCCTTTTCGTCTTCATCCCTTTCTTCTCTAATTTAAACTTTGTCCTAGAAATTAGCAACACTATTTTTTGCGTTGGTCCTAAAATATAAACTGTAGTAGAAGACAACCCTTTTAACCCCGAAAGATGTCTCTGCTCAAATTTAACTTGGCTACAAGTAATGCAAGTTGCAGTAACGCTTTGAGTTCGAAAAAGAAGAAGGAAAAGAAACTTGACGTGAGATGCTTTTGTGGGTTGGAGGTTACATTGATGGAATATGGCACGATGACTAATCCAAATAGATGGTTCATCCGATATCCTTTCTAGAAGGTAATGGATATGCGTTTATTTTTTGTGAAGGTTTTCCCTTTTGTTTTTTGAATTTTAATTAACATTAGAGTGGGTATATATGTTGATGTTCCAGACAAGAGACTGCAAATATTTTGTGTAAGTGGATGAGATCGAAGAAAGTTGGGAAGGTCTGACAAAATCATTAGTTAAAAGAAATATGGAGCTTTCTCATGCGAGACAAGAAGATGGGTTGACAATTACTACAATTGGAAGGAGAATCATGAGATTTTATCGATGATGACAAGGAAGATGGAAAAAGTTAAGGCTGAAGTTAAGAGGAGCAGATTGTTGCTTGCAACCATATCCTTGGGGTGATATTTTGTGTAGCTTGTAATTTGTATTTAGTAATCAAAATATAGAAATTTGTATTTTGAAATCGTTTTTGTCTATAAAAATGGTTTCTTGTTCTTCGAATGAATAGAGATTGGAAACAATACAACGGATCATGTGATTTATAAATGTATAAATTATTTGACAGGTTAAACTATAAATCATTTTTATATATGACAAAATAGTTCTTTTATCAATTAGATTGATGATCTAAATAAGCATTTTCATACGTTCCTTAACCATATCATTGTAATTCAATAACACTGATTCCAATGTTAAACAAAAATAGCAACCTCAATGATAAGATCAAAATGTAAACAAGAATAGCAACCTCAATGGTAAAATAAAAATGTAAATCATAAACATTGTATTTTCATATGTTTAATAAGAATTTAGCTCCTGTGTCTAGTAAATCAAAATATCAAAAGGTAAGCATAAGAGTATAATATCTCTCTTGATTACACAATAATACTAAAATAAGTAAACAAAATGTTAATGTAACCAAAATAAGACATCAATCTGCAACATAATTTTCATCAAGTAAATATCTATGGAACTGGAGTTGAATTACTGTTCCCACTTGATACAATATTATTTGGTCCACTGGATGCTGATAACTTAGTTGCAACTGTTCTTCCAACAGTATAAAATTTGCCTCTACCTCTAACACTTATTCTTCTATTTCTGTCACTTGTTCCTCTACCTGTAACAGTTGATGTTGTACTGGGTGTAGGTATAAATTGCATGAAACTAACGGGTGGTAGTCCCAACACTAACACCTTGCATTATTTGGGGTGTGACTATTGGTCTAGTTTCGGAGTTGTTTGTGGAAGGAGTTGTCAATGGAGGCCTGACAGAGGCCTGAGGTGTTACATTGGAAGGTGCACTTGGAAGAAGTCTCTTGGCATTTCTCTTTTTGTTGGGCTTTTTGGTTGTTGGAGGGTTTGGTGGAGGTTGCAGTTGACGATTTGGGAGATTTGGTTGAGGTTTCTAGATGTAAAAACAACAAATTCAGCATTACTTGATAGGTTGCATTGTATGCACCCATAATGAGCCAATTATGAACAAAGTCTTCAGGTCTTCTGTTCTGGTAAGCTAAGACAGTACAAACATATCTACAAGGGAGACCAGTTAACTGCCACACTCTATAACTGCATGTTCCTTTGCCCAAGTCTACACCAATCTTTACAAGCAAACACTGCACTTCATAAACATTTTCAGCATCATCTTCTGTCAGAATAGGCCTTCATTTGTTGCTCTCCCTCTTTTTCCTCTCTAATTTGCTCTGTTGTTCTGGCATTAACTTTCTATTATATCCTATCAGCACTTTTTTTTTTCTTGCTATAATCCTCATGACGTAACACTTGACCTCTTCCAACATGGTGATGATCGATTTTTTTCTAAATTTCTTAATCTTTGCATTAAACACTTCACAGTTATTGTTTGTGTAGTTGTCCATCTTAGGGTACTCACTAAAATGGGCTCTACTCCACTGTTTTAGTTCAAGTTTGTCTAATTATTTCTAAGCCTGGATATTGATTTTCTTCAATCTTTTCATAGCAGAATTGAAATCTCTGATGGTGGTTGCCTTTGCACATACCCACATACACATTCTCATTTGCTTGTCATTCCACTTCTTTCTAAATTTTGCCATATATGCATGGCACAAAATTTATGGTTGGATCCTTCGTACATTTCTTGCATAGCAAAGATTAACCACTAATAAAAAATTCATTCATGGTATCAATATTAACCCTCTCAATCTCTGTTACTTCTCCACCAACATATAACATCTTTTCACATGGACCTCTCTCAAACCTTTTTCTATGATTAATAGAAAGAGTTATACGTATGGTGGCCATCCCTGCAAGAAAGAATATGAAAGGTCATTCTATGTAACTACATCAAATTTAAGTTTTAAAGCATAAATGTTGACACTGCAGATGAAAAATTGATTTTTCAGAAAATGTTAGGTAAAGATAAAATCCAAAAAAGATAAGCAAAGATAAATTTCATTTCATAGGTTCACATATATACAAGAACGATAACATAAATAAAAAAAAAAACAAAGAAAACACATCTTGCAATAGACAAGACCCACAAAATCAATTCCATCTCGTATAGAAAATTTGTTTTGTTTTTAGACGCCAATATTAACAATCAATCTTTGTGCAATGACATACATCTATTCTCCGTGAAGCAAAGATAGAAAAAACTTTCCACGATGCTTTACTCTGTACAATTGCTTTGATTAGATGGAAAAAATTATTTGTCATGGTTTGGAGGTGCGTCGATTGTCTTCTCCGACTTTGGGCGGTGGTGGCGGCGACGATTGAGCTCTGCTAGAGCACACAGTGGTGTAAAGAACTTTTTTAGCTAATTTCTTTACCAAAAAATGTTAAAATACACGTAGATAAATTTGGGAGGTTTTTGTTGCCACACGGAGGTATTCTTAAAACCAACGGACCAATTGTGTAATCAATGTCTGGGTATTCTTGATACACGGAGGCAATCTTCCGTGGTTACAATCGTCATTTTATTATTATATGAGTACATTTGTCAGCGTCTATATCTTTTATGGATATAAATAATAATTTATTCTTAAAAATAAATACATTATACATAATATTAAATAAAATTATTTTTTATTTACTAATTCGGTGCTTAATAAAATAGAGAATGAATAAATAAATAAATATAACGAAGAGCTAAATTTTGATCCTATTGAATACTTTTTATTATAAAAATTTAAAATTCTATCCATAAAAAAATATTTAGCTTAATATTAATAAAAACTAATATCTAAATTATTCGAATATTTAGAAAAGATTTTATTAGGTTTTTGGTATATTTATGTAAATAAATATTACCAAAAGGACTTTTCTTATAAATTGTTTATCACATAATTTATAGCAAAATTTTAAAATCTAATCCATTATTGAAGAAACAAAAAAATATTGAAAATAGAAAAAAAAACGTTTTATGGAATCAAATGGCTCAGTTTTTTTTCAAAAGTTAATTGAGATTAAAAAAAATATATTTATTCATTAATATTTTTTCTTTTGAAATTAATTTTATTTTTATTTTTGTCGATAACAACATCTGTTAAAAATTTTTTTTCAGTTATAAATATCATAAAGAGTCGATATTTGAGTGTATTGACAATGAAAAGATTGGAGAATTTTTAAGTATACTGATACATTGGTATTTCAGTGATTTTTAACAGTTGATCTTAATTATAAAAAATATATAATATATATAATTAAATGTTGTGAATAAGTAGTATGACCACAATCCAATCAATCGTGTATGTGTCAAATAATTTGTTATTGTTATTATATTAAAATATTAATATAATAAGATTCTTGATTAAATTTAGAGATTTATCATTGTGATAGTGATTATAATATTAAAAGATAATTTTTTTATAATTTAATATAAATTATTTTTTGTCATAGGATTATTAAAATTAAAAAACATTAATAATCCAAAAAGATTAATATATATAATGGTTTTTATTGGATAAAAATTAATATATCTCATTTATTAAATTATATATATAGATAATGGATATAAATATATGACCATTGAACTGATTCACTTTGAGAATTTTCAATGGTTATAATTACCGAATATTTGTCAATAGGATATTTTCAAGATGGGCATAGTAATAGAGTTTCATTTGACCTGCAACTGTAATAATAATTAACAATGTATTATTATACTTTGATTCCGGATACCTAATACCCTAGGATGCTAGTTGAATGGATATTGGGTATGATTTAAATACTTGTAAAATTAATGATTAGTTAATGAAAAATCTGTCAACTCTCGATAAAGAGTTTGAGCTCTATGATTATAATGACCGAGATGAATAAAACTTTAGTCAAGGAGATTGAATGAATGAAGAAATGACTTTCTTAAGTCATTCACAGTTCATTATAATAATGGTAATAAGTTACAGTTTTGACAATTAAATCATATTCTAAGTGTTAACTAAGAGTTGAAAAGATGGAAGAAATTATACTTTGTTCTTCTTATGTTATTAGTAAAATATATTACTTCATACTATCGGGTCGTTAAGGAGTGTTGTTAGACGCCAATTTTGATTAGTAAATTTAGTATGACTAATTTATTACCTTGCTTAGTATTGAACCTATGGAGTCACACACTAACGAGTGTTCTAATCTTACTAAAGAATTATTTAATTATTATTTTTATTTGATCAAATAAATAATTATATTAATTCAAATAAAATATTATTATATTTTTTGCTAGCACGAAAAATATAATAATAATATGATAATTGAGAATATTAAATGAGAATTGAGAATAATTAGTTATTCTATTTCTAAATTTAAATTCTAAGTTTGGATGAGATCCTAACTAATTCTATTTTAAATTGTTATGATATGATTCATAAAATTTGAAGGATTCAAATTTAAAATCAATAACAAATCTCATATTATATATATGTATGTCAAGAGTAGAAAAAAATAGATGAAACTAATATAAGAGTTTTATTCCTTTACCTTTACACACATAAATGTATATGTAAGTATAATTCTTGGAGAAGAATTTTATGGTATTGATGAGCGGATAATTTGTATGCTTTTTGGCATTGTTTTTAGTATGTTTTTAGTATCTTTTAGTTAGTTTTTAGTATATTTTTATTAGTTTTTAATTAAAATTCACTTTTCTGGACTTTACTATGAGTTTGTGTGTTTTTCTGTGATTTCAGGTATTTTCTGACTGAAATTGAGGGTCCTGAGCAAAAATCTGATCCAGAGACTGAAAAGGACTGCAGATGCTGTTGGATTCTGACCTCCCTGCACTCGAAGTGGATTTTCTGGAGCTACAGAAGCCCAATTGGCGCGCTCTCAACGGCATTGGAAAGTAGACATCCTGGGCTTTCCAGCAATATATAATAGTCCATACTTTGTCCAAGATTTGATGGCCCAAACCCGCGTAGCAATCCGGCCTCAGAAATTCCAGCGTTAAACGCCGGAACTGGATTAAAAGTTGGAGTTAAACGCCCAAACTGGCATGAGAACTGGCGTTTAACTCCAGAAAATGTCTCTACACATAAAAGCTTCAATGCTCAGCCCAAGCACACACCAAGTGGGCCCGGAAGTGGATTTTTCTGTCATTTACTCATTTCTGTAAACCTTAGGATACTAGTTTACTACTTATAGGACCTTTTGACATTGTAATCAGAACCTTATGACCTCATAACATTTTTGTACACGTTCTTTCCACAGTATGAGCCTCTAAACCCCATGGTTGGGGGTGAGGAGCTCTGCTGTGTCTTGATGGATTAATGCAATTACTACTGTTTCTTATTCAATCATGCTTGCTTCCATTCCAAGATAACACTTGTTCTTAATCCGGATGAATGTGATGATCCGTGACAATCATCATCATTCTCAACCATGAACATGTGCCTGACAACCACCTCTGTTCTATCTTAGATTGAGTAGTTATCTCTTGGATTCTTCTGAGTCTTCGTGGTATAGGCAGGACCTGATGGCAGCATTCAAGAGAATCCGGAAGGTCTAAACCTTGTCTGTGGTATTCTGAGTAGGATTCAATGATTGAATGACTGTGACGTGCTTCAAACCTGTAACCTACTGGGCGTTAGTGACAGACGCAAAAGAGTTATTCCGGTAGGGGAGGGAACCAAACCGGTGATTGGCGGCACTGTGACAGAGTGCTTTGCATTAGCTTTCACTGCGCGGATGGGAGGTAGCTGCTGACAACAGTGAGACCCTACACGAGCTTGCCATGGAAGGAGACATGCGTGTTTGATGAAGAGGACAGTAGGAAAGCAGAGATTCGGAAGATGGAGCATCTCCAAACCTCAACCCATTCTCCATTACTGCAGTACAAGTAACTATTACATGTTCTTTTGCTTCTTACAATCAATCCTGATAATTTCTGATATCCTGACTAAGATTTACAAGATAACCATAGCTTGCTTCAAGCCGACAATCTCCGTGGGATCGACCCTTGCTCACGCAAGGTATTACTTGGACGACCCAGTGCACTTGCTGGTTAGTTGTGCGGGATTGCAAAAGTGTTATTGCAATTTCGTGCACCAAGTTTTTGGCGCCGTTGCCGGGGATTGTTCGAGTTTGGACAACTGACGGTTTATTTTGTTGCTTAGATTAGGACTTTTTGTTTTTGTTGGTTTAGAGTCTTTTTAGTTGAGTCCAATTTCATATTCTAAGTTTGGTGTCATTTGCATGATTTTGTTTTTCTTGTGATTTTCGAATTTTGCATGTTCTTAGCCCTTTTTGATTCATAAAAGTTCTAAGTTTGGTGTCCTCTTTGTGTTTTTCCTTTAAAATTTTCGAAAAATTAGTGTTTGATTTTCTAAAATTTTAAGTTTGGTGTCTTTGTGTGTTTTTCTCTTTCCTCTTTTTAAAAAAATCAAATCTTTTTCATAAAAGTTTTTCAATCATATCTTCTTAATTGCTGTTCTCAAAATCTTTTTCTTCATTAATTGATTCAGTTCTCAATTTGCTTTGATCTTATTTTATTTTTAATTTTCGAATTTTCTTTTATTTTCCTTTTATTTTATTTTATTGAATTTTATTTTTTTCGGTTATTTCAAAAAAAAAAAAAAAAATTTATCTCTTTGCAATTATTATCATTTCCCTTCTGTCCATCATGGACTCAAGTGGAATTAACCAGTCCAAAAGGACTCTGGGGTCCTATGCCAACCCCAGTACAGCTGCATATGGGAGTAGCATCTGTATACCTCCCATCAAAGCAAGCAGCTTTGAGCTAAACCCTCAACTCATTATCATAGTGCAGCAAAACTGCCAGTATTCCGGTCTTCCAGAGGAAGAACCTACTGAGTTTCTGGCACAGTTCTTACACATTGCTGACACAATACATGATAAAGAGGTAGATCAGGATGTCTACAGACTGTTACTGTTTCCATTTGCTGTAAAAGATCAAGCAAAAAGGTGGTTAAATAACCAACCTACAGCAAGCATAAAGACATGGAAACAGTTATCAGAAAAATTCCTGAATCATTTTTACCCTCCAAAAAGGATGACCCAGCTAAGGCTAGACATCCAAGGCTTTAAACAAGAGGATAATGAATCCCTTTATGATGCCTGGGAGAGGTATAGAGGTATGCTAAGAAAATGTCCCTCTGAAATGTTCTCAGAGTGGGTACAGTTAGACATTTTCTACTATGGGCTTACAGAAAAAGCTCAGATGTCTTTAGACCACTCAGCTGGTGGATCTATACACATGAGAAAGACAATTGAAGAAGCTCAAGAGCTTATAGACACTGTTGCTAGAAACCAATACTTGTATTCTAGCAATGAGTACGTTCCAAAGGAGGAGATCATGGCATTAGTCACTGATCCTAATCCTCAGGAACAGATGAATGAGCTCAATCAACAATTGCTCCTGATGACAGAACAGTTAGCAGAATTTAAAGAAATGCTCCATGATACTAAGGTTGCTAACAAGAGCATAGAACTGCAGTTGAATCAAGCAAAACAGCAAATATCTAAACAAATAACAGAAGAATGTCAAGCAGTTCAACTGAGGAGTGGGAAAACACTGAAAGCCACTGCTCAAAAGAGCAAGAAGTCAATTAAGGAACAGTTGACAGAGGATGACCAAGCCACTGTTCAAAATCCCTCTGAGGACAGTAAGAGCCCAGAGAGGAATATTATTGGCGTTCAAACGCCAGAAAGGGAAGGAAAGTTGGCGTTAACGCCCATTCCTTGCCCAAAACTGGCATTCAAACGCCAGAACAGGGAGGAAAGCTGGCGTTAAACGCCCATTCCCTGCCCAGTTCTGGCGTTCAAACGCCAGAAAAGGGGGAGAAGTTGGCGTTTAACGCCCAAACTTCATCCACTCCTGGCGTTCAAACGCCCAAGGAGAATCAGGCACCTGAGGGTCCTGATGATTACCCCCCTAACAAGGCTTCTTCAACCACTTCTGTAAGGAATAAACCTGCAGCATCTAAGGTTGAAGAATATCAAGCCAAGATGCCTTATCCTCAGAAACTCCGCAAAGCGGAACAGGATAAGCAATTTGCCCGCTTTGCAGACTATTTAAGGACTCTTGAAATAAAGATTCCTTTTGCAGAGGCACTTGAGCAAATACCTTCTTATGCTAAGTTCATGAAAGAGATCTTAAGTCATAAGAAGGATTGGAGAGAAACTGAAAAAGTATTTCTCACTGAAGAATGCAGTGCAGTCATTCTAAAAAGCTTACCAGAAAAGCTTCAAGATCCTGGAAGCTTTCTGATACCATGCACATTGGAAGGCACTTACACCAGGGTGGCCTTATGTGATCTTGGAGCAAGTATTAATTTAATACCTGCATCCACTATCAGAAAGCTTGGGTTGATTGGAGAAGTCAAACCAACCAGGATATGCCTCCAACTTGCTGATGGCTCCATTAAACACCCATCAGGCATAATAGAGGACATGATTGTCAAGGTTGGGCCGTTTGCCTTTCCAACTGACTTTGTGGTGCTGGAAATGGAGGAGCATAAAAATGCAACTCTCATTCTAGGAAGACCTTTCCTAGCAACTGGACGAACTCTCATTGATGTACAAAAGGGGGAAGTAACCTTGAGAGTCAATGAGGATGAGTTCAAGTTGAATGCTGTAAAAGCTATGCAGCATCCAGACACACCAGAGGACTGCATGGGCGCTGACATTATTGACTCTCTGGTAGAAGAGATCAATATGGCTGAAAGCCTAGAATCAGAACTTGAGAACATCCTCAAGGATGCTCAAACTGATCAGGAAGCGCCAGAGGAGGCAATGGAATTTTCGAAAATTCCTCAGGAGGAGGATAAGCCTCCTAAGCCTGAACTCAAACCACTACCATCATCCCTGAAATATGCATTTCTGGGAGAGGGTGACACTTTTCCAGTAATTATAAGCTCTGCTTTAAATCCACAGGAAGAGGAAGCACTGATTAAAGTGCTAAGGACACACAAGACAGCTCTTGGGTGGTCCATAAGTGATCTCAAGGGTATTAGCCCAGCTAGATGCATGCACAAGATCCTGTTGGAGGATAATGCCAAACCAGTGGTCCAACCACAGAGGAGGCTAAATCCTGCCATGAAGGAGGTGGTGCAGAAAGAAGTCACTAAATTACTAGAGGCTGGGATCATTTATCCTATTTCTGATAGCCCCTGGGTGAGCCCTGTCCAAGTTGTTCCCAAAAAGGGAGGCATGACAGTGGTTCATAATGAAAAAAATGAACTGGTTCCTACAAGGACAGTCACAGGGTGGCGCATGTGTATTGACTACAGAAGACTCAATACAGCCACCAGAAAGGATCATTTTCCTTTACCATTCATAGACCAAATGCTAGAAAGACTAGCTGGCCATGATTATTACTGCTTTTTGGATGGCTACTCAGGCTATAACCAAATTGCAGTAGATCCTCAAGACCAAGAGAAAACAGCATTCACATGCCCTTCTGGCGTGTTTGCCTATAGGAGAATGCCTTTTGGTCTGTGCAATGCACCTGCAACCTTTCAGAGGTGCATGCTCTCTATCTTCTCAGATATGGTAGAGAAATTTTGGAAGTCTTCATGGATGACTTTTCAGTATATGGAGACTCATTTAGCTCCTGTCTTAACCACCTATCACTTGTCCTGAAAAGATGCCAAGAGACTAACCTGGTTTTAAACTGGGAGAAATGTCACTTTATGGTGACTGAAGGAATTGTCCTTGGGCACAAAATTTCAAGCAGGGGAATAGAGGTGGATAAGGCAAAGGTAGAGGTAATTGAAAAATTACCACCACCTGCCAATGTTAAGGCAATCAGAAGCTTTCTAGGGCATGCAGGATTCTACAGAAGGTTTATCAAGGATTTCTCGAAAATTGCTAAACCTCTGAGTAACCTGCTAGCTGCTGACACGCCATTTGTGTTTGACACACAGTGTTTGCAGGCATTTGAGACCCTGAAAGCTAAACTGGTCACAGCACCAGTCATCTCTGCACCAGACTGGGCATTACCATTTGAATTAATGTGTGATGCCAGTGATCATGCCATTGGTGCAGTGTTGGGACAGAGGCATAACAAACTTCTGCATGTCATTTATTATGCTAGCCGTGTTCTAAATGATGCACAGAAGAATTACACAACCACAGAAAAAGAGTTACTTGCAGTGGTCTATGCCATTGACAAGTTTAGATCCTACTTAGTGGGATCAAAGGTGATTGTGTACACTGACCATGCTGCTCTTAAATACTTACTCACAAAGCAGGATTCAAAACCCAGGCTTATCAGATGGGTGTTGCTTCTGCAAGAGTTTGATATAGAAATAAGAGACAGAAAAGGGACAGAGAACCAAGTAGCTGATCATCTGTCCAGAATAGAGCCAGTAGCTGGGGCGTCCCTCCCTTCTACTGAGATCTCTGAGACTTTCCCAGATGAGCAACTCTTTGCCATTCAGGAAGCTCCATGGTTTGCAGATATTGCAAACTATAAAGCTGTGAGGTTCATACCCAAAGAGTACAGTCATGTGCAGAGAAAGAAACTAATTTCAGATGCCAAGTACTACCTTTGGGATGAACCATATCTCTTTAAGAGATGTGCTGACGGAGTGATCCGCAGGTGTATACCCAGAGAAGAAGCACGAAGGATCCTATGGCACTGCCATGGATCACAGTATGGAGGACACTTTGGAAGTGAGCGAACAGCCACTAAAGTTCTCCAGTGCGGCTTCTACTGGCCTACTCTCTATAAAGATTCCCGAGAGTTTGTGCGTAACTGTGACAGTTGCCAAAGAGCTGGTAACCTGCCTCACGGATACGCCATGCCTCAACAAGGGATATTAGAGATAGAATTGTTTGATGTATGGGGAATTGACTTCATGGGGCCATTCCCACCATCATACTCAAACACTTACATTCTGGTGGCAGTGGACTATGTATCCAAGTGGGTAGAAGCAATTGCTACACCCAACAATGACACCAAGACTGTGCTGAAATTCCTCCAGAAAAACATTTTCAGCAGGTTTGGCGTCCCCAGAGTGCTAATCAGTGATGGGGGCACTCATTTCTGCAATAAGCAGCTATACTCTGCTATGGTTAGATATGGAATCAGCCATAAAGTGGCAACTCCGTATCATCCACAGACAAATGGGCAAGCTGAAGTCTCTAACAGAGAGCTAAAAAGAATCCTGGAACGGACTGTAATGTCCCGAAGAAAGGATTGGGCAAAGAGCTTGGATGATGCTCTGTGGGCATACAGAACAGCATTCAAGACTCCTATAGGGACCTCCCCATACCAATTGGTGTATGGGAAGGCCTGTCATTTGCCTGTGGAACTGGAACATAAAGCCTACTGGGCAACCAGATTCCTAAACATGGATGCACAGTTAGCTGGTGAGAAAAGATTGCTCCAGCTAAATGAGCTAGAGGAGTTCAGACTCAATGCCTTTGAAAATGCTAAAATCTATAAGGAAAAGCAAAGAAGTGGCATGACAAGAGATTGTCAACCAGAGTCTTTGAGCCAGGACAAAAAGTTCTGCTCTTCAACTCTAGGCTCAGACTGTTTCCAGGAAAACTCAAATCCCGTTGGAGGGGTCCATATGTGATTACAGGAGTATCACCATATGGATATGTTGAGCTTCAGGATATTGATTCTGACAGGAAGTTCATTGTTAATGGACAGAGAATCAAGCATTATCTTGAAGGAAATTTTGAGCAGGAATGCTCAGAACTGAGACTTGAGTGATTCTCAGCAGAAAGTCCAGCTAAAGACAGTAAAGAAGCGCTTGCTGGGAGGCAACCCAGTCATTAGGAAGGTGTAAGACTAGTTCTTACAGAGGCAAGCATCAAAAATGAAGGAATTCACAGAGTTACAGAAGGATTCAGCTCAAAAAGCAGAGAAAATGAGCTTACTGGCGAAAAAACGCTAGTAAGGGGCATTTTGGGCGTTAAACGCCAGAATGGGCACCATTTTGGGCGTTTAACGCCAGTAATGGTACCATTCTGGGCGTTAAACGCCAGAATGGGCACCATTCTGGGCGTTTAACGCCAGGTGTGCAGCATCACTGGGCGTTCAGAAAACGCCCAGTGAGGAAGGTTTTCTGGCGTTTAACGCCAGCCAGGGTACCTGGCTGGGCGTTAAACGCCCAAAAGGGGTGCCAAGTGGGCGTTAAACGCCAGAATGGGTGCCATTCTGGGCGTTTAACGCCAGAAAGGTGGGGGGACCACAATTTTGTTTTCAAATCAGATTTTTTCAAACTTTCCTTTTCTCACCCATACTTTTCTACAAAATCACACTTCAATCATTCATCACTCACTTTCAAATCTTCAAAAATCAAAACCATTTTTTTTTTCTTTTCAAATATTTTTCAAAATAATCTCAAATCTTTTTCAAAAACTCACCCTTTTCTCAAATATTTTTCATATCTTTTCAAATTTCCTTTCAAATCTCTCTTTTGTTTTCGAAAATCTCCTTTCCCCCCACTCTATAAATGAATGTTCCTCACCCCTCCTTCCTCACACCATTCGAATTTCCTCTCTCTCTCTCTCTTCTCTTCTTTCTTTTCTTTTTGCTTGAGGACAAGCAAAACCTCTAAGTTTGGTGTGCTTTTCCGTGATCACTAAGCTAAGGTTCATCAATATCATGGCTCCCAAGGGAAACAAACCAACTCAGAGGAAAGAAAGAGACTAATCCAAAGAATCTTTGGAATGAAGAGAAGTTCTTAACCAAAGAACATGAAGACCATTATCACAAAATAATGGGTCTGAGGTCAGTGATCCCGGAAGTTAAATTTGATCTGAAAGAAGATGAATATCCGGAGATCCAAGAGCAAATTCGAAACAGAGGTTGGGAAGTTCTGACCAATCCTGAGACAAAGGTTGGAAGGAACATGGTTCAGGAATTCTATTCAAATCTGTGGCTCACAGATAAGCAAAGAATGACTGGAACTGCCTACCATACCCACAGAACCATGGTCAGAGGGAAATTTATATACTTCCATCTGGACCAAATAAGAGAAATCTTCCAGTTACCTCAACTGAAAGATGATCCTGATTCCTTTAAGAGGAGGATGGTGAGAGAAGATAAGGGGTTGGATCAAGTTCTAGAGGACATATGCCTCCCTGGAACTAAGTGGATAACCAATTCTAAGGGTGTCCCAAACCAACTCAAGAGGGGAGACCTCAAACCAATTGCAAGAGGTTGGCTAGACTTCATTGGGCGTTCCATATTACCCACTAGCAACGGCTCTGAGGTCACCATCAAGAGAGCAGTGATGATTCACTGTATTATGCTTGGAAAAGCAGTGGAGGTGCATCATGTGATTGCTTGTGAGATCTACACAATTGCAAATAAGAATTCCACTGAAGCCAAATTGGCCTACCCAAGCTTAATCTCCTTGCTCTGCAAAGAGGCTGGGGTAAAAATGGGAGTAGATGAGTTCATACCCATTGAACATCCAATCACCAAGAAGTCAATGGAAGGACAAGTGCAAGACAACTCTATCAAGAGGAGGACGCGTGAGTTCCTCCCTGAATTCCCTGAAATTGGCTACTGGGCCAGCCTAGAAGCATCCATCAACAAGCTGCAAGAGACTATGGAGCAACTGAAGGAAGAACAGCAGAATCAGAACTGCATGATCTGCAAATTGCTGAAGGAACAAGAGAAGCAGGGGCGTGATATCAAGGAACTGAAGCGCCAAAAGCTCTCCTCTCAAGCTGGGGGAGCATCCACTTCTCAAAATCAAGGTTGTTGAGTCCTAACTCTGTGAAAACCTCTATCATTAGGAGCCTCTGTTTTTTTTCGTTTTTATTATTATCCTTTTTCCTTTATTTTTAGTCTCATCTTACATCTATATTTGAGTCTTGTTCTTAATTAATAAAATTAATAAAGTTTATGCCTTAAAGCTATGAATGTCCTATGAATCCATCACCTCTCTTAAAAGAAAAATGCTTTAATCACAAAAGAACAAGAAGTACAGGATTCCGAAATTTATCTCTGAAACTAGTTGAATTAGTTTGATGTGGTGGCAATACTTTTTGTTTTCTGAATGAATGCTTGAACAGTGCATATGTCTTTTGAATTTGTTGTTTTAAGAATGTTAAAATTGTTGGCTCTTAAAAGAATGAGGAGAAAGAGAACTGTTATTGAGGATCTGAAAAATCATCAAATTGATTCTTGAAGCAAGAAAAGCAGAAAAAAAAAAAAATATATTTCGAAAAAAAAAAAAGAGAAAGAAGAAAAAAAAAAAAAAAAAAAAAAAAAAAAAAGAAGGAAATAAAGTTGTGATCCAAGGCAACAAGAGTGTGCTTAAGAACCCTGGACACCTCTAATTGGGGACTTTAGCAAAGCTGAGTCACAATCTAAGAAGGTTCACCCAATTATGTGTCTGTGGCATGTATGTATCCGGTGGTAATACTGGAAGACAGAGTGCTTTGGGCCACAGCCAAGACTCATACATTAGCTATGTTCAAGAATCAATATACTTAACTAGGAGAATCAATAACACTATCTGAGTTCTGAGTTCTTATAGATGCAATCATTCTGAACTTCAAAGGATAGAGTGAGATGCCGAAACTGTTCGGAGGCAAAAAGCAACTAGTTCCGCTCATCTAATTGGAGCTATGTTTCTTTGATATTTTGGAGTCTATAGTATATTCTCTTCTTTTATCCTATTTTGATTCTCAGTTGCTTGGGGACAAGCAACAATTTAAGTTTGGTGTTGTGATGAGCGGATAATTTGTATGCTTTTTGGCATTGTTTTTAGTATGTTTTTAGTATATTTAGTTAGTTTTTAGTATATTTTTATTAGTTTTTAATTAAAATTCACTTTTCTGGACTTTACTATGAGTTGTGTGTTTTTCTGTGATTTCAGGTATTTTCTGACTGAAATTGAGGGTCCTGAGCAAAAATCTGATCCAGAGACTGAAAAGGACTGCAGATGCTGTTGGATTCTGACCTCCCTGCACTCGAAGTGGATTTTCTGGAGCTACAGAAGCCCAATTGGCGCGCTCTCAACGGCATTGGAAAGTAGACATCCTGGGCTTTCCAGCAATATATAATAGTCCATACTTTGTCCAAGATTTGATGGCCCAAACCCGCGTAGCAATCCGGCCTCAGAAATTCCAGCGTTAAACGCCGGAACTGGATTAAAAGTTGGAGTTAAACGCCCAAACTGGCATGAGAACTGGCGTTTAACTCCAGAAAATGTCTCTACACATAAAAGCTTCAATGCTCAGCCCAAGCACACACCAAGTGGGCCCGGAAGTGGATTTTTCTGTCATTTACTCATTTCTGTAAACCTTAGGATACTAGTTTACTACTTATAGGACCTTTTGACATTGTAATCAGAACCTTATGACCTCATAACATTTTTGTACACGTTCTTTCCACAGTATGAGCCTCTAAACCCCATGGTTGGGGGTGAGGAGCTCTGCTGTGTCTTGATGGATTAATGCAATTACTACTGTTCTTATTCAATCATGCTTGCTTCCATTCTAAGATAACACTTGTTCTTAATCCGGATGAATGTGATGATCCGTGACAATCATCATCATTCTCAACCATGAACATGTGCCTGACAACCACCTCTGTTCTATCTTAGATTGAGTAGTTATCTCTTGGATTCTTCTGAGTCTTCGTGGTATAGGCAGGACCTGATGGCAGCATTCAAGAGAATCCGGAAGGTCTAAACCTTGTCTGTGGTACTCTGAGTAGGATTCAATGATTGAATGACTGTGACGTGCTTCAAACCTGTAACCTACTGGGCGTTAGTGACAGACGCAAAAGAGTTATTCCGGTAGGGGAGGGAACCAAACCGGTGATTGGCGGCACTGTGACAGAGTGCTTTGCATTAGCTTTCACTGCGCGGATGGGAGGTAGCTGCTGACAACAGTGAGACCCTACACGAGCTTGCCATGGAAGGAGACATGCGTGTTTGATGAAGAGGACAGTAGGAAAGCAGAGATTCGGAAGATGGAGCATCTCCAAACCTCAACCCATTCTCCATTACTGCAGTACAAGTAACTATTACATGTTCTTTTGCTTCTTACAATCAATCCTGATAATTTCTGATATCCTGACTAAGATTTACAAGATAACCATAGCTTGCTTCAAGCCGACAATCTCCGTGGGATCGACCCTTGCTCACGCAAGGTATTACTTGGACGACCCAGTGCACTTGCTGGTTAGTTGTGCGGGATTGCAAAAGTGTTATTGCAATTTCGTGCACCAGAAATCAGTAGGGATGTAATGGTCTTCAATCTTCACCAAAACATTCTCTACAAGTCCATGAGCTTGTTTTCTTGAATTGTCTGCCATCTCTAATGAGATTCTTGCAGCTTGCACCTCAAAGATCCCTAATTTCTCCATTACAGAGAGGGGCATGAGGTTTACACTTGACCCTAAGTCACACAAGGCCTTCTTGAAGGTCATGGTGCCTATGGTACAAGGTATAGAAAACTTCCCAGGATCTTGCCTCTTTTGAGGCAGTTTTTGCCTAGACAAGTCATCCAGTTCTTTGGTGAGCAAGGGAGGTTCATCCTCCCAAGTCTCATTTCCAAATAACTTGTCATTTAGCTTCATGATTGCTCCAAGGTATTTAGCAACTTGCTCTTCAGTGACATACTCATCCTCTTCAGAGGAAGAATATTCATCAGAGCTCATGAATGGCAGAAGTAAGTCCAATGGAATCTCTATGGTCTCATTTTGAGGCTCAGATTCCCATTGGAACTCAGAGGAGATTGGTACACGCCCACTGAGGTCTTCCTCAGTGGCGTCCTCCTCCTCTCTTTCCTCTCCATATTCGGCCATGTCTATGGCTTTGCACTCTCCTTTTGAATTTTCTTCTGTATTACTTGGAAGAGTACTAGGAGGGAGTTCAGTAATTTTCTTGCTCAGCTGTCCCACTTGTCCTTCCAAATTTCTGATGGAGGACCTTGTTTCATTCATGAAACTTTGAGTGGTCTTTATTAGATCAGAGACCATTGTTGCTAAGTCAGAAGTATTCTGCTTAGAACTCTCTGTCTGTTGCTGAGAAGATGATGGAAAAGGCTTGCTATTGCTAAACCTGTTTCTTCCACCATTATTGTTATTGAAACCTTGTTGAGGTCTCTCTTGATTCTTCCATGAGAGATTTGGGTGATTTCTCCATGAAGAATTATAGGTGTTTCCATAGGGTTCTCCTAGGTAATTCACCTCTTTCATGGAAGGGTTCTCAGGATCATAAGCTTCTTCCTCAGATGAAGCCTCTTTAGTACTGCTTGGTGCATTTTGCATTCCAGACAGACTTTGAGAAATCAAATTGACTTGTTGAGTCAATATTTTATTCTGAGCCAAAATGGCGTTCAGAGTGTCAATCTCAAGAACTCCTTTCTTCTGACTAGTCCCATTGTTCACAGGATTTCTTTCAGAAGTATACATGAATTGGTTATTTGCAACCATTTCAATTAGCTCTTGAGCCTCTGCAGGCGTCTTCTTCAGATGAAGAGATCCTCCAGCAGAGCTATCCAAAGACATCTTGGATAGTTCAGAGAGACCATCATAGAAAATACCTATGATGCTCCATTCAGAAAGCATGTCAGAAGGACATTTTCTGATTAATTGTTTGTATCTTTCCCAAGCTTCATAGAGGGATTCTCCATCCTTCTGTCTGAAGGTTTGGACTTCCACTCTAAGCTTACTCCATCTTTGTGGTGGAAAGAACTTTGCCAAGAAGGCATTGACTAGCTTTTCCCAAGAGTCCAGGCTTTCTTTGGGTTGAGAATCCAACCATATTCTAGCTCTGTCTCTTACAGCAAAAGGGAATAGCATCAGTCTGTAGACCTCAGGGTTAACCCCATTAGTCTTGACTGTGTCACAGATTTGCAAGAATTCAGCTAAAAACTGATGAGGATCTTCCATTGGAAGTCCATGGAACTTGCAATTCTGTTGCATTAGAGAAACTAATTGAGGCTTAAGCTCAAAGTTGTTTGCTCCAATGGCAGGGATAGAGATGCTTCTCCCATAGAAATCAGGAGTAGGTGCAGTAGAGTCACCCAGCACCTTCCTTGCATTGTTGGCATTGTTGTTGTTTTCGGCTGCCATGTGTTCTTCTTCCTTGAAGAGTTCGGTCAGGTCCTCTAAAGAGAGTTGTGCTTTGGCTTCTCTTAGCTTTCTCTTCAGGGTCCTCTCAGGTTCAGGATCAGCTTCAACAAGAATGCCTTTGTCTCTGCTCCTGCTCATATGAAAGAGAAGAGCAAAAGAAAATGTGGAATCCTCTATGTCACAGTATAGAGATTCCTTGAAGTGTCAGAGGAACAAAGAAATAGAAAGAAGAAGGAGAAGAAGAATTCGAACTTTAATTAGATAAGGTTCGAATTGTGCATTTAGAAGGAGTGGTACTCCATAAATAGAAGGATGTGGGAAGGAGGGAAGAGAATTTTCGAAAATTCATTTAAAAGATTTTGAAAACATTTTGAAAATTTGATTGATAATTTTCGAAAATTCAAAGTGAAAAAGAAATCAAGTGATTTTTGAAAAAGATTTTGAAATTAGAAATTAAAAAGATTTGATTGAAAACTATTTTGAAAAAGATGTGGTTAAAAAGATTTAATTGAAAAGTTATGGTTTTAAAAAGATGTGATTGAGAAGATATGATTTGAAAACAATTTTAAAAGATATGATTTGAAAACAATTTGAAAATATATGATTTTAAAAATTAATGACTTGCCTAACAAGAAAAGATATGATTCAAACATAAAACCTTCCTCAACAGAAAAGGCAAAAAATGTTCAATCAAATCATTAATTGTTAGTAAGTATCTTTGAAAAAGGAAAGAAATTGATTTTGAAAACATTTGATTGAAAAGATATGATTTGAAAAAGATTTGATTTTGAAAAACTTTGAAAACTTGAAAAAAATTGATTTTGAAAACAAAATCTTCCCCCTAGCACCATCCTGGCGTTAAACGCCCAGAATGGTATACATTCTGGCGTTTAACGCCCAAAATGCTACCTCTTTGGGCGTTAAACGCCCAACCAGGTGCCCTGGCTGGCGTTTAAACGCCAGTCTGCCTTCTTCACTGGGCATTTTTGAATGCTCAGCTTTTTCTGTATACTTCCTCTGCAGTATGTTCTGAATCTTCAATTCTTTGTATTATTGACTTGAAAAGACACAAATTAAAAATATTTTTGGATTTTTAATAATCAAAATGCAACAAGAATCAAATAACAATGCATGCAAGACACCAAACTTAGCAGTTTGTGTACTACTGACACTATATGAGACACAGAAACACTCAAGCCAAAAGAATTCAAAGATCAAAACAAAGAACTATATGCATGAATTCGAAAAATATAACAAAAACATGCATTTGACACCAAACTTAAGATGAGACACTAGACTAAAGCAAGAAACATCAAATATTTTTGGTTTTTATGATTTTGTAAATTTTTTTTTTTTTGTGTTTTTCGAAAATTAAGTGGAAAAAGGTATCAAAATTCTTAATGAGAATTCCAGGAATCAGTGCAATGCTAGTCTAAGACTCCGGTCCAGGAATTAGACATGGCTTCACAGCCAGCCAAGCTTTCAAGGAAACACTACAACAAATCCTTAAGATAGCGACGGTTATTTTGCGGCGGTTTTGTAAATGTGCCGCGAAAAGACAAATTGCGGCACATATAGCGGCGGTTAAAGGTTGGGGCTGCAATCAGAACGACATTTAGCGGCGGTTTTGCTAAAACCGCCGCTATATTGCTGTAAGGTTAACATTTCGCGGCGGTTTTCTTCAAACCGCCGCTATATTGCCGGTCTGGTTTGTATTTCGTGGCTTCTTTTCGAAAACCGCCGCGATATGTCCGCCGGTGACTTCTCTTGTTAGGCATTTTGCGGCGGTTACTTTTAAACCGCCGCAAAATGCGTATTACCACATATTGCAATGTTTTCTTTAGTAATAATCATTTGGGTATAATCTAGTTAAGTAAATACTACTATCTTAAACTATATATGTTTAAATCATTGTTACTTAAACTTGTAACACTTTTTCTACATTCGTTTTACATAAATAAAAATTTCACAAGTTAAATAAGCTATATATGTTAACTCATGTTAACAAATTTACCAATAAGATTTTTTTGTTTACTTTATTGGCATTTAAATTTGCATTCAAATATGGATATAAAAGAAGAAAATAAAATTATATTCTGGACTAATTAAAAATCAAACATTTTTTAAAAATAATAATTATATATATCTTCTATAAAATATTAAAAATAATAATTAAAAATATTTTCTACAAGTCATTAAAAATTCAAAACGTTATAATTTTACAAAAATTATAATTTTAAATTATCATTTTTTTTATTTTAATGATTTGTTGGGCATTTATTAAAATAAAAAATTTAAATTTTTTTTAAATAACAATCTTAGCTTGTATTCTTAGATATAAGAATTCATAATAACTAAATTTAAATTTAAAAAAAATGTTTTATCAAAATCAAATACTAAATAGAATAAAAATATTTTTATATGAAAACCAATCAATTATCTACATATTATTATGGTTAATAGATTCAATAATGCTAACTGACCAACAAAATATAATATTTTTGACAAATATTTTACTAATTTTAAATATTAAAGACTAAATTCTAAATCTTAATAAATATTTTTAGAAAATATTTTATTTTTAATAATTTATAAAAAATATTTATAATTATTGTTTTTTTATTTATGATTGAATATACTCTTTATTGAATTTATTATGGATATTATTAGATGTACTCTTTATTGTACTCTTTATATATGCTTGGATCATATATAAATAGACGTAAATTAATTCGATCTACTATGGTCCAAAATTAATTCGAAGCAGACTCATTCGAATTACTAGGGACGACCTAGCGTGCATAATTCGAATCACCCTGGTTCGAACTACCATAAAACTACATGCAAGCATAATTCAAATTGGACAAATTCCAATTACAAGCATTACTACTAATTCGAATAGGACTAATTCAAAGTAGTGTTTGTTTGTCTAATTCAAATGAGACTGATTCGAATTACATAAGAATATGCTTTTGGGAGATCCTGGTAATGTTTTTCAATTTGGTAGAATTGTGTAATTTAGTCCTCTATTTGATTTAATTGTGAATTTTACCCAATATATAAGGTGCCTATAATAACAATGATCAGATATATAAAGTATACAACAAAAATCTGTGTGGCAATTAAATGTGTTCATATGATATATATAATTATTAGCGCTATATACATCGAAGAGACATTTGGCTTGGTGGTAACATGACATTGTTAAAGCTTTTCTTTCCTCCAAGTTCCAAGTTCGAGCCATACCTTCTTCGTTTGTGGAAGGCTTTACAAAGTTGATATTCTACAGTGATCCACACGTTGTGGGTCTAATGGTGGAAGCGCGGGTTTAACGATTGAGTCAGTTGGACCACCGGACGGTCCGGTCCGATTCTAATAACTATAAACGGAAATACTAAAATTTGGCGGCGGTTTAGAACCGCCGCAAAACAAATGTTGTTTTCGTTTATTTGTTATTTAGCGGTGGTTGCAAACCGCCGCAAAATTGATAGATGTTTAGCGGCGGTTATTCCAGCGGTTGACTAAAACCGCCGCTATCCGTTTTGCCGCGCCCTATCTTCCGGCGTTTCATAAAACCGCCGCGAAATGTTTCGCGGCGGTTCAAAACCGCCGCTAAACGGCTCTAGGAACCGCCGCTAAATGGCGTTTTTGTTGTAGTGAAAGCTTCGGTCCAAAACACTAGACATGACCAAAGGTCAGCCAAATCTTAGCAGATCACTGCTCCAAGAGCAAAATTGATGAGAATCAACAAGCTCTTGTGGTGATAAGTTGAAACCTCGGTCCAATCAGATTAGACATGGCTTCTCAGCCAGCCAGATTTCAACAAATCATCATGAAACTCTAGAATTCATCTTCAAGAATTTCGAAAAAAAATAAATACCTAATCTAAGCAACAAGATGAACCGTCAGTTGTCCAAACTAGAACAATCCCAGGCATTGTTACCAAAAGCTTGCTCAAAACTTGAACAATCCCCGGCAACGGCGCCAAAAACTTGGTGCGCGAAATTGTGAACAATACTTTTCACAACTCTCATAATCCCCGGTAATGGCTCCAAAAACGTGGTAGCTCAATACCATGGCATTACACAACTTCGCACAACTAACCAGCAAGTGCACTGGGTCGTCCAAGTAATACCTTACGTGAGTAAGGGTCGATCCCACGGAGATTGTTAGCATTGAAGCAAGCTATGGTCATCTTGTAAATCTTAGTCAGGCAAACTCAAATGTATATGATGAACGAAAATAATATAAAGGTAAAGATAGAGATACTTATGTATATCATTGGTGTAAGAGCTTCAGACAAGTGTATGAAGATGCCTTCCCTTCCGTCTCTCTGCTTTCCTACTGTCTTCATCCAATCCTTCTTACTTCTTTCCATGGCAAGCTTGTGTAGGGTTTCACTGTTGTCAGCAGCTACCTCCCATCCTCTCAGTGAAAGCGATTGCATATGTCCTGTCACGGCATAGCGGAATTCAGCTGTCGGTTCTCGGTCAGGCCGGAATAATATCCATTGATACTTTTGTGTCTGTCACCAACGCCCTAGCCTGCTAGGAGTTTGAAGCACGTCACAGTCATTCAGTCATTGAATCCTACTCAGAATACCACAGACAAGGTTAGACCTTCCGGATTCTCTTGAATGCTGCCATCAGTTCTTGCCTATACCACGAGGACTCTGATCTCACGGAATGGTTGGCTCGTTTGTCAGGCGAGCACTCGGTTGTCAGGCGATCAACCATGCATCGTGCAATCAGGAATCCAAGAGATATTCACTAAGCCTCAGATGCTTGTAGAACAAGAATGGTTGTCAGTCACCTTGTTCATGAGTGAGAATGGTGATGGGCGTCAATCATCACCTTCATCATGTTGAAGAACAAGTGATATCTTGGATAAAGAACAAGCGGAATTGAATGGAAGAACAATAGTAATTGCATTAATACTCGAGGTACAGCAGAGCTCCACACCTTAATCTATGGTGTGTAGAAACTCCACCGTTGAAAATACATAAGAACAAGGTCTAGGCATGGCCGAATGGCCAGCCTCCCAAAGGTCTAAGATAGCATAAAACAAAGATAGCTACCAAAGTCTCCCTAATACAATAGTAAAAGGTCCTACTTATAGAAAACTAGTACATAGATGAGTAAATGACATAAAAATCCACTTCCGGGCCCACTTGGTGTGTGCTTGGGCTGAGCAATGAAGCTTTTTCGTGTAGAGACTCTCCTTGGAGTTAAACGCCAGCTTTAGTGCCAGTTTGGGCGTTTAACTCCCAATTAGGTGCCAGTTCCGGCGTTTAACGCTGGAATTTCTTGAGGTGACTTTGAACGCCGTTTTGGGCCATCAAATCTTGGGCAAAGTATGGACTATTATATATTGCTGGAAAGCCCAGGATGTCTACTTTCCAACGCCGTTGAGAGCGCGCCAATTGGGCTTCTGTAGCTCCAGAAAATCCACTTCGAGTGCAGGGAGGTCAGAATCCAACAGCATCTGCAGTCCTTTTGAGTCTCTGGATCAGATTTTTGCTCAGGTCCCTCAATTTCAGCCAGAAAATACCTGAAATCACAGAAAAACACACAAACTCATAGTAAAGTCCAGAAAAGTGAATTTTAACTAAAAACTAATAAAAATATACTAAAAACTAACTAAAAGATACTAAAAACATACTAAAAACAATGCCAAAAAGTATACAAATTATCCGCTCATCATTGTGCATGGAGAAGGAGTCCTTGGAAGGAAACGGAAATTCCTTTGGTGATGGAAAAAATAATGAATCCCCGACACTAGTGCCACACAACAATCATGAGATTCAAAAAGAGAATGAATCAGAAGCTCGTGATTTAGGTGAGAATCCTCGTAATTTGTGTGAGAAATTAGGAGTTATTAAAGGGAAGGATGTGGTTATGGAATCATTGGCTCCTCACGTGCCTGATGGTCATGTTAATGAGGCATGCATGGATGATGAAGAGGGCTGGCAACAAGTGCTGCGTAAGGAAAAATTCACAATGGGCCAGTAATCAGGTTTGAAGGACCAAGATGAAAAGCAGCACAAGTTTGGTTCGAGAAGGGTTCCAAGGCCCAATTTGCATGGTGATGGAGGCAAATCAATTGGCATTAGGATGAGAAAGCGAAAAAAATATGAAATTGCACCATCTCCATTGTGCAGAACTCCTGCACGTCATGGAATTTATCTACGGAAGCGTCCTCGGCCTTCCTCCTTGCAGAATTCGCCAGTTGATAAAAATGGTGGCACAACAGAGAAAACTTTAGTAGATGGAAGCATGGCAGGTGCAGTGTCAGGAGGTTCGAAGGTGGCAATTATTAAGGATCCGAGTGTGCTAGTACCGCAGGACAAACCACCTATTGAGGTTGGTGATTCTGTTTAGAGTTTATGTTCTTATTTATTCTGTCCCTATTATTTATGGATAGTTTAAATATGATTGTTTGGAATATTAGGGGTGCTTCTAATAAGTTAGCCCGGGTGCATTGTAAGGAACTTGTTAGGAAATTTAGACCTGTTTTCTTTATTGTGGTTGAAACTCACTCCCCTTTTCAGCATTTAAAATTATTTTGGGAAAGGTTGGGGTATCACTCTGTTGGTATAGTAGAAGCAGAGGGGCATAAGGGAGGTATTTGGTTTCTATCCTCTATGAAGGGTGTTTGTTGTAAGTTCATTGATGCTTTTGATCAGGGTGTTACTGTTGAGGTTCACTTTGATAATTTAATTTGGAGGTGTAGTGGTATTTATGGCAGTCCTCAATTTAAGAAAAGGGTTCTCTTTTGGGATTATCTTGTTGCACAATCCATGGTTTTTCAAGGACCTTGGATTGTTCTTGGTGATTTTAATGAAGTTAAATTTTCTCATGAATCTAAAGGCTGTCAATTTTCTCATCAAAGAGCAGACATGTTTGCTACTTCATTAGGGGATAGTGGTTTGTTTGATCTGAAGACTATTGGGAGGCAATTTTCTTGGTACAGGAGGGTGAAAAATTATGTTGACGTGGCAAAAAAGCTTGATCGAGTCTGTATAAATAGTAGTTGGTTATCTATCTTTCCAGAGGCTTATACAGAAGTTTTAAATAGGCTTCAGTCTGATCATTGCCCTATTCTGGTGCGTTGTAAAGGTCGTCCTCAGCATAAAGGGAATCGACCTTTCCGATTTGTTGCTGCTTGGGCTACTCATCCTGGGTATAGGGATATTGTGAACCAGTTATGGTGGTCTGGTAATAGAGGGATTCATGGCAAGCTTTCGAAAGTACAGAAGAATTTACTAGAGTTTAACTCGAAGGTATTTGGTAACATTTTTGTTAAGAAATATGAATTAGAGCAGCAAATTAATTATTTACAAAAGCGTTTAGAAGTGGTGGATAGTATTTATTTGCGTCAGAAAGAGTAACAGCTGCTTGATGATTATAATAATACTCTAGTGCAAGAAGAGCTCCTATGGTTCCAAAAGTCCAGAGAGCAGTGGGTTAGGTTCGGGGATAGGAATACAAGATTCTTTCATATTCAAACTCTTGCGCGAAGGAAGCATAATAAGATTCATGGCCTTTTTCTCAAGGATGGAGTGTGGGAAACTGATCCAGAGGTTCTGAGTCAAGAAGCAGAGTCTTTCTATAAAAGCTTATTCTGTCATTTGGATGATGTTGATTTGGGTTGCCTTGGTGATGTGCCTCTTCCTTCTCTAAATGAGGAAGCTTGCAATAATCTTACGGCACCAGTTACTATGGAGGAAGTCAGAACAGCTGTTTTTCACATGAACTCTTTTAAAGCTCCGGGTCCTGATGGATTTCAAGCTTTCTTCTTCAAAGAATATTGGGAGATCATTGGTTTTGATGTTTGGAAGATGGTTAAGCAGGCATTCTCCGGTGTTACTCTTGATCCGAGAATGTTGGAGACTTTACTGGTTCTCATTCCAAAGGTTGAATCACCGGTATCTATGAAAGATTTCAGGCCGATTAGTCTCTGCAATGTAGTTTACAAGATCATCACGAAGGTCCTTGTTAATAGGCTTCGTCCTCATCTTGTGGATATTGTTGGCCCGCTTCAAGGAGGATTTATTCCGGGACGAGGAACTCCTGACAACATCATTATTGCTCAAGAAGTCCTCCACTTTATGAAGACTAAATCAAAGAAAGGCACACTGGCCTTTAAGATTGATCTGGAGAAGGCTTATGACAGAGTTGACTGGAGGTTTTTAGCTCGTACCCTTAAGAGCTTTGGTTTTCCTATTCCTACACTTAATTTGATTATGAATTGTGTCACTGCTTCTTCTTTATCTATTCTTTGGAATGGGAGTCGTCTGAATGGCTTTACTCCTAGCCGAGGTCTTAGACAAGGAGACCCTATGTCACCCTATCTTTTTGTGTTGTGTATGGAGCGATTGGCATGCTTTATTAGTCGTCAAGTTGATTTAGGCTTGTGGGAGCCGGTTGCTATTTCTAGAGGGGGACCAAGAATATCCCACTTAATGTTTGCGGGTGACTTGCTTCTATTCTGTAAAGCTACAAAGAGACAAGTGCAAAATGTGATGTTGGTTTTAGAAACTTTTTGCAAAGCATCTGGGATGAAGATTAATGTGGAAAATTCTAAAGCGCTTTGCTTTAAGAATGTCTCTGCAACAAGGAAAGAGATTTTCACTGGGGTATCCTCTATCAGATTTGTCCAGGACTTGGGCAAGTATCTTGGAGTTACCCTTAGCCATTCTAGGGTGACTCGTTCAGCTTTCAATGGTGTCCTGGATAAGGTTCGGAGTAGGCTAGCAAGCTGGAAAGGGAGTTTACTCAATCGGGCTGGTAGACTCTGCTTAGTTAATTCTGTTGCCGCCGCTATTCCTACGTACCAGATGTAGGTCTCTATTTTTCCCAAAGGAATCATTAGTAAATTGGAGTCTATGATGAGGAATTTTCTTTAGAAAGGACAAGTTGATGGAAGAGGATTGAATCTTGTTAGTTGGAAGGTACTAGTTACTCCAAAAAAATATGGAGGTTTGGGGATTAGATATCCTTATTGTGTAAATATTGCTCTTCTTGGAAAGCTAGTTTGGACTTTTTTCCAGTAGTCAAACAAGCTATGGGTCCAATTGTTGGATGCCAAGTACCGATCATCTCTATATGACTGTTTTAGTTATCCTAAGAACAAGGACTCTCCCATTTGGAGGTGTCTTTGCAAGGCTTGGGAAGTGTTGAAGGATGGGTTTGCTTGGTGTATTGGAGATTTGAACCAGAATTTTTGGTTTTCTAACTGGAGGAGAGAAGGACGGTTATCTAATGAGATGGATTATGTTCACATTTCTGATTCGAATCTCCGGATACAGGATATTTGGTCGGTTGGTAGGTAGCATTTGGATACTCTTTATTCTCCTTTATCTCAAAATCTGAAAGGTAATATTCTCTCTTACAATCCAGATGAACAAGCAGGTCCGAAAGTGGGTTGGTATTGGAGTGGGTCTACTGCCAAAGTCTATAACTCATGCAATGGTTACTTGTGGTTGTGTAAGCAACTGTTTGGTTGGGAGAAGCGGGAGAATTGGCTTTGGCTTTGGCGTCAGCTTGTTCCGGAAAAGCATAAGTTTTTGGCTTGGTTGTGTCTTAAGGAGGCTCTTCCTACTGCAAGTTTTCGCTTTAGAAGAGGAATGTCGTCATCGGATAGGTGTCCAAGATGTCTTTCTAGCCAGGAATCGGTTTTACATTGTATTCGGGATTGTCCAAAAGCTCAGCTTGTCTGGCATAGGTTGGATATTTCTTGTCATCCTTTGGATTTGAAGAACTGGTTCTTGTATCATAGCAGAGAGCATCCGTTCAAGTTCTTTTCGGGACTTTGGTGGATATGGCGAGCAAGGAATAATGACATATTTAATCCCCATGAAATTTGGCCTCCGAAAAAGTGATTTGTCTGGCATTAACTTCAGAAAAGGAGCTTAGGAATATTTTTGAATTACAACGTATGTCCCTTCCCTCTACTCTAAATGGTTTTTGGAATCCCCCATCCATTGGTACTTTTAAGATTAATTGTGATGCTAGTTATTTTGGTTCGGGTGATAGTGTTGGTTTTGCTTGTGTTATTAGAGATTATAATGGGAGTTGGCAAATGGGGTGTTTGGGAATGATTGAGAGTAATAGTATTCTTCAAGGAGAATTGTTTGCTATTTGGAGAGGATATCTCTTAGCTTGGGATGTGGGTCAACAAGATGTTATTTGTGAGACGGATTGTGTGGAAGCATTTAATCTTGTTACTCAAGATGGTTTTGGGTTTATTGATCCATTGGTGCTCAAAATAAGAGATATCATGCAATGGAATTGGCGTGTTGACTTTCGTTTGATTATGAGAGATGCAAACACGGTGGCAGATACTATGGCAAAGATGGCGATGAAGTTACAACTTTCGCATGTGGAGTTTCTTTCACCTTGGGAAGAGTTTAAGAGTAGTCTTAAACGGGACTGCCCTTCTATTTAAGCAGTTCCTTGTTTTGTTTGTTTTGTTTTTCTTTGTTTAATTTATTTCAATCACAAAAAAAAAAAACTCTTAATAAATGGAGCACGAGCATTAATACGTAGTTAGACTAGGCAGAAGTACCCAAATACGCGAGTACTCGATCTGTCCATACCCAGATGGAAAGGGTAATAACTTGACCCGAGTCAGAATAGCGCATGGTCGGGTTTAGGGTGTACCCGCCCCAGATATATACATACAAACACTTTTTAGGAATTAGGATTTATCTCACATCACAGATTTAGTGATTCACAGCTTTAATCCATACTCTATAGCCCAGTCATCATCACCCAGAGTCTTCTTCTTCTCGACTTTTTTACAAAAAACCTCATAGCTCCCGTCATCGTCGTTGCTGAGCCCATCTCTGCCTACTCCTTTACAGCTCCCATCTTCCTTAACAGCTCATGTCGTCGTCACTGGTTATTCCATTATCGTCGTTGTTGAGCTCGTCGCCACCTTTCTCCTACTCAGTCCCTTTTCTCTAGGTAAATTCCTCTCTCTCTCTCTCTCTCATTGTGAGTCTGTTAAGTTTTTATCTTTTTCTTCCACAGACTCGTTACTTAGTCGCCGTTGCTATGAGCCTGGGCGTTGTCGTTGTCGTTGCAGTTTCATGTGAGTCTGTCACCGAATAAAATAGAATTTTTATTCAAGTTGGACCACTTAGAAATAGGCATTCAAGAGATTATTTTTGCATGTAATTTCTGAATTTTCTCATCCAAATTTGATCTATGTAGTTGGATATTTTAGTATAGCAATCATCGTGGTTTCACTGTGACACTAATGTGATAAAAGCTGCGGTAATTTCATAACTAATATATGAGACATACTAGATTATTAAAATAATTAGAGAAATAACATTCAGATGTGCGTATAAAGTTTATAAGATATGATTATTTCAGGAAAATATATATGTATAGTCCAAGTAGAAGATTGTTAGGAAGTTATTATTTCTTAATATATTTATGAGCAATACATATATTAATTATAATCGTAAATTAAGTAATTTTACATTAAATGACTTATATAACGGTGATATCATTTATTGAATTAAATAAGTCATTATTACTTTTGATTTTGATAAATGAGATTAAAACCAGAGATACTATTTTATTTGAGTTTTAAGGTTTAATGAGTGTAACATTCAAATATAAATAATGACTTTAGAATTTTGGTACCCAACACATCAAATCCGCCTTCATAACTCTTTTTTTACCGTGGAGTTGCAATTCAGCCCTATAAAGGATATATAAGGTTTTAGTTGACGAAGATCAAAGAACCACAAGAGCCAAGATCTCTGATTTCAATCATGTTCTCGAATGAAGGGACGCTTCTGCGCTCTCAGATATATTTTTTAATGATTTAACATATATGATGTTGAGAAATCCTAAAATTTTCATATAAAATAAAATTTTTATTCAATCAAATGATGATAAATAATTTTATTAAATTAAATTATATTAATGTGATCATTAGATAATAAAAATGCTAGAAAAATAAATAAATAAAATTTTAAAAATATAAAAATATTAAATTATCATTTTAATTTACTTTTTTAATTAGTAACAATAAATATCTTTAATTAATTAAATTTTTAAAAAATTAGACTCTTAAAATTATTTTATTTATTTAAAAATCTTTTGAACATACAATAGTTCAATTAGAGGTTGACTATTAAGAGTTGAATATAATATTTTTAAATTTATATTTTCAATAAAAGGATGTAATTAGTTCTATCCTTCCTAAATAATTCTATATTCACTATTACTTATCCATCTAAATAATTCTAACATTAATAGAATATTATTTTTAGATGCAAAAAATCTAAAATATATTTATTTTATTTCAAAAATTAATATTCATATTTAAGTTAAGATTTCAACAAATATGAAAAAAAATTACATTTTTTAGTTAAAAAAGCAAAATATCTATAAATATATTTTTGTGCTTTAATTTTAGATTTTTAAAAAAAATAGCAAGTTAATAGAATTAAATTATATTTCTATAACATATATAAGAAGGTATATTACACATAAATAAGAAATGTTAGGTGTAATAAGAAAGATTAAGTTGGAAGTAAATAGTCATTTTTAACCATAAAAGATTTAGACGCTAATAAAATTGACAATGAAAAATTGAAACTAAAGTTTTATACATACAAAATAAGTTTTGTTCGACAAAAATGATCAATTATTAAATTTTTATTAATAATTCTATAAATATCTCTCTCCTTTCATCTTATTTCCTCATCTTTCTTACACAACCACCACCACATCTATTGAAATTAAAGTTATACTCATACAAGATAAATTTCGTTTGATAAAGATTAAAATCATTGATTCTCTAACCTTGCTGCCTCTATTCCCCCTCTTTCACTCATCACTCTCTTTTCTTCCCTTCGTGTCTCTTTGTTTGGCGGTGACAAAAAATAGATCTGATTGTACCATCTAAATACTATGAAATCATGACTTCCAATGAAATCTTTGCCACAGCTCGTCAAATCAAGGTCTCCATCATAGCTCACTATGAAATCATGATTGTGTTCTCTCTCTCTCTCTCATTCTCTCTCTTCATTTTTTATTTTTTTAGTTCGAAATCGTTGTCTTCATCACTATTGTGTTCTTCTTTCTGTGGTTGAAGGTGAGAACAGTATCGTCGCCGACGTCAATGTCACCGGAGAGATCGAGACGGAAGTAGAATCGTAGGAGAATGAGATGTATTTGTTAGAGTTTGTGGCAATTACACTATTCGTGAATTTTGAGCTGAGAAGCAAAAATGGCAACAACAACCACAACAGCTCCTCACTCCGATGGCGAGACTGCAGGCAGTAGGTTGGCGCGGTAGGTTCTATTGAGCCTCCCACTAGAGTGCGTGTTTTAACATTTAGGTAGGTTGGTTCGTCACGCTATAATTACATGTCTAGAATTGTTGTTGTAATTTAAATTTGTGGTGGTTGCAACAAAAATGCAAGATGCAACTATCTGAAAGAGATGAAAGAAAAGGAGTAGATTTAGTAAAACATTACATTTTTGCAGTAGAAGTGGTGGTGGTTATGGAAAGATGAGAAAAAAAGAAAAAAAAAAGTATTTATGGAATTATTAACAAAAAATTAAGAATTAGTCATTTTTATCGATCAAAACTTATTTTATATGAGTATAACTTTAATTTTTAATTTTTTATGATCAATTTTATCAGTGTCCAAATATTTTATAGTAAAAAATAATTATTTATTGTTTAAATTAGAGTAAGTAAATCACGATAGATTTTATGACTAAGTTTATTACTTTTGTATATAACGATTGTTATTCAATGAAATTAAACTCTTTCATAATATATATATATATATATATAATGCTAGGAAATCAAAATGGTTATAGTAAAAATTAGTCAAATATTTTTGGGTGAAAATTCAAAATCTCTACTAGATGATGCTTATATTAGATATTAGGATGTTTCTTTTCTTTATAAATTGGATGGTTCTGAATCTGTTTTCTGATTTATCATGTTTTAGGCATTTGGAGAGAGAAGAAATGTGAAGAGACGGAAGCTAATTGAATTAATTCATATTGCAATGATACTGAACGTATCTCCTCCTAATTTGAATGTGATAAAACATTTAATAACTAATATTTTAAATCATAAATAAATAAAATAATTATTATATTTTTAATTAATTAAGTTATTCTATTTTTGGCTGATTTGGAATTATATATATATATATATATATATATATATACTAACTATTTTCATGGTTTTAATTTAATCTATTAATGTTTTTTATTTATAAAAGTTCAAAATATTATTGACATTGTTTTTGTTAATTTCGTAGTTTATTCTTTTCAAATTCAAATTTTTTAATGGAAATTTAAATTTATATTCTCAAAATTTTTTATCCAGTTTTTTTCTTTTGAAAAGAGTAGACTTTAGAAAAACTAATTTTAATTTTTCATTAATACAAAAATAATAAATACTGTGTGCTAGTTTTCAATTTTTCATTAGTATTATTTTTTTTGTTGACTAATTTTCATTAGTATTATACAACAGCAGTCCTAAATTAGACAGAGTAAGTCACACAAAAAAAGAAAAGGTTCTGCTATTCATAACTCGTAATTTTCAGAAAAAATATTATTCGCATCCCTGTTTTAGATTCTTTGAAATTCCTAAACTGCACCTGAATAAAATTTAAATCCCAAAAATATCCCATGCATGTGGCAGAGCAAGTGAGGAGAGAGAGAGAGCCAGGCTCTGTGTTAGGTTTACGTCCCCATTATACAAAAATGACAAAACCACCCCTTTGGAAAATAATTGAAAAAATCTTAAATATCTTAGGCCAAATAAATCAACTATAAATACCCCAAAGCTGTAGAAGAGTTCGATACCTCTGCCATTCGCCCTAAAAAGTATCTTGTCTTTTATCAAGAGAGAGAAAGTAGTGAAGCTAGAGAGAGAAAGCGCATTACCCTTGCCAAATATCTCTCTTTTCCGTTCGATACCTCAATTCTTCATCGATCTTATGCAAGAGTCGTTGATCCTCCGGCGATCTCCATTGGGATAAGTTTCAATATTTGAAATTGGTTGAAAAAGTGCTAACCTTATGAGCCGGTTTGAGAAACCTAGTTTGTCTTCCAACCTGAGCCGCTTCATTGCCGGCATACTCATTTTGATTTTCTATCATTCAGCCCAGTTAGTCTCTAATTTTCCAGTTCCTATACACCCTTTAAATCTTGAATCCAATTCTAATTGAAGGAAAAAGTTTGATATTTGTTGTTGATCTCCTTTATTTGATTCTCTCTCCAAATCAAAATCCTGTCTTTTTCACACCCTCTCTCTGTAATTGTCCCTTGATCTTATTGGATCTTCACAAGTCTCAACAGTTTGACTGCCCTTTTTGCTGTTTCGTATGGACCCTGAGGACTTATTTTCCACCAATTTGATTGATGGTTAGTTCTCTTAATATATATTTTTTATTTTATTATTTTATCTTTGTAAAGTTTGGATTTTCTTTTCATTGGCTTATAAGCTCAGTTGCCTGCCTATTTCCTGATGATAATAATGTTTGTTTGAAAAGTTTGGAATTTTGGCTTTTGATCCTACTGGTTGATTTAAGGGCCTGGATGGTTTTGTTTATGCGTTGATATCATCACAATGTGTTGTGTATGAATTGAGGACCTTTTTTAGTAACTATTGTCTAGAATCTTGTGATAAGATCTATCTGTCTTTAAACAATGGTTTAGGAATAATTATGGTCTTAGTTGAGCTACAAAATGTAATGGGATATTATTGTTTACAATGGGATGGATGGGAATTGTTGTTTTAATGTTTTGTTCATTCTCCTTTTTATGCTCTCATGAATTGGAAAAAGTGAGAAACATTTTGGATCACATGATTTGTTTAGTGCATTGTCTTTATTTCTTCATTTATTTTTCTATATTTTTCTCTTTCTAAATTTGTGTCCAATGATCAGGTACCATTGCCTCCCGCATTGAGAGGCAACACAGATCTCGTCCCTCTGTTATTGTAATTGGTGCTGGGATATCAGGGGTTGCTGCTGCACGTAGTCTCTATGATGCATCTTTTAAGGTGTCATATATCATTATGATTTGCTTTTCTCCTTATTCATTCTTTCTATCTCTTTAGGTTAGAAAATAATTCTTCTTGCTTTCTATTTTAACATATTTTCATGATTTCGCTAGGTAACCGTACTCGAGTCACGGGACAGAGTTGGAGGCCGGATTCATACTGACTACTCATTTGGTTGTCCAGTTGACATGGGTGCCTCATGGTACAACTTTTTCCAGTGAATTGTCTCTCTGTTGTATAGAGTGTTTTGTGCGCAATAATAATATTCATGGCCTTTTGATCTGTGTGCTATGTTCCAGGTTGCATGGAGTTTGCAATGAGAATCCCTTGGCTCCATTGATACGTGGTCTGGGCCTTACTTTATACCGAACCAGTGGTGACAACTCTGTCTTATATGACCATGATTTGGAAAGGTAACGATCATCCATCATTTTTGAGGTTGATGCATTTTAAGGTTTGGAATGGAATTTTTTGCAATTTTTAGAATCAAAAGCAATAGTATTTTAAGTGAATCTACACGATAACATATAAATAAATGTGATAAATTTGCCAAATGAATAAATATGTATGCCATCATATTTTCTTTGTTTGTAGAGGGATTGTGAGTCACTATATTATACTAGTAGTACTTCATGCTAATCAGCAAACTCATTGCGTTTCCAGTTATATGCTGTTCAACATCAATGGTCATCAAGTTCCACAACAGACAGTTATTGAAGTCGGAGACACCTTTAAGAGAATACTAGAAGAGGTTGATTTTTTCACTTTCCTTAATATGGTTTTTGGTTTTTCAGTAAAGAATGTGATTGTGAGTATCTTTAGCTGGAGCCTAATTGTTTCTTTGCTTGTGATAACAGACAGGGAAGGTAAGAGATGAAAATCCTGATGACATGTCAGTTTCCCAAGCAATTTCAATCGTGTTAGACAGACATCCAGAACTAAGGTACTTTTTAGTATAATAATATTATCTATGGCTATGAGTTTTGAAACTTGAAGTTATATGAAAGTAACTGACAAAGTTTTTTGCAGGCAACAAGGACTTGCCCATGAAGTGCTGCAATGGTTTATATGCAGAATGGAAGCTTGGTTTGCTGCTGATGCGGATATGATATCACTGAAAACCTGGGACCAAGTAAGTACCATCGTATATTAATATTAGTTGAAGGATAAAAAATATCATTTTTTCGTAAAGTTAGTTTGCCACCTGCCTTTGATTAGATTGGATTAGATTATTATTGAATATATGATGGAGTTCTGTGAGTTGAGTATGATAGTAGAAGCCTAAAAATGTCAAGTTTTTGTAAAATTGACAGATTGTTCAGACCGATCATTATATAATGTGCATTGGTTGTTTTTATATTCTATCTGAATGCAAAGATCAACTTAAAACTAACTAATATCCAAATATCCTTACTTGGTTACATTTTATTTTCCTGATTATAGGAACATGTCCTAACTGGTGGCCATGGACTTATGGTGCAAGGATATGACCCTATTATAAAATCTCTTGCAAAAGATATTGATATACGCTTAAACCACAGGTATGCATACAAATCACTTTTTTCATAATTCTATGACAGGACTTGCAATAAGTAGGGAGAGAAGCAAAATGTTTTTTTGACTTGGGAGAAATATTAGGCAATGGAAAATTTGAATATGTTGCTACTAGAATTAGATTATCTGCTAATTATATGTTGTTTTACAACATATGTCACAAATCCTTTTGCTAGCTCTTTTTAGACATGTGACAACGTAATTTGGGGACTTGTATGATTTTCTTTTAAATCTGAGACATTGGTAGCATTCGGTAGCAGATTGACCGTTTTACCATCTATAAGACACTTAAGTTTTGACCCTTATGCAAACTTCACTATGTAGGGTGACCAAGATATCCAGTGGTTACAATAAGGTAATGGTTACGATCGAGGGTGGTAGGAACTTTGTCGCTGATGCTGCCATTATAACCGTTCCTCTTGGAATTCTAAAGGCCAATCTGATTGAATTTGAGCCAAAACTGCCCGATTGGAAGGTTTCAGCCATTTCGGATCTTGGAGTGGGCAATGAAAATAAGGTGGCCCTAAGATTCGACAAGGTGTTTTGGCCTAATGTAGAACTCCTGGGCATTGTTGCCCCAACCTCTTATGCCTGTGGCTATTTTCTCAATCTCCACAAAGCAACAGGTCATCCCGTTCTCGTCTATATGGCAGCTGGCAGGTTTGCTTATGACCTGGAGAAGCTTTCTGATGAATCAGCTGCCGAGTTTGTAATGCAACAGCTCAAGAATATGTTCCCTGATGCTTGTGAGCCAGTAAGTTCATTTCTCATGTTGTTCTCATACATGCTCTCCTCTTTGCACTCTGTTGCTGGAGCCTGATAAATTGTTTTGTTGGATGATTGCAGGTTCAGTATCTTGTGTCACGTTGGGGAACAGATCCAAACTCTCTTGGTTGCTACTCATATGATTTAGTTGGAAAGCCAACTGACGTGTATGACAAGCTTCGCGCACCATTAGGTAATCTATTCTTTGGTGGTGAAGCTGTGAGCTTGGATAATCAGGGATCAGTGCATGGAGCTTACTCTGCTGGTGTTATGGCCGCTGAGAATTGCCAGAGACACATTTTGGAGAAACAAGGCCAATTGGAAAAGATCCCTCTTGTCTCATCTCTCAGGCATGAAATGCTTGAAACTTCTATTCCTCTTCAGATTTCTAGGATGTGATCTGTGACCAATTGAAAATAATAAATTAACATTTCTTGTGTATGATAACACCCTTTCGTCTTATCCTGCTTTGTTGAACATAAGGATTCCTTTAAGTTATCTTTTCCCGGATCAATTCTCTGTACTTATTTGGTTTGTGGTCGTAATCATTTGGAATTCTGTCTAAAATCAATCACCAATTATTTTTATTATTGCTACGTATACATCTCTCGAATTTAATTATAAATTAATATTTAGCAAGCAAACTGAATTTATAGTATTTATAACATTAAAATAATAGAGGAATGTTAGAGAATTATAACAATTTATTATTTTTAGTCATCAGTTAATCATTAATGTTTAAAAAATATAGAATAAAATATGTTGTTAGGTTATTAAATTAAAAATTAAATTAAATAATTGAGTTAATAATTAAGTGATGCATACAAATGATAAATTTTGATAACTGTTAATATTTTTTAAAATAATATTGAAGCGCTTTAATTACAAATCACACAATGCATGACGCATCCACGAAGCTTCCTTTGAGGTAGCTGGTCAACAACACAAAACATATGCTCAATGGAGCGGATACTATCCCTCTTATGGCTTTGTATTTAAGCGTATGATTTAGCTGTCGCATATAAGCCTTTGCATTGAAACTTCCATCTGTGTCTCTTCTCTAAACGGTAATGGTATATTTCAGTGGCAGTGTAGCCATTATTGCTATCCCAATTGAAATGAAATGAAATTGGTGGAAGATGGTAGCAGTCAAAGAATCCTATATATATTCTCCACAAGAACATAGCAGGCAACACTAACGTGTACAAACTGTACATAACACAGTGAAAACTGGAAAGGGATCAAAATTTTGGTTGTTTCTTACGTAGGAAGTACGAACATGGTGTTTCCTTATTGGACTTGCCCAATATATAAGCAAAACCAATTTTTGCATTTGCAATTTGCATGTCAGCATCAACCCACACCAACCGTCTAAATAAAATAAATGAATTTTCTTTATATAATAAAATTAAAGCCCAAAAGAATTCTGCCAAACGACAGAAAACAAATAAAACGAAAGCGTTTGGACGCCGACGCAGCAAGCAACGAAGGAAACAACCCACCGTAAGCGAAAAGCAAATAAACTTATTATTATTCAGCGGAAGAGACATTCTCTCTTTCTATTCGTCTCTTTTTTATCATTCCAAATCCTCAGCGTATTCGCGGAGTACAAAGCTCGAATCTTTCGGGTATTGGGTCGTAGGTTTTTCTCTTCGATTTGCCGATCGATCCAATTCTCATCCCAATGGCTACGATCGGCCACAACAATCTCAATGCCAAATTGGTCGGTCCTTTACCCTTCACCTTCGTTCTTCGCTCCATCTCTTTCCCCTTCGATAATTCCCTTGATTTTAATTTAATTGTTTAGTATTTTTAATATTCTTAATATATATGTCATCAGGTTCTCCTCGGGGATATGGGTGCCGGAAAATCCAGTCTCGTTTTGCGCTTCGTCAAGGGTCAATTTCTTGAATTTCAGGTTTTTTTTAAACCCCTTTTTTGTATTTCCTCGTTTTGGAGTTGGAAGTTCTAAAATTTTAAGGGTTTCCTTGCTTTATTTGCTGAAGTTTATTGGGTTTGTTGATCACCGGCATGTGTTTCGATAAATTAGAAGTGGGTTATTCGTTTTGAATCAAATCCTTTTTTTTTTTGGGTCCCGCCCCCCCCGGGGGGGGGGGGGGGTGCATCATATGGGAATTCCAGCTGGTTGCGAAAAGCTGAAGCTCAATCTGATCACGAAGGTTATGATAGTTGGTGGCTACTGAGACCAATTTGCTAGCTTTTCGAAACTGAAGATAGTAGCCGAGAAGAAATTAAAAATTGGGATGTGAACGGGAGAGATTCAGAGAAGATATCTTCTCCTGGTGATTGTGTCAACGTTGATGGTTTTAGGAGCTTTGATTTTGTGACAAGACTTGAATGTACAGAAGGTGGGGATCATCATACTGAATTTTTGTGGTTTTATTCTTGTCACAGGAATCAACTATAGGTGCAGCGTTCTTTTCTCAGACATTGGCTGTCAATGATGCGACAGTGAAATTCGAGATTTGGGACACAGCTGGGCAAGAGAGATACCATAGCTTGGCACCCATGTACTACAGAGGTGCTGCTGCTGCTATCATTGTCTATGACATTACTACCCCGGTATAATACTCTTTTGAATACCTTTTTGAGTTGTTAATATTTGGTCTACATCAATTAGCTTTTTCTGGCTTGTAATTTTGTGCTGCTACTTCTTTCTTGCTTATAATGCATGGTAGGTCTCAAATCACAACTTTGTTGTGCTCAATTAGGTGATCAAGATGCCCATTCTGTTGTATTTGTTAGATGCTGGAAATGTGTTTTTGGATTGAGGTTTAAAGTGTCTAAAATATGATTATCCTTATATCTTTACATTCCCTTGAAAAATAATAGTAACTTTGAAAACATTCTGACCCTGGATTGTATGTGTTTGGTGTATACATAGTCAAATGCTGTTTTACAGTATTTCCATAGTTTCCAGAACAATCCTTGCCATGAGATTGCATCTTACCTTTTAGACATTATTATATGCATGATGCTTCTTAATAGGATACCTGTTTGTTTCTTTTCGACCCAAAGTTTACACAGAACATTGTAGCGTAATAGTGATTGAGGTCTATGCCATACCTTAATTTGAAACTAATGACTGATCAGAGGTTATTTAATAGATTTCATTACAAGGCTTGTGAAATTTGGTAAAGTGTATGGTTGTAAATCTTGGTTGTTTATATTTGGAAGTTTGTGGATATATGAGCATATGTTTGTAGGAGCTTAATTTGTGCAAAATACTGAAAGTCATTATGATGGGTCAACTTCATATTTTCCTTAAATGAGTATATCAAATCTACCAGCATGATTGTGTCCTTTGGTTTATTTCAGAGGATTGATAATTTGCTTCTAACAATTATACTGCCTCTATGTTTTACATGTAGGACTCATTTACTCGAGCCAAAAAGTGGGTCCAAGAGCTTCAAAAGCAAGGTATTAGTTCATTGGTTCTAAGGTTTTCTTATGCTTCTTTTCTATATTGGGAAGTAAAAGTATAAATTACAAATCAAGATTGAACTAGGTATAAACCATTTAAAAT